>NW_028317807.1:27367500-28840000 GCF_062004578.1 Staurois parvus
AGAGTAAGAAAATTTTTCATGTACTAGAGAGAGCTGCCCCCTTTCTCCCCTAATCTTCGCCTTTGCTATAGAACCATTCGCTTTAGCAAGCCGTGCAATTGAAGTGGCCTCCTGTCATAAACTCTACCTATTTGCAGATGATGTCCTAATGTTTGTCACCTCCCCTTGCACTACACTGCCCAACCTGGTTCATGTCCTTCACCATTTTGCCTCCTTATCTGTTCTTGAGGTTAATCAACAGAAATCTAAGGGCTCATGTACACTGCAGCTGATAAACTCACGTTTAGGAGCTGTTCAGCGCTTTTTTCAGCAGCCCCTGAACTCACCCTAATGTTTTCCTATGTGTCCATGTACACAACGTAGTTTACAGGCAGTTGCGTTTACAGTCGTTTTTTTGAATGCAGAGCGCTTGTAGACACGTGTAAACGCGGCTAACCTTGTTAATAGGCGTTTGTGTTTGAAATTTTTTTTAACTCTTCCATTTGCAGATGCTGTCCAGAGCCTTTTTCATCTTGAAAAATGCATGCAAAGCGTTTTCCCGTTACTCAAATGGACCTGGTACACCATACTTTGAGGTTTTGCATGTAAAAAAATATGTTAGACACTGCTGCAATAATTTCTGCACAGAAATGAGCTGCAACACATCCAAATACCACAAAAAAAAAAATCTAATCTCAACAAATACTGCTCTCTGCTTCTGCTCTCTCTATTTCTCTCAAAATGTCTGAAATAGTTAATTTTTGTACTGTTTTTCAGTGCATTCTGGGCATTTTGGATGGTCTCCTGAGGTTATCTTTAAAAATCGCTTCTAAACAGAAACGCGCATAAACGCGGTATACAAATGTGGCTAAACAGACTTTTTTAACCTACGTTTTCCAGCAGTTCATTTCCATTGTTCAGAAGTATCCCGTGTACATGGGGCCTTAGGCGTCCAGTGTATCCCTGCTGACATTCAGTGTGGTACATCTACAGGAGAACTTTCCATTTCAGAGGGAAATCTCCTCTTTTCCTTATCTTGGCATTAAGCTAACCAGTGATTCAGCTCTTATACTATATAAATTATCTTCCCATGCTGACCTGTCTTACATCCCTTATGTCCTCTTGGCAATCACTTTGTTTCATGGCTAGGCCATATAACGACTGTAAAAATGTCTCTACTAAGCTCCTTTATCTTTTTTGGGTCCTTCCCATAGCAGTGCCATCCTATTTTTTTCATATCATCCAAAGTAGAGTACATAAGTACATTTGGGGCCCTATCAAACCTAGGGTACCTGCTTCAGTGCTAATGCGAAGCAGATTGCATGGTGGGCTTGGAGTCCCCTGCTTTTCCAAATACTATCAGGCAGCTCAGCTAGCCCTAATCACTCTATATCATGCCACTACAGAGGTTCTGCTGTGGGTGGGTCTCGAAGCTATAGATCTCCATCCCTTCACGGTAGATAAGAAGTATACAAATCTAAATGAATATGTTATTTCACTATTTTATGACTGGCACTACACTCTTATATGTTCTACCTATCATTCTTTCCTGCCTATATGGACCCAGATGCATATCCTATCTGGCAATGCCTGGGTCTGACTAAACTGACCACTCTGCTCACTTTCTCTACTATGAAGCCTTACTCAACTCTCCGGGATCAATTTCAGATCCCAAGTAGAGACCTATTTCACTATTTTTAGATCTCTCACCTTTTTGCTCCATATATACGAACCTCTACCTTACCTTACGACTACATCCTCCCATTTGCCCCCTTGCACAACACAATTGTCAGATGGCCTGAACATTACCTTAGAATTGGAAGATTGGGATGAACTATGGGCCACAACTAATTTTTCTCTACAAAACATACTTTCTGTTGAAACTAATTATAAGGTCCTCCTACGTTGGTATCTTGTCCCAGCGAGAATAACCAAATTTATCCCTACTTATTCATCTACATGCTTTTGGGAATTTAGTGAACAGGGAACACGTGTACACATTTGGTGGACATGCCCGATTTGTGCAGCAATTCTTGGTTGACATTTTTAGAGTTCCCTCCACCTTATTTGATAAGCCAATGTCTCCTGACCCTGCTTTTGCATTGTTTGAATAATTGTCATTCTGACCTCACAAAAGCACAATCGAAACTTGCTATTCAAATTCTATAGGCCTCGAAACAGACCATAGCAAAGGCCTGGAAATCCTCATCACTCTGTATACAAACCACCGTAGAAAAATCCCACATCGGAAAATCTGGCAACCATGGGTAGATCACTTCCTTCCTCTCCATTTTGACACCTCATTCTTGGAGCCCTAGCTCTACGCCACCAACTCACAAAACGTTTTTGAATACCTTTCTGCACTGATGTGTACTTAAGCAACTCATTTAGTATGGGGAGTTTAAACTCCCTCAGTGTTTCATAGTTTTTTGCTGTACCATTACATCTTGATCTCATCCCTCTATTCTATTTAATGGGATGTACCGTTTTACCTTTCTGTGGCTATATACAAAATAACAGTTTGTATCACCTATATTACCCTGATCAAACTGTAATGTTCTACTTCACAGTCTGCTGTAATAAAAATATTGAACAAGAAAAGTTTTCATGAAACAATGGAAGTAATTAAAGATAGAAATTGGAAGGCCTTGGAAAAAAACGGACAAAATTGGGGGAAAAACTTTTTTCCCAAAGTTGTTTTTTGGGTTTATTGTATGGAAAAATTTAAAACCAAATAGTGTGAAATATATTAATTTTCATTGAAAAAGAACATATATCTGACATGTTATTTACATTGTAGAACATGAAGACCTTACTGAAAGATTCCTGAGACTTTATGTAAAGTCTTAAATTATTGCACGTTTCCTCAGCTGAAGACAAGCAAATACTAGAATATAATTCAAGTAACACTGTACTTCTCAATGCAGGTCTCAAACAAGAGCAATATGCATTTCTGCCACTAGGGGGCACTGCAGGGGAAAGGCAGTTTGTTTGCTTGTGGGCTCCATCTTGTACCTCCTACAGTTAGGTGATTGTTGGGATACAGTAGATGATCATTTCTGTCCTCTAAGGCCTTAAATGACAGGTAAGAGGCTAAATTTGTCTAATAAATGAGTTTATCTTCTTAATCTTTAAATTATTCTTATCAATGTTCTCCACCATCACAGCATAATGTTTACCTATAGTCTGCTCAGTAAATATTTTTTCTTTTCCTCCACACTGTGAAATGGTGAGACCAGCAGCTAAAGTTTAAACTACTTTATGTAATTAAATGATGAAGACCATAATGAAAGTGCAAGTAGCTTTTTCCTCCAGAGTTCTCATTCCGGAAACACTTTCTGCTGCTTCTGGATCACCACAAATTTTAAAAAACAAGTTTAGTTTATTTACTGAATAAGCTGTACTATTTTTAAAGCATAAAACTTTTATATGCACAGCATTTCACTTCAAATTTTTTTTTAATTTTTCAGAAATTATTTTTTTTTCTGGGAAAAAAAAACAGGAAAAAATTGTTTTTCTTTCCCATGGCTTCAAAATTTCCAGAAATTTTACATCTCTAGTTAAAGCAGAACTTCACCCTCTCAATCAACATTGACTGTTTTAATTCCTTATGCTGCTAGCTTTAGTAAATATATAGGAAGGTAGATTATATTTACTTGTTTAAAATATTTTATTTATTTTTTAAATTCTAAAGTTGCTTCCTGGCTTTCAGGCCTAAGCAAATGTAGTCATATGTCTCAGGAGTCTTCAGAAAAGGTGAGGGTTTTTCTCAGCTAAGCACACCCTGTCTGCTTGCTTGAGCTAAGGGCAGATGGTTTCCAGGAAGTAAATGCTACATGAAGCATCTGCCCCTTACTCAAGGTGGCCATGGCCAGAAATATTAGGGCAGGTGTTTTTCAAAATGATTTCTCAGCAAAATAAAGCATGGAGATACGGATGGATGGGTGAGTTGTTTTTTTTTTTTTTTTCTTTGAATATTAAAACTTCTATAGCGTTTTTGGTTTGTGGTGCTCAAATGCAGTGTAGTTCCACTTTAAGTAGTGAATGCGTATGGATTATTTAAAAAAAAAAAAAAAAATGTAGTTTGGTGTCACTTTAGCAATCTTAAATTCCACAATAGTAATGTTCCTAGACATTTTAACAGGCATGGAAGACGGGAATGTTTTAAACAAGATTTAATAGTAATAATAGGCAAACAGATTAGTGTATTTATTTATTTATTTATTTTTGCTTTGTGTTTTTACATTCCTTCCAATTCATAAAAAAAATCTTTCACTTCTTGCTAACTCCTCGAAAGCATATTACTCAAGAGTTTGCAATGGCACTCAGAAAATGTTTAAAGTTCAATTAGTTAACTGTGTTTTTATGAGACAATTAAATCTATGATCGTTTAGAAAAAAGCGGCCTCTGCGAATAATGCTAATTTTCTATCTATGCAAATGTATGAAAGGTTTTTTTTTTGTATGAAAATTCTTATCACTACATTTGATGACATGACAAATATCATTTGAAAGCACCTAAAAAAAAAAAGTTTACTTTTAATGTTCAGTTTAGAATAGCCTTTCCCACATGACCTCCATATTCACAGTTAAAAATTGGTTCTTTAGAGAAAACATTTCCATCTTGTTTCTTCAGATTTTTTTTCATCACAGCAGTTGAAAATGAAAGTCAATTTGACCCAACTAACGATACGAAAATAAAATTGAAAATTTTCACAAAAAATTCTCTTAGTGTATGGCCAGCTTTAGAAAAAAAATGGAGTTTCAGGGAACTGCTGAAGGCAAGTATGGAAGACAAGGAAAGAAAAAAATCTCAAGAACATGTAGTTTTCTGAGATCTATTAGGCAAGCCCCCCCCCACTACCACCTATAACATTGCAAAGGACCTGAAAGAGGGTTTATCTGTTGGAGTTGTCCTACCCCAGTCCACTGTGTAATGTTTCTTGCACAAGTATCTGCAAGGAAGGAAACCTTTATTGTGATCTCATCGCAAAAGATAGCATGGAGCATGCAATACAACAAAACATTAAATAAGCCACAGGCATTTTGGAACAAAGTGCTGTTTGATGAGACAAAAGTTGAACTCTCTGATTGCAGATGCCTAAAGTGAAAAAGAAAAGGTGTTTCAAGAAAAGAACATTTTGCCAGCTGTTAGGCATGGGGGTGGATCTATTATGCTTTGAGTTTGTGCAGCAGCAGGTACAGCGGGAAGTATTGTGCAGGTAGAGGTAACAATGGACTCTTGGAAGTATCAACAATTCCTGGAGATTAACATCCCACAGTCAGTGAAAACCGTATTGAAAAAAAAGCTAAATATTCCAACAAAGCAGTGATCCAAAACATATAGTCTGGATTCCCTCCATTGTGTTTTTGTTTGATGTATTTTCTATTAAAAGCAATAGGAATACATCAGAACACATGCCAATGTATGTGTTAAGACACACGTCAACACATCACACCATAACACACTACCATAGTTTTCCTGTTGTAATGAAAAGGTCTCTGTAAAGATTAGGCATGTACAAGCTGTGCATTTAGCTTTAATTGAGTAATTGAGGGCACCTGAGCACTGACTTACTTGATATGCAAAGTAAAAGGAAAGGCTCCCACTGACACTGTATGGTAGAATTTTTACCTGGCTCTCCTTGTGATAGTAGCAAATGGGGTGAAAAAATAAACAACATATATAATGAAATAAATAAGAAAAATAGTAAAGAAAAAATAAGACCCACCCCTCTTCCACCTACACACACATCTATGCTCTAATTATGCATGAAACATCCCCACACACAACAGTGCTGACACTTGTATCAAAACCTACACATTTTTTGGGTCCCTGTACTCCTGGACAAATAGAAAATTCAATGAAACTTTTGGAGGGGTATTTGTACAAAATCTGTTAGATATTAAAAAACTAATTTTCAGCCCATATATACAGTACTTATAAAATGGTGCATACTTCAAACTTGGTCTGGTTACAAAGATTTTCATTACCCATGGGCATGAAAGAGTTAAGGTTCACCTACGCCCGGGCAGCCAAACGTATAGAACTAAGGTGGTGGCTGTATGGTCTGTAGCAATCGTGCGCACAGACATGGACGTGGACAACCATGTTGCTAAAGATCCTCCATCTTGTGTCATTCTCACTCCAAATCAGTCCCCCCTCTTTTTTTGTTGGATGGCATGTGGTCTGTGTGTGTGCTGAGTTCAGGAGTGCATCGAGCACAGCTGGATACACTTCATGGTTGTAAACCCAATTAGCTGGTGCATAGTGTCTGGCAGACTCTTGCTCTGAGCTGATCGTAAAGCTATAAACCCGTCAGTCACTGGACTTGAAACCATTCCGGAATAGCAGTAAAACCTACATTCCATTTGAAACCACTTTCTCATACAATTTGATAACTTTCGGCAGGAAATACATACAATGAAACAAAGCATATATTCAGATAGGTCAGTTTAATGCGAGTCACCTGATACCTTACATCCCTAGATTACGTCTACCCGAGAGCAGAAAGCGATATCTCCTTAACCGTCCCAAGCAGATATGTCATATCTGGTTTCTGGACGTTCAGAATATCATTTTGCATATTATCCTACCAGTGGATAGGATGCTACATGTAGCTATTTAAGGTTATTGACAATGGTATAACTTGGGGATTTTGGTCCTAGCCTGTGTCTCCGCCTAAACCCCCCTCCCCAAATTAGGTGATTGGCCCTTGGCTTCAGTAGACGCCCCCTGCTGGAGGACTAGAAAATAGGCTGTCAGGCCTGGAGAAGGAGATGAAGAGATTCTCCCGTTTAACATCGGAACCAACTGTGGGAGAAACGGTACCCTTTTTGTTCAGGACACTTAAATCTGCTTAAACCAAGTGCTCTGGCAAGTATTCTACCTTTCTAAACTTTTCTGTTATCTCTCTGCTGTGTTTTTGCTCTCTGTATTTATATATATATATATATATATATATATATATATATATATATTATGCTACATCTTTTTTTGTAAATATTTTTATTGCACCATTTTGACCGTTTTAGTAATAAATCCTATTTTCTGAAAAGTGTTTAACTGTTTCTAAAGTTCTTTAATGCAAACTAAGAATCCCAGTCTTTGAAGAGCGCTACTGTGTGTTTTAAACTTCTGCATACATCTGCCTACGGTGACAGTTTGTATACAGACACCTATTCAAACATCATAGGGTTACTGCTAAGATTGGTGAGTTTCCTCCTTCTCTGTACAAAAAGGTGGTGGTGGCAGTGTGAAGGGTTAATTGCGTAATTAACCTGACCCAGTAACAATCGCTCTCAGGCTGCGGCACATAGATTGTGGTCCAGTGAGCTGGAAAATCTTTGTGCAGGGTGCAGTTGAGCGTGGCATTGGTACGCAAGTGACAGCACGGTTTTAGATTGGCTAGTCCTTCGGTCACAAGTCGGTGAGAAGGGCTGGGGGTCTGACGCCTCGCCCTTCACATGGTCACCCTAGACAAAACTGTAGGTAGGAGGGTAAAAGCATGGGGTGGGGGAGGGGGGGGGGGCGGCGGCGGGTATTTGAAGTACTACTTTAAGATCTAGAAATAGAGCTTTACATCATGACCTCTTTAGCTGCTTGTATTGTAATTTATCCTCAAAAGTCAAGTTTCAGTCAGTTTCTTTAAAAAAAAAAAAAAAGTGTAGCTATGACTTTCGGGTTACTGAGGTACATGTCAGTCCATTCCTTTGGAATGGTCTGGTCCAGGCAGTGCGCATAAACAACTAAAAAAATGTTTGGTGTGAATGTTAGCGGTTAGGTGTGAACCTAACCTTAGTGTCACTGTTATGGATTTAGAAGATGAATCTCTCTGCAATGTCTGCAGCGCGTTACCACCATCCAAGGCACCATACACTATTTGCAATGGTGCAAAGTGGTGTTATTCATTTTGAATGCAACCCAATGTACCTCACCAATTGATGTGTGCTTCAGCACAGCTTTGAACATCTCACGGAGCACTGTTCAATCTATCATTCAAAATTGGAAAGTGTAGATGTGCACAGGGTGGTGTGGCACAGTTCAGGGAGACGTCATCCCTGTAATCTTTCACAGAGAGTCTCTGGATGAGAAACTACTATATAGTCTTGTGTTTGGGTTACCTTTTACCAAGGAAGTATTGCTCTACTGGTCATGCTTTCTGCAGGGGTTTACAAGTTTGGCTGCTATTCTGAGTTTTGATGAGGAGGGAAAAATCCTGGTCCTCCATATATAGAGCAAACAGCGTAAAGGGAAAATTCTCCTATTGTCACCACTACATACAAATGTTTGCTATGTGAACAGTGAAGTTTCAAGTATTTCTATCATTGCTGTTGAAAATAAATATATTAGGAAAAAAGTTAACTTGTTAGTGAATGACAGTTATGTGGATGCTATTCTTGTCTTATGCACCATTCAAGATGATTTATTTGAGAGAGATGAGTGATTGCTTGCTGTCTGCAACTGAAGAGTCACCAGTGGAGAGCTAATGAGCCTGAGGCCTAGTGAAGACCTGTTTTATAATTGCAAATAAAAAGGTCTTGTCGAGAGGAACACCACCTGACTTATGGCCCTGGAATGTGGGGTGCCAGTATAAAGCATCTGATGTATAGATAAACATCTCTTTTTGTAGCATAATAGTTACTTGGCAATCCCTCTCCCTTTCTCTTGCGTAATAGCTGCCTTCCAAACCCTCAAAGACCTATATTTATGTTCAGAATGCTTGCTCTGACAAAACAAAAGCAAATTGGTTATAGAAAAATATAACATCCCTACTGGAGCGGAAGCAATCTGGAGCAGCTGTGTGTGGCAACCAATCAGCTTCTATGTTCAGCTTGTTTGGGTAAGATTTGAGAATGAAAGCTATAAGCTGATTGAGTGCCATGCACAGCTGTTCTAGGTTGTGACTGCTCCAGCTTTAATAAACTCCCCTCACTGAAGCTGAGATTTAGCAAAAAAAGAAAAAAAATCTGTATAGCTTTAGTCTCATCACTTGCCTATAATGATGAATGTCCCACATTGTAAAGGCAGCTGAATCCTGTAGAAATCTTTACTGCAGGGATGCCTGTCCTCTTCCTGTCTCTGAACTTCCAGCACCACTATGGTTAACAGCTTCAGATGGTCTGACAGGATCACGTTTTCCTCCTTTCTTGTCCTCCATTGAGAAAAGTTCTTTGATTTCACTGTCACTAACATGATCTGTGAATGGTGACTATAATCCTGTGACTGATCAGACACTCCCCCATTCACAGATAATGTTATGGACAGTGTAATCTGTGAAATAATTTTTTTCATTGGAAGAAGAGGAAGTTGGCAGGGGGGTGGGTGTTCCCGTCTGGCCATCTGTACTGCTGTTCTACCTGAAGCTGTTAACCACTGCAGTGCCAGAGGTTCAGAGACAGGAAGAGGACAGGCATCCCTGTAGTGCAGATTTTTACATGATTCAGCTGCTTGCCCAAAGTGGGACATATTTCATTACAGGTAAGTGACCTGACTTAAGCTGTAGGGATTTTTAAATGTTTTTTCAAATGTCAGCTTTAACAAATTCTTTGTTTTTTGACTTTCTGTGTTCTGTAGGTAGTGGACAGTTGGCAAGGTGCTTTTTTTTAACATACAATACAAGTCTTGTAACGTAGTATAGTGAGATAAAATTAGGTCTTAGGCACACTAGGCTCTTCCAAATGTGTTTTTTTTTTCTGACAGGAGAAAAGCATAAAAAATGTGGCTAAGGCTACTTTCACACTGATTTCACACTGTCCTGTAAAAAACGCATCGCAAACACAGCAAAGTTGCATATGCATGTTTGCCATGCGGTTTTTTACAAGACGTGATTCAAAAACTGCACCAAAAAAGCAACGATGGTGCGTTTTTGATGCACTTTGCCGTGTTTTCCATTGATTTCAATGGAGAGGTGTGAGTTTGGTGCAGGTGCAGGAACCAAACCTGCACTAAATGCAGCTAGCAGGATTAAAAAAAAACACATTGGACTCGCAATGAATCAGCGTGAAGAGTTCCTTAGGAATACATGGTCTCACATTTTTTCATTTGCTTTTTTTTTCTAGCGGAAGAAAAACTGATCCTTCTGAAAGCAGCCAAACGTGTATTTCTAACGCGTTTAGGCGTGTTTAGATGTGTTCAGGCTCATTAGACTTTAAGTGTTTATTCATTTCATTGTCCAGAATATTAATTTATTATGGCCATTGAAATAAATGCCCAAATGCTAAACAGCCTAGGGCCTGTTTAGGCGTGTCTGGCATTGTTCTGCCCAAAGGTTCCTCACCTGAACCTGATTTTGTACATTGAGATTTCTGCCTCTAATAGCCCCTGCCTCTTAGCTTCTCTAAAAGCCTATGTGTCCATGAACACATGGCGTCGCATAGTAGGGCATTTACCCACTTGCAGGTAGCTGAATGACGGCTTCACTGTGGCCAGCCAGTTTTGGGAGGGCATCATATGTCGTCCTGCCAGAACGCGCCCCCAGGGGCATGCAGCCAGTGATCTCTGGGACAGAGCTGATCACGTGATGTGGTAAAAGGCCAATCACAGCAGCCGTGTCCAATGACACAGCAGATCACCGGTAAATCAAGGTAGATCACCGTTAAATGCAGTTGCTGGTTATCGGCTGTACCTTCCTCAGGCTGTCAGTGTGAGGAAAGTACTGCCGATAACTGGCACTTGTCAGAGGAGGGATTGGCACCGATCACCAGGGCACTGATCATCATGCATGATCGGTGCCCAGCAGTGCCGCCTATCATTGCCCATCATTGTTGCATATCAGTGCCAGCTCATCAATACCGCCTATCAGTGCCCATCATTGTTGCATATCAATGCCCAGCAGTGCTGCCTATCAGTGCAGCCTCAACGCACTTTAGCGAAGGAGAAAAATTACCAGTTTTTAATTCTTTGTTTCTATTATAAAATTTTGCAAATATTTTTTTTCTAAATATTTGCTCTTTTTTTGTTTATAAAAAAATAAAACCCTCAGCGGCGAGCACACACTACCAAAAGAAAGCTATTTTTGTGAAAAAAATTTCATATGGGTGCAGTGTTGCATGACATCACAATTGTCACTCAGTGCCACAGCGCTGAAAGCTGAAAATTGGCCTGGGCAGGAAGGGGGGTATAAGTGCCTGGTAGGCAAGTGGCTAAGGGCAGAAGAAAAGTACAACTCCTTTTAAAATGAACGTTTGACAGCTGTAGTCTGCATGAGGCCCTATACTTGCATGATTTAACTTTCACCAAATGGGGGATATAAAGATATGCTATATAGCAGAGAACAGTAAGTCATACAGAAATAAAGCCAAAAATGCCAGGGTGGAGGCATCCTATTCGGTCAGTGAGCTCTTTACCTGTAAAGAGCCCGTGCATTGTTGTTATCTGTCATGCCACATAAAACGCTTTGTACAACAATAGTTTTTATGAAGGAATGTATAATACAAGACATAATACATCACTAGTTTATTTATAGAAAATGTAAATCTGCTTAGAGGTATTAGATCGTTTAATGGGAAGCACATTGGCTAAACGGTGCGCACTCAGATTCAATGCCTACTGGAGACAGTTATCTCTGGATGCTTCAGTTTTCTACCATGATCCATAAATACATGGGGTATTCAAATCAAACCAGGACTTTTACGTTTATATAATAAAATAACAAATTTCAAGGCATGGAAACTGTATTTATTTTTTTACATACTCTATGCTATATTTATACACTTATTTATTCTCTAATGCCTGGAAAGCTTCGGCATAGAAAGATTTGTCATTATGCCCAAACTATCCTAGGACAGCCTGCTTCACTTCATCATCATTGTGTTCACCATTTCCACAGAAAGATCTCTTGTGCAGTTTCACGACAGGTTATGTGTCGATTATCCAGGATCAGGCAATCCACGTGTTGAATGTTCACAAGAATAACTACTGTGGGCTGGGAGCCAGGATCGTTACTGACGGATGTACAGCCATCTTTGAAAGATTTACACCATTCAAGTGTCTTTCTGTGGATGAGCATCACATTACCAGACTGTGCTTGAAGTCGTCTTTAGATATACGTGTGTTTTACACCTTTGTTCACAAAAAACTTCATCACCACATGCTGTTCTGTGCACACACTAACACTGTTGTCCGCCATCTTTATTAACGGTCTCTGGACTGGCCCATAGCATGTGCACCGCTTATCAGTAATAGGACATATTTGTCACTTACTAATGCGTGTCGTTCTGCCATGCTAGCATCCCTTTTTATACCTGTAAAATTAAAAGTCCCGGTTTGACTTGAAAGCCCCTTTTTATATCAGTGGGTTAATCAGCTTCTACCAAAACTGGTTTCTAGTGTTAGTAAATGTCTTTATCAAACTTGAGATGGCCCTTTTAAGGAGGGAACGAATATAAATGTTCTATGTACAGTGCTGCAGAATTTGTTAGTGACCTATAAAATATTAAAATAAACCTGTGTAATATAATAAGAACATCTGTTTCCTACACACAAGACACAAAATAACATAATACCTAAAAGTCAACTCTACTAGTGCTGATTTTCTATAAAGTATATAATATTTATAGATATGGGAGGTTATTTACTAGGATTGAAGAGTGCAAAATCTGGTGCAACTCTGCCTAGAAACCAATCAACTTCCAGGTTTTTGGCAAAGCTTAATTGAACAAGCTGAAGTTGGAAGAAGATGGGCTACCATTCGCAGCTGCACCAGATTCTGAGTGCTTCAGTTTTAGTAAATCTCCCCCATAGTGTTCACATAGCTATGGTGGAAGCAAAGCCAATACAGAGCTATTACCAGTATATTAATGTATTTTTTTTTCCTCCTTGCTTTGCTAAAACCAATGTTACAGGTATTTAACCATTTGCCGCCTGCCCTATGACCGAATGGCAGGCGGCAAATGTCATCAGCGTTCCGGGTGGACGTCATATGGTGTCCTCCCGCACATGCGCAGATTGCGCTCCTGCAGAGCGGCCTCGGACACGGCCGATGACAGATCTGAGTATGGGCCCCGTTGCCGGTACCACGTGACCTGCTGTGACCAATCACAGCAGGTCACATGACAGTTGTATACAATGGATGGCTTCATTCATGCCATCCATTGTATACTACTGCCTAGCTGTGAATGGTCACAGCTAATCGCATGCACATGTCATGTGATTAGCTGTGGCCAAATCACAGCTAAGCACAAAAAAACAAAAAACCCTGAATGAATCAATGTCATTCAGGTAAATGCTTGCTATAAGCAAATTGTGTAAAAAAAAAAAAAAAAAAAAATACTGATCACTTCCCCAAAGTATTACAATGTTACTATGGTAACATTGTACTACTTTGGTCATAGTGAAATATGAAAAAAAAATCTTAAAAAGAAAAAAAATGTAATAAAAAATAAAAAAATATATAATTTTTTTTTTCATACTGTCACCAGTCAGTACTGTCACCAGTCAGTGTCCCTGATCACCGCCATGCCAGTTATATGATGACACTGTACTGCACTGGTGACAATATGTAAAAAAAAAAAAATAGTGAAACCTAATTTTTTTTAATTTTTTAATTTTCCGAAAAATTATGACAAAAAAAATACAACTTCAAAAAACTCGCCATGCCTCTTATGAAGTACATCGGACTGTCTACTTTGCAAAAAGGAGACATTTGGGGGATATCTGTACTATTCTGACATTCTTGGACCTCAAGAAATTAGATTGGCTTCAGGATTGACCAATATTCAGATCTATACCATAGTTTGTGAACTCTATAACTTTCCTACAAACTAAAAAATACATCCTAATTTCTGTTATTTTCACCAAAGACATATAGCAGAATACATATCAGCCTAAATTTATGAGGAACAATTATTTATTTGCAAAATTTTATAACAGAAACAAAGAAACTTTTTTTTTTTTTTTTCAAAATTTTTGGTCTTTTTTTGTTAATTTAGCAAAAATAAAAACCCCAGTGGTGATTAAATACCACCAAAAGAAAGCTCTAGTTGTGTGAAGAAAATGATAAAATTTTAGTTTGGGTACAATGTTGTATGACCGTGCAATTGTCATTCAAAGTGTGAGAGCGCTGAAACCTGAAAACTGGCCCGGGCAGGAAGGTGTAAAATTGCCCGGTGTTGAAATGGTTAATAACAAACTGGAATCCATATTGACAAGTTGGGATATTTTGTAGTTTATCATAATCTCTATAACAAAAACTGTATGAGGTCATGCTTGGACTACATAAATGAGGAATTAAGTTTAATATTTCATAGTGATAGCAGTAAAACTTACATGTGCTCAGCAAGACCAGTATTAAATGATACAGCCTGATAATTAATGAAGGCTTTATAACAGGGATCACTAAATGGCAGACAGCGGTCCAGATCCGGACTCAGAAACTTTCCTTTCCAGTCCTCAGCCTCACCAAATAGTTGCCTGAATGTCCTCCCCCTGCCACCGCCTTGCCCTCCCGCCCGCCGCTATTATCCTCAAGGAAGGATAGTGTAGGTAGGTGCAGCAGGTCTTTCTCTTTAATACCATTTCAGCACTCCCCCCTCCCTATACTGTCCTACTTTATTTACCCAAGCCAGGAAGTACAGCCGGTCTTTACATAGGACGGGGCTTTTCATGTTAGGAAACGAGTGGTTGCTAGGCTGTGGGGCGGGCCAAGCAATCATTTACCCACCTTTAACATGAAAAGTCCTGCCCTATGTCCTGACCTGCCATGCTTGCTGTCTGGTATGAATAAGGTAGGACAGTGTGGGGAAGGGGGGAGTGCTGTGATATTATGAAAGGGATAGGAATCTGTAATATGCAGGGAGAAGTGTGATGAAGGGGGGGTCTGTGATGAAGGGGGGGTCTGTGATGAAGGGGGGGTCTGTGATGAAGGGGGGGTCTGTGATGAAGGGGGGGTCTGTAATGAAGGGGGGGTCTGTAATGAAGGGGGGGTCTGTGATGGAGGGGTCTGTGATGGGAGTGGGTTTGTGATGAGGAGGATCTAAGATGAGGGGTATGTGATAAGGGATCTGTGATGACAGGGGTCTCTGCTGAGGGGTTGTCATGGACGGGATCTATGATGAGGGGTCTGTGATGGAGCAGTCGGTGATGGGGGTGGCCAGTGATGGAGTGGTCTGTGATGGGGTAGGGGATTTGTGATGGAGCGGTCTGTGATGGGGTAGGGATTTGTGATGGGGTGATCTGTAATGTAGAAGGGGGGGATGGGGGTGGGGGAGGAACTGTGATGTGCACGGGAGGCCATTATATGAAGGATCTGAGTCATAGCACCAACATGACACTGGGTCCTCCGCTGAAAGAAATTTTACTTACTGGACCCCCCATGAATTTTAATTCAGTGCCCCTGCTGTGTAAGTTCACAACTTTCTACCCCTTCTAAGTTTTTTGTATGAATTTTTGTCTTCATTTTAAACATAATAATAGAGTTATGCCTTGTACATACGATGAAAATATTGGATGAATGATCATCCTTGGTTTTTTTGTATGCTAGTCACCTCTTGAAAATGAATAGGTAACTAAAGTTATAAAAGTTCTTGAAAGACCGAATACAACATTCCGTGATGATGTAATCTATTCTATTGTAATTATTCTTTTGTTTCTGAGCATGCGCAGTCTTGGTCACTTTATTTTTACGAGTGAACGCTGTACTGATGAATTGAAAATCGTTAGTTCTGTTATCATAGGAGAAACATTTTCATGCTTGTGCCTTCAGATAATTTTGCATGAACTCTTGTGATTGGCTCTCGAACGTTGTGTACAAACAATCAGATTATTGTACAGTCCCTCCAAAAGCATTTTTTTTCGTTCGATTTTTCTCATTGTGCGTAATAGGGATTAATCATGCAGAAAATTGGAAAATCTAAACTCTCAATTTTATGGCTTGTTCTCCAAAAATATATATTTGTGTACATACTTTTTAAACTGAGTTGCCTATTTTACATGCAGATAAAATGTAAGTAAAATAATACGCTGTGCATGTTTTCTTCATTGTAGCAAATTTATAAACACTGGAGTAAGTCCAACTGACTATAACATCCGATCAGAAATCTGCCTTCATGTTGTAGACTGCAGTGAAATCGCAAGGTTATCTCTGGTTTCTAAGAGCAATTTGGAGGCTTTTCCCAAAGTTTTCAACAATTTGGTCCACTAGCTTTCCTATTACTGATCTTGCATTAAATTAAATTATTTTTGGTAGGGATATTACCAAGCATGTCTGTCTTTGTGCTCATAAAATGACTGCTGAACAACTTCTGTCATTTGTTTTTTTTAATCCATATTCCATTTGCATTAGCAAGCTTAAATGCTGCTCAAAGCAAATTAGAACTTTTTAAATTGCCGTATTTAGCAGTAGTAATAGAAGTAGAACAGTGGCCAGTTAGTGCTTGTTAAGAATATATAAATAGTTTAATGTCCAAAAAGTAAACTTAAAGTGGAGTTAGTCAGTTTTGTGTTTATTAAAAGTCAGCAGCTACAAAAACTGTAGCTGCTGACTTTTAATAAACACACAATCACCTGTCCCAGGGTCCAGCGATGTGTTCACTTGTGCTGTCCCTTCTCTGCGTCTTCTTTCCCCGGCGCTGGCATCACAACTGTGGGCACCAGGCTGTGACAGCTTGCGGCTTCCCACTGCACATGCACAAGTCACACTGCGCATTCTGATTGTGTGATCTGTGAAGGTTCCCATGAGACTGCAGGAGGAAGGAGCGGGCCGAACTTCCATCTCAGTTGCAAAGTGGGAGCTGGTACCTGTGAAAAACAAGTATCTGCTCTCCCAACTCCCCCCCCCCCCCCAAAAGGTGCCAAATATGGTAGTGGAGGGTGGGTGTAGGCAAATAAGCAGAGCTTCCACTTTTGAGTGGAACTCTGCTTTAAATAAAGGCACTTTCCATGGCTGCTGGGAGGAGCATTCATGGACCAGGAAGATACATAGAGCACAGTTGTGGGTGGATGTGTGAACCATGATGGGAGCAGAGAACTCCCTTGTCCTTGCTGCAGTATTAAGCTAGGCTGATGATCTTTACCTGCCAGGATTGTTATCAGTAGCACATTGCCATTATAGTGTGGGCAGGAGTGTGGTCTGCCTTATGTGCAGTGACAGGAACATAAAACCTACCTCTCATTGTTGCAGCATTGTCCAGGGTAAATGAGCAATACCCTCCACACTACTAAGGCTCGGTTCACACTGCTGCAACCCCAAAGTCATGCAACTTCTGGTGCAGTTTTTGCATTGTGACTTAATGCGACTTTTGTGTTTTGTGACAGAGTATAACACAAATTATTGAACTTACAAAACCCTCTGAAGTTGCAGCCAAAGATAAGACAAAGAAATAACTTTTCTGTCGTAACATTGGAGTCACAAGGAAGATGCAAAAAAGTAGTGCAGAAACAATTTTTTTTTTGGCGCTGCGACTGGAGTTGCAGCAGTTGGAACAGCACCCATTAAAATGAATTTTACTTGTCATGCGACTGTGTCGCATCTTGCCGTGAGTCACATGAGAAGTTGTAGGAGTGTACAGCAGGGCTAATGCAGTGCTGGTGTGAGCAGTACTACAGGTGACAGCATAGCAGAGAGTTCATCTGGTATTGCTTCAGAATTATTCTTGGCAAATTCGTTATGTCTGATTCTACCAGAACTGTACCATTTCATGTACAATGCTGATACTGTTCGAATCAGGCATAGCTCATTTTGCACAGAACAGTGCTACATCAGTGACAGAAGTTCTGTGTCACTGTACGTGCACCTGCCTATACCAGCAAATTCAACCATTAAAACCTAAGCAACTATGGCATTCTAAAAAATTCAGTGCAGCAAGGCACAGCGAGCTGAAGTCAAGCAGAGGGAAGCAGGGGAGGGTGGGCAAGGAGACTACTGCTCAGCCACTTTTCTTAGAGCTGTTTGTGTCCTGAACTCCTATTTACCAAACTGCTTCAGGATGCTAAGCGCCAGTGTGTGTGGAGGAGAGGGGCAGAGAGGTGTAGGGGGAGCAATGCCAAGGTGGGGAGAGAGAAGCAGGAGAGGTCCCACAAGCACCCGAAACTCTGATCTGAAACATATAAAGTGGCTGTCTGCTTTATAAGTTTCTGAGCTGACTTAGAGCAAAACTGAAATGTGCATATTGGGATCCAGTGTCCTGAATCTGTTGCTAACATCTTAAAGTGATTCTAAAGGCTTACATTTTTTTTTCTAAAAATAGGAAACCTGTCTATATTTATCTGCTGTGTGCAGTGGTTTTGCACAATGCAGCCCTTATTCTCCTCTTCTCAGGTCCCCTGCAGGCTCTCCTGGAACCTCCCTCTTGTCGGGTGACCCCACAGCAAGCAGCTTGCAATGGAGGCACCCGCTGCTCCGCGTGTCCATTCACACACGCGATCATGACCAGGCCCCACCACCTCTCTTCTCATTGGCTCACTGGCTGTGATTAGTGGTTTAGTTGCTACAGGAGTGTGAAAATATTGTTTCTGAGCAAAAGCTTCCTTGAAAGTGTCAAAGCCATGATTGAGTTATTGTAGTGTGTATGGCCTGCTTTAGGAACTCCAGTGAAAAGATTTCCCCACTGTAGTTGTTGGCCATATTTGAGGATCTTGCTTCTCCAGCTACAGCAAAGACTTTTAACACAATTTTTGTTGCATTAGACGATATCAATTAAAAATTCAGTAAGGAGATTGAAACTCTTTAGTGATTACTATGGCTGGCAAGTGGACCCAGCATTAAGAGAAGGCATTAGAGTATAGTGCTTCTCCAGATACATGTCTCTGATCCCCTAACTACTGGCACTGATAAGCCTCACTGGGGTTGATTTGCTAAAGGTAAATAGACTGTTCACTTTGCAAGGAAACCTTTTCCCAGAGCTTAGTGTAGCTCTGCTGAATTTGATCTTTTAATCATGTTCAAGATTAATTTTTTTTTATTTTCCTTACAGTGATGGGGTATTCTTTGCAAAATTACTTTTCCCACATTACCTAATTCCTGTGAACATCCTATTTGCCTTTAGTAAATCAATCTCAGATTGTTAGGTCATTTAATGTTCAAGTATTTAGTAAAAATGAAAATATTAGTTTTGCATGGACTTGCCCATTGCTGTTCACACAGTCTCCAGCTTTCTAAGAGATTATACTTTTAAGAATTAAAATATTAGGAGTGAAGCCATAGTACTTCCTGAATGTGTGTGATAGAAATAAGAACCCTTCAACCACATGGCTCAGTGTGGCCAATTGCCAAGTCTCAAGTTTTGAGATTTGTAAGTTTCTTCTTGTAAAGAGGTGAGAAAACACTGAATTTATCATCACTACCTTATTTCTTGACAACAGTTGAGATAAGATACAGTAACTATCAGAGCATAGTCAGCCAATTTATAGCCTTTAATGGTGAGTAGGAGCAGAGTGACTGCAACAAGTAAGGGTTGATTTACTAAAGACAAATAGACTGAGCACTTTGAAAAGTGCAGTTGCACTCTGCAAGAGCAGTTGTTTCAGAGCTTAGTAAATGAGCAGAAGCTCTGCTGACTTCTGTCATCCAATAATGTGCAAGCAAAAATGCTGTTTTTTTGTTTTTTTTTAATTTTCCTTGCACATGATTGGGTATTCTTTGCACAGTTCCGTTTCACTTTGGAAGTGCAGTTGCTCCAAACCTTAGTAAATGCGGTAAAACTTCACTTTGCAAAGTGCACAGTCTATTTGCCTTTAGTAAATCAACCCCTAAGTATTAGTTGCAGAAGAGGTAGGCAGTATAGGGAATCATTTGCTTTGCATTTAAAATAGTCAAAGCGAGTTTTGACACAAACTGAAAAAGAAAAAGAATTAAGTTTAGCCATTTCCGTTCACATTCATTAAACACATTGTAGAAATTCCCTTTCAAGAGGGTTTGTCCACTTTCAAAATATTGACATTTTTCTCAGTACTATTTCCCACTGGAATTTTGGTGAATAGAGTTATATATTTTTTTAAGCCTTCTAGAATTACCACTTTTATGTGGTTGCTTTTATTCTTTCTAGCTGTGTGCATAGAGAGATAGTCTTAGGAAACATATTGTAATTCATTGCTGTAACTAGGTCAGAGACCTCAGCAACTGACCTTCTGCAAATTCTAAAAAACCTTTCATTGTTCCCATCCGCTTACATTAGGAGGAAGTGTTAAAATAGCACATCGCCTACCTGAATATTAACTTTTATTTGCAAAATTAGAGGTATAGTCTTTTTCATGCTTGATTTTCTTTTGGATGTTTTCCTTAAATATTGAGAAATGTCTCACGCTTTCATATGTTCACACATAAACTAGTTTAATTTTCAACTTGCATAAATGCATGCATCTGTACAATTACTTTATGAATAGAAATATATTATTTTCTTGATAGTGGAATTTTTGATTTAAAAAAAGGGACTTTTAAAGCCAAATTCTAGGCCGCATACAAATCATTTAATCCTTGCAGGATGGAGGAGGGGTGGTGTTAGTAAAAGTTTGTATTGCCAATGCGAACATAATCCAGCTCTGCAGTTTTGCAGCTAATCAGAATGTGCCCAGTTTCCCCAATGACAAAACATTTTGTTGATTGGTTGCTAATTTTTGCTTGAAACATTGCTAATGGGTAGATGTGTTCCCAACATGGCATGAAGGTGAGAGGTTTGTCTATCAAGAGGGGACAAACCAGCATGACTTTCAAGGAATTATCTGGCCAGCTGTTACTCTAAACTGCTTCAGTAGCCTTCCTTTTTTTTTTTTTTTTTTTTTTTTTTAAGCCATTTATTATATGCCTGGCCACCTGATCGAGGCATTGGCCGCTTTTTATTGGCGGAGGTGGGTGGGACAGGGTGTATGTTCTACTACTGATCTCTACTGGAGAGTGTATGAGGCTGTTCCAGATGGTATTGGGGTCAGAACTGTAGTGTAAAGGTACCTGATAAAAGCTTTTGCGATCAGCTGTTAGTTGTAATTTCAATATTAACACAGGTGAGGGCGATTGTTAACACAGGGTTTTGCAAGTTGCACTATCCATGCAATTATACTAAAGTATAAGTAAAGACAAAACTTTTTTTTTTTTTTTATAACTTTTTAATACAGTGGAGCGGGATTAGACCACCTGTCGGGTTTTCATTTTGGTGTCACCCTCTCTGGTTGTCCTGTTTACCATTATGACCAAGAGTAAAATTGAATACAATTCCTAAATTTTGGGTTGTTACCAGAACGGAAATAGAAGGGAAATTTTCCAGCCGGTACACTAATTCTGCTGACCCTGTCGGCAACCAAAGATTCCCTCACTTTAGAGGGATTTCCTTTCTCTTCCTGTTTTGGCAGGAAGTGAAGGAAAATCTGACCGAGGTTATAACTCTTCCTTACTCTATCCAAAATGGGGGAAAAAAGTTTTGCTTGTGGTTCTACTTCTACTAGGTTTGAATGATCCCATATGTTTTTTTGTTGTGTTTTTTTTTTGTTCTGAGGCCAAGAAGAAGACTTATTATTTCTTTCGTGATTCATAAAGTCAAAATAACCTTTTAACTGTACCCTTGTTTAGCAGGAGGCTGCTCCCCAAGAGTCTCCCAAATACCTAAGCCTTTAGGTCACAAAATAACACTTACATGGATACCTTATCAGATCTAATTCAGTTATATTTTCAGCTGATTTTAGAATTTTTATGGTTCGTTTCCTGTGGTTGTGATTTGAAGAACATGTGATTGACAGGCCAGTAAACTTCTACCTGCCATGGAGAGTGCTGTGTACTGAATGACAAACGTTGGTATTCTTTGAATTCACTTTGTTTCACCCTGCTTGTTCTTTTTCATGATGGTACACAGTTTGTGCCATCTGGCAAATGGTTGCTCAAGGTTGCATGGACTGAAATAATTGTAAGCAATACTTTTTTTTTTTTTTTTATTTCTAGGTATACCTGTCAATAATGGATTTGCTGTAAAATGCAGGAACATAGCAGTACCTGCACATACCATTAGAAGTCTAATTGAACCTTCTAGGATCCTTGATTCACAGGCCACTCTAATGTGCAATTTTCAGTGCTTCAGTATTGGCCAAGAAGACCACACCTCATAGTGATTGTCCAGTTGGTATAGCAGGTTGAAGATGACAGGCCAGCTCTTGATTCTGCTAGGAAATGTCAAAAATGACAAATTAAGGCGTTATAAAATTGTGAAAATTCCAGGGTCCTTAGAAGACTTGTGAAAGTACTTTTGTGGTCAGTTCACAACACATCCATTACTGATAAGTACATGAACTGTAGATTATATCCTTAATTGGGGATAATCAGAAGAGGTGGACAAAGGGACCAAGATGTGATCCACTGCAAATAAAGTAAAAGGCCTAAACTGGTCATAGTCACATCTTTGTTGGCCTCATTGTATTTCGAATATCCGAAGAAATTGTTGTCTTGTGACTTGCACAAATGGAGAGCTTGGAGTTCCAACAGTGGATATAGTAAATGTGTGGCTCTGTCTGTGACATAAACCAGTAGACTGGTTGTCTTTGAGGGCATGTAAGGAAAGTTTACAGTAAATGTGTTTGCAAGCAATTAGGTAAATCTATTTTAGCTTTCCAATGCTGCAATTCCAATTTTTCACTGCCTGACACTTACTAAGAGTAGCCAACAGTTGTAGGTGCTTAGCAGGGACTAGTTAATGACGTTTTTTGATCTGAATGAAGATTTGAATTTGCAAGATGGCATAGGCATGCAAATCTCACTCTGTTTAAGAAAGCAGTAATTCTAACTAAACCTGTATTGGTCCATCATTCTGACAGGTTCTGTTGTCTGTTTTAACAGTCCTGCTGTGTGCTGATCAGTTTATCATACAGTTTTTAGCATTGTTGCCTGGCTTCTGAGGTTATTATGTGCAGCTTGGAGAGATGATTCTAATTGACAGACATTAAAATGAAGTTATTGAAGGCTACAATTTTGTAGTATTGTGTATTGTTTTTTCTGTGGAACCTTGTGACCATTTCTGAATTCTGTTTAAATAAAAAGATTTATGGTAGGCTTGGATTATGAATGTTTCTCCCTTGTGAAGGCAAACACAGCACGCCTACTTGATTGCCTCATTCAACATCTTCCTTTTATATGTATGAGGAGACCAGTGATACAGTGATGAGTGATTGCAAACATTCAGTTTTGTGGTAATTGTTTTAGTCACTGCCTGGAAAGCTAAATGTCTTAGACCTAAACCTTATTTCAAATATTTTAGCAACATTTACTGTATATGGTGGTAGTACAGTTTTAGTCATCTCCTATCATGATGTTGTGGCAGGAAAAAGTGGTTTGTTATAGATACACAATGGTATCAACAGCGACACCTGGAGCTTATTCAGCAATGATCTGGATGTGTTCTCCACATGCAGGGGATAGCAAGTTCACTTAACTGTGGGCCTCCCCAATTCTGCTTACTGACCTTCTGGTTGCGGTTTGCTGCTCCTTTCAGTTGCTAGAAGCAAAGAGGAACTTGGAGACAGAACTGAACACTTTCCCCTGACCCTCATCTGACAGCATTGGAGCAGGCAATTGCTAAGAACCAGTACTTTAACAGGATAGGAAGGAGAGTGAGTTATATACCCCCCCATACCCAGAAGTAAGGGGTAATTAACCAGAGCATCAGAATAGAAAATGTATGTGCAGCTGGGAAGCAAGTCCGTTAAGGTAACCTGTGACTTCGCCTTGCAGGGTCAGTCTACTTGTCTCAGTGCTTCAGTGGATTACAGTAAGCTAAAATAAAGTTAAAATTTGGGGACTTACAGGTATATGTATTTAATAATTTGTGACACATTCTAGGAATAATAAGAAAGCCCAGGACTATCTGTAATGCATACCTTACTCTGATAATATTAGTTGCCTGGCTGTCATTTTGATATTTTTCATGGAGTTGCTGGCCCAGGTTTAGGCCTCCTGTGTTCTTGCGGCACCCCCCCCCCCTTCTGAGATACTTAGAGGACTACCTGTTGAAGGAACAGGTGCTGTGGGCTTTTTTTGGTCCAGACGTTACAGCAGGTTGGATTATTCCTGAACTTTCAGAAATCATTGTTGGACCCTCATTGTGTCAAGTATCTTGGTGTAGTCCTAGACACAGTTTAGGCCAGAGCGTTTTTCCACAGGAAACCTTTTAGACTCTCTGACCACACAGATTTGAACTCACTCTTTAGGTGCTCTGTGGACACTGTCATATTATCAGAATCTTCTGTCCCAAGGGCTACTTGGCCATTCTCCTTCACAGTCGCTGACCTTAGCAGCATAGCTGGTAAAGCTCAGTTTTTGTGAGAGCAGGGAACCTCTGAATCTGTGAATCCTAGAGTGCTAACAGCTAGGAGGACTACTTCCTGTAAGGTCTTTCCAAACCTCCACTGTGTTTTTGGCACTTTTTTGGGTGGGAGGGAGAAGTGGATACCTTGTTTTGACAGGTACCCGCTCCCACTTCCAGCTCAGTTTGCTGCGGCGAAGTGAACCAGACGTTCAGCTCGCCTCCTTCCTCCCGCAGTCTTCTGGGAAATTTCACAGGTCCCAGAAGACTGCTGGACCAACTCGCGCACGCGCAGTAGGCACATGACTGTGAAGATGCAAGCTGTCACAGCCTGGTGCCCACAATTGAGATGCCAGGGAGAGAAGGGACGGTTGTGAGCACATCGCTGGACCCTGGGACAGGTGCCCGTGTGTTTAATAAAAGCCAGCAGCTACAAAAACTGTAGCTGCTGACTTTTTATGAACACAAAATCTACTGGAACTCTGCTTTTAAGATCAGTATGGTGGTGTGAGCTGACGTGGTATAGAGCAAGGTTTTTTGCCTTGTCTTGTGTTTTGGACTGTGCTGGGCAAACCACCTGGTGCGAATGAGCCCTGACTAGTTTACATTCACACTTATGCAGGGTAAAAAGCAAGACTTATTGGTGTTGATTACTATATGTAATTAACCAGTTGCAGACTCTGGACATGTTACATGCCCCAAAAAAGCCATCATTGTACACAAGGTGTGTGTAATACCTCCAATCTTTCTGCCCTGCTTGGCAACTCAGCTCTGATTAATCAAAGCAGCAATGCCAGTACACAGAAAGTTCTGAGGGCTGGAGCTGTCAAACTAAAGCAGCCTGGCAATGTTTATCAATAACACTGCTCAAAAGAAACAATGTTTCATTTTGTAGCTGTTTATTCATCTACAGATCAAAGGGATTAACTTCAGATGAAGTCAGGTAAAGCAATCTGACAAGTAAAAAAAAAAACATTTTTTTTTTTAATTAAATGTTCCTCGGTTTAACCCTTTATTAACCTTTAGGTTACTCTAACCAGCCCTAATTAACTACTTATTTATCTTCTCCATTGAATTATTATTTTCCTGCTGATTTTATTATTGGTTAATAAAATAAAAACATTATTTAAACTTTTTTTGTTTAATATATTTACACCTTTTAGTGAATACTTACAAATGTCACTTTTTTAAAAACAAAAGCTCAAAAGTTAAAAAAAAAAATCACTTTATTCATCTGTAAATAACTTTGCAATGCTTTGGACCATCATAATTTTAATGTAATTTTAAAACAAGACAAATTACAGAATAAAATGTGAACTTTTTATGTGCAGTAACACTATTTAATTTTTAAATGAACACTGCTCATAAAATAAAAATTATGTTCTGTCACGTTTACCTGTTTAAGGATTGTGAAAGAAAAATCATTGTTGCAAGCCAATGTTCACGAAAAGAAAGCCTTGTTGGTCCTTTAAAAAAAAAAACAATATAAGTATTACATTTTATCTTAAGTAATGTCAAAGTTATCACCAAATAAACTTGTCCATAGCAGAAATGTAAAACTTGCTCGGGTCCATATGGGGTGAACAGTTAATAAAAATTAAATGCATCAAAAATGATTTTCAATTTACCTCTGCAGCAAAAGCATAAAGATAAACCCACTTTATGCATGGTTGTCTTATAGACAGTAATCGGGGATCATATGAAACCATATAGGGAATCTGTATATCAGACGCAGTTGTGTGAGTTTTCAGTTTTACCTGTGTTACTTGCTCTCGAATTTGTATCCTCACTTAACATAAACAGTCTCTACTGTAAACAGTCTAAGCCATTTGAATAATTTCTGCTGCTCATAAAATACAATGCTTTTTGCAGCTTCTGAGTTATCTTGTGGTTTTCCTCCCTCCCATAACTGCTCTACATACACTGCCAGCAAGCTACATCTCTGCTCAGAAGGACTGCCAAGTTTATCCTTCATATGTCCCAGCTTACATCAACTATGTGTTAGAAAACTGGTGGTTTTCCGTGGTTTCTCCTATCTCATCAAGCATGCATTGCCCATCTAGGAGGACTGCTCATACGGGGGATATATGATTATTGCTGAACGTTCCTAGAAGCTTGTGGTTTTCCTTAGGTCAATGTATTTGTGAGAACAGTGCTGTTTTTCAGAGCTATTGATATGCCCTGATTGTTACCATATCAGCAGGTGACATGTGACTGGATACTGGCGGTTTTATTTTTTTAGCATGCTCCTTTTCCATGCAGCCTAAGCTGACTTTGCACAGTTAGAAATGTGAAGACTTCTAAAAAGCAGAATTTTTTTTCTCTTAAATAAATGCATCCAATGTAAATTTGACAGGAGGAACATATGGGATCTGTTACTTGTTGACTTTTCTATTAAAATGCTAGCTTTGGCAATCTACTGACTTTAAATCTTATTGGGTTTCTGATCTGAAGGAAGTATGCAAATTAAGAACTTCAGAAAAAAGTCAGAAGCCATGTACACACTGGTCATGACCGTTATACAAACATATTCATGTAGAGAGGTCATCAAGGCTAGGTTCACGCTATTGCGGCTGCGTTTTTGATCCAATTTTCAGTGCGATTATTTAGTGAAACTTGCAGTTGCAATTTTGATGTGTTTTTCACACTACTACATTTTGATGCATCTCTTCTGACAAGCTGCATGGATGACTTATTGGCTGTTAGGATGCCAGTGCCGCCGGCTCCTTAACAACCAGTGATTCATCTCTGCTGTCAGCTGGGGGATTGCTGTAAAGAAATCAACCTGTACGTAAACTTTTTTATTTATTTATTTTTTTCAAGTGACATGGAGGCCCCCCCCCCCCCCACAATCCAACCTGAGTGAATATGGGGTGCATAGTACCACTACTCATTCACCGAAAAAAATTAAAGTGACACATCACACCAAAGTTGCATTGCAGTCACATTGCATTGATGTGAAGATACACATTGAAATCAATGTGATTTCTATTGTCATGCTATTCTGTGCGACTCAAGTTGCTTCTGAAATTGCACTAGTGTAAACCAGGCTTAAAGGTAGGCTCCATGTTTATATCATAATATTTCCCTTTAAAGTATAGTTCCAGCCCCCAACCCTAATGGGTTTTTTCTCTTCTTGTGCAGTGGGCATGGTAGGCAGTCCGTGTTCAGTGCAGCAGTATTGTAAACCCAGGCCAGCATAGTGGTGCATGTTGAGGGTTGTGTTTGTGACAACCTGGGCTCATGGGAAAGGGGGTTGAATAATACTGTTAGTTATATTTTTTTTAAAAATGGAACTCCACCCTAAAGGGACCGGAACTTCCTTTTATTTGCTGCACATGGCTAGTACAGTGTACACCAAAGCTCATTCCTAGCATCTGAAAAATGCCAGGAATGCAGTCAGGTGAGGGAAACAGGAGTTACATCAGAAGCAGAAACCCATATGGGAGGGAAACAAAGATGTGGGGACCCAGGAGACGCTGCAGAGAAGATGGTGGCTTCAGCAGGTGGGATAGTGAGAGACAACTTGGTCTGTCATTGCTGGAGATGCAAACAGGCAGGTGACTACAGTTCTGCTTTAGTAAAGGTCACATTCAACTGGACTTGTTCTGTAATGGTGAAGACATTTCAGCAATGACCCAAGTGGCTTCCTTGGTTTTAATGTGCATCAGAAACATACTGCAGCATTTATAGTCACATGGGTGGCTAGAACGGAAGTGTATGAAGACCCCTGTGACTTTATCCACAACACATTTTCCTGTAGCTTTTATATAACTAGGTTTAAAAGGAAATAAAATCTCAGTATTAGTGAATTATTAGATTTGATTAATTTGAACCAGTATTAATATGCATGTTCAAGCCATTCACAAGCGGACTTCCTGTTTAACATAGCTGCAAATTTTTCTTTCCAAAAATGAGTAAACCGTAGAGAAAGCAAATAGAATTCTGAGGTGCATCACTAGAAGCAATACCAACAGGAAAAAGAGGTCCTGATTCCACTATTTAGATCTTTAGCTATTACTAGAGTGGGGGTCAGCAACCGATAGGTCGTGGCTAGGTGACTAGTAGATCAGTCTTGGCTTGCTAACCCACCATCCCAGAGCATCAAGCAGAGTGTAATGCAGAGGGACTACTTGTAAAGTTGGAGCTGTAGTAGAGCTGCATAAGTCGATGCCTGCTCTGTAGTGCTGGCCCCTGCCACATGCAGAGTGACACCAACTGCATTACCCCCCCTCCCCCCCCTGCCCCCGCCATTGTCGGCTAGCGGTCTCCAAAGTGGAGCCTGCAGCAGAAAAGAAGAGATCTTCTGGTCAGTGTAAAGCAATACACTTTGCATATTAGTATAGGGTTGCTTTCACAGTGATGTGCTGTGGTTCATCCACACCGCGGGTACAGTGCAGTGTGTCTGCAGCTTTCCTGCAGGTTTTCTGGGCTTCGCAATAGACGTCTCTTCTATCCTGCAGCTATGGTGCACTTTCTGAAAGCCTGGATGCAGGAGTTTTGGTGTGCTTTCAGAAAGTGCAGCACACTCTCAGTATATAATAGATGTCTATGGCACAGCGTAGCTAACCCAGGAAGTTCACAGATGCTTTGCGCGTCATCCACGGTGCAGGTAAACCTCAGCACATCAGTGTGAAAGCAGCCTTATAGGAGTCTCAGAACAGTAAGGGTTAATTTACATCTGCAATTTGGGGGTTGGTAAAACTCCATATTTTAGACATGTTTTTATCACCCCTGCCCCAACCACACCCCCTTTAGCTGCAGTTACCAGGGGTGTACACATGTTGCCGCAGCAGGAGTTCAACTCCCTGTCATGGTTATTGGGTGTAGCACCTGCCAAGCATGACCCATTCAAGTGAATGAGGCTGCTCTGCAACCTTGTGCAGTACAGCAACTAAGGGGTTAAAGCAGGCAGCATTGTGTTGCTTTCTCATGACCTGCCTTGACCTTTTGGACCCTGCAGAAGCATGCATTGCGGTGTGCTAACAGAGTGGCGGCAGCACCCACTAAAAGCAACAGGGGGGTTAATGCCTGCTGTGGCATGTGTCCACCTTTGAATGCTGCCTCAGCAGCTCATGGGGGTAGGAGTTAAGGGTGGTAAAACTGCAACTTAACCACTCCCCCCCACCTTTTTGTGTGAATGTGCCCTAAGGATGCCACTGCCGAATGCAACTAAGAGCTCATTCACAAGTGCAGCAGGCACTGTTGCTCCTCTGAAAAGCAACTCGAGTGTTTAACAGTTGGTGACAAAGCAAAATATTGCCTCCAAACTACCTGATTTAAACCCTTGATTGCCTTGCAATGCACGTAATTGTGACACAGCAGTACAGCAATTAGAGGTTTAAATCAGGTGTGAGGAGGTGACACTGTGCCCAGTGATCTTTGACTTCCCATGTTCAGGTAGATATCTACCTCTTTAAAGTTGCCTACTCCTGCCTTGGAGGAATCACCAACAGGAGGAAAAGAGGTCCTAATACCCTTAGGTATTACCCTAAAGATGGATGAAAATTTGGCTGGTCCATGCTCAACTGGCCAAATTTCAATCTATCTATGGCTATTCCCGCTACAGAGAAGTCTATCTAACAATCGGCTTCTCTTGAGCGGGACTGTTCTAAAATGTTCACTCAATGAGCACATGCAGTCAATGGCTTCAGTGCTGGCAGTGGAGGAGTCCCTTCTGTCAGAATACAAGAGTGCAGCAGGGAGGAATCGTTCATCTACCTTGAATGTGTGGATGGGGGAATCTGTTTTTTTTGGGGGGTTTTTTTGTTTGTTTTTCATCAACCAATAAAATGATGACAGTTGCAATTTTTTATGTTGCACAATATTTGCACATCTGTTTATGAAACGCATATTTTAAGGAAAAAAATCTGAATTTTATTGGACATAGTACAATACCCATTTTTTATATAATGTAAAAGATGGGGTTGTGTCAAGTAAATAGATACTAAGCATGTGAAGACTCACCGATCTGCATTATGAAATGGCGAAACGTGAAGTTTTCATTGGTCTATGCTTTAAAAGCCCTTACAGATTTTCAGTTTTGAGTTTATTTTTAATTTTCACCCCAGAATTTTTGCTCTCACGCAGTGTTCATGGTGATACCTCACGTGTGGGGCAGTTGTTGTTTACATACATGGGCAGGCTCCTATGTGCACAAATGTATGTGTATGTGGGGGGAAGGAAATTTAAAAAATATATATATTTTATTACAGTTTAGGTTTTTTTTTCTTAACTTTCTAAATTTTTTACTGTTATTGCTAATACAAAGCTAACAAGCACTCGATGTGATATATAGGGCAGGTGACAGGTTCTCTATATGGACATATCAGGGGTCTTTTAGACTCATGATGCTTCCCTGCTCTCTATTGTGGCTAATCAAGCTGCTTTGCCTTTGATTAGCTGCTTCCCTGGTTACAGTAACTAGGGAGTAAATGAATGGAAACCAGAAGTGACAAAATGCTTGTCACATCTGACTTCATTACTCAAATGAGATGGGGGAGTGAATGTTCCTCCATCTCTTTGTGCTCTGATTGGACAGCATACAGTGGTTCTGGGCTAACCATAGAAAAGGGAGAAGCTGCCCTTCTCACTACTGTAAAAGTGACCTACAACCACCAGGAACAGTTTTACTGAACAGATTGTTGAAGGTCAAAAAAAAAAAGAATGCTACCAATGCATAGATTTTTAACCACTTGATGCCCAGGAAGTTTTAAAATCACCTACACTACCAAACAGTTAACCGTTTCAATACCGTGCAATTTTACACCTTCCTGCCCAGGCCATTTTTCAGGTTTCAGCGCTCTCACACTTTGAATGACAATTGCGCGGTCATACAACACTGTACCCAAACTAAAATTTTATCATTTTCTTCACACAACTAGAGCTTTCTTTTGGTGGTATTTAATCACCACTGGGGTTTTTATTTTTTGCTAAATTAACAAAAAAAGACCAAACATTTTGAAAAAAAAACACATTTTTCTTTGTTTCTGTTATAAAAGTTTACAAATAAATAATTGTTCTTCATAAATTTAGGCCGAGATGTATTCTGCTACATGTCTTTGGTGAAAATAACCCAAATTGGGATGTATTTTTTAGTTTTTAGGAAAGTTATAGAGTTCACAAACTATGGTATAGATCTGAAAATTGATCAATCCTGAAGTACTGACGGCCAATCTAATTTCTTGAGGTCCAAGAATGTCAGAATAGTACAGATATCCCCAAATGACCCCTTTTTGCAGAGTAGACAGTCCGATGTACTTCATAAGAGGCATGGCGAGTTTTTTGAAGTTGTATTTTTTTGTCATAATTTTTCGGAAAATGAAAAAATGAAAAAAATTATTTTCACTATTTTTTTTTTTTTACATACTGTCACCAGTGCAGTACAGCATCATCATATAACTGGCATGGCGGTGAACAGGGACACTGACTGGTGACAGTATGAAAAAAAAAAATATATATATTTTTTTAATTTTTTTATTATTTAATTTTTTATTACCTTTTTTTATTTTTTTTAAGATTTTCTTTCATATTTTACTATGACCAAAATAGTACAATGTTACCATAGCAACATTGTACTACTTTGGGGAAGTGATCAGTATTTTTTTTTTTTTTTTTTTACACAATTTGCTTATAGCAAAGAATTACTTTGCTATAAGCAAGCATTTACCTGAATGAAATCGATTCATTCAGCTTTTTTTTTTTTTTTGTGCTTAGCTGTGATTTGGTCACAGCTAATCACATGACATGTGCATGTGATTAGCTGTGACCATTCACAGCTAGGCACTAGTATACAATGGATGGCATCATGAATGAAGCCATCCATTGTATACAACTGTCATGTGACCTGCTGTGATTGGTCACAGCAGGTCACATGGTACCAGCAACGGGAGCCGGTACTCGGATCTGTCATCGGCCGTGTCTGAGGTGCACGGCCGCCCACAGATCGCACTGCTGCGCCGCTCTGCACTAGCGCAAACGGCGCATGTGCGGGAGCACGTCAAATGGCGTGCACCCGGAATGCAGATACACATCTGAAGCCGCCAAACGGCCATTGGCCGGGCGGCTAATGGTTAAACATTCAGACAAAAACGTTACATAGTTAATCCGGTTGAAAAAAGTCCATGTAGTTCAACCAATCAAAAAATTAAATGCAAAATGCCATATACAGAATCCTATAACCACAGTTAATGTAGATGAGTGCTAAAACGTATATAAAGCATAGTCTAATTTGCTCCAGTGAGGGTTAAAAAATAATCTTTTCTGACCCCCTGAAATCAATTGAATAGTCCATGGATCAACAATCTTTGGGGTTGTTGTATAAAAAAAATATTAATATCAAGTTACATTTTGTGCATTTAGGAATGCATTCAGCTCTTTTTTTTTTTTTTTTTTTTTAAAGCTCCTGTACGTGTTACTTTTTCAAGTAAACTTGCTTCTGTAGAATAAATAAAGTATTCTGCAATGTTCATGTTTTATTGAACAATTACTTACTTTGTCCTTTGTCTCCAACTGTTTGTTTCAGATCAACAGATTTAAATCTAATCTCTTTTGAATGGCCACTCCCACACCTCACTGTGTTGTAGCTGGTGTGAGAACTAGCATCAAGGGTAGAGCTTTAAAGCACACAGCCACTCACTTTCTTCTTTTTAAGGGCCGTTTTTGCCCAACTTTATGTAAAAATTCCATAAGGGCTCGTTCACACATTCGACTTTATTTCTAACTCTTGCCAAACGCCCCTATATCATTTGACAGGCGTTTGGGAAGTGTTTTTATTGCTCCTCAAACACTCCCAAAATGCCCTATGTGCAGTTTTGAGGCTGTTGATAGGCATTAGCCAAGCGTTAAAACTGCACCACAAACTCCTATAATGAAGTTAAATGGTATTAACACTCCGCAACCGCACCATAAACGCCTGCCAGGCGTTTGCGGAGCAGCACCATAGACTTGAATGGGAGGCTTCAACTCCTCCTGACTCAACATGAGGCGTCAGTTTTGCCGCAACGTGATGCTAACGCTTTTGTGTGAACAGCACTGTGTGCTGCCATGTGCAGAATTTTCATAGGCGTTTGGGAAGCGTTAAAAATGCTTCCCAAACTCCTGTCTGATGCCTGCTGACAAAGCTCCTTGCTGCTCTGCTTCCCACCTCTCCTCGGTGGAGCTCTCCTAACTCCTGGGCAACGACCTCCTGTCGGCTGGGGTGGAGCCCAGAACCCTAGTCAGGTTATTACTTAAAGCCCTGCACACGCTGCTGGGGGTTCAAAAAACATGGACCCAGGATTGGCAATTTCATCCCTCCCAAATCACCTCAATCTCCAGGCCCCAGGTCCTGAAACAGACTTTACGAACAAAGAAGGAAACTGAAAAGCCATTTTCCTCTGCATTGAGCAAACCGCCTGGAGCCCCTCAACCTGTTTAGTCTAGAATCCTGGCTTATAACCTTGATTCCCACTGTTGAGTGCCCAGAACTGCCTCACTGGATAGATCTGAATAAGTAAAAACAAATCTTGCTACTCCTGTCCAGGTGTGCTGAGCGATCAGGCAGCAGAATGAAGTGGACATGAAGATTGAGAAAGAATGTCTTCTGCTTCATTTTATCACTGCAATGAGAAGTGCAAATCTCAGAGAATTTCAGATGTTTCCCCCTTATCTTTCTCCAATGTCGTAATGACACAGAAATCATTTGTGAGTCCTACATATTTGAGACTCTTTCAAGGGCAGTTTATATCTATAGCAAAATGCTGATTCCAAGGCTAAAACTGATAGGACCATGTGTTTCTGTTACTCCTCTTTAATCAACTGCATATTTCTATTTTCCGAGGACACTGTATCCTTGAAAAGTCGGTGTGAACTGCTACCCTGTTATGGGGATCCTTATCTTTTAAGTGTAATAATACAAATTGGAGATCAGACAGGATTTTTAAAGTGGAACTTTAGTCAGAAAATTAAGTCCTTCTAGATCACTTCAGGCTGGCCCCTTTTGCAGGTATAGCTATGCAAAAGATGAACAATAAGTACCTATACTGTTTAAAATACAGTAATATATTGTCTCACCCTGGTTTGCAAATGCTCAGTTGCTGTCCATTTTCCAGCACTGTGCAGAAAATGTAGAAGCTGATTTGCTGACAGCCTGAAGATTTACTGCTGCTCAGAGGCTCTGAGCTTCAGCAAAATGGCAGCCTCCAGCAAGAAGAAACCGGAACAATGCTGGGGGCAATTTGCAACACACACTCATTTTGGTAGCATCATTAATTGGTAGCATCATAAAGTTTCACTTTATTGCATTTGTCTTTTCTGCAATAAAGCTCTTTACCTGCCTTCATGCTTGTGCAGCTTAGTGTACAATTATGGTAATGCCAAGATGAATGAAACCCTGCATCTGTGAGTGATGTCATCTTAGCACAGCCAATGAAAATGTTTGAAGATTGGTACCCGGAACCCATCCAGCCGATGATGCCAGTGGCTGGCAGGGAGCTCTGGGACACCACAGTACTGGAGAGAAGGTAAGTATAGTTTGGCTTTAAGCCAAAATAATTTTTCATTTAGTTTTGAATAGTGCCAGGAATATTTGAAACCCTTGTCAGGTTGTTTTCTTTTACATTAATATATAAACATGCAGCGCTTAGCAGACCTAAAACCGACTATAAAATCTGCATAGTTAACAGGAGCTCCCATAAACGAAAAAGAAGAAATCCCGACATCAACTTGATTGTGGAGGAAATCACTCAATCGACACCCCTGATGTCAATTTTTGATGAAGCGCGTAGGGTGGGACCTGTGATGTGTGATGTATGACGTCAGCACACTGGACACTGCGACCATTTTGATGAATTGTTACAAGTGCTGTATACCAAATTATATGCAAGTTCTTAATAAATTTTACGTTTTTATGAGCATACTACATTACGGGAGTTTCTTCTATTTTATTTCTTTATGAGGATTGCCTTGTTTCATCTTTACTGTTATCACGGAGTGATATATTTGGAAAACTGTGTGTGGATCTTTGAAGTATCGTGTTCTTAAAGGCACAACAACCCCAGATTTAGGCTTAGTTCACACTAGCTTTGTCAGCAGGCATCAGACAAGCATTTGGGAAGTGTTTTTAACGCTTATCAAATGCGTATGAAAATTCTGCACATGTTGCTGTTCACACTGAAGCGTTAGCGTTGCAGCAAAACGGATGCCTCGTGTCCAGTCAGGAGGAGTTGAAGCCTCCTGTTCAAGTCTATGATGCCGCTCTGGCAGGCATTTGCTGGGCGTTTGCGAGGCGCTTGCAGAGCATTGAGACCATTTAACTTCATTAAAGGCATTTGCGGTGCGGTTTTAACACTTGGCAAACGCCTATCAACCGCATCAAAACCACGCATGGGACGTTTGAGGAGCGTTAAAAACGCTTCACAAACGCCTGTCTAATGCCTGCCAAACGCTATACGGGCTTTTGGCAAGAGTTAGAAATAAAGTCAAGTGTGAACGAGCTCTTAGAGTGTACAGTGCTGGATATCAATGGAGTGATTTCAAGCCTTTGAATTTAATGTTCATCAGGGGCATAAGACCACTTAATTTGAGTGTCTTTTAATACGGTAAGCTGCTTGGCTCTATCACCATGGTGTTGTGTATGACTTCCTCCACACTCAAGTTGGTGTCGGGATTTCTTCTTTTTTCCCTTATGGGAGCTCCTGTCAACTATATGGATTTTAAAGACTTTTTTAGGTCTGTTAAGTGCTGCATGTTTATATATTAATGTGGTTTTATTCATAATCATCAATTTATGCTGGCTGCTTTTATTGAATCATCCAAGTGCTTTTAATTTTTGTACTATATAGGTTGTTTGTTTTTTTTCTTTTATTTTTTGTTCTCTGTGTCCTGTTAGTGGGATAGCCTTTGACTTTCCCAGGATCACAACAGGAAATCCCTCCAAAGTGTGGCAAAATCCTCTCACAGACAATTGACTTTGGAACAGATATCCCCATTAATTTGTTCTCATTATGTTCCTAGGACAGCTCTATAAATTTGGACTTCACAACACTTTCTACACCAAAGACATTTGTCAACAGGAACAATAGCAAGATGTTCCCCTTTTTTTCCTACAAATTTAAAAAAAAAATGTTTTGGCTCTACATCCACTAAGCATCTCTTTTCTGATACGATTAGTATTACTTATTCACGTATAAATATTCTCAAAACAATTGCCTGTATTTTGAAATAACTTAATGCTTTCTGAGATATGTTTTATATTGGAATAATCACTTTGTTCTCATTTTATTTCTTTTTATAATCAAGACTAAAATAAATAAAACATTTTAAAATATGAATTTTTAACCAGTCTGAACTTTCAATAATCTCCCAGCTTCATTAGTCTTTTTGAGTTTATTACATGGAATATGTTTGTGCGCTAGCGACATGGAAGTTTATAGTGTTCTAATGCTAATCTCAAGCTGCTTGTTTACATAAAATCGTTTATTTGCACACGATACCTAAAACCCAGAGATGTGGAATGTATTGCAAGGCTGTTTTGCAGCAAACATATCAGCCTTGAGCTATGGCCTTGAAGAATCATCCTCTTAAGTTTGTTTATAGAGTTTCAAATTGATGCTAGGTCCAGCAGGGCTCTTAAAGGCTTCATTTGTCAGGTAATTTGTATTTTCTACTTTATTAAACAGCATTTCTTGGAAGAAGGAGAATTTCTCTTGGCAGCTTTATTACCTTTTTAACTCTTTTTTTTTTTTGGTGTCACATTGTTAAACAGTATAATTCATGTACTATTGTTGCATTTCACTATGAAAACAAAATGTTTAAATTTAAATTGCTTGCCATCTTTTACTATGTCTGGTAAGTACTTTATATATGGTCATAGTAGCTAGCATGTACCTACAGCATTTTCTGTCTTGAGCTGTGCATAAAAATACTGTGGTGAACTCGAAAAAACTTTCATGAAGGTCTCAGTCAACTAAGAGTATTGGGCAGAGCGCAAAATTTTGTGCTTCATTGATTAGTCTTCTTGCACACTGCTGCCTAAAAGCTCAGCATTTTTAGGCATACGGGTGTTTTTTTTTTTTTTTTTTTTTTAAACCAATCTAATTGCAGACCATTATTTTCTATATGCCTGTACTAACGTGCGCTGAGTTACCAGTCAACATTTTGCCAGTAAATGTATATTTAACAGTAAAATACTAATTGCAGAGGTTAAAATTCCATTCTGAGAGCTAGAATTTATTTTACACTTGTATGTGCAAAATAAATGCAGGAAATTTTGGCCATGTTTAAACATCAGTGTCATGGGCAAGTACCTGCTTGCCGACCGCCCTATAGTAGTTTTACTGCTACAGAGCAGTCACTCTGTGCAGAATAGTGTATATACAGGTAGGGTGCATGCACCCGCCTACTCGCGCTGTCATTGGCTCCTGTACATGTTAATCACCGAGTCCTGGCCGGCGATTGATGGCCGTTGCGATTGGCAGAGCAACGAAAAGGAGAGAGCTTTCCTGACTAGACACATCACAAGCCGATCAGCAGGTTCTGGCCAATGGATGACGGAAGGCACCCATTGATCAGTGAGGAAAAAGACAGAACAGAGCTCTGTGCTGTCAGTGGGGTGTGCTGGATTTTGTTTACCTGCAAAGCAGAGAATAAAGACTAGCACATCTCTTAGTGAAAACACTTCAAAGTAAACACAAAAACACTGGTTAGGTACACATTTAACCCTTTGACCACCCTAAATGTTTAACCCCTTCCCAACCAGTGTCATTAGTACAGTGACAGTGCATACATTTTGCAGTGATCTAGTGTCACAGATTGTCCGCTGCAATATCCTAGTCCTGCTATAAGTCGCTGATCGCCGCCATTACTACGGTTGTGTATACCAGTATATATATATATCCCATAGTTTGTAGATGCTATAACGTTTACGTAAACCAATCATACACTTTTTGGGATTTTTTTTTATCACAAATATATAGCAGAATTCATATTGGTCTAAATTTCTGAAGAAATTTGAATTTTTGTTTTGATTGAATATGTTTTATAGCATAAAGTAAAAAATATTTGTATTTCAAAATTTTCGGTCTTTTTTAGTTTACAGTGCAAAAAATTAAAAAACCCAGTGGTGATCAAATACCACCAAAAGAAAGCACTATTTGTGGGAAATAAATTATATAAGTTTTGTTTGTGTACAGTATAGCATGACTGCACAATTGTCAGTAACCTCTCCCAGTCCTTAACCCAGGTTTTATATTTAAACCAATGATCTTTAAAGTAATACTAAATGTTCACTTAAAAAAAAAAAATCATGTTATACATATACTTGCTCTGGGTATTGTTTTAGCACAGAGCAGCACCGTTCCTCCTCTTCTCAGATTCCCCACTGGCGCTCTTGGCCCCTCTCGCCTGCTGAGTGCCTCCAGAGCAAGCTGCTTGCTCTGGCGGCACTCGCGCGTGCTTGCTCATGAGCCGCCTCACTATGTTTGAGACACACAGAGCATGGCTCGGCTCCGCCCTGCCCCACTCCCTCCTCAGTGGCTATGTCCCAGCCAATGAGGAGGGAGAGATCCAGGAGAGTCGCTTCTCTTCTGAACTTCTGTACTTCTCTTTTAGGTATCACCCGATCTACCTTATCAAGCCAATATATTCCTGGTATAGACGTTGATTGTAACAGTCTATGTAAGCGGTGCCCAAATCTTGGCACCCAGAGCCTTGTGCCTCTTACAGTTACTTTATTCACGTAAGGCTCTTTTCACTCCTTTGTCTACTGGAGCATTTTAGACATAACACATTGTACGTTTTAGGTTCATGGTGCCATGTTATGCATGTTTTGCTGAACACCATACCAAAGATGCAGCAAGGAAGAAGTGTTCCAACACCGTGCACTTCTAGAATATCTTCCAATCTAGAATAATGCATTTTTTTCCCGTTTCTGGTATGTACACTATGTGCTTGTGTTTAGAGGAGAAGTGAGCAAATTTTACATCAGTAAACTATCTTTCAGTGTTGAGAGCTGAGCTCTAGTAGATCTGGTCAGAAAGAGCGATGCTGTACCTTAAGACCCTCTCACACTAACCTTTCCTGAAATCCTCCCCCCAACCCGAACAATAGCCCTTCTTAATATAAATGTAAGCCTGTGCCCAGTATTCTGTATGAAGGAAACCAACCATAACTGTGCCAGACATTACCAGTGTCAGGATTCTAGCTGTGCAATCTCTAGAGTTTACAATTTTATACAGACTCGGTATAATCCAAAGTAGTTCTACAGACAGAACTACAGCAGGTGTTGGCATTTCAAGTATGTAGTAAGATAATTACATTTTTAATATTTTTTTTTTTTTCAGAGGAGAAAATTCAGCTGCCCAAGAAGGAAAAGGCCAAACAAAGACGGGAACGGTGGTTGCAGAGTAAGCATATATTTGTTTCCGTTTTTTTATTTATATTTAAAAATTAAAAAAAGTGTATCAATGCATGTTGTGGTGCATAGACCCAAATTTTTAAAGCAGTGATAGGGCCATATAAAAAAAAAAAAAAAAAAAATACTCCAAACCTGCATTCAAAGAGGAGTTTACTGGCATGATGTAACCACCTATGCATGTAAAAAAAAAAAATGCACGCATATACAGATACATTAATTTTAGTAGCCTGAATGAATGAATATTCTACCGAATAGTTTATGTGCATACACTTCTAAACACCATACACCTGTAAACATATGTAATTACAAGCCAAAAAGAGCATTTTTTTACATCACATTTTCTGTCGCAGATAAGGAACTTTGGGGCTGCTCTGTGCAAAACAATTGTACAGAGCAAGGAAGTATAACATCATTATTATTAAAAGAAAAAAAGTAACCTTTTACAATCACTTTAATCTAAAAAAACTAATTAAGAACTAGAACAAAAAGTGTTTTATTTGCAATAAATCTTTCTGTGGTGCTCAAAACACCCATGTTATAATCCAATCTAACACTGCACATACACTAACTTCTTGACCATTAATGCTGTTTTTAATGAATGGGCATAGCAGTTTGTCATGGACTAACATGAAAAGCATGACTTTCCTCTACAATCAGGGAAGTGATTTTTTTTTAGCTTACGCCATTCCTCCAAAGAAGAAGTAAGCAACTGGCAGCTTCTCTGTCCTTCCTTTGCAGCATAAAGTATAGCCTCAAATTAGAGACATCTGCTGCATGAGGATAAGACCAGCCTCTGCTTTGGTCTAAGGTCAGGACTAAAGCCTAATATGCTCTTAACAGTAACTGAAGAAGATTAGGGTCCATTCATAATATTACAAATCACAGAACTTACTGCCTTTTGTACCAAAGGTGTGTAATCATAAAGACATATTGAAATATTTATGATTAAACGTTGTTGGTGTGAAACGTGTCAAAGCTAATTAATGATAACATGAATGTACTACACTGCTCAAAAAAATTAAAGGAACACTTTGAAAACACATCAGATCTCAATGGGGAAAAATATCATGCTGGATATCTATACTGATATGGACTGGGTAATTGGTTAGGAGCATAAGGATGCCCCATCGTTTTGATGGCAATAAAAATTACCAACCTACAGAGGACTGAATTCAAAGACACACGGAAAATCAAAGTGAAAAAATGATGCAGCAGACTAGTCCATTTTGCTGAAATTTCATTGCATCAACTCAGAATGGTATTCAGTAGTTTGTATGGCCCCCACATGCTTGTATGCATGCCTGACAACATCAGGGCATGCTCCAAATGAGATGACAGATGGTATCCTGGGATATTTCCTCACAGATCTGGACCAGGGCATCACTGAGCTCCTGGACAGCCTAAGTGCAACCTTTTGGTGTCGGATGGACCGAAACGTGATATCTATGATATCCAGAGGTTTTCTATTGGATTTAGGTCAGGTGAGCATGGGGGCCATTCAATGGTATCAGTTCCTTCCTCCAGAAACTGCCTCCATACTCTCGTCACATGAGGCTGTGGATTGTCGTGCACCAGGAGGAACCCAGGACCCACTACACCAGCGTAGGGTCTGACAATGGGTCCAAGGATTTCATTACGATACCTAATGGCAGTCAGGGTACCATTGTCTAGCCTGTAGAGGTCTGTGCATCCCTCCATGGATATGCCTCTCAGACCATCACTTACCCACCACCAAAATGGTCATGCTGAATGATGTTACAGGCAGCATAATGTTCTCCACGGCTTCTCCAGACCCTTTCACATCTGTCACATGTGCTCAGGGCAAACCTGCTCTCATCTATGAAAAGCACAGGGCGCCAGTGGCGGACCTGCCAATTCTGGTGTTCAGTGGCAAATGCCAATGCCAAGCTCTATGGTGCCGGGCAATGACCATAGGGCTCACTAGAGGACATCGGGCCCTCAGGCCCCTTAGGCCACCCTCATGGAGTCTGTTTCTGATTGCTTGGTCAGAGACATTCACACCGGTGGCCTGCTGGAGGTCATTTTGTAGGGCTCTTGCACAAAGGAGCAGATACCGGTCCTGCTGATGGGTTAAGGACCTTCTACGGCCCTGTCCAGCTCTCCTAGAGTAACTGCCTGTCTTCTGGAATCTCCTCCATGCTCTTGAGACTGTGCCGGGAGACACAGCAAACCTTCTGGCAATGGCACTTATTGATGTGCCATCCTGGAGGAGTTGGACTGCCTGTGCAATCTCTGTATGATCCACGTATCGCTTCATGCTACCAGTAGTGACACTGACCCTAGTCAAATGCAAAACTAGTGAAAAACAGAAAAGATGAGTAGGGAAAAAAAATGTCAGTGGCCTCCACCTGTAAAACCATTCCTGTTTTGGGGGTCATCTCATTGTTGCCCATCTACTGCACCTGTTGTTAATTTCATTAACACCAAAGCAGCTTAAACTGATTAACAACCCCCTCTGCTACTTAACTGACCAGGAGTTTAATTGACTTGATTCTATACCCTGATTAAAAAGTGTTCCATTCATTTTTTGAGCAGTGTATTTACCTTTTTAGCAATAAAAAGTTGTGATTTTGAATTCCATATTTGGACTTTCATCTTCTTCGACCTTTAACCTGTATAAAAACACAGGTAAAGTGTTCTCCCTGTATGATTTCGAGGGCAACTTTTTAGTTTTGCCTGCACTCCAGCAATAATGGCATAAATGTTTTACATTTTCTGACTAGAGTTTTTGTCTAGGGCCTCTGGCTGAATATATTTTTTCCCACTTTTTCTCAGCAAAATAATGCAAGGTTTTCCCCAAGGGTGTCTTGGAAATTCGCTTTAACGAATTTCTCCTTACCGTGAGTACTCGCAGTTGGATGCGCAGAAATCCCCCATAAAGCTGTGCGAATCTCGCTTACCACGACTGCAGCTAAACTACACGATTCCTGCCCATCCAAATGAGTTAGCTTCTGTTGAAATGTGGGGGGTGGAGCTCCCTATACCTGGAAATGATCACACGACACTTTCAGGCTGCTCTTGGAATTCACATAAGGGCCGGTTTCAGACTCAGCCCCCGGTTTTATTACAAACACACACGCCCCCCCACATGAATAAAGTCAATCCCCTCCCACCGAACAATGCAATGGGGAGTGCCTATACACAGGATATACATTTCGATTGGAGCATGGCCTTTCCTATTATCTATCACTGGTCCTCCCCCATGAGCCTTCTGAGGCCCGATACGATCTTTATTAAAACACATCCATCCAAGATACAGTTCAGGTCGGTAATGGGTTGTAAGATATGCATAAGCCTACACGCGGAGTTCACACCGCTTGGCGCCTTGCGTTATGAAGCCCATGTGGTACTATGCTGCTGATATGTGGATACAGGCCCGCGGTCTACTGCCAGCGGCATTCGCATCGAATGCCGTGGTGGTATACACGCCGGTCTATAAGCGCAGATCCGCCATCTCATCCATTACCGAGCTGAGTACTGTAATACATACATTGTACATGCGCATGGCCCAATTGCAGCCTTCAGAGCTTTAATTAAGCCACACGAGAGACATATGAATAACACTCATATATGACACATTTAAAGTTCGACCAACAATACAAAATTTCCATGACAAGGGACACTGCTTGGGAAATTCTAAAATGTAAATGTCTATATGTGACAGTAGATAGTGTTTTTTTGTTATTGAAAATGCCTACCTTCTTCAAGTATAAAAGAAGCATAAGGACTGACAGAAATACTCTTCAGTTTGTAACAAGAGTATAGCTGGCTTGTACTTCTGTGAAATGTGATGTATGTGTTAAGCAGTAGTTCCTAACTGGCTCTCTGTGACTTTGTTACCATCTATTGCGCATAAGCACACTGCAGTGCATTAATTCTTAAAGTGTTACTAAACAGACACACAACAGTAAAATCAGTCTGTATATGCAGTAAAGCATGCTTGTTATACTCACTGTGGAACCTAAGGGGTTAATCCTCTGCATTGTGTAAAAAGGCTGTTTGATCTGGTGTTCTTTGATCCTCCCCTTCTTCCACAGTCCCCAGTCCATCCACTGATACTACAGAGCACTAGGAGGGCTTTCTCAGTTTGCATGTGATCAGCACAGGGCCAATCGGCACTGTCCAGACAGAGGGTCAGGGGTCATGCAGCCTCTTAGGACAGGCAGAGGAGAATTAAAACTTCTCCTGTAAGCTTTAACCAGTGCTCGGCCGGACACTGATAGAAGTCACAAGACTGCTATATACTGCTGATAAGAAAAGGTATTTTATTTTTACTAAAATAATTGCATTTCTGTGTTCTTTGTACTGTGGAAAACTGGATATAGTGAATGCAGGGTCCTGGGTTTATGAACACTTTATGCTTCCACAATGCACCTTGACACTGTAGGTTTGGCAAACCAACCGCCTAAAAGCTTGTTATGCATTCTCTATAAAGAAAACTTATATAAGATACTCTACCACTGGTACCAAACCCCAGAATTCTTCCACACAATCTAATATAAAAGTAAATAAATCTGCGCTGGAGTGTTTAAAAGAAAAAGCAGCCACTAAACAATTGTGATACCAATAGCTAGAAAAAAAAAAATAAAAACACCGGTGCCCCTCACAGACTTGATTAGAAGTGGGAAAGTTGGCAGCAGTTGGGGACATATCCAGGAGGAAGGTCAAGCCACGATCGGTGAAAGGATAAACCCCGATATTGGAGGAGAGATCCTGATGGTGAACGGTCCATATCTCTAGAGAATCATTGGCTATAAGATTTATCTAAGCACTTAAGACCATTTATAACTTAATGGTCCACATCAAAGGGTAAGAGGCTCCCTAATGGTGTCACTTGGTGGTGGATGAGCACTTTGTTCAACAGCAAGTTGAAATGTGGGGAAATTCTTCACATAATTTGGATTGTGGAAGGACTTTGCTCTAAATTTTGTTCACTTCAGGACTTTTTTACCTTTTGATATATATATTGTATGAATTAATTTAATTCCTTGGTATATGTGTTGTTATATTCATATATAGGATGCTTATTAAGTACACTTGATATACATGTGATTTAGCGCCGCTTATTATTTTTTTCTTCCACTTGATCTACCTGATTGCCAAAGATAGCTGTTGCTGGTGAGAATGGGAATTTGGCTACCTTTTGCCACATATTTTGGCAATGTAGACTAATCAAACCCTATTAGGAATTGATCCATACTTTCTATCAACACATATTCGACTCGCTAACTTTCTATTGGATCTACCTCCTTTTTGGTTTTCCAAAACAACCAAGAAATTATCTCATATCCTCACCATAGCCAGATGTCTGATGGCCCTTTTCTGCAAAAAAGTTGACACTCCATTTTACTGGAGTTGGGGATGTCCAGCTAATGGAAAACTTAACAGCCCAATTACAGGATATATTTGAACGTGTGGCACCTTAAAGTGATTCTAAAGAATTATTAAAAAAAAGAAAAAAAAAAAACACAATAGTAAACATGGCATACCTGCTCTGTGCAATGGTTTTACATTGTAAAACCATTCCACAGATGATTCTCCTCTTCATGGGTCCTCCACTGGCGCTCCTGGCCCTTCTCCCTAAACCAGTGCCCCCAATAAAAAGTCACTTGCTATGGGGGCACTGGTGCGGGTTCTCTCCTGAGCCCCAATCTATGCGACCATAAGACATATAGACGCACAGCCAATGGCTCCCATTGGGGTGTCTCAGCCAATGAGGAGAGATCGACATGGGATAGCCGAGGGTCCTATGCACATTGCAGGATCGAGAGGGTGCTCAGGTGAGTATAGGGAGGGTCTATGGGTGGAGCATCACACTTAAGGTTTTTCACCTTCATGCATACAATGATAAAAAACCTTCAGCATTTACAACCACTTTAAGGAAGACTCACTCTGAGAAGGCAGTTTGTATTTGAGTTCAATGATGGACTGTAGTAAGACCAGTGACTTTATTTAGGATTTTTTTCTATTTTTCTTTTGATTATTTCTGTCTTCAAAATTGTTACTTTTTTTGTTATGCTCATTTTATAACAAACCACAGATTTGTCCATATTTATGTGCGAAATAATGTGGGTACAAGTATGTACTTTATATTTGCAGCACATTCCATGCTGAGCTGGATTGCATATACTTAGCTGTATCATTATGGATCATTTTATGGATCCTTGTGTACTTTTTCTTTATTAAGCTGTACTAATACCATTCTGTATATTATGAAGCATGGTATTTGTCTCTTATATATAATAAAAATAAAACAATAAAATGTTAATTAAAAAGCATTACTATGACTGGTGGTGTGCTGCATTAGGGAAAAAGTACATACAACTTTTTGGTGCACTGCTCGTTAACCTACATAAAATTTCATATCAATGCTCTTTTGTTACCCGATCCTCCAGTTCCCTATGCTTTGTTGGTGGACTGTTCCTACTCTTGATGAAGTCAGAGAACCATCAGAATGTAGGGCAGAAGAAGCTGTGGGGAGAGCTCAAGCAGCGTGGAGGAGCCAGCTGGAGAGATGGATCGGAAAAGTAAAACTGCTTTTCTATGTTCCCTAGACCTAAACAAGCCTTTAACCCTTGCAGTTTGAGCATAGTCCTACTGCCAAGGGAGAATTTTTTTTTTAATTTTTTTATTTTTCTTTTGAAAAAACAAATAAACATTGCTGGTTACCTTTTTAAGTGCCTAAAATTCCTAGCACACTCTCCCTGCTTTGTAATGTTTAGGAGGGTTCATTATTAGTTGTAAATTAGATTTGAACACTGTCTTTCCTAACAAAGGCCTACAAATTTAGAAGCTGGTCTTGCATTGTATGTGTGCAATGTAACTAGTTTTCAATGTTCAAAGCAAACTCACCCATCCGTCCATGTCTTCATTCTTTATTTTGCTGAAAAATCACTTTGAGAAACACCATCCTAACATTTTTAGCTATGGCCATCTTGAGTAAGGGCAGAAGAATTTTGTAGCATGTACTTCCTGGAATCCATCTGCCCTTGGCTCAGTCATGCAGACAGGAGTGTGCACTTAGCTGAGAAAACCCCTCCTCTCTTCCTCCCCTCCTTCAGTTGAAAGAAAAAAAAGACTTCTGGTATGTATGACATTATTTTAGCATAGGCAAGAAGCCATGAAGCAATTGAAGGAAAAATAAGTAAATATAATACCTTCTTATCTATTTACTAATGCTGATAGCATAAGGATTAAAATATTTAGTCCTAATGCACACTTGATGTTTTTACAGCTGCTGTTTTTGGCTTTTGACATTTTTTTCTACAGCCAGTAAACTCACCAGCATGTTATCCTATGTGTTCATACACACACAGACTGTAATCAACATTTTTTTGGCTGGGAAAAAAACCCCAGGACTAGTCGGTTTTTAGAGGAGTTTTTTTCAGCTGTAAAAATGCTTGAACGCTGAAAAACGTGGCAAACCGCCGCAAACCAAAGTTTTGGACTTCTTTTGAGCAAAAAAATATAATTTTTTTTGGTAAAAAAAAAAAAAAAAGCTAAAAAAATGCAAACACAGCAAAACACCCCATGCAAGAATGCTAAAAAAAAAAAAAGCTGAAAAACTCACATTTTTAATGTGACTATACACAGCTAATGTTACCAGCATTATCAAAACGTCCAGTGTGCATGAGGGCTTAATGTTGATTAAGAGAGTTTAGTTCCACTTAAACGAAGGATATCTCAGCTAATCCCTAGTCTGTATGCAAAGACACTGTGAGATTGTCCACAAATTCTTGCAATCTGCCAAGACACCTTCTCCTCAGAAACCTTGAAAAGGTAAGAAATATATATATATATTTTTAATACCCTCTCCCCAGACTGACAAAGTTGCTATCCAAAGGTGTTTCTGTTGTTACTCCAGCTTATTTTAAGTGTGTAACTGTCTGCATTACCAGGTGAAAATAAAGGGGAAAAAAGCCTATAAAGCTAATGCAGCAACCACAAACCTAGTGGTTTTAGTACCTCTTTAAAGTGGACCTGTATGAAAGATGTAAAGGTTATAGCTGCCTGACAGGGTTTGCTAGAAAAGCTAAAGGCCCATTCACACATAAACGGGCAGCTGCTGGACAGTAAACCACAGCAATTCCAGCTGCAGCGATGCAATGCATCACACTGACCTCCCCCCCCCCCCCTTTTTTTTTTTTTAAACAAACTATATTTGAAGTGCACAAAACTTAAGTGAAACTTCATTCATGTCACTGTACAGCTGTGGCCAGAAGTTTTGAGAATGACACAAATATTAATTTTCACAAAGTCTGTTGCTTCAATGTTTTTAGATCTTTTTTTCAAATGTTACTATGGTATACTGAAGTATAATTACAAGCATTTCATAAGTGTCAAAGGCTTTTATTGACAATTAGATGAAGTTTATGCAAAGAGTCAATATTTGCCATGTTAACCCTTCCTTTTCAATTCTTCAATTCTTGCCTAATTAATGCTTGGAGTTTGTCATAATTTGTAGGCTTTTTTTTTTTTTATTGTTCACCTGCCTTTTGAGGATTGACCACAAATTCTCAATGGGATTAGGGTCTGGGGAAATTCCTGGCCATGGACCCAAAATTGTTTCCCCAAGCCACTTAGTTATCACTTTTTCCTTATGGCAAAGTGCTTCATCATGCTGGAAAAGGCATTGTTGGTCACCAATTTGTTCTTGGATGGTTGGGAGAAGTTGCTCTTGGAAGATGTTTTTGTACCATTCTTTATTCATGGCTGTGTTCTTAGGCAAAATTGTAAGCAAGCCCACTCCCTTGGCTGAGAAGTAACCCCACGCATGAATGGCCTCAGGATGCTTTACTGTTGGCATGACACAAGACTGTTGGTAGCGCTCACTTCTTTTTCTCTGGACAAGGTTTTTTCCGGATGCCCCAAACAATCAGGGGATTCACCAGAGAAAATGACAAATGACTTTACCCCAGTCCTCAGCAGTCCAATACCTGTACCTTTTGCAGAATATCAGTCTGTCCCTGATGTTTTTCCTTCAGAGAAGTGGCTTCTTTGCTGCCCTTCTTGACACCAGCCTTCTTCACAACAATTGAGCCTCTCTCCTTGAAGTTCTTGATGATCCGATTAATGATTGATGTAGGTGCAATTTAAGTAGCAGCAATATCATTGTCTGTGAATCCCTTTTTATGCAAAACAATTATGACTGCACGTATTTTCTTGCAGGTAACCATGGTTAACAGAGGAAGAACAATGATTTCAAACACCACCCTCCTTTTAAAGCTGCCATTCTGTTATTCTAACTCAGTCAGCATGATATAGTGATCTCCTGCCTTGTCCTCATCAACACTGACACCTGTGTTGATGAGAGAATCACTGACATGGTGTCATCTGGTCTTTTTGTGCAGGGCTGAAATGCAGTGGAAATTTTTTTTGGGGGGGATTAAGTTCATTTTCATGGCAAAGAGGAACTTTGCAATTAATTGCAATTCATCTGATCACTCTTCATGACATTCTGGAGTATATGCAAATTGCCATCATAAAAACTGAGACCGCAGACTGTGAAAATTAATATTTGTGTCAAAACGTTTGGCCAGGGCTGTACAGCAGCATGGTGTGTTGCACTGCTGTACAGTGACATGCAATCCTGTCCAGTGTGCTACAATAAAATGCAGCATGTCTGCATTTTGGCTTAGCTCATCGCACTGCTCCTGCAGTGAATAGGAGACATTCTTCCATTGCGGCAAACCACCAGTCGCCACACTATGTGAATTGACCCTTTAATGTGACAAAGCAATCAGATGAAAAAATGCTCCTGATTACATTGTTGATGTCATATAAGACTTGGATCTAGTAACAGAAAGAATTGCCTGGTGATAGACTACATATCCACTAATAGGCAGCTTCTTGGCAGACACACAGCGCAGTGAAATGGATGGAAGTCAAAAGAGTAGCTGCAAAATGGTGCCTTTTCCAATTCTGTGATTTTGTTGTGCTGAAATGTAAATTTTTAGTGTGACAAAAGCGCATCCAAAGTACTTCCCTTTTGAATCCTATGTGACTTTTCATATTGCTGCTCTGCGTTTGCGCTGCAGTTTGAAAAGTCCTGCATGCTGCATCTTTGGTACGCTTTACAGAAGCACAACCAAAATGCACCTTCCATTTCAGTCAATGGAAAACGCGCCAAAAACAGCACCCAGGGTGCTTTTTTAGGTGCGTTTTTGGGGTCACATGGCAAAAATATACTGGTTAAGGAGCAGGCACACGCCAGCACCCTTACAAACCAGCAAATAGGTAATTGTTAAGGAGCCGGCACATGCCAGCTTCCTTAACTGCCTCCCACCCGCCATATAAGGTAATGACAGGCGCAAGGTGGTTGTCTCGTTCTGGGAGGACGTCATATGACGTCCTCCCACTCTAACCACGGGTGTGTGCCCCAGGGGGCAGCAATCGGTGGTGCACTTTGTCCCTGGGACACAGTAGATCACCGATCAATGGAACGAGCTGACGGCGTCGGCTCTGTCGTCATCAGTTGTGTTCAATCACAGCTGATTGCATGTATATAAGGAAATCGGCATTCCTCTCCTCACGAGCTGTCACGATGACAGCTCGAGAGGAGAGTCTGTAATCGGCATTACTCAGAGGGGACATGTACACTGATAAGTGTGTCCTGATGATCAGTGTCCATCACTGCCACCTGTCAGTGTCCGTCAATGCCACCTGTCAGTGCCACGTCAATGCCACATATCGGTGCCTGCCAGTCAATGCTGCCTAACAGTGCCATATATGAGTGCTGCCTTTCAGTGCCCATCAATGATGCCTGTCAATATCCATCAGTGCCCATCACTGCAGCCTCATTAGCGCACATCAGTGAAGGAGAAAAATCACTTATTTACAAAATCTTATAACAGAAATTAAGAAATACCGTTTTTTTTTTTCAAAATTTTCAGTTGTTTTTGGTTTGTTTAGCAAATAATAAAAAAACCCAGAGGTGATTAAATACCATCAAATGAAAGCTCTATCTGTCTCAAAATAATTATAAAAATTTCATATGGGTGCAGTGTTGCATGACTGCGCAATTGTCATTCAAAGTGCGACAGCACTGAAAGCTGAAAATTGGCCTGGGCAGGAAGGGGGTATAAGTGCCCTGTAGGTAAGTGGTTAACAATCAGTGGATATGTAAGCCAATAATGCCCCCCCCCCCCTTCCCCCATGGCAGTCACCATTATCTTCCCATGGGGATAGTGCAAGAGTTCTCCAATCTTCCAGCTCCAGTGGAGGAGTCAGTCTGGCTGCTCCTCTCTCCTCCCCTCTTGTAGCCAATGCTCCCGGTTGTCCAACTTGCCGTTTTTCCAGTTGTGTCCCCCACTGCTCTGCAGTGAGAACTGAGTCATCAAACACCGCTGATCGCTCAAGTCTCCTTTCTGCTCTGAGCAGAGATCCGTGACTGTCAGCCACCAGTTCTCTGCTCTGCTCCTCCAGCGGCCACTGTGGAGGGGCAGGAGAGGTTAGCTCAGGTTCTCGGCAGATTGCTGAGAGACTGAGCCAGGTTCTTGTCCATGTTGCTGGGAGGATCCCGACCATATGGTTGGGATCTTTTCAGAGCCGGGACTGGATCTGTGATGTCAGCCAACAGTGCACTTAAGCCCTCTGTTGGCTAAAAATGGGTCACAGGAGTACAGAACAAACTGTAGTAGCGAAAAAAGCTTTGGGTGTACTACTCCTTTTAACAACTAATAATTATCCAGTTGTTAAGGAGCCGGCACCCAACGGCATCCTGAACAACCAGTTATTTACCACATACTGTATGTTCTGTAATGCAATGCATTTAAACTGCGCTACGCAGTTTTTTGAAAATGCAAAGTGCTTTTTAGAAGCGCAGCAGTCTGCAAAGCAGCCCAAGTCCTATAAAATTCACAACTGACTTTTCCCCCCACTGTTTGAAGAATAAGATTGTGAAGAAAAAGATAGGAGTAAGTTTACTTCAAAACCGTTTGCAGGTGCTTTTTAAAAGAAATAAAGGCCTTAACATCTGAAACTCTCCACAATCTACGGCACTCATAGCAGCTTTTTTATGCCTGTTTATAAATGCAGTGATGTATGGGAAGCAAAGTAACTAGTGGTAATACTACACTATTTAATTATGAAGTGCAGTACACTTTGCTCTTTTATAAATGAGTTCCTAAGTGTTGCAAAATGTATTTGCGTTTGTAAAACTCCACCAGAAAAGAATCAGCTCAGAGGACATTCCAGCACACAGCCTGCCAATTTCATAGCTAAGCTTTCTCATGAGATGTGTGTGACAGGACCAATATATTGCTTTTCAGCCTTAGCTGTATATGAATTCTTTTCGATTATTCAGTTTTCAGTTAATAAAAGTCCTGGATTTTGAATAAAACAAATCAAGAAATATTTAAATATTTAGGCATCTGCCACTTGGTTTTTATTGCTTTATCTGTCTAATCGGTTTTTTTTTTCCTTTTTCCCTATCATCTTGTGTGCCTCGTGTTATTAATTCCCTAATGAATGTTCCATGAGCTCAGCTTCGGGCGTGGATAAATGTGTATTATTCATGATGTTGACACAGTAGGACCATAATTCATCCCCTTTCGTAATTGGTAGGAAAGTGGCGTATGTACATGAGGATTTTACAGTGCACTTTGCTAGTTATTGTGCTGTCAGTTGAGAGCTTAACTGTTCATTGTAATGCAAGTATGGACTCTGCAGGAATGTGTGCTATGCCAGTGACTGAATTCTGCTCTGACAATGGCAAATAACTACTTTAAAAAATATTCTTCCAATAAACACTTTGATTGAATATTTGTTTCAACTAGTTGCCTTGGGCCTGTCAGATGACTGCACTATCACAGGAATTTCACTGCATAAATATTCATACTTTACAAATTTTGGTGACAAATATGGGGTGGTATGCATTAAGCCAAGAGGGCTTTACTCCCTGACGGCAATTTTCAACTCGGCTGTGTTTCAGAATTGTTGTAGTGCTCACTGTCCTTACATGTTTTATCTAAAATACAGTTTTACCTATAAGATTTATTTAATTCTAAAACAATTACTTACTCTGTACCACAAATTGCATTTATAAAGATGTGGTACTTATAACTTATCTGTATATACATCTTTAAACAGGACTCCAGCATAAGATAAAATGAATAGCCAAATAAAATACCAAAACCAGCTTTTACTACAATATTTATCTTCAGTAAATAGATTTTCCCTGCAGTTTGTTTTTCTTGTCTGTCACTAGATGTCTTCAAACTGACAGCCAGGTTCATCGAAACCAATTCTGTTGACCCCAGGTCATTCTGGTCCCATCACTGTGTGTGACTGGACAATGAAAGGAGAAGCAGCACAGTGATGAGCTCATATCTGGTCACTCTGCTTGCTCTTCTTATCAACCTGGTTTTTGTCTGCACATGAACTGATTGTGCTGCGTCTTCCTCTCTCACTCCAGCCCTGCTTTACAGGGACTGCTCAAGTCCGATATCAGGTTGAGTTCATGTACTTGCACATTGCATTTAAAAATAAGTGTAATAGTGTATTTATGATTACAGAGATGCATTATATATGTCTTGTATATCTGCTTAGAGTTTAGCTTTATTAGGGTATATTTATTTGACAGGTGTACTTGGTTGGAGAAGGCTGAGACTCTACTTTGACTTTTGCACCTGCATGTTGTATCATGTTGGGAGCTGTAACAAATTGAAATTCATTTGCTTAGCCAGTGCAGCATTCACCATTTTTTCATGCTGAGTTGTAATTACTGTAAGCTCTTGTAATTACTGTTTCCTCTTGTACCAAATTGTATTGTAACTGTAATGTCTACCTTCATTTTATAAAGCACTGCGCAAACTATTGGCACTATATAAATCCTGAATAATAATACTATGGATCTTTAAAGTGTTATTAAACCCACAACCGTAAAATCACTCTGTATATGCAGTAAAGCATGCTTGATATACTCCCTGTGGAACCTAAAGAGTTAATTCTCAGCATTGTGTAAAAAGGCAGTTTAAACCTGACTTCTCTGATCCTCCCCTTCTTCCACTGTTCCCCTCTTATCTCCTGATAAGACATATCATGTGAAGACACTCTGTACATGCTCATTTTGGTGTGTATTGCTAGAGTTTTTTTGTTTTTCTTTGGAGAGTGCATGTGATCAGCGCTGTCCAGTCAGAGGTCAGGGGTTCTGCATCCTCCTAGAGCAGAAAGAAACCACCTCCTACAAGCTTTAGCCAGTGTTTGCCTGGACACTGATCGAAGTCACAAGACTGCTCTAACTGTTGATGAGAATAGGTATTTAGCAGTTTATATTTACTAAAATAATTGCATTTCCATGTTCTGTGTACTGTGGAAGACCAGACAGACTGAATGTGAATACAGGGTCCTGGGTTTAGTAACACTTTAAGTTTAGATTGTACACTGTAGCTGCCCGTATACTCTATCTGTGTTAGAAGACCAGCTCTTGCATCATACAGAATAAGAGAGTAGATAAGTGGATGCAAATATACTTTGTATAGAGCAGGGGTATTGAATTAAAATTCATAGAGGTCCAATAAGTAAAATTTCCTTCCAGCAGAGGTCTGTATCGCATGTTTAAGCGGTGTCTCAGATTCTTCCCATCACAGCCACCTCATTTCATATCACAACCCCATTCTTATGTCTGTGTCCTCAGTCCCACACATATTACAGTCCCCCGCTTCATATCAGTTTCTTCTTCACATTAGTCTACACTGTTCCTTCACATCAAACCCCCCCCTAGCACTGCCCCCCTTTAGATCACCCCCCACAGCACAGCCCCCCTTTTAAATCACCCCCCACAGCACTTGCTTCCTTCACATAACTCCCCCCACTGCACTACCACACATCACCGCCACCCCCCTTCCCCCCCACAGTACTGCCCCCCCCACCCCTTATATCACATCTGCTCCCCACAGCACTGCCCCCTTTATAATGCATCTTCCCCCACGGCACTGGCCCGCTTGATATATTTCCCCCACCCCACTGCCCCTTTTTACTTCCCTTCTACAGCACTTCTCATCTTATCCCCTCCCCACCGTCACTTGCCCCCCCTTTACATTCCCCCCCATCCCATAGCACTGCTCCTCTTTCACATCACACCCCCCACCCAATAATGTGCTCTGACCCCCCCCCCCCCACTTTCAAAACACACACAACTGCCTCTTTCACATCACTTACTGTCCCCCCAACCCCCTTTCTTCACAGCCATCTTGCCGATGCTCTCCTACCTTAAACAGATTCGAGAGCGGGGGAGGCACAGCTGCAGTAGATAGAGGGCCGGGAGCGAGCTTCATGAGTTAACTCCTACCTTACATAGACTGGGGAGCGGGAGGCACAGTTGCACTGAATGGAGGGTGGAAGTTGCCTGGTTAATTTTTCATATTTACTAGCTGGTGATTGGTTGCTAGGACACCAGGTGGTCCTAGCAACCAATTACCTGCTAGTTAATTTGGAAAGTTAACTAATGCAGCTCCCACTCTTGCCCTCCATTCAATGAGGCTGTGCCTCCCGCTGTCCAATCTGTGTAAGGTAGGAGTTAACTCATGCAGTTCGCTCCTGCCCTCCATCCATTGTAGCTTTGCCTCTTGCCCTTCAGGCATTATTATCCTGCCTCCCACTCTGCCTTGAGGAGGACGGGGTTGAATAAGTGACCCCTAAGTGGTGCGACAACAGCTTCGGATAGGACCGTGGCTTGGTCTGTATACATACCATGGTCCGTCATTTAGTGATGCCTGCTATAGAGTAAACATGGATTTTATGTAGACCTGTCAACTAATCAACTTGAACACTTACTGGGCCTGTATGTATTTATCTTCAAGTACCGTATTTGCCGGCGTATAAGACGACTTTTTACCCCTTGAAAATCTTCTCAAAAGTCGGGGGTCGTCTTATACGCCGGTATACGGCATACTGACACTTTTTAGGGGGGTGGCGCGGTGCCGCCGCCGCCCCCCCCCTTCCAACGGAAGGGACACGAAGTACAGGGGTGGGCAGGGGCTGTTTCTTACCTGGCTCCGGTCCCACGACGATCCGGTCCAGGAAGCGCGGCTGCTCCTTCAGTTCGGCCACTGGATGTTCGCGTGGTGCTCGGCTCCGCCTCCTCACCAGTGATTGGCCGCCAGAACTGTAGCTCAGGAAAGGCACACAGGCGGCCAATCACTGGCGAGGGGGCGGAGCTGAGCGGCCCCGCGAAAATCGAGTGCAGGAGCAGCAGGTAAGTGTTCAGTGTAGAGGTGCTGCTGCAACCACATATGCTGGCTGCAGCAGCACCATACTAGAACAGGGTCAGCAAGTGTAATTGGTGTCAGTGGGAGGAATAGTGCCCCATCATTGGTGTCACTGATACCAATGATGGAGCACTATTCCTCCCACTGACACCAATGATGGGGCACTATTCCTCCCACTGACACCAACGATGGGGCACTATTCCTCCCCCCCACTGACACCAATGATGGGGCACTATTCCCCCCCCCCCCCCCCCCGCTGACACCAATGATGGGGCACTATTCCACCCCCCACTGACACCAATGATGGGGCACTATTCCACCCCCCACTGACACCACTGATGGGGCACTATTCCACCCCCCACTGACACCAATGATGGGGCACTATTCCACCCCCCACTGACACCAATGATGGGGCACTATTCCACCCCCCACTGACACCAATGATGGGGCACTATTCCACCCCCCACTGACACCAATGATGGGACACCATTCCTCCCACTGACACCAATGTTGGGACACCATTCCTCCCACTGACACCAATGATGGGGCACTATTCCCCCCACTGATACTAATGATGGGGCACTATTCCTGCCACTGATACCAATGATGGGGCACTATTCCTGCCACTGATACCAATGATGGGGCACTATTCCTCCCACTGATACCAATGATGGGGCACCTATTCCCCCCACTGATACTAATGATGGGGCACTATTCCTGCCACTGATACCAATGATGGGGCACCTATTCTCCCCACTAATGCCAATGATGGGGCACTATTCCTGCCACCAATGATGGGGCACTATTCCTCCCACTGACACCAATGATGGGGCACTATTCCTCCCACTGGTGTGCATTGGAAGAGGGGTAGTCTTATACGGCGAGTATAGCACAACACTACATTTTAGCAGGAAAAGTAGGGGGTCGTCTTATACGTCCAGTCGTCTTATACGCCGGCAAATACAGGAGGTGTTTATAATATCCATAACTTTCCATTAACTTAACATAATTGGTGTGCAAGTGTAACACTGCAATAATTTCCCACTTTGCTTCACAGATTTATGAATGTTTGGTGCAGTAGTTCTTGCAGTAGCAAGAACATACTACTTTTTCTTTTGACTGGTTATATTGGTTATCTGACAAAAATAAGACCATATAAAAAAAGCTAACAACCACTTACTACTTCCAATCCTTGAGACTCTCCTGTCCCCATATAAAAGTAAAATAAGATGTGTGATGGGCAAAATAGAAGATTCTTTGGGAGTTTTACACCAATTTACAGTAAATGAGATTCAGATTCCTCAGCACCCCACAAAAAATTTGCTCGAATTTTGCTTTATGGTACATATATTTTCTCCAGCATTATTAAGCAAATTCTGTACATCATAACCTTTTTTTGTACGGTTTATTATTTGCTAGTTAGTGTATCTAATACATAATCTTTTATTTGATTGTAGATAGATTAGGTAATGATTAAAACCTATGTATGCATGTTTGTTTTCTTGTTTTTTCCTTGTCTGTATCCTTTTGAGGAAGATTCCCATTTTTTCCTGTTCGTCTTCTAACAGGAAATGAGGAAGTCTCTCCAAATGGGTGCAACAGTAAAATGTTTGGATTTTCTGACTTTCTGTCAAGGTGACAGTGATCCCCAGGACAAATGAGAAGGGATGAATGGTAACAGTGAGGACACAGACAGCAAGATAAACCTAATGGAGGAATATAGCACTTCTGTACTCTGTTCATAACCTAAAAAAATATGCTAATTTAAATAGGTGCAGGGGACACAGTGTGCCTTTATTTATCCTGTTTTCCTCCTGATGTTTTTCCTTTGTGCTTGGTGGCCCAGGTTTGTAAACTCTGATTGCTTGGTGCCATGTTTACTTTTGCTTCCTTGGCTGTAATGATTCATATCAGGAGGTCCCACATTCCCCCCCAAAAATCCTTAAAATATAGGAACAACGCGTTCTTATGGGTGAACTCTAGGACCTGGGTAATTCCGACTGAGCTTAAAATAAAATAAGTGAATAAGGAGAAGTTTTACTCAATGAAAACTGCATGTTAAAAAAAACAATGTGCAGATATAGAAATATAGGTAACTGAATTTTTAAACAATATTTTGCTTTTCTTGCAAGGTTTGATCTTGACCTCATCCCCTCCGGGCTCTCGAGCCTGCCTATGAGGCTCTCAGTGAAGCCACCTATTGCATTAAAGTACCTATAAGTCCAAGTTGTGCCAGAAGGAGCAAAGCAAAACTTGACATTTATAAGGCACTCCCAAGATTTTTTACCTCCAGTGCTTTTCTTTCTACATCTCCTGATATTTAAATAAATTGTTTACATGCATTTTTCACACCTTACCTCACTTTACCACAAATAGTAATGTGCTGTGCCCTGCAGTGTCATTTATTTTGACAGTAATACAGCAAAAGCAATTTTTCATACGTTGAAGACCCACTCATTTAAATGTATTGGGTTGTAGTAAAATAGCATGCCACAACTCACGATAAAGCATGTTACGGCACATGCTTTACCAAAACACAGCCTGGTGTGAATGGGCTCAAAATGCGACATCTGCTTTTGCTTAGATTTTATGATATGAACAGTCTAAATTGCCCAGGTTTATAACAGATTAAATTTAACAGATTTTACAGCATGCTCAGGATTTCTTTTTCTGCTAACTGATGCTACAGAATTTTGTAAGATCTTTATCTTCTCTTTTGATGTTTGAATAATGGCTGTTTTATTCCATTAATGCCCATTTCATTCCCTGCTATGTTTATCAGATGTTCTCAGATTTTAGTATGTAAAAATGCTAATTTTTTATGTTGTCTATAATATAGTTAAGAGCTTCACACATTTGTTTTGTAAAGTTGATTAGATGGAACCAAAGATCCTACTGAGCTGCAGAAAGGTTTCATTTTTAGAATTGTACTTGACCTAAAGTTGCCCAGTCCAGAATCAGAGACCACTTTAAGCATACACATAAAATGAAATCATGGAAGCAAGCCATGGCAGCTGTTTTAACACACATTGATGGCTGGATGGATAATTTACTGTGTGTCAGCACCATGTTTCTCTTGCACCTCAACATCTGTCTTCAATTGCTCTTAGTGCCTGGCTTTCCTCCACTTCATTTCAAGCTGACCATTCTCCAATAAACTATGAAAACGTTTTTTGTTTTTTTTTAAGAGCAGTTAACCACTGTGCAAGTTCATCGTTAGTTTCAGCTATACTGTATGTAAATGACAGGTGGAACATGGGACAAGATATGAATCCTCTGAGCCAATGTTTTATTTCTTTTCTAAAGCAGCTGGACCCACTCCAAATGTCTCCCAATTTGTATTTATGAATGTGTACACAGTGAAAGGATTTTCCGGTTTCTTTGTAGAAATGGGGTAAAGGAAGGTATACAGGAGACATTTGAACCATATCTTTAGCAAACTTCATTTTGCACAGCTGGAGATATGATAACATTACTTAAAACCTAAGGTCAAAGAGCCTATCTTGTACTTGGGTGCCACGTGTCAGTGCCTAATGAAATTTGATATTCATATTCATTTAACAACTTTGATTATGCTCCAATGCATAAAACCTGTTTATGAGCAGGAGGCTAAGTCAAATGGAGCACAGGTTTATAAAGTGTGTAGGCAAACATATTTCTTAATCATGCATTGAGGAACACAAATTCAGGAATTCTGGAACAGTCAGGATATATGGTGCTGCCTACAGGGGTCTTGAAGGCTTTTGAGGAACGCCTTCTCTTTTGACCAGCTGTTGACATTGTCTTTATCAACCTCTTGGGCTGCCACAGTATGCTTGTAATAGAGTGCAGGAGATTTTCAGAAAGGTTAGCAGAGCATCTATGGTGTATTAACACTCAGGACTGGATTTACCAGGGCACGGTCGAAGTTGCAGTGGAGCCCCCTAAACTGGAATACTATCATAGTAGATCAACGTCTTTTCATTGAGAAACTATATGCCAAGTAACCAAAGGGATATTGGCTTGCCTTCCTACTTTACTGCGCTCCTCAGGCTGATGTAATGCCATGTTGCTAGAGTTGAGCTATATAGATTCACAATGATGCCCTATTATTGAAAGAATGTTATATTTTAGTAAGTGGGAAAGCAATTCTGAAAATACAAAAGGACAAGGACACTTCCCTGGGGCATCCCCAGTTGCATAAAGCAGCCTTTTTCAACCAGGGTGCCTTGAGTTTTCTTCAGGGGTGCCTTGGTAAAATGTCTAAAAATTGCCCAAAACTTGTCTACAAGCCAGTGGGTGGAATAAGCCTGCTTTTTAGTTACACAAAGCCACAGGTTTCATTGTGCAACTTTATGACCTTCTATCTGTTGGCATCCTGACAACCAATGACATCATCAATTGATAAGGAGGATGTCAGTTGCCTGCACAGCATCCTTGCTTGACCCTCCCATGCCCCCCTCCATCACTGCTGGTGTCACATTAGCTCAGTGACTGAGAAAGAGAAACACTGGAATTCTAGTCAGTACCAGTGTGCAAAAGTGTATTTGCTTTGGAAGAATAAATCGCCTTGAATGTTGGGTGTCCTATGCGTGTAGATTTTGCTGGGGTATATAAAAGTATTAGAATATTTTTTTTTGCATTTTAGAATGGGGAGCCTCAAGACTGTCCTCAATTTTAAAGGGTGCCATGGGACTGTTCATAATTTGAGGGTGCCTTGACTGCAAAAAGGTTAAACACTGGCATAGACCATGAAGAATTAAACATAAAATTAGCTAAAACCATAGGTGTGTTTTTCATTCTACTTTATATTGGCTTTAAAAATAACAAATTAAGCTATACAGAGGTTTAATAAAGGGTTTAGTACAGTTTGCAAGTTAATTATTGCATTATAGCGGTCTATACAGCACACCAAAAAGATGGACAACAGGGCAAGAAAAAAGACATATGATGGGGCTGTCCATTTGCAATAAAATCCCTCTGTGGAACAATTGAGAGCAATTGTACAACAAAACAATTGTATTTCCCCCAAAGTGAACCTTTGTTGGCATGGTAGTATGTGGTGCTGTGTGCTATTATGTTGCCAGGGTATGCTCAAGCTGATTGTATGTTACCCCTAACGTAATGCAAGTGTGGCTGCAGTGTGATGTTGCCTTTAAGGTGTTACACTGCCCGCTGCCACCCCAAACCACTCAGGTCATTAAAAAAGAACCGAAATAGGCAAAAAAAAATCACCCTTTAGTATATCACCCTACACAAAACACTAAACAATTAATACAATTGTGAAAATCCTTACCATTTAGCAGAAAAGGCTAATTGAATTTTCATGACCTCATCTCTGCTATTCAAAAGATAACAGAATCTGCTCTGCCAAGGAGGAGGTGTATGTGCAAGGATTACATCATATCCTCTCTCTCTGCAGTAAAAGGAAACTACAGTTCCCATAAACCACAGGGAGTTGTAATGAATGGGGCGGGTACACTAGGCCTGTACATGTTGGATGTGTCTAAGAGTCTGCTCACCACTGCAAGTGGGGCTGAATTACATCACTGCTTTCTGGAGAAAAAACTACAGAAGGAATGTGCCAAGATTGGGGGAATAGGAACAGGGGCGTGTTTACCACAAGGCACTTGCTTAGGGCAACATTTTTCAGGAAGGCAGCACCTTCCCCCAGAAGAAGGGATGAAAGAAGGGACATGTGCTCCATAGGAACCAGGTGGGATCCGAGAGAGGCTGCGGACTGCTTGATGGTGTATGTAGAGCCTGACTCTCCTTCCCGCGGATGTCCGGAGAGGAAGATGAGTGTCTTTCTCTCTATCGCTGGGTGGGGGGGGGGGTAGTGGAAGGCCCTCCCAGGTGGGCAGCATGGGGGTTGTTGTTGGTCAATGTCAGGCTTTCTCCACAGGAGGGGGAGGGGGGCTTGTTGGTCGGTGTCCATGGGGGCAGACGATTTTTGTGTTGCCTAGGGCAGCACAAAATTAAATACACCAATGATTAGGAGGCATAGCAATTACTGATCTTACAAACAGGAAACCAAAGAGAATTATCGGTTTGATTTGAAAAGGAATAGGGTATTTCAGAGCAACTACTGAGTGAATAAGAAGGATGTCACATTCAGCGAAGGTAGGAAATCAGCAATAAAGGAGACACATTTAAGGAGATTTTTGCCTGGAGTTCTGCTTTAAGCATGCAAACATTTGGATTTCAGAATTTGAGTACAGTGATGAAAAATACAACACAAAGTGCACTATTTAAAATTGTTTGCCATAGGTATGGTTAATACAGCTAGAATGTGTGCGTTCCCACTGATTGGAGACAACAGACTGTACTATCCATAGGAGAGTGGTTTGAGAGGTTGTACTGCGTCTCAGTACAACCTCTCAGTACAACCTCGGGGGGCTTTTCCTGTGTGGGGACATAGGTGTGCAACACCATTGTACAATTTACTGCTGTTCTAATGTTTGTACCTGGAAAGAGTTCTGTATTTGACCCTGTGTTTGGATAGTTTCTTTTCTGGAAAATTCAATAAACATTGTTATGGAAAAAATTTTTACTAGCCTCTGATAAGCATTGCTAAATATTTAGGAGGTATCTGTTGAGGAAGAATGTAAATTGAGCCTTTTGACACAGATAAAGTTAGGAGTTTTTGGGAAAAATATTAAATTATGAGAACTAAAAGCTTACATAAGTTTAATACCTAATATAATGCAAAAAAAAAAAATCATAATACTTGCACACCTATGAAATAGTCATATGTTTTCTTGAGAACATTTTTATTTAAATAAATGATTAAATGGTAACAAAGTTAAAATATATAACTTACTGAATTGATGCCAATTACAGTAAATAGAAACCTGGATCAGATACATTTTGATACTGTTTGGTTTCACTGAAATCTACACATCAGATTTAATTAACACTTGCAGTACATATGGCCAAGCACCTATGCTCGCCACACATGCAATTTTGTAAAAAAACAATTACAACTGTCAATTTTCAACAACCCCAAACTGATCTAGGCAACCTACTCCCAACCACTGCTTTCTAAACCATGAAAGAATCAAAATTGTAGGTGGTAGATTGTCCTAATTCATTCTTTTTTGCATTCAAAAACTGGTAGAAATTGATTAATATTGCCAGTAATTGATGTGTGTATGGACTGTATGTAAAGAAAACTGTTATGAGATTTATTTTCTTTCATATTTTTTTATAGCAAATATTTTGCAGGCTTTGGTGTCTGTGATTTTGAAAAAAAAAATGTTGTTCTTATTCTCATTATGTTATAGAAATTGAGGCACTGAAACTGGCTCAGCAGGCTAAAAAGGCTCAAGCTAAGAGAAAAGCTACGCCTGTAGTTGGAGATATGCAGCCACTTGTGGATGCCCTGCCAGAGCTCTCGGAACTCACTACTGTTCGTAAGCCAAAAGCACCAAGGAAGCAGCCAAAAGAGTAAGTACCAAGTAATAAAATGCTTCTCAGTTCATCCTAGCCATAGCTTTTACTAGAAACATTGCAGTTACTAATAAAGTACATGTAAACCCAATATTTTTTTTCCAGTTGCATATAGGCTTTAAAATGTCAATGGCATTTCAAGTAATTCAAAGACATTTGCAATATTTTAAATCTGCAGCTTTAGTTAAAATTATAATTATACCTGGTGATCCTGCCAAAAAGGTCCTAGTTTAGGCCCTTGCAAGCTCTGTCCCTGTCTGCACTGCTGAAATTGGGAAGCTAGAAAATTATTTTTTTACTTCTATGGAGCTGATTAATTAAAAAGCTGTAGACAAGAGCAAAGCCTGGAAGCATGAAGGGCAGCAGGGACAACTGAGTTTTTACAGCAATTTATCTGTTGAAGGATGTCATGAAGGTATGAGTAACATTTACTATACACCAAGGGAACACAAAGTAAATCTAAATGATGCTTTTTGGTTACAAAAGGTGGTAATAGAAAGAATTTAAAGGGGAAGTACAGCAATTCGTTCTGCACTCCTGTGGCCTGTTTTCAGCTGACCGTGGGCTGAAGCCTGCTGTCGGCTGATGTCACCCAGCCGGTCCAGCCTTTTAAGCTTTTAAAAGACTACAATGGAACACAGGTTCACTATAACTAGGTCACTGTCAAGTATAAACCTTCTCCTTGTAAAAGAAGCATCTGTAAGGTCATATTGACCAGATTTTAAGCACATGGCAGTCTAAACAAATTGCAAATATGCAAACTATGCAGGCTTGATTTTCTTCCTCCGTGAGGTATGTGAGAATCACTTCTGTCAACAAATGAAGTTAGAATTTTCCCATCTAATGTGTATTCTGGACATTTTTATTATTTTTGCAAGTGAGACCTACTTTCAGGGACAGGTTACAGATTGTTATATTTGCCCCTTGACAATTTAACCTTGATACAGTTACAGTTGAAGGAACACCTACTTTGTGATTTAATTTTTCTGCTGTTTTAGTTACAAAATTTTTATATTAAGTATATATTAATTATGTGTTCTTGCATAGCAAGACCACTTACTGTTCTCACATATATATTCTTATTATTATAGCTAAATTTACCACCCTAACTCCTCCCACAGTTTTTATACTACATAGACAGTAATATACTGAAACGTGCGGATTGTTCCCGATTGGTGTGCTATTACTTTGTGGAACGTTTTGCCGAATGGTTCACGAAATTTCGGTGTTTTTGTGGTGAAATTGGTCCCATAGGAATGAATGGCGGAATGTTCAAAACTAGAGTGGGAGCTGACAAAAGCTAGAGTGTGAGCTGAAAAATCAGGACATGATTTCTAAACTGCCACCACTCCCTCATTTTCAAGCCCACCTACACAAATCGTATATCAAAACATTCAGCTATCCCTGCTGCCACTAAAAATGTCCACGGCTAAGCCATAGTCCTTATAGTTTTCACAATATGACCATTTGTTTGCAACTCACGCCGCCCATTGACATTCATTGATACTCCACTCTAGCCACCTCAAATTTGAAGGACAATTTCTAAACTACGACTGTGCCTTCATTTTTAATATTTCGGAGACAAACTATGCATCAAAATGTAGGTCTGGGTCTTGTGATTCTGACAATATAAAGCTCTTTGGTGTAGGATTTATAATTTTTAAACTACAACCGTTTGAAGATGGCAACCGCCAGTGAAGTGAGCAAGTTGGAGCAGTTTGTTTTTAACTGCTCTTCTCTGCCCTTGCTGTAGATTGAGTTGCCATAGGAACCCAGGTGTGTGAGCAGGCAGCAGAGTGACAAGCCACTCCACCCAGTTACTCCGCCCACTCCAGTTGTAGACTACTGGTGGAGGCAAGAACACTTCACACAATTTCCCCAGAAATTGTAGATTTTCTAGCATTTATTTATCGAGTTTATATAGCGCCAAAGGGTTTGCTCAGTGCTGTACAACAGAGGGGGGGACAATACATGAAACAGTACAGTAACATCAAACAGCACACAAGGGGTAAGAGGGCCCTACTCTTTCGAGCTTACAATCTAGGAGGGAGGGGGTAGATTTTCTAGCATTATTATAATACAGGTTTTATATAATGCCAACAGTTTGCTCAGCACTTTACAATATAAAAGGAGGCAATACAGCAACGATACAGTTCAATACAAGAGGGTGAGGAGGGCCCTGCTCCTGGGAGATTACGATCTAATAGATATAAAAGTGGATCTGCACTTGAATCTGTAGTAAATCTATAAATTATGTAAAGCTGCTAGCTCATAAATTCTGATACCAAATACAGCATACATATAAATAAAAAATACACGATACACAGATCTTTCTGTTGGGATGTTCACATTTTGCTATGTGTTGGTATTCACTTTGTTTTTATTGTATTTAAGTGTTCTTGCATGGCAAGACCACTTACTGTTATCTCACATATATATTCTTATTATTATAGCCAAATTTACCACCCTAACTCCTCCCACAGTTTTTACACTACATAGACCGTAATATACCAAAACGTGCGGATTGTTCCTGATTGGTGTGCTATTACTTTGTGTAACGTTTCGCCGAATGGTTAACGAAATATCGCCGTTTTTGTGGTGAAATTGGTCCCATAGGAATGAATGGCGGAATGTTCAAAACTAGAGTGGGAGCTGACAAAAGCTAGAGTGTGAGCTGAAAAATCAGGACATGATTTCTAAACTGCCATTACTCCCTCATTTTCAAGCCCACCTACACAAATTGTATATCAAAACGTTCAGCTATCCCTGCTGCCACTAAAAATGTCCACGGCTAAGCCATAGCCCTGATAGTTTTCACAGTATGACCATTTGTTTGCAGCTCACGCCACCCATTGACATTAATTGAAACTCCACTCTAGCCACCTCAAATTTGAAGGACAATTTCTAAACTGCGACTGTGCCTTCATTTTTAATATTTCAGAGACATACTATGCATCAAAATGTAGGTCTGGGTCTTGTAATTCTCACAATATAAAGCTCCTCAGTGTAGGATTTATAATTTTTAAACTACAACCGTTTGAAGATGGCAACCGCCAGTGAAGTGAGCAAGTTGGAGCAGTTTGTTTTTAACCGCTCTTCTCTGCCCTTACTGTAGATTGAGTTGCCATAGGAACCCAGGTGTGTGAGCAGGCAGCAGAGTGACAAAAGCTAGAGTGTGAGCTGAAAAATAAAAGTTGAAATGCATTTCTCACTCTATCAAGCTTGCCATGTGCACTTTTTAAATTTGATCAATCAATTGGTTAGTGTAATGTTTACTATCTTTACTCACTCCAAACACTCCACACAGTTACTCTGCCCACTCCATAAAGTTACTCTGCCCAGTCCAAACTTTTCACAGTTACTCCAGCCACTCCACCCAGTTACTCCGCCAACTCCAGTTGTAGACTACTGGTGGAGGCAAGAACACTTCACACAATTTCCCCAGAAATTGTAGCTTTTCTAGTTTTATATACATTGAGATTTGGTCATGGATTATTAAGTGTATGGTTGATTGACTTGGTTTTTGTGTACACAGAATATATTTGCACTTTGCAATTTGTCACAGGTTATTGGAATCATTTATAATTAATTTTTACTTGTACATGATATATTTGCATTATGGGTTTCGAATTATTATAATTGTGACTCATTATAAACATATAGACGTTTAGTGCTGCACTTTTTATTTCTTGTTTCAAAGTTTTTAGAGCATATTCGGTCACAGAAACTAGTTCTTAGACTTGGTAGGTGTGTACCAGTTTCAAGAGACACTGTTAAAACAAGCAATTGAAGTTTACAGACAGGAGAAGCAACCTTTTCAATTGCATAGAGAATGGTGAAACAAGTTGGTGGTAACAAAGAGCATGCACTTGCCTTTCCAAGGGTGGGGTGACATGGTTCTGCTTGCAGTGAGCAGTATATTCTTTGTGAGGCAATAGTTTTCAGATGTTTTAGTGGAGGCAGTTTTTATTTTTCTGATGATACCTGGATCATTCACTGTTCCTACTAAAGCATTTTAAGATGTGTCTGTATCTATATGACCGATTTTAGAATATTTGGCTCAAACATGTGAACCACATACTAGCTGGAAAACTATTTGAGATATGCAGAAATCCTGCAAAATCCTTTAAAAAAATGTGTGGGCTGTTAGAGTATTTATTTCCCTTTGTTGTTTTTGGAAAGTTTAATTTGTTCCTAACCGGTTAACCATAAGTCTACTATAATCACTATGCTTCATGCTGTTGCACCTAGCCATTATGGAAAAAGTCATTTGGTTTAGAGCTGTGTTTCGCAATCATATTGACACGTGTGAATGTTACTACCCTGTCCTATGGGCTACATACATTTGTTTTCCACCCTGCTGACTTTTATGAGCGATTTCCTGTGGCTTTCTTAGAATTTGGCAACAGTTGCGCCTCTGTACAAGTCTACTGTTTTGGGTTTTTTTTTTCTCTGCCCTAGCAGGCACACTTTTACATTAAGAGTAATTTCACTTTTGTTGAGAATAAAACATTTCCCTCTGGGTGATGTACATTGTAGGGATTTTAACAAACATTTTTGCAGATTCCTACCTTTTGGTATTCTGAAGAAAAAGCTGTTTGTTTATCTGTGGCCATGTGCAGAGTGAATCTGTATGGGGATGACTTTATAATTCTCAATCAGCTGCTGAACTTGCAGGGATCAAATGAGGAATGTAGCAGGGTCTGTATCCCTTCAAACATGATGGCCCTTAGGGAGTATCTTAGCAAAAAATTATTTTTGTTTCAAACGATGCCAAAAATCTAACTTTTATTTTTCTTTTTAGTGCAGACGTCTAGGAACGTCCAATAAACCAATCACACAAGCAAGAGATTACTTTTCTGGGGTGCGTTCTGTACACCATCTGTGTACACAGTGGTGTATTTAGGTTTTGTGCTGCCCTAGGCAACACAAAAATCGTCTGCCCCAACAGACACCGACCAACACCCCCCCCTTGCCCCTCCCACAGAGAGAGCCTGACATTGACCAACAACTCCACTGCCCCCCACTCGAGAGAGCCTTCCACTACTCCCCCCCCCCCCCCCCCCGGCGATAGACAGAAAGGCACTCATCTTCAATGCTCCAGATCCCTGGGAACGAGAGTCAGGCTCTACATGCACCATCAAGCAGCCCGCAGCCTCTCTTGGATCCCACCTGGTTCCCATGGCGCATGTGTCCTTTCTATCATCCCTTCTTCTGAGGGGAGGTGCTGCCCCCCTGAAAAATGCCACCCTAGGCAAATGCCTTGTTTGCCTTGTGGTAAATACGCCCCTGTGTGTACAGTACTCCTCGGGGTTGCCATGTTGCCTTGCATTTTACAGAAAATTACAGCACTGCAGAATGAAAACATTCAATTAAAATATGACTTGTGCTGCAATTGTATATGCTGTATTTTTTCTTTTGCTTTTTTTTTACTCTTTAAAGAATGTGTAAATATTGTATTGCTTCTTTTGTGTGAAATCCCTGGTTTTCCTGCCAGTCCCTCTGCTTTCTTATCAAAAGCAGACCACACTAAGCAAGAAAACATGCTGTGGTCAGTTCTCTAGCTATGCTGAGATCTTGGGCTGCTCTCCTTCAATTATCAGACTTGTGCTGACAGCTTTTCGCTGGGAAGATCAGTGTGCTGCTGTTTCTCCTCCCCTAGGTCTTAGGCATCTGAGAACAGAAGAAATGTGAACACTTATAAGAAAAAAGGGGGGGAAAAGGTATTTTATAATGTTTTCTGTATACAAATGTTTGCCTTTCATTTCTATTTTAAATTGTTTTTTTTTTTTACAAGGTGAGGGTTACAATCACTTTAACACCGCTATTTTTAATTACCAGTTAAAGGACCTGGCACACATTTGTTCTTAGAAACACAAAATACAAAGAAATACAGGTGAATTAAGCATGTAACAAAGAAGGATGGGATATTGACAAAAATCTGGGTTATGATACATACAGATTATTATCAACATGAACAGACAAAATTGAGTGAGGGTGTAAAACACCCATATTGTAAGATATGTTGTGAGCATAGATAAATACCTGATTGTCGGGCTCTATGGCCCCATTGGAACATATAAGAATCGGGATAATGGAAACACGTCTCAGATTATATGAGATGTTGAATGTATCAGGTGATATATTAATACTAGAGAGGGATGCGTAGAGAGAAGAGGGGAAGAGCAAAACAGGTGAAAACCAGAGAAAGGAAGGTTGGAGGACTCGCTCCACCATGGTTACACCAAAGAAGGGTCAGTATGACTGCCAACCCATAAATGGAATTAAGAGGAGTATCTAAACATGGTTCAGGTAGATGAGAGCAGATCCTCTTTTTTCCTGCTTCCTGCACCAACAGGCATTCCAGATCATGTATAGATTCCAGTTCATTGACCCACACCCCTAGGCAGGGCGCAGTAATTGAATTCCAGTGGGGTGGGATGATTGCCCTGGCTGCGGCCACAAAGTGTCTCAAGATATCTTTTTTCACGGACTTAAAGGGTCCAGGCTTCATGGAGAGGAAGGGAAGAACAGACATTGCCATCATTTTACAGTATAGATCAAAAATATGTTGCCAAAATTTCCGGACAGGGGTACAAGTCCATCAAATGTGTAGCAGAGTACCTGGCGACTGGCAGGTATCTGGGATGTATGGGTCAAAGCGGTGAAGAATCGACGGGCATCTGTGCCATCTAATTGCCAGCTTAAATTCTTTTTCCTAAATTTTGGTAGCTGGAGAGAGTGCATGGGCCAAAATGAAGCACTTTTGCCAGTCCAGGGGAAAGATAGTGTGTTGCAGATCTGCCTCCTAGACGCGGGTATATGGAGAAAGATCAGGAGAGGATGCGCATAGAAGAATCGAATATAATTAGGAAACTACATGGGAGGGAGGTTCGAGTTGAACTAAGATGGATTCAGAGGCAGTTGGCAAGGTTAGAATGTCAGAAACAGAACGAAAGGAACGTACATAAGACACTACTTTTCTGCCTCTGTAACCAGGTGGATGCTGGAGGGGAGGGCGTGTCTTTCAGCTGCCAACATCAAAGATGGGTCTGCTCGAAGGACTTGGGCGAGTCTCCTGTGATCTTTTTGTTCCATGCTCCCAAACCAGAGATAAAGAGATCTGGGGGGGGAAAGCCGGGGTCCAAAAGAATGGGGATCATGGGTCCTGTGTATTTGGAGAGGCTGTAAAAGACATCCCGTGATCCCATACACAAAGAATATGTCTAGTAAGATCACTTAGGATTGAAAAGTTTGGACGACAAGAACGCAGGGTCCAAGGTAAAACTTTAAGTATCAAAAAGACGTGTTGTTCTAATTGGACCCATAGTTTAGATGAGTAGTTATAAAACTAGTCTAGGATTCGGATAAAGACAGCTGCTTTATGATAGAGAGAGGCGTCTGGGGCTCCCACTCCTTTAATTTTTAAAAGAGAGAGGGTGGTCAAACGAATCCTGGGAGGGCGCTCATTCCAGATAAAAGTGGAGAATAGATAGCTTAGTTTCAGAAAAAACGAAGAGGGAAGACAGATAGGGAAGAACATTCATCTTCAAGGTGTTTACTTTACTTTACCTAACCAGGATAGACAGTCTATTGATAGCGTAAGATAAGTATGCTTGAGTCCGATGGAGTAGGGGCAAAAAGTTTATTGAATAGAGTTGGGACATCTCTGTGGGTATCTGAATTCCTAAATATCTGATAGAGGTGGTACCGGTTTTTAAGGGGAAGGTGGATGAATTGTGCCGCAAGTCCTCTGAAGCTAAGGAGATGTTCAGCAGTTCCGATTTGGTATGATTCACTAACCTGGACGAATTTGTGGAATGCTTGCATTATAGAGGGTAAGGAGGTATTTGGCTGTGTTACAAATAGGAGTAGGTCATTAGCAAAGAGGGACAGTTTGGAATGGAGGGGGCCCACTGATATTCCATTGATAGTAAGATTGTGTCGTAGGGCTACTGCCAGATGTTCCTTAGTAAGGACATGGAGGAAAGGGGACGGGGCACCCTTGTCGGGTGCCATTCCGGATTAAAAACACCGGGGATAGGGAGCCGTTAATCTTAATTCTGGCATCTGGAGAAGATTACAAGGATAATATCCTAGCTAACATGTGAGGACCTTAACCATATCTGTTGTAAAGACAATCAAAGGAATTGCCAGTCAACACGATCAAATGCTTATTTTCTGCATCAATCGTTAAGGATAATATGGGTACGTGCGTAATCTGTCAGGAGAAGCATTTTTACAGTGTTGTTCCTTGCCTCTCGTCCGGTTACAAAGCCCACCTGGTCTAAGTGAATGAAGTTGGGCAGGAGCCGCTGCAATCTATTTGTTAACACTTTGGCAAAGATCTTTAGGTCTGCTGCAATGAGAGAAATGGGCATGTAGTTGGCGCATAAGGAAGGATCCTTGTCTGGTTTCAAAATTGGGACGATATGAGCTTCAGGAGTTTGCGTAGGGAAAGTAGAACTTTTGGACAGGGAATTGAAGACTTTAGTCAGAAAAAGTGTTAAGAGGGAAGATTTAGAAAATATTTTAGGTGTAAAGCCGTGCAGACCTGGACTCTTGCCTGATGGGGTGTCTGCAATAGTACTCGCCACTTCGCCTTCCAAGAGGTCCAACTCAAGTTCCTCGATAGTGTTGGCGGCCAATCTAGGGAGGGCGTTTTCTTATGTGTAAGACCAATGGGCAAGGAGGTGGTATATTGTAAAGGGATTGGTAGTAATTCCTAAAGACATCCGCAATAGCAGAAGGCTTAGAAAGCACTTCCCCATTTTGCCCTTGAATATGTGGGACAAAGGTGGAGGCACGTTTTCAGGTGGAGAGAGCAAGCCAACGATAGTCCACACTTATCCTTGAATTTATAGTGCTGGAGGGCTATTTTATCCACAAAAGTATGTGCGAAGGCCTCGTATTGTTTTTGAAGCTGAGATCGGGCTAATTCCACTTCCATGAAGGTGTCTGATGTTGGAGATCTCTTGTGTTCAGTCTCCAGAGTTCGGAGTTTCTGCACTGTGGTGGTGATGGAGGAAGAACGTTCCCTCTTCCAAGTGTGTGCCCAGTTGAATGAAGGTTCCACGCAAGACTGATTTTAAAGCCTCCCACTGAAAAGGGAGAGAAGTGGTGTCGGCAGCGTGGTCCGTCAGAAAATTAGAGATGGTCTCAGAGATGTGGGCCACACAGCCCTCATTCGCCAGGAGTGAGTCATTTATTCGCCAGGTCCACTCCCTCATTGGAGTAGAGGGTGGCAAAAAGGCCAAATAGACTGGGGACTGGTCAGACCATACCCTATTGTCTATATCCCATTCTGGTGACCAATACAAACAGCCGTGGTCCACCAAGAAATAGTCGATGCAACTGTAGGAGAGGTGGACCAGAGAAAGATAAGTGTAATTTTGAGTTTTAGGATGCAAGACCCTCCGTCGATCAAGCTCATATCATAAAGCGCACGTTTAAGAGCCCGTAACCTAGAGAAGGAGTTGCACGATCTCGCCATGGAGGAGTCTAGAAGTGGATCTAGGGTAAGATTGAAATCCCTTCCTAAAATAAGTTTCCTTAACGTGAAGTCAGATAGCGCCCTCAAATAGCGAAGCATAGTTGGAACTTGATCAACATTAGAGAGAAAATATGTCTCTTGCAACAAGAGCACATGGACCTGTTGTTAATTCATTTGATACAGTATTTGTCCCCATTTTGAGGCAATGTTAAGGCCATTGACATTATAGGGAAAAAATGTCAGCTTTGGGCGGGATACCAGGGTGTGTGCCATGGCAGAGTGAGAAAGAGAACTACTATAATGTCAGAGGGGGAAAAGAGTGGGGGAGAAGAGGTAAAAAAGAAAGAGAAAAGGTGAAGGGGGCGATGAAGAAGAGCAAATGAAAAAGTAGAAAGCAGACTACGAAGGAAGAAAGCAATGTGAGGGAAGACCGAAGACGGTAGTGAGAGATAATTGGACACTTGTTAAAGATGTCACTGGGGTATCTGAAATGCCTGCAACACAGGACGCAGCGTGAAATATCCTGTAGTAGGCACAACTGTGCCTATCCTATGGAGGAGCGGTTAAATCAGGAAAGCTCTGAGATGTGTTCCCAACAGCACACTGGGCAGGAATATCGTAAACTGCGAAGTACCTGTATTAAATTACAATCTTAATAAGGAGAGAAAAACATATGTAAGGCACTAAGCGTCAAGCCCCATATAAACAGAACATGAACGAGCACATGTAAGACAATACCAATAGGATGGCTTAAAGGACCCATTGGGCCAAAAGGGAAGACATGGTACCTCAGTTGGCATTTCCCAATATCTATAGAATAGAGTAGGTAAACCATGCTGTTAGGTATGTAGCGTTATGCCAAGGGGTTCCTGTGAGGGGAATACGGTAGCCTTCCATGACAATTAAATATATAATCATCCCGAGTAGGAACTAGGTCATAATAGTTAATTGTTGGTTATGTGTTAGAGAAGACACTAGTAGCTTGTGATGAGGCAGAACTTGGTTTACTTGTGTGGCTTAAGTTGCAAACATACAAAACATTTCAGCAAGCTGTAACGGCAGACATCTTGGTTATGAAGAGAGAGAGAGAAGAGAGAGAACCAACAAGTTTACAGATATGCACAACTGGTAACCTTAGTGTACAGTGCCATCTACTGGTCAAGTGATATTAACACACAATACTGTATATAGTACATGCTGTTGCATTCCCAACACCCCTTCTCAACGGCATGGGCATAATTATATGACAGTGTCTTTTGTAGAAAACAATGACGTTCCCTTGGTAAAGGTTTGGTGAGTGCATCTGCAGTCATCTCCTCTGATGGGCAGTACTGGATGTCGATAACCCCTTGTTCTTGCATGTCTCTGAGCAAATGATATCTTACATCAATGTGCTTGTTTCTTGGGTTAACCTTCTCAGAGTGTGTAAGCTTTATGCATCCCTGATTGTCTTCAAAGATGAGTGTGGGTTGTGACATATTCAGTCCCATGTCTAGTAGAAGTTGACAAATGGCTTCTTGACATGCATGTGCTGCTGCTATGTATTCCGCTTCAGTTGAAGAGAGTGCAACAGTCACTTGTTTCCGACTAGACCAGCTTATGGTTCCTTGTCCATACTGGAAGTTGTAACCACTTGTAGATTTGTGGTCAGTGGTGTCTCCAGCCCAATCGGCGTCCACATATCCAATCAGTTTTGGGTTTGACGATGCTGGAAGTCGCAGCTTCATCCGATTTGTTCCCTTTAGGTACTGCATTACCCTCTTTACTGCATTTCAGTCGCGTTGACACGGTGTTGTGACTTTCCTGCAAAGTATTTCCACTGCTGCGGCGATGTCTGGTCTTGTCACGATGGCGATGTATAGCAATTTTCCGATTGCCCTGCGGTAATAATCATTGTTAGGTAACAAGTTTTCTGTTCCATTGTTTTTTGGATAATCTGGTTCCATTGGTGTTTTTGCTTCCTTTGCATCTTGCATGTGAAACTGTTCTAACATTTCTGTAATTTTCTGACTTTGGTTAAGAAGATAGCTTCCATCCTCTTCCCGCTCTATTTGAATTCCTAGGTAGTGAGTAATGTTCCCCAACTCTTTAATTTAAAAATTTTGTTTCAGTTTGTGAACTATTTGGTCATAGTCCCCTTCTTGTTCAAAACACGTCAAGATTTCATCGACGTATATTAGGATGTATGTCCATTTGTTCTCTTGATTCTTTGAATACAGACATGGATCTGCTTTACTTTTTGAGAACCCTTCCTTTCTGAGTATTTCGTTCACTTTTTCATTCCATGCTCTCGCCGCTTGCTTGAGCCCATAGATGCTCTTTTGCAGTTTGCATACAAGGTTCTTTTCTTTCTCTAATCCTGGTGGCTGTTCCATGTACAGATCCTCCTTGATGTCTCCATACAAAAAGGCAGTTTTGACGTCTAGGTGCTTTACTTGCATTCCCTTTCCGGCAGCAATACTAAGGAGTGTCCTTATGGTGGAATGTTTCACAACTGGAGCAAATGTATCATCGTAATCTTCTCCAAATTTCTGGGAGTATCCCTTGGTAACTAATCTTGCTTTGTATCTATAGATATTTCCTTCTGCATCATATTTCACTTTAAAAGTCCATCTGCTTCCGATGGTTTTGCGACCAGGAGGGAGTTCTGTTAGTGACCAAGTTTTATTTTCTTGAAGTGATTTTATTTCTTCTTCATCTGCTTTTCTCCACTGATCGGCTTCCCTTCTCGGCAAAGTTTCTATGTCTTCCCAGGATGTTGGCTCCTGTGTTTGATGTGTTTTAGCAGCGTATGATAACCTGCGGGGTGGTATCCCTTTTGTCATTCGAGAGGATCTTCTGATTTCTTGTTGTTCAGTGGGTTCTATTGGCTCGTTGATTGTAAGTTCCACTTCTTGTTCTGGCTCTTGTCCTGCTTTGCATGGGTCAGTGTCTCTTGCCGATTCAGCACGCAAATCCTCTCCACATTTTTCAAGAATTGTATTATCTGGTGCTTCGCTTTCATCAAAATAAACATTGCAACTTACTGTGACCTTGTTGGTCTTTGGACAAAGGATTCTATATCCCTTACTCTGCTCACTGTAGCCCACCAGAATGCCTTCTATGGCTTTGTTCTCTAACGTGGAGTGTTTCTGACTTGGAATGTGGGCATATGCTTTACAGCCAAACACTCTGATGTGTCCTACGTTAGGTTTTGATCCATTCCACATTTCATATGGTGTACTCTCAATAGCTTTTGATGGGAGCCTGTTTTGTAGGTATGTTGCAGTCATTATTGCTTCTCCCCAGTATTTGTTAGGTAAGGCAGCATCCAAAATCATACATCTGGTCATTTCTACAAGAGTGCGATTCTTTCTTTCCGCTACACCGTTTTTCTCAGGAGTGTATGGTACAGTTGTTTGGTGTATAATACCTTGTTTCTTTAGGTATGATTCCATCTCTTTATTCATATATTCCCCTCCATTGTCAGTGTGTATTATTCCAGGTTTCCTTTGAAACTTGTTGCTTGTCATAGCTACAAACTCTTGAAGTTTTTCTAATGTCTCACTTTTGTGCTTCATTAGATACGTTATTGTGTACCTGGAATAATCGTCGATGAAAGTCAGTAAATATCTGTTCCCGCCAGGTGTGATGGTTTTCATTGGTCCGCACACATCACTGTGTATCAGTTCCATGGGTTTAGTGGTTTTACTCTGACTGGTCTGTGGAAGAGAGGTTCGGGTGGCCTTTCCTTTGATGCAACACGTTCAGTTTCTGAGTGTGTAGCAAGGCAATATTTTCATGTCTTCTGATAGACCTCTTTGCAAAGTCCTTTATAGCTTCTGGGTTTCGATGCCCCAATCTTCTATGCCACAGGTGGATGCACTTGTCATGTGGGTTATGAGTTGCCGTATTAGCCATCTCATTTTCAGTGACGAGTTTTTACAGATGTTCATTTAATCTTCCTCTTGCTAGAATTTGCTTTCCATTTTGAATTGTGCATTCATTACCTCTGAACTGGACAGTGAGTCCATTGCTTGCAAGGATTTTAACTGATAGGAGGCTTCCTTCTAGGCTTGGAACATATAGCACATTCTTTACAAGAATGCTCTGCTTGCCCCCTGATGGCGTTTTGCAGTTCAGAAATCCCTGACCATTACCTTTCGCTGTAATACTTTTCCCATTTGCTAGGAAGACTTTATCTTTTACTCTAAAATCAATTTCTGTGAAGAATGTCTTGTCGCTTGTCATGTGGCTTGTTGCCCCTGAATCAATGTACCATCCGTGTGAGGTACTATTCTGAGTCACTTTAAAAGTACCACTCCATGATGCACTTTCATTTTCTTTCATGACCGCTTTAGCTCTTTCTCTTGTGGGTAGCTCCCGCTTTCGCTGCTCAGCTTTCCAGATTGAACAGTTCTTTTTCAGGTGACCGGCCTTTTTGCAGCGAAAACATACCCTGGTTTCTTTGCTTTGTCTTATGCCTTCATGCACCTTCAGAGCTGCCTCTGGTCTCTTGTTCTCTTCACTATGCAAATTTTCCTTTCTTCTGCTGTATTCATCAATTAATTTTCCCTTAACATATTCTAGCATCAGTTCAGTTTCCGGTCTAGTTTCTAGAGCATTTGTAAGGGCACTGTATGATTCTGGAAGGCTGCATAGCAGTATTGCTACTACATGATTGTCTTTCATTTCGTCACCTATTGCACCCAGCTGGTCCACAATTTCTAGCATAGCATTTACATGTTCACCCATTTCCTGCCCTTTTTCCAGCCTCATCTTATACAGTTTGCGCAGCAGATATAGTTTACTGTTTAGGTTTGCACGTTCATGCAGTTTTTGTAATGCAGTCCACATACCTTTTAGCTGTGTTTTCTTTCCTTATATGAATGAGTTGATCGTCCTCCACTAACAGGCTTATGACTGCTTTTGCTTGCCTGTTTTTTCTGTCCCATTCTTCTGGGTTGTCATTGGGTCTGTGTGTATCTAGTGCCTGCCACAAGTCATCTTTGGATAACAGCATTTCAAGCTTAAACTTCCATAGCTGGTAGTTGGTATTGTTGAGCTTTGCTATTGTAAACTTCATATCTGAAGCACTTGCCATCTTTCAGTGAATTGGATACAGCTCTTGTTTCCTCACACAGGATTTGGTAGGATTGTAAATGCAACACTTACTTGCTTGTAGTTTTCCTTTTTCCAGTGTCTGGAGCTGGGCCCATAACCTGTTGGTTATGTGTTAGAGAAGACACTAGTAGCTTGTGATGAGGCAGAACTTGGTTTTCTTGTGTGGCTTAAGTTGCAAACATACAAAACATTTCAGCAAGCTGTAATGGCAGACATCTTGGTTATGAAGAGCGAGAACCAACAAGTTTACAGATATGCACAACTGGTAACCTTAGTGTACAGTGCCGTCTACTAGTCAAGTGATATTAACACACAATACTGTATATAGTACATGCTGTTGCATTCCCAACATTTATAGGGGCAAGGATCATCCCAAGAAGGGGGAAAAAATAGAGGACGTACCTCCAAGGAGACATGAGGCTCCAGCTCGGAGGGACCTCCCCACACAGAATCGAGTTACTTGCTACATCGGTAGAGTAATCAGAGCAGGTCAGTGGGGGAGGACCATCGGAAATCCACCCTTTTGGGAAAACAGTGAGTTTGGCTACTGCAGATAGCAGGGCCTCAGGGAGCAATAATAACTGAGTTAGGTGCAACATCAATGAATGTCTCCAGTCAGGCCCCTACCCGTGAAACCCTCCAAGCATATTCAGCTAAAGGTGATGTTAAAATACTAGAGGGCAGAGCCTGATAGAGGGTTGGGGATGCAAAAGACCCCTCTCCAAGAGTTGCAGAGGATGTCACAAAGGTCAGGGGCTGAGTGGGGCCAATACCAGCAGCAGAGGCATAACCATAATCAAAGGCCTCTTGATTTGCAAGCTAAATGACCACTATAACTGAGGGCGTGCGAAGAGCTCAGACCAGATATAGGCACATAGTGTAAGTTGAAATAATCACTACGTATAGAAACCGTTTGCACAGATCACTGTGGGGATGGAAGTCAGTCCTCAGGTGACCCAGGCTGATGGGGGGTGCAACTTTGATGGAGAGTGATTGAGACCTCGGGTGCCTGCGGTGTTGTGGAAGAGGGGCCAATCCAGGGAGACAGCAACGATCATCTTGAAGGTCCAGTCAGTTGGGAACATTAACAGGATCTTTGGTAAGGAACAGGAAAAAGTCAGGTAATTGATCCGGGTCCTATAGCACAAATTTAAGGTCACCACGGGTGACCCTAATGTTGAATGGGTGACCCCAGGTATAGGTGGCTTCAACTTGGCAGCCAAGATCCAACAAGGGCCTGACCACCCACCACATGTACAAGAGTGTGCTTGGAAAGGTCTGGATAGAGATTTATTGAGGTGCCATCAAAGTCCACCGGACCCAAACGCCAGGCTTTTCACATAATTTCCTCTTTCAAGGTGTAATAGTGTGCTCGGCACAGAGCATCTCTCGGGCGGTCTGTACGGGTACTGCTAGGCCCCCCTACTCTGTGGATCCTATCCATCTCTATGGGCGATGTAGCTTCTCTGCCCAGAACCTAGTTAAGGATGGCGATGATGGTAGGTTTCAAATCTGATTCCGAAGTTGCCTTTGGGACACCCTGTATCCGTACGTTGTTTCTGCGACTTCTATTTTCACTGTCCTCTGTGGAGCTGGTGCTGACGGAGGCATGTGAGGTGGGGGCCATTTCCATGGCCCAAATACATGAGGCATGGTCCTCTTGGGTAGTAGTTAGTGCCGAGATGGCAGAGTTGGAGGCCGATACGTGCTGTTTTAAGGTGTCTGTCCAGTTCTTATTGGAGGGAAGACTCCAATTTGGATGTCCAGGAGTCGAAGTCTGCCCAGAAGGCAGAAAGCAGGGGCGCAGCCTCTGAGCTGGTTGACCCCCCTATGGACAATGGTAGAGGCAGAAAAGAGCAAAGCCATAACGATTGGAAGTATACAGAGGCTGGATGGGATCCCCATCTAGTGTGGATGCCGCGGATCGAGTGACCTGTAGGTCTGGAGTGGCATCACTCAGGGGCGTTTGTGGAGACCGAGGAGGTAGGCCGCAGCTTGACAAGTGTTCGACTCGGCGCCATCTTATCTTTGGCGGCTTGGGTTTCTGGAGGGGCTGCGCTGCGCAAAAAGCATTGGATGGAGCTCTGTTGCGGCTCGGAAGGATCCGCTGAATGAGAGTTATGTGCTGATATGAGAATAGTGGGTATAAAGTCAAGGTAGAAGGCCTGTGTGAGTCAGGAGGGCACAGAGCTCAGAAAGATGCGTCTTCAGCCTTCCATCGTTGGCCATGGCCCCCTTCAGGGAAAAAAGAAATCTGTAAAAATATCACGAAGTTCCCAAAGGTGAGGAATAAAGAAAATCCCTTTAGGTATATATCAAACTGTTGTTCTCATCCAAGAAAGGTGCCCAGTGTATCTAAACCATCACCCAGATTGTGGTAAGGTGCAGGATAACCATATATATAACGAAAAAACCCCTAGTTAAAGAGAAGTCATAGATGGCGTAGCCAATACAGACATCAGTGGTGTCCATCTGTCTCTTCCACAGAACCATCACACAACAGCACTCTCCAAACCTCCACCTCCAGTCCTCAGCCACATAAGCTCTGCAAACATACAATCACTCCACATAGTGTAAACAAATCTTGTGGTAACTTTATTAAGATATTGCACTCACATGTAATAAAAACAATGTTGCTCATTGAAAACACTATAATAGCTGGCAAACAGTGATAACATCCAGGTCACCTCCGGTACGCAATGACGCCAACAAGAGGCTCCGCCCTGCGCGACATACACTAGGCATTGGCCTCAACGTGTACAATAAACTTGTGCCTAGAACTAATTAATTAATGCTGCTGTTAATAGGTAAAAACCACCAAAACATAAAAATACTACAGCGCAAAAATTTTAATAATACCATCAGTGAAAAAATAAAATGTAAAAATATTAAATAATAAAGTCCACTGTCCCAAGTTAAAAACGGTGAAGAAAGTGCTCCAATCAAAAAGACAGTGCCAAAGGAAATTCAACGTGCCCACACCATCCTTGTTCACCATCCAGTAAAGTCCACACTAACCAAATTTGATGGACTCTTCGCTTATATGGCTTAAGAGTCAAATAAGCTTTTAAGGTGATAAATAATGAATAAACCAGCGCAAACATAGACCTCTACACACCATCAATACATAAAGTGCATCATAATAATAAAAAAATTAATAATAAAAATGAATAGTGAAAGTCCACAGAAAACACCAAAAAGATTTGTCCGTGAAATATATATATATATATATATATATATATATATATATATATATATATATCAAGTGAAAATTTTTTTTAATCAAGTGAATTTCTTCTTTCCCAAAGACTCTTCAAATACACCAAAAGAACTTCCACCTTCCACCCGTGAAACCAACATCAAATACACTCACCAGATTTAGGTGAATGAGACACTTTTTAGGAATTTAAGGGATCCTAAGCCCTCTTTGCTGTTCACTCTAAAGGGATCTTCAACGATACAAATAGGCTCCACCGTTCAACCAGGGAGAAAAAAAATCTTCATAGTGTGATATTGCCACTTAATATCGTTATTCAAACTAAGGATTATTACCACTCACATTTTTTTTTCTCTTTCAAAAGGCATGTTTATTTAAAAACAGCATCTTCCAGACCAGTAGTGAAAACTGTTTTTGCCTCCTCAGAACTCTCACATCACAGCCCAGGATACAGCAGCAGCTATACAGAGAAAGACATTCCACAGATCCCAAAAAATGGCAGCTGGAACGCACCGCTCGGCGTGCGTTCCACTCACCGGAAGTGACGTCAGGCGTACGGGGTATAGACCGGAAATGCGTCAACGCGTTTCGCCCCTCCCTCAGGGCGTTCTCAAGACCAGAAGGTCTTGGGAAAGAAGAAATTCACTTGATTAAAAAATGTTTTCACTTGATAGATAGATAGATATATCTATCTCTATTTCACGGACAAATCTTTTTGGTGTATTCTGTGGACTTTCACTATTCATTTTTATTATTAATTTTTTTATTATTATGATGCACTTTATGTATTGATGGTGTGTAGAGGTCTATGTTTGCGCTGGTTTATTCATTATTTATTGTGGTTTGTGTTTCTTGCACAGTGCACAGCAGCAGTATAGAACCTGTGGGAATCTGTTGGCGCAGGAATAATAGTTTATATATAAAGCTTTTAAGGTGAGATGTGTTCTCCAGAATAAATCCAAATCAAGGAAAAAATTGCTTGCTTTACAATCTGCAACGACCACCAATAGGGTAGATGCAATGCAAAGAAACAATAGGGACACTAATAGTGTAATACTGCAAAACTCTTTAATGTATTAAAACCAAGGCATTTAATGCACTCACATTTGATAAGATAAAAATAAGCCTTATAAGTGTAAACTTTCCCCAATCGGAAAGCGTTTGGACCAACTCAATACTGGATCCCACATAAAAGGAAAGTAAACTGGCAGCAGAGCGATATCGACATCACAAATAGCTATGAGCGGCAGATATGTATTCCCTTCTGAGAAAAAATGGCTCTGGAGCACCGCAGATAGTGTGCGCTCCACTCACCGGACATGCCGTCACAAAGCTTCTGTCGGAACCGGAAATTACGTAGTATTATTTTTATTGGCCTCAGCATATCTTTGTGATAATTATAGCCCTTAAGTCATTGGGCATCTTTTGCTCACGCTATTTTTGTTGTGTGATTGACTGCCTCAGGAAATAATTAAACCAAGCAATTCTAACCATTGCCTCAATAGTGGTAGCTGACAAGTAGAAGTGTACTTGTTTCAAGGTAGTTTAGTTGAAAGTTCAGTTAATCTTCGGCTGGGTAGAAAGAGAGATTGATGATTCTCAACCACTATGGCCAAATAAAAATTTAACCACACAATCTGTACTTTTGCTTAATAAAACTAGGAAGTATTTGTGTCATGAATAGTGGATCTACAGCCTGACAGATATGCTCATGATGGCTGCCATGTTCATCTAGCCTAAAATATTAGACACTTTTTACATTTTTTTTTTTTTTTTTTTTTATTCAAGAATGGAGTAAGTAACAAGACGGCCACAAAAAAATGGCTAGTAAACAGGTGATATATATTCAGGTCCATAAATATTGGGACATCGACACAATTCTAACATTTTTGGCTTTATACACCACCACAATGGATTTGAAATGAAACAAACAAGATGTGCTTTAACTGCAGACTGTCAGCTTTAATTTGAGGGTATTTACATCCAAATCAGGTGAACGGTGTAGGAATTACAACAGTTTGCATATGTGCCTTCCACTTGTTAAGGGATCAAAAGTAATGGGACAATTGGCTTCTCAGCTGTTCCATGGCCAGGTGTGTGTTATTCCCTCATTATCCCAATTACAATGAGCAGATAAAAGGTCCAGAGTTCATTTCAAGTGTGCTATTTGAATTTGGAATCTGTTGCTATCAACTCTCAAGATGAGATCCAAAGAGCTGTCGCTATCAGGGAAGCAAGCCATTATTAGGCTGAAAAAACAAAACAAACCTATCAGAGAGATAGCAAAAACATTAGGCGTGGCCAAAACAACTGTTTGGAACATTCTTAAAAAGAAGGAACGCATCGGTGAGCTCAGCAACACCAAAAGACCCGGAAGACCACGGAAAACAACTGTGGTGGATGACCGAAAAATTCTTTCCCTGGTGAAGAAAACACCCTTCACAACAGTTGGCCAGATCAAGAACACTCTCCAGGAGGTAGGTGTATGTGTGTCAAAGTCAACAATCAAGAGAAGACTTCACCAGAGGGAATACAGAGGGTTCACAACAAGATGTAAACCACTGGTGAGTCTCAAAAACAGGAAGGCCAGATTAGAGTTTGCCAAACGACATCTAAAAAAGCCTTCACAGTTCTGGAACAACATCCTATGGACATATGAGATAAAGATCAACTCGTACCAGAGTGATGGGAAGAGAAGAGTATGGAGAAGGAAAGGAACTGCTCATGATCCTAAGCATACCACCTCATCAGTGAAGCATGGTGGTGGTGGTAGTGTCATGGCGTGGGCATGTATGGCTGCCAATGGAACTGGTTCTCTTGTATTTATTGATGATGTGACTGACAAAAGCAGCAGGATGAATTCTGAAGTGTTTCGGGCAATATTATCTGCTCATATTCAGCCAAATGCTTCAGAACTCATTGGACGCCGCTTCACAGTGCAGATGGACAATGACCCAAAGCATACTGCAAAAGCAACCAAAGAGTTTTTTAAGGGAAAGAAGTGGAATGTTATGCAATGGCCAAGTCAATCACCTGACCTGAATCCGATTTGTGCATGCATTTCACTTGCTGAAGACAAAACTGAAGGGAAAATGCCCTAAGAACAAGCAGGAACTGAAGACAGTTGCAGTAGAGGCCTGGCAGAGCATCACCAGGGATGAAACCCAGCGTCTGGTGATGTCTATGCATTCCAGACTTCAGGCTGTAATTGACTGCAAAGAATTTGCAACCAAGTATTAAAAAGTGAAAGTTTGATTTATGATGATTATTCTGTCCCGTTACTTTTGCTCCCTTAACAAGTGGGAGGCACATATGCAAACTGTTGTAATTCCTACACCGTGCACCTGATTTGGATGTAAATACCCTCAAATTAAAGCTGACAGTCTGCAGTTAAAGCACATCGTGTTGGTTTCATTTCAAATCCATTGTGGTGGTGTATAGAGCCAAAGATGTTAGAATTGTGTCGATGTCCCAATATTTATGGACCTGACTGTACATAGTGACATAATAACACAAGAAAATACAAAATTTCTGAACATGGGTTTTTTGAACGTGGCCTCCTTCCACTCTGTATGTAACAAAAAGGTTAATTTTTCTAGAAACCATGCTATAGATGGAGAGTCAGGATGAATCCACTTATGTAGAGGTAATAATAAGGAGATAATGGTAGGAAGCTGTTTGCAGCCTTTGGAAAACCTATTTCCAGGAATGTTTTCTGCCAAGTAGTGCTATTTCAGGGGTTATATGGCAAGACAGAAGTTAATGATAGAATCGGATAATCTCCTCCTGATATGTTCTGGCTTTGACCATTCCCCAACTTAGAAGTTGAGCAGGGTATCCATGGACAGATGGGGAGACATTTTTGAGGCCACTTTGAGTCCCGTTGTTAAAGAATATTCTAACTTTGGACTGTAGGAGGCATAAAGACTGGAGATGGCAAGTTTTCTTCTTTTTTTTTTTTTAAGTAGGAATATTGCAGGAAAGAATCTAGCTGGTTTGTCCAGTTTGCTTGAGAGCATTTTCTTTTTTTTCGCTTTGGAAATATAGGCATTCATATTCAGGAGAACCATTGGATTGTGGGAGAAAAAATGAATCCATCCACAAAACACTGTAAACATCTCCATTACTGAGTTCAAAGATAATGGTTTGTTGTAGTGGTGTTAGAGGTCTAGTGAATCAGATTACCTTGTTTAAGATCAGGTATTTCTGTAGACTCAGAAAAGTCAGCTTTTTTTTTTCCATATAGGGAGGAAAGGAGAATTGTGGCAGTTCAGAAGGTTTGTACACAAGTAAACTTGGTGTATAGAAAATGATTCAAGATTATTTCTGGAGGCAGAAGTTTCTTGTGAAAATGTAGGGCATAAAACAAGTTAATATGAGGTATCATACTTTGATCAAGGTTGGCATCCATATAGGTGGAGAAAACATAGATCCAGTCTCTTTCATATATGGTAATGGGAAGCTTGGTTATGCAGTTCATCATCAAGTGGGCTGAGTCTTCTGTTGGAAGTAGATTTCTGTAAGGAACGTAAACCTATGGTTGCTCTCCTACTATCCTGTATTGGCTCTCCGAATATCTTGTAGACTTGTAGATGTGTTTAAGGTCAAATTGTTTTAGGAAGATGGGGAGAACTTGTACAGTATAAAGGTATGGAATGTTGACCATTTTAATTAGACTAACTCTACTTATGAATGCTACCATCCAATAGGATCAGGGGGTAAGAGCTGATTTTAGAAAGCTAGGCATGCTTAGTTTTGCTCTGAGATTTTAGCTTGGTAAGCAGAGACGGCCACGAACATGCAGGACAGTCAAGAAGTTGGTACCTAAGATAATTTAACCACCTCCTGTCAAGAAAATGTGCATATTCAGATGGACAGGAGCATCCCCTTCAATGTATAACCAATCCTGGTTTAAAAAAAATAAATCCTGATCACCCACTGAGAGCAGTAGAGTGTCACTATGGTGATGATCTGTAGAAAAAAATGTATATGTGTGATATATATATATAATATATATACTTTTTTTTTATTTTTTTACACACTGTCAAAAGAGCAAGTGACATTTTACTGCTGTGGCAGTGATTATGTACAATGGCTGCCTGCTCTAATGTCAATGCCACTGGTAATTTTCTTTGATCACCACCACAGCAGTAGAACGTTACCATGCCAGTCTGTATCCCTTATCACTGCCACACTAGTCAATGTGCCTTATCACCGCTGCCTACTCAGTGTCCCCAATCAGTGCCACAAAATATATATATATATATATATATATATATATATATATATATATATATACACACACACAGTTGTGTTAAAAATAATAGCGGTGTGTTGAAAAAAGTGAATAAAGCTCAAAATCCTTCTAATAGCTTTTATTTCCATACACACAAATGCATTGGGAACATTACACATTCTATTCCAAATCAAAACATGAAGAAAAATATATCAAATTTGTGTTGTTCCTCTAAAAAATATTGAAGAAAAGTGAATATTAGACTGTTCAAAAAAATAGCAGTGTTTGTATTCTTCTTTACAAACTCAAACATTCACTATATAAACTGAAAAATGTTTGAAGATTTTGCTTTCCTTTGGATCACTTAATTAATATTTAGTTGTATAAGCACTGTTTCTGAGAACTGCTGTACATCTGTGTTGCATGGAGTCAACCAACTTCTGGCACCTGTGAACAGGTATTCCAGCCCAGGATGATTGGACTACATTCCTCAGTTCTTCTCTATTTCTTGGTTTTGCCTCAAAAACTGCATTTTTGATGTCACCCCACAAGTTTCTATTGGATTAAGATCCGGGGATTGGGCTGGCCACTCCATAACTTCAATCTTGTTGGTCTGGAACCAAGATGTTGCACGTTTACTGGTGTGTTTGGGGTCGTTGTCTTGTTGGAACACCCATTTCAAGGGCATTTCCTCTTCAGCATAAGGCAGCATGACCTCTTCAAGTATTCTGATGTATTCAAACTGATCCATGATCCCTGGTATGCGATAAATAGGCCCAACACCGTAGTATGAGAAACATCCCCATATCATGATGCTTGCGCAACCATGCTTCACTGTCTTCACAGTGAACTGTGGCTTGAATTCAGTGTTTGGGGTTCGTCTGACAAACTGTCTCTGGCCACTAGACCCAAAAAGAACAATCTTACTTTCATCAGTCCACAAAATGTTGCGCCATTTCTCTTTACGCCAGTCAATGTGCTCTTTGGCAAATTGTAACCTCTTCAGCACGTCTTTTTTTTCAACAGTGGGACTTTGCGGGAGCTTCTTGCAGATAGCTTGGCTTCACATAGGCGTCTTCACATAGGCATAACTTTAGACCTTCTTTGATCTTCCTGGAGCTGATTGTTGGCTGAGTCCTTGCCATTTTGGCTATTCTTCTATCCATTCGAATGGTAGCTTTTCGCTTTCTTCTACGTCTTTCAGGTTTTGGTTGCCATCTTAAAGCATTTGCGATCATTTTAGCTGAGCAGCCTATCATTTTCTGCACTTCGTTATATGTTTTCCCCTCTCCAATCAACTTTTTAATCAAGGTACGCTGTTCTTCTGAACAATGTCTGGAACGACCCATTTTCCTCAGAATTTCAGAGAGAAATGCACTGTAACCAGCATGTACAACATTTGCTGCCTTCCTTCCTTAAATAAGGGCAATAATTGCCACCTGTTTTTCAAAGAATGAATGACCTCACTAATAGAACTCCACACTGCTATTATTTTGAACATGCCCCTTTCAATTAGTGATTCAATTACACAGAATCAGCAGCATGCATGTCATGACTGTTGGGTCTGCTGGATTTCTATTACTCTACTACACCTGCTAGTAAATTATCTGCCATGTAGAAATATTTCTACCAAAAACAGTGATTGATCAGGTTAGTGATGTCTGTCTGCTATTATTTTGAACACAACTGTGTGTGTGTGTGTGTGTGTGTGTGTGTGTGTGTGTGTATATATATATATGTATGTATGTATGTATATATGTATGTATATATATACACACACACACACAAACTATATTGTCAAAAATATTGGGATGCCTGCCTTTACATGAACTTTAATGGCATCCCAGTCTTAGTCCTTAGGGTTCAATATTGAGTTGGCCCACCCTTTGCAGCTATAACAGCTTCAACTCTTCTGGGAAGGCTGTCCACAAGGTTTAGGAGTGTGTCTATGGGAATCTTTGACCATTCTTCCAGAAGCACATTTGTCAGGTCAGGCACTGATGTCGGACAAGAAGGCCTTTCTCGCATCTCTGCTCTAATTCATCCCAAAGGAGTTCTATCGGGTTGAGGTCAGGACTCTATTAAGGCCAGTTAAGTTCCTCCACCCCAAACTCTCTTATCCATATCTTTATGGACCTTGCTTTGTGAACTGGTGCACAGTCTTGTTGGAACAGCAAGGGGCCATCCCCAAACTGTTCCCACAAAGTTGGTGGCATGAAATTGTCCAAAATGTCTTGGTATGCTGACGCCTTAAGAGTTCCCTTCACTGGAACTAAGGGGCAAGCTCAACCCCGAAAAACAACCCCACACCATAATCCCCCCTCCACCAAATTTTACACTTGGCACAATGCAGTCAGGCAAATACTGTTCTCTTGGCAACAGCCAAACCTGGAAACATCCATCAGATTGCCAGACAGAAATGCGTGATTCGTCACTCCAGAGAACACTTCTCCACTGCTCTAGAGTCCAGTGGTAGTGTGCTTTATACCACTGCATCCGACGCTTTACATTGCACTTGATGTAAGGTTTGGATGCAGCTACTCGGCCATGGAAACCCATTCCATGAAGCTCTCTACCCCCCGTTGTTGTGCTAATTTGAAAGCCACATGAAGTTTGGGGCTCTTTAGCTATTGACTTTGCAGATTGTTGGCGACTTCTGCAAACTGTGCGCTTCAGCATGTGCTGACCCCGCTCTGTCATTTTACGTGGCCTACCATTTCATGGCTGAGCTGCTGCTGTTCCAGTTTGCTTCCACTTTGTTATAATCCCACTAACTGTTGACCATGGAATATTTAGTAGCAAGAAAATTTCACTGATGGACTTACTGTACTGCACAGGTGGCAACCTATCGCGTTACCTCGCTTTAATTCACTGAGCGCAACTCATTCTTTCACAATTGTTTGTAGAAGCGGTCTGCGTGCCTAGATGCTTGATTTTATACACTTGTGGCCATGGAGGTGATTGGAACACCTGAATCCAATATTTTTTCCAGTGTGTGTGTGTATTTCAATGTTTAAACTCTATATACCTTTCACACAGACTAAATAATATTCATTGATTTGGGTTATTTCTTTTACCAAAGGAAAATGCGTTTGTTTAAAACATTTTGGTAAAAATTTAAAACCCAGTGGTGATTACATACCACCAGAAGAAAGCTCAGTCTCAAAAAATTAGATAAACTTAATTTGGGTACAGTGTTTCATGGCTGAGGAATTTTCACTCTAAATGTGAGAGCGCTGAAAATTGGCCTGGACAGAAAGGGTGTCAAACAGTCCGGATTTGAAAAGCCACCAGGAATGTTTAATTGAAAAGTTGTAATTTAATGGGATAAGATTTATTGACCTTTCTTAAATAGGGGAATCCTCTCAGCAGCATACTAGTTAATTCTAAACCATCCCCAATTCACTGATATAAATCTAGTACTACAGTTTAAATTTTTAAATGACGGCATACAGTATAATCTTGATGTAAATTTTCCAGCTGGACTCTAGGCATCACTGTTCATCTCATCTCAGTGATGGATAGTGGACAGATGTGATATTGAAGGAAAGCAGGATTAAATTCTACAGTGACGTGTAAAGGATCTCATTTGTGGAATTTTTTTTTTTAAATGTTTAAACGCACATCAAGCGCAGTAGGGAATTAGGAGATTTTTGGGTCATTAATCCTGCGGTTTAGGATTTATATTTACTTAAGTGATGCTGTTTAGTAACTCACCGTCTGGTGCAAGCTGAAATGGTGATAGTACTATTCTGTGAGATATGTATCCCTGTGATTATAAATGTATTTAAAATTTTCTAAAAATGGGTCACAGTTAACATTTGCACATTCTGCAAAATACTGCGCAGGTAGGTATATGGTTGTAATCTTTTTACTGTACATAATCGTAAATTAATATTTCTTTTTATAGATTTTTGGTTATTTGTTTTCAGAGGACAGCTCTATTTATGTAAGGGAGAAGTATGGCCAAGTCTTTTTTTGGCTGTACTTCTATGAATTCTATGTCATTCGTTCTGTACGCCTGTGACCCATATTCAGCCAACAGCGACTAAAGCCTGCTGTCTGCTGACATCATTCAGCTGGTCCAGGCTATCGAAGGATCCCGACCATATGGTCAGGATCCACCCAGAAGCCTGATCAGCAGCTGAACTGCGCGATCAGCCGTCATTGATTGCTCAGTTCTCAGTCTTAGAAATAGCTGTGAGCAGATGTGCGGCATATGATCCACACTGTTTTATACTCCACTTTTACCTGATCTTGTTGTAGGTCCTTCAGTGTAGTCACTCTGAAGGACCTGCACTGCAACAATTAGCCTTCAAGAGGCTTTTTCTGATTTCTCAACAGCGACTTAACAAGAGTGATTCTACTTGCCCACTCTGACATACAAATAGCCACGATTAGACAGTGTGGAGATTACCATGCATTCTCTATGGGACTTTGGTGGATCCTTGACCTCAGGAAGTTGGTGTTGTCCCCGTCCAGGCGCATGGAGTATCTGAGGCTGATTCTTGATTCGGAACAAGCCAGGGTGTTCCTTCCGTCTGAGAAATTGTTGAAGCTCGGGTCGGCGGTTCAGCAACTCCTGGCTTGCAGGTGGCCCTCTCTTCATCTTTGCATGTGGGTGTTAGGTTTGATAGTGGCTACTTTTGAAGTGGTTACGTATGCCCAGTTTCATATGAGAACACTGCAGAGGGAAATCCTATCAAAATGGAACAGGGCTTCTGCCTCCTTGGACCTTCGGATTCACCTGGAATGGTCAACGAGGGCCTCCCTTCTTTGGTGTATGAGGTCCCCGGCTCTGCGGAATGTAAAGTCCTTCCTCCCCACTCGCTGGACTGTGGTCACGACAGATGCCAGCCTATCGAGCAGGGGAGGAGTCCTGGGAGCAGACTTCACTCGGGGTCGCTGGACTCCAGGGGAAGCTCGCTTACCCATCAATCTCCTGGAGCTTTGGGTGATCAGGTTGTTTCTGACACATTGGACAGACCATCTGTGGGGTCTGCTGACCAGAATTGTCAGACAACACCACTGCAATCATCAGGGGGCACAAGAAGGGCGGCAGCGGCATTGGAAGCATCTCACATTCTGAAATGGGCTGAGAAGTTCTTTCCAACTCCAACTCTCGAAAACTGGCAAGCGGATTATCTCAATCTTCAGATGCTGGATCAGGGTGAGTGGTCCCAAGCCTGGGAGTGTTCTATCAGCTCTGCATTCGCTGGGGGATTCGTGGATCTTCTGGCTTTTTACCTCAATTGGAAGGTTCCACGGTTCGTGGCGTGATCATTGAATCCCCTGGCGGACACAGCGGATGCCTTCCCACCCCTTCGACTGATTCCTTGTCTACTACGCAGCTTAGAGGTCGAAGGGATCCCAGACATTCTCATTGCTCCGGACTGGCCTCGTCGTCCATGTTACGCTGACATGGTGCGATTGGTGGTGAATACTCCCTAAAGGCTGCCCCTTCGGAAAGACCTTCAGTGTCAAGGGCTGGTCTTTCACCCTGTTTTACCATTGCTGACTTTGATTGCGTGGCTATTGAGAGCCAAGTTCTGAAGGACAGGGAGTTGCCTGGCTCGGTGGTTCTGACTATGTTGAAGGCTGTAAGTCTACCTCCCGAAAGATTTATCCTGGAGTGCCTATATTGGTTGGTGTGAAACCTTGGGGTTGCATCCGCATTCCTTCGTTGTGGCTCGGGTGTTGGCCTTCCTCCACATGGGGTGTGGATCAGAGGCTTGCATTAAGTATGATCAAGGGTCATGTCTCTGCTCTGGCTGTTCTCTTTCAGCAGCCCCTATCTATGCATTCTTTATTCTGTACTTTCATTCACAGGGTTTTATCACTTGGTCCCACCTGTTTGATCCCCTTTGTCACCGTGATATTTGAATTTAGTGCTGTCGGGTCTTCATAGGCCTCCATTTGAGGCCATTCGAGAAATCCCCTTGCTTACACTTTCGCCAAAGGTTGCCTTCTTTGTTGATATCACTTCTGCTTGGAGGGTGTCGGAGTTGGCAGCTTTGTCCTGTAAGCCGCCTTATATGGTTTTGCACAATGGCAATGTGGTGCTTCGACCTTCCCCTTCCTTTCTACCAAAGGTGGTGTTGGATTTTCATTTGATTTTCATTTGAATGGGCATATTGTTCTTCCCTCACTGTGTCCTCCGATGTACCCTAAAGAGGTGGCCCTGCATTCCCTGGATGTGGTTCACGCAATTCACGTGTACCTTTTTTTTAACGGCTGCCTTTTGGGGGTCCGACTCGCTATTCGTCCTCACGGACAGTCCAAAGAAGGGCCTGGTGGCACCTTCTGCCACTATTTCTCGTTGGATTTGGTAGACGTTTGTTCAGGTGTATGCTGTTAAGGGGCAGAAAACTCCCTTCCCGGTTTCGGTGTCTCCCCTATGGCAGCTAGCGCCTTCTTGGCTTTCCAACATCAGGCGTCTGTTTCTCAAGTTTGCAAGGCAGTGACCTGGTCGTCTGTGCACACGTTTATGAAGTTCTATAAAGTTGATGTGTTGGCATCCTACGATGCTTGTTTTGGCTACAAAGTGTTGTAGGTGGCTGTTTAGGGCTCCTGGGCCTCCCCTTTTGGGGTCTTTTAGAGTGTTGGCTTGTTGTCCTTGGGTTTTCTCTTTCTACATTGTATGCCATCCCCTCATTCTGGCACTGCTTGGGAACATCCCTGCTTCATTAATGTTAAAGAGGAAGCCGCTATGTCCTTCAATGAATGTAAGAGAAAACAATCTTTTTGTACTTGCCATAAAATCCCTTTCTCTGAGTTTGTGAACGGACACAGCACGCACCCATCTAGGAAGGTCTCTTCTTTGACACTGCTTGTGACGGACTGGAGACCTATAGCAGAGAGGGGGTTTTATACCCAGAGAGGACTGCTCGTAGGAGGTGCCAAATCCTTTTTTTTTTTTTTTTTTGTGTCCTACTTCTGTACATGGGGCTATAAAACCCTGCTTCATTAATGTTAAAGAGGAAGCCACTGTGTCCGTCAATGATCTCAGTAAAAGGGATTTTATGGTGAGTACCAAAAAAATCGTTTTTTTTTCCCTTATGCTGTGATACAAGAGCATTAAGGAAATATTAGTGTATTTTTTTTTACAGATGAAGGGAAAATAAGATCCCTCACCACCAGGAAAACCCAAGTATGATACATAATTACCCAAAGCCCTGTTTGAACAATATTGTCACTGGCTGCATAGGGTTTTGAAAAACTTAAAGTAAGGTAAACCAAACAAACTTTCCATCTAAGTAGGCTTAACAGAATAGAAGTTGTAATGTAGTTTAACATGAAAACCTAGCCTAACATGTTCGTGGTTACAATCTGAACAATCTGGCCAAATTAGGGCAGTTCTTCATTCAGACCCCCAGCTTCTGTTTGTAAACAAACCAACCAGGGATCTTGGGTGAAGTCAATGACCAAATATGGTCAGAGATCTGTGATTTACAACAGGAGTAGCGGCGGGTCATTTTGACTTCATGGCAGCATTTGCTGGGAGATCCAACCTGGGGATCCTGGTGACATCGCTGACCATTTTGAGGCAGAACAGCAGCAAGATGACATCGTTGAGCTACAGGTCATTATGGCAGCATCGTCGGGTAGCAATTCACATCATTGGACAATGTAATTGACATTGGTTTTACATCAAGGGCCATTGATGTGCAGGAGCCCACAGCAATCAATCAGAGTACACTTTACTGCTCTGTTTATTGTTGTCAGACAAGAGAAAGATGACTGTGGATTGAGTGCAAACACTGCAAAGTCCTGGGAAATGGTAGTATGGGGTGATCGTGGTATTAGTGGCTACTGTATGAAGAGCGTAGGATTCCGTGTGGCACTGAGGGCAAGGCTTCCAAATAAGCTGTAGCAACTTCTGTAGATGAGAAAAAGGAGAGAAGCGCCTCTAAGTGCAAAAGGTCTTTTAATTCAAGTCTAAATGTAGAAACACTCACATGTGTGAAGTAATCATAAGCTTAAAAACCGTGGTTAACAATAGTTAACGGTGGGGTGGTAACCCGGGTGAAGAGCCGTCATCTTACTGCGATGTGGGGAGGTCAGCTCTCGGCTGGAACAGCGTGGTGGCTGGAGGGGAACAGCGGTGAGGCCGGCCGGCGTGCACGTCCTCCCTCAGAGCCGGATGGAACGTAGCGGCGGCGTGGCCGTGATAACGTCAGATCCCAGGGTGTACTGTGACGCGTTTCGGAGCATGCACTGACCGTGGAAGGCGGAAGCGCACTCCTTTTTCAAGCAGCCTAGAATATAGCTGTGTGGAAAACTTCCCCTGTTATTTTGATCAGTGCATTTATTTTAAATTCTTTCAATAAGTCCAAACAATTGTTTGGTCCTCTATTTTCTTTAATATCCCCAAAATGACCACTGAGGTTGCAGCCAGGGAGTTCTGCCTGTATTGGTGTGTTGATTTTTGGGTAAATGCTACCACGCTCCTCGCTACAGTATACATTATATTGTCACTTGAAGCAGACAAGTAGGGTGTCTGAATAGCATTCCAGGAGAGAGAAAACCTACCCACTTATTTTAATTTCGCCACATAAATGTTTTCTTTGAATATGCAAATCACAAGACATTCTTTTTGACAATGAAGTCATGATTATGCAGGTACCATTAGCAAGTTTTAAACATTTACAATTACAAAGCAATTACACTTGCATGTTCTATCAGGAACCGCACTTACACACTCACCAATCATGCTGTCAAGCTTTCATTTCCTCCATGGAGAACCAGGGCTCAATTTCCGGTTCATTTTTGTTAAAAGCTCAATATGCTTTACTGGATTGAGAGCAGGTCAGTTTCAGTGGTAGAAGGGATTAATAAAAAGTTGCTCCATTCTGTCCATGCTGCTGTGTTTCTTCATACATTTGCAGTTATCATTTTCAAAAGCTTTAATTCCTGGCAACCTTTCTATATATGAAAAAGGTTTTACATTTTCAGCAAGAACAGACTCCTGGCCTAGACACATGCTAATCGCCTCTTTGAAGAGCAGATCAAAATTGCCAGAAAGCCCCAGCCCTGAAAAGTTTATGATTTCTGAAGCCACAGCTGGGTCGCCCTTAATGTAGAAATACAGGGAAAAAACTTTTTATATAAAAAGTTATAGCCCTTTTTTTTTTTTTTTTTTTTTTATAAACAAAGTTGTCAGTTTAATAGGATATTGCTCATGCACAGCATGTGCATTCATAGAATAACACCCCAAAATATGTTCTGTTATTCCTCTCAAGTATGGTGATACCACATTGTATCTCACAAATCAACCAATTGTATCAAAACCAACGGATTGGTCCAGGCAGCAGTCAGAAAACATGGTCGGTATACAGGCCATGGTCAATACAGGTGACAGGCAGAGGCAACACTGGACTGGTGTGGCAGTGATCAGGAAAACTGTTGCTGGTTGCACTGGTCTGGTGTGGTGGCAATCGGAAATGGTGATTCTAGCTACACTTGTGTGGTGATACTATGACTGATGTGGTGGTGATCAGATACACTGACTGCCTGCATTATTAGTGCTTGTTCACATAGTTAACCATAATGACACTGCACTTGCTTTAGTGACCAAATATCCTCTTTATAATTTTTTTTTTCACATACTATCACCAGAACAATGCATTATCACTATAGTGATACTGTACTGTTCTGGGGGAGTAATATGGGTTTTCTTTTACACTGTGATTTGCTTATAAAGTCGCTTTTAAACGCTTTTGTTGTACAGTATTCAGCAATCTATACTTTTCACACTGCAATTTATTCTCCATTTATCCTCCTCCTTCTACACCCTCAAGTTTAGCAGCTTCCTTCTGAGATAGACTGTACACCGTTGCCTACACCCAGCATATGCTGTATGCAGATTTTGCAATAAAAGCAGCAAAATCAGTAATCAGGGAGATTTTCTTTATTTATAACCTCCTACACTCTGCTTACTGCCAGCAGAATGGTTTCATATGAGCTAGGGGAGTATTGGGCATGTGTTTGTGCTGTCAGCTGCAAGTATTAGCAAGTATAAGCACAACCAAACAAATCCAGGGTATTTATTTTGGCCATGGAGATGGGAATGTACAGCATGTGATGCTGGATAATAACTGACAGCAGTAAGTGTCAGCTCCTTTGTGGGCTGATGTTCTCTGGTTCTGGAAATTACATCATTAACAATACAGCAGACCCAAAGGACCAAAGCATGCCAGGGAGCACCAGGACGGAAAGCAGGCTCCTGTTTAGCTCTGCATATAGCAGTCCAGGGGGATAGGGGAGTTGGGCATATAGTCTTTGGGAATCAAACCATTGAGCGGGTGTTTACAGGTACTTATCAGCTGGGACATGGCAGGGTGGGACAGGTGCAGATACAGGCAGATTGGGATTGGTGTCATGATGGTGAGTGTAACTTGGGTGTTTCTGCACAGTACAAGTGTATACCATCCAAGTGTGTATTGTATGATGTCATTACCAGAGATCTAAACACACAAAAGGGACACCTAGAGCAAATTTAGCAAATACAAAGTAGACCTACAACCTCCATGTAGATATTACTCCAGGTAGAAACTGGGCTCAGATATCTCAAGACAGCATGTGTGGAGAAAAAAAACTATCCAAAGGATGTTCGGCATTAGATGTACACTTATAATAAAAGCTAGAACACCATGAAAAAAGGACCCTTACTTGTTATCATAGGTCTTCAATTTACAAGTGTAATTATAGTAAAAATTAAGAATTCCATAATGTGATCTTTAACCACCTCCCGTCCAGCCGTTGTAAATAAACGGCCAGACAGTGGCAGTGCAGGGGCAGGTGGCCGTTTATAAACGACCTCCCCGCCCCCTGCTTGTGCGCGCTCCCTGGGAGCACGCAGCACCACGATCCGGTGCCCGCTGTGTCCTCCGGACACAGTGGAACACCGATCGTCATACGGGACCTCTGTGCTCACTTGCAGAGTAGTAAGCAAGATGTCACTTCTGACATCATTGTTTACTATGTGTGAAATTTGTGAATGATCACAGAGGTCACATGGTACAAGGCTATTCACAACAGCCTTGTACCATGTGACAAGCTGTGACCAATCACAGCTCGCACAGTATTTCTCAGTGGCTGCAAGAAAGCCTTTATGGGTGTAAAAGCAATCAGTGTGAAAAAAAAAAACTTCACCCCTCACAAGTAGTACAGTGTCACCATGGTGACACTGTACTGCTAGGGTGACAGTGTGTAAAAAAAAAAAAAAATAATATAAAAAATAAAAATGTAAAAAAAAATTTTTTTAATTATACGTTTTGGTTATAAACTAATTTGGGTTATTTTTTTTTTTTTTAATAAAAAGATAACTGAAGAAATTTTGGCCAAGATTTAATGATGAAATATTATTTATTTGCAAAATTTTATAAGAAAAACCCTTTTTTTCAAAATTTTTGGACTTTTTCATTTATATAGCAAAAAAATAAAAATTCCAGTGGTGAATAAATACCACCAAAATAAAACTATCTGTCTCAAAAAAATGCTAAAAAATTCATGTGTGTACAGTTTTGCATGACCGTGCAATTGTCATTCAACGTGTGATAGCGCTGAAAGCTGAAAATTGGCCTGGACAGGAAGGGGGTAAAAGTGTCCAGACGTGAAGTGGTTAAGTAATACTAAATCATTGGGTAAATCCCCCCTCTCAATATATATTTTTCTATTTTTCCAACTTATCCCTTCAACAGAAGTCAATCAAGCAATCGACTTCTGTCTGACGAGGTCGTCCACACACTTGTTGAAATGTGGCCAGTCCCTGCTGAACTGGATGAATTTCGATTAGTGCATGGCTAGCGTAAACTCTTAGATTGTAAGCTCCAAGGAGCAGGGCCGTCCTAACCCTCTTGTATTGAACTGTATCGTTGCTGTATTGTCTCCCTTTATTTTGTAAAGTGCTGAGCAAACTGTTGGCGCTATATAAATCCTGTATAATAGTAATACACACAGTGCTGCGCACAGTGCTTAGGAGTGCAAAACACCCCTCCTAGTACTAAACCTCCCATATCTATGCCCCTTCCCCAACACAAATCCTGTCCTTTCCAAATTCCCCCAGCACAAATCCTCTCACCATAAATCTTTTGTCCCACAAATCCCCCCCTCCCCCAATCCTTTCCCCTAGAGCTTAATCCTCTCCCCACCCAAATCCCTCCTCCCAGCACAAACAATATCCCCCTCCCCCCCAAGTTCCCTTCCTAGTGCAAATCTCCTTCCTTAGATTCCCCCTCTAACAACTAATCCTCTCCCACCCCCTCCCCACCCAGTACAAATTCTCTCCTCCCAACACAAATTCTCACCTCCTGCAAATCCCCCCTCCTAGCACAAAACTTCACTCTCTAAACCTCCCTCATCCCCACTCACTAACAATATTTCCCCCAACACAAATTCTCTCCCCCCAAAATCCCCCCTCCCAGATCAAATCTTAATCTTCAAATCCCTTCCTCCAGAACTTAATCCTCAGCCTCCTCCAAATCTTACAAATAATGTACCTCCAAATTTCTTCCTTTTAGCACAAATCCTCTTCCCCCCCCCCCCCCCCCGCCAGCACAAATATTCTCACTCAGCCCCACCAATTCCCCCTGCCAACACTAATTCTCCCCCTCCTAATTCTTCCTCCCAGCATAAATCCACCCAATTGCACCCTCCTAGCACAGACCCTTACCTACCTCCACATTTCACCTACTCAGCACAGATCATTTCCCCTTCCAATTCCCCCTCATAGCACAATTCCTCCTTCCAAATTCCATTTCTTAGCAAAAATCTTTTTTTTCCCCTTATATTCCACCTTCCTAGCACAAATCCTGCCCCCCCCCCAATCTACACCCAACACTAACCCTCTCCCACCACCTCAGCACAAACCTCTTCAACACAAATTCCCTACCTCCACCCACCCAGCTGTAATTCTTTCCCCTCCAAATCCTTTCTCTTGGCACAAATCCTCCCTTTCCCCCTCCCAACTTCACCCTTCTACCTTCTAGCACATATCCCCTCCCCTCTTTCCACATTTCTCCTCCCCAGCTCTATTCCTCCCTTCCAGCTCAATTTTCCCCCCAAATTCCTCCTTTTACAACCCCCTTCCAAGTAAAAATCCGCTCGCTGCCAAATTCCACCTCCCCAGCAGAAATGCCACCCCCAAATCCCTTCTCTTAGCACTAATCCTCTCACCCCATTCCCCCTCATGTCAGACTGCCCTCCCAGTACAATTGTCCCCTCCCTCCCTGAATTTACAGACCTCAGATAGTGTGACATGGGAGATTTTCTTTTTGCCAGGCTCCTCCTCATGTGTTTCATATGACATGTCGGAGCCAAGAAGGAGCCTGGAGTAGGTTTCGCTGAGCTCTGGAGTCTGTAAAAGGCAGATGCAGCTGGTAGAGAACAATGCTGGCTGCAACAATGGCAGGGGATTGTGGCGGGGACCTGGGGCTCCCTGCAAGAGATGGGTGGCATGAGCCATGGGTTTCCGACACTAGTGATTCCCTATGTGGGATCCATCCCTAGAGTCCCAACAAATAACTAGTACTTCTGGGTATGGGAGATAATATATTTAGTTTTGCTGCCTCCCACAATGCAGCACTGTGTGCCATAGCAACCAATCATCAGGCCCTAACACTAGAGGGTTATAATTGTAGTGCCTTAGTCCTGTAGATTTCAATTGACTTCATGTGGAAGTTGGAATATACTTGAGAATATGGAACTCTGGGAAATTTGGGTGGCAGAATAACCCCGGTTCCAATAATTCAGTGCTTGAATGCCTGTTTCTGAAAGGGTTGGCCATAGCTGACTTGATCCTCCCAAGGCTGGATCACCCACAAGGCATTCTAGACAGGTGACTGTGTGGGGACCCAGTTGCATCTAGAGGTCAAAGAGTAAATGAGTAGGACTGCTTTGCTAAAATTCACTAAACGTGATGCAGACAGGATGAAAAGTCTGTGGTTCATGGGCCTTATTTGTTTGGCCGAACTCTGGTGTTCTCAGCTCTAAGCACTACCAGCATCGGCTGGATGAGCATTCAGATCAGACACTGTCACCAATCTGCACTGACTGGACATATGATTTTCAAAATAAAAGCAAAGCGTTCTCTGGACAAGGTGCAGAGGCGGGGTCAGTGATGTCATACTCTCTACCTTGTCCAATCAGAGAGCGCTTTGCATTCTTTCAGGGAAAAAAAACCCCCAAAGACTCGCCTTAACAATACTGACATCATACAATTAAATACACACATTGGAGGGGGACACAGATGTGCTTAATAGTGCCCCTATTTGGTTTTAAGTCTAAAGTGAGAATTTTAATGCCCTTTACCCATTTATGATTTCAGGTATTATAATTTTCTGATGTTTTATACATGTGTGGGGACATTACATAAATTTGGTATTTATTAATTTGATGCAGTCTGCTTTTTACCTTATGGTAGATTTGTAGTGTTTAACTACAAAACAACGTGTCTATACTGATAATACAGATTTCCTAAACAATAGTATAGTATTGTGTGCTCATGATTGTAACTAGTATCTTCCATTCTCCTCATTGCTGCATGATTGTTTTGTAACTGAAATGTCTGAATGAGTAAACGGTTAGTTAAATATTTGTTAATGTTTAGTTAACTCCTCATTCTATTATCCAAGAATGGGATTTTATTTTGCTAATCTAAATGAGCTGATCTGCAAGGGGGGGGGGGGGTGATTCTGATCACATCTGTACATGTAATATTTAAAATAGGAAACCTCAAAGATTTAAACATGTAGATGTCATTATAGAAATTACTTTCAAGTGAATTTTACAGTAATTAAAAATGTGTCCTAACTAATGTACTATTTTTCCTTTAGCTGTCGGAGAAGAAAAACAAACAAAAATTAGTGTTTTCTTCTTTTATCCTCTACAAAGTTGTGGGAAAGTAGTACTAAACTACATATGTTCCTAGGGGACTTCAAAGACAAATTTGCAGTTCAACTTGTGAATTATAAATATTTTATTCATACCAGCAACTGCATAATGTTGGGGAAGGTGTGGTGACTGTTTAAAATGGCTTAACTTTAGGAAGATAATTAAGTCATCTAAAGTTCTTGTCAGATTTAGCGTTGTTAGTCATATCAAGTTTGATCTTGCCAGGTGTCAAATTTTGTTTTTGTGGGAATTGATCCGTTTCCGTGTTGCTCTTACATACATAAGTGGCTTACCTTTTTGAAAACAGGCACAATGTTCATACTTTTGGCTCTGTATGCCACCAGAATAAATTTAAAACAAAACAATCCAAATGAATTTAAATGCAGACTTTCATCTTTAATGCAAGAGGTTGAACGTAAATATCAAGTACAAATTTTAGGAACTGCAACTAGTGGTGCACCGAAATGAAAATTCTGGTGCCGAAAACGAAGATTCAAAATGCAGTTTTTGAAAATGAATATATATTTTTTGGAAAAAAATACATTTTGATTAAGAAAAAACAATATATACCCCAATTTTTTTTGTGTAAAATATGAAAGAGGATATACGGCGAGTAAATAGATACCCAACATGTCACGCTTTAAAGTTGCGCACGCTCGTGGAATGGCGTGAAACTGCGGTGCTTAAAAAAAATCTCCATGGGTGATGCTTTTAAAATTTCTACAGGTTAACAGTGTAAAGTTACAGAGGAGGTCTAGTGCGAGAATTATTGCTCTGACGTTCTTGGCGATATCTCACATGTGTGGTTTGAACACCATTTACATATGTGGGCATAGCCTACATATGCATTCACCACCACGTGCAAGCACCAGGGGACGGGGACAACCATTTTTATACACAGTCACTCCATTTTCAGGGGCTCAAATGTAATTGGACAAATGAATGTAATCATAAATGCATGCATCCCTTGTGATAGAAATAAATAGTGACAGGTCCTCTTTATGGAAGTGACTGTTGCTCTGGTCCTCCAAGGGCATAGAGATGAGTGGTGGCCATCTTTCCTTCACTCATGTCTATGCCGAGCTCTGGGATTGTTGGGTGGTTTCTCAGGTAAGGCTGAGAACTACCGAGCGCCGGCCGGTGGTGGCAGCGAGGGGCAGGGTTTTTTCGGCACCTGTATCGGAGCTTTTTTCATATCAGCCGATGGACGAAAAGGATATTTTTGGCCAAACTGTTTCGGCCACCGAAATTTCAGTGCTCATTTTCAGGGGCTCAAATGTAATTGGACAAATGAATGTAATCATAAATAAAATGTTCATTTTTAATATTTTGTTGAGAATCCTTTACTGGCAATGACTGTCTGAAGTCTGGAACCCATGGACATTACCAAAGACTGGGTTTCCTCCTTTGCCGGGCTCTAACAGCAGCTGTCTTCAGCTGTTCTTTGTGGGTCTTTCTGCCTTTAGTTTTGCCTTCAGCAAGAGAATTGCATGCTCAATTGGGTTGAGATCAGGTGATTGACTCGGCCATTGCAGAATATTCCATTTCTTTTCCTTCAAAAGCTCCTGGGTTGCTTTCATAGTGTGTTTTGGATCATTGTCCATCTGTACTGTGAAGCACCATCCAAACAACTTTGCTGCATCTGGGCTGACAGTATATCTCTAAACACTGCAGAATTCATCTGACTGCTTCTGTCTTCTGTCACATCATCAATAAACACTAGGGCCACTGGAAGCCATGCATGCCCATGCCATCACACTGCCTCCACCATGTTTTACAGATGACGTTGTGTGCTTTGGATCATGAGCTTTTCCAAGCCTTCTCCACACTTTTTTCTTCCTGTCATTCTGGGAGACATTAATCTTTCATCCGTCCAAAGAATACTTTTCCAGAACTGGTCTGGCTTTTTTAGATTTTTTTTTGGCAAAGTCTAATCTGGCTTTTCTATTCTTCAGGCTTTTGAATGGTTTGCACCTTGTGGTGAACCCTCTGTATTTGCTCTTGTGAAGTCTTTTTGATTGTAGACTTTGACAATGATACACCCACCTCCTGTGAGTGGGTTTTTCTTTACCATAGAGACGATCATGCGATCATCCACCACTGTTGTTTTTCGTGGATGTCCATGCCTTTTTATGTTGCAGAGCTCACAAGTGCATTCTTCTTTCTTCAGAATGTACCAAACTGTTGATTTGGCCACTCCTAATGTTGCTGCTATCACTCTGGTGGGCTTGTTTTGTTTTTGAAGCCTTACAATGGCCTGTTTCACTTGCATGGACAGCTCCTTTGAATGCATTATGTACAGTGAAGGAAATATGTATTTGATCCCCTGCTGATTTTGAATGTTTGCCCACTCACAAAGAAATGATCAGTCTAAAAATCATCGAATGGTAGGTGTATTGTAACACTGAGAGACAACAAAAAATTCAAAAGAAATGCATATTTAACAAATTATGCACTGATTTTGCATGTTCATGAGGGAAATACAGTAAGTATTTGATCTCCTTCACAAAGCATGACTTAGTACTTGATGGCAAATCCCTTGTTGGCAATTACAGAGGTCAGACATTTAGTTGGCCACCAACTTTGCGCACATCTCAGGAGAGATTTTGGTCCACTCTTCTTTACAGATTTCTTCTTTAAATCCTTAAGGTTTCTTGGCTGTCACTTGGCAACTCAAAGTTTCAGCTCCCTCCATAAATTTTCTATAGGATTAAGGTCTGGAAACTGGCTAGGCCACTCCATGACCTTAATGTGCTTCTTCTTGAGCCACTCCTTTGTTGCCTTGGCTGCATGTTTTGGGTCATTGTCATGCTGGGAGACCCATCCGTGACTCCTCTTCAGTGTTCTGGCAAAGGGAAGAAGGTTCTCATCCAAGATTTTACAATACATGGCCCTGTCTATTGGCCCCTCAATGCGGGAAAGTCGGCCTGTACCTTTAGCAGAGAAACAGCCCTAAAGCATAATGTTTCCACCTCCGTGCTTGACTGTCGGGATGGGGTTCTTGGGGGTCATAGTCAGCATTTTTCTTCCTCCAAACATGACGAGTCGAGTTAATGCCAAAGCGCTCAATTTTGGTCTCATCTGACCACAGCACTTTCTCCCAATCCTTCTTGGAATCATTTAAATGTTCATTGGCAAACTTCAGATAGGCCTGTACATGTGCCTTCTTGAGGAGGGGTACCTTGCAGGCACTGCATGATTTCAATCCATGGTGGCGTATTGTGTTACCAAGGGTTTGTTTGTTGACTGTGGTCCCAACTGCCTTGAATTCATTCACAAGCTTCTTCCATATAGTTCTGGACTGAACCCTCACTTTTCCTGTGATCATCCTTACCCATATACACTTCTGCATGTTGATATTGCTTGTGCACATGAGTAGCTGCTTTTGCACAGGAGCCATGCCCATGCACGGAAAACAGTGCATTGCACTGTCACGCTGGCCATTGATGGAGCAATGTTCTTTCCTGCAACCTATGGTAGAAAACTAAATCGCTCGATTTCCCCCATCAAGACAGTCATTGTTGATGGGGGAATACCTCCCGTGGAGCCATTGTGTTCTCCCGGCTATAATAGCCACTAGCAATAATCACATGTAAAATCCGACAGGCTGGTTGTACCCAAGTTGATTGATCAACTTGGGTACATTCAGCCTGCCCATACATGATTCCAGTTTTGGGCCGGTCCCTGCTTTGTCTATAGCCAGCTTAACTGTAGTTTTTTAAGCAACATTTCATTTATTTCTGTTCACTGCATTGACAATGATGTATAAGTACTGCATGCTGTACTTTTGTTTCAGTGCACACCACAGCAATACAGTGGTGTGAACTAACCTAATATATGATAGACTAGATAAAATGTCTGTGTTGCGACTGCTGTGTTGGGACAGTGTAACCCAGCATACCATGTGGATGAGCACTTAGTGTTACTAAACTCAGGACCCTGCATTCACTATATCTGGTCTCCCACAGTACACCGGACATGGAAATGAAATTATTTTAGTAAATATAAATTGCTAAATACCTTTTCGCATCAGCATGTAGTATGTAGCAGTCTTATGACTTGTATCAGTGTCCGGCTGAGCACTGGTTAAAGCTGGTAGGAGTTTTAATTCTCCTCTGACTGTCCTATGAGGCTGCAGGATCCCTGACCCTCTGTCTGGACAGTGCTGATTGGCCCTGTGCCATTCACATGCACCCTCCCATAAAAAAACTCTCTAGCAATACACTCCAAATAGAGCATGTGCAGAGTGCCTCATAGAGCTCTGTAGTATCAGCAGATGGATTGGGGACTGTGGAAGAAGGGGAGGATCAGAGAAGACAGGATCAAATGGTCTTTTTACACAATGTGAAGGATTAACACATTAGGTTCCACAGTGAGTATAACAAGCATGCTTTACTGCATATACAGACTCGCTTAAATGTGGGTTTAGTAACAGTTAACAGTACAACTGCAGGCAAATCTCTAGATACACAGTTGAAATACAGATATATATTGTTTTACCACTGAAGGATATGTAAATATGTTCAGCAAGTCTTTTGATTAGCTACCTTTGTCTCAGTGCAAAGCCTGACAGATATTCTGGTTGTGAGGTCACATAGTAAGTTCTATTGCTTAACCAGGGAATAAGTAAGCATCTGTGTATTGTACACTGTGCATTTAGCATTGTAGATTTCTTATGCATTTTTCCATCATATGCGTCGTTTGAATCACCCAGGGCACAGATGTGATTTAGAGGCCAGCGGGAAGAACCACAGCATGTAGCCAGGGACCAGGAATTTCCATACTCTCAATCAGATTCAGAAGCTTCTGTGTCCCTTTGGGAAGATTTCCCTTCACTTTTGTTCCATAGTCAAAACAGAACGTGAGAGGAAATCCTACCAAAAATGAAGGAATCCCTGGCTGTCACCAGGGTCACCAAAACTGGTGTCACCACTGAAAAATTTCTCTTATCTTAATTCCCTGGGAACAACCCCTAATTTGGGGTTTTCTTTTACTTTTGGAAATAACAGTAAACATGACAAATACTGAATCTCCCTAACAGGGACACAGACCGCAAACCTGACAGGTGTTTTAATCGCTCACCATCCTTTCCAAAACAAAAAAGAGCAGTTTTGCCTTTAGTTATACTTTAATTATCTTCAGTGCAGTGGACACATCTGAAAAATGTAAGTGTTGCTATAGAAGTCAGTCTCTCTTTTTTCTCTCCCTCTCACACTTTTTTTTTTTTTTTTTTTTTTTTTTTTTAGTAGGGGGCCAATGCAGATAATGAGTATCTGCCATGAAGAAATATGCCTTTGTAGAACCCCTGGCTAAATTTAGTATATGGCTGTGCTGAATGAAACTGAGTTTAAATTAATTTTCAGGTCTATTCAGGCTTTACTTAGTGTTACTAAACCCAGTACCCTGCATTCACTATATCTGGTCTCCTACAGTACACACAACATGGAAGTGGAATTATTTTAGTAAATGTAAACTGCTAAATTCCTTTTCTCATCAGCAGTTAGAGCAGTCTCGTGACATATAGCAGTGTCCAGCCAAGCACTGGTTAAAGCTTGTAGGAGGCGTTTTCATTTTGCTCTAGAAGGATGCAGAACCCTGACCTCTGTCTGGACTGTGCTGATTGGCTCTGTGCTAATCATATGCACTCTCCCAAGGAAAAAAACAAAACCTCTCTAGCAATACACACCAAACTGAACATGTGCAGAGTGATTCCACATGATATGTCTTATTAGGAGATAAGAGGGGGACACTGGAAGGAGTGGAGGATCAGAGAAGTCAGGATCAAACCGCAGTTTTACACAATGCAAAGGATTAACCCCTTAGGATCCACAGTGAGTATAGCAAGCATGCTTTACTGTATAGAAGAAGAGAGGAAACAGCGGCGCCGCTCTAAGTGTAGAAGTTTCCTCTCTTCTTCTGTGTATTAGAGTTGCTGGCCCCCTTCAACTCCAGGACCGACTTCCGTTAAGGAGCCACCTTTTATCCTTGGATCCATACTTAGGACAGTGTCGGACTTTACACATCCGTTAGCCTTGCTTACATGTATGGACTTTAATGTAATTTATTTTACCCGGTTTAGATACGTGGTCTATGCCGATTTTTACATCTGAGACAGTACCTTAGCGCTCCCGGACTTTCCTCTTTTATGCTATTAATGCATATACAGACTGATTTTACTGTTGTGGGTTTAGTAACACTTTAAACTCTGGTGGTTGAGTGCCCCTGTCTGCTGCTGTAAGAATATTCCAGCAATAGAATGGGAAGATGAATCACAGGATTCTGAATAGTTATCTGATCCTAGTCAATCCCTGGGAGGCTAACTCAGAAGGTGTGGCTGGCAAAAAGATAAATATTTCAAAGGATCTGATCAGTCTCTCTCTCTCCCCTGGGGCTTCCCCCTGGGAGAGGCGCATGTATGTTTCAGAGAAGCTACTAATAGTCCTCAGCAGGTGCCATTTGTGGGGGATTGCTGGAGGAAACTTGCTGGAGGAAATTTGCCTGTGGAGGCCTGGTTGGAGAGGTGGGTGCCTTTTGCCTTACTTACTTTTTGAGGATTGAGACAAGTTGCATCTTAAAAAGCGCCTACATTTGAGCATCCGAAGTGGACTTTGGGACAATGGATGAAGGTGGCATGGTCTAATGAATCATGTTTTCTTTTACATCATGTGGATGGTCAAGTGCATGTGCGTCACTTAGTTGGGGAAGGGATGGGAACAGGAAGCAGTATGGGAAGAAGGCAAACCGGCAGAGGCAGTATGATGCTTTGATCAACATTCTGCTGGGAAACCTTGGGTCCTGCCATTCATGTGGATGTTACTTGACTTGTAGCACCTACCTAAACCATGTTGCTGACCAAATACACCCCTTCATGGAAACTGTATTCCCTGATGGCAGTGACTTCTTGTAGAAGGCTAATGCACCCTGTTGCACAGCAACCTTTTTTTTTTTTTTTTTTTTTTGGTTTGCGGTGTTTACTTGGCCTCCAATTCTCTGAATGTCTATCCATCGAGCGTCTGTGGGATGTGCTAAAAACATAAGTCCTATCCATAGTGGCGACTCAGCATACAGGCCAAAATGATCTGCTACTGACAGCTTGGTGCCAGATACCACCGCATTCTTTCAGAGGTCTAGTGGGCACCATGCTTTGACAGGTCAGGGCTGTTTTGGCGGCAAAAGGGGAACCTACTCAATTATAAGTGGGTGGTCATAAAGTTATAACTGATCAGTGTATATGCTGCAGCTGTAGACGGGTACTGTATATAGATACGTGGTGTGAATACTGATGTGATGATAAAATGAAGATAATCTAGCTTTTAGTAGGAATGCAGTTAGAACAAATATCTACTTTTCTACCTGTATTTTTGTACATTGGCATTTTTATTAACTGCTCAGAAACCACGTTCATTTCCTTTCATACCCTACTGAGCTAAAACAGATACTGCCCTGGCGTTCAGTTGGGTTATTTGCTTATATTAACTCCCCAGCATTATAATTTTAATTGCTCTATGACAATAGAAGCTTCTTACTCCCTTGGCTCATATCTGACAATGATAATCTATAAACATTTCAATGGAAACGTTTATTTGAACAGATTAGAATTGATGTGTGGAAGGACGTGAAATCCTTGAGCCATTTGTAAGGGTTATTAATAAAAGATTAGTCCCTGCTGGAAGCCCAGCGTCCCTACCCATTCAGAAAAGAAACACAGCTCCAGTGCAGTGGGGCTCTGTGGAGAGACATGATTTATAATACATCATGGCAATGCTATGTGTCATTAAATAAGGAGATCTTTTGTATATGCAGTCAAAGGCAGGGCAAACACCCAACTGTGCACCATCCCAGATATGAACCATAAAACAAAAGATTGACTTACAGACAGTCGGCCAAAATGTTCAGGGGCAAAGCCTTCCTGTTACAGCCTCGCCAGAAGCTTCATCTTTTGTTGTTTTCCTAATCTTCTTTCTTTAAATAATCAAAACTGGTTTACTTAAGAGTAGAAAGAAGTAAAGATCAGATGATTTAAAATATGAACTGTAAGTGAAAAGAATGTAGCACCATCCAAAAATGCGTTAGGGGTTCCCTTGTATGATAAAAACAACAGTACTCAGATGATACATTTAATTGGTTACAGAACACCTGATTTGGAAAGATATATATTGGCAGTTTCTAAAATGGACTTGGAGTTCATATACAGGATAAACAAAAGAAGCAAATTTATAGCCTTGTCTGAAAAGAGGCTGCAGACGCTTAAAATTAACAAAGGCTACATAATTGAGCTGGCAGACTAGGGATGGGGTTGTAGTTATAATTAAAATGACAGGATATTCTAGTTTAGTGGAGGAAGGTTTCACTGCGAGATATATGAGAAGCTCAGCAGACTTGCATATTCACACTGGACCTGCTGAACAGCAATCTGGTTAAAGAGATAATAATCCTGAACTATATATTTATGGGAACAAGCTGATAACAGTTAACACATTCCTGTGCAGCCTATTCTTTTGGCTGGACAGTAATGCACAGCTTTGCTGTGTGCTATCACTTGCACATTAATACATGCTGTTTGCATATTGAAGTGTTCTTAAACCTACAAATAAAAAATATTATTTCATAGGAGCACCTACATGCTTTCAGAAACCCTGACTGTTTTCTTTCCCATGGCCACCCATTCATAAGAATTCAAATCTCTTGCAAACTACACTGGTGTTTATAGATTTGCTACCCTGCCCTTTGGGGTCTCCCTGGAGCCCCAACATGACCGCATGACCATCACCAGCCATATGTGAACTAGCTCTGAGCACAGACTGCCTCCTCAGTAGCTAGATGTCTGCTTTGTCCACCAACCCTTAGTTGGCAAATACAGTGTTAAAAAAACAAAAAACATTTTTCTAACTTTTCTGCTGGACCGCCACATCTGGAATATGAGGAAGGAGGGGCCAGCAGTGTTGTGCTTCAGCAATCTAAGCACTGAAAGTGCAGTCTCAATAACTGATCCAGTTGTGGTGAAATAACTTAACTTACAGTCTAGTAGCTTGGCTTACAGCAACTCGATCCTAATAACATCCTGCAGATCATAGAAGCTTTAATTGAAAGCTTCTGCAAATCTTCACAGTTGAACATCAGATGGGTCAAAAAAGCCATGTGTCTAGCAGAAAACAGCACATGTGATGATTGGAGATTAAAGTATGAAGAAGGGTGGGGCTAACTACACAGAGAATCCCCTAGCTATGGAGTGAGGAAAGAACAAAATAATTTAAAGGCAAACAAACCAATGTATGTGTAACATAAGCAGAAAGTGTTTCCTGAACAGTGAATGCATGCTGTAAGAGAAATCTGTACTCACAATGTCAGGGGCTCAAGTAGTAACTCAATGTGTGTGCTCCCTGACTGGAAGTTTGGGGAAGTGCTTGGAGGCAGATGGCAACGGGCAAAGCTCAAAAAGGGATAATGATTTGGAAACCATACTTAAAAAAAAAAAAAAATAATAATAATTTAAAAATGCATCTCTAAAATTTTATATAAATAGAAACATTAACTTCACTATGAGAGTTTAACCACTTTACATCTGCCCTATAGCAGTTTTACTGCTACAGGACGGCATTCCTCTGCAAAATCACATCTGTGTGTATGTGATTTTGCACCTCCGCCACACAGGGGCGAACGCAGCCGGAAGATCACTTCTGCTGAGAAATGTCACAGCACAAACCGATCTACAAGTCCCGGCGTGCAGTTGCTCACCGGCACCTTCAGATCATTGGTCAGGAAGGAAGAACAGAGCTGTGTCTATGTTTACATAGATTCGGTTCTGCTGTGACGGGGGAATCATGAATCGTGTGCCTCTGCAGAGCTGAGAACATGATCCATCACTTCCCATTGTAAAACCACCACCTAGTGTACACCAAGCACATAGCTAGGCACACACTTAACCCTTTGTTCACCCTTGATGTTAACCCCTTTCCATCCAGTGTCATTAGTTCAATGATTACTGTTTCCTTTTAGCACTGATCACTGTATTAGTGTCACTGTTTCCCACAAAGTGTCAGTGTAAAAATGTCCACAATATCGCAGTCCCGCTATAACTCATTGATTGCCGCCATTGCTAGCATAAATAAATAAAATTTCAGTATATGTCCCAAAATTTGTAGACGCTATAAGTTTTGTGCAAACTAATCAATGTACAATTATTGGGGTTATTTTTACCAAAAATATGTAGCAGAATACATTTTGTCCTAAATTTATGGAAAAAAATGTTTTTATTTTTTTTTTTTTATTTGATATGTTTTATAGCAGAAAATAACCACCTCAATACTGGACACTTTTATACCCCCTTCCTGCCCACGCCAATTTTCAGCTTTCAGGACTGTCGCACTTTGAATAATTACTTAGTCATGCAACACTGTACCCATATGAAATTAAGATTTTTTGAGGCAGAGCTTTCTTTTGGTGGTATTTAATCACCACTGGGTTGTTTTTTTTTTTACTTTTTTGCGCTATAAACTGAAAAAGATCTCACATTTTGTAAAAAAAAAAAAAAAGCATGTTTTTCTTTGTTTCTCTTATTAAATGTTGCAAACAAGTAATTTTTCTTCATAGGGTTTAATCAAAATTTCTACTGCTACATTTGTTTGGTAAGAATTACCCAAATCAGTGTATATTATATGGTCTGTGAGAACATTATAGAGTCTACAAGCTATGGTACCAATCATTGAAAATGAATCACGCCTGATGGTACTGATGGCCTATTTCATTTTTTGAGGCCCTAACATACCAGGACAGTACAAATATCTCTCAAATGACCCCTTTTTGGAAAGTAGACAGTCCGAGGTATTTAAGAGGCATGACGAGTTTTTTGAAGTTGTAATATTTTCTTTTCCACAATTCTTTGTAAAATGAAGAATTAAATTAAATGTGTGGGTTTTTTTTTTCCCCACAAAAATATCATATTAAGTTATTTCTCATGCATGGCATAGGCATACTTGCAACTACACCCCAAAACACATTCTGCTACTCCTCCTGAGTATGTGATACCACATGTGTGAGACTTTTTCACAGCCTAGCAACATAGAGAGGACCAGCATCCAAGGAGAACCTTCAGGCTTTATCCACTTTAAAGCCAGGCCTCCTTCTGACACTTTTTGTTTACAAGTAAAAATCTGTTTTTTTGCTAGAACTTGGAAACTCCAAACATTATATATTTTTTAGCAAAGGCCCTAGAGAACAAAATAGAACTTTTTATATCACATGGTATCTGCGCAGTAGTTTTTCTAATGCAATTTTACACACTAATACAAAAAATACACTTTAATATATTTTAATGCACACAAACACAATATAATACCTAATTTTTTTTTTTTATAAAATATGGTATAGCACCGAATAAATAGATGCCACACATGTCACAGTTTAACATTGTGCACGCTTGTGAAATGGCACCAAACTTCGCTAATTAAAAATCTCCATAGATTATTATTATTATACAGGATTTATATAGCACCAACAGTTTGCCAGCACTTTACAAAATGAAGGCAGACATTACAGTTACAATACAATTTGGTACAAGAGGAAACAGAGGGCCCTGCTCGTTAGAGCTTACAATCTAGGGCAAGGGTTGAGTGATACAAAAGGTAATAATGTTTTACAAGCCTTTACAGGTTACCAGTTTAGAGTTACAGAGGAGGTCTGGTGCTAGAATTACTGCTTTTACTCTGACGTTGCCTCACGTGTGGTGCGATCGGCGTTTACATATGCGTATAGGACCAACTTGTGTGTTCGGCTTGCATGCGGGGATGGGGGCACTTTACAGTTTTTTATTTTTTTATTGATGGGGCACTTTACATTTTTTTTTATTTATTTATTCGTGGGGCGCTGGTACACTGACGGATGTTGATCGCTCACTGACAAATGTTGATGTTGCTATGGAACACTTGCAGATGTTTTGTCCACTGGTACACAGTGACAGATGTTGATGTGACACTAGTGCACTGGTACAGATGTTGATGTGACACTGGCACAGATATTGAGGTAGCACCTGAACAGGGACAGATGGTGCTTCATGTACTGTGTGGGGATGGCAGCAATCTTTTTTCATAGCTGAACACTAAAATCATCAGCTATGCAGAGAGCTGTCACAGGCTTGCAGCATCCCCCTCTCCACACTGAGCTCTGCGGGTAAAGCTGACACGTGTCTCTGTTTACACTGAATGATGGCTGTGAATGGACACAGCCATCACGTGATCGGGAGCGCCAATCACAGCACCCATGTCCCGATCTGTGATGTGCTGTGTCCAAAGGACACCGCTGCGTAACCCTGAGGCCGTGTGATGTTGATGTTCAGGAACATTCTCTCAGAACGGGAACGCTCCCATCCAGCCATTTGTGAAGTTGCCAGGTTGGAAGCGGTTAAAAAAGTGACAGCATGTACAGGGAACTTGTAACATGTTCCTAAAGGTGAACATATCCTTTAATGTGAACATATCCTTTAATGTGAACATATCCTTTAATGTGAACATATCCTTTAATAAAGCAGCCAGGGATTTCCACTATTCGTATTGGAAGACACCTGTCAGAGTAACTGTTTCTTACCCTTCATATCAAGTAATGTGTATTGCTATTATTCAAAAAGTGAATTGGCAAGTTGACATCTTTTGCACAAGTACAGCATGTTTTTTTGTGTTTTTTTTTTTTTTTTTTCTGGCTGAAGATTGGATTCTATAACTATAAATAGCTAAGTGCACACAAAAGGCCATGATTTTAACATCACCATGGAGACCATGGTACCGGAAACTTTCAATTATGTGGAGTTTGCTCAGCTTGGGCACACAAAACAGAGTCTTATTTTTAAAATGGTGCTGCAGTTTTAAATAACTAGAAGATTTGCACAATAGGAAATAAACTCCGGTTTCTGTATGGTTGCCCCTATCCAAGTAAAAAATTAAAGGTTCCGTACATACTTGTAACATAATTGAGCCCTCTTATGTACCCTCTAAAATCATTAGATGTATTTTGGCATATAATCACTTTGTCATTAATTTATCCTCCCTGATCCCCTGCAGTGTGTGACTCAAAGGGTTGCTATTTTAAGTCAGTCATGCTATACTGCATTGTGTAGTACAGTCCATGTCCTCTCCTGTAATGACCCCCCCCCCCCCAGCGTACTGCTTGCCTTTAGTGTCCAATTAGCCAGCTATGATGGAGTCATGACCAAGCTGTATTTCTTTACTGCAGTGGATAAAATATAGGTCAGCAACATAGCTCTGGCTGTCAGGTTCTAGATCACAATAGTTGCAGAAGAGCATTACAAAGTTATAAGGCAAGACAGTCAATGTGTATTTCAACCATGCATTTTGTTGTTTGCCTTGAGTTCAGCTTTACCGTTCTTTACTAAACACTAATGAAAGCATTCAAAAGTTTCCAAACAAATTGTAATTGTTTCCGTAAAAAGTACAGTTGATGGTTTCCTGTGCCTTAAAGCGATATTCAGCCCAAAAGCAAAAATGTAAAATATTGCAGCTTACCAATCATTAGATGTGGTGGCTGCATTAGTTTTCTTTTATTATAATTATATAGCACCATCAATTTACACAGTGCTTCACATAAATACTTTACATTCACTTCAGCCCCTGCCCTCAAGAAGTTTACAATCTAAGGTCCCTAACTCACATTCATACAAAAACATATAGTGTATTAGGGCCAATGTATATGTGAGCCAATTAACCTTCCAGTATGTCTTTGGAGTAAGGGAGGAAACTGGAGTACGCAAAGAAAACCCACGCAGGCACAGGGAGAATATGCAAATTCCATGTGGGACGTGTTTTTTTTTTTTTTTTTTTTTTTTTTTTTTTAGGCTTTTCCTTCTGTTTTCACTTTATGATCTGGCCAGCAACACACCTCCTGTAACAGTAACTCAACTCTGGATGAAGAGTGTTACATGTACCTACAGATTTAAATACACTAACAAAATAAAGCCAAACTCCAGCTCACAGGTTTTACATAAAAAAGCTGATCATTGGAAGCGCCTCTACCAGTGGTAAATTGTTTGTCCCATCCCTCTAACTGCTACACTGACTCACTGTCCGAATCACCAAGTGAAAATAAGGAAAAGAAAGCCTAAAAAAACAAAACTAATGCAGCCACCACATCTAAGAATTGGTAAGTTGCCACATAAATGTTTGCTTTTGGGCTTAATACCACTTAAACTGCTTGAGCAAATTCTAAAAAAGGAAGGCATCCTTTTGTGTGCTATTGTAGATGAAAAGTGTATGCTGTCAAGCTGTTATTGCCAAGGATATTCCTGTTGGAAAGAATCATAATTTTTTCCCCAGGGCCTGCAACACACACAAAACACACACTGTGCATCACTAGTCCCCTCCCGAAGAGGACAGACCTTTCTGACTCCGCAGGGTGTTAGACTCCTGGCAGGGAAAAGAGCTCTAGTTCACCCGGCCAAAACACCTGCAGACCACTCGTCTCATGGCCAGCCAAAGCCAACCACCAAATACTCTAGGTTAGGGGTTCTCCCAAAGATAAACTCCCAGATGGGAGGAGGGAACTAAGGGCCACACCTCCTCCCCCTAGACTGCAGGGCAGGCCCGAAGACCACACCTTATCCAAGTGAGTGAAAAAGCACAAATAAAGTGAAAGTGACACAACTGGAGAGAAATATAAATTAGTGTGCTGTGTAAGGGCTAGACCATGCAGCCTGGTAACAAAAATTGCCCTTGTCTCTGTCAAAAGGCCATGTCATGACGTGGGGTGCAGAAAAAAGCTTTTGATGCCGTGGCCAAAGTGTAGTTTCACACACTGGGGTCCCAGACCTTTAGATTTGTGTTAGTGCCAGGTGCTAATTATGTTGTCATTTCTTCCTTTTTTGGGGGGTTTTTTTCTTCCTAAAATATGAAATGAATATCACATTATTATTCAGTAAAAGATCAACTTAAATAAATTCAATATATAATATTTTGCTTCAAATATGCTATAGAAAGCTTTTTGTAACTGAACATTATTATCACTTTTCCATGTCAATCTGCTGCCGGCTTTGAATTTCTTAAACTACCAAGAATGTGTCCACTTGAGTTCCCATCTATTTGCTCATGTCATCTCACTGTGTGTTCCTCAGAGCTTGAGGTCAAATTACAGACATCTTCTGCAATATTGTTTTCCAGATACTTTGTCTTGTAAGTGTAAAAAGATGCCATGGCTGCAGCTTTCCTCATTAAAACACTAAAAACAAAGACTAATTATAGCTTCCCTTTAGCAGTCACTTTTAGAAAGTGCTGTGACAGTGAAATCAAGATCTTTAGAACAGAATGGGGCAAGGATCTGCAGCTAAGCTCACATTTTTAGAGCGTATATAGTTCACCTGATGTGGTTTGGGCTTTTTCTCCTCTTGTCTCACCAAAACTGTGGTTTCTCATTATGTTATACAACAATGTCTACTTCTTACTTTAAAACAATATTCTTCTTTTAAGTCCATAGTCCTTTAAATGCAGATCACTGGGTGTGACTAAAATGTGAATGGCAAGTACATCTGGTGCCTAGAAGGCACGACAGAATACAAAATTAGGAGCAACAAAATGAAACTCACTCATTCCTTTTTACTTTACTGGGGAAAAACACATTGTAGGCTCAATTTATGCTCAAATATACACAGGAATTAGATGCAGTATTTGACCTGATGAAATGTCCTCTCCTGCCATTGGTTAGAAGGGAACAGAGAAACAAGAGCATGAACATTGCATTTAAATTATATATTCTAATCCTCAACATCATCAGCACTTTACATGGTGTATATTTTTGTTGGCAATCACTACTACTACCAAATGAAATGTTCTAACCAGATGCTTAGCATGTCAGTCCCCAAATGTTAAACTGTGTAGCAGTATCATTTATCACGAGTGAGATTTTTTTTTTTTTCTCTCTGAAGCCTTCCAAACCCATTCAAGCTCTATTCACACTTTGTGAGCTGGAACCGCAAGCAGAATCATCATGATTCTGCCTGCGATTCTAAATCACCTGGCATTTGCTGCAAAATGCGTGATGTGCGTTTGGGTGCCATTTATCCTTCAATGGCACTCCAAACGTGATGCAATCCTGCCATGATTGTCTTGTGTCAAACCGCGTCTTTCAAAATTGTGTGAGGCTTGTCGTCCAAAAAGGAGTTTCTTTTCAGGCAAAAACACATATAGGACAGCCTGTTCAAGTAAAGAGGCTGGCCCTATGTGGCATGCAAATCGAGTGAGAATCGCGCTTTAAACGTCATGTAGCAGGAACGCGCGTTTCCCGGTACACGATTTGTGTACAGGGCCTTAGTGACTATATTCCTAGTTGAGGTATGTTGGTGATGTACTTCACACGCCTACCTGTACCACCAGTTCAGAAATTTTAACTGCAAAGTTTCAGTCCATGCTTCTGCCATCTGTGCACAAACATGCTTAATAACTGAAGATACCAAAAAATGGAGGAAAATGTCTGCGTCTTATGGAGTGGCCGGCCTTATATTAGAATACTGGTCCGGCCGCTCTGCTCTTCTGTGCAGCAGAACCTGTTCCTTGGTCCTACATGTTCCTTAGTCCCACGGTGTTCAGTGGGAGGACACCTCCGCGGAAGTGGGAGCAGTTACCTTTTGGTGGTGTTCGATCACCTGTGCACTTTTTATTTTTGGCGCTATAAACAAGAAAAACATTTTGGAAAAAAAAAACATTTTCTCATTTCTGTAATAAAAAATATCCAAAAAACGCAAATTTCATCATAAATTTAGGCCAAAATGTATTCTGCTACATGTTTTTGGTTAAAAAAAATCCCAATAAGTGTATATTTATTGCTTTGTGTAAAAGTTATAGCGTCTACAAACTATGGTATAGATAATGGCATTTACACAGCTTTTCCTTTCTGACTGCCCATCACATTTCTTGAGCTGTTAAAATACCAGGACAGTAAAAACACCCCCAAATGACCCCTTTTCGGAAAGTAGACACCCTAAGCTATCTGCTGAGAGGCATATGGAGTCCATGGAAGATTTTTTTTTTTTCTACAAATTTTTGGAAAATGACAAAAACATTTTTTTTTTTTGTTTTTTGTTTTTGTTTTTTTACACAAAGTTGTCATTTAAATTATATATTTCTCACACAAGCCATGGGTATATGTAGAATTACACCCCAAAATACATTCTGCTACTTCTACTGAGTATGGGGATACCACATGTGAGACTTTTCGGGAGCCTAGCCACATACAGGAGCCTGAAATCCAATGACCCCTTTGAGAGCCTGAAGCTGCGCAACTTCCTCATTTCACTTCCTCACTACCTATCACAGTTTTGGAGGCCCTGAAATGCCAGGATAGCACCAACCCCCCCATGACCCCTTTTTGGAATGTAGACACCCCAAGGAATTTAAAAAGAGGCATTTTTTTACAAGGGTTTGAAATATAATAAAAAGAAAAGAAAAAAATATGTTTTTGTTTTCTTTCTTCATTTTCCAAAAACTTGTGGCAACAAACGAGATCTGCAAAATACTCACCATGTCTCTTATCAAATTCCTTGGGTGTCTGCTTTCCAAAAAGGGGTCATTTGGGGGAGTTTGGTGCTATCCTGGCATTTCAGGGCCTCCAAAACTGTGATAGGTAGTCAGGAAGTGTAATGAGGAAATAAAGCCCTTTAATAGCCTGAAGGTGCTTATTGGACTTTGGGGTCCTGTACTTGGCTAGACTGCCAAAAACTCTCACATGCAGTACCCCCATACTCGGGAGAAGTAGCAAAATGTATTTTGGGGAGTAATTCTACATATACCCATGGCATATGTGCGCAATAAATCATTTGACAATTTTGTGTAAAAGAAAAAAAAAATTTTTGTCATTTAACAAACATTTGTGGTAAAAAATAAATTCTTCTATTGATTCAACATGCCTCTCAGCAAATAGTTTGGGGTGTCTACTTTCCAAAAAGGGGTTGTTTTGGGGGGTGGGAGCATTTTATGCCCAGCATTAGAAGTTTATGTCACACATCATTCACTCTTCTAACCACCTGAAGACCAAGCCCTTTCTGACACTTTTTGTTCACATGAAAAAAATCAGTATTTTTTGCTAGGAAATTACTTTGAACCCCCAAACGTTATATATTTTTATAAAGCAGACACCCTAGTGAATAAAATGGTGGGTGCTGCAATTTTTTATGTCACATAGTACTTGCACAGTGATTTTTCAAACGCAAATTTAAAAAAAAAATACACTTTTTTTTTTTACTTTTACTGCACAAAAATACAATATATTGTCCAATTTTGTGGTACAATATAAAAGATTATGATATGCCAAGTTAATGGATACCAAACATGACATGCTTTAAAACTATGCATGCCCCGTGCAATGGCGACAAACTGCATACATTTTTAATATTCATAGGCAACGCTTTTACAAGCTACCATTTTAGATTTACAGAGGAGGTCTAGTGCTAGAATTACTGCCCTTGATCTGATGTTCGTGGCGATACCTCACATGCATGGTGCAACCGCTGTTTACATACAGGCACAGGGTCAATGCTTGCGTACCTGGGGGGGGGGGGCGAAAGTGCCTTTTTTAAAGTTATTTGTATTTTTTTTTATTTTTACACTGTCCCTTTCATTTATTTTTTTTAATCACTTTTAATGCTATCACAGGAAATGCAAATATCCCCTATAACTTCAATGGGCATTGTCATATATTCTTTTTTGTGAAATCTGGGGTCTATCAGACTCTAGATATCTCCTCTGCTCTTTCCTTAACTAATGTTACCAAGATCAGTGTGATCGGATGCTTTCCCAATTTACAAATGGCGCTGCTTATATCCTGTGAAACTGAAGTGATGAAATGCTCGTAGCTTCCGATTTCTTACACTATAGAGATGATTGGCACCATTCCGGTCTCCAATCAGCTCTATGGTCAGCTGACAAACAACGGCTGTATTTTCAGGTTTCCTTGATGGCACGGGACTGCCCGGGAAGGCTGTGGAAGGCAGCGGGCTGGGAGGGCATCATCACCCGCTGCTTGTAAAAGCAATCCTGCAGCTAATTACCCACTAAAATTGCTTTTACATGAAAGCCAATCGCTAGCTGAAAAAAATTATACCAGGATGATGTCTGCAGCTGTAGGCATCATCCTGGTATAACCATTCAAAATCCAGTGATGTACATGTATGTCGCTGATCCTTGTTGGGTATATATGCTATGTTCTTATTTATTTTTTTTTTAATGTATCCTGTGGGCTGAATGAAAAAAAGAGAATAAATATCTGCCAGAAAAAGTTTGTGGTATGCCCACCATTAGAATATACCTCCCTGCATCCACCCACTTCTAATGGTGGGCACACATTAGGTCACATGGTGCCACATGCGCCAATTGCAAGATTGTACAAATGTCTAACTAGCAGCATGCTTAAGTAAAAATTGTCCACGTATTAAGTGGTACCCCATATGGAAAAAGGATGTTCCAAACTATCTTACCACTGCTCCCCATGTAGTCTGGGCATCCGGGGGGCTCCACTTGACTATCTTTTCCCTCATAAATATGAAATTTTATAAGTACAGCCTGTTGCCCTCTCACAGGTCTTATACATCTTGACTCCATATCTTTCACGTTTGCTGGGAAGAAATTGTTTGAATGCAAGGCAGCCAGAAAAATTAATTAATTAATTAATGAGGGACTCATCATCGCAGACCTTTTTGCTGGGGAGTATAGACATCTGCAAATTTTTGGTTAAGGTGATTTACGAGGGGCCGAATTTTGTGGAGCCAGTCAAATTCAGGGTCACCCCAAGGACAACAAAGTGTGTTGTCATTGAAATGCATAAAAGACATTATACTCTCATATCTATGCCTGGCCATGGCAGCAGAGAACACAGGCATATGATGAATCGGGCCTGTGGACCAATACAACCGCAATTAATTTTTTTTTTTTTTAATGCCCATATTGAGGGTTAGGCCCAAAAAATTTCACATTTGGAAACCGTAATGGGTTTCTATTAGAATGGTCTGGCAAGGTTTGAATTTGGGTTGGCGGCGATAAATTGTTGTGCGTATAAATTGCTTTGAACCACAATGAATGCATACAGATCTTCCATGAAAAATAGCTACAAAAAATCAAGGGGAGTAGTTAAATTTGCTGTTTCCACCTGAATTCCGCTTTGGGCAGTGAATGGGGAAAGTACGGGTGCTGCAGAATTTGTTGGCTGCCAGTTGGGATTTGCATGCACATCCGGAAGGATACTAGGGGCTCTACGGACCTGTGTGAATTCTTGGTGGTTGCGGGACAATACTTGTACTCGCCACCATACCAGCTTGTACTGCACTTATGGGACTCGTCACATCACCAAGTGATACTGCAGTGCTGGTATGTGAAAGACCAGGATGTACTAGGCCGCTGGTGCTCGCCAGCTCACCAAAAGGAAGAATGGCACTAGTACTGGCATTCTGCTGCTTATGAGAGTCCTCAAAATTTACCGGCAAGTGCTAGCAGAGATCAGGCCTGATTCTGCGAACACTGCAGTTTGTGTGCAATGTATCAAGTGACAGTGACCTACTGACATTGCATTTGCTGGGGGAGAAGGGGGGGGGGGTTTAAGCGTAGAGGATAAACGCAGGTGCTGGTAGGTGCCATTGCTAATCCCGCTAACGCTGTGTTTTTGGGGACACTATACTAATGTGAACGCTGGTATAATGCTGATCTGATCAAAGATACTGATCCGTTCAGACACTATACAAGCAATGGAGGTTTATTGTGTATGAGCGTGTTCCTGGCAATCAAGGGGTTAAATGTGATTACTGGCAATCTGACATTATCTGGGAGGGGTGTGAAAACCACGGGAGCGCGAATCATGTGTATATATGTGATTTTGCGCACCCATGCCGCCCTATAGCAGTATTTCTGCTATAGGGCGGTCAAGAAGCAGTTAAAGAAGCGGTTTGCATTACGTCCTTTTTTTCCCACAAATTGAGGGGGTTTTTTTGGTGGTATTTGATCGCCTGTGTTTTTTTGTTTTTTTTTTTGCATTATAAAAAAAAAAGAAGACTGCCAATTTTGAGAGAAAAACAATATCTTGTACTTTTGTGCTATTAAACATGTCCAGTAAAAAAATTTAAAAATCAAATTTCGTCATAAATTTAGGCCATAATGTATTCTGCTCCATATCTTTGCTAAAAAAAAAAATCCCAGTGACACAATACAGTGATCAGTGCTACAAAAAAAAAAAAAAAATATTAAGCACTGACACTGTACTAATGGCACTGGGCAGGAAGGGGTTAGCATGAGGGGCAATCAAAGGGTTAACTATATGGTGGGAGTGTTTTACTAGGGGGCGGGGGTGTATTCTTCACTGTAAGCACACTGCTCTGGATGGCTCTGCTCAGGGACAGGAAGGAGGACTGTTGGTAAACAAAGCAGCCCTCCTCCCTGTTGGTAATTGCCTATAATCACCGTCCGGGTCCCGGTAATTGACACCCGTGGCCGCGAATGGCGGTGCGGGCAGGGCCTGCGTGCGGCTCGTGCACCCCCCCTCCCTGGGAATGCAAAATTACATTTATATTCGTCATTTTGCACATAGGGGCTGCCCTGTAGCAGTATATCTGCTATAGGGTAGTACTTAAGCAGTTAAGTAACGCCCTTTTATAATCAGCTGTCTGCTGGGCACCTGTTTAATGAATAATTGGGCTCACCAGTTGTAGAATTCTTGTTGATTAGGATTTTGTTGTCTAAAAGTAGGTTTGCTCCTAAGACTTTCAGTGGGGTGTATACATTTTTGCAACGTGGTCTTGAATGAATTTGTTAGGAAAAATACTTTTTTTGTGTGAGCAAATTAAAAATACTTGTTTACAATCAATGGCCCCCATTTGTGGAACTATTTTGGCCCCCATACTGGCAGTCCCCAGGTTATGAACAAGATAGGTTCTGTAGGTTTGTTCTTAAGTTGAATTTGTATATTCCTAAGTTGGAACAGGTACATTTTTTTAAGTGTAACTCCAGCCACAAAAATATTTTTGGGTTTTGGATAGCATAGGGAAGGATTAACGGTCCATGCAATGGTGTGGTATTGCAGACAGGTCCGCCGAACTGTATGCGGCAGCATGCAAAGGGCAAAAAGATGGCCATCGAGCAGTTTCCAGGACCAGCGAGAGTTTGCATTTCCCTTTAAAAACCTAACTGTTTGTACTGCACATATGTGACAGAACGAATGAAAAACTGATTAATTTATGTCCCTTAAATGACTTATTGTTCAAAATTCGGTCAATACAATCATGTGTTTGTTATTTGAAAACAAGTTTGAATGGTTTTTCAGCTGGTTTATGGTTAGTATTTGGAAATATCACTTTTACGAAAACTTGACTGTTACTGGAAATCATATTCATTACATCTTTGTATAAAGCAGATGCAATACTGCTTGTTTCCATCCCTTGACTATAGTTTTGTTTGTTTAGTTGGCTGTATAAATAGTTTTGCAAGTTTAGATAATAATGGAGAAATATCTGCACTTGTTAGTGGGAAATATCAATATATTTATTCTTTAAACTTTTTTAGATGAGTGCAGGAAAGCTTTATTTTTTCTTTAAATCCAGTGTGAAATATTGTTCTCTTGAAAAAAAAAAAAAAGTTCTAATCACCACAAGGCTTGTATGGTGCTTCCTGGAAACTGTCCAGAAGACGGATACTGCTCCCAAAGTTCCAAATATAAACGTCATTTGCTGCTTTCTGCAGAATGTTGGTCTGAGGATCTTCATATTTTATTTCTTATTGTAAACACCTGCAGGCTGTAGAGGGGATCCATTCTTCAACCTAACTGATAGAACATGTGCAGGTAATAACCAGATGCAGGTTGATTCCATTTAATCTTTTTCATGTTCTCCTTTCAGCACAGTGAGGAAGAAAAAGCCCGAACCAACGGATTACAGCAAAATGAGACCTGCCCAGAAACGAAAAATGATGTAAGTGTGTATGTGAATTTATGCTAATTAGGGAGATTTACATCAATTATCTAATTGCAATGTCTACGTGCTGCCTCGCCTTTTGTAGCTCATTTTAATTCTGTCCACATCTGGAACTGTTGACCAAAAGTGACTTCTAGCTGAACCTTGAGGCAAAGGGCTAAATACACATTTTTTAACATAAACACAGGAACTGGTTAACTTGTTATGAAGGATTTCTAATTTTGTATAGAGTATCTTGTACTCCAGTCTCCCATGCCTGATAGCACAGGCTGATCCTAAATCTGAAGTTCATCAGCAGCACTGCTTTTCATGAACTGAATCAAAACACATCCCAGCTTACTGTTTGGACAGTGAAGCAGCAGTACACTGATGGGGCCATCCTTTGGTTCACTATGATCTTTCCTGCAGTCAGCATGGCCTTGGCAACACCTGTGCAATGAATGCATGTACCTAGGATAGGAGAATAGCAAAAGGGAATACATTTTTATTTTTTTATTTTTTAAGTGTGTGTTTTGTGTCTTTCCAGGTTATGCTAAAATGCTGTAGTTCAAAGTGACCCATGTCATTCCATTTATCAATACCTGTACATAGGGTCTGCAGGTTCTTACACAGTTACAGCTTTCTAGTAACTGTTAGACAGCAGCTGTAGTATTTGATAGGAAATCAGATTTTTTTAAGTTAACTACTTGGTGCCCAATGTGCCAGTTCTGATGCTTCTCACATACATGTAAAAATCAGCTTTTTTTTTTTTTTTGCTTTTTTTTTTGTAACTAGAAAATTACTTAGAACCCCCAAACATTATATATTATAAGTAAAGGTCCTGGAGACTAAAATGGTGGCTGTAATTCTTATGTTACACAATATTTCCACAGTGATTTATCAAACACAGATTTTCAGGAAAAAAAATCACATTAATGAATTCTAGGGCACAGAAACAATATAATGCCCAATAAATATTTTGGTAAAATATAAAAGATGTTACGCTGAGTAATAGATACCTAAAATGTCATGCTTTAAAATTGCACACACCCATGGAATGGTGACAAACAATATCTACAAATCTCCATAGGAAATATTTTAAAAGCCTTTACAGGTTACTAATTTAGACCTAAACAGAAAGTCTAGTGATAGAATTATTGCTTCCATTCTGACATTTCCAGAGATACCTCTGCACCACATGTGTGGTATAATAATCATTTACATATGTGTGTGGGACCTACATATGGATTTGCATTTGCATGCGTGGACGGGGGTGCTTTAATTTTATTTATTATTCATTTTATTTTACCATGTCTTTTTATACTGTTTCTTTAATTTTTTTAGCAACTTTATTGCTATCACAAGGGATGAACAATATCCCTTGTGATAGCATGGCCTCATTTGATTAGTTGCTTTACAAGCCAATAACTGCTTGTAAACAACAAACTGCAGCTAGCAGTGACAAAACCTCGCTTTCGGTTTCATATACCATAGAGATGATCAGAGAACAGATGTTCCTTCTTCTCTATGGTAAGCTGGACTGACAGGCCCACATAGGTCCCTGGCTCCCCTGTGGAACAGTAGAGGCTGGGAAAGCCGGTGACCGGCGGCATGAGCCGTAAGCTCCTGCTGCTGTCAGTCAAACTCCTATGAGGAGGAAGCGGGGGTGTGGTATATGGCTTACCAGTCCTCAGATAGTTGTGACTGCATTTTATGTTTTTCAAGTTTTTTTTTTTTTCTTCTTATTTCAACATGGTGATTATGTCACCACACTTCCACACACCCTACTATGTCAGGACATCAGAAACAGGAGTGTAATACAGGACTACACCCCTCTGCCTTTATTAATAACATAGGGGGTATGATTTTGTAGCTGTCAGAAATAGCTAAGAGCAGTAAAGTTGATATGATACTCATGTGATTTCTGGCAAAATCACAAGTATTTTTTGCGCTTATCAAACAGTTATAACAAAAACAGTTTGCATGCCAAAATGATTTTCATACCATTTGTTAGACACACTTAGGACCATCATTAGGTGTTTCTTACCCTGCATTTATTTAAAACTCAGACATATGTAACCTTTTTGTATAATTAATATTATTTGAGATTTTTTTTTTATAAACTATTTTCCCTTCTTTGTCCTGGGGACAGGAATACCAAATATGTGTAGGTTTTGATATATACAGTCAGGTCCATAAATATTGGGACATCGACACAATTCTAACATTTTTGGCTCTATACACCACCACAATGGATTTGAAATGAAACAAGATGTGTTTTAACTGCAGACTGTCAGCTTTAATATGAGGGTATTTACATCCAAATCAGGTGAACGGTGTAGGAATTACAACAGTTTGCATATGTGCCTCCCACTTGTTAAGGGAGCAAAAGTAATGGGACAGAATAATAATCATAAATCAAACTTTCACTTTTTAATACTTGGTTGCAAATCCTTTGCAGTCAATTACAGTCTGAAGTCTGGAACGCATAGACATCACCAGACGCTGGGTTTCATCCCTGGTGATGCTCTGCCAGGCCTCTACTGCAACTGTCTTCAGTTCCTGCTTGTTCTTGGGGCATTTTCCCTTCAGTTTTGTCTTCAGCAAGTGAAATGCATGCTCAATCGGATTCAGGTCAGGTGATTGACTTGACCATTGCATAACATTCCGCTTCTTTCCCTTAAAAAACTTTGGTTGCTTTTGCAGTATGCTTTGGGTCATTGTCCATCTGCACTGTGAAGCGGCGTCCAATGAGTTCTGAAGCATTTGGCTGAATATGAGCAGATAATATTGCCCAAAACACTTCAGAATTCATCCTGCTGCTTTTGTCAGCAGTCACATCATCAATAAATACAAGAGAACCAGTTCCATTGGCAGCCATACATGCCCACGCCATGACACTACCACCACCATGCTTCACTGATGAGGTGGTATGCTTAGGATCATGAGAAGTTCCTTTCCTTCTCCATACTCTTCTCTTCCCATCACTCTGCTACAAGTTGATCTTGGTCTCATCTGTCAATAGGATGTTGTTCCAGAACTGTGAAGACTTTTTTAGATGTCATTTGGCAAACTCTAATCTGGCCTTCCTGTTTTTGAGACTCACCAATGGTTTACACCTTGCGGTGAACCCTCTGTTTTCACTCTAGTGAAGTCTTCTCTTGATTGTTGACTTTGACACACATACACCTACCTCCTGGAGAGTGTTCTTGATCTGGCCAACTGTTGTGAAGGGTGTTTTCTTCACCAGGGAAATAATTTTTCGGTCATCCACCACAGTTTTCCGTGGTCTTCCGGGTCTTTTGGTGTTGCTGAGCTCACCGGTGCGTTCCTTCTTTTTAAGAATGTTCCAAACAGTTGTTTTGGCCACGCCTAATGTTTTTACTATCTCTCTGATGGGTTTGTTTTGTTTTTTCAGCCTAATGATGGCTTGCTTCACTGATAGTGACAGCTCTTTGGATCTCATCTTGAGAGTTGACAGCAACAGATTCCAAATGCAAATAGCACACTTGAAATGAACTCTGGACCTTTTATCTGCTCATTATAATTGGGATAATGAGGGAATAACACACACCTGGCCACGGAACAGCTGAGAAGCCAATTGTCCCATTACTTTTGGTCCCTTAACAAGTGGGAGGCACATATGCAAACTGTTGTAATTCCTACACCGTTCACCTGATTTGGATGTAAATACCCTCAAATTAAAGCTGACAGTCTGCAGGTAAAGCACATCTTGTTTGTTTCATTTTAAATCCATTGTGGTGGTGTATAGAGCCAAAAATGTTAGAATTGTGTCGATGTCCCAATATTTATGGACCTGACTGTACAGTGCTCAGCATATATGAGTGCACCCCAACAGATTTGTCATTGGTTGCAAACAAGATTTGTTCATTTACACACGCAAAAAATTATTCTTCCTAACAAATTCATTCAAGACCATGTTGCAAAAATGAATACACTCCAATGAAAATCTTGGGAGCAAAGCTAAATTTAAGACCACAAAATCCTAATTCACAAGAATTCAACAGGTGAGTCTAATTATTCATTAAACAGGTGTCAGGCAGACAGTTGATTATAAAAGGGCATTATTTAACAATGAAAACCCCTTCCCATTTCATGCTGTCAGCAATGGCACCACATAGAAGAGAAATTTAACAAGGCCTGAGAAAGAAAATAATTTCTTTACACAGGAAAGGTGAAGGCTACAAGAAGATCAGCAAAGCTTTATTCATCAGTCATAATACTGTAGCAGAAGTGATACAAAAATTTAACAAAGATGGAACTGCAACCCATCCCACCAAGATAAATGTTTTTGGAATTGATGGCTTCAAAACTGTATGGAGTTGCAAAACTGTGGCATACAATGAAAAAAACATGGTGCCTACAGTGAAACAGTGTCCTTCTGTGGGGCTGTATGGATGCTGCTAGTGTTGGGGAGCTGCATTTCGTTGATGGTATCATGAATTCACATATGTGCTGCTCTATATTAAAAGAGGAGATGCTATCATCACTACTTGCTCTTGGTTGTCGTGCACTTTTACAACATGACGATGTTCCAAAACACACATCTAATGACACTGTTGCATTCCTGAAGAAGAACAGGGTGAAAGTGATTCATTGGCCAAGTATGATCTGAACCCAGTCGAACACCTATGGGGAATTCTGAAGAGACAAGTTGAGCATCACTCTCCATCCTGCATCCAGGCTCTAAAAGGGGTCGTTCTTGAAGAATGGAAAAAGATAGATGTTGCAATATGTCACCAACTTGTTTATTCCATGCCTAGAAGACTTGGTGCTGTCCTTACAAATCATGGAGGTCATACAAAATACTAGATGTAGTAGTTTTTTGTTGAGGGGTGTATTCATTTTTACATCAACTATTTTAAGTAAAACTGAAGGGTTTGTAATTTAAGTTATTAACCTTACTTTCATGTAATGAGCTAATCAAATGTTGTATAAAATGCAGTTTTATCAAAATGTTGGAAATTGTACTGTTAATAGAAATATTGCTTAAAATCTTACTTTTCAAAAGGGGTGTACTGATTTATGCTGAGTTCCTTCACTGGAACTAAGGGGCCAAGCCCAGCCCCTGAAAATCAACCCCACACATTAATCCTCCCTCCACCAAATTTTACACTTGGCACAATGCATTCAGGCAAGTACTGTTCTCCTGGCAACCTCCAAACCTAGAAACGTCCATCTTATTGCCTGACAGGGAAGCATGATTCATCACTCCAGAGAACACGTCTCCACTCTTCTGAGTCCAGTGGCGGCGTACTTCATAACAACTGCATCCGATGCTTTGATTTGCACTTGGTGATTTAAGGCTTGGATGCAGCTGCTTGACCATGGAAACCCATTCTATGAAGCTTTCTACCCACTGTTGTGCTAATCTGAAGACCACACAAAGTTTGGAGATCTTTAGCTAATGACTCTGCAGACAGTTGGCGACTTCTGTGCGCTTCAGCATACACTGACCCCGCGCTTTCATTTTATGTGGCCTGCCTTCTCATGGCTTAGTTGCTGTTGTTCCCAGTTGCTTCCAATTTGTAATATCACTAACCATTGATGGAATATTTAGTAACAAGGAAATTTCACGGATGGACTTATTGCACAAGTGGCAACCTATCACGGCACCACGGAATTCACTGAACTCCTGAGAGCGACTTATTCGTTCACAATTGTTTGTAGAAGCAGTCTGCATGCCTAGGTACTTGATTTTTACCTGTGGCCATGGAGGTGATTGGAACACCTGAATCCAACGATTTGGATGGGGGGGGGGGGTCGTCGCAATACTTTTGGCAATCTAGTGTATGTGTGGACAGGAGATTAAGCCACCAGTATTACTTTCCTGGACTAATTTCAGACACTGGGTAAGGGTCTTTAGCTATTGACTTTGCAGACTTCTATGCACTGTGCACTTCAGCTTGCACTGACCCTGCTCTGTGATTGTACGTGGCCTACCATTTGGTGGTTAAGTTGCTGTTGTTTCCACTTTATTAACCACTTGCCCTCCAGAGCATTTACCCCCTTCCTGACCAGGCCATTTTTTTGCGATACAGAGCTGCGTTACTTTAACTGAAATTGCACGATCATGCAATGCTGCACCCAGATGAAATTTATGTCCTTTTTTCCAACAAATAGAGCTTTCTTTTGGTGGTATTTGACTGTCTCTGCGGTTTAAATTTTTTGTGCTATACAAAAAAAAACAATATTTTTAGAAAAAAACAATATTTTTGACTTTGCTATTAAACATGCCCAGTAAAAAATTTTTTTTAAATCAAATTTCATCATAATTTTAGGCTAAAATGTATTTAGTTACGTCTTTGCTAAAAAAAAATAAAAATCTCAATACGTGTAAATTAATTGGGTTACATGAAAGTTGTAATGTCTACAAATGGCGGTATGGATACTGGAATTATTTTTTTTTTCATACTAGTAATGGCATCAATCAGCGACTTATAGCATGACTGCTATGGGCATTCTGACACTAGGGGGGGAACTGTCACTGACATCCCCAGTGACACCAATACTGTGATCACTGCTAATAAAAAGCACTGACACTGTACTAATGACACTGGGCAGGAAGGGGTTAACATCTGGGGCAATCAAAAGGTTAACTGTGTGCTGTGCTTTGTAAGCGCATTGCTTTGTATTGCTTTCCTATGCAGAGCAATACAAACCAATGTGCAGGAGCTGACGGGAGAGATCTGTATTGTTTACATACAGGTCTCTACACTGTCGGTGATACAAGTCAGTCACCGGCCGGGTCCTGGAGAACGACAGATGATGCCACCAATGGTGGCGCGAGCGCCCCCTACCAGGAAATGGAAACTCATATATATATATATATATATATATATATATATATATATACACATATGTGTGTGTGATTTTGCGCAGCCATGCCACCCTCGGCTATAGGGCGGCAGGAAAGCAGTTATAATACCACTAACAGTTGACTGAGGAATATTTAGTAGCAAGGAAATTTCATGGATGGACTTATTGCACAGGTGGCAACCTATCACGGTACCACATTTGAATTCACTGAGCTCCTGAGAGTGACCCATTCTTTCACAAATGTTTGTAGAAGCAGTCTGCATGCCTAGGTGCTTGATTTATACACCTGTGGCCATGGAAGTGATTGGAGCACCTGAGGGTGTCCCAATACTGTTGGCAATATAGTGTATGTCAATGCTGTATGGTGGACAAGCAAGTGTGTATATTAAAATTTAAAAATATTTTCTAAGTGTTTATGATAATAGGCATTTTCCATCCCTGTGTTTCAATTCAGTAGCTGCAATTTATGGAAGATTTTTCAAGGGACTTTTTTGTGAATTCCACACTGTAGACTGTCGGTCACAGAGTTCTCTTCTGTTTACAGGTAAAGTTGCTGTGAGCAAAGAGAAGCTATTAAATGTACCAGGCAACAAGGTTTGTTGCTGTGCACAAACTTTACTTTGATTACTATGTTGGTGATCATATGATCTCTCATCACCCTGTGTTTACAGCCTGCTACAATCTGTTACAGCTGAAACTGAGAGAACTTTTTTACATAAAGCATGTTAAGGCAAAAAAGAAAATTCTGATCGTACAGTAAATCATTGCCACTGGGTTATATGCAGCTACCATCAGGTGAATGGACACTGGCAAAAAGGCTGCAGGGACACCCCCCTATATAACCCCTCCCGTTCTCAGCTAGCCTTTTTGATATTGTATGTTGCTACTGTCTTTAAGTGATGGACCTGTTCTATCTACCGAGAGAAGCTCACCTTCTTGAATGAAAGTTTTTTCACTCTCTCACACTATATGTATTCTTCCAAAATAATTTTTGATCTTTTAGCTGCATTATAGCCATTGCTGCTTTCTAAGCAACTCCCGGATCAGTTTATATCTTCTCAGAACCTTGGCCGGCCTATAGTGTTGCTTTGTGCTGAATTCTGCTGTGCACTCCCTTTTGCACGTATTGCGAATGTGGCATTAGCCAAAAGTTGCTCTACAGGTTCACAGCCATGGTGTGCAGCCTTGTCTCTGAGAACTCATGGAGGAAGTGTGCCACAGTGGTGGAGAGTGAAGCCAAGATAGGCTTAGATCCCTGTTATTCCTGCTACTGGATTTGGGAGTCAAGAGAAAAAGCCTTTTAAACATTCTACTAGGGTGCATATTTTATTCTGTTTTTGGTGTGCTGAGACTACTGTTCACTCTTTTTATGGTGCCACGGGCAGACACTTCAGCATGGCCAAGGGTAATTGCTTTGGCACCTGTTTATCAGTCCTGCTGGAGGGTGCCTGATGGGGACACTCTTTAACCACTTCAAGTCCGGACACTTTTACCCCCTTCCTGTCCAGGCCAATTTTCAGCTTTCAGCGCTATCGCACTTTGAATGACAATTGCGCGGTCATGCAACACTGTACCCATATGAATTTTTTACCATTTTTTTGAGACCGATAAAGCTTTATTTTGGTGGTATTTATTCACCACTGGGATTTTTATTTTATTTGCTATAGAAATGAAAATGTCCAAAAAAATTTTTAAAGTGTTTTTCTTATAAAATTTTGCAAATAAATAATTTTTAATTATAAATCTTGGCCAAAATTTATTCAGTTATCTTTTTAGTAAAACAAAATAACCCAAATTAGTTTATAACCAAAAATTATAATTTAAAAAAAAAAGTTTACTTTTTTTTAATTTTTTTTATATTTGTTTTTTGTTTTTTTACATACAGTTACCCTAGCAATACAGTGTCACCATAGTGACACTGTACTACTTGTGGGGGGTGATGATTTTTTTTTTTTTTACACTGATTGCTTTTACACCCATAAAGGCTGTAAAAGCAATAATTTCTCCTTCTCTCTGGCTGCATTCTTGAAGCCATTGAGAAATACTGTGTGAGCTGTGATTGGTCACAGCTTGTCACATGGTACAAGGCTGTTGTGAATAGCCTTGTACCATGTGACCTCTGTGAGCATTCACAGATTTCACACGTAGTAGGAAATGATGTCAGAAGTGACATCTTGCTTACTACTCTGCATGTGATCACTAATTGGCCAATCAGTGATTCAAATGATTGGAACCTCACACAGAGGTCCTGTACGACGACCAGTGTTCCACTGTGTCCGGCGGACACAGCGGGCACAGGATCGCGGTGCTGCGCGCTCCCTGTATGTCCCCACAACATACAAAAACAAACAGCCTTTTTGCAGGTGCACGACAGTGCCATTAACTCTTAATGGCACCCCCATGCATCCTGCAAACATGCATGCACTTTGGCGCTCATTCGCTTGCAGAGTACCATGTGATTTGGTGCGGTGCACTCCTTTTGTGTATTTTTTGCAGACCCAGGATGGTAAAGGCAAACCGTTCAGCCACGTTTTAGCACCCTCAACCACTGACCTAGACAAGGAGATGAAGCTATTGTGTACACATGTTACAATGCTTTGCTTTTCAGCCAAAGCAAACATCAAACAAACAAACCAATCAGCCTTCAGGTTTATTGTCAAAGCTTAATTGAATAAGCTGATGTTAGAAGCTGATTGGCTACCACGCAGAGCTGCACCAGAGTTTGCACTCTCCAGTTTTAGTATGTCAACCCCACTGTATTTTGAGCTCGGAATTTCTAAGCATGTGGTATCGGCCATCCCTACCTACTGCATTTCTGATAGATTACAAAGAACACAGACCTCTTCTCATCTTTTCCTCCCCGTATCTCCATAACATATCCTTATCCTGCATAGGGAGTTAAGCTCACAAGATTTCTGGCAAAATTAAAGTATTATTAAACCCAGGACCCTGAATTCACTCTATCTGGTCTCCCATAATACACACTACATGGAAATGCAATTATTTTAGTAAATATAAACTGCTAAATACCTTTTCTCCTCAGAAGTTACAGCAGTCTTGTTCAGCAGAGCACTGTTTAAAGCTTGTAGGTGGAGTTTTTTCTGCTCTAGAAGAACGCAGAACCCCTGACCTCTGTCTGGACAGTTCTGTGCTGATCACATACACTCTCCCAAGAAAAAAAAAACCCTTTCTAGCAATGCACACCAAATAGCATGTGCAGAGTGACTCCACACAATATGTCTTATCTGGAGATAAGATAAGCAGAAGGGGAGGATCAGAGAAGTCAGGATCAAACAGCATTTTTTTACACAATGTAGCAGATTAACCCCTTTCCACAGTGAGTATAACAAACATGCTCTACTGCATATTCAAACTGATTTTAGTGTTGTGGGTTTAGTAACACTTTAAGTCTCGGTTCACACTGCCGTGACCTGGGATCTGAGTTGTGAGATCCCAAGTTGCATGATATGTGAAATCCCATGTTAGTCAATGAGAACTGTCTTAGTAGTTCAGTAGTTAGCACTACTGAAGTCACTCCGACTTTAGAAAAGGTTCCTGTACTACTTCAAGTTGACTTCTATCCAACTTGTGCCCACAGACTTTAACCACTTGCCCTGCAGAGGATTTATCCCCCTTCCTGACCAGGCCATGTTTTGCAATATGGCGCTGCGTTATTTTAACTGACAATTGCGCAGTCATGCAATGCTGTACATAAATAAAATGTATGTCCTTTTTTCCCACAAATAGAGCTTTCGTTCAGTGGTATTCGATCACTTATGCATTTTTTTATTTTTTGTGCTTTACACAAAAAATGACTGACAATATTGAAAAAAAACTAAAATTTTTACTTTTTGCTATAAAACATATCCAGTAAAACATTTCTAAAAAATCAAATTTCGTCATAAATTTAGGCCAAAATGTATTCTGCTACGTCTTTACTAAAAAAAATAGTCCCAATACATGTAAATTAGTTGGTTTTCATGAAAGTTATAGTGTCTACAATTGGCGGTATATATACTGGATTTTTTGTTTTTTTTTATGCTAGTAATGGCGGCGATCAGCTACTTATAGTGGTACTGCGGCAGGCATTCTGACACTGGGTGGGAACTGGCTAACTGCCACTGGCATCTCAATGACACTAATACAATGATCAGTGCTAATAAAAATGAATTAAAATGAAATAAATGAAATAAAAATGTACCAATGACACTGGGCATGAAGAGGTTAACATCTGGGGCAATCAAAGAGTTAACTGTGTGCTCTTTTACTAGGGAAACATGCTGCTGTGTATTTCTCTGCTGTGCAGAGAAATACACAGCAGCATGTTATTGCTGGCAGGAGAGAGACCAGTTAGTGTTACTCAGCGATTGCCAGGTGCCAGAGGGGAATCTCCAGCCGGGACCCGATGATTTACATCTGTAGCCGCCAATGGCAGTGCGGGTAGGGCAGTGCGCATGCCCCCTACCCAGAAATGCAAATATATACGTGATTGTGCGCAGCCCTGCCACCCTGTAGCAGTATTTCTGCTATAGGGCGGAGGAGAATCGGTTAATGGACGTTGCCTCCAAGTTGGATCCTCACCTATATTAATGTGATTTGGATCTAACATTACAGTAAGATTACCTAGACATTCCCTGAAAGTTGCTTTAAAGTTGCTTCAAATTATTACTAAAGTCGCACTGTAAGTCGCATGACTTTCAGGTCGCAGTAGTGTGAATCAAGACTAAGAGCAATATAAGCTCTGTTAGTGAAAATTACAAAAAAATATCCCAGACAATTACTGAACTGTGTTTGAATACATTTAGCAACTTTTTCAGCTAAACACTTTCAATTGTATATTAAACAGACTAAAATGGAGCAAATAAAAGAAGTTCACAGAGTTTACATACACCTAAACGTGCTTCTTATGGGGGATGTGTGCAGGTGTTTAAAAAAAAAAAAAAAGATCTAAAATATACCTAAAATCCACATATGAAAAGGATTGATGTGATGGGCTTGATATACTAAAGTAGAAGAGGTAAAAATGTTTGTATGTTGTTCTGTTGATTGTCTGAGAGTCTGGGCAGAATGGGAGGGTAGCCAGGTGCGGCTGGGGAGCAGTAAAACCAGGCGGATGAATAGCGGATTTACTGCCCGCCTAAAAATATTGCCCCCTCCTCCCTGCTTGTCAAACACCTCCTGAAAAAATCTGAACATGAATTGCTTTTCTGAAGAGTGTCAGTGCCTGCTGCAGCATGGATTGCTTTTTAGAGGAGTGGCAGTGCCTGCTGCACTTTTGAACAAGCCCTAAAGGGTTTGGAAATATAAAATGGGGTAAAACTAGGAAGTGTAAACTAGTTGGGCAAATATACATGTGTTTGTGCCAATGTCTTTTAAATGATGTTCCAACAATCTTGTCATTGTAATTTTTTTATACAGTTGTGTATGTTTCCCTACTTGGATATAGCAGTACAGAATGACTTCATACAGTGGCACTTAAATGCCATTTTCATAAGTTTTTGTCTGAAAGGCCACTGAATAAAGCAAATACTTGGGAGTCCACATATCCACAGATCTCACCAGACTTTGAGTGCAATTACACAGCACTCCTACAAGACACACTACACAAAGTGTTACTAAACCCAGGACCCTGCATTCACTATATTATGTCTTCCACAGTACACAGAACATGGAAATGCAACTATTTTAGTAAATTTATACTGCTTAATACCTTTTCTCATCAGCAGTTAGAGCAGTCTTGTGACTTCTATCAGTGTCCAGCAGAGCACTGGTTAAAACGTTTAAGAGTAGTTTTCATTCTCCCCTGATTGTCCTATGTGGCTGCATAACCCCTGACCCTCTGTCTGGACAGCACTAATTGGCCCTGTGCTGATCACATGCACTCTTCCAAGAAAAAAAAAATTATCTATTAATACACACCAAACTGAGCATGTGCAGTTTGCCCCCAAGGCTATGTTCTGTCAACAGATGGATCGGGGACAGTAGAAAAAGGGGAGGATCTGAGAAGACCAGATCAAACCTCTTTTTTACACAATGTGGAGGATTAACCCCGTAGGTTCCACAGAGTATAACAAGCATGCTTTACTGCATATACAGACTGATTTTACTGTTATTATTATTATACAGGATTTGTATAGCGCCAACAGTTTGCTCAGTGCTTTACAATATAACAGGAGACAATACAGCAACATTACAGTTCAATACAAGATGGATTTGAGGGCCCTGCTCCTTGGAGCTTACAATCTAGGAGGGAGGGGCTAGTGGTACAAAAGGTAGTAACTATGAGGGATGGACTGGTTGGAAGAGTAGAAGATTCCAGTATTCGCTGAGAGCAGGATAGGCTTCCCTGAAGAGAGAGGTTTTCAGAGATCGCCTAAAAGTGAGCAGAGTAGACGATAGTCTGATAAATTGGGGTAGATAGTTCCAGAGGATGGGGGAAGCTCTGGAGAAGTCCTGCAGATGAGCATGGGAGGAGACAAGGGAGCTAGAGAGTAGGAGGTCTTGCGAGAAGCGGAGAATACGGTTTGGGTGATATTTAGAGACAAGATCGGTGATGTAATTTATAAATGGCTTTATATGTTATTGTTAGTGTTTTGAATTTTATCTGTTGGGCAATGGGAAGCCAGTGGAGGGATTGGCAGATACAGAATGGTTAGTAAAGTGGATGAGTCTGGCAGCAGCATTCATGATAGACTGAAGAGGGGATAGCCTGCGATGAGGTAGTCCAATGAGGAGGGAGTTACAATAGTCAAGGTGAGATATAACAAGGGAGTGAATAAGTTGCTTAGTGGTTTCTGAGGTTAGGAACGGGCATATCTTGGAGATGTTGCGGAGGTGAAGTCTGCAAGATTTGGACAGTGATTGGATTTGTGGCTGAAAGGACAGATGGGAGTCTAGGATTACACCTGTTGTGGGTTTAGTAACACTTTAAAGAATGGTCTTATAAAAAGCACTCATGGCTTGGTCGCAAAACATTTTTGAAGATGAATATGCTACCACGGTTTTAAAGTTTTTTTTCACTTTGGCTAGAGCAAGGGAGAGTTATAACCTGTCAGATTTATTTGTTTATTTTTGCCATTGTTAAAAGTTCCCTTCACTTTCTGTGCCACAGCCAAACATGAAGTGAGAGGAAATTCCAGCAAATTAAGGGAATGTCTTGGGGACCCAAAGGTCATTGGAAGATTTCCCGTCTATTTCTTTTCTGGGGACAACCCAAATTTAGGGATTTTCTTTTGCTCTCACTTTCAATAATAATGGTAAACCGGACAAATGGAGAGGGTGAATCTTCTTAACGGGGGCACAGACAGCATGAAAAACTGACAGGTTTTCTAATCCGTCTGCAATCTATCAAAAATGTAAAAAAAAAGTTTTGCCTTTAGTTATACTTTAATATACAATGCCAGACTTAAATCCACTTTGATCCAATACATATAGGCTCATTCCCCTCCCCGCCTGTGGTTTGACATACTAGTCTGCTGTAAACAGTCAGGAGGATTAGGACTCCCTCATTTAAAATTATGCTACAAAGCTGTACTATAAACATGTCATTAACTGGATATTCCGTAGTAAAGACAAACTGTGGGTCAGAAGGAAGACCTCCCCAACTTCCTTCTCCCATCCATAATTTGTGTCTACTCCCTAAGTGCACCATAGATTTTCCTCATTGATTTGGCCGCTGGCTCCAGTAGGTATAACTGAGGGATTTCACCACACATTGTAGTAAAATGAGGCCCATCTTTAGGGGTTTCTCACCCTTTGAAACTCTGCATCCCCATCCCCAAACCCAACCAATTTCCCAACTATACTCTGTCGTCCTGAACCAGGTGTACAGTATCACTCCCTATTCCATTCCCTCAATGGTGTGAGATGTGAATAGTTACCGCACTGAAGATGACCTCCAGAAAAATATTTGTCTTAACATGCAAGCTCAGAATTGTGCCCACAGTGTGGACTCGATGGACCACTCTGTCATTTTCTGTTGTCACTTTTCTATGTTTCTATCCCATAGTCTGGGAAATAAACTTTAAGATCTTATCATGCTTGTACAAATTCCCTTCCATCATAAAAAATATATTTCCCTCAGCCTTGGACCGGTGTTGGTGCTGTGAAGCAAGCATGTTATCTGTCTGATGGTCAAGCCTTTTGATCTCAAGCTTCTTTCAAAAATCTTTACTATATATGAACAAGTTATGGGTCTTAAATTCAGGACAACAACAGAAATTGCACTCCTCTCCTTGATTCCGGGTTCCATCTCTTTTGTGAAGAAAGGCTTGCTACGCTTCTTTCTCCTGGCAACCAGAACCGTGATCTTAATGCACTTAAGCTCAAATCCCCCCCTCTCTCTTAAAGAACGAATCACTGAAATTACACGCCTTCAACACATGGAGGAGTTGACCACATTGTTACATGGCAGATTGGGACATCTCCACTTGGAGTATCTAGATTGCTTTCAATTTCCAAACTTAGTTTTGTAAGTCTGTACATACAGTTGTGGCCAAAATTATTCAACCCCCACTGAAATTGAGTGTTTTGGCCAGTTTGACATTGCTTTTGATCATTCAGTCATCTTGCTTACATTTACATTAAAGAGGCACTTGTAGGTCAGACAAATATAACATAACAGTTATAATGAAATAACCACAAATGTCTTTTCTGTGCTCACAGCATTATCAGTTTTATTCAACCCCCAAGTGACATTCAATCTTAGTACTTAGTACAGCATCCTTTTACAGTTATAACAGCTTTTAAACGTGAAGCATAGCTTGACACAAGTGTCTTGCAGCGATCTACGGGTATCTTCGCCCATTCTTCATGGGCAAAGGCCTCCAGTTCAGTCACATTCTTAGGCTTGCGCACTGCAACTGCTTTCTTTAAGTCCCACCAGAGGTTCTCAATCGGATTTAAGTCTGGTGACTGCGATGGCCACTCCAAAATGTTCCAGCCTTTCCTCTGCAACCATGCTCTAGTGGACTTGGAGGTATGCTTGGGATCATTGTCCTGTTGAAAGGTCCAACGTCTCCCAAGCCTCAGGTGTGTGACGGACTGCATCACGTTTCCATCCAATATCTCCTGGTACTGAAGAGAATTCATGGTACCTTGCACACGCTGAAGCTTCCCTGTACCTGCAGAAGCAAAACAGCCCCAAAGCATGATTGACCCTCCACCATGCTTCACAGTAGGCAAGGTGTTCTTTTCATCATAGGCCTTGTTCTTCCTCCTCCAAACATAGCGTTGATCCATGGGCCCAAACAGTTCTAATTTTGTTTCATCAGTCCACAGAACACTATCCCACAACTTTTGTGGTTTGTCCACATGGCTTTTGGCATACTGCAGTCGACTCTTCTTATTCTTTGGAGACAGCAAGGGGGTACGCCTGGGAGTTCTGGCACGGAGGCCTTCATTACGCAGTGTGCGTCTTATTGTCTGGGCTGAAACTTCTGTACCCACATCTGACAAATCTTTTCTCAGTTCCTCAGCAGTCACACGGGGACTTCTCTCCACTCTACGCTTCAGGTAGCGCACAGCAGTCGAAGTCAGCATCTTCTTTCTGCCACGACCAGGTAGCGTTTCAACAGTGCCCTTTGCCTTGAATTTGCGAATGATGCTTCCTAAGGTGTCTCTTGGTATGTTTAACATCTTTGCAATCTTCTTATAGCCATTGCCCTTCCTGTGAAGAGAAATCACCTCTTCTCTTGTCTTCCTGGACCATTCTCTTGCCTTCACCATGTTTGTAACCACACCAGTAAATGTCTAGAAGGAGCTGAGTATCACAGTCATTTTAAAGCTGCCTAATTGGTGCTTATTATGCTTGATTGCTGCTCGGTGACATCCACAGGTGTTTTCAATACCTGATGGAAAGCACCTGTATGAACCTCTGTTCTTCAGAGTGGTAGTCTTTAAGGGGTTGAATAATTGTGGCAATGAAGAAACCACATAAGAACCATTTACTACTGTATTACATAAACAATTGATGTCATTTTAGTTGCATTTGGGTAGTTACAACGTCCTTGTAGGATTTGATTCTGAATACAATTCCAAATGTACACTATAGTCCCTAAACCCCTTTACAGCATTGGGGGTTGAATAATTTTGGCCACAACTGTAATCTATTGGCCTTGACTGAATCTTATCACCCCCTTGTGGACATAAAGGGGTCCCTCAAACCCCTCCCCCATTTGATTGTACCCTGTCTTACACTATCCCTACTCACTATACAACCTTTCTGTTCCCTGTTTGTTTTTTGTTCTGTTTTTCCTTCTGATACATGGGGTGACCTGAATGCCCACACCACCACAACGTATAATGTAACTCCTATCACAATGGCCCATAGAGCCATAACCTGCTATGCCCATAACACCCAGCTATCAAATGGATCTTTTGAGGAACACTTGAATTTTGCAGACTCTATGACCAGTGCCTTGTCCCATCGTACACACCTTTTGCCCATGTCTTTATATTGAAAATGCCTAATAAACTTTTACTAGTTCAAAACGTTTGCATATTATTGTTGGGTTCATTTTTAATTTTCCTCTGACAGTACAGGTTGTGAGCGAGCTCTTGGCTTGTTCATTTACAATGCAAGACTGTTGGTCTTGCATTGTATATGAAGCTATATTTCCATCAAATTACGGAACACCAAAGAGAAATGACTTTGGTGGACTGGTCTCATGTAGAGAAGGAAGCCTGCAGTAGCAAGGGATAGGGCAGGTAAAACATGCCTTCTGATGGACATCTAGATAAAAATCAGCATTTGGCCCATGTAGTGCAGAGGAAGCCCCTTTGTAAAGAGTTTTTATATTTTTTTTCCCCCCTTGGCTTTAACCAAAATCACAACTGTTTATGTACTGAATCAGTGGTAGATAAAAACCATATGTAAAGGGAGCCAATATTGAATCATTATTCTGCCCTTGATGTTTCTCTCAGCTGTAAGTACACAGAGGAATCTCTTCAATCTCATTCTCTTTTATAAGCTGTGTATGTGAGACATGCCATGAATACCAGGGCAGTGTGATAACTCCATTAAGATATGTGTGCAGTGTGCTGTGTTTTTTCAACAGACAGCCTGCATTTCCCAGTAAAACTCCAGACTAAATAAGAGTAAACATTTTGTGCGCATCCCCCTGCTATTTCAGAGTTTGCTATGTAGTGCAGCATTTGATGGTCAAATGAGTAAAGATACAGGGTAATATTTTGGCTAATGCCAGTTGTGTCCTTCTAAACATGGTCCCCTATATATTATCATGGGCCTACCATCCTGCCTACATTTAAAAGCAAAATCTGAAAAGGTCTTTAACAGTCAAATTGCGCTTTAAAGTAAAACTGTGCTTTACAAAGCAAGTTTCTCCTTTTAAATCCTGGTCCCCCAATTGCAAATGTACCTTTGCTGTCCCTCCAGCTCCATTAAAGTGTTTGTAAACTCTTACATACCCAGTGAGTGACTGGTGATACACAGAGATTAACCACTAGCCTACCGGACACTTATATCCCCTTCCTGCCCATGCCAATTTTCAGCTTTCAGTGCTGTCGCATTTTGAATTACAATTGCGCGGTCATGCAACACTGTACCCATATGAAAATTTTATAATTTTTTTCACACAAATAGAGCTTTCCTTTGGTGGTATGTACTCTTTGCTGGGTGTTTTTTTTTTTTTTGCGCTATAAACAAAGAGCAAAAATTTTGAAAAAATGTCTTTGTTTCTGTTATAAAATCTCCTTCACTGATGTGCATTGATGAGGCTGCACTGATAGGCAGCACTGATAGGCAGCACCGATGGGCACTGATGAGGTGGTACTGATAGGCGGCACTGATGAGCTGGCACTGATAGGCAGCCCTCATGAGCTGGCACTGATATGCAACAATGATGGCCACTGCTGGCTAGGTACTGACTGGCGGCTCTGCTGGGTGGCACTGCAGGGCACTTGTGGGTGGCACTGCTGGGCACTGATCATCAGTGCCGATCCGTCCTCTGACAATTGCTGGTTACTGGTAGCACTTTCCGCACGCTGTCAGTGCAGCCGATAACCGGCAACTGCATTTACCGGTGATCTGCTATGTGATTGACCTTTTACCATATCATGTGATCAGCTGTGTCCGTAGGACATAGCGATCACGTAGATTGCCGGGAATTCATCCTCCCAGAACTGGCCGACCACAGTGTAGCCGTCATTTGGCTATCTGCGGTCAGCAAGTGGTTAAATAAATCCTGCTACATAAGTTGTACCTGTTTATCTACATTCATTTGTCCCCCTACATCCATTCAAAGTGCAGAATTCACACAGGATCTCTCACAGAAAGTTGAAGTTACATCAGTGAGGAGAGCTCTGGGAGCTGATTGGAGGAAAAGGGACACATCCACTTCATACAGGAGCAGAGCTGAGGCTGTCAATCGCAGGCTATGCCCTCCCCTGTCACCATTTTTCTTTCATCAGAAGTGACTCATGCTTATAGACTAAGAACAAGGCAGCGTCCAGAAATAACACTTAGTGCTCTGGTTTGAGACAATCACACACCATAGAGAGATATGTTTTGTTCATATTTCATGTCTGAGGTTTACAACCATTTTAACCAGTTCTCAACCGTGCTATAGCCAAAGGATGGGTTGTGCAATCCTGGGACAACGTCCATAGACATCATTCCAGAATGCGCCCCCGGCAGTGTTCACCCAGCGCCGCCGGTGATAGCTATGTCCTACGGACACAGCTGATCACATGATATTGTAAACAGCCAATCACTTTGGCCTTTTACCACGTGATCAGCTGTGTTCAATGACACAGCAGATCACCGGATAAATACAGTTGCCAGTTATCGGCTGCACTTTCCTCACGCTGTCACAGCGTGAGGAAAGTACTGCCGAGAACTGGCAATTGTCAGCGAAAGGATCGGCATTGATCATCAGGGCACTGATGATCAGTGCCACCCCCCTGTGTCCTGCTATACCGTACATCAGTGCCACCCATCATTGTCACCCATCATTGTCCTGCAGTGCTGCCTATCCGTGCCACCTCATCAGTGCCCATCAGTGCTGCCTATCTGCAGTCTCATCAACGCACATCAGTGAAGGAGAAAAATTACCTGTTTGCAAAATTTTATAATCGAAACAAAGAAAACTTTTTTTTTTTCAAAATTTTTTGCTCTTTTTTGTTTACAGCGCAAAAAATAAAACACCCACTGGCAAGTAAATACCACCAAAAGAAAGCTCTATTTGTGTGAAACAAATGATAAAAATTTCATATGGGTACAATGTTGCATGACCGCGCATTTGTCATTCAAAGTGCGACTAGGCAGGGCAGGAAGGTGGTATAAGTGCCCGGTAGGCAAGTGGTTAAGCTGGTGTTTCTGGAGGATCATGTGAGTTCATGAGCACTGTTGTGTGGCTTAGTGCTGGCATGTGGGGGTGGAAAGATGGTCAACTGTGTCAGCTCTTACTGGAAATGTTTGGAACTTACACAAGGTTGTCTTTCCCCCTTCCATATGGCTAAATGTAACAGCAAAGAGTGCAAGCATAAGTTGCTTGGTAGGGAGGTGCATTAAAGAGAACTTGTTGCATTGTTCACTCCGCCCAAAGGTTCAGCGCAAAAAAAAAAGAAATGAAAGTCTGATGCAAAGTGTTAATGGCAGATCAAGGCGATAATGACAGGATCAAATGATGATTATGTCTGTGCTTTTATGTAAAAAAAAAAAAAAAAAAAGAATTTAATTAGATGTTGAAATAAGGCAACCAGCTGATCCCCTCCCACCTGAGGTTTGTTCGTCTCTAGCCCTAGACCTTTGTGGCCTTTCTACATATCCAGGTTTGAATAAAAACAAATATGTAACTCTCTCTTCCTCCTCTCTTATTGGTCCATAAGGGTTATTTCTTTTATGCTGTGTATAATAATTAGATGGTAGTATGGGTTCTGTCAGAGAAACGAATGCACAGGTGAATAACATTAGATTATATGAGTGCATGTTGCTTGTGTGATCGTACCTTTGTTAAAATAATAATCTGGTTCATGCTGTCCCTGAGTTACATTATCTAAAGCCTGGATGTGCATGTGCTGAGAACTTGCATCAGTTATTATGTCCCTTCGGAGGCAAAAAAAGAGCATGGGATCAGCTGTTAGCATCTGGCAGACAGCCGTCTAACGTGCTTCAGGATTTATTGCCAGCCTGGAAACCTCCTGTATAACCGGTGGGAAACCAATGGAGATGTAGTCAGACAGGGAATAGTGTTGTGCTCTAACCAGTCATAGTGCAGTGTAGAAATCACCAAATAAGGGAAAATAAAGCCTTTTTGCTGCACGTCCAAGTCTCTGTGAAGATTATGTTTTGTAATGTTTAATTTAATTATTGGCTTTTTATTATTCAGATGCAGAGGAGAAAAAGGGTGTAAAATAAATCTCACATATGGCCAAGAGCTGTGGTTTCACTTAAGCTGGCAATAGATGAATCGAAATTTGGTCTGTTCAGCAGATCTATTGATTGACTTCAGTATAACCAGCCTGTTGGGTTTTTTTTCAGTACGATCACTGCTGGTGGCTATATCTGTCAGCAATGATCATTGTATTCTGATGGTGGAGAAACCACCTGCTGTCAGAATACAATAGCATATCTGGAGGCATTCCCCCATCAACATTGGCATGGGTTGAAGGAAATTAAATTGCATAATTTACAGCCAGCCTTAATAAGCTGGGACCAGCCGAATGTCAGTGTATGTACGGGCAGGCAGGTCATACACATGTCAATCTATCGATCGACTTGTTTACAGCCAGCCTGTCAGGTTTTTCCTGAATGATCAGCCGGGAACACTGATTATTGTATTTTGATGGCGGAGAAGGCTACCCGCTTTCAGAATACAATGGGAGGGATTCCCCCGTCCACCTCAAATGTGTACTGTAGACAAGGGCATCTGTTCATTTTTTTCTTTTTGTTTCTATTTTGCTGTCAGTGTTTTGCTTTGGATGTCATACGATATCCTCCAAGTCATGCAGCCTGGCCCTAGTGTGTCCACGGGATACAGCAGATGACAAATTGGTATACCGGGCCAGTACCATGTGACTGTTGTGACCAATCACAGCAGTCACATGACATTTGACACAATGAATGCCATTCTTTCTGTACTTTTGTGATTGGTCACAGTGATCACATGGTACAGATATTGCCAATCACAGCCCATCTGTACCATGTGGTTAGTTGTGGTCAATCACAGCTAATCACAATAGTACTCAACAAATGGCTATGAATGAATTGATGCCATTCATAAAAATGATTGTTTATAACCGTAATCATCACAACTAGAGATGAGCGAATTATTCAAAAATTTGATTCGGCTGATTCGGTGAATTCGCGGAATAAATTCGATTCGAGTCGAATATATTCGCTGCGAATTTAACTTATAAAAAGGGTGTTTCTAGGCTTCAGAGAGCCTTTATATTAGTGCAGAACACTGTACCTTTAATTTAAATGCCCTTGGAGTCTGATGGGGAAGAGAAATAATACTGTCAGTCAGTATGACATGCAGATGAGTGCCGTCGATCTTAGAATCACCGCACACTTCACTCATTTGGGCAGTCACGGGGCCAAAACCAGATGTGGAGCCACAGTGTGGCGGTGGAGGCAGCAGCAATGGGAGGCCATACAGCACCCTATGAAAAAATGGAACCCACCAGCAGTGTGAGGAGACCTGAAAGTGGCACATGGCAGAGTGTGGCGATGGAGACAGCAGCAATGGGAGGCCGTACAGGGACCCATGATACACTCTGGACCTGGCAGCAGCATGAGGAGGCGGTACAGGGGCCCATGACAGATTACGGGCCTGGCAGCAGCATGAGGAGTCCGTACGGGGGCCCATGGCAGATTACGGGCCTGGCAGCAGCAATGGGAGGCCGTACAGGGACCCATGACACACTCTGGACCTGGCAGCAGCATGAGGAGGCGGTACAGGGGCCCATGACAGATTACGGGCCTGGCAGCAGCATGAGGAGTCGGTACGGGGGCCCATGGCAGATTACGGGCCTGGCAGCAGCAATGGGAGGCCCGTAATCTGCCAGCACCCTATGACAAAATGGAACCCACCAGCAGTGTGAGGAGACCTGAAAGTGGCACATGGCAGAGTGTGGCGATGGAGACAGCAGCAATGGGAGGCCGTACAGGGACCCATGACACACTCTGGACCTGGCAGCAGCATGAGGAGGCAGTACAGGGGCCCATGACAGATTACGGGCCTGGCAGCAGCATGAGGAGTCCGTACGGGGGCCCATGGCAGATTACGGGCCTGGCAGCAGCAATGGGAGGCCATACAGGGACCCATGATACACTCTGGACCTGGCAGCAGCATGAGGAGGCGGTACAGGGGCCCATGACAGATTACGGGCCTGGCAGCAGCATGAGGAGTCCGTACGGGGGCCCATGGCAGATTACGGGCCTGGCAGCAGCAATGGGAGGCCGTACAGGGACCCATGACACACTCTGGACCTGGCAGCAGCATGAGGAGGCGGTACAGGGGCCCATGACAGATTACGGGCCTGGCAGCAGCATGAGGAGTCGGTACGGGGGCCCATGGCAGATTACGGGCCTGGCAGCAGCAATGGGAGGCCCGTAATCTGCCAGCACCCTATGACAAAATGGAACCCACCAGCAGTGTGAGGAGACCTGAAAGTGGCACATGGCAGAGTGTGGCGATGGAGACAGCAGCAATGGGAGGCCGTACAGGGACCCATGACACACTCTGGACCTGGCAGCAGCATGAGGAGGCAGTACAGGGGCCCATGACAGATTACGGGCCTGGCAGCAGCATGAGGAGTCCGTACGGGGGCCCATGGCAGATTACGGGCCTGGCAGCAGCAATGGGAGGCCATACAGGGACCCATGACACACTCTGGACCTGGCAGCAGCATGAGGAGGCGGTACAGGGGCCCATGACAGATTACGGGCCTGGCAGCAGCATGAGGAGTCGGTACGGGGGCCCATGGCAGATTACGGGCCTGGCAGCAGCAATGGGAGGCCCGTAATCTGCCAGCACCCTATGACAAAATGGAACCCACCAGCAGTGTGAGGAGACCTGAAAGTGGCACATGGCAGAGTGTGGCGATGGAGACAGCAGCAATGGGAGGCCGTACAGGGACCCATGAGACACTGTGGACCTGGCAGCAGCATGAGGCGGTACAGGGGCCCATGGCAGATTAGGGGCCTGGCAGCAGCTATGGGAGGCCCGTAATCTGCCAGCACCCTATGACAAAAAATGGAACACACCAGCAGTGTGAGGAGACCTGAAAGTGGCACATGTTTGGGGCATGATTCATGGCGGATTTAGTCAGTTGTGTCAGGAACTGGTGGTTTGAAATCCAGACTAATCCACGCCTGATTCATTTTCACAAACGTGAGTCTCTCCACACTTTGGGTGGACAGTCGTGTCCTCCGCGGAGTTACAATACCTCCTGCCGCACTAAACACGCGCTCCGATGCCACGCTACTGGCCGGGCATGACAGCCTTTCAAGGGCAAATTCAGCTAGTTGGGGCCAAAGGTCAAGTTTCGTTGCCCAGTAGTCAAGGGGATTGTCTACCTCGGTTGGCAGGGTGCTGTCCAAGTAGGCCCAAGCCTGTTGTTTGAGGTCCTGCTCCAGGTCCACCTGATGCTGCTGCTGCGGCTGGTTAGTAGTTTCCTCACTGCGCTGGTGAAGAAAGCTACTCCTCATCGACTGCAGACTGAGGCAGCCGCTGCTGGTGGAGCTGCCACTGCTCCTACCACCCCACCCCTCCCCTGCTGCCATGGCAGCGGAACGCGAGCGCACAGGGCCCACAGTGTCTGAGGATGGACGTTGGCGCAGAAAGGCAGAGACCAACTGACTACATAGGTGGTTTTTATAGTACGTTATTTTGGCCTCCCTCTCAGCAGGTGTGAAAAAGGCCACCATTTTTGAACGGTAGCGAGGGTCCAACAAGGTGGACAGCCAAAAGTCATCCCTCTGTCTGATGGTTATTATTCGGCTGTCGCTACGCAAGCAACCGAGCATGCTATGGGCCATTTGTGCCAAGGAATGCGAGGGACTCCCTGCCTCCATCTCCACAGCATACTGCCACGGTGCGTCTGGGTCCTCTGTCTCCTCCTCCTCCTCTACCAGATGCTCCTGCTCCTCCACTCCTGTCCGCTGAGTGGAAAAACCACCCATTTCACTCAATAATTCCTGAGCACCAATGTCCTCCTCTACCTCCTCCTCTTCTTCCTGTCCTGCCCCCACAGGGGTCATGTGGCGTTGAGATCTGTGCGCCACGTCTACCGCACCCTGACCAGCCATTGTTAACAGCATTTGTTCCAGGACGTGCAACAGAGGGATGACGTCGTTCATCCCATAGTCCTGCCGACTCACGAATAGCATGGCCTCCTCAAAGGGCCTGAGCAAGCGGCAGGTGTCACGCATGAGCTGCCAATGGCTGACATCTAAGTTACACAGGGGAGTACCTTTATCCGCTTGTAACATCAGGAAATCGGTGATGGCCTTTCGCTGTTCGTAAAGGCGGGCTAACATATGTAGGGTTGAATTCCACCTTGTTGCAACGTCGCAGATCAGGCGATGCTGTGGAATTCCATTCTGCCGCTGCAGCTCAAGGAGGGTGTGCTTTGCGGTGTAGGAATGGCTGAAATGCATGCAAAGTTTACGTGACATTTTAAGGATGTCTTGCAGTGGGATGGTGGATTTTAGGAACCGCTTGACAACCAGATTGAACACGTGAGCCATGCATGGCGCATGGCACAACCTTCCTTGACGCAGAGCAGACACCATGTTCTTTCCGTTGTCGGTCAACATGGTTCCGATTTTCAGTTTGCGCGGAGACAGCCATCTGTCGATTTCTCTGTTCATTACACTCAGAAGTTCCTCCCCTGTGTGACTACGTTCGCCAAGGCATACCAGGTGCAGCACAGCGTGACACCGTTGCGCCCTGCACATGTGATATGCCGGTCGGGTAATGGGACTTGGCACGGGGGTGGCGGCTGAGGACACGGCGGAAGAAGAGGTGGTAGAGGCGGACATCTTTGCTGGACCAAGGACGTGCAAACGTGGAGGCAAAAGCGGCGTGACCTGTCCAAGTTGCTGGTGCGGCTGTGCCGGCACCACGTTCACCCAGTGGGCCGTAAATGACATGTACTGTCCCTGACCGTAGTTACAGCTCCACACGTCGGCGCTGCCGTGCACTTTGGCAGAGACCGACATGCTCAAAGACTGGCCCACCATCTCTTCTACATGTGAATGCAGGGCTGGCGCTGCCTTTTTGGCGAAGAAATGCCGGCTTGGCACTCTCCACCGCGGCTCGGCACAAGCCATCATTTCTCGGAAAGGTGCTGAGTCCACCACTTGGAAAGGGAGGGACTGCAGCACCAGCAACTTGGACAGGAGGACGTTCAGCTTTTGCACCGTCGGGTGCGTGCTCGCAAACTGTTGTCTCTTGGAAACGGATTCCAAGAAAGACTGCTGACGGAATCCGTGAAGAGGAGTAGCAGGAGAAGGAGCATCTGAACGAGCGGAAGATGCCAACGAGCGACAACTCCCCTCAGCAGAGGTGTTGGAGCCTTGACTGGCTGATAGAGGGTGATTGACGTCGGGTGACGGAGCAAGTAACGGAGCGGGTGATGGAGCGGGGGCTGGGGCAGGCAGAACCGCCGTATCTTTATCACGGTTTTCCCAGGCCACCGAATGGCGACGCTGCATATGCTGACGCAACGCTGTAGTCCCAACATGGGCCCCCTGGCCACGCTTGACTTTCTGGCCACATAGTCGACATACGGCTACGTTTACTTCCTTGGGCGGCTTGACGAAAAATTGCCACACCGCCGAGTAGGAAACTTAGCCCCCGCTACTCCTCACTGGCTGACTGCTACTTCCTCCGTGCACACCGGCACCACTACTGGCCGTGGTGGTAGGCTGCAGTGGAGCTGGTGCTCTACTCCGTGGCCGTTTGGCTCCACTGACACTGCTGTGCCCCTGCTGCTTCCTGGGCAACCCACCGACTGTTTTGCTCGCTGCCAAGCTGGCACCCTCTTCTCCTGATGATGCGGAAGCAATAGCCTGATGACGACGAGGCTGCCAAGTGCGATCAGCCTCATCATCATCAATTAGGGTCTCCGCCTCACTACTAGCCCCCTCGGCTGCGTGTGGGTCAGGAGACAGACCTGTCTCTAGACCGGCTACCGAGCCACTCTCCTCGCCAGTACTTCTTCGCCTGGCTGCTGAAGAGGCGGATGTCTCCCCCCGTTCCTGACCGCCCTCTGTTAGCTCTTCCTCACTGTACAGTGGGGCTGAGCCCACAGCATGCGATACTTCGCTTGGTGAGGGAACACCAAAGGACAGGGGCAGGTAGAGGACACGTGATTTCAGTGGGCTTGCTCCCGGGCCATGCCAACTAACGGTTGTGTCTGACGTACCCACCGACCGTTGGCTGTAGGTGTCAGAGGTGACCTGGGAAGAGGAAGACGACCGAGTCAACCAATCGATGACGGCAGGGTTGTCGGTGGAGACACGACCGCTGGATGACACCGGGAGCACTGGCCTCTGGCTGCGACTAGTGCTGCCTCGACCCCTTCCTCTGCTGCCACGTCTGCTCGCTCCTGAAACATTGCCTCCTCTGCCACTCCTCTGCGTGTTGTCTGACATACTCTTTAATTCAACGATTCTGTGTCCCTGAGTAACGATTCTGTGTCTGTCCCTGAGTAACAATTCTGTGTCTGTCCCTGAGTAACAATTCTGTGTCTGTCCCTGAGTAACAATTCTGTGTCTGTCCCTGAGTAACAATTCTGTGTCCCTGAGTAACAATTCTGTGTCCCTGAGTAACAATTCTGTGTCCCTGAGTAACGATTCTGTGTCCCTGAGTAACGATTCTGTGTCTGTCCTTGAGTAACAATTCTGTGTCCCTGAGTAACGATTCTGTGTCCCTGAGTAACGATTCTGTGTCCCTGAGTAACGATTCTGTGTCCCTGCGTAACGATTCTGTGTCCCTGAGTAACGATTCTGTGTCTGTCCCTGAGTAACGATTCTGTGTCTGTCCCTGAGTAACGATTCGGTGTCTGTCCCTGAGTAACGATTCTGTGTCTGTCCCTGAGTAACGATTCTGTGTCTGTCCCTGAGTAACAATTCTGTGTCTGTCCCTGAGTAACTATTCGGTGTCCCTGAGTAACGATTCGGTGTCCCTAAAGTCTCTGTGGCCCTAACTCTGTCTTTAATACACAGAGGTCTGTCTCTCTTGAATGACCGGAGGCTAATGGAGAATTCTAAGATGGCCGCAATTTATAGCTCCACCATTGCACAGTGCTGGCTGGCTGGCTGCTGATTGGCTAATGCGATCACATGTCATGAATGAATGCATTATGGGTCAGCGCGCCTTGTCTGCGCGCCTTCCCAGAGATCCCCGCTCCGTCGCCACACATGTCGCCGCCATTTTTGGGAAAATTAGATTCGCGCATCTGAAGTTTGCTAATTTTCGGATTCGGCGCGAATCAAATTTTTCCTGATCTTCGAAACGAATTCCACTTCGCCATGTTCGATTCGCTCATCTCTAATCACAACTATAAAAAAACAAAGTCACTGAAAAAATATAAACTAAACCTGCCTTAAAAGTGGTCAGTGTCAGTCAGAAAAGCAGTGGACAGTGTCATTAGGCAGTGGATGGTGTCAGAAGGGGCAGTGGACTCTGTCAGTAAGAATATAAAAACAATTGAAAATGCGCTATGTGTGAGTATAGTGACAAATCCGTGAAAAAAAAAGAAACAACTGATATAAATATACAGTAAAGTGCTCAAATTAATCATATGAATATAATTACAAACACTCCATACAGAGGACAATAAGTGCTCAAAGTCCACATGAATAACAGTGAATAAAAGTGAATGGACCACCACCATATAGGCATAATGGAGCCTTACCGAATAAGTAGACCCCTTAATTATAGGGGGGTCAAGATAGGCTTTGTATAGACACAGCTCCATCCCGACTCCTATACTTTGGCTGGGACCCAGGTTCCGTATAGATGTTGGTAAGCCACTCCGATATTGCTATCAAGATTAGCCCATGTTAAAATAAAAAGTGCCTCTCATAGTGCAGTGAAATCAAGGTGTCTTTATTTCGCAAATAAAACCTTACTTACAGACACTGAAGGAATAAGCAGCATTCATATCATAAACTGATTCAAAGATGGCAGGCAACGCGATGACGTCAGAAGGGAGGCTGTGCCCGACGCGTTCTGTCATCAACATACAGCTTCCGGGGCTGAGTGGTGGTCCATCCACTTTGGTGATTTTGTAGATGGAATGAAGAATATCACTACTGATTATTACACCCAGGAAACGGATGTTTTTTCATGAACCGTCTGCTACGGCTGTTATTCACGTGGACTTTGAGCACTTATTGTTCTCTGTTTGGAGTGTTTGTGATTCTATTCATATGATTAATTTTAGTACTTTACTGTATAATTATATCAGTTGTTTCTATTTTTTTCATGGATCTGTCACTATGCTCACACATAGCGCAGCATTAATTGTTTTTATATTCCTATTGAGAGAGGATGTCCTCTTGAAGTGTTTGCAGCTTTATACTATGTGAGTGTGGAACATTTGCACCGTTTTTTTATTATTTAGATTTTGCCAGTAAGGCAGGGGATGGTGCCAGTCAGTAGAGCAGTGGACAATGTCATATCTTTACAAATTTTTTTTTTTTAACAGCCCTGATGTCTCATGTTTGAGATAGGAAAACGAAATTGAGGAAACTTTTCACAATCTCTATATTTGCAGCCTTACAGGCACAGAATGGATTAACAGGAAAAGCTCTACCTGTTCATTCACAAGCAGAAGCATAGTAAATACAGTTTACCATGGTTCAGTTATGAATGAACACATTGAGCGATCGGTACCAATTGGTGCCAGTAGTGACCCAATTAAGTAAATGGGACCACTCTGAAAATGCCCCACAACTGCATGCTTCTTTGGGGTCCAAAGTGTAAAAGCAGATGGTGAGAAAGTAACACAACGCTGCCTGCTTTAACCCCTTGTCCCTGTACTGCAAGGTTGCAGGGCACTTGCAGAGTATCCTCATTTACTTGAATGGGTCATGCTTGGCAGATGCTACAGCCACCAACCATGCCAGGGCATACAAGTCCGGCTGCGACATGTTTACACTCCTGGCCACAGCAGCTAAAGGGGGTGCAGTGGGGATGATACAATACACATCTTAACTATGGGGTTTTACCACTCCCCAAACTGCAAATCTAAATTAACTCTTACTGTTCTGAGCCCCCTGTAAGGCTGCTTATACACGTTGCAGTGCAGTGCTTCTGCAACTTTTCTGGGTTAGTTGCACTTTGCCATAGACTTCTATTATATCCTGCAGATGTGGTGCACTTTCTGAAAATGCACCAAAACTCTTGCATTGAGGACTTGAGGTGCACTTTCAGAAAGTGCATCACACCTGCAGGATATAATAGAAGTCTATGGCAAAGCGCAGCTAACTCAGAAAAGTCGTGGATGCAGTGCACCACACCCAGGGTGTGGGTAAACCACAGCACATCAGTGTGAAAGCTGACCTATACTATTATGCCCAGTTTGTTGCTTTACACTGAGCTGAAGATCTCTTCTTTCTTGTTGCTGACACCACTCTGGAGACCGCTAGCCGGAATAATAGGTGGAGTGCAGTTGGTATCACTCTGCATGGGACAGGATCCAGCACTACAGAGGAGACATCGGCTTATGTGGCTCTTGCTCCCTACTACAGCTCCAACTTTACAAGTAGTCCCTCTGCATTGCAGTCTGCTTGATGCCCTGGGATGGCGGCTCAGACTGCGATCTACCAGGCATCTGGCTGTAATCTACGGGTTGCTGACCTCCGATCTAAAGTATTTTCATCTATATAGTGTCCTTTATTGGAGATCAGAATTATGAGTGGCCACCTGACATTGTCACATATTCAGGAAGTTGATTTATCAGAGTGAACTTTTCTCAGAGTGAACAATTCTTGGAAGAATATCTGTAGATGAAAAATTACACTGAGTCATGTGCCTCAAGGAAGATTATCACCTCTTAAAAATGTACGTTTATTAGATGTGGTGGAACACTGCTGAAGTACAGTTGCTGTTCTTTAGATGTAGTATGTAAACCAGAGCTACTGTGTACATCCAGTCATACAATCACTGAGTGATTGAGTGTTCATTTGTTGCATTGTGCTGAAAAAAAAAACACAGAAAGCATTAGACCTGAATGATTATAAAGGTGCCTTCCCTAAATATCTGCAACCACAACAATAATTGAAGTGATTAATGCAGGCCAGAGACAGGTCGTTTATCAGCCAAATTTTCGTCCGCATGAAAAATCTGCCGATATTCACGTTGTTAGTGGGGCCAGCTCGTCAGCCGGTTTTCGCGGATCTTCACATTTATTTTTATCGGTCATGCTGGAAAATCCACGAAAAACAGCCGTTTTGCGTGGACATTGGTGGCAGCATCGGCAACGGAGCAGACCGATTTTTTTGTTTATCAGCTGAAAATTCGGCCGATAAACGGCCCGTCTATGGCCTGCCTTAGTATTTACTAATGGGGTATTCACAATCACTTCCTCCTACTGCATTCCCTAGTTTAGCCTGTGTACAGACAACAGACTGGCAGCCCTCCCAAAAAAAATTACACTGAGTCATGTGCCTCAAGGAAGATTATCACCTCTTAAAAATGTACGTTTATTAGATGTGGTGGAACACTGCTGAAGTACAGTTGCTGTTCTTTAGATGTAGTATGTAAACCAGAGCTACTGTGTACATCCAGTCATACAATCACTGAGTGATTGAGTGTTCATTTGTTGCATTGTGCTGAAAAAAAAAACACAGAAAGCATTAGACCTGAATGATTATAAAGGTGCCTTCCCTAAATATCTGCAACCACAACAATAATTGAAGTGATTAATGCAGGCCAGAGGCAGGTCGTTTATCAGCCAAATTTTCGTCCGCATGAAAAATCTGCCGATATTCACGTTGTTAGTGGGGCCAGCTCGTCAGCCGGTTTTCGCGGATCTTCACATTTATTTTTATCGGTCATGCTGGAAAATCCACGAAAAACAGCCACCCATCAGTGCCACCCACCTGTGCACATCAGTGCTGCTCAGCAGTTGTGCCAGGCAGCATCGGCAACGGAGCAGACCGATTTTTTTTGTTTATCAGCTGAAAATTCGGCCGATAAACGGCCCGTCTATGGCCTGCCTTAGTATTTACTAATGGGGTATTCACAATCACTTCCTCCTACTGCATTCCCTAGTTTAGCCTGTGTACAGACAACAGACTGGCAGCCCTCCCACTGCCACATATGAGGACCTGTTTGTTTATATCACCATCAAGATTTGATAACATTCTTAAATTAAACATATCGTGTTTCACATCACCTCTGTCTGTCTGCAGTTTTCTTTGGATTTCAAATTGTTTTCCTTGGCTGATGGCCTTTCATTTTTTACTAACATTTTGATTTCAGTCCATAGGGAGCTGCAGCCATTTCTCAGTCATAACAGCCGATGTGCAGAGAGTTGGCACCACTGCCAAGGCTGAAGAACCAAAGTGCCAGAGTGTATCTCTAACAGAATGCTGTGACTGTATCATGGCTGAGCTTAAAGTGTATTTCAAATTGTGTTCTTAATTTTTTTTTTTTTTTTAAATAAGGCCCCTTTCACACTGCTCCGCTGGTGTTTCCCTGGAGCGTGGGTGTAACACAGTGTACCTGCAGTTTTTATGCAGGTTACCTGTGCTTTGCCATAGACTTTTGTTAGATTGGGCAGTTTTGGTGCCTTTTCTGAAAGTTAAAAAAAAAAAAAAAAAGATCAATACTGTCCAATCTAATGGAAGTCTATGGCAACATATGGGTAACTTGCACAAAACCCACAGCTACACTGTGCTTTCTTTCTTAGATGTTTCTTAGGGAGAAGGTGTCATGGCTGACTGCAAGTATTCCTTAACAATTTCAGTGTCAGTCTATCCCAATAGAAAGGACAGGATGAGCTACTTCTCATGGAGAAGCCCAGCATCTACATTTATATACTTTGTTTGAACAGACAGTATTCAAATCTAGTGTACAACTGATGAGATGAGCTCTGCCAGCCAGAGCAAATTATGGCAAACACCGCTCCCCGCCACCCTAATAAACAAAGGGAACTATGTAGGATTTTTCTTTGCTGAAGTTCAAGAAGTGAGCATCTAGGTAAGCTGCAATTATTTAACATATTGCTATGCTATGTGAATGGTGACTTGTAACACATATAAAGTAGGTGTTATCCCAGTTTGGCTGCAAAATGGAAATACACTTTAAACTCTCTATTTGCATGCTCTTGTGCATATCTTTCAAATATGATGTAAAAATATATGTGTATATTATTGTATGATTTCACAAAGGAAAATGAAAAATATTCACATTTGTGATCACCATTCTGAGATCATCATCATCTAATCAAAAATAAATTGAGGTTATGAAAGTCCATTTGTGGAGATGGAACAAAATAAATGCTGCAAGGGAAGAGGGCAGGAAAAAAAAGCACCACTCTTGTGGTTTTGTTTTATGATGGGTTTAATGTATATTCAAAAAATAAGGGCAATTACTGTACCATGTCAATAAAAAAAAAAAAAAGGTTAAAAATCAACTTGCCAGCCAGCTTGCCAACAACCGAATTAACCTAACAGTATGCGTTTAAAAACAGGGGTTTAGTTAGCACACATTTGCAAATACATACATAAGCCACAGAACCACATCATGGCACCCTGGTATTCTGTGGTCCTAACTCTACAAACTTTTGAGAGCCCCCATAGTAGATGCACATGTATTTAAAGGATAGATCAAGGGCAGGTGAACCTGAGGGAGCCCACCCCTCTTTAAAGGCACAGGAGCACACTGGACACCCAGCATGTAGCACAATGGCAGCCAGGGTGTCCAGTGCACCCACTCACCTACAATTCAACAATACAAAAGAAGGCACCTGCCCCAGTCTATAATTGACTTTTGAAGCAATGACTACGTGAACCAGACAACACATGTCAATTAAAAAAAAAAGGTTCAAAATCAACTTGCCAGCCAGCTTGCCAACAACCGAATTAACCTGTCTAACAGTATGCATTAAAAACAGGGGTTTAGTTGGCACACGTTTGCAAATACATACGTAAAACACAGAGCCACATCACGGCACCCTGGTATTCTGTGGTCCTAACTCTACAAACTTTGAGAAGCCCCATAGTAGAGGCACATGTATTTAAAGGATAGATCAAGGGCAATTACTGTACCATCAATGGGGACTCCTTACAGCAAATTGCTGCTATTTTTTTTTTCCACTGGTGTTTTTTTTTTGCACTGACAGCTCTCATGGGAAGGCCAAGAGTTTGGTAAACACAACAGTACAACCATAAAATAAGGAACAAACAAGTGGATTAGAGTAAGTAGTGCAGGAGAAAGCCAGACTATATAACTCTTTATAGTGGGGCAACAGCACATGTGTATTATTAAGGTCTGCATAACCATTTATTTAAAAAAAAAAAAATGACCCCCTTTTTTTTTTCTTTTTTTTTAACTAGTTGCCGACCGCAGATAGCCAAATGACAGCTACACTGTGGCTGGCCAGTTCTGGGAGGACGTCCTATGACATCCTTCCAGAATGCACTCTCCGGGGGCGCGCACCCGGTGATCACGTAATCAGCTGTGTCTGTAGGACACAGTGATGTGGTCAAAAGCCAATCACAGCGACTTTTTACCACGTGATCAGCCGTGTCCAATGACATGCTGATCACAGGGAAATGCAGTTGCCGGTTCTCGGCTGCACTTTCCTCACGCTGTCAGAACGTGGGGAAAGTACTGCCGAGAACCGGCAGTTGTCAGAGTAGGGATTGGCACCGATCATCAGGGCACTGATGATCAGTGCCCTGATGATCGGTGCCCAGCAGTGCCACCCACCTGTGCCCATCAGTGCCACCCACCTGTGCACATCAGTGCTGCTCAGCAGTTGTGCCAGTCAGTGCCCAGCAGTTGCGCCAGTCAGTGGTGACTATCAGTAACCGTCATCAGTACCGCCTATCCGTGCCACCTCATCAGTGCAGCCTCATCAACGCAGTGAAGGAGAAAAATTACCTGTTTGCAAAATGTTATAATAGAAACAAAGAATCCTTTTTTTTTTTTTTTTTTTCAAATTTTTTGCTCTTTTTTTTCTTTATAGCATAAAAAGTAAAATACCCAGCGGCAAGTAAATACCACCAAAAGAAAGCACTATTTGTGAGAAAAAAATGATAAAAATTTCATATGGGTACAATGTTGCATGACCACGCAATTGTCATTTAAATTGTGACAGCGTTGAAAGATGGAAATTGGCCTGGTAAGGAAGGGGGTATAAGTGCCCGGAAGGCAAGTGGTTAAAGTAGACAGTCCATACAGGAGCCGTACAGCGTGCAGAGCCTACATACTGACATTTCCGGGGCCTGCTGCTGTCACCTTCAGCTGCACATTGAGATGTACTAAAAGAGGCGGCTGTGTGTATCTGTGGGACAGGGTTTGCTTAAAGCACCCACATATGTACTGATGTATGCTCCGAATGCACACTAAATTGGTGGCAGCAGGTTACAGGGCATGGCATTACGTAGGCTCTGCACAATGTAGAGCCATGTGGATGAAGCCTTAGATGTCACCTGTCTCACATATTGATAATAGGTTGAGTCCTGAAGAAATAACCAAGAGAGTTGGTGATCACCGTGCGCATTCAGGTATCGTAGAAGGTATTAAATGTGTTCTTAGTAATTTTATTTTGCCAAGTTACCATGTTTTTTTTTCTTTTGTTTTTTTTTTCCAGTGAGGAAGACATTTCTCGTGTCCAAGACTTGATTAAAGACCCCTCGTACAAGGCCAACCCCCTGTCCCGAGTGACAGAGCACCTGTTGAAGCGTATGAAAGCTGAGCAAGGAGGCCTGCCTAACCTCTGATGGTGTGACACAAAGCATTGACATGACACTGGGGATGTGGTAGAGAGGTCAAGACACAACCTGCTCCAGGAAATGCAAGAAAATGGCAGCAAATTATAAAGACAAACTTTTCCACCAACATTAGGCTAATACTAAAGCCATGTATGCAGGAATGTGGTCATGTTTGTACTGTCAAATACATCTGGCAGTGGTTAACACATATTGCCTTTTGAAATGTTATCTAGTAATTATGTATGAAAAGATCTGTATCCATCTGTTTTATATCTGAAACCCAAAAGTTTGCCCTTGGTTTCCAAACACAAAAATGTTTTAGCCCAACATAGTAAACATGACTTTGTTAAAGAGAACTTTTTCCCCCAGCCCAGACAGCCTCCCCCCGCCCCACTGGTGTTCATTTTACACTTAACCCCCCATTCTTATCCTGACTGCTAGGTTGAGCACAATTCGTATATTCCGCCACCCATTAAATCCAGTGCTGTCCTGTAGTAATTCACCAAAAACCACTACATCTGAGTCCTGTGCCACCATCTTCTTTGCTGACATCATGAGGGAGACGGTTATCTCTTTCAGATCCTAGCAGCCGGTCTCCTGTATAATTTGTGATGTGTGAAGCCCTTGAGGCTTTGCATAGGGGCCTAAGTGAGAAAGGCAGAAGTGTAGGATACATGACGCTGAAAAAGGTATTTACCCACAAACAAAAAAAAATTGTAGTGCAATATCTGGAAAGAGCAGGGATTTGAGGAGTTACAGAGGAGTGTAATTAACAAAACAAGTAAATGGGAGTGAATGTTTGCATTGTTGCTCCATGTTGTACTTAAGTGAAATTTATACAAATAATGTGCTTAGAGCTGAAAGTTTGATAAGATACATATTATCAGCAGATACTTCATTGTTACCATTAGCATAATTTCAGTCACCTGGTGTTTTATCAGCTAAAGTATTGTTGGGAAACATGTTGCTTATGTGTGATGATGTATAAGGCCCCTTTCACATGAGTGGTCCGATCGGGTCTGCCTGTCCATTTTTCAGGCGGGCCTGATTGGACCTTCCAGTCTTCTCTGAGAGCAGTCTGATGTAAATGGACTTGTGTCCGTTTACACACGGCTACCTCCGATCCGGGGGAAAAAAAAAAGCAGAAGGGAACCTTTCCTCTCTGGCCGGATTAGATCAGAGGTCAGTTGGGTGTAAACTGACAACCGGTTTGTCTACATTCGACTGCCCATAGAGCAGAGTCTGTGTCCGCTCTGCACAAGCGGATCGGACATGCACTTGTCATCCGACTACTCTGCCCAGCTCAGCAGGGGAGCAGCGGACAGATCCCCTGCTGAGCAAAATGGATCTGGCCTGTGTGAAAGGGGCCTAAGATTTAATGCTTGTAACTCCCCCACCACTTTGGGTGCAGCTGCTGCTTTTCACCTTAACACATTTAGGGCTTATTTACACTTGTCTTCCTCTTGAAGAGCAATCCGTGTTGGATGGTTTTTCAGAGCAATTTTGGACAGGCAGTGAGGAGGTGTTATGCCGTCCCTTCACTTTCTGTTATGCCATCTCCTCACTTTCTGTTTAAGCCCCTAAAAACCTGCACAACTGCATGCATTGCATGTGGTTTCAGGGCAATGAAATGCAGGTGCCATTCATTTGAATACCACTCTTCGACTGCAACAGGGATTGTTTTTTCCCATACATATACACATACACACTCCTGTCCGCTGCCTTTGCAGCTGAACATGTTTCCACCTGTCTACCACAACAAAAGGATGGGCTTTAACACCCACTCACCCCACACGAGTCACTGGGCAGCCAGTGTTTCTGTGCTGAGTGCACTCTCCCAATATAAAGACAGCTCTGGGTCCCCAGTACTGATCAGTAGCCGACGGGACAGGCTTCTGATCATGTGACCACTGTGACAGCCAATCACAGTGGTTAGAATGATGGCTTATCCTTCTCAACTCCTGGATGTATAGAACTTTATAAAGTAATATGATGGGAAGGATTTAAGGGGAAGTGGTTGAGGGTTGGTAAATACGCAGCTCAACTGTGCGTATTTGCTCTGTATATGGGTCCGTTTTTGTTAAAATTGCAATGATATGCTCTTATGTAACAATTTACTGAAACATCTCAGGGCTTTATTTACTGTGCTGTTCAAATGCTTACAAATTCAATGCAATTCGATTTATACTATATTGGCTGTTCAAAGAGATGACCTTTGATGGCAACTGATCACAACAGTCACCTCAGATAGACAATCTAAATAAAAAGAACACAACGCACTCTAATAATTGAATAAGAATAGGGTACTTAAACAATTGTTACATTCATAATTTTAATGCTGCAGACTGCTAATACACAAAAATGTTTTGCTATGTCAGATTAAACAGTGGTATGTGTGTTTGGACATTCTGATATTGGAAGGATAAAATAAAAAATTGGTATTGCCTTTTATTGTTTGTTTTTATATAGAAATACAGAAGTTCGGGTAAAAAAAGAAAAAAATGAACTCTTAACTCGGAAGCATCTCTAGTGGATGTCAAACCAATGCCTTTGACACAAGCCTAAAGCCTGTTCACACAGACCCCTAAAGTGAGCCCTGTTTCCTTTTTCTCAGTGTGACAACACCAAGCAATGTGCTGGAGCTGCATCTAGGGCTCTGCCCTCTGAGCACATTAATATGCTCTAAAACTATTAAAGGTAATCTTTCCTCGGGGACAAATGGGGACTGCCAATGCTAACTTTTTTTTTTTTTTCTTTCTAAATGTTAGTGGTCTGGCTGCTCATTCAGTATTTTGAGTGACTGACTTGAACAACCTTACAGATCAGAGAATTTAGAAGTCCTTACTGTTTGGTTGTTGAATAAGTATTAAGACAAGGGAGTCAGTGGACAGTTGGTCAACTAGTATTTTTCAAATTAAAAATCACCAAGCTTCACTCCAGATAGGTTCACTTTCAAATTCAGTGCTAAACAGTTACTGCAACTGCTATTTAAGTATGTATGCAGATTAAAAAGATGCTCTCGGGTGTCTAAACATATCCAGATTGCAATCATCTGTAACAGAAATGGAATTATACTCACCTTTTATAAACCCATGCCTCCTACCTCCCTCCATTCCATTGCTGCATCCTACTCATCACATAGCACTTTAACAAAGGGGAGGCAGCTGAAGAGGTGTATGGATATTTTTAGAGAGCTAAAAGGTTCAGTTTTAAGGCTTTGATCACACATCTTCACTGAAATCCAAAAGTCAAAAAGATGAGCTGTATTTAACCACTTGCCTACCGGGCACTTATACCCCCTTCTTTACCAGGCCAATTTTCAGCTTTCAGCGCTGTCGCACTTTGATAATTGCGAGGTCATGCAAGATTGTACCCATATGAAATTTTTATAATTTTTTTTCTCACAAATAGAGCTTTCTTTTGGTGGTATTTAATCGTCGCTGGGCATTTTACTTTTTGCGCGATATTCTATTATAAAATTTTTCTAACAGGTAATTTTTCTCCTTCACTGATGTGCGTTGATGAGGCAGCACTGATGGGTACTAATAGGCAGCACTGATAGGTAGCACTGATGGGCACTGATAGGCGGCACTGATAGGCAGCACTAATGAGGTGTCACGAATAGGCGGCACTGATAGATGGCACTAACTGGCATCACTGCTGGGCACTGACTGGTGGCACTGCTAGGCACTGACTGGCACAACTGCTGGGCACTGACTGGCGCAACTGGTGGCACTGACTGGCAGCACTGCTGGGCTGCACTGATTGGCACAGGTGGGTGGCAATGGTGGGCACAGGTAGGTGGCACTGCTGGGCATAGGTAGGTGGCACGTCTGGGCACAGGTGTGTGGCACAGGTGGGCGTACTGCTGGGCGGAACTGGTGGGTGGCACTGCTGGGCACCGATCATCAGTGCCCTGATGATCAGTGCCGATTCCTGCTCTGAGAACTGCCGGTTCTCGGCAGTACTTTCCTCATGCTCTGACAGCATGAGGAAAGTGCAGCCGAGAACCGGCAATTGCATTTCCCTGTGATCAGCGTGTCATTGGACACTGCTGATCACGTGGTAAAAGGCTGCTGTGATTGGCCTTTTACCACATAACGTGATCAGCTGTGTCCTACGGACACAGCGATCACGGAGATCGCCGGGGGCGCGCAGGAGAGCGCGTTCTGGAAGGACATCATTTGACGCCCTCCCAGAACTGGCCGGCCGCAGGGTAGCCGTCATTCGGCTACCTGCGGTTGGCAAGTAGTTAAACTGCAGTGTTAACCATTTCCATACCTGGCACTTTTACCCCTTCCTGCCCAGGCCATTTTTCAGGTTTCAGCGCTCTCACACTTTGAATGACAATTGCGCGGTCATACAACATTGTACCCAAACTAACATTTTATCATTTTCTTCACACAAAACTAGAGCTTTCTTTTGGTGGTATTTAATCACCGCTGGGGTTTTTATTTTTTGCTAAATTAACAAAAAAAGACCGGAGATTTTGAAAACAAAACACGTTTTTGTTTCTGTTAGAAAAGTTTGCAAATAAATAATTGTTCTTCATAAATTTAGGCCAAGATGTATTCTACTACATGTCTTTGGTGAAAATAACCCAAATTAGGATGTATTTTTTAGCTTGTAGGAAAGTTATAGAGTTCACAAACTATGGTATAGATCTGAATATTGATCAATCCTGAAGTACTGACAGCCAATCTAATTTCTTGAGGTCCAAGAATGTCAGAACAGTACAGATATCCCCCAAATGACCCCTTTTTGCAAAGTAGACAGTCCGATGTACTTCATAAGAGGCATGGCGAGTTTTTTGAAGTTGGATTTTTTTTGTCATTTTTCGGAAAATGAAAAAATTAAAATTATTTTCACTATTTTTTTTTTTTTTTTTTTTACATACTATCACCAGCGCAGTACAGCGTCATCATATAACTGGCATGGCGGTGATCAGGGACACTGACTGGTGACAGGATGGAAAAAAAAATTTTTTTATTTTTTCGTTTTTAATTTTTTATTACTTTTCTTTTTAAGATTTTTTTTTTTTTTATATTTCACTATGTCCAAAGTAGTACAATGTTACCATAGTAACATTGTACTACTTTGGGGAAGTGATCAGTATTTTTTTGTTTTTGTTTTTTTTTACACAATTTGCTTATAGCAAAGAATTACTTTGCTATAAGCAAGCATTTACCTGAATGACAGGGTTTTTTTTTTTTTTTTTTGTGCTTAGCTGTGATTTGGCCACAGCTAATCACATGACATGTGCATGTGATCGCTGTGACCATTCACAGCTAGACACTAGTATACAATGAATGGCATGAATGAAGCCATCCACTGTATACAACTGTCATGTGACCTGCTGTGATTGGTCACAGCAGGTCACATGGTACCGGCAATGGGGCCAGTACTCAGATCTGTCATCGGCCGTGTCCGAGGTACACGGCTGGTGACAGATCATGCCGCTGCACGGCTCTGCAAGCGCGAAAACTGCGCACGTGCGGGAGGACGCCATATGGCGTCCACCTGGAAATCTACAGCCTTTTCCCGGCCGCCAAACGGCTATTGGCCGGGCAGCTATTGGTTAATGTGTCCTAGGAGAACACCTACCATAGCAATCTATGTATAGTGCATCCTAACTGAAATATAGGTTCACTCCCACTTACCACACTGCATGTAACCACAGATGTCTGAACTGTTCACCTGACTGGTACAGATTAGTACTTCTTGTTAACATGCAATATTTAGGTGTAGTACTGCCCTTTTAAAAGTCCTTTGTGCTTCCGCCAAGCATTTGATCAGTTATGACAAACTGTAATCTTGTGTGGCATAGCCTTTCGGCAATACATCTTCACAACATGAACTAAATCTCAAAGGATGCTCTTAGGTATTACTGTGTACATAAGGGGTGCTCTTAGTAGTCGTCTCTGTGGGCTTATACTTGGGTTTTGCAGAACATCTGTAACATATTTTACATTGCTGAAAGTAGAATTTACCTGGTGTGATAAATCACTCTTGTCATCTCACTCATCGCTCCTTATGGACATTTCGCCTTACACTGGATACATTTCCTATCTGGGAAATAATTATTTGATCCCCTGCAGATTTTGTACGTTTGCCCACTTACAAAGAAATAAAGCATCTTTAATGTTTTTGTCATAGGTGTGTTTAAAATGATAGAGACAGAATATCAACCAAAAATTCAGAAAAAACACGATACAAATGTTATAAATTGAGTTGCAGTTCAGTGAGTAAAATAAGTATTTGATCCCCGAGCAAAACATGACCGTATTTGGTGGAGAAACTCTTGTTGGCAAGCACAAAGGTAAGACGTTTCTTGTTGTTTACCAGGTTTGCACACATCTCAGGAGGGATTTTGATCCACTCTTCTTTACAGATCTTCTCTAAATCCTTAAGGTTTCTTGACTGTTGCTTGGCAATTCGAAGTTTCAGCTCCTTCCATACATTAAGGTCTGGAGACTGGCTAGGCCACTCCATGACATTAATGTGCTTCTTCTTGAGCCACCTCCTTTTTTTTTTTTTTTTTTTTTTTTTTTTTTTTTTTTTTTTTTTTTGCTTTGGTGTGTTTTGGGTCATTTTTATGCTGGAAGACCCATCCATGACCCATCTTCAGTGTTCTGGCTGAGAGAAGAAGGTTCTCATCCAAACTTTTGCAATACATGGCCTGTCCAGTGGCCTTTCAATGTGGCAAAGTCGGCCTGTACCTTTAGCAGAGAAACAGTCCCAAAGCATAATGTTTCCCCCTCTGTGCTTCACTGTAGGGATGGTGTTCTTATGGTCACAGTCTGCATTTTTCTTCTTCAAACACGGCAAGTCGAGTGAATGCCGAAGAGCTCACTTTTGGTCTCATCTGACCACAGCACTTTCCTCCCAATCTTTCACTGAATCATTCAGATGTTCATTAGCAAACCTCAGACGGGCCTGTACATGTGCCTTCATGAGGAAGGGAACCTTGTGGACGCTGCAGGATTTCAATCCATGGTGGTGTATTGTGTTACCAATAGTTTGGTGACTTTGGTCTCAACTGCCTTGAGATTATTCACAAGCTCTTCCAGTGTAGTTCTGGGCTGATCTCTCACTTTTCTCATGATCATCCTTACCCCATGAGGCGAAATCTTGCATGGAGCTCCAGACCGAGGACAATTGATGGTTATTTTGTATTTCTTCCATTTGTGAATAATCGCTCCAACAGTTGTCTCCTCCTTACCAAGCTTCTTGCTGATGGTCTTGTAGCCTATTCCAGCCTTGTGCAGGTCTACAATCTTGTCCCTGATGTCCTTTGACTAATCTGTGTACCAAATGAGCACATAGTCCACAGGTGTCAAACTGGTGGCCCTCCAGCTGTTGTCAAACTACAAGTCCCAGGAGGCATTGCAAGATTGACAGTTACAAGCATGACTCCCAAAGGTAGAGGCCGATTTGACACCCCTGCCAGTCTGTGGGAGCCAGAATTATTGTTGGTTGGTAGGGGATCAAGTACTTATTTTATTCACTGAACTGCAACTCAGTTTATTACATTTGTATCGTGTTTTTTCTGGATTTTTGGTTGATATTCTGTCTCATTTTAAAATACACCTATGATAAAAATTATAGACCCCTCATTTCTATGTGGCAAACTTACAAAATCTGCAGGGGATCAAATAATTATTTTCCCCACTGTATGTGCACATTGGTAATACCTAGGTGAATTGCAAAAAGCAAGTGGAGCAAACTGTTTAGTTTCCTTTTATTATGACCTAGTACAGAGGTTAGGATTTGGCATTATTCAGCCACACTATAATTGCTTTATAAATTCTTCTCATATAGAAATACAGATACTTTACATTGTTTATAGAATAACTATTTTATTTCTTAATTTGCTGTGAAATAGCTAGGAAAAAAATTATGCGTGCACATGCCTGGTACAACTTTCTCTCTTGTCTGTATCAAAACCCACCATCCAGCAGAAACCTTCATTAATTCTGCTTGCAACAAAGTCACTACTGTGCTGATCTTCTATTGAACCCTCAGGCTGGCTGGGACTTGTAGTGCAAGGAGTACAAATATTGGTATTGCAGCTCTCCAATTTTCCCACAGGATGGCAGAAGAGGATCTAAGTAAAAGACAAAAGTGACATAGTGCACAACCGCCCTGGTGTAACTCCATTTCTTAAACTGACAAAGGAGGTCACGTCTCCGAAACGCGTCATCATAGCAACCATGCTGATGTTTCCTTCTCCGAGTAGCGAGACATAAACACCAAGCGCATGCCGGCCGGCCTGGCCACATGCGCAGTAGTACGCTGTATGATCTGTCAATCCAGGAGAGCTACTACCACACTAGCTCACTACACGACTTGTACCAGCAGCCTGAGGGAAGCCGAGGAGGACTATTCTTTAAAAGTGCGTTATACATGACTGTACCATGTCAGTGCAATTGTATGATATTAACCTTAATAAATGGAGTTACACTAGGGAGGTTGTGTAAAATCTCATGCATGTGCGCTAAGGCCATACCTCAAATGTACCTGCATATTAAGCACAGCTCTTCCAGCCCTTTGCATACACGTTCCTAAAGCAACGGCAGCAAAATTCTGCTGTCACTGCTATAGCAGCATGTACACAGAGGGCTGAAAGGACATGTGCAGTAAGGGCTCAGTGTGGATGTGGCTGCACAATAAAGAAAAAGTGCTTTCAGTCCTTTTGAATACTGTACATGTTGCTTTTGCAGCAGATGTTTGCTGCTGCTATTATAGTAACTTTACACAGAGCTAGAAAGTCATATGGTCCCACAGCAAGCAAGGCAGGGTATGTTGATTAGATATAATAAGGCTTAAATATATTTAAAAAAAACACTCTTCCTTGGATGTCCATTTGCATCTCTCGCCTTCTCCCATCTTTGCCCTCATCCAGCAATTCTCCGGCCCTCCCCCCCCTTGCTGCAAATCTCTTGAGACCCAAAAAAAATAAAATACCTGATGACTCCTGGGATTAGTGATGATTGTATCCCAGGAGTCAAGGGGACTACAGTGGCCTACATCATTCCCCTAGAAACCGGAAGTACACTAAAAAAGGTATTTAGTGTCAACATGCATGTATATAATTTTTTTTTCCAAAAAAAAGATAGTATGGGGGGGGGGGGGGGCGACAAGGCATTCTGAAGCAACTTTTTAAAATGACCAAAGGTCCGTTTTTAAGCTTCATTCATTCATTTTTTTTTTGGGCAGGGGGTTTCCACAGAAATCCTGTGTGTAGCACTCCGATACTACAGGGAATCCCTGGAGACTGCAGTCACATTATAGGGTATGGTCAAATATTACAGGCTGCGGAAGGGAGTGGGAGGAGCCAAATGTATACTGTACAGGAAAGTGTATATATATATATATATATATATATAGGAAGAGGTGGAGAAAAGTCTATGGCCTCTGTTGGTTTCCTGTCAGTGATGCTCAGCCCAGAGGTCATAGTGAGTACTCAGTCCACCTGCAGGACCTACAATTATATCTACAACTGCTGGAAAAAAGCAAATGGGAGAGGTATTTGTAGTTTTACAAGCCTGAGCTTTTTTTTCCAAATATGTAGCAAAGATTGAATGAAAAAAAGGAAAAAAAAAAAAGTTTAGTTCTGCTTTAAAAATTATGAATAGCTTTATTTTAAATAAAAAATATGATAAGTGCTGAATACTATACAGCTACACTCTGATTCTGGTGTTTTGTCTGCTAAAAATATGTAGGCTGCTAAGCCCATGAATGGATCAATTTCACTAATAAGATGAAGGGTGTTCAACTTCAGGGCATCACTGTTGAGTGAATGAATACATATCGTCTCAAGAGATTTTCTGTTGCAGGGATGTTAAAAGGTGCAATTACAGAGATAATGACAGTCAAAAAGCTTATACATTACAAGACCTCACACCTCCCCAAAACATCTTTACAAAGAATGAATGTGCTTTTAAAGCGGTTTCTCATTGACAATATGTGCAAGGTAAAGAGCACAACGCTCTACAAGCAAGTATAATATATCTCTGCAGTACTTAAGATTTTGAATAAAAGAATCAATAAGCAATGTTGTTAAAGTTTCTCATCTCTTGGTCTTTATTAAGTGAACTAACAATAAGATGGTATTGTGGGCACAAGAAGGTTCCTGTATGTACCATTAATTTGAGAAATACTGTTCCAGCACATTCCAGGTCAGTTGCCCGTAGCTAGGCCTACTGATCATTTTAACCAGGCATGTCAAACTGCAGCCTCTGTGACCTGCACAATATAATTTGCCTACCCAATGCCTTCAGCAGAGTACCTGCTCGACTAAGGTACCTCCCTGCCTGTTACTATTTTCAGGGGAGATGTCTCATAGCAGGTGTGGATTGAGAACCTTTGATCTGGCAGGAAAATACAACCAAATAGCCCTTTCATGGCATGGATAGATTTCTGTGGGCTAAGGAAAATGCACCAAGTGTGCATTGAGAACCTTTGACCTGGCAGGAAAACACAACTAAACAACCCTGTCATGGTATGGATAGATTTCTGTGGGCTAAAGAATATGCACCAAGCAATATGTGTCATGCTTCCCTGTGCATTGGTAAGCATGGTGAAAGGTGGGTGTATCTAAAGGACATAGATTATAATACATTTTCATAATGTTCCAACATTGGCTTTCTTTGTGTCCCTCTGCATTTATTCACTCGACATCTTAAAACCACAAGACAATTGGTGCTGAAAGACTGTCCTCTACAAGACACTGCAGTTTCAGTTCTGAACAGATGCCGGTAGCTGTAGGAGGTCCACCATGCATCATTGACTTCTGGTCCAGTTCAGATTAGTGGGCTCAATTCACAAAGAGTTATTTACCTCTTTAGAATCTGAGAGAAAAGAACTCATAGCATTTTTAACAGTTTTTTTGCAATTCACAAAAAACGCTACTAAGATAAAGCATAAGTTATTTCTTCAAAATGTGAGGTATTTATCTCATGAAACCACTTGGTATTTTATCTCATGACGTGATATCCAGTGGGATGGATACAGTGGAGAAGGATTAGAACCACTGTCAGTTTTTATTGCTAATAAAGCAGTAAAATGGTTTAAACTGTAAAAATATAGCAGCTCAAAAGGTCAGTGTGGTCCCTGAAGCAAATTTATAAATGCAAAAGAAAAAAGGTGACTGGAACACCAGTCAAACAGAAGCAGTTTTCACAGGACATATGTGGTGTGTCAAAAACAACTAAGTTAAATTAAGGAATTACAAAATATCTTTCTAAATGTCAAATACTGAACACACACACACACACACACTTAGAATATCGTGCAAAAGTTTATTTATTTCAGTAATGCAACTTAAAAAGGTGAAACTAATATATGAGATAGGACTCATTACATGCAAAGCAAGATAGTTCAAGCCGTGATTTTGGCTTACAGCTCATGAAAACCCCAAATCCACAATCTCAGAAAATTACATGCAATCAATAAAGCAAGGATTGTACATAGAACAATATCGGACCTCTGAAAAGTATATGCATGCATATGTACTCAGTACTTGGTTTGGGCCCTTTTGCAGCAATTACTGCCTCAATGCAGCGTGGCATGATAGCTATCAGCCTGTGGCACTACTGAGGTGTTATGGAAGACCAGGGTGCTTCAATAGCGGCCTTCAGTTCTTCTGCATTGTTCGGTCTCATCTTTCTCTTGGCAATGCCCCATAGATTCTCTATGGGGTTCAGGTCAGGTGTGTTTGCTGGCCAATAAAGCACAGTAATCCCACGGTCATTGAACCAGGTTTTGGTGTTTTTGGCAGTGTGGGCAGGTGCCAAGTTCTGCTGGAAAATGAAGCCAGCATCCCCATAAAGCTTGTCTGCGGAAGGAAGCATGAAGTGCTCCAAAATCTTCTGGTAGACGGTTGCGTTGACCCTGGACTTAATGAAGCACAGTGGACCAACACCAGCAGATGACATGGCTCCCCATATCAACACAGACTGTGGAAACTTCACACTGGACTTCAAGCATCTTGCAGTGGGTGCCTCTCCATTCTTCCTCCATACTCTGGGTCCTTGGTTTCCAAATGAGATGCAAAAGTTGCTCTCATCAGAAAAGAGAACTTTGGACCACTGAGCAACAGTCCAGGTCTGTTTTTCTTTAGCCCAAGTAAGACGCTTCTGACGTTGTTTGTTGTTCATGAGCGGCTTAACAAGAGGAATACGACATTTGAAGCCCATGTCCAGGATCCGTCTGTGTGTGGTGGCTCTTGATGCACTGACTCCAGCCTCAGTCCAGTCCTTTTGAAATTCCCCAACACTTTTGAATGGCCTTTTCCTGACAATCCTCTCCAGGCTGCGGTCATCCCTGCTGCTTGTGCACTTTGTGAACATCCAACTTCTTTTGCAATTACCTTTTGAGGCTTTCCCTCCTTATGGAGGGTGTCAATGATGGTTTCCTGCACAACTGTCAAGTCAGCAGTCTCCCATGATTGTGATTCCTACTGAACCAGACTGAGAGACCATTTAAAGGCTCAGGAACCCTTTGCAGGCGTTATGTCTTAATTAGCTGATTAGAGTGGGACACTTTGAGCCTAGAATATTGCACCTTTTCACAATATTCTAATTTTCTGAGATTGTGGATTTGGGGTTTTCATGAGCTGTAAACCATAATCATCACAATTATGACAAATCACAGCTTGAACTATCTTACTTTGCATGTAATGAGTCTATCTCATATTAGTTTCACCTTTTAAGTTGCATTACTGAAATAAATGAACTTTTGCACGATATTCTAATTTTTCAAGTTTCACCTGTATATACACAGTTGTGTTCAAAATAATAGCAGTCAGACATCACTAACCTGATCAATCACTGTTTTTGGTAGAAATTATATGTCTACACGGCAAATAATTTACTAGCAGGTGTAGTAGAGTAATAGAAATCCAACAGTCATGACATGCATGCTGCTGATTCTGTGTAATTGAATCACTAATTAAAAGGGGCATGTTCAAAATAATAGCAGTGTGGAGTTATATTAGTGAGGTCATTCATTCTTTGAAAAACAGGTGGCAATTATTGCCCTTATTTAACCATTTGCCGCCCGGCCAATGGCCGTTTGGCGGCAGCAAAAGTGCTTCTGCATGCCAGCTGCACGCCATTTGGCGTGCTCCCGCACATGCTCAGTTCGCGCAACTGCAGAGCGGCGCAGCAGCGCGATCTGTCACCGGCCGTGTACCTCGGACACGGCCGATGACAGATCCAAGTACCTTCTCCCGTTGCTGGTACCATGTGACCTGCTGTGACCAATCACAGCAGATCACATGACAGTTGTATACAATGGATGGCTTCGTTCATGCCATCCATTGTATACTAGTGCCTAGCTGTGAATGGTCACAGCAGGTCACATGCACACGTCATGTGATTAGCTGTGACCAAATCACAGCTAAGCACAAAAAAAAAAAAAAACTGAATGAATCGATTTCATTCTGGTAAATGCTTGCTTATAGCAAAGTAATTCTTTGCTATAAGCAAATTGTGTAAAAAAAAAAAATAAAATAAAAAAAATACTGATCACTTCCCCAAAGTAGTACAATGTTACTATGGTAACATTGTACTACTTTGGTCATAGTAAAATATGAAAAAAAAAATCTTAAAAAAAAAAAATAAAAAATAAAAAATTAAAAATAATAAAAAAATATATATATTTTTTTTTTTTCATACTGTCACCAGTCAGTGTCCCTGTTCACCGCCATGCCAGTTATATGATGACACTGTACTGCACTGGTGACAGTATGTAAAAAAAAAAAATTGTGAAAATAATTTTTTTAATTTACCAAAACATTATGACAAAAAAAATACAACTTCAAAAAACTCGCCATTCCTCTTATGAAGTACGTCGGACTGTCTACTCTGCAAAAAGGGGTCATTTGGGGATATCTGTACTATTCTGACATTCTTGGACCTCAAGAAATTAGATTGGCCGTCAGTACTTCAGGATTGATCAATATTCAGATCTATACCATAGTTTGTGAACTCTAACTTTCCTACAAACTAAAAAATACATCCTAATTTGAGTTATTTTCACCAAAGACGTAGTAGAATACATCTCGGCCTAAATTTATGAAGAACAATTATTTATTTGTAAACTTTTATAACAGAAACAAAGAAAAACATGTTTTTTTTCCAAAATTTTTGGTCTTTTTTTGTTAATTTAGCAAAAAATAAAAACCCCAGCGGTGATTAAATACCACCAAAAGAAAGCTCTAGTTGTGTGAAGAAAATGATAAAATTTTAGTTTGGGTATAATGTTGTATGACCGCACAATTGTCATTCAAAGTGTGAGAGCGCTGAAACGTGAAAACTGGCCTGGGCAGGAAGTTGTAAAATTGCACGGTATTGAAATGGTTAAGGAAGGCAGCAAATGTTGTACATGCTGGTTACAGTGCATTTCTCTCTGAAATTCTGAAGAAAATGGGTCGTTCCAGACATTGTTCAGAAGAACAACGTACCTTGATTAAAAAGTTGATTGGAGAAGAGAAAACATATAAAGAAGTGCAGAAAATGATAGGCTGCTCAGCTAAAATGATCGCAAATGCTTTAAAATGGCAACCAAAACCTGAAAAACGTGGAAGAAAGTGAAAAACTACCATTCGAATGGATAGAAGATAGCCAAAATGGCAAGGACTCAGCCAACAATCAGCTCTAGGAAGATCAAAGAAGGTCTAAAGTTACCTGTGAGTACTGTTACAATTAGAAGACGCCTATGTGAAGCCAAGCTATCTGCAAGAAGCCCCCGCAAAGTCCCACTGTTGAAAAAAAGATGTGCTGAAGAGGTTACAATTTGCCAAAGAGCACATTGACTGGCCTAAAGAGAAATGGTGCAACATTTTGTGGACTGATGAAAGTAAGATTGTTCTTTTTGGGTCTAGTGGCCAGAGACAGTTTGTCAGACGACCCCCAAACACTGAATTCAAGCCACAGTACACTGTGAAGACAGTGAAGCATGGTTGTGCAAGCATCATGATATGAGGATGTTCTCATACTACGGTGTTGGGCCTATTTATCACATACCAGGGATCATGGATCAGTTTGAATACATCAGAATACTTGAAGAGGTCATGCTGCCTTATGCTGAAGAGGAAATGGCCTTGAAATGGGTGTTCGAACAAGACAACGACCCCAAATAGAAAACTTGTGGGGTGACATCAAAAATGCAGTTTCTGAGGCAAAACCAAGAAATAGAGAAGAACTGAGGAATGTAGTCCAATCATCCTGGGCTGGAATACCTGTTCACAGGTGCCAGAAGTTGGTTGACTCCGTGCAACACAGATGTACAGCAGTTCTCAGAAACAGTGCTTATACAACTAAATATTCATTAAGTGATTCAAAGGAAAGCAAAATCTTCAAACATTTTTCAGTTTATATAGTGAATGTTTGAGTTTGTAAAGAAGAATACAAACACTGCTATTTTTTTGAACACTCTAAAATTAACTTTTCTTCAATTTTTTTAGAGGAACAACACAAATTTGATATATTTTTCTTCATGTGTTGATTTGGAATAGAATGTGTAGTATTCCCAATGCATTTGTGTGTATGGAAATAAAAGCTATTAGAAGGATTTTGAGCTTTATTCACTTTTTTCACACTGCTATTATTTTGAACACAACTGTATATATATATATATATATATATATATATATATATATATACACCCTTCTACCATCAATAAAAAAAGATAATGTTGTCATTGGGGAGATTTCTCCTTACTTCCTGCCCTGGCCAAAACAGGAAGTGAGAGAAAATCCCTACAAATTAAAAGAGTCCATTGGTCCCCCCAGGTCACCAGAACTAGTGTCCCCATTGGAAGATTGGAATGATTCTGTGTTTTTCAATATTTAGGTTTCTACGCATTAATGTTGAGAAACTGATCCAAAAGGTATATTATACTCCATATTAGCTACTATATTTTTACATAAATACTACATGTCTGGACTGCTACTTATTTAACTTATGCATTTATTTATTTCCTTTAGTGATTTGACTTTAATACTGCTTTATGAGGTATTCATCGAACGTTTTTGCTTTTTGTGGTAGATACCTCAGAAGGTGATAATGAATTGACATTGACATTTTCAGTATCGCATGCGATAACTGGAAAAAATGTGTACATGATTCAATTACTTCATGAGATATTCTTTAGTGAATTGAGCACCCTGCGCACAATTCACTAAGCAGTATCTTACCACATCAGAGTATGCAGTAAGATACAAACAGCATTTAAAGAAAAAAAAGTTTGAATTCACAAAAAACGCTACCAAAATACCACGAGTTATTTTATTAAGTCATGCGGTATTTTAGTAGTGAAAACCATGCCATAATGTTTCAGTTGTCAGCAGGGTTCCCCACTGACAGCTGAATGTAAAAAAAAGAACTGGCGGCAATAATTTATTTTTTTTAAACGGCATGGGGTCCCTCCCCTAAATCCATACCAAGCCCTTTGGGTTTGGTATGGATTTTATGGGGAAACCCCCATGCCAAATTTTTTTTTTAAATGGCTTGGCTTCCCCCCCAAAATCCATACCAGACTTTATCCTAGGCATGCAGCCCAGCAGGTCAAGAAAGGGGGGAGATGAGTGAGTGCCCCTCCCCCCCTGAACCATATAAGGTCATATGCCCTCAAGATGGGGGGATGCTTTGGGGCAGGGGGCTCCCCCCCAAAGCACCTTGTCCCTATGTTGATGGGGACAAGGGCCTCTTTCCCACAACCCTGGCCGGTGGTTGTGGGGGTCTGTGGGGAGGAGCTTATATTTAACAAGGGAGCCCCTAGATCCCAACCCCCTATGTGAATGAGTATGTGGTACATGGTGTAAAATAAAGACAGGAGACAGTCTTTGACAAGTCCTTTATTAAAAGAGGAAAAATTAAAAAAAAAATGTTCCCTGAAGTAGATCCAATGTCAATCACGATGCCCGCCTCCACGGCCGAGCCCTGACAGTTCTTAAATATCTAAGGGGTGTGGCCACCCAGTGACATTACCCGTGTGACCCTGCCCACTTGTGACATTATCTACCCAGCATGCCCCGGTTGATGACAACGTAGGGGACAGAGTCACACAGTCCCAGATTTTGAGAAAGTTAGCCTGAAAGTCTTGGATACTAGACATCTGCTCATTGAACATCAGGGTAGTCATACAATCTCTCACCCCCTGGAAGGAGACAGATGTTTTTTTTCCAGGCTTGAGCTATCAAGCCTGGAGCTATCAAGCCTGGATTGGAACCCAGTACCAACGGAGAAGCACCTTATATGCCGCCTCCAAGATAGCTGTGTAAGGAGCATTTAGGTACAGAAGACAAGGCTTTGCTCCAGTCCACTAGGTCTACCTCAACTGCCAAATCCTGTTCCCATTGGGTAACATAGGAGAGAGCAGTATGGGAGGAGCGACTGTTCAGAGAAGAATAGAGAGCTGAGATAAGACCTGGAGAACCAGGCTAGTGTTGGCAGGCATGCTTGAAGGCAGTTTTCTGGAACAAATAAGTGGAGTTTTTGTGTAAGGTTGTACTTTTTTTCAGTGCAGTGCAAGGAAATCCACCACCTCATACTGTGTGGCAGCCAATTGAACTTATTGAAACGTCACTCTGTGATATTTCACTTAAGTTCATTACAAAAAAAAAAGAAACAATGCGATGCACTGAGACCAGCACTGCAGTAATCCCGCCAGATTGCACACAACCCACCAGTTGCTGCATTATAACGCATACACTGGTGTGAATTAGTCCTTAGGGTGTTTCTCTTAAAAATAGTGAGCAGCCAAGAAGATGCCTTAGCAAAAACTATACGACACCTCCCCTAAAGGTGGTGGACAGGCAAGGTCTTGAGACAAATTAACTATGGCGTGGACCAAACACAAATTAGCACAAAGAAGAAGGTGGTTGATGTAAGAATGTGCTTATCAGCTGCCTCACAGCTAACACTGCCATGGGGCTTCCTAACCCTCTCTATCTACTACTCCTACATTTAATGCTTATTCCACCATTTTAGATTGCTAATATAACGTAGTGGTTGTATTTTGAATTACTGTAGTGTGGCCCCACCTTAGACTTGAGTTTGACAAGCCTAATTTTTTTTTTTCCATAATAAATTTTTATTTGGTTTTACAAATATAGTTACAACAAAAAAAACAAAAATAGGACAGTGAAAAGCTACACAATATCACAATATAGGTGCTGCGTTAAAGTTTAACAAAGAGAAAAAAGGAAATATTGAATAATTCCTAACAATCCTACTAGTTCCAAGAAATAATCATTTTAGTATCCAAAAAAAGGTAAAACATAATAATATCTTAGGTTACAGTTCTGAACCAGTCCGGACCAGGGTTTCCAAACTTTGTCAAATTTGGTGACACGCCGAATTTTGATGCTTGGTTTTTGGTGATGGAAACCTTTTCTTTATGCATTTTTCCATCACATGCTTAGTTTGAATTGTACAGATTTGTGACAGGTATGCCGTAATAAATATATGCTGAGACAGAGATCTAGTAAATAGTTTCCAAAGACTAGGTAATAGCACAAGATCCCTCTTGAGCTTACCTTTAGCAACATGCGTCAGCATAACATGCTTTTTTATGCTTGCTGTTAAATGGAGCTTAAACAGCAACAATCAAGCATAGTTTAAGGTTCAAAGATCTGACAATCGGTAAGGAATCTAGCCATCTTAATGGTGGTCAGGGATTTGTTTTTAAAAAATTGGCTTGTTTATCATTCCAGAGCATCTACTAAATGTGGGATAAGGGTAGTCATGTACAGCAGTGAAGGGGATGGTGTCATATTGATCAGCAGTGAACATGCATATGAAACCTGATTTTTTTTTTCCCCAGGTCCTGATCATAGTTTTGATAAGGAATAATGGCTGAAGGCTGCCTGCATTAAATCCCACAGTCACGCTTGACTTGCTCTCAGAAGCCTTGCGTGCATTCTAAAGAAAACAGAAATGTTCCTGGCTGATAAAGTGGTTTGTATAACACATGTAAATACAGCATGGACTGGAAGAGCAAACATACAGATATAAAAGCAATAAATATAAAGAAAGGTCAGACCTACTTGAGATTCCCAATCTGCTGAAACTGCATGCCTCAAGTGTCACCTGCAAAACTATGCTAAAAAGTCTGTTCAACTACTACTACTACTGACACTGAGCTTAAAATGGTAAGAAACCCAAAAACTAAAATGTATTATATTGCAGATTACCAAATCTTAAACCCCATACACACGGTCAGAAAAGCGCATGAAAAACATCAATTTCGAAACAATCATATGATAATCTGATTGTTAGTACACAGCTTTTGTCCGAAATTATTCGAAGGGACAAGCACGAAAACTTTTCTTGTATGATACCAAATCGTACGATTTTCGTTTAATCCCTACAACTTTCGTCCGAAAATACAATACAATACTATACAATACATGACATCACTCTCAGATTTTTATTCTGTTTTACAAGAAGTTTTGTAACTTTAGTAACTTTTTCACTTTCAATATGAGACTAGCATTGAAAAAAAAAAAAAGAATTGTAATTTGTCCGATATTTCCATTGTGCGTATGGGACTTTAGGCTAGGTTTATACATGAACGGGTCAAGGTTCCCTGCTGACAGCTGAATCTCAAAAGAATTGTCGGCATTGCCTGACAATTAAAAAATGTTTTAAAAAAAACGCATTGGGTTCCCCCCTCCCATCCATAACAAGCCCTTCGGGTATGGTATGTATTTTGAGGGAAACCTCCATGTCACAATCTTTTAAAAAAAAATGGTATGGGGGCCCCCCAAAATCCATACCAGGCCCTTATCTGAGCATGCAGCCTGGCAGGTCAGGAAGGGGGGGGGGGGGGTGAGTGAGCTCCTCCCCCTCCTGAATCATACCAGCTCACGTGTCCTCAACATGGGGGAGTGCTTTGGGGCAGAGGGGCCCCACCCCATGTTGATGGGGACAAGGGCCTCTTCCCCACAACTTTAGCTGGTGGTTGTGAGGGTCTCCCATGTGAATGAGTATGTGGTATCGCTACCCATTCCCCAAAAAAACTAGTGTAAAAAACAGACAGTAGACAGTCTTTGACAAGCCCTTTATTAACAGAAGCAAAATAAAAACATGTCCCTTGAAGTAGATGCAGCATCAATCACGAAAAAAGACCTGTGGTAAGTAGTTTGCAGGGTAGACTAGGGACCAGTCATAGAGGGATCACTTTGACTCAGTTGACCAGTTTAACACGTATGGCAATGTACAGTACAGTATGTGAACAAAAAAAACCCTGTTTTTATGCAAAGATTACTAGAAATGTGTGGGTGTATAGCAATATGCAGAGGGTTGATTCAGATTTCTTGATAATCATGTGGTTAAACCCATTTAGTATCTGATAATATACAGTATATGTGTAAAGCTTTGAGTTTGAATATGAGCACAGACATATCTTATTTCTGTTCCCATCCAGAGTAGAGAACACCCAAAGGCAGAAGGGTGTTACTGGCTGGCTCACCAGGTGAAAATAAGGTTACAAAAAAAAAAAAAAAAACCATCAAAAAAGGAAATATAATGCAGCCACTGCATTTACGAATTGGTAATCACAAAATTACATTTTGATTTGTGGTTAAATACCACTTTGAAGTGTTTTATTCCATGCTCCTTTTATGACATAATTTTGACTAGTGATGTGTGAACTGGTCACATTGCTGGAAAAAGTAGTGGCATGCATCTTTGATGCAGCATGATGGTACTTTTTCTTGTTAAAGTGTATGTATACAGTATATGTGTATATATACTGCCAAGGGCATATCTGCCATGAGGCAACCAAGGCGTTTGCCTTGGGCGGCATTTTCCAGGGGGGCGGCTGTGCCTCCCAGACAGAAGAAACTGTGGATGTGAGTGGCAGGGCCACCATCAGGGAAGGGAGACAGCCAAGCTGCCACAGAACTATGGGACAGGGGACCAGCTGCAGAGGACGGCAGAGTAGTGGAGGGATCCCCGGGGTTCAGGTTGGTGCGATATATTAGGGACCAACCTTGGTGTTGGGGGTTGTCCAGTGCTCACAGCTCTACGTCACAGGCATTGGGTTCATCTCCATTCTCTGTCCAGTACCAAATCTGTGCCACACACTGCCCGATGTTCTCAGGGCTGAGATGGGACTGGTGGGGTGTCTGGTCTCAGCTGTGTGTACGCCACTGTATACAGTGTGGGTGTATATATATATGTATGTGTGTATATATATATATATATATATATATATATATATATATATATATATAAATATATATACGCTGCTCAAAAGAATTAAAATAACACTTTTTAATCAGAGTATAGCATCAAGTCCATTAAACTTTTAGAATATTGATCTGGTCAGTTAAGTAGCAGAGGGGGTTGTTAATCAGTTTCAATTGCTTTGGTGTTAATGAAGTTAACAACAGGTGCACTAGATGGGCATCATTGAGACGATCCCCAAAACAGGAACGGTTTTACAGGTGGAGGCCACTGACATTTTTTTCAATGCACATCTTTTCTGACTGTTTTTAACTAGTTTTGTATTTTTCTAGGGTCAGTGTCACAACTGGAAGCATGAGGTGATAATTGGACCCTACAGAGGTTGCACAGGCAGTCCAACTCCTCCAGGATGGCACATCAATACATGCCATTGCCAGAAGGTTTGCTGTGTCTCCCAGGACAGTCTCAAAAGCATGGAAGAGATTCCAGGAGACAGGCAGTTACTCTAGGAAAGCTAGACAGGGCTGTAGAAGGTTCTTAAACCATCAGCAGGACTGGTATCTTCTCCTTTGTGTAAGGAGGAACAGAATGAGCACAGCCAGAGCCCTACATAATGACCTCCAACAGGACACTGGTGTGAATGTCTCTGACCAAACAATCAGAAACAGACTTCATGAGTGTGGCCTGAGGGCCTGACATCCTCTAGCGGGCCCTGTGCTCACTGCCTGGCACCATAGAGCTGGATTGGCATTTGCCATTGAACACCAGAATTGGTAGGTCCATCACTGGTGCCCTGTGCTTTTCACAGATGAGAGTAGGTTCACTCTGAGCATGTGACAGACGTGAAAGGGTCTGGAGAAGCCGTGGAGAACGTTATGCTGCCTGTAACATCGTTCAGCATGACCATTTTGGTGGTGGGTCAGTGATTGTCTGGGGAGGCATATAAAAAAAAATATATATATATACACACATATATATATACACACACACACACACACACACACACACACACACACACACACACACACACACACTATATTGCCAAAAGTATTGGGACGCCCCCCCCCCCAAATTATTGGATTCAGGTGTTCCAATCACCTCCATGGCCACAGGTGTATAAAATCAAGCACCTAGGCATGCAGACTGCTTCTACAAACATTTGTGAAAGAATGGGTCACTTCCAGGAGCTCAGTGAATTCAAGCATGGTACCGTGATAGCTTGCCACCTGTGCAATAAGTCCATCCATGAAATTTAATTGCTAATAAATATTCCACAGTCAGCTGTTAGTGGGATTATAACAAAGTGGAAGCAACTGGGAACAACAGCAACACAGACACAAAGTGGTAGGCCACGTAAAATGACAGAGTGGGGTCAGCGCACAGTGCGCAGAAGTCACCAACTGTCTGCAGAATCAATAGCTAAAGACCCCCAAACTTCGTGTGGCCTACAGATTGGCAAAACAATAGTCCATAGAGAGCTTCATGGAATGGGTTTCCATGGCCGAGCAGCTGCACCCATCCATGCCTTACATCACCAAGTGCAATGCAAAGCGTCGGATGCAGTGGTGTAAAGCATTCCGCCACTGGACTCTAGAGCAGTGGAGACGTGTTCGCTGGAGTGACAAATCATGCTTCTCTGTCTGGAAATCTGATGGATGTGTCTGGGTTTGGCGATTGCCTGGAGAATGGTACTTGCCTGACTGCATTATGCCAATTGTAAAGTTTATTGAAGGGGGGATTATGGTGTGGGGTTGTTTTTCATGGGTTGGGCTTGGCCCTTTAGTTCCAGTGAAGGGAACTGTTAAGACATCAGCATACGAAGACATTTTGGACAATTTCATGCTCCCAACTTTGTGGGAACAGTTTGGGGATGGCCCCTTGCTGTTCCAACATGACTGCGCACCAGTGCACAAAGCAAGGTCCATAAAGACATGGATGAGTGAATTTGGAGTGGAGTACTGAGCCATTGCTCCGCAATTACTTGCATTGTGGTCAGCCTATTAATTGCACCCATTCAGTTGATCGTTGGGCTGCCTACCATGTCAGCAAGAGGCATGCAGAGACCTGATAGTGCCATGGTAAGTGTCTAGTAATTGTCCAGTAAGAGCACATAGGTAACAGGCTGCTAAACTAAAAAAAAACACAGGCGATTCACCTGTCTGGCCATGCAGTGAGTGTGAGCCACCGAAGTGTGGGAATCACAAGGCTAGCTGAACTGGTTTCTATGGATTTCCATGGCAGCAGTTTTAACAGATGTATTTCCACAGTGTATTGAGTATTTTGCCTAAAGCTTTGGTTTAATGTTGCTCAACAAACGTTTTCACATGTTCTCATAGTCATCTCTTTAATTAGTCAATAATTATTATGAAGCAATGTAGTATCTAGGTTAAAATAACAACTAACCAATAAAAGAGACATAACACATGCAATGCGTGTTGTTGCTTATTACTCCCACTTTGCGTTCAATGCAATTTTTTTCATACATGTTAAAATCGGTATTTTTTTGCTAGAAAATTATCCTAAACATTGTATCTTTTTCAATCTGTTATTTACAGATGTACTGGGTCTGTGCATGATTTCATTAATGTGTATGCAGTGTTTTTTTGTTTTGGTTTTTTTTTTTTTTATATATAAACATGTGATTTTTATTTTTATAAACATTTGAATTTTTTTTTCACTTTTTTTTTTAATTTAAGCCCAGGTTAACACCAATGCTGTCTCATCCCATATTTTTCCATAGCCCCATTCTAATTGCTGCAATTCTAAAAAAGGTTCCTGCACTATTTTTATGTGACTTCATTGCAATTTGCATTGACATCTATTATTGAAGTTGCACTGAGTGGCAGCAAGTCGCAATGAAGTCGCACAGTATAGTTAGACTTCAACACAACTTTGTGGTCGCATTGATGTGAACCGGAGCTAACTTTATTTCTATCAAAAGGGGGCTGACAAGCCCCATAATGTGCTAGCATGGGCAGGTGACAAGTTCTCTTTATTGAGACACCAGGGGTCTATTAGATCTCCAGTGTCTCCTCTGCCCTCCACTTCAGCTAATCAATCACAGGTCATGCTTGAATAGCTGCTTCCACTGCTACAGTAGCCAGAGAATGCCAGCTCTGAAACTGATAAAATCATCATTGCCTCTGGCTTCATTACTCATAGGGGGATCGGGGGAACAGATGTTCCTCGATCCCCTCCAGAGCAACAGAAGAACCCTGGAAATACCGCAGGTGGCAGGGGCAACAGAGAAGGAGGTCTGCCCTTCTCACTACTGTAAAAGTGATCGGGCAACTAGAGCCACCTGGATCACTTTTACTAAACAGCCGATCACTAGCTGAGAAAGGTAATAACAAATTCATGGCTGCAGTCAAAAAGTTGCTTTAAGCAGGCTGTTCTAAAATTATGTGGTTAAAGGGCCAGTGTACTGTACACAAAACTGGTATTGATAGATGCTGGAGAAAACAACTACCTGACAATCTCTTGAGAATGAAATCTGAGTTTCGGTTCTTGGGCCTGCAAACTTGCTGTGGTCATGTATAAAATAAGATAAACTCCCTGATATTATGGAGAATTTAATAACAGGAGCGCATAAAGGTGAAAAGGAAGAGAGTTGTGATTTACCCTAGGTTCACAGCTAAACGTTTTCTGCAGTGTTAGTCCGTTTAACATGATTTCCAATAGGACACATTCACATCTCCGTGTTTTCACCCGGTGCGTCTTTTAGAAAGTGTCAGGGAATTTTTTAAATGCAAAAAGTTGTGTATTTCATTCTATAGACTTCAATAATTACAATGGCCCTGATCAAGTGCGTTTTTGCCACGTTTTTGATGCATTTTGCATTTGAAATCTGCCTAGCAACCAGAAAGAAATGCAAGAAAAAACACATCAAAAATGCATGTGCAAAAACACAAAATGCACTGCAGAAATGGATCAAACACAAACTACATAGGTGTGAACCTAGCCTTATAGCAAGTTTTGATGTTGTAGTATTCAAGAAGATAAAGTCTGACCTAGCCCAACAAGCTTTATCTATAACTAAAATATCACCCATGGGTTTACAGACCTTTAAATGTATCCGGCTCTGTGTCTGACAATGTTTCTGAATACTAGAGGCTGTGGCTGGCTATATGCTGTATACGCTACTTTAAATATGACAGGAAGGTTCAAGCTCTGAGCAGACTCAGTATGAGTAGTGCCAAGGCATGAGCTCAGTTTTCATATTTCGTTTTTCAATAATTTGGCATCTACACAGTCATCTATTCAATAAAATCTTCTAGTGGGCTAAAAAACAATGCCCCCATAGGGTGTTACCAGATGTGCCTTTTGAAACATATCACTCAAATTACTTAAAACAGGCAAAGCACTAAGTATATGGCTAAAAAGTTTTCTAACTTGCTAAAGTATTTGTTTTTCTGGTCAGCCAGTCCTGAGGTTTACTCAATCCTGCTAGACAGAAGAGCTAAGCCGATGACCTGGCTTTATTTTACTAAAGTTAAAGTGATACTAAAGGTTAAACATTTGTTAAAATAAGAAACATATCAGACTTACCTGCTCTGTGTAATGGTTTTGCACAGAGTAGCCTCGATCCTCCTCTTCTTGGGTCCCCCACCAGCGATCCTGGCTCCTCCCCCCTGCTGAATGACCCAAAGCAAGCTGCTTCCTCTTGGGGAAGCAGTTTGATTTACAATTTGGAATGAGTATATACAGTTGTGCTCAAAGGTTTGCACATTCTGGCAAAAATCATAAAATTTTGGCATTTATATTGAAAATATCACCGATCATGCCAAAAAAACTCTTTTATTTAAAGATAGTGATCAAAATAAGCCATTTATTATCACATAGTTGTTTGCCTCCTTTTTCAATTATAATGATAATCATAATAGCCCTGATCAAAAGTTTACATACCCTGGAATGCGTGGCCTTGGTACAGACTCATAAGGTGGCACACACAGGTTACAATGGCAATTAATGGTTCATTTTCCACATCTGTGGCTTTTAAATTCCTATTAGTGTCTGAGTATAAATAGTCAATTAGTTTGTTAGCTCTCACATGGATGCACTGAGCAGACTAGATACTGAGCCATAGGGAGTGGAAAAGAACTGTCAAAATACCTGTGTAATAAGGAAATGGAACTTTATAAAGATGGAAAAGGATATAAAAAGATATCCAAACCATTGAATATGCCAGTCAGTGCTGTTCAATCACTTATTTGGAAGTGGAATGTTTGGGGATCTCTTGATACCAAGCCAAGGTCAGGTAGATCAAGAAAGATTGCATCCACAACTGCAAAAAGAATTGTTCGGGATACAAAGAAAAACCCACTGGCAACCCCAGGAGAAATGCAAGCTGCTCTGGGAAAAGACAGTGTGTTTTTTTTTAAGGAGCAAAAAACAACAATACAGGAACAAAAATGAGCTGTATAGTTGAGTTAGAGTTGCTGGAAAGAAACCTTTACTGTGCCAATGCCACAAAAAAGCCCAGTGAGGAGTGTCAAGTTGTTGTTGGGCATATTGTATCTTTATTTGGCATTGGTGCAGTAAAGGTTTCTTTCTGGTAACTTGACTATAGAGCTAATTTTTGTTCAAGTATCATCATATTGCGCTCCTTAAAAAAAAAACACACCATCTTTTTCCAGAGCAACCTGTCTTTCTCCTGAGGTTACCTGTGGGGTTTTTCTTTGTATCCCCAACAATTCTTGTGGCAATTGTGGCTGCAATCTTTCTTGGTCTACCTGACCTTGGCTTGGTATCAAGAGATCCTTTAACTTTCCACTTCTTAGTAAGTGACTGAACAGCCCTGACTGATTCAAGGCTTTGGATATCTTTTTATATCCTTTTCCATCTTTATAAAGCTTCATTTCCTTGTTGTTATTATTATACAGGATTTATGTAGCACCAACAGTTTGCTCAGCGCTTTACAATATAACAGGAGACAATACAACAACAATACAGTTCAATACAAGAGGGTTAGGAAGGCCCTGCTCCTTGGAGCTTACAATGCAGGTCTTTAGACAGTTCTTTTCTGCTCCCCATGGCTCAGTATCTAGCCAGCTCAGTCCACCCAAGTGAGAGCTAAAAAACTCACTGACTACCGTATTTTTCGCTCCATAAGAAGCACCTGACCATAAGACGCACCTAGGTTTTAGAGGCAAAAAACAGGAAAAAAAAAATTCTGAACTAATGGACTGCAGACATAGTACAGGAGATGACCAGAGACTGCGGACAGCACAGGGATGACCAGAGACTGCGGACAGCACAGGGATGACCAGAGACTGCGGACAGTACAGGAGATGACTGCTGACCTTTGGGGAGGGGGGGAATGGGTACCTGAATTTGACAGGTACCCGCTCTTACTTCCGCGGAGTTGTTCTTTGATCTTACCTGTTCCTCTATCCAGCCACGCGCTGTCTTCCCGGCTTCTGTAGTGTCGGCGCTCGGCATGACAGCCGGGTGCCCAGTGCGCATGAGCGAGAAGCACTTGCGCTTTGTGATTGGTCCGGCGGCTTTTGGGATCTGTCATGTGTCCCAGGTACCACCTTACCATTCACAAAGAGCACTGCTTCTTGCGCATGCGCACTTGGCACCCGGCTGTCAAGCCCAGCGCCCACACTACAGAAGCCGGGAAGACAGCACGCCGCTGGATATAGGAACAGGTAAGGTCAATGAACAACTCTGCGGAAGTAAGAGCGGGTACCTGTCAAATTCAGGTACCCGCTCCCCACCTCCCCAAAGGTCAGCAGTCATCTCCATAAGGTCCCGCTGCAGAGCGGAGCAGCCGGCCCGGTATTCTGACACAGCGGTGATGGAAATACCGGACCGGCCGCTCCATAAGACGCACTGACATTTTTTGGGGGGAAAAAGTGTGTCTTATGGAGCAAAAAATACGGTATTTAAATTGCAATTTAAAAAGCCACAGATGTGAGAAATTAACCTTTTATTGCCATTTTAACCTTTGCGCGTCACCTTGTGCGTTTGTACCAAGGCCAAACATTCCATAATCATTTGAAAAGGGCCATTTGGGTGATTTCTGTTATCATTATGATTTAAATAGGAGCCAAACAACTATGTGATAATAAATGACTTCATATGATCAGTCATATTTTCAATATAAATGCCAAAATGTCATGATTTCTGCCAGGGTATGCAAACTTATGAGCACAACTGTAATTGTATCAGTCGGTGTTCTTTTAATCATTATTATTATTATCTGGCTGTAGTTCAGCTTTAAAGGTGACATTATTTAACTAAATGCAGACGGACTTGGCCTGTCTTCTGTGACATTTTTGTCAAATACCTGGAGACAAAAGGCACAAACAAAGTGCAGATTAGACCAGCCTAGAGAACAGTAGCCCCCCCATACAAAGATGAATTTGCTGTGCACACTGCTGCTGGGAAGTAACAAAAGCAGAAGAATGTCTCTTGTTGTCTGTTCAGCCTTACAACCATGTACAAAGAAAATCTGTCTTTCATCAAGAACTGCTCTCTGTACTGCATTTCACATTCTTGATTTACAAGACTCAAGCTGGGTATACACATTCAGTTTTTTTTTCATTCAACCAGCAGGTTAAATGAAAAAAAAAAAATTAAATTACAGATCCCTGCATCAATACAATGATCTCTCCAGCTGCTACTGTATATGGTATTCTGAAAGGAGTACTCTGCCAGAATACACTGTTCAAATGCTGGTTTTCCAGCAAGAACATTCAACAAAAGATGGTTGCTAGCTGAACAGACAGCTGAACTGGCCGACGTTTGGTACATGTTTACCAGGCTTTAAGCTGGCCATATACTGTATGGGTCATTTTTTCGTATAACCAGCAGGTTGAATTGGAAAAAAAAAAAAATTACCTGATTCCTCCATCCATACATTTGAAGTGGATGGGGGAATCCTCCTCGCTATGCTATTGTATTTTGACACTGGAGAGACTTCCATGCTGTCAGAATACACAGATCAGTGAGTGCTGCAGCCTATTGACTACAGCACTGATTGAGTGCTTTGGTTCGGTATGTTGCAGAGCTTCCTGTTTAAACTGACCATAGATGGATTTTTTTTTCTATCAGTCTCCTGGCTGTTAAAAAAAAAAAAAAACGGATTCCACCCACCCACACAATCAAGGTGGATGATAGAAGCCTCCCCACTGCACTACTGTATTCTGACAGCAAGGACTCCTCCACTGTCAGAATACACAGGTCAATGCTGGAGCCAATTGGCAGCATGCACTGATCGAGTGGAAATATTCCAACAATGCCATTCGGGAGAAGTCAATCGCATCGATAGATCAACTTCTCTTTAACAAGAATGCCCATCGATGAATCGAATTTCTGCCACTGCCTGTTGAACTGGTTGGATTTCAATCCATCTATAATCCAGCTTAACCACTTGCCCTCCTGAGGATTTACCTCCCTTCCTGACCAGGCCATTTTTTGAGATACGGCGCTGCATTACTTTAACTGATGATTGCGCGGTCATGCAATGCTGCACCCAACTGAAATTTGCGTCCTTTTTTCCCCATGAATTGAGCTTTCTTTTAGTGGTATTTGATCGCCTGTGCGTTTTTTTATATTTTGCGCTATAAAAAAAAAGTTGCACAATTTTGAGAAAAAAAACAATATTTTTGACTTTTTGCTATTAAACATATCCAGTAAAAAATTTGTAAAAAAATCACATTTTGTCATAAATTTGGCCAAAATGTATTCTGCTACATGTCTTTGTTAAAAAAAATCCCAATATGTGTAAAGCTATTGCTTTACTTGAAAGTTATTGCGTTTACAAATGGCAGTATAGATACTGGAATTTTTAAATATTTTTTTTACCCTGTAATGGCAGCGAGCGGGACTTCAGGACTGCGGTGGGCATTCTGACAGTGGGGGGAACTGACTTGGTGTCACTGACATCCCCAGTGACACCAATACAGTGATCAGTGCTAAAAAAAAAAAAAAAAAGCACTGACACTGTACTAATGGCAATGGCCAGGAGGGGGTTAACATAAGGGGCGATCAAAGGGTTAACTGTGTGCTGTTTCACAGTAAGCTTTGTGTGTGTGCTTCACTGTAGGAACACTGATTTGGATGGCTGTGCACAGCCATCCAAAGCAGTGTGCACGAGCTGACAGGGAGTATTGTTTACATACAGTTCTCCTCCCTGTCGGAGATCCTCGGCGATCAACGGGCGCTGGCGAGTAATCACCAGCCAGGACCCGGTGATTGACAGCCGTGTACGCGAATTGTGGCGTGGATAGGGCGTGCACGCCTCCTACCTGGAAATGTAAAATCACATATATATATACATACATGATTTTGCACACACGTGCAACCCTGTAGCAGTACATATACTGTATATATTAGGGATGAACTAAGATCGGTATTGGTACCGATACCAAGTTTTTCCACTAGTACTCTTGAAAATGCTCCCGTTGCCCAAAACCAATACTTCACATTGCGATTTGCATTCATACAAAATGAATGGGCGTAAATTGCCCAACTGTCATGGTGCTGACCAGTCAGAAGGCCTCTAGCCATATTGTCTTCCCTGCAAGGAGATCAAGCCTCAGGGATTACAAATCCCCAGACCTGTGAAGCGGCTTTTCCTTGTGTGACAGCATGGGAAAGGTGCAGGGAGGTTTCCCGCACCATTCTTGCATGACAAGCCTGGGTTCACACAGGAGCAGTGGGGAAACTGCATGTGATTTGGTCAAGAATCACACTGCATTCCTGTTCAAGTTGCATGCTGTTCTTTGCAATTTGTGCTCATTCATTTTGTATGGACACAAATCACACCACAAAGTATCGGTACTCAGTATCAATGAGTACTTGACCAAAAGTATCAGTACTTATACTCGCAGATAAAAAAAAAAGGTATTGGTGCATCCCTAATATATCTATACACTCACTGGCCTCTTTATTGGGTACACCTGTTCAATTGCTTGGTAAAACAAATTGCTAATCAGCCAATCGCACAGCAGTAATTCAATGCATTTAGGCATGTAGATGTGGTGAAGACAACTTGCTGACGTTCAAACCAAGCGGGAAAGAAGGGATGTAAGCAACTTTAAACGTGGCATGGTTGTTTGTGCCAGATGGGCTAGTCTGTGTATTTAAAAAAACTACATGATCTACTGGAATTTTCATGCACAACCATCACTAGGGTTTACAGAGAATGGTCCAAAAACGAGAAAGTATCCAGTGAGCGGCAGTTGTGTGGAGGAAAATGCCTTGTTGATGTCACAGGAGAATGGATAGACTGGTTCAAGATGATAGAAAGGCAATAGTAACTCAAATAACCACTCTTTACAACCAAGATATGCACAATACTATCTGAATGCACAACAAGTCGAACCTTGAAGCAGGGCTACAGCAGCAGAAGACCACACCAGGTGCCACTCCTGTCAGGTGAGAACTGATAGAGAACTACAATTCGCACAGGCTCACCAGAATTGGACAATAGAAGATTGAAAAACATTGCCTGGTCTGATGGGTCTCAATTTCAGATGCAACATTAAGATGGTAGGGTCAGAATTTGGCGTATACAACATGAAAGCATGGATCTATCCTGCCTTGTATTAACGGTTCAGGCTGGTGGTGGTGTAATGGTGTGGAGGATATTTTCTTGGCACACTTTGGACCCCTTAGTACCAACTGAGCAAAGTTTAAACACCATGGCCTACCTGAGTATTGTGATCCACGATGCTCCGGCGGCGTGACGTCACAGCGTTGCTGGCTCCAGCAACGCCGTGACGTTGCCGCCGGAGCATCGTGGAGCTCCGGCGGCCATCTTATGCACTGGACAGTTAGTCCACATTGTTTTTTACTCCACTTGTTACAAGAATCTTCGTTTTTTTATATACCTCAATAAAACCCCATACAATACTACACTATGGAGATGTCTCTGCTTTGACTCCCCTGGGGAGTATTAATTCACAGCCACCCACCTGACCACCAGAGAGGGAGCCCTTACTACCCCTATAAGGCAGTACCTGAGCTATCACCTGAAGGGATCCCTGGATCATCTTGATGTCCTACTAACAGCTTCTAGCACCATTGAAGGGAATATATTGGATTCCAGACACTACCCAGACCAGCAGATGACATCAGGATAATTATACACAAGCGCTCATTAAATTGCGCGTTCTGGTGAGTGAGCATTCTTTCCGCACTTTATATCACAGCACCTTACTGATAACATGAGAGCACCTGAAGTCACTTCAAGTCACCTAAAGAACTGTTTATCTAATGATGTAGATACATGTACTACTCATACTGTATTTCCCTTTTTAGCGCAGCACTTTTTATTTACATTGTTTCTGAGGTTTTTATGGTTACCTGGTGCACAGCTGCTACATATATATATTTTTATGTGTGCGCTCGCATATATCTGTTTTATTGATGTTTTTACATGCGGTAAACTTTAGTGAACTGACCCCTCTGTCATAGATTTCTCATATATCTTCATTAGGAATTCATTAGGTATCAAACAGGAATTTATGTTTACCATTACCGAATGTGAAAGTAAAAGAAAATACCAAATTTTGGGTTGTCCTCAAAACAGGGATAGTGGGGATATCTTTCAATGGGGACATTATACTTAAAAAATAACAACATGGATCCCAAATACACAAATATGAAAAACTGTCAGCTGTTTTTGCTGTTCAGAATCTCAAAAATAACAAAAATACATTCAAATTATGAATTATTCTAATTATGTATTTATGAATGTCCATTTTTCTTTGTCAAAAGTTTTATTGAAACGCTGGTCAATGCAAACAACTTATCACCCGCGCATGGGTGCAGGTCAATAAACATCCAGAAAAGGAAACAGGCGCTCTTCGTAACATTTTGAAACAGTTTGAGCAATATAGTGCTGCCTAGTGACCGAGGTCATAATGCTCCTGCCATGGTCCAGGAGCAATGCCCGGGAGATCAAATAGTAGGTAATAGCAACAATTCACTAGTGTTTCATTTAATCTGAAAGTAAAGGTAAAAGGGTGAGTCAGAGGAAGAAAGGAAAAGAAGAGGAAAGGACAGACAAGCCAGAAACAGAGAAGGAGGAAGAAAGTAATTCTCCTGCATGCCTAAGTCACTGCTAGAAATGAGTGCATCCCTAAACCCATTGGATATAGAGTGGGAAACTCATACGTCCATCAAGGATGCCAGATCTTCAAGAATTTGGCATGAGTATCATCAACAATACTGGACATTTTTTCATGTAACATCAGGGTGGTCAGAGTAAGCTTGACCTTACAGAAAGGGATGGAGGGTGATCTCCAGGCCTTGGCAATGACCCATTTAGCGGCAATAAGACATAGGTGGCTAGCTTCTGTTTGTGGGCAAACAATCCCACAACTGGGCAGTAAAAACGCAGATTTCGCCTCTTTCGGGATGGGGACATGGAAGATAGAGTACAAGAGACCAAAAACTCTAGACCAGAACCCAATAAGACGAGGACATGCCCACCAAATATGAAGCACATCACCTTGCATTCCGCAGCCACGGACGCATCTGTCTGGAAGACCAGGATTGGTGCATTCCGGCAATCTGGGCCGGAACCCAATACCAAATGAATGGCCATTTTTAAGCGAGTACATTTTATTTGATCCTTAGTGCCTTATACTTTATTTCTTTATTGACTCTAACCCAGTCTAATGCTGTTCATGACTCTACATGGAACAATTGACAAGCAAGAAAATGCTGAAAAACTGCCATATGTTTAAAGGCACAGTAATGTATAGGAGCATTTCAGCACTTTTCTAAATATACTGTATACCTCTATTTATGTATGTTACATTTTCTTTTATATTTGTGGGTTTTTTTTTTATATTTGTGCATTCTCATCTGTTCTAGTTTTTAGTTACTACCAATGTCCAGTATAATAAAAAACACTCTGTGCTGTTAAAGCAAACAAAAACTTCTATTAAGCCTATTTTACATCTACAAAATGTCTTTTAAAGTATATAATAGTATCCTTATATTGGAAAATAAGAACATATTTCGAATTTATTGTAGCTTTTTTAATATTTAGTTTCTATTATTCCCTGCACACCAGCTAAAATTTTAAACCAGACTGTCTGAACTGGGTCCTGGAATCACAAGGCAAAAAGCAGGAATGACATAAAAACATGAACAATACCTGAGGCCGAGTGGATTGGTATTTGGATAGTACAATGAGATCAGAGTCTGGACATGTTTAAAACCACAACATTGAAACTTTTGTATAAATAATTATGTGAGTAGAAATTAAGAGTTTTAACTCTTGCTGTAAAGCGCCTTTGCAGCAAATAGATTGGCAGATGGGGCATTAAAAAACAAATGGCCCTTATACTGTATCTGACTTAGAGACCAGGCTTTTATTTCTTACAATAGATGAAAACCTTTACTGAATGACATTTTTTTTATGAATCTCAGAGCTGATGACCTCCTGCTGCCTCTTTGCAACCACTTCCTATGTACAGTTGCAAGAAAAAGTATGTGAACCCCTTGGGATTACGTGGAGTTTTGCATGAATTGGGCATAAAATGTGCTCTGAACGTCATCTAACTCACAACAATAGAAGAACAGTCTGCTGAACATAATACTACACAAACATTAGATGTTGCCATGGTTTAATTGCACATAACATGTAAACATTCACAGTGCAGGGAGGAAAAACCAGGCCTCACAGAAAAGAGCTCTCAGAAGACCTACGATCAAGAATTGTTGACTTGCATGAAGCTGGAAAGGGTTACAAAAGTATCTCCAAAAGCCTTGATGTTCATGTGTCCACGGTAAGACAGACTGTCTACAAATGGAGAAAGTTTAGCACTGTTGCTACTCTCCCTAGGCGTGGTCGTCCTGTAAAAATGACTGCAAGAGCACAGTGCAGAATGCTGCATGAGGTAAAGAAGAATCCCAGAGTGTCAGCTAAAGACCTACAGAAATCTCTGGCACATGCTAACATTTTTGTTGACACATCTACAATAAGGAAAACATTAAACAAGAATGGAGTACATGGGAGGACACCACGGAGGAAGCCATTGCTGTCCAAAAAGAATATTGCAGAACGTTTGAAGTTTGCAAAAGAGCACCTGGATGTTCCACAGCACTACTGGCAAATTATACTGTGGACAGATGAAACCAAGATTGAGTTGTTTGGGAAGAACACACAACACTATGTGTGGAGAAAAAAAGGCACAGCACACCAACATCAAAACCTCATCCCCACTGTAAAACATGGCGGAGGGAGCATCATGGTTTGGGGCTGCTTTGCTGTCTCAGGTCCTGGATGGATTGTTGTCATTGATGGGAAAATGAATTCCAGAGTTTATCAAGACATTTTGCAGGAAAATGTACGACCATCTGTCCGCCAACTGAAGCTCCGCAGAGGATGGGTGATGCAACAGGACAATGACCCAAAGCATACAAGTAATTCAACAAAACAATGGCTGCAACAGCACAGAATATGCCTTCTGGAGTGGCCCAGTCAGAGTCCTGACCTCAACCCGATTGAAATGCTGTGGCATGACCTTAAGAGAGCAATTCCCACCAGATATCCCAAGAATATTGCTACACTGAAACAGTTTTGTGAAAAGGAGTGGTCCAAAATTACTCCAGATCGTTGTGCAGGTCTGATCTGCAACTACAGGAAACGTTTGGTTGAGGTTATTGCTGCCAAAGGAGGGTCAACCAGTTATTAAGTCCAAAGGTTCACATACTTTTTCCTCCCTGCACTGTGAATGTTTACATGTTATGTGCAATGAAACCATGGCAACATCTAATGTTTGTATAGTATTATGTTCAGCAGACTGTGTTCTTCTATTGTTGTGACTTAGATGACGTTCAGAGCACATTTTATGCCCAATTCATGCAAAACTTCACGTAATCCCAAGGGGTTCACATACTTTTTCTTGCAACTGTACACACAAGTGCTCCAGCAATGGCTGTGTTGCATTTCTTAGGGTAAAGTTCCTGATAGCGACCACATTGGATCATGCCTGTACAATGTGTGTTGAAACTGTCACTGTAGTATGTATCAGAAGCCCATGTGATAGAGTGACAATGCAAGAGCACAGCTGGGGGACAGGGACAGAATGTAGTCACCCTATAGCAGGAAGTGCCTAAAAAAGGACATTCATGGCAGGATCACTGGGTATTTTTTTAAATGAAAGCTGCAGATTTAGAAATATTGAAAATGACTTTTGAAAATATATTAAATCTAATATAAGATTTTATTAATTTGGCCTTGATACATTTTAGCATTGTATATGCAATAAAGCATTCTTGTTATACTCACTGTGGAACCTAAGGGGTTAATTCTCTGCAATCTCTAAAAAGGCTTCTTGATCCTGTCTTCTCTGATCCTCCCCTTCTTCTACTGTCCCCATTCCATCTGCTGACAGTAAAGAGCCTCAGGAGTCACTCTGCACATGCTCAGTTTAGTGTGTATTGCTAGGCAGTTTTTTTTTTTGCTTTAGGAGTGTGCATGTGATCAGCACAGGGCCTATCAACACTGTCCAAACAGAGGTTTAGGGGTTATGCAACCTCATAGGACATAGCAGAATGAAAACTCCTCCTACAAGCTTTAACCTGTGCTTAGCTGAACACTGATAAATGTCACAAGATTGCTCTAACTGCTGATGAGAAAAGGTATTTAGCAGTTTATATTTACTAAAATAATTGCATTTCTGTGTACAGTGGGAGACCAGATATAGTGAATGCAGGGTCCTGGGTTTAGTATCACATTAAATATCATGTCATCTTATAGTATTCATGTGATCATGCAAACCATCCATATGCATTGTATGTTCCTGTTCCCCTGTGACCTTTTCCAATGTTACGAGGAATGGGATTTCTTACAGACAAAGCATTAAACATGATTTCATCTGTAAAGTGTATCCAGAGATGTTTATTTTTGGTTATACTTGAGCTTGACACATGACACAAAGCAGACAGCCAGGTTGCCTTAAGAAATTCTCCTGGCTTTATATATATTTCTCATTGAGAACTGATGTTCTTCTATATCTTAAATATCAAGCTGCCTATGTTAGATCTTTCATTTTCCCACTGCATGATAGGATCACAAAAAAGCTGTATAAGGTTAAAACTAAGCTCCAGGCAACCAGCTTAGTAAAAAGATGAAATACATTTATCTGAACTGCTTCAACTGAGAAATGATGTAAATGTAAAGCTGCTCAACCAATTTTGTATTCTAGGAACCCCTGCCACAAAGCACAGTAAGGTCCTGCTCTTCCAAAACTCTTTTTGTAGACTACAATGCATTGAGCAATACAGATGGGTCCATCACCTGCCTCAGCCTGTGATTGGAGAATAAAGGATCAGCAGCAAATTGATGTGATGATTATTCTGCTCTTTCCCCCCAGGAAACTCTCAGTATTAGGTGGACAGCACTGTCCAGGATCGCTTCAATGGCTTACAGTGCTGCCCCTCTCTCTCTACTCAGGGGGTATCCGGAAACTGATATCAAAACAGATTATAGGAATTTTGTCATATATAACATATTGGCACCCAAGGTGTCTGCACTTACCTGCAGCAGTTTCAATCAGTCTGCAGACATGGCTGAAGGCTGGGACATTCTGAGAGACAGAGCTCCAACACCTCCAAGTACGCAGGCTTTTTTGAGGATACTGTAGGTAGGTACGCACACCTATACATGCAGGGCCAGTGCTAGACTATTTTGTGTCCTAGCAAGACCAGCTACTTGCGCCCCCTCCCACCCAAAAACAAAATAAAGATTTTCAAAAACAGAAAATATGAAATCAGCAAAACATGAAACTGCTAAATTTCTTTTCATTTGCAAAAATAAGTGCCATAAGATGAGACCAGCACCAATATTAAATACACAATCAGTGTCATGAACGCATTGTATCTGTGACTGGCAGTGGCAGGACGACAGTTGCAGTGAGTGGAGAATGATGGATCCACACTCTTGACAGATCCCAGGCTGGAGTTCCCCAGGCAATGGGGGGAGATAAAATGCTGTCACAGAAGGCAGCCCAACCACACACCCACAGAGAACACCTGAACTGAGCGATCACACACTGACAGATCTGACACAACACACCACCACCAACACTGACACAGATCAGCAGGCACTAGAAGAGCAGGCTTTGGGATTGTGATGATATCATCACTCACTGACACATTGCACATGTGACGGATGGCCAGCCAGCTGGGTTACACTCACACAGACACAAGACATCAGAGTAAGACCTTACCTTCCTCCGCAGGCACAACTCCACCTCCACTGATGAATGGGAAGACAAGGGCTGGAACTCCACAGTGATCATCAACAGCTACCAGCCGGCTTGCAGTAAGGGACTGAGTCTGAGAGGAACACTGGAAGGAATGGCAGCTCAGCTACTACAGTGGCCCCAGACACTGGGCATCTTCCTCTGTCCTTTCTGCCTCCCTTCTGCTGCCCCTCCCCTCACCTGGAGGATCATTCATGACGTGGCAGCATTCCACACAGAGAGCGCCGGCCTGCGCTGCACCCAGGCACCCCTAAGTGGCAGTGCGCTCTAGGTGGCCGCCTAGTTTCCCTAGTGGAAGCAGCGGCCCTGCATACATGCCTGTACTTTATACTTGCTTCAGGATTACTGTTTTTGTACTAGAGTCTCTTTAATGTGTTTTTTTTACCCCTTAAAGGATAGGTTCACCTAAAATAATAAGTGAACATATTTGAAGGGAAAAAGTGTGTATTTATTTATTTTATTTTTTTTACAAAGGAGCCTGCAGGGCATTGCACCTGTGATCAGTGGATCACGGGTGCAATGCCAGGCTCCTGCAGTCTCTTTTCTCTGCTGATATTTCTGCACTGGTTTTTAATTAGAGAGCTGGAGGAAGCGTCAGTGGACTACAAATGTAGTGATGACCACAGTAGTATTCCAATGAGAACTACAAATCCGCCTGGCACTTGTAGTTCATTCAGTCACAGTTCTCTGTGAATGATGTGGCTGTGCAGGCTGAGCCCCCCACAGCTGCACCAATGTCAAAAGTGAGAGTGGCTGTGAGATGGGGAGGTTTTCTAAGCAACATGTTACACCCTAAATATGTGTGTAACATGGTGCAAAAGGTGGAGTAAGTCTCTAATGTTGCCTCCTGGCTTCCCTTTATGTTCACTCTAATGCCTGGGAGGTGGTGCGGTTTCTATATCATATGACTGCCGTGATTGGCTCTCACAATGGTCACATGATCTGGAGCCCACTGGCTCCTCATCAAGACCCCTGATTGAGAGCGCTCAGTGACAGCTTGGTACGTGTGCTGGAAGCATTGTCAGCATACAACCACATGCCACTGTGGACGCATGTGCAGTGGTTGGGCACCATAGCCCACTTTTTTTTTATCCCCATCGCATATACTGTATGCATTATGTTATCAGCAAGAGGTGAGAGAATTCTGGGTAAATTTGTCTGGAGCACAGCCTTTATTATTCTTATCATTTATCTATTGTCTAACTACAAAAGGCATGTTTATTCCTACTTGATTTTCTGTGTCCATTGTGTATTTCTTCCAGATCTGTTTAAAAATTTTGCTTGAAACATCGCCTGCATTTTGCTTTTGTGCAGGAGTTTCCTGTAATAAAGACCATTCACTGCTACTCTCTCTCATTGTAAAGGTTGACTGGTCTTGTCTGCGCTTCCTCCTGTGGTTTTCTGCAGGCAGCCTGTGGATGGGCCTGCTGGGACCCTCCCACATCTCTCCTCCCTACACAGGCTATGTGCAGCAGTGATGATGTCACCACTACTTAAAGTGTTACTAAACCCAGGACCCTGTATTCACTATATCTGGTCTCCCACAGTACACAGAATATGGAAATGAAATTATTTTAGTAAATATAAACTGCTAAAGGAAGAGAATTTTTCATTTTGCTCTACGAGGATGCAGAACCCCTGACCTCTAACTGGACAGTGCTGATTGGCCCTGTGCTGATCATATGCACTCTCCCAAAAAAAAAAAACCTATCTAGCAATACACACCAAACTGAGCATGTGCAGAGTGACTCCACACAATACGTCTTATCAGGAGACAAGAGGGGGACACTGGAAGAAGGGGAGGATCAGAGGATCAAACAGCGTTTTTGAACATTGCAGAGGATTAACCCCTTAGGTTCCACAGTGAGTATAACAAGCATGCTTTACTGCATATACAGACTGATTTTACTGTTGTGGGTTTAGTAACACTTTAATTTCAATATCTGGGTGCAGTAATTTTTTAGTTTCTGGCTACTGAGGAATACGTTAAAGAAATGTTTTTTTGCTTACCTTTGTGTATCTAAAGGTAACATGGTTTCAGGAAAAAAACGTTTTGCCTCTTGATGCGTCCTCCCCCCTAAATACTTACCTGTATCGATCCAGCGCTTTGCCTGTCTTCTCTCCCTTCTCCTAGCTCTCACAAGCTTGGCTGAGAGCAGCGGGAGACATTGGCCCCTGCTGCTGTTTGTAAAATTCTGTGAGCAGAGGATGGGGCGGAGCCAAGCTGTGCTTTGTGTGTAAATGAACGCATACAGCCCGGCTCGAAATTGAGCTTGCACGTCTGCCCCCAAAGCAAGCAATTGCTATGGTGGCAGACAGAAGAACAGGAGCCAAGATAGTTGGCAGGGGACCTCAGAAGAGGAGTTCCAGGGCAGCTCTGTACAATACTACTGCACAGAGCAGGTGAGTATAACATGCTTATTATTTTATTTTCAAAAAACACGTTTTTAAAACCACTTTATAATAAACCTGTTGTCAGTGTAAAACATACAACTTAAAGTCACTGACACATCAGGGGCCTACCATGCCATCACTGTTGCACTTACTACCTTTAAAGCATCACAAGAACTTCCTAACAAATCAAATCTGAATTAAGGGGTATGTACACCAACCCCACTCATATCAAGACGTATTGGCAAACCTAAGCACTGCATCAAATATCTGCTTTCTAAAAGAAACTTGAAGGGTCCCTGGTGTCATTTATATGCCCATAACAATGTGCCTGTACGTGATCCAAATGGTGAGTGGCCCAGTGTCGTCACATTTAGTGAGTAACATGCTTCTCCATATCCTAAAGCTCTTGGTATTTTCTCAACAGCTGAATGGGGCAGCAGGGGAGTGAAAGAAAGTTGTGCATGGAAAAAGCACAACTGGTTTTAAAGTAGATGTTTCAAGTACACACAGAAACATGCTAAGGCTACATTTACATACAATGTGTTTTTTTGTTTTTTTTTCCGTGTCTTTGTGCCTTGACATGCATTTTTCTTACTGGATCTTTGAGCCCAACCCCGCTGCAGCTATTACTTATCCCCAGCGATGTAGCCAAACTTACCTGCCGAAATCACTGTTGGCTCCTTTGGAGAATTCCAGACTGCAGGTCACTGCCCTGCTGTGGCTGAAGGTGAGCATAATAATTTGCATGGTAATAAGGTAGGGTCAGGGCCTTGTGACAGTGCCCTGCTACAGAGTAAAAAGACTATATGACCCAGGAGTCTCCATCAAACAGGTTGAAGGGCTCCAAGGGGTTTGTTTAATACAGAGGAATCTGTTTTTTCAATTTTCTCATCAGTTGGTAAAACTTGCCTGGAGACTTCTCAGCAATCTGGGAGGGATGAAATCTCCAATCCTGGGTCCTGGTTTTCAGAACCATCAGCACCTTAATTGAACAGGTGTGTGTTGGGGTTTTAGGAATGACCGGTTTAAGGCTCCACCCTTGTAGACAGGATGTCTTCGTCCAGGAGTCTCCACCTAGGAGAGAGTTGGAAGCCAGAGCAGCAAGGGGCTGCAAGTCTTGTGCATAGAGTTTTGTTAGAAGAGACAGACAAAGGCCTAAAGGGTATAGCCAGAGCAACAGTACTGAATGTGTAAGCCAGGAGGTTGAATGTCAGGGTCTTACCTACAGAGGTCACAGGGGTTGCAATTGCCCGTGCAGCCCCCCTGTATGCCTGGAGGAATGGGGGAGTGGCTGCATATAGAGGAATCCATCTCTCCATTTATTTCCTGCAGCTGGTGAATGCCTGCAAGAGGGAGAGGAGGAGAAGCCGGAATTTAGCAGCTGCAGGATGAGAATGGAGAGATTGATTCTTCTACATGCAGCCATTCCCACTTTCCGCCTCCCTCCCTCTTTGTGCTCTCCCCCCCCCCATGCTGTCTCGCCCCTCCTGTGCTATTTCTCTAGCTTCCCTCACCCCACCCCCCTACTGCCAGGTTCCCCCTTCATTTACAGTGAAGGAAATAAGTATTTGATCCCCTGATGATTTGGAATGTTTGTCCACTCACAAAGAAATGATCAGTCTAAAAATCGAATGGTAGGTGTATTGTAACACTGAGAGACAGAATAGCAACAAAAAATTCAAAAGAAATGCATGTCTAACAAATTATGCACTGATTTGCATGTTCATGAGGGAAATAAGTATTTGATCCCCTTCACAAAACATGACTTAGTACTTGGTGGCAAATCCCTTGTTGGCAATTACAGAGGTCAGACGTTTCCTGTAGTTGGCCACCAGGTTTGCACACATCTCAGGAGGGATTTTGGCCCACTCCTCTTGGCAGATCCTCTCCAAGTCATTAAGGTTTGGTGGCTGACATTTGGCAACTTGAACTTTCAGCTCCCTCCACAGATGTTCAATCGGATTAAGGTCTGGAAACTGGCTAGGCCACTCCAGGACCTTAATGTGCTTCTTCTTGAGCCACTCGTTTGTTGCCTTGGCCATGTGTTTTGGGTCATTGTCATGCAGGAACACCTATCCATGACCCATTTTCAATGCCCTGGCTGAGGGAAGAAGGTTCTGACATAAGATTTGAGGTTACATTGCCCCTGCCATCGTCCCTTTGATGCGGTGCAGTTGTCCCATCCCCTTAGCAGAAAAACACCCCCAAAGCAGAATGTTTCCACTACCATGTTTGACTGTTGGGATGGTGTTCTTGGCGTTATAGGCAGCATTCCTCCTCCTCCAAACACGGTGAGTTGAGTTGATGCCAAAAGCTCAATTTTGGTCTCATTTGACCACAGCACTTTCAACCAGTCCTCCACAGCACTTTCAACCAGTCCTCCTCTGCATCATTCAGATGTTCAGTGGTAAACTTCAGACGGGCCTGGACATGTGCTTTCTTGAGCAGAGGGACCTTACGGGCACTGCAGGATTTCAATCCTTGTCAGCGTATTGTTTTACCAATTGTTTTCTTGGTGACTGTGGTCCCAGCTGCCTGGAGATAATTGGCAAGATTCTCATGTGTAGTTCTGGGATAATTCTTCACTGTTCTCTTGATCATTGACACACCATGAGGTGAGATCTTGCATGGTGCACCAGACCTAGGGAGACTGACAGTAGTTTTGTGTTTCTTCCATTTGTGAACGATTGCACCAGCTGTTGTCACTTTCTCACCCAGCGGCTTGGTGACAGTTTGGTAGCCCAGTCCAGCCTTGTGTAGGTCTACAATCTTGTCCCTGACATCCTTGGACAGCTCTTTGGTCTTTGCCATGGTGGAGAGTTTGGAATCTGATTGTTTGCTCCTGTGGACAGGTGTCTTTTATATAGGTAACAAAATTAGATTAGCAGCACTCTCTTTAAGAGACTGCTTCTAATCTCAGTGTGTTACCTGTATGAAAGACACCTGGTAGCCAGAAATCTTGCTAAATGATATGGAATCAAATACTTATTTCCCTCATGAACGTGCAAATCAGTGGATAATTTGTTAGACATGCATTTCTTTTGAATTTTTTGTTGCTATTCTGTCTCTCAGTGTTACAATACACCTACCATTTGATTTTTAGACTGATCATTTTTTTGTGAGTGGACAAACTTTCAAAATCAGCAGGGGATCAAATACTTATTTCCTTCACTGTACCAGTCACTTCTGTTTCTGAATGGAGAGTCAGTGATTCGTACTGATGTCCATTTATAACTGTAACATAGTAAACTGTGTTTACTATGCTTCAGTCTGTGACTGAACGGGAAGCTCTGTACAGAGTTATTCCTGTCCATTAATTCTATGCAGCTAAAGCTACAGAGATGGATGGAGATTGAGGGCTGTGTCCTCAATCTCCTTTCTCTGTCCCAAAGGTGAAACATCGGAGGTCTAATTAGACTCCTGATATTTCACCAAAGCCCTCCAATGGGGCTCCTTAAAAATGTTTTTTTTTTTTTTTTAAATTGTAATAAAAAAACGAACAACAAAAAAATCTACTGACACCAGTGGCAGAATTACCAGGGTCAAAAAGGTTGTATTTGCGAATGGGCCCTGGTTCAGAGGGAAGGGCCCCGGTTGGGGGTCAGGGGGTCCCCTCACGGTTTCTTGCACTGGGGCCATGAAGATTCTAGTTACGCCACTGCTGAATGTCACTTTGGTTTCGGATGGAAGATCAATGTTCAAAACTCCTGTGAGGGAAACTCATTGATTTTGATTTCTGGAGTTCTGTTTGAACCTTCTTTTAATAAAACTGGGTCAGAAAAGCCCTTAAAAAGAAGAGCGAGTGGCTGTGTCCTTAAAAGCTCTATCACTTGAAATGAGTTCTCACAGCCTTCAGAAGGAATCATTTTCTACTGGAATTCTTCAGGGATACTTAGTGGAACATCAGCTTGCCAGTATCTACCCAAAGCTGAAATATCACTTTCGAATGAACTAACATTTAAAGACCTAAGTAGCTGATGTCAAAAAAAAAGAAAAAATGTCAATCTTTGTCCCTCTACCTTCTGGCTCCGAAGCCTCTCTTTTGATCCTTTAATATGACAGGTGTCATTTGGAAGAATCACAAGGTAGGAGGGAAGAGGCCAGGCTAAGATTTATTGTATATTTATTATCATTTGCAGGAAACAATTTGATATAAATTCAGCTGGATCCAATGATCACACCAATGTGCATCTTTTATTGAAGGTAGCATTTGCTTATTCAGTTTTGATTTGCCCAGGTTTGTGACACGTTTACGTAAAGTTGTGCCTGAACAGACGTAGCATTAAAATGGCTGTAAATCCTTCTATAGATTCAGTGAAGTGACTGGCCTCAGGTGAAACCCAGAGATGAAACAAATCCTCCTGCATTGCCTGTTTTTCTACAGCCATCTGTCCCCCACATCCATTCAAAGTGCAGAATTTACACAGGATCTCTCACTTCTGAAAAGTAGAAGGTGGGGAGCTGAAGATACACTCTGAGAGCTGATTGGAGGGAAGGGACATACCTGCCTTCACACAGCACACAGGAACTTGAGGAGTTGAGGCTGTCAATCTGCTGGTGATCCCTCCTCCGTCACCTTTTTTCTCCTGGTTTCAGGAAATCTTATCAGAAGTGACTGCTGATAGCAGAGGAATGGGGAAGCAGACAGATATGACACCTATTGCTCTGTACACACTATAGAGGGATATGCTTGGTTTATAATTTCACGTCTGAGGTTTACAATCACTTTAAATAAACATTGCATTTCTGCTATTGAAACAGTATATAGAATATACTGTATAACTGTTTATAATACAATAGTATTATACTATGATAAGTGCATTGTATTATATGGACTGTATATAAGTCTATAGAATAAAGTTGCATTTTAATTGTTTGCGGGGGAATGCATAAGACAAACATGAAAGAAAAGATGGTGTATTCATTAAAATCATGAATAAACATTTACATGGCCTTTACTCTAGCAGGTTGGTTAAATATGCATCAACATCCCTATTTCAGGAATGTATGGACGCCTTCTGTGGGTCTCTGCAGGGATACTAATGCTACGGCATTGGTTAAGCGGCACAGTCTGTTCTCTGGAGAGCAAAAAGGTGTGAAGATTTCTCGTTTCATTGGCTTGGCCTCTTTATTTTCCTTTGTAGCTGGTCAGGATCTAAAAATACACCCTGCCATTTCTTTCCTGTAGAGTTATCCATCATTTTAATGAGCATTCAGGACTGACCCCTTCCATGAGCAAAGATTTCATGTCATAGCAGAAAAAGAAATTAAATACGCTCAATCAATTAATGCCACCTCTTCTGTCATGTGACCAAGCGCTGTACAGGAGAACACTTCATTGCAATGTATTCCTTGAAGGGTGTGTGATAGATTCTTCTACAGCCATTTTGTTCTTGGTGCTTCGTTTATGACCAAGATTCCCTTTTGCCATGAGGTTAAGTAGATGTAAACAGTAAATATCAATAAATAAAGGTGCAGCGCTAGATATGTATAAAATTAGACAAAATGGAATAAAAACATAAAACATAGGGTGTATAGTAGCAATATAATCAAATGCAAAATAGTGCAAAATTGTCAATCACACTGTGGTGAAATTAAGTGGATAAATGTCCCAAATAGCTAAAAAATTGCCCATGTGGGGATCCAGTAGATCCTAATAGAGTGCGTGGGAACGAGGGTCCAGTGTGTCACACAGTGGATATAATATAAAGAATGCGCACTCACCAGAAGTGCGTCAAACATGCGCATATGAGATTTTCCTGTCTCATCAGGTATTGGTCATCTACTGACAGAACGGGGTCAGGGTCATACACCATCCAATCTCCTCTAAGATAGGTACTCCAAAAGCCTTATCGCATGTCACAGTCAAGGGTCCCTTTAAGCAGGTTCTGGCAGTGAGGACTCTCAATGAAGAGAGCCCAATAAGGGACACCACATAGCGTAATACTGCAGACACGGAGTTTATTGCTTAAGGGGTAACAAATCAATATACAGGGAAGTGATGAAGATAAAGACACTGACCATATGCGATTCAGGATGGCCACCAGCGGCAGTCAGACGTCTAAGAACTGTAGCCCCCCTGCAGAACCAGCTTAAAGGGACCCTTGACTGTGACGTGCGATTTTGCATTTGATTATATTGCTACTATACACCCTATGTTTTATGTTTTTATTCCATTTTGTCTAATTTTATACATATCTAGCGCTGCACCTTTATTTATTGATTGGAAGGTCTGTTCTTGGTTGCCTTTTTGGTGTTCTAGCAGCTTATCTGAACCTTGGATAGCACTCGCTTACTATTTGCTACCTAGATGTAAACAGTAACTGGATGAGAATTAGTTTGCTAAAGCCCTATGTATTTTAAACAGTTGTTATGCTTTTCTTTTTGAAACTACTGTTACTTTTTATTATATCCTTTCTTTTTCCTTTATTGCTGCTTATCTTCTCCAACCACTTTGAAGCCACTTCTTGCCTACATGCATATGCACTAAAGACAGCTGTATGCCACTGCTTAAGGCAGATTTCGTGATGGTGACAACAGCAGAACATGCCTGCACAATGAGTGTCAGCTAATCCATTTATACTCTCCACTGAAAGCACATATATAACTAGGTATGATTCACAGTTTATCTATATCCTTGTTATTTGATGCTTATTGATTGATTGCGGAAAGTTTGAAGAAATATTTGTTGTGAAATTACTAAATTGGACAAAATTTAGGAACTACACAGTGTTTCTCAATGACTGTGCTGGAGGCCAAGTTGACCTAACATCTCAATTGCACAGGTTATGCATTTTGGACATAAAAACAGGATAATTTATATGTGTTGGTAACGAAATGCATACATTGGCACCACTGGTGGATGCCGTCTTTCCCCTAAAGTGGTTGCAAACCTCAGACATGAAAGGTATCTGCAGGTGTCCTGGGGCATCCAATCTATCATCCTTATGTTAGGGAAAGGAAGAGCAAGGTCTGCCCTCTACAAATGAGAAAATGCCTATGCCTAGCACCATTATATGTTCCCACAGAAGGAGTTCCCTTTACGATCACTGCCTATATTTGAGCTAATACCAAACATAGTAGTGATGTCACAGGGAACTATGAAGGACCCCTGCATCAGTTCACTAGAGAGGGAAACACTTAATTGCTCCAAAATGGAGGGCATGTAGGTGGTACATATGCCCCCCTTGCTACCTCGCCCATCTAGGAACCAGGAGTGCAGAACAGCCCTTTAGCTTCAGCTTTAGGCACCACTGTTTTGGAGGATGAATTCCTATTTTGCAGAGGAGCCCCTTTTACACCATTCCCCAATGCTGAAGGGCAAGCAGGCTGGTATCAACATAGCAGGGGGTGCTGCATGCTTGCCCTTCCCTAAGTACTAGCCCACATACCCAGTGTGCTGGTTAGTTCTGGAAATGCAAGGCCACGCTTTTTTTTTATGTTTTTCATGCAAAAAGGGACAGTTAATGCTAGTATTAAAATAATAAACATACATTCAGCACCATGGACAGCAATTGCCCACAAATTCAACTGTAGGGTAAATCTTATTCTTCACATATACTGTGCATGTGATATTCAATGTCCTTGTTAAGATCTCTTGGCTCCTCCTTAATGAGCGAGGCTTTTGGGAATTTCCAGGGCAGCAATTGTTTGGCTATTCCATTGCAGCCTCTGGCATAACATTAACCTCATGAAAAGCAGGACTCTTCTGCACCCTTCTATTTATCCCTCCATATTGCAACAGCCAATTCTTAAAGATTACATCATCACTGTCCACGCGCTAAGCACTCTCATGATCATGTCTCTGGTCAAATACTCTGTCTTTCAGTGCATTCTAGTGCATCCTGTCAAATATGAAACGTGTTAGTATGGTAACAGATTACCCCCCCAGGGCCCACTGGGGAAGTACAGCCATTACTTTCTTCACAGTTGTACACTTACTATGTGTGGGTTAGCAACACTCTAAGGCCGGAGGCCACATAAAACTTTAGCGTCCCGCATACATTGCAGGACTGCTTATTCTTCAGCTGACAACATGATCTGTTCCTACCTGTCCCCGTAATAGACTATTAAGTCATTTTGAGAATTTAGTGCAGGGCACTCACTTATCTCCTCCAGCTATTATGACACTTTACCCATTTCTGTTAACCTGGTTCAACCTGAAGGCACAGAGGGAAACCACTGCACTTGGTTCTGCAAGGCATTGTATAAACGTAGACCCAGGCTTTTTCCTTTGAGAGAGTTCTTCCCTGCAGTGGGTCCCTATATGCAGAATCTAATGATTCAGTGAACAGGCCACCCCACCTACAAAATCTCTGTCCCTAGGCACCACTGCTTCCTTTCCCTAGCTGGCTGTTACTCCTTGTTACACTCCAGTCCTCAACAACCTCAAGGGTTAACCAAGATATGCACTCTTTGAACCAATAACCACAAGGGTTAACTGTATTGTTCATTCTTCACTTTAGATCCTGGAGGGTTAACCATGGCTATTACTCACTATTCCTCTGTTCTTCAGACACACTATGAATACATTTTGTTAAGCACACAGTTGTTTCCACTGCCAAGTAACTAAGACCAGGCAAATTGTCTTTAACAATAACTGTGTGTACTTAGTAGAATATGTTGAAGTAGTACAGTTGAAATGACATGGCAAACGTGAATATAATACTTTCCCTTTTCATATAATGCAACATACTGAATTTGGTTGTGCTGTGCTTTTCCCACAATATTCTGTCCATACCTGACATTAGGAAAATTCTTTCTCCAGAAATTGTTCACAAAATTCATCCTTGTGGGAGCCTGCGATCCATTAAAGGGTTACACCACTGTTCTGACAGGTCATATAGTACAGATAGTCCACAATGCATCACTCCCATGCCTGGACTGCACCAATAGGCTGATCCTTTCCTGTATATATTATTATTATTATTATACAGGATTTATGTAACACCAACAGTTTGCACAGCGCTTTACAGTATAAAGGGGGACAGTACAATTACAACACAGTTCAATACAGAAGGAAAAGCAGGGCCCTGTGTATGGAACTTACAATCTTACACCTCACAAAGGGAAGAGAGTCACACACAGGGGAAGGCATGGCTCAAGACCTTTAACTTCTGCAGCACCAGCCAACAGTGAACAGAACAGGCTGAATAAAAACCTTAAGTAGACACTTGCCTATATGGGTGCCAGGTGTTTGGCCTCTTGATTGGCCAGCTGAAGATGACATCATTGCATGCATTCACATGGACGTCAATCATTCCAACACAGCCAGTGTGTGCCAGGAATACACCATCAGCTGTGCATGTGCAGCTTTGTGTACATCCATTAGAAGACTGCCCTCAGGCAGGTAATTGTGTCTTACTGCAGAAGAAACATGGGCAAGATTTACCAAAACTGGAGCACTCAGAATATGGTGCAGCTGTACATGGTAGCCAATCAGCTTCTAACTTCAGCTTGTTCAGTTAAGCTTTAACAATAAAATCTGAAAACTGATGGATTTCTATGCAGAGCTGCACCAGATTTTGCACTCTCCAGTTTTAGTAAATAACCCCCAGTATGTCTCTTCTGCAATAAGGAGCTACCTGCTTTCAGTTTTTAAAATGTTGAGTTTAGATCAACTTTACACTGATGTGGGTGCGTACAATGGTCAGCTTTTCTTCATTTATAAATGAAACAATTGTGGTGCGCTATCTCATGATAAATAGAACCATAAGCTTTGAAAACATAAAGTGATGGTCTAAAAGGTTTAACAGATAATAAAACGTCCAATCCAGTATATGTTGCATTAACATCCAGGCATAATCAACACCATGCTTGATTTGTGGCCCCACTCAAAAGCATATCATAGCCATCAATCACAATGGTTTCTCACATCACTCGTGACAATTTGAGCATGGCTGGAAGTGACATCACTAGGCTCCGCCCGACATGTTGCGTCACAGGTCATGTAACTTCTTCAGGCCCACTTTGATTGTTGGCTATGATATGCTTTTGATTCATTACTTTTGTAAGTGAATTTTTTACTTGAATAAAGTGTTAATATTTTATGGGGTTGCACTACTATTATACAGTATTTATATAGTGCCAAAAGTTTGCTCAGCGCTGTACATTATAATGGGAGACAGTACAGTAACAATACAATGCGATACACGAGGGGTTCGAGGGCCCTGCTCCTTGGAGCTTACAATCTAGGAGGGAGGGGAGAGTGGTAGAGGAGGAAATACAGTTGCAAGAAAAAGTATGTGAACCCCTTGGGATTAGGTGGAGTTTTGCATGAATTGGGCATAAAATGTGCTCTGAACGTCATCTAAGTCACAACAATAGAAGAACACAGTCTGCTGAACATAATACTACACAAACATTAGATGTTGCCATGGTTTAATTGCACATAACATGTAAACATTCACAGTGCAGGGAGGAAAAAGTATGTGAACCTTTGGACTTAATAACTGGTTGACCCTTCTTTGGCAGTAATAACCTCAACCAAACGTTTCCTGTAGCTGCAGATCAGACCTGCACAACGATCTGGAGTCATTTTGGACCACTCCTCTTCACAAAACTGTTTCAGTGTAGCAATATTCTTGGGATGTCTGGTGTGAATCGCTCTCTTAAGGCCATGCCAAAGCATTTCAATCGGGTTGAGGTCAGGACTCTGACTGGGCCACTCCAGAAGGCGTATTCTGTGCTGTTGCACCCATTGTTTTGTTGAATTACTTGTATGCTCTGGGTCATTGTCCTGTTGCATCACCCATCCTCTGCGGAGCTTCAGTTGGCGGACAGATGGTCGTACGTTTTCCTGCAAAATGTCTTGATAAACTCTGGAATTCATTTTCCCATCAATGACAACAATCCGTCCAGGCCCAGAGGCAGCAAAGCAGCCCCAAACCATGATGCTCCCTCCACCATGTTTTACAGTGGGGATGAGGTTTTGATGTTGGTGTGCTGTGCCTTTTTTTCTCCACACATAGTGTTGTGTGTTCTTCCCAAACAACTCAATCTTGGTTTCATCTGTCCACAGTATATTTTGCCAGTAGTGCTGTGGAACATCCAGGTGCTCTTTTGCAATCTTCAAACGTGCTGCAATATTCTTTTTGGACAGCAATGGCTTCTTCCGTGGTGTCCTCCCATGTACTCCATTCTTGTTTAATGTTTTCCTTATTGTAGATGTGTCAACAAAAATGTTAGCATGTGCCAGAGATTTCTGTAGGTCTTTAGCTGACACTCTGGGATTCTTCTTTACCTCATGCAGCATTCTGCGCTGTGCTCTTGCAATCATTTTTACAGGACGACCACGCCTAGGGAGAGTAGCAACAGTGCTAAACTTTCTCTATTTGTAGACAGTCTGTCTTACCGTGGACACATGAACATCAAGGCTTTTGGAGATACTTTTGTAACCCTTTCCAGCTTCATGCAAGTCAAAAATTCTTGATCGTAGGTCTTTTGAGAGCTCTTTTCTGCGAGGCATGGTTCACATCGGACAGTGCTTCTTGAAACCAGTAAACACAAAACAGGTGTGTGTTTTTTAAGGGCAGGACAGCTGTCAGCAACACATCCAATATCATCACACTGATTGGAGTCAAGGTTGGCTCACTCCTGGCTCCAATTAGCTCTGGGAGAAGTCATTAAGCTAGGGCCTCACATACTTTTTCCTCCCTGCACTGTGAATGTTTACATGTTATGTACAATTAAACCATGGCAACATCTAATGTTTGTGTAGTATTATGTTCAGCAGACTGTGTTCTTCTATTGTTGTGACTTAGATGACGTTCAGAGCACATTTTATGCCCAATTCATGCAAAACTCCACCTAATCCCAAGGGGTTCACATACTTTTTCTTGCAACTGTAGCTGTGGGAGGTGGAGTGTTGGGAAGAGCAGAGGAGATCAGCAATTAGGTGAGGGCTGGGTAGGCTTCTCTGAAGAGATGGGTTTTCAGGGTGCGCCTAAAGGTGAGGAGGGAAGTTGACAGTCTGATGGATTGGGGTAGTGAGTTCCAGAGCATTGGGGAGGCCCTGGAGAAGTCCTGGAGATGGGCATGGGAGGAGGAGACCAGGGAACTGGAGAGAAGGAGGTCTTGTGAGGAGCGTTTTGAGTGGTAGATGGATATCAGGTCGGTGATGTAGTTTGGGGCAGTGTTATGTATAGCTTTGTACGTCAGTGTCAATATTTTGAATTTTATGCGTTGGGCAATCGGAAGCCAGTGGAGGGATTGGCAGAGGGGGGAGGCGGATACGGAGCGGTTGGTGAGGTGGATGAGTCTGGCTGCAGAATTCAGGATCGAGTGAAGCGGGGATAGCCTGTGTTGGGCTAGGCCAGCAAGGAGGGAGTTGCAGTAGTCAAGTCGTGATATGATAAGGGAGTGAATGAGTTAGCCCTATGATCTGTTTCTTTTATCTTTGATCATATACACCTTAATTCCATTGGATATCCCTCCCCTCATGCCAGGGTACTAGGTGTAATCCTAGACTCTCATCTTTCCTTTAAGACCCAAATCCAATCGCTGTCCAAATCTTGTAGACTTCACCTCCACAACATCTCCAAGATACTCCCGTTCCTAACCTCGGAAACTACTAAGCAACTTTTTCACTCCCTTGTTATCTCTCGCCTTAACTATTGTAACTCCCTCCTCAATGGCCTACCTCATCGCAGGCTATCCCCTCTTCAGTCTATCATGAATGCTGCTGCCTGACTCATCCACCTTACTAACCGATCCATATCTAAAGAACAGAGGTATACCGCTCAGGCAAACAATCCAGATCAATCCACAACAGGTGCAGGCTCTGGCTTGCCACCACACACGATGCAATAGGAAGAAGGGTCAGCCGCTCACCGGAGGATAGATGAATATAGTGTGTATTTATTAATCCATAGGACACACAAAACACCAGGACATGAATACAGGACCTGTTAACGCATTTCACGTGATCTCGTACTTAATCATAACCTAGGCTATCCCCTCATCAGTCTATCATGAATGCTGCTTCCAGACTCATCCACCTTACTAACCGATCCATATCTAAAGAACAGAGGTTTTGCTCAGGCAAACAATCCAGATCAATCCACAACAGGTGCAGGCTCTGGCTTGCCACCACACATGATGCAATAGGAAGAAGGGTCAGCCGCTCATCGGAGGATAGATGAATATAGTGTGTATTTATTAATCCATAGGACACACAAAACACCAGGACATGAACACAGGACCTGTTAACGCATTTCACATGATCTTGTGCTTAATCATAACCTAGGCTATCCCCTCATCAGTCTATCATGAATGCTGCTTGCAGACTCATCCACCTTACTAACCGTTCCATATCTGCCACCCCTCTCTGCCAATCCCATTGGGCTTCCCATTGCCCAACGAATAAAATTCAAAACTTTACCAATAACATATAAAACCATTTATAACTTCCCCCAATTACCTCACCAATCTTGTCTCCAAATATCACCCAAACCATCCTCTCCACTCCTCGCATGACCTCCTGCTCTCTATATCCCTTGTCTCCTCCTCCCATACTCATCTCCAGGATTTCTCCAGAGCCTCCTCTGGAACTCTCTACCCCAATCTATCAGACTATCGCCTACTTGTCCACTTTTCAGCGATCTGTGCAAACCTATTTCTTCAGGGAAGCCTATCCTGCCTTCAGCTAATAACGGAATCTTCGATTCCTCCGACTAATCCATCCCCCACAGTTATTACCTTCTTCCCTGATCTAACAGATAGGGATGAAACCAGGATCTGCTTATCTGCTGCCGATCCTTAGTAGCTACTTCATTGGTTCTGGCCTTTTACGGGAACATGCTCTCGGATATTTTTATTATTATTATTATTATTATACAGGATTTATATAGCACCAACAGTTTGCTCAGCGCTTTACAATATAAAGGGAGACAATACAGCAACAATACAGTTCAATACAAGGGGGTCAGGAGGGCCTGATCCTTGGATCTTACAATATAAGAGGGAGGGGCTGGTGGTATAAAGGTAAATAATAAATGAACAACTCATCTCCACCCCAATTAGGAACGGATAACGATCACATGAATTAGGGGGAGATGTTGGTCAAAACCAAACCAGCCACACACACACAGGCCAAAGTCATAAAAGATGATTTATTCTCCGATCACAGAAAGGCAAAAGGAGGTGAGAATCAATCACCACAAACAGACAAAAATATATAGACTAATTATCCTGAGTTTTGCAAAAAGTCAATGAGTTGCACAGAGACAGGTTAAAGGTGGAGATGAGACAGCAGCATTTACCCTAAGTTAGCAGAAGGTCAATGCGTTGTACAGAGACAGTTTAAGCCCTCATGCACAAAAATGCTGCTGTTATTGGCGTTTGATATTTTTTCTATAGTCAATGAACTCCCCAGCATGTTATTCTATGTGTCCATGCACACATAGACTGTAATCAATTTGTAATCGTTTTTTTGGCTGGGATGTTTTTTGGCAGAAAAAAAACCCCAAAACTATTGGGTTTCTAGAGGAGTTTTTTAGCTGTAACAACACTCTAACACTGAAAAAAGTGGTAAAACACCGCAAACCGGTGTTTTTGGACTTTTTACCAAAAATGTTTTATTTTTTTCTGGTTAAAAAAAAGCGAAAAAACACTAAAAACCACAAACGTGGGAAAATGCAGCTAAACGCTAATGCAAAAACACAAAAAAAGCTGAAAAACTACAATTTTTAACGTGACTTTACACAGCTAACATTACCAGCATTATCAAAACGTCAAGTGTGTGTGAGGGCTAAAGGTGGAGATAAGACAGCAGCATTTACCTGTGAAAAAGCAGAGAGGACATGATCGGGGGGCTGTGTTCAACTGCTGCGTGAACATAGCAGTGCGTAGTTCTTTACCATTTGCATTTTCTTCATTTATGTAAAACCTTTACCCCAAAAGGAAAAAAAAACTGCTGCTGTAACGATTTTAAAAAAGTTTGGCTTTAAGTTTTTAGTCAAATCCATCTGCTGTCCAAGGGTGGATCATTTGCTCCTCCACAGAACAACGTGGATATGCAGATCTCGTAATAAACAGAATAACAGACATGGTCAGGACAGGAAGTTTATTACTGGTCAGATTGCCAGGTGAAAATAATGGGGAAAATACTATAAAAAAGGAACACTGATGCAGCCACCACATCTCTAAGGATCAGTAAGATCAAATACATTACATTTTTGATTTGGGGTTTAATATTGCTTTAATGGCCTCCAAGGACTATTTTTTTGCAGTCACTTTTAATCAGGAACATTGCGGTCAAAAATGTGACTGTCACTGGAAATCAGATACCTTTACAGTGGCTGATCTCTGTCAAAGAGATCCCCAGACCTTGTCATTCTCTTATCCAGATTGAAGCTCTCAATTTCTTCACAGCTCACGTCCTAAGGGATGTAAAACCACATTTCATTTTTGCACATTGACGGCAAATATCTGACTGTCTTGAATATAATACATACTGCTGATTTATCACTAGACACATCAGAGGTTGTAAGTGCTGTACAAGAGCTGAAACCCGTATGTAATGGGAATACTACAGATAACTGTAATGAGTAATGTAAGGAATCCTTGTTATTTATGAAGCTCAGTATCCAATACTTCCCCAGAGGAAAATAAAAGTGACAATACAATCACATCACATTTCTTTGGCATCACTGATTAGAGAAAAGAACAGTTGTAGGGAACAGACTGATGACCGAATCGTGGCTAGGAGATGAACTGTGAGCAGGTAGCCGTGCTTGCATTGCATAGACACTGAATGTTCAATAGAAATTAATTAAATGGGAGCAATGGCAGCCAAACAAAGCCTGGTACCCTTCCAGCTGGAAAAGGGAGGAGCCTGCCAATGAGCTTTATGACCAGTGCCTGATCTTCTAGTAGAGGTCAGTGGAAGGTTAGACACAGTTCAGTCCCGGAACGTTCACCCAGCAGCCAAGCAACACAGCACAATATTGTTTCTGGCATGTTATCACATTGGATAAAAAAATCTACTGTTTGCTGGCAGGGTAAATGAGAATTACATGTTTTTGCATGTGCCCTGCTTCATCAAAGGCAAAACATTTCCTTAACTGTGCAAGAACGCATGCCATTTGTTGCCAAAATAGAAAACAAAATATGTCGTATTCCTTGTATCCTATTTAATAAGAGGATACAAGACATTTTGGTTTACCCACCCATCCTGGCCATAACCTCGACTGTAACATTTCATTCTGGCAAGGAAGTCGCTCTGTCTTCTATTAGTCTGGCAAAAGCATATCTATCATTTTGTTGAATTTGAAAGGCTGTTTTTATTCTATAAAATGTCCTGTTTCTTGGCCAAAAAAGTGTTTGCTTCTTAGTTCATTTTTCACTTTCAGCTTCTAAGAAAGATATACACTATCCTCCGTTTACATATAAAATGTCAATGATATAGCACACTCAGATCCCACCTTTCCTTATACCATTGTATCCCTTCATATTTTTCCATTGTTCCTTATAACAGGTTTTTATATAATAATCCCCCTTTTTCATAGGACAACATTTTTTCCTGTATTCATATAAGCCTGTATATGTACATGGTTTGTCCTAATATTGTTTTTTTATCTCTGAAAATTAATAAAATGTTTGAACAGGGAAAATGTCAATGATATACTGTATATTATAGAAACTCTGTAATCCTTTATGTGAAAAAAGTAACGGTTATGGAATCCAATCAGATTGATTTACTATAGACAAATAGGCTGTCCACTTTGCAAGGGAATTTTTCCTTAACTTAGTGAACGTGATAAACTTTGCAAAGAACAACCAATCACGCGCGAGGAAAAAAACCCAGTATTTTTGCTTGATTGGATGATGGAAGTCATCAGAGCTTCACCTCATTCACTAAACTAAGGCAAAATTCCTTTACAAAGTGAACAAGATCACCTTTAGTAAATCAACCCAAATGTCTCTAGCTGCCATGTTCCTATAAGCTGGACTTTTATCTTCTATGTCTGGCCTTATCAACATATCATGGCCTGGACCAGGAAGAAAAACACATTTCCACTCCTATAATGCCACAGGAGATTTCCCTGCAGAAATAAATACTAATATAAATAGCACAAACAGCATTATTGAATTTCTTATCCTCAGTGGTCTTAGGAATGTGACTGCATATTGGCTGTCAAATGCTAATTCATAAAATGTACAAATAAAAGTATCAGTGGAATAGAATGTTTAATGGAACAATCTGAACAAGGAAACTATTGCCAAAAATGCCAAAATATTTTTTTCTAATAGCGTGAGCAATTTGTTTCCATTTTTTTCCTACCTGCTAATGCCTTGATGAGACTGTAACTAAAGGATCTATAGGCATTAGGTGGTGGTCAACGTGAAAGCACAAGCTGAACGCTGGAAAATCATTCACATGAAAAACATTTCTACAGACATGATTGATTATATTGGCAAACTGTATGTTTTGGCCATACATAGGAAAGGGAGCAGTCAGTAGACATTCATGGCTCTAACACGGGTTGATTTACTAATACTGAAGAGTGCAAAATCTGGTTCAGCTGTGCATGGTAGCCAATCGGCATCTAACTTTAGCTTATTCAATTAAGCATTGACAAAAACCTGAGAGCTGATTGTTTGTTATACAGAGCTGTACCAGATTTTGCACTTTTAGTAAATCAACCTAACAGTCTTCTTCTGCTACTGTAGCCCAATCTCTTCAACATGCTTCTCATTTAGAGATGTCTTTCTGCACATCACTGTTGTAAATAGAAATTATTTAGGCAGTTTTGGATTTCCTGACAGTCTGGCCATTCTCCTTGTTACTTTCTCAGTAACAACGGTATAGTGTAGGCAGTGCATCAAATGTATTGTATCCTGCTTATGGTGAGACCTTTCTACATGTAACACACATGAACATGAAACACAAAAATCTTCTTTTTTAAAAGGCCACAAAATGGTAAGCCTTACTAGATCCTATGTAGAGAACATTCTTCAAAAGACCATTAATGTTAGTAGGATGTCCCCTATTTGATGATAATTCCTCCATTAAGACATGTTTGTTCAGCTTGTGGAAACAGCACCACGCCTTCCCCAGAATGTTGCTTTCAAACACTTAGTTCATCCTTTTTAAAATGGATTTTACATTCACTTTTAAGTAGAATTTGTTTTATTATTGTTGAAACATGTATTAACAAGAATCATGTTCTTCTAATAGTTTGGTAGATCAAAATGACTTAAATTACAAAAGATACCCACCCATGGTTGGATCACCAAGCACCACATCTGTCTCACATTCGTCTGTCTTTCCCCTGAAGTCCTGAACAGAAATTATTTTCATTCCACTTTACTGTAATGCTGGGAGCCTATTTGTCATGGATGACATTTTGGCAACAGAATGGGTTTTTTTCCTATAATATGTGTAGAGGTCATCAGACATACAGTAAAAGAGCAGATTTACATTTTTTTTTATTGTCAACAAACTGAATGACTGATACCCAAGAACATGACCTCTACAAGTCAAAATTTGCCAGATATACATTCCAAAGCACCTATGTCCTGAATCTAATAAATATTTGCCTTATTTACCATTTTTTTATTAGGTATCTCTGAAACATATTGCAGACTCTATACAAAATGCCATTGTTTGTTTCCTAAAGTGTGTGAATACAAAGGGAAATATTCTAATTGGGACATGTCCTGCCTTGTCAGCTGCCATGTCAGCAGAGGGTTTTCTTGACTTTGGAGATATTTCCTCTCACTTCCTCTTGTGTCTACAATCATACACAGGTGGGAAAAAAAAACAGAAACTTGTGTCAAATATTTGCCATAATTTTCCTTTCCTGATGCCAATCCATGGCAGCATACATGTGATATAGCTCCGCTCCTATATCCACCCACAGGACCTGTGTAAATCTATAAAAGTCTGACTGAGAGCAACCTCTCCCATTCTCCATACAAAGAACATGATCAAACATGGGAGAGTTCTTATGCTTCCATGGATTGGTGGCAGGAAAGGAAAATTATGGTAAGTATTTGATACAATTTTCTGTTTTCCTGATGCCAACATGGCAACATACATGTGATAAATAATGAGCTAAACAGGGAGGGCTAAACTGTATAATCAAACTTTATTACAATGGACATGGAAGCCTGGACTACCATTCTGTTTAAATCCATTGACATACAAGTCCCTGGTTCTTCCCTGTAGCACCTGAGGCAGGTGCACTGTGGCAATTAGCCTGCACTTTTCAAAAGTCTCCATAGACACTTTGCATGCGCTGCCCCGAACATAGAGATGGACCTGGCTGAATGAGCCTCTACCACTTCTGGAGGCTCTTGCCTGGCGGCACTGTATGTTTTCAGGATGGCCATGACAATCCAAGATGACAAGGTTTGCTGCCGCTTCCTCCTCCAAATTTTCCTGATGGAAACAAGAATAGCCTTCCGGAGGATTTAAACTAGGAAGCAGCTTGGAGGTAGGCATCTTAGACACCTGGTACATCCAGCTTGTGTAGGTTAGGTACTGTCTGTGCCGGAAAGGATGCAATCACTACTTTGTAAGATGAAAACTGAAGCCACCCCGGGACAAAGGTGCTTGAGGGGCATAGGCTCCAACTTGTCCAGAAGAAATAAGATGTAGGACTCTGTAGACGCATATGCTTGCAGATCCAAAACTCTGCCCCCGGAAGTTATCACCTAAAGTTATCGAGGGACACTGCTTCTTGAATGACATCCCACTGAGGACTGCTTTCTGTTGGTGCAAACAGAGTCCTGGCAAGGAAACCCAGTACCAGAATAAAATCTCACTGTGGAACGTTATTCCTCCTCAGAGAATAGTCTCAGGACCAACCTCCTGAAATGCTCCCCTGGCAGCTCACACGCTCATATTCGCTGATGAAAGCTGAAATATGAGTCCTTACAGAACTAGGATAAGCCCCAAATCCAGATCTGTGTGAAGAAATGATAGCAACTGGGTGGAACCCCCCCCCCCCCCCAGGTTTGCTAAGATCAAAATCTTGCTTAGCTGCAAAGACTGTGAACCTGTTCCAGACTTTTGGAATAAATAGCATTTGTTGACATCCTTCCTGAAATCCTGCCAGGATTTACCACTGCCAGAGGAAGGCCCAAGTCCTCTGATCCTTCCGTCTCAATTTCCAGTCCATCCTGGGCCAGGCATCGTGGAATCACTGGTAGCTGAAGTGCTTGGTCCAGACTCCAGTTCCATGACTAAGGTAAAACCCAGACCTGCAGACCAATCAGGCTTGCTTGATATCACTGTAAGACTCTCGGACAACAGTCCTCCCTGGAACTTCATGACTAAAGGCAGTAGAGAAAAGCCATTTCCTAGTTGACTATTCCTTGGCTGAGTGACAGCGTCCACCAACAGGTGAGGGTAGCAAGAGAGGCATCTTGCGAAAGGATGATGATGCAATCAGGATCAGCTGAGGGAGGCCCCATACTTGAGTGATATGGGCAAGATCTTTTCCCTTCACTGCAAACCAAAAATACCTGGTGCCACAACCCCTTTTGGTATCCTGGGTACCCAGAAGGAACACTGGCCGTAGCCCCTGAAGTTTACATTCAGTCAAGGACATGATAGTTCTACTTCCATTAGAACCTGCCATTGAGGTTCCTTTATTTCTAAATGCATGATACTGCTGTTGTGTTGGCCTTCTGCAGAATAACCAGTCAAGCCCAAATGCGAGGTGACAATGCACATAGTAACTGTAGGTGGCCTGTAGCACAGGCATCGGAGGTGAAAATTAACCTATCATACGGGATCCAGTGATCCCTTTTTACACCCATAACCAGAGGCTCCTTCGCATCTGAGAAGAAGCACTTTGAATCAGTTCAAGTGCCACCTTCTGCGTTGCAAAAAGTAAATTCTTTGGAATGTCCAGATAATCCAGTGTGCCCAGGGTAGTATAGGGATGCAAGACATCATAGTTACCAGGAGACCTGTGCATTGGGAAGTTTGACAAAACTGACAGAGATACCACATTCTGAAGATTCTCCCTACTGCTTGGCCTATTCTGAGAAGGAGCAGAAAAGTACTCGCTCGAGCATTGAACTGGGCTTCCATATTGATGACTATATAGGTCTTCTCCCACTGTTTTGACACCTCCTATCCAGCCAAAACTCCTCTTGAACTAGTAGGTGATCTGGGCTCTGGGCCGACAGTAGAATACATCCAAGTAATGATAGATGCAAAGCAGCCTGTTTTCTCAGAGGAGCTACACAGAGATTAGGACCTCCGTAAAGGTCATCTGTGAGGTAGAGAGCCATGAAGGAAGGTATGCTAACTGGAATTGTCCATCCTCCACTGAGACTTTGTTTCTTTAAACTCAGCAACAGTTTTCTTCATACAGGCAAAGAAGAGAATAAAAAGGTCTGTAAGGGAGGACTTAGAATCAATGCCCTTTGCAGTCATATAATATTGATGTATTGAAAGAGGGCATCCACCTCTTAAGTGGAAAATGTTACTCTGGTTGGGATGAAGAAAAATTCTGAACCACCAAAAGTGATCAAGTTTAACCATCCATGTGCCCAATCAGCCACCTTAGCCCCCACCACCACACTAGCCGGGGGGGGGGGGGGGTGCCCTTTCAACAAAACTCCTGTAGTGGATGAAAGAAAAGAAAAAGGACCATGGATATTCTTTCTTCAGAAATGTGTCTTTGCGCACTCTTCCATCCGCTCTTGAAGTTTCTCATTCTAGCAAAAGAACTAAAGACAGCTCTTGGAATAGTGCTTAGCGTAGGGATGTATACATAACTCTTAGTCATGACTACTAAAGAGTATATGGCATTCCAAGGATGTTCTATGGAACTTAATGTTATACGGCAACCAGGACCTGATGGTGAGCACCATCCATCTGCACAGCAGCTGAGGACATCCAGGGCTGAAAATAGTCCCTTAGAATAGTCCCATCAAACTTCTCAGAGTCAGAGGAAAAAACTTATCACTTTGGCACTTAGGACCAACCTGCCTGAGGACAGGAATGTTGACTAAGGATAGGGCCTAATAGCCCTCCTTGCTGTCTCTGAATGAAATGCCATGGCTGCTGTGCTGCTTCCTGCATGCTGTGGGTGCACAGGCAGCTTCCTATTAATGACTGGGAAGAAGAATATCAGAATGTCTGCTTGTGCTGGAAGGAGCAGGAGAGAAGTATGAATCCTGAGGAAACAGGGCTGTGCAGAGCAGGCCAGACCCCCCATTATTGGCCTGTGTCAGGCTAGTGGTTTTGTATCAATGTATGTCTAGCTATTACCAGTATTTTGAAGCTGCCAGCGTATTTGCTCTAGCTGCTGTTGACTAGTTGCTAAGGCCTCATCCACATGGGGTTGGTAAAAACAGGCAGATGAAGTTAGTGTTGCTGTACGGCTGCAATGCTCTGTGGTGTTGCAAACATTTTATACAGCATGTAGTGATTGGTATACAGAGCTGCCCATCAAACATGAACATTAGGGATCGTTTGCATGTGCAGCTAACAAAGCTGCTCCTCTGAAAAGTGATGCCAAATAGTTGCTTTTCAGAGGGCATGTAACAGTGAGTTTAGTATTGTCCACACCTTTGTAGTGGAGTGCAGTGCTGTAATGCGTGTTACTGCAACGCAGGTTACGTGCATCAGCATGTGGCAGTGGCAATATTTTCAACAGAGAAGTGGCATTTTCCTCCTCAGTAGGGTATAATTCTGCCACTGCTTACTAATGAAAAGCTTCATACCATTACTGCTACTCCTCTTGGAAAAACCTCTTCATCCTTCCATTCATCATGGAGAATGTCTTGAAAATGTGATGTTCTGAATTCGAAAAGGCAGTCATCTGTGTCATCCCATTCTGGGCCTGCTACCCTAATGAACGACTGGACCCGAGAGACACTTGAACCCTGTGTGAATATTGTGTGCAATAGAGACATGGATGCTGTACGTGACAGCCATCTTGTTAGGCCTCAGCCATTTTGTATCTCCTTTCCTCCACCCTCCCTCTTGAAATGGAATTTGTAGCTGTAAGTTGAACAGATTTAAAAAGGGCCTCTTATCTTAAATAAAACACAGATAAATGAAGCTCCAGAGCTGTAAACCGCTAATTAGTCTGGTGCAGGGGGTCTGCTTTGAAAACCACTTTCCTTTGCCCAATCGTAAAACAATAACTCAGTCAGCCATGACCTGTTAGGCCATTAGGGCTCTAGGATACAGAGCATGCCATAAAACGTCCATTCCACATGTAACAATTTCACATACAATTCATAAAGTTCAGCAGGAACTGGGCCCATTAATATTAGGTATATATGTGGAAAGGTCCTTTTGTGTCGAGTCAAACGAGGTCATACCTGACTATATTAGCACCTAGGAGAGAGAAGAAAGCAGTCTTTTTCCTCCTGGGTGACAAGGGTAAGCTGTGTTTGGTATCCCTGGGTTTGAAATATAATTCTGAATATTAACCTGCCAGTTGCTAGAATACCACCTGCACATACTGGAAGTTATTAATATTAGTATGAAACTACAGTTGGAACTGGGTCATTAACTTGGGGGCCACCTAGCACCCATCCACAAACTGGATGATTGGTCATTTGTTCTCAGGCGACACCCCTTTAATATCATAGAAAAGGACTGACAGGCCTGGAGAAGAGAGCTCTCGTTTAACATCAATCAAGAAACATCTTAACGGACTTGAGAGCCAAGACCACATTTTTGCTCGGACAATTGGACTCTGCTAAAACCAAGAACATTGCAAGTATTCTGCCTTCTGAACTCCTTTCTTTTATTTCTCTGTTGCGTTATTGTTCTCTTTATGTCTTTGTAACATATTTTTCTGTAAATATTTTAATTGCACCATTTTGACCTTTTTAGTAATAAACCCTATTTTGAAAAGCGTTGAAACTGTCTCTAAAGCTTTTAATGCAAACTAAAGAATCCATGTCTCTGAAGTGTGCTACTGTATGTGATAATCCTCTGACTATACCTGTCTGTGGTGACAGTGCATATTACAGACGCTTATGCTAAAATCATAGTGTTATTGCTAGGATCTGTGAAATCATAGTGTTATTGCTAGGATCTGTGAGTTTCCTCCTTCTCTGTAAAAAGGTGGTGGTGGCAGTGTGAAGGGTTAATTGCGTAATTAACCTAACCCAGTAACAATCTCATTCAGGCTGCTGGGACATAGATTGTAGTCCCGCGAGCTGGAAAATCTTTGTGCAGGGTACAGCTGAAAGTGGCGTTGTTACGCAAGTGACAGCGCAGTGTGAGATCGGCTTATCCTTTGGTCACGAGTTGGTGAGAAGTGCAGGGATCAGGTGCCATGTTCCGTCACACCCTGCTAAGTCTTTTCAAGGAGGATGATCAACCTTCTTCTACCTCTGGTGAAGCCAGGTGCAAGGCAAAGGTAAATGGGTTTGATAAAGGTGCCCTCAGAGCCAGGAATAAAGATGGCTATGATGGGCTCGGGACATCTTTGGTTAGGAGGGCTAACTGTGGTGCCCTGTACTCTTCAGGGCTGCGTCCTTTACATTGTGCTGGAGTCCGCTGGCATAAGTGGCTGGAGATCTCAGAGGATCATTAACAATTTGTCCATGAAGGACCATGACTTGCTGGCTCACAGTGTCCTTACAGAGGTCTCAGTGACAATATCCACAGACATGTTAGTCTGGTAATGGAAAGGTTTGCGTCCCAGGCTCAGCACTTCCTACCTTTTATCACTGTTAGCACTCAGGGAAGCAGGAATGCTGACACTCACTGGGAACATTATGTGCATCCTGGGTGAGACCTGTAGGGCTGGATGAGCCACTGTCCAAACTGGACTTGTCATGGCAACGCTCTTTTAGCTTGACCTTAAACAAGAGCGGGCTAGGTTGTACCAGAAGATGAAGGCCACGCTCTTGGAAAGGCACTCTTTTTTCCTCATCTTACTTACTACATTGATGGTCCCTACCTGATTACATGGAGGTCTTGGTTATGTGGCAGAAGGCTTATGTTGGAGCAAGGATGTCAGCACTGCGCAGAAAGTAAAATCAAAGAGACTCAGAGAAAGAAGCAGACAGATCATAGACATGTGCTGGAATCACCTCCCTCCTCCCTTCATTCCCCTGCAGCATAAGCAAGGGAAAACAGAAGATGTTTCCAGTACAAACCCACCTCCCACATTCGTGAGCCTGGAGATGCCACAAAGAAGGTCACCACAAGAGGCTCTCTGCACAGTGTATGCACCGAAGCAATAGCCGGTCATGAGACCGGAAACAGCCACAAAACTCAGACTGGATTGTGCATGCACGCTGGTCACAGGAAGTGTCACAGGTGAAAGGAAAAAACTTCTCACTTGCCCCCCAAATCACTCTCACAAAAGAAAAATGACAAAACCTAATGAAGGTAGAAGCAATGGAGAAAAACAAAAAGACTAAGGCTGGCCATACATTATACAATTATCTGGAGATTTTTGGTTTAGATTTACCAAAAACCATATAATAGGAGGACAAACCTAAACAACACTTTCAGTTGTATCCAATTAGGCAGGCCCTTGCACTACACAGTTGAAGGTAAATCTAAAGGAAATTGGGCAGAAAATTGGAAGATAATTGTATAATGTATGGCCAGCCTAACCTGTGGTAGAAAAGAAAAAAGGCAGCACTAACTCCAACATTATGATTCTGTTCAGGTGTGCAGAGAAACACATGCAGCATAGACTACAGCAGGGGTCACCAAACTAAGGCCCTCCAGGTGTTGAGAAACTTCATGTCCCATGAGACCTTGCAAGACTCTGGCAGCCACAGGCAAGACTCCCAGAGGCAGAGGCATGATGGGACTTGTAGTAATTCAACAGCTGGGGGGCCATAGTTTGGAGACCCCTGGACTACAGCATCCAAACACCAGCTCAGGTGCAGCACATGAGGCTCTGACATCTCTGTTTAGAAAACTCCTCAGCCCCAAAAGATCACCAGAAGGGGCTCCCCACCTTGTTGGTGCATTTAGCAACCTAAGATGCAGGACTGCGCCTGGGAGAGGCTGACCCCAGACAGACTCCGACTAAGTCAACAGGTAGGGACTTATCACAGCATCACGGTCTTGCAGGTGTAGATCTTGAGGACAAAAAGGAGAATGGGGAAGGTTGCTCTCAGATTTATACAGGTCCTGTGGGTGGATATAGGTGTGGAGCTATATCGCTTGTGTGCTGCCAGGTTGGCTTCAGGAAAACTTCATTATATCATACTGTATCCACACTTAAGAAAGGTTTTGGCTTCAGACATTCTTTAAAACAAACTAAAAATGGACTCATAATTGTCACAAAGAATGCTGGTTATTTTGGTCTATAGTCAAAGTATGTGCTGACAAAGGCCCTTTTAATATGGTATTGGTGTGGCATTGGTGAACTACACTTAAAGGGACCCTTTTCTTTGCCTGTGCTGGTCCATTGGGCCACTGTTAGTCAAATACCTGTTTCTTGGAAGCATGTGGGAGCATGTGGCTCACTACTCTTCTTTGATGTGACAATGCTAATGCCTCATAATATTTGGAGCGGCTGAAAAGAAAATATATACTGCTGGAGAAGGGGGAAATTAAGTGAACTTGCATGGACAAAGAAAGGGGTTAGTTAAAAGTGCATGTATCCTTTAGATATTACCAATGATATTCAGTTTCAATTTCAAAAATCTGTTCAGTACCACCTTATAGAAAGATACTCTCTGTAGTGAAGACAGCTTTTGGTAGGTACTCAATTGATGTTGTCCCAATAACCAGTTGATGTATCAACCATCATTTATTTTACAATAAGGCCCAGCACACTCTGAACACAGGGTGTGTACAGTATATAAATGTATCTTTCCTTCATGTCAGAGTTAAAGTATTCCCCCACCACATCCTATAACAAATTGTGTGTATGTCTCAATAGTTCATTATATTTTGAAGCGTCTTCAAATATAATGGTGTTCTAGGAGTATCTTTGTTTCCAGTTGGAGAGATTTCAGTTTGTTACAATACATTAACAACATATGGATAAGGACATCAATTAGGTGTTGGCATTTATTCATTGTTTATTAAATAGCTAGTAACATTTTTTAAGAAAAAAAGATTTTGGGAACATTTGTACAGTTTTACTTTGAAAGTACATTCATGTCTTTAGATAATTCTGGTAAATTCCCTCGCCCCATAATAGCTTCTCTTTTTTGTTATTAAGGAACAAGTGACAGGTTCCCCTTTTAAACTCTGAAACTGAACTCTGTTCTTTTCTTTATGCCAACAAAGGACAGGTAGTAGAGAACAATAGCTGGATTCTGCAGTTTATTGAGTAGATACACGGGACTGCAGCTAGAGTTTCTCAAGCTCTGAAAGAAATTGAGGACAAAGGTGTATATATAGCAAAGGGCAGGTCAGCTAGCAGCACTTGTCTACCTAGAGCAGTCTATTAGGAAGAAAAATGTACCTTGTTTGGGGTGATGACAAAAGGAAGGCTGAGTAACATAAAGCTTCTCTGGGTTGATTTGTTCCATCATAACAGGAAAGTTAGCAGCTACAGAAACTGTACACAATAACCTAGAGCTCAGTTTACATCTTCATCTTTACAATGTCCTCCAGTGATAAAATTGTCACTCAAAGGTAAACAAGCCAGCAATTAATAAGACCTGCTTTCCAATTACCTGTTGGACAGGGATGACAAAAAGAGGCAGTGTTCATCTTGCTTAGTGAAGCATAGACTTGGTTCCTAATGATAAACGCGATAGTACTATCTGCTTTGTGCATGAAAAATCTAGTTGCCTGGCTGTGTCTGGATTCAAAAATGAAGAAAGGGAGAAGTAAAAGTTTGGAAGCCACTCAATAAGACTATAAGCTAGGCAACTAGCATTTTTATGAAGGGGAGGACAGAAATGGGTACTACATATTGCTCTTGGTATAGGATAACAAAATCCAGAAGGGGCAGTGCAGTCATTATATTTACATATCGTTGCAATTAGAAGCCAGATGAAGACTATGGGCAGGTTGCAGATAAATTAACAAAACATTTAAGTCTGTAAATGTAAAGCCTGGTACACACGATGAGAATATCGGACAACTGATTGTCCTTATCGAAAATGAAGAGGTTTCTAAAGTTTCGAAAATTCTCGCATGACAGTATACATTTCAATACAATACGACTTATTACAGCACTTCAAAAGTTGTATTCTCTCATTTCTGAACATGCGTGGTCTTGCTCTTCCAATTTGTTGGGGGGTGAATACTGTACTGATTAAAGGAAAATCGTATGATCTGGTATTGCACAAAAACAATTTTCGCGTTTGTCCCTTCAAGTCATTTCGGATGAAAGCTGTGTACTAACAATCAGATTATTGTACAATCGGACAGCATTTTTCACCTGATTTTCTGATCATGTGTACTAGAATTTTGTCAAAATTTGGTACACCTCACATCTACTGAGCGCTCCATTACTCCTAGAGCTGTAATTGTACACTGAGCCAGATGTATGTGAAGTTTCTCCGCCGTGGAGTGATGAACATCTACAGTTAACTTTGAAGGCTCCACATTATGTCTGGTACATGGGTGTATGTTTAAAGGCTACTCTGGTATGGCCCAGTCTGGTATACCAACCTTTCTGGTAAATGCCAGAGTTTCCAGATTGTCTGTTTGGAGGCAGAGGAGAAGGAAGGTGCTTCTGTCTGCAGCACATATCACCCTTTATGTTGTACATGCTCTCCAGTAAAGGTTGTATTACAGTGCAAAGGCAAGTGAATGAATGTCACATTAACGTCTTAACTATGAGATGTGGAGTGCTAATATTGCTAATAGTGCTAATATACTGGTAATATTTCAGCTTTTTCAGCAACAAATGATCATGCCATCACAGCCCTCCAAAACTAAAAGGTGACTGTGCTGTACAATCGGAATCGAAATTTGTCAATGGAGAAGGCATTTCAAAATTTGCCAATAGGCTTTACAGCCTTAGTTCTTTCTTCTCTATCCTTCTTTGAACTCCTCTTTACAAATTCCCCATTTACCCTTAATCTTTTAACTGTATAGAAATGTATTTGCTCCTCCTAAATCATTGTCTTATACACATATCTGGGCTAGAATACGCTATGGAGCAGGATATGGTCAGCAATTAGTCCATGCAACCTTAACAAAACAAATGCTGTTGATAATGGACTTGGTACAGGTTTACAGACATAAGCTTCTCATGATCAGCTATCCATTCAAGCTGTGGACATGTTTACATAAAAATCTTAACCAGATCTTCACATTTATGATCTGCCATTCTACCAAGAGTTCAGTCAATGATATAGGTAATATACTAAGTCAGTTCTGATGAACAAGATACTTTCATTCAAGTACATGGTACAATAGGCACATATCAGGAATATGAAATGTTGGGTTTACATATTATTTAAAATTAAAATAACACCTGTTCCTTTATTAATAATGAATATGGCAATGCATAGAAAATGTATGGTCATAGAGGACATCGCAATAAAACTAACCTAGTGTTCCATAACTGGAAAACAGATTGGCTGGTCTGTACATATATGGATACATGTACAGTTGCAAGAAAAAGTATGTGAACCCCTTGGGATTACGTGGAGTTTTGCATGAATTGGGCATAACATGTGCTCTGAACGTCATCTAAGTCACAACAATAGAAGAACACAGTCTGCTGAACATAATACTACACAAACATTAGATGTTGCCATGGTTTAATTGCACATAACATGTAAACATTCACAGTGCAGGGAGGAAAAAGTATGTGAGGCCCTAGCTTAATGACTCCTCCCAGAGCTAATTGGAGCCAGGAGTGAGCCAACCTTGACTCCAATCAGTGTGATGATATTGGGTGTATTGTTGACAGCTGTCCTGCCCTTAAAAAACACACACCTGTTTTGGGTTTACTGGTTTCAAGAAGCACTGTCTGATGTGAACCATGCCTCGCAGAAAAGAGCTCTCAGAAGACCTACGATCAAGAATTGTTGACTTGAATGAAGCTGGAAAGGGTTACAAAAGTATCTCCAAAAGCCTTGATGTTCATGTGTTCACGGTAAGACAGACTGTCTACAAATGGAGAAAGTTTAGCACTGTTGCTACTCTCCCTAGGCGTGGTCGTCCTGTAAAAATGACTGCAAGAGCACAGCGCAGAATGCTGCATGAGGTAAAGAAGAATCTCAGAGTGTCAGCTAAAGACCTTCAGAAATCTCTGGCACATGCTAACATTTTTGTTGACACATCTACAATAAGGAAAACATTAAACAAGAATGGAATACATGGGAGGACACCACGGAGGAAGCCATTGCTGTCCAAAAAGAATATTGCAGAACGTTTGAAGTTTGCAAAAGAGCACCTGGATGTTCCACAGCACTACTGGCAAAATATACTGTGGACAGATGAAACCAAGATTGAGTTGTTTGGGAAGAACACACAACACTATGTGTGGAGAAAAAAAAGGCACAGCACACCAACATCAAAACCTCATCCCCACTGTAAAACATGGCGGAGGGAGCATCATGGTTTGGGGCTGCTTTGCTGCCTCAGGGCCTGGACGGATTGTTGTCATTGATAGGAAAATGAATTCCAGAGTTTATCAAGACATTTTGCAGGAAAACGTACGACCATCTGTCCACCAACTGAAGCTCCGTAGAGGATGAGTGATGCAACAGGACAATGACCCAAAGCATACAAGTAATTCAACAAAACAATGGCTGCAACAGCACAAAATATGCCTTCTGGAGTGGCCCAGTCAGAGTCCTGACTTCAACCCGATTGAAATGCTGTGGCATGACCTTAAGAGAGCGATTCACACCAGACATCCCAAGAATATTGCTACACTGAAACAGTTTTGTGAAGAGGAGTGGTCCAAAATTACTCCAGATCATTGTGCAGGTCTGATCTGCAACTACAGGAAACGTTTGGTTGAGGTTATTGCTGCCAAAGGAGGGTCAACCAGTTATTAAGTCCAAAGGTTCACATACTTTTTCCTCCCTGCACTGTGAATGTTTACATGTTATGTGCAATTAAACCATGGCAACATCTAATGTTTGTGTAGTATTATGTTCAGCAGACTGTGTTCTTCTATTGTTGTGACTTAGATGACGTTCAGAGCACATTTTATGCCCAATTCATGCAAAACTCCACGTAATCCGAAGGGGTTCACATACTTTTTCTTGCAACTGTATATATATATATATATATATATATATATATGCTACAAGTGAATGCAGGATGTTAAAACAAACACAGGCAGTGTCCTGCAGAACAGTGCCATCCACACTCTGTAGAGCTGCCCCATGGAATTTGTGTGCTGAACCGTGGGACTTTGCTAAGGAACAGTGTAGTAAAGAACTATATTTTCCAGAGGAGCTGGTGTGTGAGCAGAAGTGTGTATATATATATATGAAAGCCCAGGAGATGAGACAGGAAGTGAAAGAGGAGAGATCTGGAGAGAGGAGTGTATTGACTGTGGGAGGATCAGACTAGGCCATGGAGAGAGAGAAAGAGAGGAGGCAAGGAGAGTCTGCTGATTGCTGACCTTGCCTCGTGCCTTGCATTGTGGAGAAAGCTAATCTGCTTGCAAGTGACCAGACGGAAAGCTGCAGGTGGGACCGGAGAGTGTGTGGAGAACTCACCGAAGGAGGGAGAAAGACTGCCAGAATTTGCCAGACGCCATCCCTCGGGTGAGAGAGTCCCAAGCATTATCAATGACAGGAACACTAACACCTGCTCCACCTTTGCTATTTTCCTGCACACAGTTGCAGACATTGCACACAGTTATTAGAAGTTGAGGCCTAGTTCATTTAACCGCTCTTGTCTGACTACACTTAGCACAGCATTATCATCAGAACTGATAGCAGAACAGTCGGTTCACAGGGAAAACCACTGCTGTATTACCATCATCATCAATTCACACTGCTAAGGAGGCTTTTTCCCTATTGTGCCAAAAGTCTTGTAGCCCAGAGTAGAGTTGACCTGTGCCAACAATCACTTTGCTTTAGATTCGCTAGTGACTAGTGCCTTAAAGGAACAATACATCTGTAAAATTGCTGCTTGCAGCGGGAGTGTTTTTCTTCCCTCTCTTTATTACACAGTTCCTCAAAGAGTTACAGTCCACACTTCACCACATTGGTCACCAACTGAGCCCCATCACATGCGCAGAAGACTCTTCACTATCGTTAAAGAACATTGGTTGTTTTGGGGTAAAGAACTCTTTTCCTTATTTCAAGCTATCTCCTTGCCATCAGGTCCTGAGGGCCCAAAGTGAGCTAGTCTACCTGTTTGATAGTCCTAGCTGCTCACTGTGACTGGGACTGTAAGACCACCTCAGGTGGAAGGTATTGGGTTCGTTTCTGAAAAGCAGGCCTTCTTACTAGTTTACTCTGAAGTGTGATTTCACATTCTGGTGATGATTTATTTCAGTTAAGAGTGTACTGTGGTGTCAGCAGGGGTTGGGCTTTTAGAGTGGGGTCTAGATCCACAGGGAACCCGAAGATAATTCAGCAACTCATAAGGGTAGTGCTACATATATATATATATATATATATACACCCCATTCGAATGTCATATTTCTTGTGGTATTTAAAGTTAATCCTCTAATATAAAAAGGATTTGCATGTAATACAGCAAGTGTATTTAAACAGACTGCCTATCTGCCTATCTCTGCTTTTCTTGTGTAATACTGGCCAGCTGTTGTGTCATTGCAAAGGACAGTGCGTCAATCACAAGGACATCTCAGTTACTCAGTAATTTTGCAGGCACAGTATCTGCCAACAAAAATACAGTACAAGCTTTGACAAAGGATAGGCTCCGATGCTAGCCGTCACTGTAATGTTAGTACTGGTGATTGTTTCAATGTCTAGCTTTTCAGTTACTGGTGGTGATGGTTATCATGCGTGAAGATCAGACTGAAGCAAGAACAGCTTGCTGCAGGCACATACAGTGACTTATGTATACAGTAAGCCTTCCTGAAGTAGGTGCTGCCCAGTCCTCAAGCACAGATTGTTAGGACATATTGTTATGAAGCTAAAACAAAGAAATCACTGTTAATAATTATGGACTGTACTGAAACAATAACATAATGAATTTTAACTTTCCTATGTTCATAGTTTGTCTATGAGAAAATAATTGGTTGTAATATGGTAACCATTAGTTTCCTGTATCTCATTTACAAACTATTTGTGGGCTTAAAAGCTCACACGAATAGATCAATTAATAATACCTATATAAGATACATAACATTGTTTAATCAATATTAGGTGAACATTTTAATTTCACAAGCAGGGATATATCTTGTGACATTTATGGAATTCAATACTACCAATGGATTCATGGTTTCAAGACCCATATATGGCGAGAGTATCATCATCCCTATTGTATATTCGAATCATACCCTACCTACAAAAATTGGGACTTTTATATAGCCAGTACTTGTCCACACTCTCCTGAAGAAGTGGATCGATTTTCACAAAATGCATAGAGATTCTACATCCTTCATGGAATGAAGATTCAACACATCTCCGATGTTAGGGACTGTACGCGGAAATGGTTAACTGTGACATAATGTAATGTACACAAATCTCTGTTCATATGTAGTATATTGTGTTCCTAACTTGATTTAATAAAATATTTATATTTTTAAATAATACCTGAGTCATAGACCATAGCAGGGTTCCAGGAAAGCCCCAATTTTTGTAGGTAAGGTATGGTTCAAATATATGATAGGGATGATAGTACTCTCCCTGTATACAGGTATTGAAACCAGAAATCAGTTGGTAGTATTCAGTTTTGTATAGCAGAAATGTGTTGTAGGTGGAAACCACTGGTATATACTGACTAATTGTGACAGAATGTCAACATTTAGTGTAAAATATTTTGAAAAGCTGAGATTAAAATAAAGTATATAGACACTATTTGTCTGTACTCTGCTGAGAAAGTAGATTTATTTTCTTGAAACAACATGTAGAAATACCACAGCCCCTTGGAATGGAGATTCAACACACTGGGACATCTGTATAATTATGTATTATCTGTGGTGTTGGGGACTGTGTGCGGAAACTATTAAATATGATGAAATGTAATGTATATGGGCCTGTTTTTATATGAAATAAATTGTGCTTTTAACTTGATTTAATAAAATATATGTTTTTATATAATACTGGAGTCATAGACTATAGCAGGGTACCAGGAAAGTACCAGTTTTTATAGGTAAATATGTTTCACCTACATGATGGTGCTGGTCTTGAGTATGGGTATTGAAGCCATTATTCAGCTGGTAGCACTGAGTTTCATATAGTTGAAATGTGTTATGCTGGAAGTAGATAGAAAACGCTGATATATACTGACTTATGGCGATATAGTTTCAACATTTAGTGTAAAATAGTATGCAAAACGGATATTAAAATAAAATATGTAGACAATTCTTGTCCACACTCTCCTGCAGAAGAAAATGTGTTTTCTTGAAAAATGTAGAGATACTACAGCCCCCCTTCAAAGCAAATTCAACAAATTGGGTCATTTGTATAATTATATATCTTCTTCAATGTTGTGGAACTGTAGGCAGAAATTATTAACTATGGTGTAATGTAATGCACATGGATCTCTTTTTATATGTAATATTTTGTGTTCTTAACTTGATTTGAAAATATATTTGTTCTTATATAATACCAGAGCCATAGACCATAGCAGGGTACTAGGAAAGTCAGATTTTTTTATAGGTAGGGTATGGTTCGAATAACAGAGATAGAAGATTGTATGCCAGTGGTGAGGCCCCAAACTGCCAGACATATTGTCACAAATGAGTGGAGAAGAGAAGCAGTGACAGGCAGTTCAGAACCAAAAGACAAAGAATATGAGTATGCCAAACCTGTCCACAAGTGACTCCTTCCTAGAGACACAGCCACACAAGGGGAAAGTGGGAGACACAATGGGAATGGCTACAGAGACATCAATCCTCACAAGCTGAAAAGAATAGTTTGCAAAGTATACACAAATACCTTGGGACAGATGGAAAGGGAAGGAGATGCCTAATCGCAGGCTGCCTGTCTGTCAGGACCTTGATCTGCTGGTGTCACTGTGCTTCCAAGAGTGGAAGGTTGTAATTCCGTTATCCACCAGCGGGTGTCTTCCTGCAGCCAGCAGATACCAGTAATCAGTTTCCACCTGATGCTGGCTGCTGGGAGGTTATTTAGGTCCTCCGCTACTAGTGCCTCTCGCTCCATTGTTTTCCTGCTGCCAGATTCTGGGCATCAAGGTTGTGGGCTCTTGAGAAGAGTGCTGAGGCAGGGTGTTGTTATGTTTTCAGGAAGTTATGTATAGCACTCTCCAGTTCCTCCCACCAACCATGATCTGCCTACATTGCACAGAGAAGCACAGAGACCTAGTGAAGGTGTCACTGGGTCTGAAATATATTATGTAATGAAAACAGGATTTATTTAAAATTGTTATTAGCATGTTGATGAGGGAAGTAATGTATAAGCAAAGAAAGAAAAATTATCAATACACCAGTCCATTTATGTACGGCAGTCCATAGATGCAACATGGGTCCACCATAGTCCTCTATCAAAATGCAGACAAAAAAACTGAACAGCACAGAGGTCATAAAAATGATCTCTGTCCTGTTCACCTGAACCAACAGGATTTCTGTACATGGATCCCCTGCTGAATAAAACAGAGTCGCTCCACATTAAAGGACCCTTAACTGCAACCTAACATCTCTTCCTTATTTGCTTCGTTTTTCATTCACACAAACTGCTTCAGTGTTCAACTACTTAGCAAACAAATCACCTTTTTTTTTCATTTTACAATGACCCCCCAACTCCAAATATGTTCTCATTCAGGTTCTGTCCTTTACAATAATATTCCGTCAATCATATCCCAGTGGGTAGTATTTTATCATTTTGTTGAGCCCCCCCCCCCCCCATAGTATTTCTACCCATGGGCATCTTGAGTAAGAGTGGATGATTCATGTAACATTTACTTCCTGGAATCCATCTGTCCTTAGCCCAGGCATGCAGGCAGGACAGTATGCTTAGTTAAGAATACCCCTCCTCCCCTAATAAAAAAAAAGCCCAGGAATACTCTGAATACTCCTGAAATGTATGACATAACTTTGGCCTAGGCCAGAAACCAGGAAGCAACTGTGGGAATGTAAGATAAAAAAGTTTAAAACACATAAATATAATATACCTTTCTATCTGTTTAATAAAGACAGCAGCATAAGGATTAGAAATATTTAATGTTGATTGAGAGAGTTTAGTTAATTATATGGCCTTTGTATCTGCAAAATATTATGTTGTGTTCTTTAAATAACATGACTTCTGAATTACAAATAGGCATCTCAAGTAGCCTAATTAGGAGTTCACTGCTGAAATTATTGTCAACTACTTTAGTAACTCAAGGAAATCCTGTGTCCGGAATTGAAGACTTCCTTTTGTTGTTTATGTAATAGGGACAGCAGGAACACAAACTTTGTTTCTTCAGTTACTGTCAAACAGTCATCTAGGTCTTCACTGGTTATCTTCTAAGATGACAATCACTAGGACTAAATGGATGAGATATGTGCCCATAAAACATTTTCTGCTGGATTTCATAACATTTTGCATTAATGTAACCTTAAGCTATTTCTTTGGCTTTGTAAGTATGAGTATTTTGGCCCAAGCTAGGTTTTACTGTGATCTGCACTGGCTGTACTGTGAAATTTGCTAGGTTTACTACTCTGATCACGTCAAACATTACTGTTTTAGTCCACCTGCTCATGCTTGCCATATCTGCTTTCTTTCAGAATTTAGTCGTGAATCTGTAAGCAATTACAGATCATTGGTAAATCCAGTTGTAGTGAACATGAGTCTTCTGTTTTTAGATAAGTAACTCACTGCAGTGAGGAATTGGTAGCTTCAGACACCATATAAAGTAAGATTGCTATAGCAGTGGATAATGTAATGTTAAGAATTGGGTTAGGATCTAGAGCAGGGGTGGGCAAACTTTTTGACTTGAGGGCCGCAATGGGTTCATATATTGGACCCGGGGGCCAGACCAAGAGTAGATGAATGATGTGTATGTGTCATCCATAGTAAGTATAGTAATATTCCCCCATAGTAAGCATAGTAATTAATCCCCCATATAGTAATTCATCCCCCATATAGTAATTCATCCCCCATAGTAATTCATCCCCCCTATAGTAATTCATCCCCCATATTAATTCATCCCCCATATTAATTCATCCCCCATATTAAGTCCCCAAGTCCCCCCTGTGTCAATTCACTTACCTTTGCTCCGCGCGTTCCTCTCGCCGTGTTCTCGCGCCGTTCCGGTGTAGCATGAAAATCTGTCGCCTATGAGGATCTGTCCCCCTCAACGCATCTGCGCATGTGCCAGTTTCAGGCATTAGCAGCCGATCGGCGATCTCCGGCACATGCGCAGATACGTCGAGGGGGACAGATCCTCATAGGAGACAGATTTTCATGCTACACCGGTCTTCAGGGCGGACTGTGAGAGGAGCCTAGCGGGAGCCTAGCTCCGCGGGCCGGATTAAAAGGTCCGCCGGGCCGTAGTTTGCCCATTGCTGATCTAGAGGTTAAAGTGATGATAGAGACCAAATTTCAAAAACCGCTAGCAGGTACGGTTTATATAACAAAAGAGACCCTAGTGGTCTCTTCTATCATAAATGTCCCCCTGCCTGTCAGTGGTAATGTGATCTGAGCATGCATATGCTCAATTCAGACCACACTTAGGGCCTGCACTGTGTGCCACAGTGATGTTACTCCCACACTCATGCATGGGAGTGGCATCACCATGGCCTGGCCACTCAACCAAGCGAACATATAGAACTCAGAAGAAGGACCAGGTGAAGATGGAAGTGCCAGGGACCAGGGTGCCAACGTAGTGCTGGAGGGCTTTGTTTGCAGGTAAGTCTGTCATAATGTACTAGTATGCAGTACATACTAGTACATTATGACTTAAACCTACAGCGGGGCCATTTTTAAAAAATGTTTTCTAGACTTCACAACCACTTTAAGTTAGTATTAGTGTTCTTGAGCCAAATGGTAGGATAAGTCCTTGAAAGCACATTAAAGAGAAACTTTACTACACCCACCTCGTGTTTCTTTAATACCCGCTTACCTTTTTAAGCTGGGTTTTCATCAAAAAATATATTCACATGCCAAGGAAATCAAACATTTGTCTACTGTTATCCGCTGTTCTGTTCTGCACACTGGGTCCCATACCTCCATCTTCATTTCCAACATCATTTGTTGAGAACCGGCTGTCTCTTCCTGGTTCAGGCAGCCCACCACCTAATGACATGCCTCAAGGTCCAGCCTCTGTACTAAAGCTGATGCTTCTGAGATATGTGAAGTGTGTATCCCAGAAGGCATCGGGAGTGGAGATGTCGTTCTTTTCTAAGTGACATTAGGAGCAGGACAAATAAATAAAAATAAAGAAAAACGTCTGCATTGTAGATTGCAGAGAGGGAAGATTTCAGTAAAGAAATGTTCATTATTGCAGTGAACGTCCACTTTAAGTATGGAGGAATATAGTTGATCTAAACTCAAAAAGTTGAAGGAGAAGTATAGCCAAAGCTTTGCTGGCTATACTTCTCCTATGGATCACGATTGCAGTTCGTTCAACCGACAGCAGGCTAAAAGCCAATTTTGGTTGATGACACAGAGTCGGTCCAAGCTCTGAAAAGAACCCGACCATATGGTCAGGATCTGCCTAGAAGCTTGGACCTGCACCTCGCTCAGCCTTTCAGTGATCCTCCGAGAGCTTGAGCCAGCTCCTCTTGCCCCCTCCACAGCCCAGCTCTCTAGTGAGCAAAGGAGGGGCAGAGCAGAGAGGCGGAGACTGACACCAGCAGCTCTTTGCTCAGAGAGGAGGGAGAGAACTAATTGATCTGCAGCTTTTGATCACTCAGTTCTCAGTTCAGGGCCAGCAGGGTCAACCACCTTGGTGAGTATAATGTTTTGTTTTTGAACAGCCCATACTTTCCTTTTAAACTTGCTGTCTTATACAGAATATTTACAAGTGGCAAATGTGCCTAGGCAGTACACTGTGTGATGTCAATGAATGCACTGTGTCCATGACTGCTAGTCTCATGAGATTTGGAGTGCTTGGCAATGTCATCTACAGTGCAAATTACCCCTTCTTTGGGGTAATTGTTTGGTCTGGCCTGTTAGGGGGTTTCACAGGCTGAGAGTTTGATTACTTCCCCCTGTCTCTGGGAGAATCTTCCAAAGCATAGGGTGGGAGATTCATATTAGCTCCATGCCCCATGCAGGGCTGTCCCATTATCTGCACTCACTTCATAACAACACAAGTAAAATCGCTTGTTTTACAAACGCTGCAACGTGCATTCCACAGGCCAGATGTGATGCCCCCAAAACCAGACATGGCACGCTACATGGTTCGTCCCTCCCTGGTCATCCTCAGGTACAGGTTGTAATACAAGCAATTTTACTTGTTTTGTTATCAAATGAGTGCAGATTTTAGTATGTTTGTAATAAAGCTTTACTACACTATGATGGGACCACCTTCTCTATGTCTGCATATGTATTGAGCCATGAGTCCCTAACAATGGTGCAGCTGGCTGGAGATCCATAGAGAAGGAAGCCAGAGATAAAGAAGTTAGGAACAACAGACACTAGGGAAGAACTTGAGGAGGATCAATCTAGATTCCCATACTAATGCAGGGCACACAAAGGCTGATCAGATTCTTGTAGCTGTATAGTTGGAAGTCATATTTCTCTGGTGAGTATGGGAACACTTGAGGGGGACACAATTATCACATGTGCATAAGTGTCAAAAGGAAGCGGTGAATCTGCAGAAAGAGCACTATTTGAGCACGGAGCACTTTATGAAGTATATGGACCAATTGCAATACATTTTGGATTTATATTGATTTGTCACAGAGTATTTTTATTCCATCACATTTTTGATAATTTATTTATTCAAGTGTATAGGTGGAAAGAGGAAGCCAGAAGCCAGCAGAAGGTGCACAGTTTGAACACGGAGAACTTTATGAATTATTTGCAATATTTTGTGGAACTTCATATTGATTTTTTAGTGAGTCATTTTACACACATTTATTTATTAATTTAGGTGCAAACTTTTAGGATAGCGCTGTGAGAGTCCTTTCTTCATTTGTCAAAGGGATATGATACCTTTATAACGGCAGCTGCCTAAATAGGTGAATTAATTAGAGTATATTGTAGTCACACCAAGTGCGAGTATTAGTTGGATTTTATAAATATCTAGATATGGATTGTTTCAACCTTATACCAACAAGCACATTTCCCTAGCATGTAAAGATACATTACAGTGTAAAACTGGATCAGCATTTTACAGTGTAATAAGTTCTATTTAGAATATTTGTATTTAGAAAAAATATGGGACCATATACATATACAGTATATATCAACCCTAATGTCCCAGAAACTGCATCACCCAGACACTGCTGTCAAACCAAAGAATATTCTCATGTGCATCAATAGTTCTGTACACTTCAGCCTATTGGATGCCCTTGCAGAGTCTTTTTAGTTCTCCATGTTTAAATCCATATGTATAGATTGATACGCCCAAACAGAAAATAATCTTAATGCTATTTTGCCATTAGTAATAAAGGATTGTGCTTTTAAAAGCTTAAAATTATATCTAAAATAGAAACTATTTTTTTTTTTGGACAGAGTATGGAATGGTTGAAACCCCAGGATTTTAGGTGTATCATATTAGTTTGAGCATTAATATCTGGATAATTGTGCTTATTGTTATCTATGAGATAAAATAGTAACTTTTGTTGGCTGTATCCTAACCTCTAAACACTAATCTTTACCCTCTATACTTACCTTACTCAAGCCATTCTATACTTATCTTACGCAGGCCATTCTGTGCCAAAATCTGCCCTGAAAGCTTTCTTTCCTGCACCAAGACAAAGAGTAACTGATTCACAAATTTTAACTCTACCATCTGCATAACACCGCAGAAATGTGATATTTGTCAGAAGAGGCAATGTTTTCTAGTCTTTAATCATGCAATTTTGCTGATGCCTCATTGTTCTTTTCTTAGCTTAGCAGAACCCAGATCAGTCTTTTGCTGCAGCCCATCCTCTTCAAGGTTTAGCGTGTTGTTTATTCGGAGATGGCCTTGAGTATACCACTGTGGTTAAAGCTGACATTTGGGGAAAATCTGCAGTGGGGCTCCCTCTGAACTGCATGGGTAAATGTTTGTTTTTGCCTAGAGGAACATTAAAAAGACATCACCTTGGAAATTCCCCCAGGGTTCAGCTTTAAGGCTTCATGCACACAGGGCATTTCTGCAGCATTGCACTGCTTCCAAATGGCCCTCCATGTTATCCTATCTGTCCATGCACACATAGACTTTTAGAAGCTTTTAGCAGCAGTAGCGTTTACCTGCAGGAAAAAAAACCCAGGGCCAGTGCATCCAGGAGCAGCAGCGTTTTGGCAGAAAAAAATTATTGACACAGCTAGACGCATCTAAACACTGCTAAACACGTCTAAACGCTAGGCACATTTAATGCTTGAACGTTAACTCATTTCAATGGCCGGAATAAATTATCATTCTGGCCAATGAAATTAATGCCCTACCACTTGACGCTTGTAAACGAGCCTAAATGTTTCTAAAAGCATTAGATACTTTTATAAGCATCAGGCATTTTTTCTGCAAAAACACTGCTGCTAGGAGGAGAGCTTTTAGGAGAGTTTTTTAAATGTTGTGTGTGCATGAGGCCTGAGAGTGTTTATTTCAATAACTCTGGCTATTTTAATTGGCCATATCAATAACATATTTTTCCCATAGACATTCCGCCAGATATTTCTTGTTTTCCTCACTGTTTTCTGTAAGCTTTAGAGAGCATTGATGGTGAAATGCTCAGTGGTCAAAGTTGCTTAGTCCATGTGTCTTCTCAATTCTAATGTTTGATCAAATCTGAACCTTTTGAACATGTGTGCACAATTTAAATATTGACTTCCATCCACATGATGATTTGCATGCTATTAGGATCACGTGGATGCATGGACCTGAACTCAAAAAAGTTAAAGCATATCTACAGTCAAAATGTAAAACCATATATTTATTTCCCATGATCTTGAAACTTCAAAACTTTTTGCGAAGATCTGCACATACTGTATTTAGTGCCTTGAATTCTGTGATATGTATTCGATACACCCTGTGAGTAGGCACTACTGTGTCACACAATTCACTGCCTGCCTTCTGAACTACAAAGGTGCTGAGCGGAGGAGTTTCTGGAGGCGGAGTCAGTACAAGAATCACTGCTTTCAGGCAGCAAGGTACCATGGGATATGTAGTCCTTAGAAACTGAAAGTAAGCAGCTGAAGAGAAGCTGCAGCGCATGCAGGGAATCCAGAAGGTTTTGGAAAGAGATGACCAGCAGATAGGCAGCACTTGGTCATCCAGTTTAAACAGTCCTACTAGGGCCTGTGGGGAGGTGCAGCATGGTGCAGCAGCAGTAAATATACGGACTCTGGTTGCAATGAAACCTGGAATTTGTATTGAAGAGAATGTCAGATACAAACACCCCAGCAGGAAAATGCTGCTTGGGGAAAATACTCACAGTTCAATCAAAGACAGAGATGTAATGGGGTAAGATGAACCAACAGCGTCTGTTTCAGAAGGTGAAGTGCAGCCTGGCTGGTCTGGCCCCAAAAGGGGAGGCTTCCTTGAGGATAGCAAATCCCTAGCCTGTCCCTCCTCATCAGGAACCTTTCACTGCCACTAGTCACTTTCCCTGTCAGACGGGGTCTCTCTCTCTACTCTACCCACTTTGCAAAAGTGCACCAAAGCCCGGGGGCAGGGACTTATAAAGACTCTGCTTACCCAAGATGGCTGCCAGGGGTCACATGGATGCAGCGTAACCAATGGGCATGCTACTCCACGACAGGGGAAACTACAAAGAAACCAGGTTTCCCCTGACTTCCTCTCCAGACTGTGGAAGCACTTGTTTGAGTGCCACCTACAGTGCAGTAAACAGACTGCACCTGCCTACACACAACATTAGCACACTTGTTCCCACATGCAATATTGCATGTGTGTGCATCACTGCACAGTTAGCAGCAATCCCTGGCCTAAGGCTGCAAGTCAATCTATGGCTGCACACAGATGCTTGCAGAGAAGCATCATTTCTATACTGACAAGACCTTCTTTACAGAATGAGTCAGTTTTCTACCCATGTACATATACTTTCTTCTATGACAACAGCAGTTTTTTTTTATAAAGCCATTCTGGTTGTTACTTTTGCTACCATTATTGCTAACAAATTATTAAACTAATTTTCTTTAACAATGCTGTTGATGTTAATTTGACTGGTCTGTAGCCTCCTGGCATACATGTCAACTGTTTTTTGAATATTGGTACCATTTTGCTTCACCCCAATCAGTTGGTACTATTCCAGTTAGTAAAGTGTCCTTGCATGTTAGTGTGCCTGGGTATTCCTGTTCCTACAGCCTGTATATCTGCAGTGTTAGATTAAAGGCACTGCTGCCTCTGACTGCTAGTCTCACAAGATTTGTAAATACATTTGGTGATATCAGTACTCTGCAGAACACTGTTCTTGCTGGAGCATAGACTGCTTCCTAAAAAAAATAATATTAGTTATCAGACAACTAGTCTTTTGGGGGGAGGGGGCAACTTTGGTATGAAAAATTAAAGTCCTGTTTCTCAACCAAGATGGTGATCTTCCACATGGAGACATGGAGAGGTGGTGATTTAACAAAAGATTTGCAACATTTTTATGGTCAGTTAAAAACCATTCATGAAAACCTTATGGCAGTTTCCTGAAAGCAGAACTAAACCCTCCTATCTTTTTTTAGCCAAGGATGCTGCCATCTTAGCCTCTGATCTTCATCTACCATGATGCTGCACATGTGATCAGTTATGACAGCAGACATTTGATGGTTTGACAGTTTGGTTGAGAGCACAAGCAAATGTGACAATTACATTCCTGGCACATGCGAAGAATGTAACTGTTTTTGACACTATATTTGATGTGATTAGTTCCAATTTAGGAGTTCCGACACATGCAACAGATTCATATAGTTCTTACAGTATCCATGCCACTTTCAGCTATAGCTGTGATAAATTAAAAAAACAATTATCAGCAGTTTGCAGATAACCAAATGGTGGAAATTAAAACCAACTCTAAGTTGGCACAGTTGAGACATACCAGTGCTCAAGGAGGGGAATGTTTGTGTCTGGCTCATGGGTTGCTAGGATGCCAGTGGCCTGTCAATCATGGACGCATCCCCTCATTCAGCTGCTGGCCAAGGGATTCCTAGACCAACAGTCTAACTCCATTACCCATATATGGCAATGGCCATATTTGGTCAACGCTGGGAATCTCCTGGCCAGCAGCTGAATGGAGCCTATTCACTCGCCTGACAGTGAGCAAATTCCATAGCCGTTAGACAGCCCTATGGCAGCTATAGAATCTGCTCACTGCTGCCAGTCACAAGGGAGGCAAACCTGATGAAGGACTAGAATCTTTGCATCCCCTATCTGGACAGCCCACCCATCAGCTTAGCTACTTGGCTACTGCACCAGTCTATGTGACAGGCGCAGTGGCCAGGCAGACAGCAATGCTGAGTCAGTGTTCCTGAGCTACACTGAGGACAAAGTGTCCTCCATGGACTTTCTGGCCTTAGTGCCAAACCCCACCATGCCTCCTGTGACAAACTTCTGTATTTGTTTCTTTCCACATTAGTTCAGTAACTGGGAAACATCATTTGCTGGTAGAGTCCCAGATTTTACAAGATCATTTCAGATTTCAGGTTCATATGCTGCAAGTATACTGTCTCTATTTGTACATCCTCCTGCCTTCCGCTGCCTCCTAACCTAATGGGCATTGTGACATGCATGACATGCATTTTTTTAAAATGCATCAGACTCCACCTCATGTCACTGCTGATCACAGGTCTTCCTCAGTGCGTAGGAATAAATGCACTGTCATTGCAAGGTTAAAAAAAAGGCAAACAGTGCCATTGTAAGAAGGGTGGATAAAAATCAATGATTTTTTTTTAAAAAAATCAAAAAAAATCAGATTTTTTTATTTAAATCAGATTTTTTTAAATAAAATGCTTTTTGAGGAAAATATATTGCCATCCAAAGGTTATTCCATCATGAAATAAAGATTAGTGTTTTACTTATGTAGAATAAGGCTGTATATGTTTAATTTTTTTGGTTAATAAATTCCATTAATCCATTCACAATGTCATGCTCTTCCAGAGGTTTTTGTAAGATTATTGGGTAGTTTATCTGCCTACAAGATATTATCACAGATGCTTGGTTTACTTTGCAGTTCTCAAAACTGAATTTGACTCAGCGGAGATCACATGCATCTTCTTCACAGCAAAAATGTTATAACATGAACAGAGTTAAGAAAAAGACCTTAATCCTAACTTCTACAAACCTATGAATACAGAATCAACCCCTTCAGTGCCAAGTTTCAAGAAGTTCAGTGAATAGAATAGAAACAATATTTTTCTGATTGTTTGGAGTGGAATAGATCTGCACAAGAAGAAAGTGAAACTAAGTGTGAGGAGGAAGGGGCTGACAGTCTAACTTTCTTAAAATATATATATTTTGTTTAGCCAAATTAGTTAACAAACATGGATGTTTGTTTAAGCAAATAACATATGCTGTAATGTTATTGTTTCTGTTGAATAGATCTATTTAAATTGTTATTAAGGTAATGATTATTTTTCTCCTTCCTAAGTACAACAGAAACGTTGTCCAAATATGAATGATTAACCTATTAAACTGGGGATAAAAAAACTAATATGAAAAGTTATTCTAAAAATCTTCATCTACTTGCATATTAAAGTTATACCAGCAAAAATTAGTCTTTATGTAGAAAACTATGATTTAAATCAAGCCTTACTGACTGGTGATTTAAATTGTGATTTAAATCGTGATATAAATCAGTTTGATTTAAATCAAATCCACCCTGATTGTAAGTAAGCAAGATACTGTACATAATGGACACCATACCACATGGTAAAATGCTGGTGCTGGTGTGAACAAACATTGCCCCTCTCTTGCCCCTTATTTTGGCAGAACAAACATGGCAACCCTAGCTACAGACTGACAACACGCACTACTGCTAACTAGTTCTTTGCCTTCTGCTTACATCTTCTAGGCACAATCTCAACAGTTCAGATCCTCTTTAACAAGCAGGTATACCCAATTAATTTTCTATTAAAATGGAACTTCACTCTCTCTCAATCACCATTGACTAATTTTAACCACCTCCCGCCCGCCATATAAGGAAATGATGGGCGCAAGGCGGTCCTCTCGTTCTGGAAGGACGTCATATGACATCCTCCCACGCAGCGCGGTGATCAGTGGTGCACTGTATCCCTCAGGCACAGTGGATCACCGATCAACGGAAAGAGCCGAAGACATCGGCTTGGTTATGTGATCAGCTGTGTCCAATCACAGCTGATCGCATGTAAATATGGAAATGCTGGTTATCTGCATTTCTCTCCTCACGATCTGTCACGCTGACAACTCGAGAGGAGAGCCGGTAATTGGCAATCCTCAGAGGGGACATGTACACTAATCATCAGGGCACTGATGATCAGTGTGCCCTGATGGTCAGTGTAGCCCCAGCAGTGCCACCTGTCAGTGTCCATCAATGCCAGCTGTCAGTGCTCATCAGTGCCACATCAATGCCACATATCAGTGCCTACCAGTGCACATCAATGCCACATATCAGTGCCCATCTGAGCTGCCTTTCAGTGCTACCTATCAGTGCCAGTCAGTGCCACCTATCAATGCAAGTCAGTGCCATCTATCAGTGCTGCCAATAAGTGCCGCCTATCAGTGCCCATCAGTGCTGCCTAACAGTGCCAGTCAGTGCCACCTAACAGTGCCAATCAGTGCCGCCTACCAGTGCCTCCTCATCAGTGCTTATCAGTGCAGCCTATCAGTGTCCATCACTGCAGCCTCATTAGTGCACATCAGTGAAGGAGAAAAATCACTTATTTACAAAATTTTATAACAAAAACTAATAAAATAAAAAAAAAAAATTTCAGTTGTTTTTGGTTTGTTTAGCAAAAGATAAAAAACACAAAAGGTGATTCTAAAAAGGTTGGGAGAACCACAATCGGGCTCAGGGTAGGATTTCTGCTGCTGTTCCTAATTTTGAGATATGGATTGCGTGCACGCAGGAAAATAATTACACGGACAACTGTCCAGTACAACCACTTTCACATCATCTCATCTCTGTTTATTGCAGGGCGGTGCTTAACCTTTTATACATAGAGAACAATAGAGTATACGTCACTATTACGTATATACAGTCACATTCTGAAAGGCACATTTTGCTTGGTTGAAATATAGGAGAAATGTAGAAACTTGATGCTTGCTTCTCAACCCGTTATCTCTGTTCACTCCCCTTCACATTCCCAAAGTCTAAGTAAAGGGTCCTTTCAGTGCGAAGGGAGGGGTTGAGAGCATCACTCTGAGCAAAACAAGTTAAGGAGGACTGCAAAACCCAGCAGACAAAATATATATATATATATATATATATATATATATATATATATATATATATATACTCACAACACATATATTTAGAAATATAAAAAAATATAAAAATAAATATGTATAAAATGTATATTTTAAACAGAAAACAGAATAGGCATTTTACCAAATCCATCACAGTCCCCCCTTAAAATGACTATTTTACTCTGTCCCTATAAAGCCTAGCTCATCTGTCCTTATGTACCTTGGAACTCTTTTATGCTGTACGTTAGACGGGTGATGACTATTTCATCACCCCCCTTGCCACAGACTTTGTACATAAGGAAGTCAGATGCTATCCCTACAAAATTGTGAGATTGCTGTTGGTGGGGAGGGACTGTAGAGGAGTGAAAGGTTTATCCTCTTCCATCACAAAAGGGTCCTCCTCTTCTTGATGGAGAAATGTAGGTGTGCTGTTGTCTACAACCTTGCTTATTAACTTCTTTACAAATGATAGAATACAACATACAATCAGAGCTAAAAGAACTAGAATTATTAGTACCGTTACACCTATTTGGGCGAGCACTTTTTGTCACCCACTCATCCAGCTAAAATATTGATCCCACAGGTCTGAGATACCTGAGTTCTTCTTCAGCTCCACTGACAGATCTTCTAATTTTTTTATAGCCAGAGTAACCTTACCATTCGGGCCAGTATTGTCAGGAATATATGTACAACATGTTCCAGTTCCTTCTATCATTTTACAAACACCTCCTTTTTCCGCTAAAATCATGTCCAGAGCCATCCTATTCTGGAATGTCATGTAGGATGTAGGGGCTAACTGGTCAACGATTCCTTGGAGGGCATCTCTGGTGTAATTCACAAACCTCTGTTGGTTGTAGTATATGTAATCTATCCAATCTACATTTTTATTAACAGTTATTATGGGGATCAAAAATTCGAGGCCTGCTTTTACTTGGTCTCTTGCTTTGAATTTATTAGGCACCCCCCTTGGGACTCCAATGGCATCTATATACACTTGTGGGTCAAAACTACCAGAAAGAGCTTTTCGCTTCCTCCTCCGGCCAGGCGTTGGGTCAGGGGTATTCTCTGCTAGGATGTGGAGAGGCATAATGACCTTTGCAAGGGCATACTCACCAGTCCAGATCCCTTCCAATCTTATTCTAATCTTTTGGTCCCCAGTAATCATCCATGACACATATGTATACCTGGTCACTACTATCGGAACATGCTCGTTGTATTAAGATCATATAGATTATGGTCATAGCACCACATGGGATCTATACTACAGAAATCAAAGGTAAAAATAACTACATGAGTGTTGGATGAGTTGTACCAAAATATAGTGGTGTCGCCTATTTCGGTGATAGCCACCTGTTGAGCCTCTGTCAGACTTATAAGAAAAAGGATATACAACATAGTTGTCATGGTGTAGATGACTCCTTTTCCTCAGGGGTTGGACATTCTTGCAGTGGGAGGCGTGTATCCAAGTGTTCTTCCCGGCCACCTTGACAGAAGTGGCTGTGGTCAGCAGAACTTGGAATGGACCATTATATCTTGGCTCAAGGGAATGTTTCCTCATAAATGTCTTTACTAATACCCAATCTCCGGGTAATAGGCTGTGAGTTCCTGTATCTGACTCAGAATCTGGAATGGAGAAAACACTTGGACATAGATATGGGTTAATTCACGTGATAATACAGTCACATAATCAGTTAACACATCAGATTGTAATTGCAACTGTTGCGGAAAGTAACAGCCAAGTCTGGGGGGCTGAGCTAAACAAAATTTCTTAAGGGGACAGGGCATGTTTCCCCCGGGGGGTGTGTCTGACACTAAACAGAGCAATAGGCAAACTGTCTGGCCAACTCATGTTAGTCTCTTGGGCCATCTTTAGCATCCTGTTTTTTAGAGTCCCATTCATCCTTTCTACCTTCCCACTGCTTTGAGGGTGATATGGGGTGTGTAAGGCCAACTCGACCCCCAGTGCTGTCCAAATCTCTTTTATAAGGGTTGCTGTGAAGGCTGGACCCTGATCACTATCACCTCTGGGACCCCAAATCTACAGACTACCTCACTCAGTAATTTCTTAGCCATGGTCTTGGCTGTCATGTTTGTAATAGCATAGGCTTCCGGCCCACCAGAGAACATGTCCACCACCACTAGAGCATATTCATATCGGCCACTTTTTGGCATCTGTATATGATCAATCTGTATCCTCTGGAATGGATAGAGACGTTTTGCCAGATGTTTCTGCGGTGTCTTTTCCGTCCTCCCCGGGTTGCATTTTGCACATACTACACACAAGGCTCAGTAATTTCTGGTTAAGGTGGTTATCCCTAGAGCCCAGTAATACTTGCTGATCAGTGAGTTCATTAAGTTCTTAGAGAGATGTGCATGTCCATGCGTCCATTGGACAATTGCTGGATACATATGTTTTGGTAAACAAATTTTTCCTTTCATCGAATACAATTCTCTATCGTAGTCTGCTCCTTTATCAATCCATTCCAGCCTTTCTTCTGTATAAGCGGCCATTTACATAAAAATCAGGTATTGCTTGTCAGATGGCACATGCACTGCCAAAAGTATCTGTACTGAGGTCTCACTCTCCTCTTCAGCCACCTCGGACGTTTTTCGTTGGTTTTTCGCTGCTTCTTTGGCAGCTATATCCGCCAAGTGGTTCCCTCTGGCCTCTTGAGAATTCAGTTTACCATGTGCTTTAACCTTCAAGACAGCCACTTGGTCAGGCAGGAGCAGTGCATCCATTAAATCCTTGATGGCTGGGCCGTGTTTTACTAGTATTCCAGCCTCTGGCTTTCCAGATGATACCAAATTCATAAGCTACTCCAAAGGCGTACCTTGAGTCTGTGTAAATATTAGCTCTTTTACCTTCTGCCATCTTACACGCTGTAATGAGGGCTTGAAGCTCTACTTCCTGGGCAGAGAAAGTTGGTGATAATGCTCCTGCTTGTAGAATTTCAAATTCCGAGGTCACAGCATAACCTGTGTGGTACTTGCCTCCTTCATCTGCATATCTGGAACCATCCACAAAAAGTGTGTAGTCAGGGTTTTCCAGAGGAATTTCACTCACTGTAGGGAGATGTGTGGTTTCCATGCGCATCATTTCAAGGCAGTCATGTGGAGTAGTGCAGGGGTCTCCTTCTTCACCTTCACCTTCTCCCCCCTCGAAAAATGGCAGAAGAGTGGCTGGGTTGAGGGCAAGACACCTTTGGAGGGTCACATTGTCAGGAATGAGGATGGAGATTTGCAACCGTAGATGTCTGGCTGTGGACAGGTGTCGGGGTTGTACCTGATTCAGGATGGCGGCAATGTCATGCGGTGCCAGAAAAAGTAAGGGGTGTGCTAAAACGAGGTCTTATCCAGCAGAGCTTGAGCAGCAAAGACAGCTCTTAGACATGAAGAACCACCCCTAGCTACGGGGTCCAAATGACAAGAATAGTAACCAATGGGTCTAATTTGCCCTCCATGTTCTTGAGCTAGGACCTCCGTGGCGTGGCCTTGCTTTTCTGACACAGTTTGAAAGGTTTCTCATAATCTGGAAGTCCCAAGGCAGGAGCGGTGGATATTGCTTGCTTCAGCAGAATAAAATTGTCCAGGGCCTCGCTTGACAAAGTAAATGGCACAGACTTGAGAGCATCAGGGATTCATGTCCTGCAGTAGGATATGAGTCCAAGAAAGGCATGCAGTTGTTTAGCTGCTTTAAGTTAAGGAATATCCTGGATTACAGCTACACGGTCCCCCAGTCTTGTTTGAAAATACTGCCATAAGGAGTGACACGGGTTTGCCCATTTCCTAACGAGAGTTGGGGGCGTGGTGGTTGATATTCACGCTACCCTTCTCGGGGGTCCCTGTCTTGTCTAGGATATCTTGGGGCTCTGCATTCTCTTCTAAAGTGTCCCCGTTTCCCACAGTTATAACAGGTGATCCTTTCCCTGATATTTGGCAATGGTGGTGGACGAGTGTAGGTGGGATCTTCATCATTGACCACCATGAGGGGCGCTGGTTTTTTTTTTTTTTTTTTTTTTTTTTTTCTATGCCTCTGGCCGCCAACAGTAAGTCAGACATCTTCATAGAGCAGTATTCAGGGCAGGCCACCATCAGACCTTTCCTAATATCCTCTTTGAGCCATGAGACAAAAACAGTTGAGAGCATGTGTGTATGTGCCTTTTCATATTGAGAGAAGCCCAGATCATCAAAGGCCTGTATGAGTCTGGCATAATACTTCTCCACAGACTCCCCTTTATCTTGGGTGATGTCTTGAATCGTGGTAGTCTGATCCGCTAATTTCTCCTTTGCCCAGTCATGGAGCTGGGCACAAAACTCCACGCCTGAAGAATAGGAAATAACACTTGTCAGGCAGGCATCATTGAAGGCCGTCTGCATAACTGGCCAGAAAACATGTCCTGCTTTAATTTGGCGTAGACTGAGCAGGTCTTTCCAAGCAGCTGAGTAAGTTTCTTGTATCTGCACTACCCTGCGATAAAAGGGTATTGGCTGTTTCTCTGGGTCAGGCAGACTCGTCACTAAGGCCGCTGCTTGTGATGGGGTAAAAGCGACATACACTACCGGTGCCCCTTCCGGTAATCTTGAATGTCGGGGTTGTCTTGTGTACTGTTCCTGTTTAGGTTGTACTCCACTGTGCGTGGGTTTGGGAGTCAAATCTATTGGCGCCCTTGTCGCTTGCAGCTGTTGATCACTCCATTCAGATGCATCGTCATTCAATTGGACATCTGACATAGGTTTGGGAGTCATACCTATTGGCATCCTTCCTGCTTGCGGTTGTTGATCATTCAGCTCGAATACATTGTCATTCATGTATCCGGCTTGTGAAGGTGATGCTTCCATATTGGGGAAAACGGGAGTGTGGTAGGAAGCATCCTGGTTTAGAACAGGGAAAACTGGGTATATGCCTTATTTAGGTCTTCCGGGTGTACCAAGATGGCTGCCAGGCAGAAGTGCACTGGGCTGGACAGGAAATGACCATACAGATGTAGCAAGATGGCTGCTAGCAGGAAGTGTACTGGGCAGGACAGGAAGTGACAACACAGGTATAGCAAGATGGCTGCTAGCAGGAAGTGCACTGGGCAGGGCTGGGGTGGTGGGCATAAAGTGGGCGTTAGATGAAGGGCAGGGCTGTCCCTCCCCTCTTCCACCCCACATTCCAACATAGGGCGGTGGTTTTAGCACACACTTCCATTTACAATTTTGTGATACAAATACATTATACAATTGCCATTTTCTTGAATTTCTTCCAACTATCCTTCTTTATGCAACACTTTTCCAGTTCTGTTCCAAACTTCTGTCACGTTCAGCAAACCTTCATCACATAACATTCCTCTCTGTTCCTACAATGATTTATGCCAGTCCTCTGACCTTCAGCTTACAAACTTTCGCTACTTTAGATAACTTTTTAACTGCTTCACTTCCTTCTCTCCTCTTTACACTATCACATACTAATAATCCTTTCTGTGGCTTGACTGTCTTCTGACCCATCTTCCCCCCTCTCTCTGGGTCACCCAACTTCTCACTCTGTTCTGTTCTTTCACCTTAGTCTCAGCTAACGGTTTCAGAGGCAGTGAGGGCAACTATTAAATTAATATCCCTATTCCGCTGCTTCAGAGGCAGCGCGGGCAACTATTAGATTAATATCCCTATTCCGCTGCTTTCTGTCTTATCTCAGAACAAACAGTGATTCACAAATACACTCAGAACAGGACATTACACCTGCCGCCCCTCGCTCCGTGAAGCCTCAGCAGCTGAGCTAAACCCTCAGGGGTCTCACACCGTCAACCCCGAGTCACCGTCCGTAGACGCTTGTTGCAAGGTTCCGTCTTCCAGGGGCCAACAGCTCACCTGGTCAGAAATCTCATTGCAACATATTGCAAGGTTCCGTCTTCCAGGGGCCAACAGCTCACCTGGTCAGGACACTCATTGCAACTTATCTTTCAGTCTACTGAGTTATCACAGTCGCACAGGACGACAGACACTGAACAAATACACAGTCAGCAGAGATCCAATGGCAGGTTCGTTAAACAGCCCCAGGCGAGAAATAAAAATTACCTGCCGCTCTTGATGACCTCTGGAAGCCGACAAAACTGGCGCCAAGGCTGGACAGAAACAAATCGTACAGTGGTATGTATAAAAAGTACCTACCGTACTCTCAGGGGTGCGCAAATCCCTTTTGGTCTGTCCCAGCCAGCCGCTCAGTCCCTCACGCGGCCTTCCATCGGTCACAACCTGGGGCCCCGCGTTGGGCAGCCAGCTAAAAAGGTTGGGAGAACCACAATCGGGCTCAGGGTAGGATTTCTGCTGCTGTTCCTAATTTTGAGATATGGATTGCGTGCACGCAGGAAAATAATTACACGGACAACTGTCCAGTACAACCACTTTCACATCATCTCATCTCTGTTTATTGCAGGGCGGTGCTTAACCTTTTATACATAGAGAACAATAGAGTATACGTCACTATTACGTATATACAGTCACATTCTGAAAGGCACATTTTGCTTGGTTGAAATATAGGAGAAATGTAGAAACTTGATGCTTGCTTCTCAACCCGTTATCTCTGTTCACTCCCCTTCACATTCCCAAAGTCTAAGTAAAGGGTCCTTTCAGTGCGAAGGGAGGGGTTGAGAGCATCACTCTGAGCAAAACAAGTTAAGGAGGACTGCAAAACCCAGCAGACAAAATATATATATATATATATATATATATATATATACACACATACTCACAACACATATATTTAGAAATATAAAAAAAATATAAAAATAAATATGTATAAAATGTAAATTTTAAACAGAAAACAGAATAGGCATTTTACCAAATCCATCACAATTCAATACCACCAAAAGAAAGCTCTATTTGTCTAAAAAAAATGATAAAAATGTCATATGGGTACAGTGTTGCATGACCATGCAATTTTTTTCAAAGAGTGACAGCAGTGAAAGCTGAAAATTGGCCTGGGCAGGAAGGGGGTACAAGTGCCCTGTAGGCAAGTGGTAATCATTATGCTGCTACTATTATTACTATAGGTATAAGGTGTCACTGGGGATGTCACACGTCACACCAAGTCAGTTCCCCCAATGTCAGAATGTCTGCTGCAGTCCCGCTAAAAGTTGCTGATCGCCACCATTACTAGTAGAAAAAGAAAATCCCAGTATCTATACCGCCATTTGTAAAAGCTATAACTTTCACGTAAACCAATTAATTTACACATATTGGGATTTTTTTTTAGCAAAGACATGTTGCAGAATACATTTTGGCCGAAAATTATGCTGAAATTAGATGTTTTACATTTTTTTGCTAGACATGTTTAATAGCAAAAATATTGTTTTTTTGTTAAAATTATCGGGCTTTTTATTATAGCACAAAAAATTTAAACCGCACAGGTGATCAAATACCACCGAAAGAAAGCTCAATTCATGGGAAAAAAGGACGCAAATTTCATTTGGGTACAGTGTGGCATGACCACGCAATTGTCAGTTAAAGTAACGCAATGCGTAATGCAAAAAATGGCCTGGTCAGGAAGGTGAGTAAATCCTCAGGAGGAAAAGTGGTTAAAATGTACGTTTTACCAATGTAATGTCATTGTATACTGACTCTATATACTGAAATTAAATTCATTGCTATGGGCTACTGAATTTGTCATCTGCATATCAGCATTGTGCCTTGCATTGCTTTCCTGAATAAACCCAACATACCAATCAGATTGAGTATTGTGGATCTCCCACAAGTAGGTGCAGCCGTCAAACGTAAACAAACCACAACTTTGTCCTTAACCAGGTAAAATAATATTTTCATTGGCAAAGAAAAGAATAAAACGATTTAACGGCTTCTACATTACAAGGATCTCTGTAATAACATAGTTTATTACTTTGTATATTTCTCTCATTGTAATTTCACAGAGGTCAGAAGCAGGGTTGCCAACCGCCTGGATTTTCACAGACAGTTTGTAAAATAAGACCCTTCCTAAACGTCCGTGGATGAGAAAAACTGAGAAAATAATGTAAGATGGGGAAACTCTGATGTAATTAGGGAGAACTCTGAAGAACCTGATGTAAGGAGGGACTCTGGGGACAGAGCCCCCACAACCTTACATCAGCATTACCAGAGTTCTCCCGCCCCCCCTTATGTGCTGTGTTTTCACCTTTTTTTCCTCCATCTCATAGCTGCTGATCTCCTCTGGCCTCTTTGCAAACATTTTAGTTTACATGCACATGCACCAGCAATGGCTGCACACCACTGCTCAGAACTAGCTTTCTGATGGTGACAATAGTGGGACATGCCTGAGCACTTCATTTGCGATCCACATTTGGGCTGTCATTAGGAATACGTTGACTTGTGCAGCAGATCACACACCCAATACATTTTGAATACGGTACAGAAAAGACAAATGGAACATGGGTTTTCCATATAGCATTCTGGTGTGACCAAGCCCTAAAGTAGTGTTAAACCCTCTGTGTCTTTAGCTTATCATATTGTGCACAATAAATTAACAATCCTCAGTAAACTCTAGCACTTGCAGTTGACAACTTTCAATGCTAACGGATCTTGCTCCCTCGGTGCTGCATCCCTGAACTTCTGGTCTTCAAAGAGTTAACAGTAGCCAAGGCAGCCTCAAGTCAATCTGTTAGCTAACTTGGGGGAGGAGGAAAGAGGGGTAGGGAAGTGCCTTGCCATTTTAGGCTATGGGGCTGGGTGTTTCTATTGATGCATACAGTGTAGGGAGACACACCTCTAGTCCCTGCATGTAAGAGTGGCTGCATAGGCTGCTGCAAGAGAAAGAAGCCACCCTGAAACAGGAAACCTGTAGCAGTGGCCATGGCACAAGCCTAAACTAAAACATTAGGCAAGGTTAAAATATAAATATTCTGTATACTCAGTAAGTGCTTAGGGCCTCATGCGCACTGGATGTTTTTAATGCTGCTCCTAGGCATGTTTGGCGCTTTTTTTTTTACCATCTCTAAATGCCCCTGTATGTTAGTCTATGTGTCCCTACACACATGGGCATTTAGAAGGGTTTAAAGGCAGTGACGTTTAAAGGCAAAAAACCCAAAACACTGCCAGTGCATTCAGGAACAGCAGTTTTTTGACAGAAAAAAAGGTTGATGTCTGTAAATACATCTACAAATGTGTTTAGTGTAGTATGAGTCTCCCATGTGCTGGAAATATACTGCAAAACCAACTCCCAGCAAGAGGCCATCCAAAACTGCCATCATTTGGTTTGAGTCTCTCTGACGATGGCGCTACACATTTTTTTGTACATTTTCTTAACAGATAATAGTGACAGATTGGAAAATGTCTGCTTGCAATACTGAAACTGAACATGAAGGCTCACCTTCTCCAAACAGGAAATGATTTTTGTATATTACATCCCATTAATTATCCTCCACCCTTAAACCAATCTAAAAGTTTTATTTTTTTAATACATACTCATGTAAAATGTATATGCTAGCAATAACAGTGTAATATCCCCCTCTCAAAGCAGTAAATAGGACCGTCAGCATATTGTGAGGACAAAGCTTATCTTTGGCTGGCAATGCAAGTGATTTTTTTTTTGTTCACCCAGCAAGTTGAACGAAAGAAAATTACTTGATTCCCCTATCCACACACTCAACGTGGATGGAGGCAGGGCCGTGGATAAGAGGGTACCATCAGTCCTCCTGTACAGGGCCCAGGCCAGCAGGGGGGCCCAGGCAACTGGGTGAATCAGATGTGGGCAGGGAGGGTAATCGGCACGGTGGGGGTGCAATTACTGGAACCGATCCCCTGTATAGCTCTCTCTACAGCAGCTTAAACTTGGCTTCTTCTCTCCCTCCCACTGGCATTCAGCAGCTGCAGAGAGAGCCATACAGGGGATTGGTTTCAGTAACTGTCCCCCTGTCGCACCTTATCACCGTCCCTGTGCACCATACATTTTCCCATGCTGCTTAGGCCCCCAGTGTGCCCCCACCCCCTCAGTTCCGCCAGCTATCCTCCCCTCCTTCTTACCAGCAGCTGCAAGCACACTACAGGATCCTTCAGGATGGAGAATGGTGGAAGGGTCCAGTAAATATGTAACATTTTACCAGCCCCTTTCTTTCTTGGATGAACACAATGAGTGCTCAGTACCAATCATTCACTGTGTTCATTCATAACCAAAGCATAGTAAGCTGTGTTTTTTTTCTTGAGGGGGGGAGCCTGTCAGGTTGGCTGCATGGGGCCCCATGGTTTCTAACAGCAGCTCTGGATGGGGGAATCCCTCCTGCTTAGCCATTGTATTCTGACAGTGCTGAGACTTACCCCCCATTAGAACACACTGAGCACTGCCAGCTATATTCGGCAACACTGATCATGAGAAATGTTTCCAACAGGCTGGTTCTACACAAGTTGACATGTGTACGACCAAGCTGCCCATACATGAATCAAAATTGAGTTGGTTCAGGCTATGAGAAGGCAAAGTATTGACTCCTTACTCTTAAAGTGAAGAGGAGGCACAGTATTGACTCTTAAATATAACCCTTTAGTGTACAATATTATTACAATAGTGCTGCAGTGTTACAATAAGCATTGCTGTTGTGTGTGTGTTTTGTTTTAATATGCAAAATGTATTCTTTTTGCATTACATTGGAGTATTGGCCTGAAATAGGTGCATTCTGGTGAATTTCCTGGTTGAGTTTACAGATCCCCAGAGGTCCTTAAAGCTAATTATGCAATGCATAGGCTTTCTTTTAAAATGAACAGCCACTCAATAAACCAAATAAAGGTAGGTTATATTTTTTTCAGGACTGGCTGTTCATAACATTTTTGATTCTGGGTGGAACAGCTGGTTTTGTCCTGGTTGTGAGTTTGCAAATGACAGTACTTGCTGGAATAAGAAAATAAATATTTCCCATAGGACTGTACCTCCCTAACATTGGCTGCCAGTCAAATCCCATTTATTTCTATGTATTATTCTTACAGATTGTTGTGGTTCACTGACTAGAATCTTGACTGTGAGCAAACCGCCACTGAATGTTCCCAGACATTCCTAGCAACTGCAGAACAAAGAAAGGGGCACCCTTGTATTTCCATTAGGGTGCAAATACTACACCCTGCCATTAAAAGAAACAAAGCTGTGCTTTAGAATCCCTCTCCTAATTAAATCTGATCTCTAATTAATATAAAAAAATAATAAAACACCAATTAATTTACTCCCTATAATACTGTATAAATTGTGCATTCAATAAAACTCATTAAAATATATTTACTGCAATTAGTGTATGTGTCTCAATTTGTACAGATCACCCTCTCGACACTTTTAACACGAAGGAAACCCTTGAAATAATTTTCCCTTCCCAGGGAACCCATGTTAATATACTGTATATAAAATATATATACCGTTTCCCCGAAAGAAGACCTACCCCGAAAATAAGACCTAGTACTATTTTTCGGAATTGCTGCAGTATAAGACCTACCCTGAAAATTAGACCTAGTTGTGAACAGATGTTCCACCACCTCTGGCACTGGCCCTGTGTACACCAATATCTACTGTCTCCTATAAACACAGAAGTGTGGCTTTTGAGTTTGCAAGTGACAATCCCTCTTGTAAGTAACAGCACCATCCACTCCCACAGAACCCCCCTACCTCTGTATTCACTGTGGGCCAGGGAAGGAACAGATATCTGAGGGCGCAGTGTGTTTAGGGGTGGGGTGGGGCATCTCATCCTGCAGCCTAATGCATGGAAGCCAATGCCCCAGGGGTGATCACTGTCCAGTGAGGAAGAGGTGGAGCGGTGAGTAAGTGCGCTTGGTGCACTGTGCGGGAAGATAGGACCTGAAACGGGAATTACTATAGAGAGGGGCTGCTTGCTGACAGCTGTGTTTTGCAAAGGTAGCTAACCATATGAGGCCAGTGGAGGGGGAGGGGGGATGTGCAAAGGTGTGCTGCAGTCAGGTGTTGCAGAGATAAATTGACAGGTGAGTTGCAGACAGGGTGCATAGGTGAGCTGCGGCTGGGGGGTGCAGAGGTCAGCTGAGTTGCAACCCACCACTGCTCCCCCCAGCCACAGCTCAGCTCAGATCTGCACCCCCCAGCCACAGCTTACTTCTGCATTCCCTGTCTGCAACTCACCCCTGCATCCTGTCTGCAACTCACCCCTGTACCCTGTCTGTGGCTCATCTCTGCACCCTGTCTGAAACTCACCTGTCAATTCACCTCTGCAACACCTGACTGCAGCTCACAACTGTCATCAGCTGGCCCTCTCTATAGTAACTACAACTGCCTACAGCTCACCTCTGCACCCCTCTTCCACACCTGTACATTAAAAAAATAAGTCCTTGTTATTACACTAAAATAAGACATTGTTAGTGTCTTGTTTTTGGGGAAACACAAGATATATATATATATATATATATATATATATATATATATATATATAGTTCATTACTCAGGAACCCCTAGCAACCTCTGGGGGAACCCTAGCTTGTATAGATAGCAATCTCTTGTGTTGCCCTGCACAGAAGCACTCTGTAGAGCAATCAACATGTAGGCAGGGCCTACTTACAGTTATTAATCCTGTTTTTGAACTGTTGGCTGGTGCTGTAGGGATTAAGTGTTTCTTACTGTGACATGTCTTCCCCTGTGTGTAATTCACTTCCCTTTGAGAGTTGATACTGTATATAGAATGGAGGACCAACCTTGTGGTAAGGTTGGGCATGGGAGTGATGCAGTGAGGTCTGTCTACACTATATGATCTCTTGTTGCAGTGGAGTTACCCTTTAATGAGACTCCGTCGCCAGTTCACACAAGAGTGGACTTTGAGCATTAATACCGAAGTATATTATTTTCCTAGTATAAAATATGGACACCACCATGGGGTATAGTACAGTCAGTTGTTCAGCCCAGCCACAATGTAATGTAATGTACCTTTATAGAAGATACAGTAATGTAACAGAGAATACCATTTTAGGTTTTGTACTACCTCAAGTTGTATTCTACGAATTCACTCAGCAAACACAGTTCTTGCTAAAGAATTGCTTGGTCTCAGTTACTTGGGAGGTGGAGCAGAGTGAGCGACTAACAAGTACCAAAAGAACCGCAGAAAATGAATACCTGCCTTGATATGTGAACCCTTATCATAATCTCTGTTCTCAGCTGCATATGGGGCTTTGAGAGGTGGGGGTGGAGAAGCAGTAGTACACTTATCGTTCCAGCGAATGGCTGTCCAGGGAAGCATGTCAGCACAAGTCTAGGCTATTGAAGAACATGTTATCCCAGCATATCCAGAAAACTGACCACTCTGGGGTGTATGTGCTTCCATGCCTAGCTTCGTCAGTTTGAAATAGGAAAGCGGGGGGACTGGCAGGAAAAAGGAAGAAATACAAAGAGTAAAGGATTTTTTAAGACAAGTACATGGTACAACATACATATCACAATTATGAACTGTTGGGGTAACATATTCTTTAGCTCTCCATGTCATACAGTAAGAGTGTACAACAGAGTTAATCCTTGAGCTTAAGGAGTGGAGAATAGAAAGGAGAAGCAGGCAGCATGGGAGGGAAAGTGGTGCTGGCTGGTGGCGGAGGATTTGTGAGTAAGAGGTGGCTTGGTACTTTATGCACCTCACTAGCAGAGGGATCCCTATCTTAGGGCCAGCTGCAGAACAGAACCCTCCTAGGGACCCAACCTGTAACCACATTATACAAGGCCTTGCAAACAGAAGTACAGTGACTTCCCTCTTTGCCTTCAGGCTGGACAAGGTTACCATTGTACTGTGCATTATAAGCTGGTGGAGATAAGTCAGTGTTCTGTGCTACATATTATGAAATTACTTTGTAGTCAGTGCCAGGGCAGGAGTCACTGGTGGGACAGAAGACACGAATGGAGGCTCTGTAGCATGTATGGCTTCCGGCCAATGAATGTCGCAAACCCACACTAAAGAAATGCTAGCTGTATATTTCACGTGGCCTGTAGTCCCCCAGTAGCCCCTAGAGGGTGCCCTGTTAACAAACTGACTGACAGAAGTACAATCAATGATAACAGCCAATCAGATTCATACTAACAGGGGAGGGGGCAGTGAGCAGAGGGAAAGATATTTTTTGGCTGGCTTTTCCATTGTCCAATCAGCATTGAGGGAGTGTGTTCTTGATCAAGCAGAGCTGCAGCTGCAGTAAAAGAGAAGGATCTGAATGTGCAGTTTGGCAGGGTCACAAAACTGCCTGCACAGAGTTGGCAGGTGAACAGTTTTCATATCTGTAATTCAATTGTGTATATGACTGCTTTATTCCTTGAGTTCAAATTTAAAGCTTTCCAGATGACTGATCATAATAGACGAGTACAGACTGTACGCATATATTAGATTAAAGAAAGCAGTAACATAAATAACTGGAAAATTGGATCATATATTTTAAACATAATTTTTAATGAGTTTGCTACTTTATGAAAAGACATCAATGTATTTCTGTGCAGGTTCTACAAAGGAAGCAGAGGTCGGAAAATTTAGAATTTTATCCTCAGGGGTAAGAGTTTTGGGTGAATTCAAATATAACATTTCCAAATGAGATAAAATCTCAAAGTAGAAATTATGCCACCGAGCAGATGTTTATATAATATTAATACATCCAAAACAACTAAGATCCTTTGATTGAATTACATTTAATTACCCTTCATCAGAAAAAAACATTTTTGAAGTATATATAATATATTTGAATATATGATCTTTCCCATGGTCATCCTTCACTAGGGGCTTATGAAGAGCATAACATTTCCTCCTAATACAGTGCTCCTCTCCATTTTTTTACATACAGTGAACCTTTACTTTCCATCTGTCTATGTTGCCATGCCTCCAGGCAGTTATTTGCATCTGTGTGGAAGACCGCATTTGTCCATATTAATAAAACCGCTCTCACAGACAAGCCATCATATTGCTGCACTGACTACTATATCAAGGGGCTTATTTTAAAAAAAAAAAAAAGCAGCACATTTACTGCATTGGCTATAGTTCACTGTATTTCTAAAGCACATTTGTTACATATTCACTTGGTAAAAAAAAATTTGGCTTTATTTTTTTTTCTTCAGTGGGAAAGTATACCTATTATAGGGTCAGTTGACAAATGTTGCTTATGAATATTTGCAGTGATTGTTTATAATGATGATTCCATGCTTTTTCTAATCAAGACTAATTCTCTGAAAATTGTTATTTAATTACAGGTATTTCTTCTAAAATGTGAAATATTTCATTTACAAATTTCAACTCTTACCTTTCTTGGAGTAAATTATGCTGCATGCTCCCTTCAATGCTGGTCACATGTTTGAAGGCATAGGTACGTGGTCACATGGGGGTTTATTTACTAAAGCTGGAGAGTCCAAAATCAGACTCACTTCTGCATAGAAACCAATCAGCTTCCAGGTTTCATTGCCAAAGCTTCATTGAACAAGCTGAGGTTAGAAGCTGATTGGTTTCTATGCAGAAGGGAGTCTGATTTTGGACTCTCCAGCTGTAGTAAATAAACCCCATGATGTCTGCTGTAGGAGAGGATGAGAAAATTCTTTCCATAAAGCGTTATTAAACTCAAAATCAATAATGTTTTATATTGCAGCTTACCAATCATTAGATGTGGTGACTGTATCCGTTTTCTTTTCTTTGGCTTTTCCCCCCTCTGTTTTCACCTGGTGATCTGGCCAGTAACACACATCCTGTATTAGTGAGACACAACAATGGAGGAATGAGATAGGAGGTACAGCACACAGCAGTGTTGTCAGTCTGGGGAGAGGGGAACGTTAAATGTATTAGCAGATTTAGATACAATAACAAATGGAAGCCAAACTCCAGCTCACACTTTTTTAATCAGTTAGGCCTCATTCACACCAGTGTGCAGAGACGTCAGATTTTCTGTATGCGTTCTGCAAGGCACAACAAAATCAATTGCTCACTATGTGCCCTGTTCACACCAAAACACTAGTATCATTTGCAGATTTTGTTTTGCGTAGGAATCTGCAATGTTTATAAAACTCATTGAAGCACACATAAAAGCTGATGGAAACTGATGTCTCTGCAAGTGAAATCTGCTTGTCAGTTTCCATCAGCTTTTCTGCACGTATGGTGTGAACGAGGCCTTACAGTCTTTTTCCTTTTGGGATAAAGGTTTTGCATGAATAAATAAAAGCTGATCATTTTAATCACCCCTGTGTTAAAGTATAACTAAAGGTAAAACCTTTTTTTTTTAGTTTTGGATAGAATGGAGAGGGATTAGAACCCCTGTCAGTTTTTATTGCTGCCTGTGAGTCCGTCATGGAGATTCCACCTCTCTATTTGTCCTGTTTATCATTATTATCGAAAGTGAAAGTAAAAGAAAATCCTAACTTTTGGGTTGTCCCCAGAAAAGTAATAGAGGGTAAATCTTCCAGTTCTAGTGACCTGGGGGGCCCCAAAGGATTCCCTTAATTTGCAGTGATTTCCTCTCACTTCCTGTTTGGCTGTGGGACAGGAAGTGAAGGGAAATCTCCAAAATGGGACACAGATGGTGAAAACAAATCTGACAGGGGTTATGCTCCTCCCTTACTCTATCCAAAAAGGAAAAACAAATGCCTAAAGTTCTACTATAAATGATTTACCTTATTTGTGTAAACTGATATATTTTGCTGGAGAGCTGCAGAGCTTGTGCTTTTGAAAATAGAAGTGAAGGCTGTATTTGTTTCCTGTTTTTAGGCTTTCTTTTTTCTAAGTCCTCATGCACAGTTGACGTTTTTGGCCTTTGATGTTTTGTTCTACAGCTAGTAAACTCCTCAGCATGTTATCCTATGTGTCCATGCACACATAGACTGTAATCAACGTTTTATGGCTGGGACGTTTTTTGGTTGGAAAAAAAACCCAGGACTAGTGGGTTTCTAGAGGAGTTTTTTAGCTGAAAAAATGTTCTAATGCTGAAAAACGCGGCAAAACACCACAAACCAGTGTTTTTGGACTTTTCTGACCAACAAAATTTTTTTTGTTGGTCAAAAAGATGCTAAAAAACGCAAACACGGAAAAATGCCGCAAAACGCTGCTGAACACTAATGCAAAAACGCTAAAAAAAGCTGAAAAACCCACGTTTTTAACGTGACTTTATACAGCTAACGTTACCAGCGTTATCAAAATGTCCAGTGTGCATGAGGACTGAGAATTGGTAAGCTGCAATATAATAAACGTTTTTTTCAGCGGAAAAACTCCTCTTCATACACAGTAGCTCTGGGAGTTTTTTTCATCCTGAAAACGCCCCTGCCAAAAAACACTGATAAAAGCCTATGTGTGCATGGACATATAGGATAACATGCTGGGGAGTTTACTTGCTGTAGAAAAAAATGCATGACGCCCAAAACAGCAGCTGAAAAAACATCCAGCGTGCACGAGACCTACTTGTTGGAGAAGAGTTCAGCTAGCAAAATCTGTGTTACCATGCACAGGGGCTTGTCAGTTTGTCAGTATGTTGAACAAAGTATGTCATACTGGGAAATTCACTACTATAATCTAGACTCCAAAAATCCTATACATCTTGTGTTTCCCATGACTGGTACTTTTTTATTTGAAGATCACTGGTAGTGATTATCTGTGCATGCTTTTTTCCCACAATTAGGTTAAATTAGGTTAATTAGTGAAATTAGATCCGCCTAAATTTGTGTTTACATTAAGAAAACCAGCAAAATGGTTTAATGTATTGAAAACGTGACATACTGTTGCCTGATATATATGCGGGGTGAATACAAAAGATCAATGGTTACAGCAAAGTACAAAATATAATAGATAGGTTATTTCAGTAAAAAAAATTGTGTGCATTACATTTTCAAACAATATAACATCATGAGCTGAGCTAAAATAAAGTTGCTCCATGTCAGGACAGTGACTGATTGTTGCTTTGTGGAATATCACACCAAAGCTGCATGCTCAGTTCAGCAATACACAACCTAGCAGCTCTTAAAAAGAGTCTAGAAGAAAGGACACTATACCACTCCATAAGCTGCCTAACGTAAAGGATAAGTTCACTTTAAAAAAAAAATAATAATAATAATAATAATAAATGCACATTTTTTTGCAGGTAAAAAAATGTACATTGATTTCTTTTTTCTTTTGGAGCCCCTAAAGCATTGCACCAGTGATCATCAGATCGCTGGCACCATGGAGGTCTCCAGCAGACTGTCAGTTTAATCTGCACCATGTTAGTTGGTAGTTCATTGAGAATTACAAACTGACATCCACAAAGGATGTCAGTACTTGTAGTTCATTCATTCACAGAATTCTATGAATGAATGACATGGCCGTGTGGACGGAGCACTGCACAACTGTGCTGATTTAAAAAACTGAACTTCTCCCCGTACTGCTGTCACAGGGAGGGGGAGGATCAGGCAGTGACTGCAGCAGTGGGAACATGTTACATGTTCCACCCTAAAAATGGTTGGAGCATGTAACATGTTTCCAAAGGTAAACTTATACTATAAGCTATTTATCCTAAATACCTTTTTTTTTCTTAGTTGACTAGTGTTTGGCTCATGGCTGCAGCACAGTCTTATTGCTTTCAATGTGTGAATTTGACAGCAGCTGCTGTCTGTCAAACTCTACAAGCTGAGTTAAATTTGGCCACACCATTTGTATAATCTCCTTCTCCGTCTTGTAAGACTTTTGAGCATTCAGGGGGCTGTAAAACATGGCCGAGATACCAGTTTTTAATGCATGTTTGAACAAGGCCCTGTTTTGTTTTGGGGCTCAGATTTCAGACGAGAGCCCCAGCAGCTTGGGTGCAAATCTCAGAAGGGAACCCCAGTTCTTTTCAATTGGAAATTGATGCAAATCCAAATTTTTACTGTTTGTCTCATTCTTGCAGTAAAGGCAACTAAGCTGACCCAGTAATAGTATTAAAATGTTTTTATCAAACAAGGATTCTACATAAAATACGTACGATCATAGGAAAACAATACAAGACATACAGAAAGCTACAAACATGCATATACACTAACTAGCCTTTTCTAGCAAATTAACACTGGCAATAATATGTATGCAGTAAGGGTACACTAAAAGTCACTTATCTTCTGTCCACAATTTTTACTTTGAACAGGACTTCAGATGTTATGAATTTGAAAGAAAGCCTTATCCTAATTGTTGTCTTTTGTAGCACACCTTTAATTTCATCCCATGGTGAAAGTAAAATCCCGTTTCAGCTTGTGCCACTGGCCTTTTATTTAGAAACTTTGACAAGCCATTGTGGGCAGCACAGTGGCTCGGTGGTTAGCACTGCCGCCTGGCAGCACTAGAGTTGTTGGTTCAAATCCCAGCCACAGCACCACCTGCCTGGAGTTTACATGTCCTCCCTGTGCCTGCATGGGTTTCCTCCCACACTCCAAAAAAGACATGCTGGTGGGTTAACTGGATTCTGTCTAAATTGGCCCTAGTATGTGTATGTATGAATGTGAGTTAGGGACCTTAGATTGTACACACCTTGAGGGTTAGGGACTGATGTGCATGTACAATATATACTATATGTAAAGCACTGCATAAATTGATGGCACTATATACAGTTGCAAGAAAAAGTATGTGAACCCCTTGGGATTACATGGAGTTTTGCATGAATTGGGCATAAAATGTGATCTGAACGTCATCTAAGTCACAACAATAGAAGAACACAGTCTGCTGAACATAATACTACACAAACATTAGATGTTGCCATGGTTTAATTTCACATAACATGTAAACATTCACAGTGCAGGGAGGAAAAAGTATGTGAACCTTTGGACTTAACTGGTTGACCCTCCTTTGGCAGCAATAACCTCAACCAAACGTTTCCCGTAGTTGCAGATCAGACCTGCACAACGATCTGGAGTCATTTTGGACCACTCCTCTTCACAAAACTGTTTCAGTGTAGCAATATTCTTGGGATGTCTGGTGTGAATCGCTCTCTTAAGGTCATGCCACAGTATTTCAATCGGGTTGAGGTCAGGACTCTGACTGGGCCACTCCAGAAGGCGTATTCTGTGCTGTTGCAGCCATTGTTTTGTTGAATTACTTGTATGCTTTGGGTCATTGTCCTGTTGCACCCATCCTCTGCGGAGCTTCAGTTGTCAGACAGATGGTCGTACGTTTTCCTGCAAAATGTCTTGATAAACTCTGGAATTCATTTTCCCATCAATGACAACAATCCGTCCAGGCCCTGAGGCAGCAAAGCAGCCCCAAACCATGATGCTCCCTCCGCCATGTTTTACAGTGGGGATGAGGTTTTGATGTTGGTGTGCTGTGCCTTTTTTTCTCCACACATAGTGTTGTGTGTTCTTCCCAAACAACTCAATCTTGGTTTCATCTGTCCACAGTATATTTTGCCAGTAGTGCTGTGGAACATCCAGGTGCTCTTTTGCAAACTTCCAACGTGCTGCAATATTCTTTTTGGACAGCAATGGCTTCCTCCGTGGTGTACTCCATGTACTCCATTCTTGTTTAATGTTTTCCTTATTGTAGATGTGTCAACAAAAATGTTAGCATGTGCCAGAGATTTCTGTAGGTCTTTAGCTTACACTCTGGGATTCTTCTTTACCTCATGCAGCATTCTGCACTGTGCTCTTGCAGTCATTTTTTCAGGAGGACCACGCCTAGGGAGAGTAGCAACCGTGCTAAACTTTCTCCATTTGTAGACAGTCTGTCTTACCATGAGCACATGAACATCAAGGCTTTTGGAGATTCTTTTGTAACCCTTTCCAGCTTCATGCAAGTCAACAATTCTTGATTGTAGGTCTTCTGAGGGCTCTTTTCTGCAAGGCATGGTTCACATCAGACAGTGCTTCTTGAAACCAGTAAACCCAAAACAGGTGTGTGTTTTTTAAGGGCAGGACAGCTGTCAGCAACACATCCAATATCATCACACTGATTGGAGTCAAGGTTGGCTCACTCCTGGCTCCAATTAGCTCTGGGAGAAGTCATTAAGCTAGGGCCTCACATACTTTTTCCTCCCTGCACTGTGAATGTTTACATGTTATGTGCAATTAAACCATGGCAACATCTAATGTTTGTGTAGTATTATGTTCAGCAGACTGTGTTCTTCTATTGTTGTGACTTAGATGACATTCAGAACACATTTTATGCCCAATTTATGCAAAACTCCACGTAATCCCAAGGGGTTCACATACTTTTTCTTGCAACTGTAAGTACATGAAATAAATACATTTTCACATAGGTGTAGCATTTCCTCTTCCTACCTACATCAGTTTTTATGAGGGAAATGTTTCTTACTTCAAACTCTAGCTGACACTTGAATATTATACATGCCATGGATTAAATATGTCAAAAGGTCAATCCATTGTTAATTCTTATTGACTAAAACTCCTCTAAAACAATGAGAACTGCTAAAAAATGTGTACATTTCCTGGCCAATAGCTTACATTTTGCCAAAAAATCCAACATAGTATCTATCTCCCCATTGTATTAGAAGACAGTGAAGCTACTCATGGACAAACAATCTTCCAATGACATCTGATTGAGAGATGTTCCCACAAGAAATCTGATATTGTTTACTCCTGAAAGATCACATAAGATATCTGAAAAAAACTCACAGAGTCTGGCTGTACTGATGTCACCCACCCAAATAGTTTGTATACACAGCATTCTTATTTAGTAGAAGCACACTACTTCTACTACTGAGTCAGTTTCCTCATCTTTACTGAAATAATTATGCAAACAGCAACAACTGGTATTTGCATTAAGGTGATGCTAAACAGAAAAGTGTTAAGTGCCATAATTCATTCACATAACTCTTATATCATGCCCAGGGGCGGACTGACAACTCATGGGGCCCCCGGGCAATAGGGGATCATGGGGCCCCTGTGTCCTTGCCCAAACTCAAAAAAGCCTATGATAAAGGTACCAGGGGCATCTCATGGGGCCCCCTACTAACCCCGGGCCCTCGGGCAGTGCCCGAGTTTCCAAATGGTCAGTCCGCCCCTGATCATGCCAGTGTATTTTATTTTTTGTAATCCTTATTTGTGCAGCAGTGTTGTGTGGTCACATGAACATTCCCTGTTCTTTAGTATCTGCAGAGCAAGATCCTTGGGAGGGGCTTCTATTACTCTGCTGATGTATGTTCCCTACAGTATTAATCTGTTTCTGGCCAGTCATGATTGGTACTGTGCCAATCATATGATTGAAAAAAACAATAACCAGAAGAGCAATTCAAATTACATTATCAATATCAAAAATGCTTTTACAGCTCCCTATAAATCTTTATTGAGCACCAGATGTGTATTTTTTGTGCATTCATATGGTGTAGGCAGAGTCAAAGATAATTGATACTAGCTTTAATTTTGTTCAGATGGCTTATGTCAGGGGCGGACTGACAACTCATGGGGCCCCTGGGCAATAGGTGATCATGGTGCCCCTGTGTCCTCGCCCACACCCAAAAAAGCCTATGAAAAAGCCAATGAAAGGTACCAGGGGCATCTCATGTTGCCCCCTACTGACCCCGGGCCCTCAGGCAGTGCCCAAGAGCTCGAATGGTCAGTCCGCCCCTGGCTTATGTATCCAAGGCCCTTTTTTTACTTTACAGGTATTAGCAATTACTGATTTATATTCAAACTAAGCTTTTTTGTGAGTCCCTTAGTGAATGTAATCAATCAGCATACTGTATCCCACCCCCATAGTGTTTAGTAATAGGAAGGTATTGAGGAGGGAGGGGAGTGTCAGTTACCACCGTGTATATGCCCACACATGTCACTCTATACTCATGAGGAAATAAAGATCTTAAAAGGGAAATGAAACTGGAGCATGCTCAGTAGATGATAACTGGTCTACACAGTCTCAGCCTGCAATGAGGACAAAGAGAAGATTGGAGAGACAGCTGAAGGCAGGATCAGCTAAGTATATGTCACTCTACACAAAACAAAATGCTTTTGTGACTTTGTGAGTATGCACACTCCGTTAAATAGTATGTAATGAGAGCTTTTCATGCCTGGTTTTAATAACACTTTCAGTTCCAATTGAAAACAAATAGGGCTCTCAACCGAGATTTGTGCCCAAAAAACAAAACAGGCTTTGGAATGACTATTAACATGTATATTTGATCTGTGCAGGGACTATAATCGTCTGCTTAAAACTGCCGGTATGAGGAGTTTCACAAATGAATTGGATTAAAGTGATACTAAACACACACTGTTTAATTACATTTATAAACGGGGTAATTTTATTGGTTTTTTAGAGCAAAAAGGTATAAACAAGAGCAGAAAATGCTAAAATCGGTAGAATACAGTAGAGCACTTAATGTTTGATAAAGACATACCAGAATATCAAGAATCCTGCTGGACTGAAAGCTAAACATACAGTTACGACAATCAATATATGACAAAAGTACCTTAGTCTTAAAATACACCTCAATCAGCTGATGGTATAGTGTTGTTAGAGTCTATCAATAGGGTCCAAACTTTATGAAAGTTTTTGGGGAAGCCTCAGGCTTCTTGTTAGGGATCCGGGTATGACCAGAAATGTGTGGACTGACACAGGGAAGTAGCAAGCTTCAGGAACACAGGCGTAGTCAGGCTGGAGAGGTGGAATGGTCAGGCAGGCCGTAAGGTACTGTCAGGTGCCGCCTGGCAGTGTCTCTAGCAGCCCACAGCACGGATTTCCTCAGGTCGCGGGGTCCCAGCCTGCTATTCACCAGGGCCGCTGATGGTGGGGATGGACTTGGTGCAGACTGGAACCATGTTGCGACCCGAGTGCGTCCAGCTGTGGTAGAGAGTACTGGCAGGGTAGTGCAGGAATGGAGTCTGATGGGAAGAGGCAGGCAGACTTACTAAAGGTGATCCGTGCAGGATGGATGGATCGTCGGGTGAAGTAAGCGTAGTCAGACAGGCTGGGTCGGTACCGTGCGGGCAGCATGGTACAGGAGGAGCAAGCAGAGAATGGTCGGGGTCACAAGCCAGGTTCAGCAGGTAGCGGGCAGCGCGGTACCGAGGATCAGGCAGAAGGATGGTCAGGCAAGCCAGGGGTTCAACAGGAGACGGTCAGCAGAGGTCAGGATCAAAGCAGGGTCAGCAACGACGCAGGAACACAGGATACCAGGTACAGGGGCTCATGGGAAACATACACCAAGGCCCTGATCACAGGCCTGGTCATAACTAAATACACCTCCTGCAATCAGCCCCAGGTGTTGGCTGACTACAGGAGTGAGCTTCTGGCTGCTGAGAGCACCCGCTGGTCAGCCCTGGTACTGCAGCCCACACGGCAGGTGAATCCCGCCACCAGTGCTGAGTCCATTCCTGACACCTCTTTAGTCATTTTATATAGTGTGATCGCCTTAGTAACTAGGGTGAGACAGAAATTCAGAGTGGGAGGTGCCTGTGACTCCCAATGCATAGCTGTGGATTTTTTAGCATAAAACAAAACTAGATGCAAAAAGAGTCTTGTACAGCGAAGAAGACTATCGTCATCTATATATCCAAATAAGCAGTGTAAGGGGTTACAAATGTTAGGCAGTTGAGTAAGTAAACTAATAAAGGCAGAGACCACAGACCAGAAGGCTCAGTTAGGTGGACATTCTTAGACCATATGCTAAAACGTGCCATCCGCCGAGTAGCTTTTGGAGCGAACAGTGGAGGGCAATTTATCTAATAGGAAAGGAAACAGGGAGTATAATATGATCGGTAAAGAAATTTAGTTTGGACAACCTTGTCCCTAGATGAAATAACTGTAGGGACCTTTAGACCGGTAAAAAAATTCCTTCAAATTGGGATTATGCCATAGAGGAGCATTAACCTCCTTGGCGGTTTTCCCGAGTGTAGCTCGGGGTAGAATTTCTATACCAAGAACGGTAACCCCGAGCTACACTCGGGCTTACCATGCAGCGTTCTCTGGGGGTCCCTGCAGCACTTACCTTGTCCTTCGCTCCCACGATGTGTCCCCTGCAGCGTCCCCGTCCATCTCCTCCGGCGGATGCCGGCATCTGACTTCCGTGTTCCGGTCCCCGTGACGTCGGAACGTTCGGGTGGCGGAACCGGCGGGAAATTTGAAATTTTTAAAAAATGACATTTTTGCTGTCATTACTTTTTTACTGCATTTCACATACATTTTGTCCCCACTGCTTTGTCCTGTGCCCTGCCTGCATTTTGACTGTTCTTTCTGCCTGGAAACTTAGAAAAGTCCATTGCGGCCAAAAAGCGTCCCTTTACATCAAAAGCGGTTTTAGAACAGCGATAGTAAATCAGAACCACTTGCAGAATTGAGTGATAATGATTTGTGGGGAAATTCGTCATCAGACACTGAAAACGATTTTGCGACTTTGCTCAGCGATGTGCGAATTTGCCTCTGTATTTCAAATTTCAGTGTTTTTGGTTTGATTATATTATTGAATTAAATTGATTATTATTATATTATTATTTTTTATGATTATTAATTAAATTATAATTTATGATTTTGTGTTTCAAGTTTTATCATATCCGGAATGTTTAATAGACTCTTGTTCGGACAGATTTCAGTGAGTTATTCCTAAAAATTACAGCCTACAATTAAAAACTACATATTTCCATGCAAAAAAATGGTACCGCTTTCAGCACAAAATTCCTGACATGATCATACCGCCAGGGAGGTTAAGGGAATATACAGTGGGGCAAAAAAGTATTTAGTCAGCCACCAATTGTGCAAGTTCTCCCACTTAAAAAGATGAGAGAGGCCTGTAATTGGCATCATAGGTAGACCTCAACTATGAGAGACAAAATGAGAAAAAAAATCCAGACAATCACATTGGCTGATTTGGAAAGAATTTATTTGCAAATTATGGTGGAAAATAAGTATTTGGTCACCTACAAACAAGCAAGATTTCTGGCTCTCACAGACCTGTACCTTCTTCTTTAAGAGACTCCTCTGTCCTGCACTTATTACCTGTATCAATGACACCTGTTTGAACTTGTTATCAGTATAAAAGACACCTGTCCACAACCTCAAACAGTCACACTCCAAACTCCACTATGGTGAAGACCTAAGAGCTGTCGAAGGACACCAGAAACAAAATTGTAGACCTGCACCAGGCTGGGAAGACTGAATCTGCAATAGGCAAGCAGCTTGGTGTGAACAAATCAACTGTGGGAGCAATAATTAGAAAATGGAAGACATACAAGACCACTGATAATCTCCCTCGATCTGGGGCTCCACGCAAGATCTCACCCCGTGGGGTCAAAATGATCACAAGAACGGTGAGCAAAAATCCCAGGACCACACGGGTGGACCTAGTGAATGACCTGCACAGAGCTGGGACCAACGTAACAAAGTCTACCATCAGTAACACACTACGCCGCCAGGGACTCAGATCCTGCAGTGCCAGACGTGTCCCCCTGCTTAAGCCAGTACATGTCCGGGCCCGTCTGAAGTTTGCTAGAGATCATTTGGATGATCCAGAAGAGGATTGGGAGAATGTCATATGGTCAGATGAAACCAAAATAGAACTGTTTGGTAGAAACACAACTCGTCGTGTTTGGAGGAGAGAGAATGCTGAGTTGCTTTCAAAGAACACCATGCCTACTGTGAAGCACAGGGGTGGCAACATCATGCTTTGGGGCTGTTTCTCCGCAAAGGGACCAGGACGACTGATCCATGTACAGGACAGAATGAATGGGGCCATGTATCGTGAGATTTTGAGTGCAAACCTCCTTCCATCAGCAAGGGCATTGAAGATGAAGCGTGGCTGGGTCTTCCAACATGCCAATGATCCCAAACATAACGCCCGGGCAACAAAGGAGTGGCTTCGTAAGAAGCATTTCAAGGAACTGGAGTGGCCTAGCCAGTCTCCAGATCTCAACCCCATAGAAAACCTTTGGAGGGAGTTGAAAGTCCATGTTGCCCAGCGACAGCCCCTAAACATCACTGCTCTAGAGGAGATCTGCATGGAGGAACGGGCCAACATACCAGCAACAGTGTGTGCCAACCTTGTGAAGACTTACAGGAAACGTTTGACCTCTGTCATTGCCAACAAAGGATATATAACAAAGTATTGAGATGAACTTTTGATATTGACCAAATACTTATTTTCCACCATAATTTGCAAATAAATTCTTTCCAAATCAGCCAATGTGATTGTCTGGATTTATTTTCTCATTTTGTCTCTCATAGTTGAGGTCTACCTATGATGCCAATTACAGGCCTCTCTCATCTTTTTAAGTGGGGGAACTTGCACAATTGGTGGCTGACTAAATACTTTTTTGCCCCACTGTATTTTGGCAGCATTAGAGGTAATCAGTTTAGAAATTTTAAAGATATGTAGTGTCATAGACAATACATTTGTACTTTCCCTAGCCATAGTGGACTGACTGTGGATAAAATTTTGCAGAGATTCATAAGAAGGATAGCTGCTTCCAACTCCGAAGTGGCATTGTTAACCTCAGGATAGAACCACCAGTGGGTATGAGGAAGTTGGAAAGCAAGACTCCCTTCTAAAATGGACAACTGCAGGGTATCTTTAGCTGTTATAGCAGCTTTATCTCCCCATAGAAAGGATGTAAGGATGGAGTCAACCTCTTGGAATTGACGTTTGGGAATATAAACTGGAGCATTACTTGAAACCTAGAGGAAGCGTGGAAGGAAAATCATTTTAAAGATATTAACTCTGCCCAACAGGGTTAAGAGAAGATTAGCCCAGACTTTAATGGTGCAATTGAGTCTACAAATAAGGGGATCCAGGTTGTTCTAAAAATATTGTGAAAGTGATTGTTTAATTATTATCCCCAATTACCGGAAACTATGGACAATTTTCAGTGGACAGGAAGGTGGGATGGAGATGAGAGTGGTCTGGTCCAACGGGAATATAAGAGATTGTTCCCAACTAACTCGGAAGCCCCACACTGTTTAATTTACATTATCCCTTCTCTTTCTGTATGTGGATGATGGCACTGTAATTATTAAAAAAAAAAAAATCTAAGTACCCTTTTCCTAATTCATATACATCTTTCACATGACCCAGCTCTTTCCCAGCCTGTCTGCAGGGAAACAGTAGCAGGAGGAGCTTATAGTCCTCTGATACTGGTCACATGTTCAAAATAAAAAAAGCCTTTAGGATATAGAGTAGAAATAAGTAATTAATATAAATAAACAATTTTAAATGGTCATACAAATATATATCTGAACTTAAACATTCATTATTTTTTGGCTTACATGCAAAGGGCCCGCCTAACCCTATCGTATTGTATTGTAACTGGGCTGTCTCTCTTTATATTGTAAAGTACTGTGCAAACTGTTGGAGCTGTTTAAATCCTGTATAATAATAATAAAAATAATAAGTCCAAAAACACCTGTTGATTCTGCTAGAAGTGAGCTGATGACCTTCTGTGGTCTCTGCCTCTGTGAAAGTCTAACCAGTTGGCATTGTTCTCAACTCTCTCAGTGAACTACAGAACATCTCCAGACTATATAACGAAGAAAAGGAGAGAGGGGAGTGTTCTATAATCCCAAAACACTCGCTGTTCTAGGGGGATTTGCTACTAACTGAATCACCATGTGAAAATGTTGAAAAACACGCTGAAAAAATGAATGCAACCACCACTTCTAAGGACTGACAATCTGCAATATATGCATTTATTTCTTGGGTTCAGAAACACTCAAAAATTTCTACATTTGTTTTGCATGGCCATATGTGTTGTTAGCCCCAAAATAAAACAGTGATGTGCAAAACCCCATCTGATAAAACATTGGTTGTCTCAAAGCTGAACTCCAAGCAAACAGCTAAGTACATAGTTACAGTACACCCCCACCCCCACCCCCACACACACACATCTTCCAAAAGCAGTAGCTGACTGATTATATCATCCTTGTTCTTTAACCCCATGTAGAGATAATCATTTTTAAATGAAAAGTTACTTGGACCCAATTTCAAGTTATTTTTTTTTACCTGCCTTGAGTTCAACTTTAATATGTATTAACTGAATGATTTTCAATTGTTCAAATCTGGGTTTCTAGCAAAATATATAATTCCATGACCCCGTAAGAATACATTAATCATCATTACAAAATGTAACACACACAAGCGTGCATAGAAATACAAACATCCAAACTGACTTTAAACAAGCATTACTGCAAATGACTGTATGCAATATACAGGCAATGTAAAAACCCTATAAATCCTACTGATTATTCTGTTGGCAAGCTAATTAGACTGATGAACTACCAGGGAGAGTTGGGAGGTGGATCTGAGTATTTTAATGCTTTATTCCAATTAGTATTCTATAAACTAACAAAACATAATTGAATGGCACCATCCCCGTGATACATTACTTGTTTCAGTTGCATATAACTAGGTAAAGAAAATGCTTTCAGACTATTGACCTGCAATTATCTCCTTTTGAATAATGTTGATGTTATCTACAAACTTTCAGTTAACACATAACACAGATTTATGTGCAAATAAATAGGTTTAAATGCATTTCCATGACACTTAAATCAGCGTACTGACTTTTACTATACCTGTACATTACAAATATAGGAAATATGACTGACACCCACACTGTCACTTTATAGATCATCCTAGTTAGGTTTAATAACAGCTTGAAATCTGCTAATTGTACAGAGATGACTGGCATTTGCATTGGCTGCTTGCTTGTTTTTTCAGGGAAAATAAATCTGTGATTCATGTTGTCTTCTCGCAGCCTCTTTTAGCTGCCAACCAATTCTTTTCTAGTACAGGTTTATAAATATTTGTGAAACATCTAAGTCATGAGATCAGCTAAAATACTGGCTTATAGAAAAAGAGTGATGGAAATAAAGCGATACTATTGCACCAGAGATAGTCTGCTAATTGTCAAATGAAATCCAGTGTAACTTAAGATCAACAACTTCACATTATTTAAATAACATTTAATTTAAGTGCCCACGATATTCTTTTAACACATTTGAGGCTATTAACATGCACAAGTGTGTTTGGTAGGCAAAATATTGTGGAATAAGTTAGCTCGAAATGTCCCACTAATCACTGATGATCTGCGGTTTGTCAGGCATTGTGAGATTTTTACTAGCAGTCTGGCATGACATCAAAGAACTTTAGTCTCTGGCAGGATGTGAAAAGATTATAGTACCTGTGGCCACCTTGTCTATGAAACCACAATTTGGCACCATCACAAGCTGAGATAATAAGACATAAATACAAAATAGAATGACTGTGAGCAAAGACTGGTAACTCAGAACAGCTAGAGTAAAGTTGGCCATACATGGATCAAAATTCGTCTGGTTTAGCAGGGTCTGGCCAAAATTTCAATCCATGTATGGACAGGCTGATTGTTCCCCAGCTGATCTGTCGATCGACTTTGCTACAACCAGCTTGTCAAATATTTTTACACGCGATTACTGCCAGTGGCTATAGCAGTAAATAGCTGTGTAGCATCCTCCTAGTTTAGCTAGGGGGACTAGTGTTAAATTGGTAGTGAGGAAGGCTGAGTAGCAGCCTGGGTGTAATAGCCAGAAGGTCAAATAATGGTCAGGAGCTGAGTGGCTCTGCAGGCCAGCCCCCATGGAATTTCCTCCTGTTCTAGGGCTTTGGAGGAAGGCCCTAGAAGCAATGGGTGGATCTGAGTGGCTGGCTGCACTCTTGAGGGACCCTAGCCAATCCCCAACAGAGGGGTTGGCAAGGGGCCGGGACACCCTTAAAAGTGTTGAAGCCTGCTCAGTTGCAGGAGAGTTCGGGTGGAGAATAGAGAGGAAAATGTGAGGCTGAAGGAAGGAGGCTGCAAGGAGGCCCAGCGGGATGGGGCCTACCTGCCGGCCTGGAGCTGGAAAAGAGGAAAGATCAGAGCTCACTGGCCTCCTGAGAGAGGACTACCTGTATGGCAGGAAAGGAGTGGCCCAGCTGATAAGCCTGGTAGCAGCCACCAACCCACCAGCAGTACAAATGAGGGCCTGAGTGAGTACCCCTTCACCCCCTACGCAGATAGGGGAAGGAGCACTCTGATGGGAAACCAGATTAGCCCCCTGCCAGTGACGGGTCATCTCTTAAAGTGACAGGAAATGTATACCCTGTTCAGGTATACCTCCAGATTGCTGGGTGAAGAGGAGAAGTTCATCTAGGGTCTGGGGTGGTACACTAAGTAGATGCTGGCTAGCTCTCCAACAGAGACTGTGCTGCAGAGAAGGCTTGTAAATAGTTCCAGAAATTTGTCCTCAATTCATCAGTACCCTTGGGCATCCTGTACACCCCTAACCCTATCCCACTTCAAATCCCCTAAATAAAACACAAAACAAAAGCTCGAGGACTGATTTCTGCAAGCTTTTGCTAAGATGTGTGATGCCTGGCTGTGCAGGACTATAGGGGGGACCCAAATATTCTATCGACTCCTAAGGTGGTAGTGCTACAGCTGCTAGTAATAGTCATTGTGTTCTGCCAACCAGGAAAGCTCCCCCCACAGCAGAACACAATAGTGCTGCAGGAGGCATTCCCCCATCAACACTGATTGTGTTGAGGGGGAAATTGAGCAAATTTCTTTCTTTCCACCCGTAGTGGAAGGAAAGAAAATCAAATCATCTATGGGCTCCCTTAGTGAGTTTGACTGACCTAAGGAATTTGCACCAGAGCTTTGTGAATGTGGTGAGATTTCACTTTGTATAGAATATCCAAGGAAGGAAAATTTTTAAAAAGTTTTAAAAAAAAACATACTATTTTTCCTTGCACATAAGTGGATGATGGAAGTTGGCAAAGCTTCACCTCATTAACTAAGCTCTGGGGAAAATTCTCTTGCAAAACACAACTTCCTCTGCAAAGCGAACAACCTATTTGTAAATCATCCCCAGTATCTTCCATAAAATATAACTGTAGTCTGATTAATTAATAGTGGATTCTGCATCTGGTATATCACCACTTACATCTTAATTATCTTATTGAAAATATTCCTTACCACTTTAAATTACTGAACTAAATTGACAACCTCCTATTTAATTTCCTGGGATTTAAAGCTTAGATCTACAATGGTTATGTTTTTAGGTAGGTAGAAACAACAGATTGCTGACATTGAACTGAGATTCATCCTGAAATGGGAGAGCATATAGGGACTGATTATCCCAGAATACTAATTCACCCAGGTGAACTGACTCTATCTTATGTGAAAAAATAAAAAAAACTAACAGCTGTAAAGAACAGATTGTGTTCAGTTGGTAATCAGTAATACCCACTCAGAGTAGCTTTCTATGGAAATTATTTACAAAACTTTATTATGTATTTATAAAAAGATAACGGTGAGAACAAAAACTTGCAATCTTTTGTGAACCTGTTAGGTTGTCCTTCAAGACCCTTGCCAGTTCATTTAATGCTTGATATTTATGGGAAGCCTGTGTTCCAGTCCTACCAACTGGTTCATGCATAAAGCATAATTAAGTATGACATAACATCTCTAAAATATTTTTGTACCTTAGGTAAGTGGTCATTGTCTTTGTTGTTAAAGTGTCACTAAACTCAATTACTAAACTTTAGAATGTAACTAAGTGAAAACATTTTTTTTTCATTTTGTATAGTGCAAGTGAGGGTTATAAGCCCTATCAGGTTTTTTTTCCATCTGTGTCCCGTAGGGAAGATTTCCCTTTGAGTGTTCTTGCCTTTAGTTACATTTTAGGCTTTTAACATCTTAATGCAATTTAAAATCTTTTTTTATCTTTTGAATCTTCTTAAATTTGCAGTTTTCGTGAAAATAATAACTGGTGGCTCGATAAGCTGTATGTAATTATATTCTTCCTCTATTTTGATGTTTATAGACTACAATCTCTACCACTGTGATTACCGTACTTGTATTTGTAAAATGTATTAACCCATTCCACTCATATCTGTAAAGCCTATAGAACTATGTTTTAGGTTGCACTGTATTTGCTCTATTGCAGTTTTATGGACAGTGTATATCTGATTTTTCATAATACAGAATGGTTTGTTTTTAAACAATATTTTATCCTTTTACCTATGTACTTGCTCCCAACGACTTATTTAAATTTCCGTTACCATACCTAATTTTGTCTGGAGATTAAAGGTGCTGTTAGGTCCTAATGATGTAAGGTTAGTGGATTACATACTAAAAAATTCTGGGATGGTGAATTACAAAACTTCAAAAGCAATTCAGAAATGGAACTTTTCCTTTCATTGCTGGCTTCTTATTTTTGTTGCCAGAGTTTTTCCCTTGCTCACCATTACCAGTACCGTTTAGGTACTTTTTATACTTGTAGCGCTAACCCTGTAGGAGCTGCTGATTGGGATGGGTCCTCTTTTCTTTGCCTCAACCTTTTCTAAAAAAAACTCAGCCCTTCTAACACACTAGGTTGAATGTACAAAAATAACATCGTACCCAGTAGTAGTGCTATTTGAAAAAATATCGTGGGTAACTATACAAGCATAAAATGGATTAACAATGGTAATAGCACAATTTAGCATACAAAGTGATTACCAGTAAAGGCTAGGCATAAGATGACACTTGGCATCCAGCTCAACATAAACAGTAGCAAAGTCATCTCAAGTGTAGCAGTGAGTAGCAGTAAAGTTTAATCTATTGAGTGCTAGATCTATACTGCCAGAGCACATTTAAGGCAGTGAAGCGAGTCCTAGATTGACTGGGTATGCACTGTTCAAAAGAAAAGGACGGTAGTGGAGAGGGCTGGTGGACAAAGGGGGCTTGCATAACAATTACTATGGGAAGGCAGTTCGTTGAGATGTTCTTCTGCCAGCTACCGTTGGGGCCCTTTAAGAGCATTGGTGCAATTAACAACAGTCCCAGCTAACCTGCATGATGTATAGGTATAGTATAGGTATGGTACAGTCTCAGCAGAGGTGCAAGGTAGATGTGATTCGGATGCTTTAAAGGTTCAGCAAAATGCAGTATAGGGTTGGTATAGGTGCAGTCTAAGTTTGGAATAAGTGCAGTAAAAGTGTGGTATTGGTGCGGCATGGACCGGTTACACTTGGTGTCCTGCTCTCAGTGGCTCAGTCCCTGCTAGTAGTATCAGCAATGAGCAAATAGCCCTCTTGCAAGTCTCTGGCATGCTGCAGTGACCTCCTGCTGTCGAAAGGGAGCCCCCTCGGACTCTCCCCATAATCCTCCGGTGATCAGCGGTGGGAAGCAGAGGGTGTAAGGGAATTCCTGTGAGATGGCTGGCTAATAGAAATGCGCATGCACACAGCAAACTACTACAGAATAGTGACCAGACGTAAGCATGCACACAGAAATGCGCAACCGTGCACAAGCACGCGCACAGTGAATATTGGCGCCAGATGGACTATTTAAAGGATGCTTCTGCCTGTGCTTAGTGCTTACTGGTCTTCAGCTGTTTTGCTGTGTCTGGCTGTATTCTTGTATGGTCCCCTTGTTGCTGACCCGCTTTGTTCCTGACCTGACTTCGGATTCCGCTCCTGCATTGCTGCTCGTTCCTGATCCTGGCTCTGTTCCTGACTTTGGCTTGCTTATGATTTGGTACCTTGCTGCCCGCCCGTTGATGACCTTGGTTATTCCTGTGACCTTGCTCCTGTCTCCGATCCCAGCTTTCTGTCCTGCTCGAGTGTCCGTCTGGCTGTCTATTATACGAGCTCTGCACACCATAAACTGTTCCTGCTTCAAGTCAGCTGGGAGGTCTGACACGTCATTTATCCTGATCCTGTTGTGCAAGCAGAGTGCCCTTTTAACCAAGGTGGGATTCTGAAACATCGCTACCATTCCTGCACCGGTGGTTCGCCAGTCTCTTCAGGACTCCAACTGCAAGCTCTTTAGACATCACCTGCTGGCACTCTTGTCTCCCTGGTCCCTAGACACCCTCTGTTCCACTTCCATTGGGGTCAGGGCTAGTGACACAAGTAAGACCGACCTCATAATTTCATTCTCCTGTAAGGTACGTGACAGAGGGTGAGTGGGTGCTGCAGTCTCCCTGCTGCAGCAGTGCAGGGGCTGTGATGTGGACAGTGCTGTGCTGCCCCTGGGTGTCCTCCCTCCCAGTCTCAGACTCAGATCTCAACTAGTACGGTCTCGTGCTGGCAGCAGATATGCAGACAGAGGTGCTCTCTCTCTAACTCTCTCGGTGCCAGGAGGAAGAACTTACCCAGACAGTTTAATAAAGATCATATCTCCACTCCTCCTACTGCACAGTGCCTATGGGTATCTGTAGTGTAAGCAGCCAATATATAGCTGCCATCTCAAGCTACAGCTCCCAGGATTCCTAGCGCTCTGCATATACATCAAAAGGTTAGTTTGGCTTTAGCATGCCCCCTGTGGGCCGGAGGAGAATGGTGCAGCATAACAGCAGTATCTCAGTAGAGAAGAATAAAAGGCAATGGGGTAGATTTACTAACACTGTTGCACTCAGAATCTGGTGCAGCTGTGCATGGTAGCCAATCATCTTCTTACTTCAGCTTGTTCAATTAGGCTTTGGCAATAAAACCTGGAAGCTGATTGGATTCTAAGCAGAATTGCACCAGATTTTGCACTCCGAAGTTTTAGTAAATAAACCCCAATATCTCAATCTTTATATTACTGTACCCTTGCACCTAGCTACATACTAAATAAACCATTTGATTAAATATAACAGAAATAATGTCAGCATCTTTTGTTAGTGCTACCGCAATAATTGGATGTTGCCTGACTTGGCAACATTTTGTGTAAAGTGTCTGCTGTATTATGCTCAGCCTATATTAAAGGGGTTGGTGACAGTTTGTCATAAAATATTTAAAATGCTCTCCTAGGAACTATTTAGTGGCATACATGCTGGGGAAGATGAAAGAAAACAAACAGAAGATTTAAACTCAACTTTAAGGGCATTTAGGGTATACATGTTCCTTCATTAGCCACAGAGAAATACCAGGGGCTTGAAAAGCAAGCACTGGATAGCAAGCTATTGCTTTTCATTCTGATTAGCTATTATACTATTCATTGATTTATGGGATGAGAAGGACATAAGAAAAGGTGAAAACACAAATCTGGTCCCCATGCTTTTTTCTCTCTAAATCTCTTTGGGTCCCAGGAGCTAGAGCATATTTTTAATTTCCACAGTGTCTTGGTTCATCTTATTGTATTGTTTGTGGCCTGCCATTGTTTTCTTTTTTTGGGGGGGGGGGCAAATAGGGCTTTAATTTGGTAGTAAATTTGGATCTAATGTTTATTTCCTAGTTTTTTTCAGGAAAGAAGATTAGAAAAGATGAATGTTTTTGTAATTTTTTTCCCAATGCAACCAGTGTGAAATTTGAGCACCCCCATGTATTTAACCAACAAAGTCGGCTGAATGCAATATTATTGGTAAACGTTTATGTACTGTAGTGGAGTGATAAATCTCAAAGTGAAGATATGCCTTTTACTTTAGGAGAGCTTTATTCCTCTTTCAGTGTTATATTATATTGGCTGCATGGGGAAAGGTGGTTTGTATACAGGTGAAACTCAAAAAATTAGAATATCATGCAAAAGTGCATTTATTTCAGTAATGCAACTTAAAAGGTGAAACTAATATATGAGATAGACTCAATACATGCAAAGCAAGATAGTTCAAGCCATGATTTGTCATAATTGTGATGATTATGGCTTACAGCTCATGAAAACCCCAAATCCACAATCTCAGAAAATGAGAATATTACATGAAATCAATAAAACAAGGATTGTACATAGAACCCATATCGGGCCTTTGAAAAGTATAAGCATGCATATGTACTCAGTACTTGGTTTGGGCCCCTTTTGCAGCAATTACTGCCTCAATGCGACGTGGCATGGAAGCTATCAGCCTGTGGCACTGCTGAGGTGTTATGGAAGACCAGGATGCTTCAATAGGGGCCTTCAGTTCTTCTGCATTGTTTGGTCTCATGTCTCTCATCTTTCTCTTGGCAATGCCCCATTGATTCTCTATGGGGTTCAGGTCAGGCGAGTTTACTGGCCAATCAAGCACAGTAATCCTACGGTCATTGAACAAGGTTTTGGTGCTTTTGGCAGTGTGGGCAGGAACCAAGTCCTAGACATGGGCTTCAAATGTTGTATTCCTCTTGTCAAGCCGCTCCTGAACAACAAACAACATCAGAAGCGTCTTACCTGGGCTAAAGAAAAACAGACCTGGTCTGTTGCTCAGTGGTCCAAAGTCCTCTTTTCTGATGAGAGCAACTTTTGCATCTCATTTGGAAACCAAGGACCCAGAGTATGGAGGAAGAATGGAGAGGCACACACTGCAAGATGCTTGAAGTCCAGTGTGAAGTTTCCACAGTCTGTGTTGATTTGGGGAGCCATGTCATATGCTGGTGTTGGTCCACTGTGCTTCATTAAGTCCAGGGTCAATGCAGCCGTGTACCAGGAGATTTTGGAGCACTTCATGATTCCTTCCGCAGACAAGCTTTATGGGGATGCTGACTTCATTTTCCAGCAGGACTTGGCACCTGCCCACACTGCCAAAAGCACCAAAACCTGGTTCAATGACCATGGGATTACTATGCTTGATTGGCCAGTAAACTCGCCTGACCTGAACCCCATTGAGAATCTATAGGGCATTGCTAAGAGAAAGATGAGAGACATGAGACCGAACAATGCAGAAGAGCTGAAGGCCACTATTGAAGCATCCTGGTCTTCCATAACACCTCAGCAGTGCCACAGGCTGATAGCTTCCATGCCACGCCGCATTGAGGCAGTAATTGCTGCAAAAGGGGCCCAAAGCAAGTACTGAGTACATATGCATGCTTATACTTTTCAGAGGTCCGATATTGTTCTATGTACAATCCTTGTTTTATCGATTTCATGTAATATTCTCATTTTCTGAGATTGTGGATTTGGGGTGTTCATGAGTTGTAAGCCATAATCATCACAATTATGGCAAATCACGGCTTGAACTATCTTGCTTTGCATGTAATGAGTCTATCTCATATATTAGTTTCACCTTTTAAGTTGCATTACTGAAATAAATGTGTCAGCACCTGTGGTAGTGAGCTCTTAATCCACAGTTTGGGGTTCCCCAGGGTGCGGAGTCAAAGCCCCAGCCTGCTTGTTCACCAGAGCCCCTAATGGTGGGGATGGACTTGCAGCAGGCTGGGACCAGGTCGCGGCCCCCAGGTACACCCAGCTGATGTAGAAGAGACCGCTAGCAGGAGCAGAGTACAATGAGAGTAGACTCAGGAGATCCAGTAGGCAAGCTGAGGTCAGGACAGGCGGAAGACAGGCAATGTCAGGAATGAAGCCGAGGTCAGTACACGGATATTCAATATAGGAGGAATGTCAGGGACAAGCCGGGGTCGGTACACAGATATACTAGAATGGATTCTCAGAGGAACACGGGAGCTCAGACAACAAACGTTGCTCAGGCAAAGTGAGACAGACTGAGCATATCTTAGACAGGCCAGCTAGGAGGCGGGCCAGGAAGTGATGAAAGGGAAGCACATAAAACCCAGGGAATAGCAGACGACGCCCATAGGTGAGCACAGAGAAACACACATGTGAAGGAACAGCAAGGAGGTAAGACAACAAACAAGAGGCTGCAGGCTAACTTGTGACAAAATGAACTTTTGCACGATATTCTAATTTTTTAAGTTTTACCTGTAAGTTGTTAGTGTAACATTAAAGGAGAAATATAGTTAAAACTATTTTGGCTATACTTCTGCTATGGGTCACATGAGTGCAGTTTGTTCTGCACTCCTGTGACCTGTTTTCACATGTTGGCTGACATCACAGAGCTGTCAAGGCTCTGAAAAGATCTTGACCATCTGGTATGTATCCACCCAGAAGCCTGGACTGTCATCTGACTCAGCCTCTCAGCGATGCGCTGAGAGCCTGAGCCAGCCACTCCAGGCTCCTCTACAGCCCAGGGCTCCAGTGAGCCCTGATGGGGAAGAGCAGAGAGCTGGTGACTGACAGTCAGAGGAGCAGAGGGGGAGAACTGAGCGATCGTGGTGTTTGATCACTCTGTACAGAGCTGGCGGGGTACAAATACAGCACCGGATCAATGCTAGACCCACCTAGCTCCGTATAATGTTTTTTTCGCATAGCCCATACTTCTCTTTTAAGATAAAATTAAGTTAGGTTGATGAGGGTCCAAATTAGCTTAATGGTGAGTTTTGCAATTGCTACAAATTCTGATACTGAATTACTTTCAGTTACGTGGACATTAGCAAGTGTGCAGCAGAAGATAATTTCTTATGCCTGTTGCACACAGGATTCAGCTTGTTTAAGAGCAGCGTGAAGAGCAAGGGCATTTGTAGAGCTTTCAGTAAGCATTGTTGAAGTTTTAAAACCTTGGCGTCGGTGCCTCCCGGCCCCTTACGGGGTTTGTGATGCCGGGAGGCGGGATTTAGGGTCATGTGACCCCCATGACCGGAAAGCTCCTGACCACAAGAAGCAATTGGGACCTTTCCATGAAGCGCTGGTAAATGTGTCAGAAGTGCGCAGGGTGTGTGCTCTCACCACATGTTTTGTTTACATTAGGTATGCAAATATGCGGCCCCTCTGCACCAAGGACCAGCAGCCGAGAGGTGGCATATTTGCATACGCTTGGTGCTAAGGAGTTAAAGTAACATTCAGCTCTAGTTTGTATATATTGAACACAGATCGTAATGGAAGTGTTGATTACCACTTTAAACAAGCGGCTAGCAGGCTTCAGCACTTTCTGAAGTTTGTTGAAATTCTGCTGAAGCCTGCTAGCGGCTTGTTTAAAGTGGTAATCAACACTTCCATTAGGATCTGTGTTTGACATTTACAAATCGGAACTGAATGATACTTTAAAAACTGCAACAAAGCTTGCCGAAAGCTCTGCAAATGCTTTTTCAAGACTTGCTGTTCCCACTGCTCTTATACAAGCTGAAGCCCATGTGAAACAGGCCATAGGGAAAGACTGGACAGAGCTGCAATGGCTCTGCCCAAGCTTCTGTACTGCCAGGAAGTACTATGACATCACTTGCAACGTCACTAAGCTTCCTATGTTAAAACAGAATGTAAAAGCTCCTATGAAGCAATTTGTAGAAGCATCAGATGCTGAGGAGCTGATTGTTTCAGCTCCTGGGCTCAGTACTGGAGCTTAGTTGTCAGTGCAAGCTGACAGTTCCAGCATTAGAGCTGGCAAGAATGGATGAGTCAAGACACTGGTTTATTATGGCGCTGAAACAAATGCTACTATCACAAAAATTTATAAAGTGGAGTTATTCAGAGTGGTCTGGAGATACGTGTTGCAACCTCCATTGCACTCGTTTGCACCAAAACACCTTACTGTTCCATTAACCATCCCCTCACATGCAAATTGCTTGGTTTAAATCAACAGAATTTGGCACTGCTAGCTGGCTTTAACATTATAACCGTTAGACTCAAAAACTGTAGAGCTGCATCACTGCTTCTGTTTAAATATTTATAAAGGTAAAGTACTTTTACTTAGATGACTGCAATTATTTCAAAGCATAACCTACCTTATAGCCTCCAGGGACAGTCCATAAAGATATTCTATAAATTAAAACTTGTTTAAATTTATAGAATTACATTAAAATAGCAAATTCAGGAACCACAAAATAAATCAGTTACCTACTAAAAGGAAATGCTTAATAGGAGAAGTGTGATAGAAGCATCATGTTACAATTTAATTTATAGACCAACAACAAATACTGCCACCTTCTACTAACAGTAGAAGGTCCATTAAATATGCCTATAGATTTCCAAGGGTGAAGGAGCCAATTTTATGTATCCCTAGTATATTATTATTATTATTATTATTATACAGTATTTATATGGTGCTAACAGTTTGCACAGCACTTTACAAAATGAAGGCAGACATAAAACAGGCCCTGCTCGTTAGAGATTACAATCTAGTATAGTGAATAGCTCAGGCATAAAACAAATGTATCTCATAGCAATTAATAAAATGTTGATGGAATTCTTTCTAGACCTATACTCCTTTAGTCGGTCTCCTGACCAGATCACCTTTGATGAGTTTTTGGCACCAATACAGTTTCCTCGATTCTCAGGGGGAATACGGCTGCTTCTAGAGGTGCCACTTCCAGAGCATAAGATTGTGGATGCTCTCCTCTTCTTACCTGCAAAAAAAAAAAAAAAACAGGACTGCCTACTACTAGACTGGTGCAAGACTGTTAGTGAGTTTTCAGCTCCTCAATTCAGTTGGTTTAGCAAGAGGCATACAAGCCGAATGTGCCTGTTGTCTTTATTTTGTATGCCTTAGCAATGGAGACTTTTGCCTCCTTGCTTCTGCAGACACCCTCTCTATTGGATATCAGGTGTGGGGCTCTGGAAGAGAGAATATTCCACTATGCTGATGACGCACTGGAATATTTAGATGTATATGTTCATTTCATTAATAAACCAATGAATAATATTGACCATTTTGCTGAGGTTTTATGCTCGAAGGAAAAATGAGAAGTCTACTCACTTTCACCCCCAAAACCCTTTCCCCAAATTTTTTCTGTAAAATTCCAAATATCAAGCTAAAGATAGTTTTAAATATTTGAGAGTGATGATTCATAATGATTTACCCTGTTTTCCTTTTCTACCGTCAACATCCTTCCAACTATCCAAGAAATGGAATATAAGCTGCAAATATGGGGGCCCCTGAATCCTATCAAAGGATTGTTCTTATCAAAATGATTTACTTGTCAAAATACTTATACCTGTTTAAAGCCTCATCAATATGCCTTACTAAACAATGGCTGAAAATACATAATCTGCCACTGAGAACTACTGTTATCACTAGAGATGAGCGAATCGAAGTAGCCGAAGTGGAATTCGAGTCGAATATCGGAAAAATTTGCGCCGAATCCGAAAAATAGCCTAATTCGGACGCGCGAATCGAAATTTTTCCGAAAATGGCAGCTGACATGTGCGGCGACGGAGCGGGGATGTCTGGGAAGGCGCGCAGACAAGGCGCGCTGACCCATAATGCATTCCTCAACGACATGTGATCGCATCAGCCAATCAGCAGCCAGCCAGCTAGCACTGTGTAATGGTCGAGCTATAAATAGCGGCCATTTTGGAATTCTTCATTTGCCTGCAGTCATTGAACAGAGGCAGACCGCTCTGTATTAGGGACAGGGACAGAGTTAGGGCCACAGAAACGATACTTGGGGACAGAGAAACGATACTTAGGGACAGAGAACTATTACTCAGGGACACAGAATTGTTAATTAGGGCCACAGAATCGTTACTTAGGGACAAAGAAACGCTAGTTAGGGCCACAGAATTCATACTCAGGGACAGACAGAATTGTTACTGAGTGCCAGAGAATTGTTACTTAGGGCCACAGAAACGTTATTAGGGCCACAGAATTGTTACTCAGGGACAGACAGAATTGTTACTGAGTGCCAGAGAATTGTTACTTAGGGCCACAGAAACGTTATTAGGGCCACAGAATTGTTACTCAGGGACAGACAGAATTGTTACTGAGTGCCAGATAATTGTTACTTAGGGCCACAGAAACGTTATTAGGGCCACAGAATTGTTACTCAGGGACAGACAGAATTGTTACTGAGTGCCAGAGAATTGTTACTTAGGGCCACAGAAACTTTAGTTAGGGCCACAGAATTGTTACTCAGGGACAGACACAGAATTGTTACTGAGGGCCACAGAACTGTTACTTAGGGCCACAGAATTGTTACTCGCACAGACATAGAATTGTTACTCGCACAGACACAGAATTGTTACTGAGGGCCACAGAACTGTTACTTAGGGCCACAGAATTGTTACTCGCACAGACACAGAATTGTTACACAGGGACACAGAACTGTTACTGAGGGCCACAGAACCGTTACTTAGGGCCACAGAATTGTTACTCGCACAGACACAGAATTGTTACTCGCACAGACACAGAATTGTTACTCGCACAGACAGAATTGTTACTGAGGGCCACAGAACTGTTAGTTAGGGCCACAGAATTGTTACTCGCACAGACACAGAATTGTTACTCGCACAGACACAGAATTGTTACTGAGGGCCACAGAACTGTTACTTGGGGCCACAGAAACGTTAATCAGGGACACAGAATTGTTACTGAGGGCCACAGAACTGTTACTTAGGGCCACAGAATTGTTACTCGCACAGACACAGAATTGTTACTCGCACAGACACAGAATTGTTACTGAGGGCCACAGAACTGTTACTTAGGGCCACAGAATTGTTACTCGCACAGACACAGAATTGTTACACAGGGACACAGAACTGTTACTGAGGGCCACAGAACTGTTACTTAGGGCCACAGAATTGTTACTCGCACAGACACAGAATTGTTACTCGCACAGACACAGAATTGTTACTGAGGGCCACAGAACTGTTACTTGGGGCCACAGAAACGTTAATCAGGGACACAGAATTGTTACTGAGGGCCACAGAACTGTTAGGGCCACAGAATTGTTACTCGCACAGACACAGAATTGTTACTCGCACAGACACAGAATTGTTACTGAGGGCCACAGAACTGTTACTTGGGGCCACAGAAACGTTAATCAGGGACACAGAATTGTTACTGAGGGCCACAGAACTGTTACTTAGGGCCACAGAATTGTTACTCGCACAGACACAGAATTGTTACACAGGGACACAGAACTGTTACTGAGGGCCACAGAACCGTTACTTAGGGCCACAGAATTGTTACTCGCACAGACACAGAATTGTTACTCGCACAGACACAGAATTGTTACTCAGGGACACAGAACTGTTACTGAGGGCCACAGAACTGTTACTTGGGGCCACAGAATTGTTACTCGCACAGACACAGAATTCTTACTCGCACAGACACAGAATTGTTACTCAGGGACACAGAACTGTTACTGAGGGCCACAGAACTGTTACTTAGGGCCACAGAATTGTTACTCGCACAGACACAGAATTGTTACTCGCACAGACACAGAATTGTTACTGAGGGCCACAGAACTGTTACTTGGGGCCACAGAAACGTTAATCAGGGACACAGAATTGTTACTGAGGGCCACAGAACTGTTACTTAGGGCCACAGAATTGTTACTCGCACAGACACAGAATTGTTACTCAGGGACACAGAATTGTTACTCAGGGACACATAATCGTTTAATTAAAGAGTATGTCAGACAACATGCAGAGGAGTGGCAGAGGAGGCAATGTTTTAGGAGCGAGCAGACGTGGCAGCAGAGGAAGGGGTCGAGGCAGCACTATTCGCAGCCAGAGGCCAGTGCTCCCGGTGTCATCCAGCGGTCGTGTCTCCACCGACAACCCTGCCGTCATCGATTGGTTGGCTCGGTCGTCTTCCTCTTCCCAGGTCACCTCTGACACCTACAGCCAACGGTCGGTGGGTACGTCAGACACAACCGTTAGTTGGCATGGCCCGGGACCAAGCCCACTGAAATCACGTGTCCTCTACCTGCCCCTGTCCTTTGGTGTTCCCTCACCAAGCGAAGTATCGCATGCTGTGGGCTCAGCCCCACTGTACAGTGAGGAAGAGCTAACAGAGGGCGGTCAGGAACGGGGGGAGACATCCGCCTTTTCAGCAGCCAGGCGAAGAAGTAGTGGCGAGGAGAGTGGCCCGGTAGCCGATCTAGAGACAGGTCTGTCTCCTGACCCAGACGCAGCCGAGGGGGCTAGTAGTGAGGCGGAGACCCTACTTGATGATGAGGAGGTTGATCGCACTTGGCAGCCTCGTCGTCATCAGGCAATTTCTTCCGCATCATCAGGAGAAGAGGGTGGCAGCTTGGCAGTGAGCGAAACAGTCGGTGGGTTGCCCAGGAGACAGCAGCAGGGTCGCAGCAGTGTCAGTGGAAGCAGTGTCAGTGGAGCCAAACGGCCACGGAGTAGAGCACCAGCTCCACTGCAGCCTACCACCACGGCCAGTAGTGGTGCCGGTGTGCACGGAGGAAGCAGCAGTCAGCCAGTGAGGAGTATCGGGGGCAAAGTTTCCTACTCGGCGGTGTGGCAATTTTTTCGTCAAGCCGCCCGAGGAAGTAAACGTAGCCGTATGTCGACTATGTGGCCAGAAAGTCAAGCGTGGCCAGGGGGCCCATGTTGGGACTACAGCGTTGCGGCAGCATATGCAGCGTCGCCATTTGGTGGCCTGGGAAAACCGTGATAAAGATACGGCGGTTCTGCCCGCCCCAGCCCCCGCTCCATCACCCGCTCCGTTACTTGCTCCGTCACCCGACGTCAATCGCCCTCCATCAGCCAGTCAAGGCTCCAACACCTCTGCTGAGGGGAGTTGTCGCTCGTTGGCATCTTCCGCTCGTTCAGATGCTCCTTCTCCTGCTACTCCTCTTCACGGATTCCGTCAGCAGTCTTTCTTGGAATCCGTTTCCAAGAGACAACAGTTTGCGAGCACGCACCCGACGGTGCAAAAGCTGAACGTCCTCCTGTCCAAGTTGCTGGTGCTGCAGTCCCTCCCTTTCCAAGTGGTGGACTCAGCACCTTTCAGAGAAATGATGGCTTGTGCCGCGCCGCGGTGGAGAGTGCCAAGCCGTCATTTCTTCGCCAAAAAGGCAGTGCCAGCCCTGCATTCACATGTAGAAGACATGGTGGGCCAGTCTTTGAGCATGTCGGTCTCTGCCAAAGTGCACGGCAGCGCCGACGTGTGGAGCTGTAACTACGGTCAGGGACAGTACATGTCATTTACGGCCCACTGGGTGAACGTGGTGCCGTCACAGCCGCACCAGCAACTTGGACAGGTCACGCCGCTTTTGCCTCCACGTTTGCACGTCCTTGGTCCGGCAAAGATGTCCGCCTCTACCACCTCTTCTTCCGCCGTGTCCTCAGCCGCCACCCCCGTGCCAAGTCCCATTACCTGACCGGCATATCACATGTGCAGGGCGCAACGGTGTCACGCTGTTCTGCACCTGGTATGCCTTGGCGAACGTAGTCACACAGGGGAGGAACTTCTGAGTGTAATGAACAGAGAAATCGACAGATGGCTGTCTCCGCGCAAACTGAAAATCGGAACCATGTTGACCGACAACGGAAAGAACATGGTGTCTGCTCTGCGTCAAGGAAGGTTGTGCCATGCGCCATGCATGGCTCACGTGTTCAATCTGGTTGTCAAGCGGTTCCTAAAATCCACCATCCCACTGCAAGACATCCTTAAAATGTCACGTAAACTTTGCATGTATTTCAGCCATTCCTACACCGCAAAGCACACCCTCCTTGAGCTGCAGCGGCAGAACGGAATTCCACATCATCGCCTGATCTGCGACGTTGCAACAAGGTGGAATTCAACCCTACACATGTTAGACCGCCTTTACGAGCAGCGAAAGGCCATCACCGATTTCCTGATGTTACAAGCGGATAAAGGTACTCCCCTGTGTAACTTCGATGTCAGCCATTGGCAGCTCATGCGTGACACCTGCCGCTTGCTCAGGCCCTTTGAGGAGGCCACGCTATTCGTGAGTCGGCAGGACTATGGGATGAACGACGTCATTCCTCTGTTGCACGTCCTTGAACAAATGCTGTTAACAATGGCTGGTCAGGGTGCGGTAGACGTGGCGCACAGTTCTCAACGCCACATGACCCCTGTGGGGGCAGGACAGGAAGAAGAGGAGGAGGTAGAGGAGGACATTTGTGCTCAGGAATTATTGAGTGAAATGGGTGGTTTTTCCACTCAGCGGACAGGAGTGGAGGAGCAGGAGCATCTGGTAGAGGAGGAGGAGGAGGAGACAGAGGACCCAGACGCACCGTGGCAGTATGCTGTGGAGATGGAGGCAGGGAGTCCCTCGCATTCCTTGGCACAAATGGCCCATAGCATGCTCGGTTGCTTGCGTAGCGACAGCCGAATAATAACCATCAGACAGAGGGATGACTTTTGGCTGTCCACCTTGTTGGACCCTCGCTACCGTTCAAAAATGGTGGCCTTTTTCACACCTGCTGAGAGGGAGGCCAAAATAACGTACTATAAAAACCACCTATGTAGTCAGCTGGTCTCTGCCTTTGTGCGCCAACGTCCATCCTCAGACACTGTGGGCCCTGTGCGCTCGCGTTCCGCTGCCATGGCAGCAGGGGAGGGGTGGGGTGGTAGGAGCAGTGGCAGCTCCACCAGCAGCGGCTGCCTCAGTCTGCAGTCGATGATGAGTAGCTTTCTTCACCAGCGCAGTGAGGAAACTACTAACCAGCCGCAGCAGCAGCAGCATCAGGTGGACCTGGAGCAGGACCTCAAACAACAGGCATGGGCCTACTTGGACAGCACCCTGCCAACCGAGGTAGACAATCCCCTTGACTACTGGGCAACGAAACTTGACCTTTGGCCCCAACTAGCTGAATTTGCCCTTGAAAGGCTGTCATGCCCGGCCAGTAGCGTGGCATCGGAGCGCGTGTTTAGTGCGGCAGGAGGTATTGTAACTCCGCGGAGGACACGACTGTCCACCCAAAGTGTGGAGAGACTCACGTTTGTGAAAATGAATCAGGCGTGGATTAGTCTGGATTTCAAACCACCAGTTCCTGACACAACTGACTAAATCCGCCATGAATCATGCCTCAAACATGTGCCACTTTCAGGTCTCCTCACACACTGCTGGTGTGTTCCATTTTTTGTCATAGGGTGCTGGCAGATTACGGGCCTCCCATAGCTCCTGCCAGGCCCCTAATCTGCCATGGGCCCCTATATACCGCCTCCTCATGCTGCTGCCAAGTCCAGAGTCTCTCATGGGTCCCTATACGGCCTCCAATTGCTGCTGTCTCCATCGCCACACTCTGCCATGTGCCACTTTCAGGTCTCCTCACACACTGCTGGTGTGTTGAATTTTTTGACATAGGGTGCTGGCAGATTACGGGCCTCCTATAGCTGCTGCCAGGCCCCTAATCTGCCATGGGCCCCTATATACCGCCTCCTCATGCTGCTGCCAGGTCCAGAGTCTCTCATGGGTCCCTATACGGCCTCCCATTGCTGCTGTCTCCATCGCCACACTCTGCCATGTGCCACTTTCAGGTCTCCTCACACACTGCTGGTGTGTAGAATTTTTTGACATAGGGTGCTGGCAGATTACGGGCCTCCCATAGCTGCTGCCAGGCCCCTAATCTGCCATAGGCCCCTATATACCGCCTCCTCATGCTGCTGCCAGGTCCAGAGTCTCTCATGGGTCCCTGTACGGCCTCCCATTGCTGCTGTCTCCATCGCCACACTCTGCCATGTGCCACTTTCAGGTCTCCTCACACACTGCTGGTGTGTAGAATTTTTTGACATAGGGTGCTGGCAGATTATGGGCCTCCTATAGCTGCTGCCAGGCCCCTAATCTGCCATAGGCCCCTATATACCGCCTCCTCATGCTGCTGCCAGGTCCAGAGTCTCTCATGGGTCCCTCTACGGCCTCCCATTGCTGCTGTCTCCATCGCCACACTCTGCCATGTGCCACTTTCAGGTCTCCTCACACACTGCTGGTGTGTAGAATTTTTTGACATAGGGTGCTGGCAGATTACGGGCCTCCCATAGCTGCTGCCAGGCCCCTAATCTGCCATAGGCCCCTATATACCGCCTCCTCATGCTGCTGCCAGGTCCAGAGTCTCTCATGGGTCCCTGTACGGCCTCCCATTGCTGCTGTCTCCATCGCCACACTCTGCCATGTGCCACTTTCAGGTCTCCTCACACACTGCTGGTGTGTAGAATTTTTTGACATAGGGTGCTGGCAGATTACGGGCCTCCTATAGCTGCTGCCAGGCCCCTAATCTGCCATAGGCCCCTATATACCGCCTCCTCATGCTGCTGCCAGGTCCAGAGTCTCTCATGGGTCCCTGTACGGCCTCCCATTGCTGCTGTCTCCATCGCCACACTCTGCCATGTGCCACTTTCAGGTCTCCTCACACACTGCTGGTGTGTAGAATTTTTTGACATAGGGTGCTGGCAGATTACGGGCCTCCTATAGCTGCTGCCAGGCCCCTAATCTGCCATAGGCCCCTATATACCGCCTCCTCATGCTCCTGCCAGGTCCAGAGTCTCTCATGGGTCCCTGTACGGCCTCCCATTGCTGCTGTCTCCATCGCCACACTCTGCCATGTGCCACTTTCAGGTCTCCTCACACTGCTGGTGTGTTCAATTTTTTGACATAGGGTGCTGGCAGATTACGGGCCTCCTATAGCTGCTGCCAGGCCCCTAATCTGCCATAGGCCCCTATATACCGCCTCCTCATGCTGCTGCCAGGTCCAGAGTCTCTCATGGGTCCCTGTACGGCCTCCCATTGCTGCTGTCTCCATCGCCACACTCTGCCATGTGCCACTGTCAGGTCTCCTCACACTGCTGGTGTGTTCAATTTTTTGACATAGGGTGCTGGCAGATTACGGGCCTCCCATTGCTGCTGCCAGGCCCCTAATCTGCCATGGGCCCCTATACCGCCTCCTCATGCTGCTGCCAAGTCCAGAGTCTCTCATGGGTCCCTGTACGGCCTCCCATTGCTGCTGTCTCCATCGCCACACTCTGCCATGTGCCACTTTCAGGTCTCCTCACACACTGCTGGTGTGTAGAATTTTTTGACATAGGGTGCTGGCAGATTACGGGCCTCCCATAGCTGCTGCCAGGCCCCTAATCTGCCATAGGCCCCTATATACCGCCTCCTCATGCTGCTGCCAGGTCCAGAGTCTCTCATGGGTCCCTGTACGGCCTCCCATTGCTGCTGTCTCCATCGCCACACTCTGCCATGTGCCACTTTCAGGTCTCCTCACACACTGCTGGTGTGTAGAATTTTTTGACATAGGGTGCTGGCAGATTACGGGCCTCCTATAGCTGCTGCCAGGCCCCTAATCTGCCATAGGCCCCTATATACCGCCTCCTCATGCTGCTGCCAAGTCCAGAGTCTCTCATGGGTCCCTATACGGCCTCCCATTGCTGCTGTCTCCATCGCCACACTCTGCCATGTGCCACTTTCAGGTCTCCTCACACTGCTGGTGTGTAGAATTTTTTGACATAGGGTGCTGGCAGATTACGGGCCTCCCATAGCTGCTGCCAGGCCCCTAATCTGCCATAGGCCCCTATATACCGCCTCCTCATGCTGCTGCCAGGTCCAGAGTCTCTCATGGGTCCCTGTACGGCCTCCCATTGCTGCTGTCTCCATCGCCACACTCTGCCATGTGCCACTTTCAGGTCTCCTCACACACTGCTGGTGTGTAGAATTTTTTGACATAGGGTGCTGGCAGATTACGGGCCTCCCATTGCTGCTGCCAGGCCCCTAATCTGCCATGGGCCCCTATACCGCCTCCTCATGCTGCTGCCAAGTCCAGAGTCTCTCATGGGTCCCTGTACGGCCTCCCATTGCTGCTGTCTCCATCGCCACACTCTGCCATGTGCCACTTTCAGGTCTCCTCACACACTGCTGGTGTGTAGAATTTTTTGACATAGGGTGCTGGCAGATTACGGGCCTCCCATAGCTGCTGCCAGGCCCCTAATCTGCCATAGGCCCCTATATACCGCCTCCTCATGCTGCTGCCAGGTCAAGAGTCTCTCATGGGTCCCTGTACGGCCTCCCATTGCTGCTGTCTCCATCGCCACACTCTGCCATGTGCCACTTTCAGGTCTCCTCACACACTGCTGGTGTGTAGAATTTTTTGACATAGGGTGCTGGCAGATTACGGGCCACCTATAGCTGCTGCCAGGCCCCTAATCTGCCATAGGCCCCTATATACCGCCTCCTCATGCTGCTGCCAGGTCCAGAGTCTCTCATGGGTCCCTGTACGGCCTCCCATTGCTGCTGTCTCCATCGCCACACTCTGCCATGTGCCACTTTCAGGTCTCCTCACACACTGCTGGTGTGTAGAATTTTTTGACATAAGTTGCTGGCAGATTACGGGCCTCCTATAGCTGCTGCCAGGCCCCTAATCTGCCATAGGCCCCTATATACCGCCTCCTCATGCTGCTGCCAGGTCCAGAGTCTCTCATGGGTCCCTGTACGGCCTCCCATTGCTGCTGTCTCCATCGCCACACTCTGCCATGTGCCACTTTCAGGTCTCCTCACACTGCTGGTGTATTCAATTTTTTGACATAGGGTGCTGGCAGATTACGGGCCTCCTATAGCTGCTGCCAGGCCCCTAATCTGCCATAGGCCCCTATATACCGCCTCCTCATGCTGCTGCCAGGTCCAGAGTCTCTCATGGATCCCTCTACGGCCTCCCATTGCTGCTGTCTCCATCGGCACACTCTGCCATGTGCCACTTTCAGGTCTCCTCACACACTGCTGGTGTGTAGAATTTTTTGACATAGGGTGCTGGCAGATTACGGGCCTCCCATAGCTGCTGCCAGGCCCCTAATCTGCCATAGGCCCCTATATACCGCCTCCTCATGCTGCTGCCAGGTCCAGAGTCTCTCATGGGTCCCTGTACGGCCTCCCATTGCTGCTGTCTCCATCGCCACACTCTGCCATGTGCCACTTTCAGGTCTCCTCACACACTGCTGGTGTGTAGAATTTTTTGACATAGGGTGCTGGCAGATTACGGGCCTCCTATAGCTGCTGCCAGGCCCCTAATCTGCCATAGGCCCCTATATACCGCCTCCTCATGCTGCTGCCAAGTCCAGAGTCTCTCATGGGTCCCTATACGGCCTCCCATTGCTGCTGTCTCCATCGCCACACTCTGCCATGTGCCACTTTCAGGTCTCCTCACACTGCTGGTGTGTAGAATTTTTTGACATAGGGTGCTGGCAGATTAAGGGCCTCCCATAGCTGCTGCCAGGCCCCTAATCTGCCATAGGCCCCTATATACCGCCTCCTCATGCTGCTGCCAGGTCCAGAGTCTCTCATGGGTCCCTGTACGGCCTCCCATTGCTGCTGTCTCCATCGCCACACTCTGCCATGTGCCACTTTCAGGTCTCCTCACACACTGCTGGTGTGTAGAATTTTTTGACATAGGGTGCTGGCAGATTACGGGCCTGCCATTGCTGCTGCCAGGCCCCTAATCTGCCATGGGCCCCTATACCGCCTCCTCATGCTGCTGCCAAGTCCAGAGTCTCTCATGGGTCCCTGTATGGCCTCCCATTGCTGCTGTCTCCATCGCCACACTCTGCCATGTGCCACTTTCAGGTCTCCTCACACACTGCTGGTGTGTAGAATTTTTTGACATAGGGTGCTGGCAGATTACGGGCCTCCCATAGCTGCTGCCAGGCCCCTAATCTGCCATAGGCCCCTATATACCGCCTCCTCATGCTGCTGCCAGGTCCAGAGTCTCTCATGGGTCCCTGTACGGCCTCCCATTGCTGCTGTCTCCATCGCCACACTCTGCCATGTGCCACTTTCAGGTCTCCTCACACACTGCTGGTGTGTAGAATTTTTTGACATAGGGTGCTGGCAGATTACGGGCCACCTATAGCTGCTGCCAGGCCCCTAATCTGCCATAGGCCCCTATATACCGCCTCCTCATGCTGCTGCCAGGTCCAGAGTCTCTCATGGGTCCCTGTACGGCCTCCCATTGCTGCTGTCTCCATCGCCACACTCTGCCATGTGCCACTTTCAGGTCTCCTCACACACTGCTGGTGTGTAGAATTTTTTGACATAGGGTGCTGGCAGATTACGGGCCTCCTATAGCTGCTGCCAGGCCCCTAATCTGCCATAGGCCCCTATATACCGCCTCCTCATGCTGCTGCCAGGTCCAGAGTCTCTCATGGGTCCCTGTACGGCCTCCCATTGCTGCTGTCTCCATCGCCACACTCTGCCATGTGCCACTTTCAGGTCTCCTCACACTGCTGGTGTATTCAATTTTTTGACATAGGGTGCTGGCAGATTACGGGCCTCCTATAGCTGCTGCCAGGCCCCTAATCTGCCATAGGCCCCTATATACCGCCTCCTCATGCTGCTGCCAGGTCCAGAGTCTCTCATGGATCCCTCTACGGCCTCCCATTGCTGCTGTCTCCATCGGCACACTCTGCCATGTGCCACTTTCAGGTCTCCTCACACACTGCTGGTGTGTAGAATTTTTTGACATAGGGTGCTGGCAGATTACGGGCCTCCCATAGCTGCTGCCAGGCCCCTAATCTGCCATAGGCCCCTATATACCGCCTCCTCATGCTGCTGCCAGGTCCAGAGTCTCTCATGGGTCCCTGTACGGCCTCCCATTGCTGCTATCTCCATCGCCACACTCTGCCATGTGCCACTTTCAGGTCTCCTCACACACTGCTGGTGTGTAGCATTTTTTGACATAGGGTGCTGGCAGATTACGGGCCTCCTATAGCTGCTGCCAGGCCCCTAATCTGCCATAGGCCCTTATATACCGCCTCCTCATGCTGCTGCCAGGTCCAGAGTCTCTCATGGGTCCCTGTACGGCCTCCCATTGCTGCTGTCTCCATCGCCACACTCTGCCATGTGCCACTTTCAGGTCTCCTCACACACTGCTGGTGTGTAGAATTTTTTGACATAGGGTGCTGGCAGATTACGGGCCTCCTATAGCTGCTGCCAGGCCCCTAATCTGCCATAGGCCCCTATATACCGCCTCCTCATGCTGCTGCCAGGTCCAGAGTCTCTCATGGGTCCCTGTACGGCCTCCCATTGCTGCTGTCTCCATCGCCACACTCTGCCATGTGCCACTTTCAGGTCTCCTCACACTGCTGGTGTGTTCAATTTTTTGACATAGGGTGCTGGCAGATTACGGGCCTCCTATAGCTGCTGCCAGGCCCCTAATCTGCCATAGGCCCCTATATACCGCCTCCTCATGCTGCTGCCAGGTCCAGAGTCTCTCATGGGTCCCTGTACGGCCTCCCATTGCTGCTGTCTCCATCGCCACACTCTGCCATGTGCCACTGTCAGGTCTCCTCACACTGCTGGTGTGTTCAATTTTTTGACATAGGGTGCTGGCAGATTACGGGCCTCCCATTGCTGCTGCCAGGCCCCTAATCTGCCATGGGCCCCTATACCGCCTCCTCATGCTGCTGCCAAGTCCAGAGTCTCTCATGGGTCCCTGTACGGCCTCCCATTGCTGCTGTCTCCATCGCCACACTCTGCCATGTGCCACTTTCAGGTCTCCTCACACACTGCTGGTGTGTAGAATTTTTTGACATAGGGTGCTGGCAGATTACGGGCCTCCCATAGCTGCTGCCAGGCCCCTAATCTGCCATAGGCCCCTATATACCGCCTCCTCATGCTGCTGCCAGGTCCAGAGTCTCTCATGGGTCCCTGTACGGCCTCCCATTGCTGCTGTCTCCATCGCCACACTCTGCCATGTGCCACTTTCAGGTCTCCTCACACACTGCTGGTGTGTAGAATTTTTTGACATAGGGTGCTGGCAGATTACTGGCCTCCTATAGCTGCTGCCAGGCCCCTAATCTGCCATAGGCCCCTATATACCGCCTCCTCATGCTGCTGCCAAGTCCAGAGTCTCTCATGGGTCCCTATACAGCCTCCCATTGCTGCTGTCTCCATCGCCACACTCTGCCATGTGCCACTTTCAGGTCTCCTCACACTGCTGGTGTGTAGAATTTTTTGACAAAGGGTGCTGGCAGATTATGGGCCTCCCATAGCTGCTGCCAGGCCCCTAATCTGCCATAGGCCCCTATATACCGCCTCCTCATGCTGCTGCCAGGTCCAGAGTCTCTCATGGGTCCCTGTACGGCCTCCCATTGCTGCTGTCTCCATCGCCACACTCTGCCATGTGCCACTTTCAGGTCTCCTCACACACTGCTGGTGTGTAGAATTTTTTGACATAGGGTGCTGGCAGATTACGGGCCTCCCATTGCTGCTGCCAGGCCCCTAATCTGCCATGGGCCCCTATACCGCCTCCTCATGCTGCTGCCAAGTCCAGAGTCTCTCATGGGTCCCTGTACGGCCTCCCATTGCTGCTGTCTCCATCGCCACACTCTGCCATGTGCCACTTTCAGGTCTCCTCACACACTGCTGGTGTGTAGAATTTTTTGACATAGGGTGCTGGCAGATTACGGGCCTCCCATAGCTGCTGCCAGGCCCCTAATCTGCCATAGGCCCCTATATACCGCCTCCTCATGCTGCTGCCAGGTCCAGAGTCTCTCATGGGTCCCTGTACGGCCTCCCATTGCTGCTGTCTCCATCGCCACACTCTGCCATGTGCCACTTTCAGGTCTCCTCACACACTGCTGGTGTGTAGAATTTTTTGACATAGGGTGCTGGCAGATTACTGGCCTCCTATAGCTGCTGCCAGGCCCCTAATCTGCCATAGGCCCCTATATACCGCCTCCTCATGCTGCTGCCAAGTCCAGAGTCTCTCATGGGTCCCTATACGGCCTCCCATTGCTGCTGTCTCCATCGCCACACTCTGCCATGTGCCACTTTCAGGTCTCCTCACACTGCTGGTGTGTAGAATTTTTTGACAAAGGGTGCTGGCAGATTACGGGCCTCCCATAGCTGCTGCCAGGCCCCTAATCTGCCATAGGCCCCTATATACCGCCTCCTCATGCTGCTGCCAGGTCCAGAGTCTCTCATGGGTCCCTGTACGGCCTCCCATTGCTGCTGTCTCCATCGCCACACTCTGCCATGTGCCACTTTCAGGTCTCCTCACACACTGCTGGTGTGTAGAATTTTTTGACATAGGGTGCTGGCAGATTACGGGCCTCCCATTGCTGCTGCCAGGCCCCTAATCTGCCATGGGCCCCTATACCGCCTCCTCATGCTGCTGCCAAGTCCAGAGTCTCTCATGGGTCCCTGTACGGCCTCCCATTGCTGCTGTCTCCATCGCCACACTCTGCCATGTGCCACTTTCAGGTCTCCTCACACACTGCTGGTGTGTAGAATTTTTTGACATAGGGTGCTGGCAGATTACGGGCCTCCCATTGCTGCTGCCAGGCCCCTAATCTGCCATAGGCCCCTATATACCGCCTCCTCATGCTGCTGCCAGGTCCAGAGTCTCTCATGGGTCCCTGTACGGCCTCCCATTGCTGCTGTCTCCATCGCCACACTCTGCCATGTGCCACTTTCAGGTCTCCTCACACACTGCTGGTGTGTAGAATTTTTTGACATAGGGTGCTGGCAGATTACGGGCCTCCCATTGCTGCTGCCAGGCCCCTAATCTGCCATGGGCCCCTATACCGCCTCCTCATGCTGCTGCCAAGTCCAGAGTCTCTCATGGGTCCCTGTACGGCCTCCCATTGCTGCTGTCTCCATCGCCACACTCTGCCATGTGCCACTTTCAGGTCTCCTCACACACTGCTGGTGTGTAGAATTTTTTGACATAGGGTGCTGGCAGATTACGGGCCTCCCATAGCTGCTGCCAGGCCCCTAATCTGCCATAGGCCCCTATATACCGCCTCCTCATGCTGCTGCCAGGTCCAGAGTCTCTCATGGGTCCCTGTACGGCCTCCCATTGCTGCTGTCTCCATCGCCACACTCTGCCATGTGCCACTTTCAGGTCTCCTCACGCACTGCTGGTGTGTAGAATTTTTTGACATAGGGTGCTGGCAGATTACGGGCCTCCTATAGCTGCTGCCAGGCCCCTAATCTGCCATAGGCCCCTATATACCGCCTCCTCATGCTGCTGCCAGGTCCAGAGTCTCTCATGGGTCCCTGTACGGCCTCCCATTGCTGCTGTCTCCATCGCCACACTCTGCCATGTGCCACTTTCAGGTCTCCTCACACACTGCTGGTGTGTAGAATTTTTTGACATAGGGTGCTGGCAGATTACTGGCCTCCTATAGCTGCTGCCAGGCCCCTAATCTGCCATAGGCCCCTATATACCGCCTCCTCATGCTGCTGCCAAGTCCAGAGTCTCTCATGGGTCCCTATACGGCCTCCCATTGCTGCTGTCTCCATCGCCACACTCTGCCATGTGCCACTTTCAGGTCTCCTCACACTGCTGGTGTGTAGAATTTTTTGACAAAGGGTGCTGGCAGATTACGGGCCTCCCATAGCTGCTGCCAGGCCCCTAATCTGCCATAGGCCCCTATATACCGCCTCCTCATGCTGCTGCCAGGTCCAGAGTCTCTCATGGGTCCCTGTACGGCCTCCCATTGCTGCTGTCTCCATCGCCACACTCTGCCATGTGCCACTTTCAGGTCTCCTCACACACTGCTGGTGTGTAGAATTTTTTGACATAGGGTGCTGGCAGATTACGGGCCTCCCATTGCTGCTGCCAGGCCCCTAATCTGCCATGGGCCCCTATACCGCCTCCTCATGCTGCTGCCAAGTCCAGAGTCTCTCATGGGTCCCTGTACGGCCTCCCATTGCTGCTGTCTCCATCGCCACACTCTGCCATGTGCCACTTTCAGGTCTCCTCACACACTGCTGGTGTGTAGAATTTTTTGACATAGGGTGCTGGCAGATTACGGGCCTCCCATAGCTGCTGCCAGGCCCCTAATCTGCCATAGGCCCCTATATACCGCCTCCTCATGCTGCTGCCAGGTCCAGAGTCTCTCATGGGTCCCTGTACGGCCTCCCATTGCTGCTGTCTCCATCGCCACACTCTGCCATGTGCCACTTTCAGGTCTCCTCACACACTGCTGGTGTGTAGAATTTTTTGACATAGGGTGCTGGCAGATTACTGGCCTCCTATAGCTGCTGCCAGGCCCCTAATCTGCCATAGGCCCCTATATACCGCCTCCTCATGCTGCTGCCAAGTCCAGAGTCTCTCATGGGTCCCTATACGGCCTCCCATTGCTGCTGTCTCCATCGCCACACTCTGCCATGTGCCACTTTCAGGTCTCCTCACACTGCTGGTGTGTAGAATTTTTTGACAAAGGGTGCTGGCAGATTACGGGCCTCCCATAGCTGCTGCCAGGCCCCTAATCTGCCATAGGCCCCTATATACCGCCTCCTCATGCTGCTGCCAGGTCCAGAGTCTCTCATGGGTCCCTGTACGGCCTCCCATTGCTGCTGTCTCCATCGCCACACTCTGCCATGTGCCACTTTCAGGTCTCCTCACACACTGCTGGTGTGTAGAATTTTTTGACATAGGGTGCTGGCAGATTACGGGCCTCCCATTGCTGCTGCCAGGCCCCTAATCTGCCATGGGCCCCTATACCGCCTCCTCATGCTGCTGCCAAGTCCAGAGTCTCTCATGGGTCCCTGTACGGCCTCCCATTGCTGCTGTCTCCATCGCCACACTCTGCCATGTGCCACTTTCAGGTCTCCTCACACACTGCTGGTGTGTAGAATTTTTTGACATAGGGTGCTGGCAGATTACGGGCCTCCCATTGCTGCTGCCAGGCCCCTAATCTGCCATAGGCCCCTATATACCGCCTCCTCATGCTGCTGCCAGGTCCAGAGTCTCTCATGGGTCCCTGTACGGCCTCCCATTGCTGCTGTCTCCATCGCCACACTCTGCCATGTGCCACTTTCAGGTCTCCTCACACACTGCTGGTGTGTAGAATTTTTTGACATAGGGTGCTGGCAGATTACGGGCCTCCCATTGCTGCTGCCAGGCCCCTAATCTGCCATGGGCCCCTATACCGCCTCCTCATGCTGCTGCCAAGTCCAGAGTCTCTCATGGGTCCCTGTACGGCCTCCCATTGCTGCTGTCTCCATCGCCACACTCTGCCATGTGCCACTTTCAGGTCTCCTCACACACTGCTGGTGTGTAGAATTTTTTGACATAGGGTGCTGGCAGATTACGGGCCTCCCATAGCTGCTGCCAGGCCCCTAATCTGCCATAGGCCCCTATATACCGCCTCCTCATGCTGCTGCCAGGTCCAGAGTCTCTCATGGGTCCCTGTACGGCCTCCCATTGCTGCTGTCTCCATCGCCACACTCTGCCATGTGCCACTTTCAGGTCTCCTCACGCACTGCTGGTGTGTAGAATTTTTTGACATAGGGTGCTGGCAGATTACGGGCCTCCTATAGCTGCTGCCAGGCCCCTAATCTGCCATAGGCCCCTATATACCGCCTCCTCATGCTGCTGCCAGGTCCAGAGTCTCTCATGGGTCCCTGTACGGCCTCCCATTGCTGTTGTCTCCATCGCCACACTCTGCCATGTGCCACTTTCAGGTCTCCTCACACACTGCTGGTGTGTAGAATTTTTTGACATAGGGTGCTGGCAGATTACGGGCCTCCTATAGCTGCTGCCAGGCCCCTAATCTGCCATAGGCCCCTATATACCGCCTCCTCATGCTGCTGCCAGGTCCAGAGTCTCTCATGGGTCCCTGTACGGCCTCCCATTGCTGCTGTCTCCATCGCCACACTCTGCCATGTGCCACTTTCAGGTCTCCTCACACTGCTGGTGTGTTCAATTTTTTGACATAGGGTGCTGGCAGATTACGGGCCTCCTATAGCTGCTGCCAGGCCCCTAATCTGCCATAGGCCCCTATATACCGCCTCCTCATGCTGCTGCCAGGTCCAGAGTCTCTCATGGGTCCCTGTACGGCCTCCCATTGCTGCTGTCTCCATCGCCACACTCTGCCATGTGCCACTTTCAGGTCTCCTCACACACTGCTGGTGTGTAGAATTTTTTGACATAGGGTGCTGGCAGATTACGGGCCTCCTATAGCTGCTGCCAGGCCCCTAATCTGCCATAGGCCCCTATATACCGCCTCCTCATGCTGCTGCCAGGTCCAGAGTCTCTCATGGGTCCCTGTACGGCCTCCCATTGCTGCTGTCTCCATCGCCACACTCTGCCATGTGCCACTTTCAGGTCTCCTCACACACTGCTGGTGTGTAGAATTTTTTGACATAGGGTGCTGGCAGATTACGGGCCTCCTATAGCTGCTGCCAGGCCCCTAATCTGCCATGGGCCCCTATACCGCCTCCTCATGCTGCTGCCAGGTCCAGAGTCTCTCATGGGTCCCTGTACGGCCTCCCATTGCTGCTGTCTCCATCGCCACACTCTGCCATGTGCCACTTTCAGGTCTCCTCACACACTGCTGGTGTGTAGAATTTTTTGACATAGGGTGCTGGCAGATTACGGGCCTCCCATTGCTGCTGCCAGGCCCCTAATCTGCCATGGGCCCCTATACCGCCTCCTCATGCTGCTGCCAAGTCCAGAGTCTCTCATGGATCCCTGTACGGCCTCCCATTGCTGCTGTCTCCATCGCCACACTCTGCCATGTGCCACTTTCAGGTCTCCTCACACACTGCTGGTGTGTAGAATTTTTTGACATAGGGTGCTGGCAGATTACGGGCCTCCCATTGCTGCTGCCAGGCCCCTAATCTGCCATGGGCCCCTATACCGCCTCCTCATGCTGCTGCCAAGTCCAGAGTCTCTCATGGGTCCCTGTACTGCCTCCCATTGCTGCTGTCTCCATCGCCACACTCTGCCATGTGCCACTTTCAGGTCTCCTCACACACTGCTGGTGTGTAGAATTTTTTGACATAGGGTGCTGGCAGATTACGGGCCTCCCATTGCTGCTGCCAGGCCCCTAATCTGCCATGGGCCCCTATACCGCCTCCTCATGCTGCTGCCAAGTCCAGAGTCTCTCATGGGTCCCTGTACGGCCTCCCATTGCTGCTGTCTCCATCGCCACACTCTGCCATGTGCCACTTTCAGGTCTCCTCACACACTGCTGGTGTGTAGAATTTTTTGACATAGGGTGCTGGCAGATTACGGGCCTCCCATTGCTGCTGCCAGGCCCCTAATCTGCCATGGGCCCCTATACCGCCTCCTCATGCTGCTGCCAAGTCCAGAGTCTCTCATGGGTCCCTGTACGGCCTCCCATTGCTGCTGTCTCCATCGCCACACTCTGCCATGTGCCACTTTCAGGTCTCCTCACACACTGCTGGTGTGTAGAATTTTTTGACATAGGGTGCTGGCAGATTACGGGCCTCACATTGCTGCTGCCAGGCCCCTAATCTGCCATGGGCCCCTATACCGCCTCCTCATGCTGCTGCTAAGTCCAGAGTCTCTCATGGGTCCCTGTACGGCCTCCCATTGCTGCTGTCTCCATCGCCACACTCTGCCATGTGCCACTTTCAGGTCTCCTCACACACTGCTGGTGTGTAGAATTTTTTGACATAGGGTGCTGGCAGATTACGGGCCTCCCATAGCTGCTGCCAGGCCCCTAATCTGCCATAGGCCCCTATATACCGCCTCCTCATGCTGCTGCCAGGTCCAGAGTCTCTCATGGGTCCCTGTACGGCCTCCCATTGCTGCTGTCTCCATCGCCACACTCTGCCATGTGCCACTTTCAGGTCTCCTCACACACTGCTGGTGTGTAGAATTTTTTGACATAGGGTGCTGGCAGATTACGGGCCTCCTATAGCTGCTGCCAGGCCCCTAATCTGCCATAGGCCCCTATATACCGCCTCCTCATGCTGCTGCCAGGTCCAGAGTCTCTCATGGGTCCCTGTACGGCCTCCCATTGCTGCTGTCTCCATCGCCACACTCTGCCATGTGCCACTTTCAGGTCTCCTCACACACTGCTGGTGTGTAGAATTTTTTGACATAGGGTGCTGGCAGATTACGGGCCTCCCATTGCTGCTGCCAGGCCCCTAATCTGCCATAGGCCCCTATATACCGCCTCCTCATGCTGCTGCCAGGTCCAGAGTCTCTCATGGGTCCCTGTACGGCCTCCCATTGCTGCTGTCTCCATCGCCACACTCTGCCATGTGCCACTTTCAGGTCTCCTCACACTGCTGGTGTGTAGAATTTTTTGACATAGGGTGCTGGCAGATTACGGGCCTCCCATAGCTGCTGCCAGGCCCCTAATCTGCCATAGGCCCCTATATACCGCCTCCTCATGCTGCTGCCAGGTCCAGAGTCTCTCATGGGTCCCTGTACGGCCTCCCATTGCTGCTGTCTCCATCGCCACACTCTGCCATGTGCCACTTTCAGGTCTCCTCACACTGCTGGTGTGTTCAATTTTTTGACATAGGGTGCTGGCAGATTACGGGCCTCCCATTGCTGCTGCCAGGCACGTAATCTGCCATGGGCCCCCGTACCGACTCCTCATGCTGTGACGTTGCAACAAGGTGGAATTCAACCCTACATATGTTAGACCGCCTTTACGAACAGCGAAAGGCCATCACAGATTTCCTGATGTTAAAAGCGGATAAAGGTACTCCCTGTGTAACTTAGATGTCAGCCATTGGCAGCTCATGCGTGACACCTGCGCTTGCTCAGGCCCTTTGAGGAGGCCACGCTATTCGTGAGTCGGCAGGACTATGGGATGAACGACGTCATTCCTCTGTTGCACGTCCTGGAACAAATGCTGTTAACAATGGCTGGTCAGGGTGCGGTAGACGTGGCGCACAGATCTCAACGCCACATGACCCCTGTGGGGGCAGGACAGGAAGAAGAGGAGGAGGTAGAGGAGGACATTGGTGCTCAGGAATTATTGAGTGAAATGGGTGGTTTTTCCACTCAGCGGACAGGAGTGGAGGAGCAGGAGCATCTGGTAGAGGAGGAGGAGGAGGAGACAGAGGACCCAGACGCACCGTGGCAGTATGCTGTGGAGATGGAGGTAGGGAGTCCCTCGCATTCCTTGGCACAAATGGCCCAAAGCATGCTCGGTTGCTTGCGTAGCGACAGCCGAATAATAACCATCAGACAGAGGGATGACTTTTGGCTGTCCACCTTGTTGGACCCTCGCTACCGTTCAAAAATGGTGGCCTTTTTCACACCTGCTGAGAGGGAGGCCAAAATAACGTACTATAAAAACCACCTATGTAGTCAGCTGGTCTCTGCCTTTCTGCGCCAACGTCCATCCTCAGACACTGTGGGCCCTGTGCGCTCGCGTTACGCTGCCATGGCAGCAGGGGAGGGGTGGGGTGGTAGGAGCAGTGGCAGCTCCACCAGCAGCGGCTGCTTCAGTCTGCAGTCGATGATGAGTAGCTTTCTTCACCAGCGCAGTGAGGAAACTAATAACCAGCCGCAGCAGCAGCAGCATCAGGTGGACCTGGAGCAGGACCTCAAACAACAGGCTTAGGCCTACTTGGACAGCACCCTGCCAACCGAGGTAGACAATCCCCTTGACTACTGGGCAACGAAACTTGACCTTTGACCCCAACTAGCTGAATTTGCCCTTGAAAGGCTGTCATGCCCGGCCAGTAGCGTGGCATCGGAGCGCGTGTTTAGTGCGGCAGGAGGTATTGCAACTCCGCGGAGGACACGACTGTCCACCCAAAGTGGAAATGTGAAAATGAATCAGGCGTGGATTAGTCTGGATTTCAAACCACTAGTTCCTGACACAACTGACTAAATCCGCCATGAATCATGCCCCAAACATGTGCCACTTTCAGGTCTCCTCACACACTGCTTGTGTTTTCAATTTTTTGAAATAGGGTGCTGGCAGATTACGGGCCTCCCATAGCTGCTGCCAGGCCCCTAATCTGCCATGGGCCCCTATATACCGCCTCCTCATGCTGCTGCCAGGTCCAGAGTGTCTCATGCCATGTGCCACTTTCAGGTCTCCTCACACACTGCTGGTGTGTTCAATTTTTTGTCATAGGGTGCTGGCAGATTACGGGCCTCCTATAGCTGCTGCCAGGCCCCTAATCTGCCATGGGCCCTTATACCGCCTCCTCATGCTGCTGCCAGGTCCACAGTCTCTCATGGGTCCCTGTACGGCCTCCCATTGCTGCTGTCTCCATCGCCACACTCTGCCATGTGCCACTTTCAGGTCTCCTCACACACTGCTGGTGTGTTCCATTTTTTGTCATAGGGTGCTGGCAGATTACGGGCCTCCCATTGCTGCTGCCAGGCCTGTAATCTGCCATGGGCCCCCGTACCACCTGGTCACGCTGCTGCTGGGTCCACAGTGTGACATGGGTCCTTGTACCGCCTCCCATTGCTCCCACTGCATGTGCCACTTTCAGGTCTCCTCACACTCCTGCTGGTTTCCATTTTGTCATAGGTTGCTGTATGGCCTCCCATTGCTGCTGCCTCCACCGCCACACTGTGGCTCCAAACACTGGTTTTGGCCCCGTGACTGGCCAAATGAGTGAAGTGTGCGGTGATTCTAAGATCGACGGCACTCATCTGCATGTCATACTGACTGACAGTATTATTTCTCTTCCCCAGCAGACTCCAAGGGCATTTAAATTAAAGGTACAGTGTTCTGCACTAATATTAAGTCTCTCTGAAGCCTAGAAACACCCTTTTTTAAGTTAAATTCACAGCGAATTTATTCGACTCGAATCGAATATTGTCCACGAATTCGCCGAATCAGTCGAATCGAATTTTTCATTTCTTCGCTCATCTCTAGTTATCACCTATAAGAGGGGTTTTCCAATAAAAGTCACCACCCATACATGGCATAGGGCCCTGTCTATACTTGGATCTATCGTCATGATATTTTCATCAATTATAGGAACAAGTCAATCTTAAACACGGAGGGTTTTATAGACATTTTTATTGAGACATGCAATAGGATCACAGTTTTGGTCTCTTATAGTGATGCTTCAAATTAGTAAACTGGAAAAACTACTGTGGGAACAAACACAATCCAAAGTGATCACTACCATCTACAACCTATTGCAAGCAGCAGAACTTCAGGCGTTTAGTAACTTTTACAAAAATTGGGTAATACTGCCAGACCATCCCTAAAAGATTGTCTGAAGCTTAGGCAAAGTTAGTTCTTTCATGTTATAAGTACGGAAGACAATCTGTTACAATTCAAATTTATATATAGACTTTACTACATAATTCCAAATGCTTGCGCTGCGGCCACAATAGTGCCAACATGTTCCATATTTTCTGGACCCATTTGAGAATTTGGAGCTATTGGTCATCACTATATGCCCTCTTGAAGGAACAACCTGAATTTACTGCCCCCAAAACACCTGAAGCATTTTTACTGAACATTCTGGAAGATCACACCCCTTTTGAAGTTTTCTTCAATTATGTTTCAGCTGATATTGTTCCATGCTTGGAAAGTGATTCTGTTGCATTGGCATTACTCAAAACACCACATACAAATATGGCAATTAAACTTGTCAACAATAAGTTTACCAAATGCAGATCTATGGGTAAGAGTGACCAAATAAATTTAGTAAAACATATGACTCTTGGCTGGAAAAAACTATTTGTTGGCTGTTTGGTGCTGTTTGTTCGTGAGTGGGGTGGAACGAGGACAAGAGTGAGTGTGTGAGTGAACCTTCACAGATAATTTTTGTAAGTAGAACTACAGCCTCTCAATATATGATTCTGGAGCCTGCAAACACTCGCTTGTACTCAAGTATCTATGGACAAGGCTGAAGTAGCAAGATCAGTGCCAAAACCAAGGAACACCTTTTCTGGGCAGAGATTCAAGGTCATTTGAAAGATGAGGATGCAAGCAATATGGCAACTTAAATAGCAGTGTTCAATATGAATATAAAACATTAGTTGGTAGGCTGTGCCTTCTAAACTAATTGAAATACAAACTTCAGTGTAGACTAGACTTTACATGCAAGGTTTCTGTAATCAGCTCGGTGCATGAAGAAAAGATATTTATATATTTTCCCCTGAGCTTTTTTCCCATAGTGGCCAGCAGTGACTAGGTTAAAATAGATTAGAGTCTGCTTTCCTTCACAGCTTTGGCACAATGCATGTCAGTGCCCTAGAAAACAGTGAGCAGACAAAAATAGCAGAGTTAAATAAAACTTAATGTTGTTCTTATGGCACTAAGGACCGTTAGCAGCTCTCAGAAGTAAGGGGTTAACAGCTATGATTCAACCATACATATCCAGTCAGCACCATGGAGAGATCCTATAGTTCTCTACTGCAGTAAATGAAGATCGGTCATATGTATAAAACAGTGAATCTGGCATTCATTAAACATTCTCTGCAGATTAATCTTTTTGCATATTATTTAAATGACAGTGATTTTGTGAAAGCCATATTTACTGCTTTATAAAAACGCATAGTGTTTTTTCATTAGTGTTATTAGAATTATTATTATTATTATTATTATTGCTCTGCAATTTCCTGACCATAAATGGATATTCACGTAACTTTGTAAGTAAGATAGCTGCTTTCACACAGACATGGTGTAGAACAAGGCATGGTGTGTCCGTAATGGAGAAAGAGTAGCTGCATGAAAACCACAACCAATACTGGTGACTAGCCCTTTTTCTTTCTGCCTTTTATTGATCATAGATTTCTGGGTTCAGTGCCTTTTTAATACCGGCACGATTACTGTATGCAATTTGATATGGCAAGAATGGGAAGGATGGTTAAATATGGTTCGTTTTAAAATATTAGTTAGTGAAAGTGAATCCGTGTAATATTTTATACTAATTTTTTTTTTCTTTGTGGTAACACAAAAAGTGTGAGCAGCAGTATTAACATTAGTTATATATAGCTTTCAGAAATTTTTTCTTTTATGAGTTCGCACTGTTTTAGGGTGATTGCACTGAGGTTTTTTCACGATTGTATTTTAAAATATTAGTGCTTCTCTCTGTTATGCACCACGTGTACAACTGGCAAACACATAAAACAAGCAGCAAAAGAATGTACTATATATTGCATTATTAATATCATAAACAAAACTGTACAAAATTAAATATGAAATAGTCAACCAAGTGTTTCTGAAAAAAAGTAAAGAGGATTGTTTTAAAAAAAAACCACACTGTAAATCTTCTGACCTGGCAAATTAAATTGTGTTTAATGTCTGGGGTGATTATACTGTAGCCTGAAAATCTAGGACACTGGCTATTTCAAATAGAGAACAAATATCCCAGCTAAAACAAAGGCATGGATTGTCTGTGATCTGAGTGATAGGTTAGCCCCAGATTTCAGCAGACATGGAACTGATATCCTCATTTCAATCGTTCAGCCTGTAACACAAGTAAGGCTTCCACAATCTCTCCTCATTGTGAAGTGAAGTACTAGCTTCAACCTTTAAAAGTGTGGTTCACAAATGGTCAATCAACATATGACCTAGCTCAGACGAAGGAAGCTCAAGTGAACAAAAGGTCCACAAAGCTGCAGATCATCATACACTGCAACACATACATTTAAATGCCAGCAACAGCATTACTCACATCTCTGACACAAGGATAATTAGGCCTACTTTCATCTCTTCGTGGTTCTTTCATCAAATGTACTTGATGATTCACAGGTCCTATATTTAATACCTAGTATATTATAGGAATTTATATTCCAGTTATATTCTGCTGCCAGTGAAAGTATTTTTCTAAAGATATCTACATAAAGTACCAGTGACAGCAGCAATACTAACCCTGAAGGGAATAGTCAGACACTGCAGGCTGTTGTGCTGATGATCACAACAGACTGATATGTCTAATTGGTACTGGCGGCAGTGACTGTACATTGGCCTCGTGCAATCAGTGGATCAAACTACTGTCTAGACAACCAAGCAGAATATTACTATAGCTGATAACCAAAATGTATTCATCCAACAGACCATACGCTCTTAAGATCTGCATGCAACTGGAATGAAAATCTGATATATTGTAATAGTATTATATTATTTTAAATTCTACAATAACAAATGCTATGTTTTGCAATAACAAATTTAGATTTAAAAATTATTTCAAAGTAGACCTACTGTTTGCAGCAGTTCTGGAGAAAACATACGAGACCTGGTAATGATTTATGCAGGCATGAAAATATTAAAATTCACAGTTTTAGGGAACTTTGGGTGGATGGAAGCAAGATTCAGTCCCTCAAAATGTTGTTGAAGATCTCTAACATACCATTGTGGAAATCCCCCATTACCTCCAAGAACAAGTACAAGATGAAACAATGCCCTATTTAATAAAGAAAGTACAAATATCAAAGCGCTGTCCGTTAGATTGTTTTTTTCTTTTCTGACTACATTAAACTGCAATCTGATGTGTTGCCATGGTTTATTGCTCTTTGTACTGTTTTAGTAACATTAACTGTAACATTAAATGTAACATTGATGTGGATTATCCAATATCCAATTTTTTTGTCCTCTAGTTGCTTTCCTTTTTGTTGGATACTCCCTAAAATACTGAATAGTGTTGCTTTTTTATGAAATGATTCCCTATCCATCCACTTGGTTAATTTTTGGTTGCCCATCCTCCAAACACATAGAATGGTTTGACAATAGGATATGGACAAGTTTCCATCCCTCTTTGCTTTGTTTGAAATATGGATGGCGGTATGCCTTTATCTTCTGATTGATGTGACCTTCTAATTGGGTTATTATCATGTTTCATCTATACACACCCTATAGATATATGCTTTTTACTGACTGTATTGATTTCAGTAAAGTACGATGTATACCTTTTGTTTGTAGTTCACGGATGACCATTGAGGGTTTTCTAACACCTTTTGTCTCACCTGAACTTCCTCTCCTTCCCCCCTCATGGGAGACAGAATATACACACCTGTAGGATTCAGGTGGATTCATGATTTTAATACTTTGAGGATTATGGGTTTCAGCATGCTGGTATGAACACTTTGATGTGATGATATGAGAGCTTCCCACTAGAATGTATTTGTAATATATATGTGATATCTTCTAAAGAATATTCACATATAATCCTGAAGAAGATCTATGGAAATGTATGTTTTTTATATATACAGTGTCCTTTTTGTATCTATATTTTCCTCTAAAATCCCTTGGCTACTACCACTGCTATTTGTATACATGTTTGCAACATTATAGTTGTGTATAGCCACTTTCCTGACACCAGTGCAATTCTACCTCATAGAGTCAGGTCAAGTCATTTATTATTTGCTGTGGCCTGGAATTTTATTTCTGTGGATTCTACCACCTAACTGGAGCAAAGGCCTTTTAACATGCTACAATTCCCATAAGCTTTGGATAAACATATCTAGTAAATAAAAAGGAGAAAACCAGGAGTACACAAAGGAGAAGTTCAAATAAAAAAAATGAAAGGGTGCTGAGCTACTTGCGCTGCATGAACAATAAACCATAATAACATCATTTGAATACGGTATATACTGAATACACATATGCCCCTCATCCAAGTGTAAACATAACATATCCCAAAAACATGTGAACGGGTGCAAACAATAACAAGTGACAATAATGGCAGCACAAATTGCTATAATGTGCTGGTGACAGAAGTGAACATAATAATAAAGATAATGTGTATAGTGTGAAAAAAGTGACTCAGTCCCCACAAATATTATTAGATAAAGTGACTCAGTCCCAAAAAAATATGACAGTCCCAAAACACAGGAAAAAACACAATAAATCTTCAGTGCACATCGGGAAACATCCAGCGCTGCAAAAGTATACGAAAGTATCCTCCACCCACTAGCGCACGCGCTCACCTTCAAAATGCGACCCACAAGGAGTCACAGAGCATAGAGAACCTCAAATGATTCCAAGAAATTGGTCCTCGATAGCAATCAAAGAGCAAAAGGTCATCTCCAATGGCACTGACAAACACTCACAGGCATGCTCCAGTAATGGCCGCAGACCTCTAACATCTCCAGTACCTCACATAGAAGATGCAAGCAAGAAGACTCCCATAGTGTAATATGTCACAAACTTTATTGTAAACAACATCCAAAAATAGCTACTCAAATTTAAAATAGGTCCGCAGACCAAAAAATGCAAAATTCTTGCAGAAAATAGCTGCAGGGAAGGTTTATGGGATCAGGAGTACCAAGATGGCGACTGCCGTCCATACCGGATATGACGTCACCACACTTCCGTCCAAGTTGTCCAGTTACTGAAAGATGACCAAGCTGTGTTTCTTAACTGCAGTAGACATATAGTGAAATCACAATCCTGCCTGTGGTGTATGATAGGGCTGTGTAAATTTCAGGACTGGATGGACAGATGGCAGGTAAGACCACTCCCACACAGGTAGTATTTTGTCTATGTGCTGTACTTAGCAGTTTGCCTGATGGTTAGCCTAAATTATTCTGAGATTATTCTTCAGCAAGGCCTCCAGATGCATTTGTGAATATTTTTCTTAACTGCAGTTTTATGAAAGTATTCAAACAATTGTGTTTACAATACTGAATAATTACAATGTAAAAAAAAAAAACCCAAAAAGTTTCTGGCTCCAGATAGGGTAAAGTTCTTATCCAGTCAATGAGATAATCAATGGAGAGAGATTTCTTGGCTACCTACAAACAATTCACAGTTCCACACATAGTACCTGATTTTTAAGTATGTATAATGTAGAAAGGGAGTTTCAATCATTTTATATTTAATAAATCTAAAATATTTACAATGGTCTTTGCTTCCATGGTGCAAAATTTGTCCTAAATTCATTATTATTGCCCCTTTAATGGTTTTGGTGGATTCTGAGGATTTAATAATCTTGGGAATTTTTTACTATTCTCAAAAAATTATTTTGGAGGAGATATCTTTCTTCTGGAGATATGAATTCCACCTCCTCTTACTCTTTGTGCTGAACAATATGATCACTAATCAGTATCATTTTTCTATAAATTACTCTGCAGTAGGGATCAGGTAACCCAAAATGAAGTGTATCTATAGCCAAATTTTTTATTTCAGTTTTGGATAGAATAAGGAAGAGTAAGTGCCCATTCACATATATGCAGATTGGATTCGATTTGATCCTCATCCAAATCGCATGACATGTGAAGAAACATTGGTTCCTATGGTGACTGTTCACATATGTCCGGTGCACTGGCGGTGCGGATTCAGTGCGGTTTTAAAAAGAGTCATGTACGATTTCTGAGCAGTGTGGTCTGGTTCAGGTGCGGATTACAGGCTATTGACTTCTATGGGAACTGTTTCTAAACCGCATATATGCAAACAAGATAAGATCCTGAGCAGGGGCGGACTGACAACTCATGGGGCCCCCAGGCAATAGAGGATCATGAGGCCAATGTGTCATCGCCCACACTCAAAAAAGCCTATGAAAAGCCAATGAAAGGTACCAGGGGCATCTCATGGGGCCCCCTACTGACCCAGGGTCCTCGGGCAGTGCCCGAGTGCTCGAATGGTCAGTCCGCCCCTGATCCTGAGCAATACTGTCCTAAACCTGACATAAGCCTGATGCAAACCTGTGGACAACTACTGTATCAATTAGCTGTGAAACCTGAGCTTCAATCTGCACCACACATGTGTGAATCAGCTCTTAGCAATACAATCAGTTTCGTATTGATTTCTGTGTCCTTGTTTGGGAGAGTCACCCTTCTATTTGTCCAAATTTGCAGTTTCTCAATTTCCAGCATATAATAAATGAACAGGGGTTTTAACTTTTCCTAATTCTTTTCAAAATTGGAAAAAGTTATAGATATACTAATATTTTAAAGTATAACAAAAGGCAAATTTTAAATTCATTTAGATAGAACATGAAATTATTATAACTATTTGTCTTTGGCTCTTTGAGTGCTGTGTGGGAGATTTCTCTTCAATTCTAGTACTGTAGACACAATAGGTATACCCATTGGAAGATTCCACCTCATCTCCTGTTCTGGCGACATTAACATTAGGATTCCCCATCACTTTCTGTCTCATGGAAGAACAAATCACCCTGCGAAAAATCCTGACAGGGTTTTTTTGTCAAATAACTTTATTAAGCATTAGGAATTTTAAACAATTTCTAGAAATAGGTTACAAATGCACAGATCATATAGCCGTATAAAATAGAAGAAGGATGGAAAGCAAAGAAAATAAGCAATACAGTGATAAGTCCAGTTTTTTATTCATCAGAGGAAAGGAAATTAAGAATCCCAAGTTTTTGGGTTGGTATTCTTTTCTTATGAGTTATAGAATAAGCAATTGAGGTTACAAAAATACTTGTTTTCTGCTTTAAAGTTATAGTTCTGCATTGACCTCTAAAATTGTTTGTTCAAGGAGAAACTGAAGCATAAACCTGAAATGCATCCACAAAATGCAAATTAATGAGTCGTGAATTTCAGCAATAAATGTGATCAAAATAAAGAATGTGAAATTGTAAACTGTTTAGATACTGAAAGCTCTGCATTAATTAGCAGACATAAACATTCTTGAGGTAACAGGATGTGATAACAAACACAGAGAAGGAGGGCACAAAGACCTTGGGGTAGATTTGCTAAAACTAGAGAGTGCAAAATCTGGTGCAGCTGTGCTTGGCAGCCAATCAGCATCTAACTTCACCTTGTTCAGTTAAGCTTTGACAAAAAACTTGGACGCTGATTGGTTCTATGCAGAGCTGCACCAGATTTCAATGAATCACCCCCTTGTATATTTTAAAGACATATTTATTAAAATAAAAGTCAATCTTTCATTCCCAATTCTGATGGGTATAGTGGTGATTTGCAGTTGGCCTTACAGTTTATGTTACCCCAACATTTCATATTTCTGATATGTCTCTGTGTTACCATGTACCCTTGGATTGTAAACTCCAAGGAGGAGGGCCCTCCTAATTCTCTTGTGTTGAACTGTATTGTTGCTGTATTGTCTCCCATTATATTGTAAACAGCTGAGCAAACTGTTGGCACTATATAAATCCTGTATAATAATAATAATAATGTACTTGTATTAAAACATATCCTGTTCTCTGTGCATTGTTTCCTTCTGTCCACGTCTACTGACACACCCCTGCACAGCTGTTTAATGGGAAGATCAGTGCACAGATGTTTCTCTGCCCCCTACTGACAATATCTGTGCTACATTCAAGCTGCCTCTGCCTTGCCCCTATTTTAAATTGAATGGGTTGTTTTATAAGGTGAAAGTTCATATATGCTTTAAAGTGGAACTCCACCAAAAAGGGGAAGTTCCGCTTTAAGAACTGGTCCCCTGCTCCCCATTCAGGATTGGTACCTTTGGGAAAAATGACAGATACCCGCTCCCACTTCCACTGCAATCGGAAGTTGTTGTCCCCCCTTATTATTCTTCTGGGACACGTGACAGGTCCCAGAAGACTATGGGACCATTCACAAAGCACAGTGCTATTTGCAAATGTGCACTGAGCACCCGGTTGTGAAACCGCAAGCTGTCACAGCTGGGTGCCCCACTGAAGATGCCAGTGCCGGGAACACAGTGTGGCCAGTGAAACTGGCTGCGGGGGGGCAGACACCGCGGGATTGAGGGACAGGTGAGTGTCTGTTTTTTAAAAGTCAGCAGCTACAGTTTTTGTAGCTGCTGACTTTTATTTTTTTTTATTTTCACTGGAACTCCGCTTTAAAGTTTGACAGCAGTAACCCACAATCCTTATCAGAGGCAGGCCTGTAGCACAGGTATTCTGGCTGCTATACAAACCTCAGCTAGGACAGTAGCTCCCTCTGTTCTAGTTGAAGTTTTCAAAGCAGCTGGAATCCCTCTTAAACAGTTGTCTCATCCACACTTAGACAGTTGTCATCGGAAAAAAGGTGTCCCCATTAGAAGATTTTCTTCCTATTCCTATTTCAAAATGTAGTATTTTCCCTAACTTGCAGTTCTGGTGACAGCAATCACAAGAACAAATAGAGAGAGTGAAACTTCTTAGCAGGGGGCACAAACAGCCTCGAAGACCTGAAAGGGAATTTAACTTCTTTACCCACCTATTCAAATCTCAAAAAAGTTTTGGCTTTAGATAAACTTTATTGCACAAAAGGTTTTCCGAACTCACCCACAGGGCACAGAGAGGTGAACTTAAAAAGAACAAGCTTCAGAAGTAGACCCCCTTCCACTCTACATGTAAGGAACTCTGTGAAATCTGTCTGTAGTGGATTGCATCAACTCAAATTAAAGTAAATCAAGTGACACGTTGGCACTCTGATTTTGACAATCAATAAACTAGCACTTCAAGCGGCCGTGCACACTGACCAGGACAGAACCGGTTCTTTTCTCTGAGGATGTGCTTGGCACGTAACGCGTAAGGAGGAACCTGCGCTCGCCTTGACGCCACGCCGTCGGAGCATTGTGGAGCTCCGGCGGCCACTACATCTGACAGGACGATACCGTTGATGTGCAGTGGAGGAGTGGTGGTTTTCTCTGGTGGAGCTGTGATTTCTTCCTTGCTGTCTAGTGGATCCTGTGCTGCTTTGGTCTGAGGATTTTCATTGATCCAGGGATTACATCTACCCCCCCTTTTCCATGATGACTACGTCCTGAATTCCATCTCTGCCACATTGCATGCACCTCTGGTCAGTGTGCACGGCCGCCTGAAGTCACCTTTACTGGGACTTTTCTACATTGGGACTTTATTTTTTCTTATTATTTGATTCATTTTTTATTCATTTATATTTATATCCCTTTTTATAATTTTTTGTCACATCTATAGCGCTGCACTTTATATTTATATTGATGTGAGGAATTTTTTGGTTGTCCTGTGTGTTTCAGCTGCTTGTCCATTTTAAAAGCGCTCACTTTTTTGTTTTCTGTTTAATAAACTAGCACTGACAAGCAGATTTCAGCAATGGCAGTTTACGGATTTCGATCAAGGCAGGTTTCCATTAAATCATCCTTCCAATTACTGTTGACTGTTGAAAAATAATTTATGCTATTTCAAAACATTTTGCTCAAAATGGCAATATAGAATTTATATACCTGTATGATTATATGTATTTTTTTTTTATTATAACTGCCTATGAGTACAACACTAGAGACAACGCTACTTGCATTCTGTAATGCACTGCTATGGAGCATATATGAACAAAAAGAATTTTGGAGTGCATTCACACCAATGTGTTTTAGGCTGGTAATCATAACTTACTGTGTACATGCTAATGTGCTTGTTAATGCACCACAAAAGTGTGAACCTTACTTTAATGCACACATTTTAACTCATTTAGACAGGTTAATTGTTGTTTTCCTCTGTACTAGTTCTCACCTGTGTGAAAACGTAATCACAGATACTGTAGTTACACCCCGGGCCATCAGCAGATGGCGAAAAGTCAATCTTCAGTGCTAAATCTCATTTTTGGGAAGTTATTTTTGGAGCTGCCATATACAAATCTTATTTTTATTCACCTTTACAAAACATTTTCAAACAACTATTTTTTGGATTGATCCACCTATATTAATATACTGTACAGTGCTAGCAGTCTCTCAGTTGCAGAGATGAATCTCTACTCTGTCCACATCAATGCATCGATATACTTTCCACTCCAATTGACTTTATTTTAATCCCTACACAGTTCACACTACTGGCCTTACTGAGTGGTTCATAGCTAAAACTTCATTAAGACACTTTTCTATAGAATGACAGCACACTGGAATGATAAAAAAAATAATTTTTATTTTATTTTAAGTCTCCTTGCCTGGTCCATAAGTCAAATATCAACCTGTAATGTTCGTAATTTTTCCTTTGGTGCAAAATCCATGAAAACAAATATTTTGCTGATTTAAGGTCTGCCAGCCTCTCTTTAATAAAAATAATCTTGCATGAGCCAAGGATTATTCAAGAGAACAAACTGCAACAAACTAACAGATCTTGCATGAGTGTGGACGCCGCTCCGACTGCTCGTGGAAACCTAAAGTAAGGGGGCCTCAGCTGTGCCACGCCCGCTGATGCATTTCACCCTGCCAACCGGACTTGATCACAGAAGAATGGAAGACAATGTATGCCCGGCATTTATCTGCATCATTGGCCGTGAGATGAATGAAGGTGTGCAAGTGTATGATAATGAAAAAAATGAGAAGAATGGAAATAAGCGAGGTACAAAAGAAAAATAGGGAAAAGAAATATGTAAACGTATTGAAAAAGATGTATAAAAAAGAGAGAAAATAATAACAAAAAAAAGGGGGGAGGAAATAAAAAAATTAAATAATGAGAAAAGAAAAATAAATGAGAATTATTAAAACGTAAAAAACTTTATTCAAAACAGATTAATTAAGACTAATAACAAAAGAAAAAAGGAATAATGATAATTAGGAAAAAGAGAAAAAAAAAGAGGATAAATATGCAAATGTAGGTGCTGTAAATGTGAAAAGTGTGAAACAAAACCCAAAACAAAACAATATGAATATGTGGAAAAAAGTATGTGGAAAAAATTTGTGTGTTCTTGTAAATGTGAAAAAATATAATGTGTGATGTAAAAAAAACAAAAAAATGTAATTCAAATATAAAAAATAATGGAAAAGGAGAAATACTAAATGAAGAGTTATGATGAAAAAAATAAATCAAAATAAAGCACATAAAGATATATTAAATCTAAAAAAATATATATATGCTTGAAAAAATTCAAGACTTGTTGTCCTAATCAGGGACATCATGTAAGACCAAAACGCAGTAATCTAATCTTCCCTGAAGATCATTCAACCAGAATAGTGGGTGATGTCCCACTCAAAGTTCAATCCTCTAGGAATCTGTGTCTCGAGCTTGAAAATCCAGAATATTTCTCTTTTACAGAGAAGAGAAAAGTGATTGCCACCTCTGTTTGGGGTATTGTTTGTATAAGGCACTGTTTTAAAAATCTAAGGGGTTTATTTACTAAAGGCAAATAGACTGTGCACTTTGCAACAGCAGTTGCAGTCATTTTCCAAAGAGCATAATGAATGAGGTGACGCTTCACTTTTTAAAGAATACCCAATCAGATGAAAGGAAAAGTTTTGCTTGCATATGATTGGATGATGGAAATCTGCTGAGGTTTACCACATCCACTAAACTCTGGGGAAAATAAGTGCAACTACACTTGCAACATACAGAGTCTGTTAGTTTGGGTTTACACCTATTTTAACTGCTTGCTGCCCACCTACAGTACATCCACTGCGGGCAGGCAGCACAGCTAGCCTAGGCGACGTAACCATACATCACAGCCTTTCTTCTGGGTTTCAGGGGCCCCCTGCTGACCTGTATTGTGACTGAACACAGCATGCGTTTGTCAGCAGGTTTCAGTTTTGGCTGAAACCTGCTGATCAGCTGTGGCCAATCACAGCAAAGAGTTCTGTGTTTACAAACACACAAAATTATGTGTTCACAGAACAGCGATCTGGCTGTTTCTTCTCCCTGAAAAGCAGGGAGAAAAAACGACCATATCTGTGAGTAAAAGCAGTGCACATTACACACGTTACACTTATTAACCCCTTCATTGCCCCTGGATGTTAACCCCTACCTAGCAAGTGTCCTTAGTACAGTATTATATAGGATCATTGTGTTATTGTCACTGTATTAGCAACGTTAGTGTCAGTCAGTTAGTGTCCCTCCCAGCCAGTGTCTGTTAGCGCCAGATTGCCTGCCACACTATCACAGTCACACTATACAATAGATCGCTGCTTACCACCATTATTAGTATAATACCTTTAACTGCAAAAATTCCAGTATACATGTCATAGCTAGCAGACGCTATAACTTTAACACACAGCAAATAATATACAATTATTGGGATCTTCTTTTAGCAAAGACATGTAGCAGAATACATTTTGGGCTTAACTTATACAGAAATTTTTTTTTTGGATATGGTTTATAACAGAGAGTAGGAAATATTGTTTTTTTTTAATTTTCTGTATTTTTTCAATTATATAATACAAAAATAAAAAAACAATGTTGATCAAATATCACCAAAAGAAAGCTCTATTTGTGTGAAAAAAATTATATAAATTTCATTTGGGTACAGTGTTGCATGACCAATTGCCAGTTAAGGAGCGTAGTGCTGAATAGCAAAAAAGTGCCCCAATCATAAAGGAGGTAAAATCTTCCAGAGGTCAAGAGGTTAAATGATAATCTTCTATACTGTTTCTTTTTAGCATGGTTGCGTTTTTATGAGAACGCCAAGAATTAGTCAGAGATACACATTCACCTTTATAATCATCCGATTCTGCTGTAAGGTATCTTGAGATGAAGTTGCTATAAATATTACCGTCATGCAGGAGGATACAGCTGATAAACCCCTACAGTGCAAACCTTCACATTCCTCCCCCATATTATAATATACGTTTAGTGAAAAGATTTAGCTGATGTAGTCAGTACTAGAAGCAGTTTGAAACAAGTTCAGTGGAAACAGTAAACATTCTATGCCCCTGTCAGACTTAACGCTTTAGGTTTTGCAACAAACAGCATTTTCCTGGATGGAAAAGCTCCCCAGGTTCCCAGTCAAATGTCATCTGGGAATTCTAACCAATTCAGCAGTTATATCTGATGTTGTTATGTGATGTTGTTCATTTTGTCTCCTAAAACCTGCGGCAACTCACTCTACGCTACACTTTATGTTTCATGGGAGCAGAAAAAAATCAGTTGCCTATATACCCCAAAATTCTTGTCTATTGTTGCTTGCAGTGGGGGATATATTTTTTTGCTTTTCATGTTATCATTAACAAATTCCATAGAATTTTTTTTTAGCACCACAAAATTATGCTTGGCTCTGTATTTTCTAAAAGGAGTGGTATTGGGGGGTGAGTAGGGGGGTGGAGCAATGACTCAGAAAGGGGGAGTTCCTGCACTTATTTTTTGAGAAAAAAAAGCCCTGTGTACATATATATACATATATACAGTTGCAAGAAAAAGTATGTGAACCCCTTGGGAGTACGTGGAGTTTTGCATGAATTGGGCATAAAATGTGATCTGAACGTCATCTAAGTCACAACAATAGAAGAACACAGTCTGCTGAACATAATACTACACAAACATTAGATGTTGCCATGGTTTAATTGCACATAACATGTAAACATTCACAGTGCAGGGAGGAAAAAGTATGTGAACCTTTGGACTTAATAACTGGTTGACCCTCCTTTGGCAGCAATAACCTCAACCAAACGTTTCCTGTAGTTGCAGATCAGACCTGCACAACGATCTGGAGTCATTTTGGACCACTCCTCTTCACAAAACTGTTTCAGTGTAGCAATATTCTTGGGATGTCCGGTGTGAATCGCTCTCTTAAGGTCATGCCACAGCATTTCAATCGGGTTGAGGTCAGGACTCTGACTGGGCCACTCCAGAAGGCGTATTCTGTGCTGTTGCAGCCATTGTTTTGTTGAATTACTTGTATGCTTTGGGTCATTGTCCTGTTGCATCACTCATCCTCTGTGGAGCTTCAGTTGGCGGACAGATGGTCATACGTTTTCCTGCAAAATGTCTTGATAAACTCTGGAATTCATTTTCCCATCAATGACAACAATCCATCCAGGCCCTGAGGCAGCAAAGCAGCCCCAAACCATGACGCTCCCTCCGCCATGTTTTACAGTGGGGATGAGGTTTTGACGTTGGTGTGCTGTGCCTTTTTTTCTCCACACATAGTGTTGTGTGTTCTTCCCAAACAACTCAATCTTGGTTTCATCTGTCCACAGTATATTTTGCCAGTAGTGCTGTGGAACATCCAGGTGCTCTTTTGCAAACTTCAAATGTGCTGCAATATTCTTTTTGGACAGCAATGGCTTCCTCCGTGGTGTCCTCCCATGTACTCCATTCTTGTTTAATGTTTTCCTTATTGTAGATGTGTCAACAAAAATGTTAGCATGTGCCAGAGATTTCTGTAGGTCTTTAGCTGACACCCTGGGATTCTTCTTTACCTCATGCAGCATTCTGCGCTGTGCTCTTGCAGTCATTTTTACAGGACGACCAGGGAGTAGCAACAGTGCTAAACTGTCTCCATTTGTAGACAGTCTGTCTTACCGTGGACACATGAACATCAAGGCTTTTGGAGATACTTTTGTAACCCTTTCCAGCTTCATGCAAGTCAACAATTCTTGATCGTAGGTCTTCTGAGAGCTCTTTTCTGTGAGGCATGGTTCACATCAGACAGTGCTTCTTGAAACCAGTAAAACCAAAACAGGTGTGTGTTTTTTAAGGGCAGGACAGCTGTCAGCAACACATCCAATATCATCACACTGATTGGAGTCAAGGTTGGCTCACTCCTGGCTCCAATTAGCTCTGGGAGAAGTCATTAAGCTAGGGCCTCACATACTTTTTCCTCCCTGCACTGTGAATGTTTACATGTTATGTGCAATTAAACCATGGCAACATCTAATGTTTGTGTAGTATTATGTTCAGCAGACTGTGTTCTTCTATTGTTGTGACTTAGATGACGTTCAGAGCACATTTTATGCCCAATTCATGCAAAACTCCACGTAATCCCATGGGGTTCACATACTTTTTCTTGCAACGGTATATCTATATATATATATATATATATATATATATATATATATGTACACAGGGCTTTTTTTCTCAAAAAATAAGTGCAGGAACTCCCCCTTTCTGAGTCATTGCTCCACCCCCCTACTCACCCCCCAATACCACTCCTTTTAGAAAATACAGAGCCAAGCTTAATTTTGTGGTGCTAAAAAAAATTCTATGGAATTTGTTAACGATAACATAAAAAACAAAAAAATATATCCCCCACAGCAAGCAACAATAGACCCCCCCAAAATACCACCCCAGGAACAATAGACCCCCAGCAGCTACAACAGATTTTACAGCAGCCAGCATCAACAGACTTTCCAGCAGTCAGCGACAATAGACCTCTCCCTCAACAGATCTCTTCCAGCAACAATTTACCTATGTCAACAATAGATCCCACTCCATCAACAACAGACCTCCCAGGAACAATATACCACCACACAAAAAATGTCCCCTTCAATGATAATATATCCCCCAGCAGCCAGCAACAGTAGATCCTCCAGCACACCCCAGCACCCCTTACCATTACTTACATTCAGTGCTGCGTTCCTTTGCTATCCCACTGAAAAAAAGACACAGTTGTATAAAATCAAGCACCTAGGCATGCAGACTGCTTCTACAAACATTTTTGAAAAAATTGGTCGCTCTCAGGAGCTCAATGAACTCAAGCATGGTACCGTGATAGGTTGCCACCTGTGCAATAAGTCAATCCATGAAATTTCCTGGCTACTAAATATTCCACGGTCAACTGTTAGTGGTGTTATAACAAAGTGGAAGAAACTGGGAACAACAGCAACTCAGCCACCAAGTGGTAGGCAATGTAAAATGACAAAGCAGAGTCAGCGCATGCTGAAGCTCCTAGTGCGCAGAAGTCTCCAGCTGTCTGCAGAGTCAATAGCTAAAGACTTCCAAACTTTGTGTGGCCTTCAGATTAGCACAAAAACAGTGCGTAGAGAGCTTTATGGAATGGGTTTCCATGGCTGAGCAGCTGCATCCAAGCCTTACATCACCAAGTGCAATGCAAAGCATCGGATGCAGTGGTGTAAAGCATGCCACCACTGGACTCTAGAGCAGTGGAGACACGTTTTTTGGAGTGATGAATCATGCTTCTCTGTCTGGCAATCCGATGGACATTGCCAGGAGAACTTGCCTGACTGCACTGTTCCAAGTGTAAAGTTTAGTGGAGGGGAGATTATGGTGTGGGGTTGATTGTCAGGGGTTAGGCTTGGCCCCTTAGTTCCAGTGAAGGGAACTCTTAAGGTGTCAGCATACCAAGACATTTTGGACAATTTCTTGCTCCCAACTTTGTAGGAACACTTTGGGGATGGCCCCTTCCTGTTCCAACATGACTGCACACCAGTGCACAAATCAAGGTCCATAAAGACATGAATGAGAGAGTTTTGGGTGGAGGAACTTGACTGGCCTGTGCAGAGTCCTGACTTCAATAGAACACCTTTGGAATGAATTAGAGCGGAGACTGCAAGCCAGGCCTTCTTGTCCGACATCAGTGCCTGACCTTGAAAATGCGCTTCTAGAAGAATGGTCAAACAATCCCAAAAAAAAAAACTCCTAAACCTTGTGGACAGCCTTCCCAGAAGAGTTGAAGCTGTTATAGCTGCAAAGGGTGGGCCAACTCAACAGTGAACTCTATGGACTAAGACTGGAATGCCATTAAAGTTCATGTGGGTGCAAAGGCAGGCGTGCAAATACTTTTGGCAATATAGTGTATATACTGTATACTGTATATTGAACAAATAGGGAACAATGTTTATTAACATTATACAGTCTTTTATCCGGCCAACAGAGGGTGCTTTAGTCTTCTTTTACATATTTAGCTATTTAAAGTGAAATTAACTCTAGCTGCTCTTAAAACTGTTCCCTACCCCCTGCAAACACCTATTCTTACTAACCTGTGTAAAAAAATAGGTATATGCTTACCTATTTTCAGCCCACTCCAACCTGGTCACGTGAACTCCCCTGTGTTTGCCAGTGGAGCTGCAGGGGAGAATAGTGAGCGCTCCGACAATAGCTAATAAAGCATGAAGCGGTGTTGTCACCCATTGGCTTCAATAGCCCATCCATTGTCGGTGCTCCCTCCTCTTCCCTGCAGCTGTGTTCACTGACACAGGGGAGCAAGATCACGTGACCAGGCTGGAGCAGACTGAGAATAGGTAAGTTATTATTATTTATTATAGGTACTTGTATAGCGCTGTCAATTTATGCAGCGCTTTACATATATTGTACATATATTGTACATTCACATCAGTCCCTAACCCTCAAGGGGCATACAATCTAAGGTCCCTAACTCACATTCATACATACACATACAAGGGGCAATTTAGACAGGAGCCAATTAACCTACCAGCATGTCTTTGGAGTGTAGGAGGAAACTGGAGTACCCAGAGGAAACTCACATAGGCACAGGGAGAACATGAAAACTCCAGGCAGGTGGTGCCGTGGTTGGGATTCGAACCAACGACCCAAGTACTGCTAGGCAGATATGCTAACCACTTAACCACTGTGCTGCCCCATTTGACCATCTTACTTACACAGGTTAGTAAGTAGGTGATAATATGAGGGGAAGGGACAATTTTAAGAGTAGTTAGGTTTCAGCTGCAATTCCACTTGTAGTGCCCCTGCCCTGGGCTGGCTAAATTTAGTATATAGCTCTGCTGTAGTTAGCTGAGCTGTAATTCAATTTTTATGTCTGTTCAGGCTTTCCATAAGCCTGGTGGTTGATTGCTCTTGTCTGCTGCTGGAAGAATGTTCCAGCAATATTGTGAGAGGATCAGTCACTGGGCTATGAATCTGACCCTAGCCAATCCCTGGAAGGCTGACTCAGAAGATGTGGCTTTGGAAAAAGATAAATATTTGGGAGTATCTGATCAGTCGCTCTCTTCCCTGGGGATTCTTCCCCTGGGAAAAAGCATGTGTGTGTTCCAGAGAAGCTACTGATACTAGGCCTCAGCAGGTGCTTTGTCTGAGGGCCCGCATTTGTGTGTTCCAGAGAAGCTACTGCTACTAGGCCTCAGCAGGTGCTTTGTCTGAGGGCCTGAAAGAAACTGGGCTGAGGGAAACTTGCTAAAGGGAAGCTCAGCTGAAGAGGTGGATGCCTTTCACCTGAAGCCCCAGGTACTTAAGTACTCTTTAACCGCTTGCCGCCCTGCCACTGTGTATATACGTGTGGAGGGCGGCAGTGGAGCGCAAAACCACGTTTAAAAACGGGTTCCGCGCTCCCGACACTTTCGTCGCCGACCCGCGGGTGACACGATTTGATCCAGGAGGGATCAATCATTAGATTTCAGCCAGTGATTTCTGGCTGAAATCACATGATCGGTCCCTGTCCTATCCTGTCCTGTGTTGACAAATACACAGGGCAGGATATGATGTCACTCTTCTCTGCCTGGACACATTCCGTTCCAGACAGAGAAGAAGACATCCAAAAAGTGAGTACACAAGCACTACACTACAGTTAGAACACTCTAGGACACATTTAACCCCCTGATCGCCCCCCCCCCCCAGTTAACCCTTCACTGCCCTGTCACCAGTGTCACTGATCAGTGAAGCGATTTTTACTGATCAGTGTCGCTGGCGACTTCCGATAGAGTTAGCGCCCCTCCCAGATAGCGCCAGATTGCCCGCCAGTACACCAGTAATCCCGTTTAACCCCTTGATCGCCCCCCACCCCAGTTAACCCCTGCACTGCCCTGTCACCAGTGTCACTGATCAGTGCACCAATTTTTACTGATCACTGTATCAGTGTCGCTGGCGACTTCCGATAGAGTTAGCGCCCCTCCCAGATAGCGCCAGTTTGCCCGCCAGTACACCAGTAATCCCGTTTAACCCCTTGATCGCCCCCCCCCAGTTAACCCCTTCACTGCCCTGTCACCAGTGTCACTGATCAGTGAACCAATTTTTACTGATCACTGTATCAGTGTCGCTGGCGACTTCCGATAGTGTCAGCGCCCCTCCCAGATAGCGCCAGACTGCCCGCCAGTACACCAGTAATCCCGTTTAACCCCTTGATCGCCCCCCCCCCAGTTAACCCCTTCACTGCCCTGTCACCAGTGTCACTGATCAGTGAACCAATTTTTATTGATCACTGTATCAGTGTCGCTGGCGACTTCCGACAGTTAGCGCCCCTCCCAGATAGCGTCAGTTTGCCCGCCAGTACACCAGTAATCCCGTTTAACCCCTTGATCACCCCCCCAGTTAACCCCTTCACTGCCCTGTCACCAGTGTCACTGATCAGTGAACCAATTTTTACTGATCACTGCATCAGTGTCGCTGGCGACTTCCGATAGTGTTAGCGCCCCTCCCAGATAGCGCCAGATTGCCCGCTAGTACACCAGTAATCCCATTTAACCCTTTAATCTCCCCCCCCCCAGTTAACCCATTCACTGCCCTGTCACCAGTGTCACTGATCAGTGAACCGATTTTTACTGGTCACTGTATCAGTGTCGCTGGCGACTTCCGATAGTGTTAGCGCCCCTCCCTGATAGCGCCAGATTGCCCGCCAGTACACCAGTAATCCCGTTTAACCCCTTGATCCCCCCCCCCAGTTAACCCCTTCACTGCCCTGTCACCAGTGTCACTGATCAGTGAACCGATTTTTACTGATCACTGTATCAGTGTCGCTGGCGACTTCCGATAGTGTTAGCGCCCCTCCCTGATAGCGCCAGATTGCCCGCCAGTACACCAGTAATCCCGCTTAACCCTTTGATCCCCCCCCCAGTTAACCCCTTCACTGCCCTGTCACCAGTGTCACTGATCAGTGAACCAATTTTTACCGATCACTGTATCAGTGTCGCTGGCGACTTCTGATAGTGTTAGCGCCCCTCCCTGATAGCGCCAGATTGCCCGCCAGTACACCAGTAATCCCGCTTAACCCCTTGATCCCCCCCCAGTTAACCCCTTCACTGCCCTGTCACCAGTGTCACTGATCAGTGAACCAATTTTTACCGATCACTGTATCAGTGTCGCTGGCGACTTCCGATAGTGTTAGCGCCCCTCCCAGATAGCGCCAGATTGCCCGCTAGTACACCAGTAATCCCATTTAACCCCTTAATCTCCCCCCCAGTTAACCCCTTCACTGCCCTGTCACCAGTGTCACTGATCAGTGAACCGATTTTTACTGATCACTGTATCAGTGTCGCTGGCGACTTCCGATAGTGTTAGCGCCCCTCCCAGATAGCGCCAGGTTGCCCGCTAATACACCAATAATCCTGTCTAACCCCTTGATCGCCCCCCCCGAGTTGACCCCTTCACTGCCCTGTCACCAGTGTCATTGATTACAGTGAACAGATTTTTACTGATCACTGTATTAGTGTCACTGGTGACTTCCGATAGTGTTAGCGCCCCTCCTTGATAGCGCCAGTTTGCCCACTAATGCACGGGATTTTTTTCACCAAAAACATGTAGCAGAATACATTTTGGCTTAAATTTATGACTAACTTTGAGTTTACGATATATTTTTTATAGCTGAAAGTAGAAAATATTGTTTTTTTTTCAAAATTTTTGTGTTTTTTTTGTTTATAGCGCAAAAAATAAAAAGCGCACAGGTGATCAAATACCACCAAAAGAAAGCTCTATTTGTGTGAAAAAAAGGACGTAATTTTCGTTTGGGTGCAGCATTGCATGACCGCGCAATTATCATTTGAGTTAGTGCAGCGCTGTATAGCAAAAAAAGGCATAAATTACAGTATCTATACCATAGTTTGTAGATGCTATAACTTTCACACAAAGCAATCAATATACACTTATTGGGATTTTTTTTACCAAAAACATGTAGCAGAATACATTTTGGCTTAAATTTATGACTAACTTTGAGTTTACGATATATTTTTTATAGCTGAAAGTAGAAAATATTGTTTTTTTTCAAAATTTTCGTGTTTTTTTTGTTTATAGGGCAAAAAATAAAAAGCGCACAGGTGATCAAATACCACCAAAAGAAAGCTCTATTTGTGTGAAAAAAAGGACGTAAATTTCGTTTGGGTGCAGCATTGCATGACCGCGCAATTATCATTTGAATTAGTGCAGCGCTGTATAGCAAAAAAAGGCATAAATTACAGTATCTATGCCATAGTTTGTAGATGCTATAACTTTCACACAAAGCAATCAATATACACTTATTGGGATTTTTTTTTACCACATAACATGTAGCAGAATACATTTTAGCTTAAATTTATGACTAACTTTGAGTTTACGATATATTTTTTATAGCTGAAAGTAGAAAATATTGTTTTTTTTCAAAATTTTCGTGTTTTTTTTGTTTATAGCGCAAAAAAAAAAAAGAGCACAGGTGATCAAATACCACCAAAAGAAAGCTCTATTTGTGTGAAAAAAAGGACGTAAATTTTGTTTGGGTACAGCATTGCATGACCGCGCAATTATCATTTGAATTAGTGCAGCGCTGTATAGCAAAAAAAGGCATAAATTACAGTATCTATACCATAGTTTGTAGACGCTATAACTTTCACACAAAGCAATCAATATACACTTATTGGGATTTTTTTTTACCAAAAACATGTAGCAGAATACATTTTGGCTTAAATTTATGACTAACTTTGAGTTTACGATATATTTTTTATAGCTGAAAGTAGAAAATATTGGTTTTTTTTCAAAATTTTCGTGTTTTTTTTGTTTATAGCGCAAAAAATAAAAAGCGCACAGGTGATAAAATACCACCAAAAGAAAGCTCTATTTGTGTGAAAAAAAGGACGTAAATTTTGTTTGGGTACAGCATTGCATGACCGCGCAATTATCATTTGAATTAGTGAAGCGCCAAACAGCAAAAAAAGGCCTGGTCATTAAGGGGGGTAAATCCTCTGGGGCTCAAGTGGTTAAGGATGAGACGGTAGAAGTTGCTGCAAGGACTATGACTGCTCGGTTAGAGTCTCAAATATACTGGCTGTCCCCTTTTCCTTCAGCATTATTTTTGAGGCTGCTACTATAGGGCCTAACACTGCTGAGACAGAAAACTTTCTGCCAAGATTTTTGTGTGCCTTTGTGTATCCTGCACCCTCATCCCTCATCCCTGCATTTGTTAAACATCTGCATTAAACTCTAAAAAGATGTCTAGTTTGAGCCTGAATTTGTCATTGTGCTTCTGGCCCCCTTGGGGATTAGCACTACAAACGTTATGCTTTTTAGGTGTGCTGGAAGATACATTTACAGAATGAAACAAGCAGAGTGTTTACAGAGTCAACACAGCAATACCAGGTTAGTCAGATACCTCAGCACCAGAGAAAGGTAGCCCCTAACCAAGATTCCTCTGTTGCACTGTCTCCTTAGCTAACCCATTGTGCTTTGCAGTTCTTTTGTCTGTGTTAAATGCTTTTTTTGTCAAATAAAGTTTGTATATAAATAAATAAAATTGAAAAAAAAACATATATTCTTAAACAAGTAATATAAAATTGACCTAAAGCAATAATATATATTTTTTTAAATCCCTCTTTCCCTGGTGTATTGGCAATTTTTGACATGTGTTCATATAGCTTTAAAGGTATCCAACCATATTTGTATGCCATGACTAATTGCTGTTCTTCCTGCTGGTAAAACAATGTACCTTCTTGTTATCAATGTAAAGTAGCTGGCTGAGTGTGCGTGTGTATTCTTTGTTTAATTTCTTTGTTTCTAGGTTACTTTACCATGCATAAATAATGTCTTGAAATGAGCTTCTTACCTTAGTAACGCCTCATAGTACCAGCCGGACAGACAATACAAATGCACAAATTGGCAGAAATACCCTTCAAACATTTTCTACGCCTCAGCAGCCAAGGAAGAGTAAATTAGCAACTTTTCAGAGATTCAAAACAGACCCTACTTGAAGCAGAGTGATTAACAGTAAGTAGTAGGCATCTAGATCAGCATAAACAGTAGCAAGAAGAAAACAAAAAGACAAACCTGATAGTGTAGCATGTATATAGGGAATGATTTACTGAATATTAAACATGCATTCACCAAAGCAATGGCATGTGTTGAGCAAGACAGCCCAAGGAGCCTCTGGACTGGGTGTACCAGGAGAGTAACCCCAACCTTGGCCACTGGCATGGAGATGGAGTGTGCTTGAGATGGAAAAAAGCTGCTGTCACTGGTGTATGTTGAAGCTGGTGATGGAACCTGAAGCCAGTAACCAGAGGCAGCCCAACGTCATTTGTTCGCACATGCACAGAACAGGAATTTGTCTCAATGCAGTCTAGCTTCCTCCTCAGCCTGTATAAACTGGAATGTCCACTGCATTATATGCATTAGTTTTAAAGTACAAATAATAAGTGCAGGTTCTGTGATGGGGGTAGTACGATGCTGCCCCCGGGTATCCTCACTTCCAGTCTCAGGCTTGGACCTCCACAGGTATGGTCTCCCGCTGGCAGGTAAATATTCAAAGAGAGGTGCTCTCTTTCTAACTCCCTCGGTGCCAAGTGGAAGAACGTTCTCAGACAGTTTAATAAAAATCATCTCACCACTACTCCTACTGCACAGTGCATATTGGGATCTGTAGTGTAACCATTATAGTGTAGCCATTATATGGCTGCTGTCTCAAACTACAACTCCCAGGATTCTCATAGAAGCGCAATGAAGTCTATTGGCTTGATTGGCTTTAGCTCTTCCCCTGATGGCTGAAGGAGGATGGTGCAGCATAACATCAGCATCTCAGTAGAGGGAGAGAAGAATAACGGGCAATGTCTCCATCTCCATTTTGCTGTAGCCTAGCACCTGGAAACCACTGAAAATTATCAGCCTTGTTTTAGCACTAATTCATTCAGGATGTTTTTTTCCTTCCCCCTGGCGGAACAAATACAGCGAGCCATGTTTTTGACATGCATTTATGTACATTTAAATGCACCAAGCAATTGGGCATGCACTAATTCCATTGGCCAGAATATTAATTGTAATGAATGAAAACTCAAGTGTCTATTGTTTAAGCATCTTTTGATGCATTTAGGCGTGCTCAGTATTTTTCTCTCCCGGCGGAAAGCTGTCTCCGCCGACAGAACGCAGTGATTACTGCTAGCGGCTATAATTAAATCTCTTAGATTGTAAGCTTTAACAAGCAGGGCCCTCTGAATCCTCCTTTATTAATTTGTATTGTGATTGTACTGTCTGCCCTTATGTTGTAAAGCTTTGCGTAAACTATTGGCGCTATATAAATCCTGTATAATAATAATAATAGTAAAAATTGCATGTGAAATCTGACAAACTGGTTGTACTTAATTGATTGATCAGTCAACTTGGGCACATTCAGCTTGCCGAGATTCTAACCATCTTTGGCTGTCTTAAAGCTCCTCTCCTGAACAAGCAAGTGATGTTCAAGAACTGCAAGGCCTAAAGTGGTGAAATAGCAGAGTTTAAATGACAAGTTTAGCTTTTGATAAGTATAAACTGTAGGCACCTATAGGTACCACTTCATACTTACAGCAGTTTCAGTCCATCACCAAGCAAAGATCACTTCCTGGTAGAGTTGAGACTGGAATCTAATGAAGGTCAAATAAGCAGTTTCAGCAAATAGATTGACCTGGAAATGCTGGTGAGTTGCACAAGCCAACAAAAGGGGCATAAATGCCCTTTAAAAGACTTTCAGACAAACAAGAGTGCATATTACGTGGCACAATACACATGTGCGTTCCTACATGCAAGGTGTGCTTCAGGGCATAAAAAGGGCCTAACGGAAGCTAGAGGTGGGCACAAGGACCCATGGGTGCAAGGAGGCACTGGGGTGAAGCCACTGGTGACATAAAAGATGAAGAGAGGAAAGAATAGGATGCAGGGTATGGAGATGCCAGTGACTGCTGTCCCAATTACTGACACACAGCTAACTGCCCACTAGCTGAATGACCTGCTGATGGACGGCTGATCTGAAAACAACTGTGAGACGCTATACAGGAAAAAGCAGGTAGATTCTAATACAGCTTGACCATCTGATTCTTTCCTCCACAATATATTCTGAGGGACACACGACCTTGTGTCTCCTACCATGTGACAACTGTTTGGGAGTGCATTTTAATGAATGTAGATAATGCCCAATTACAGTCATCAGGCTGACAATTTATAAGAGGGAATCCATATGTTTAGAGGGAGTGGGACCTATACCCATTATATTTAAAAAAATATATTGCAAAGCAGAGTGGCTTTTGACATATAATGTACAGAAAGGTCCTTAAGGTCTAATGGATTTAATGTTTTTCCTTGTCATGTTTTCGGCAGCTAACCTGTGACTGTAAATTTGGTGGGACTGCTACATGCTGAGGAGTAACCTTAATCAAACTGACATTTAAACTGTTATGCATCCTCAAAGCCAGCTGCGGCATTCTTGCCCCACCTCCCATTCTGGAATTTTCTCATTAGAAAGCTGATCACAGCATCTGTTTGCACCATGCCAACATGTTCCGCCATGGTTCATATTTAGCATGCTTTGGTACTGCAGTAGTTTGTTGAGAAGTAAAAAAATTACCTCTGTGAGCACTGAACTGTACTATTAATCTTTATGCTTTATTATAGATAATACTTTGCTGGGGATTTCCCATAAAACTTTGCAGCACTGTGCATGTTCTTTGTCATTTAAATTTTATATATATATATATATATATATATATATATATATATATATATATATATATATATACAGTGCCTTGAAAAAGTATTCATATCCCTTAAACTTTTCCACATTTTGTCATGTAACAACCAAAAATGTAAATGTATTTTATTCGGATGTTTTGTGATAGACCAACACAAAGTGGCACATAATTGTAAAGTGGAAGGAAAATGCTAAATGGTTTTCAAAATTTTTTACAAATAAATATCTGAAAAGTGTGGCGTGCATTTGTATTCAGCCCCCTTTACTCTGATACCCCTACCTAAAATCTAGTGGAACCAATTGCCTTCAGAAGTCACCTAATTAGTAAACAGAGTCAACCGGTGTGTAATTTAATCTCAGTATAAATTTAGTTGTTCTGTGAAGCCCTCAGAGGCCTGTTAGAGAACATTAGTAAACAAACCGCATCATGAAGGCCAAGGAACACACCAGACAGGTTAGGGATACAATTGTGGTGAAGTTTAAAGCAGGATTAGGTTATAAAAAATATCCCAAGCTTTGAACATCTCACATTGCACTATTCAATTCATCATTCGAAAATGGAAAGAGTATGGCACAACTGCAAACCTACTAAGACATGGCCGTCCACCTAAATTGACAGCCGGGCAAAGAGAACATTAATCAGAGAAGCAGCCAAGAGACTGTGGTAACACTGGTGGAGCTGCAGAGATCCACAGCTCAGGTCCACAGGACAACTATTTGTTGTGCACTCCACAAATCTGGCCTCTATGGAAGAGTAGCAAGAAGAAAGCAATTGTTGAAAGAAAGCCATAAGAACCCGTCTGCAGTGTGCGAGAAGCCTTGTGGCAGATAAAGCAAAAATGTGGAAGATGGTGCTCTGGTCAGATGAGACCAAAATTTTACTTTTTGGCCTAAAAGCAAAACGCTATGTGTGGCGGAAAACTAACACTGCACATCACCCTGAACACACCATCCCCATCGTGAAACATGGTGGTAGCAGCATCATGTTGTGGGGATGCTTTTCTTCAGCAGGGACAGGGAAGCTGGTCAGAGTTGATGGGAAGATGGATGGAGCCAAATACAGGGCAACCACAGCAGAAAACTTAGAGTCTGCAAAAGAGACTGTGCCAGAGGTTCACCTTCCAGCAGGACAACGACCCTAAACATACAGCCAGAGCTACAATGGAATATTCATGTTTTTGAATAGCTCAGTCAAAGTCCAGACCTAAATCTAATTGAGAATCTGTGGCATGACTTGAAAATTGCTGTTCACAGACGCTCTCCATCCAATCTGACAGAGCTTGAGCTATTTTGCAAAGAAAAATGGGCAAAAACTTCACTCTCTAGATGTGCAAACTGGTAAAGACATACCCAAAAAGACTTGCAGCTGTAACTGCAGTGAAAAGTGGTTCTACAAAGTATGGACTCAGGGGGGCTGAATACAAATGCACGCCACACTTTTCAGATATTTATTTGTAAAAAAATTTTAAAACCATTTATCATTTTTCTTCCACTTCACAATTATGTGCCACTTTGTGTTGGTCTATCACATAAATTCACAATAAAATACATTTACGATTTTGGTTGTAACATGACAAAATGTGGAAGATTTCAAAGGGTATGAATACTTTTTCAAGGCACTGTATATACACACTATATTGCCAAAAGTATTTGGACACCCCTCCAAATCATTGGATTCAGGTGTTCCAATCACCTCCATGGCCACAGGTGTATAAAATCAAGCACCTAGGGAAACTTCTTCTACAAACATTTGTGAAAGAATGGGTCGCTCTCAGGAGCTCAGTGAATTCAAGCGTGGTACCGTGATAGGTTGCCACCTGTGCAATAAGTCCATCCATGAAATTTCCTTGCTACTAAATATTCCATGGTCAACTGTTAGAGGTGCTAGAGGTACAAAGTGGAAGCAACTGGGAAGAATAGCAACTCTGCCACGAAGTGGTATGCCACGTAAAATGACAGAGCGGGGTCAGCGCATGCTGAAGATCACAGTGCATAGAAGTCGCCAACTATCTGCAGAGTTAATAGCTAAAGACCTCCAAACTTTGTGTGGCCTTCAGATTAGCACAACAACAGTGTGTAGAGAGCTTCACGCAATGAGTTTCCATGGCCGAGCAGCTGTATCCGATGCAAAGCATCGGATGCAGTGGTGTAAAGCATGCCGCCGCTGGACAATAGAGAAGTGGACGCCATTAAAGTTCATGTGCATGTAAAGGCAGGTGTCCCAATACTTTTGGCAATATAGTGTGTGTGTGTGTGTATATATATATATATATATATATATATATATACACACACACACTCACCAGCCATTTTATTATGTACACCTGTTCAATTGCTTGGTAACACAAATTGCTAATCAGCCAATCACGTGGCAGCAACTCAATGCATTTAGGCATCTAGATGTGGTGAAGACGACTTGCTGAAATTCAAACCAAGCATCAGAATGGGGAAGAAAGGGGATTTAAGTGACTTTGAACGTGTCATTGCTGTTGGTGCCAGTTGCACAACCATCTCTAGGGTTTACAGAGAATGGTCCAAAAAAGAGAAAATATCCAGTGAGCGGCAGTTGTGTGGACGAAAATGCCTTGTTGATGTCAGAGGTCAGAGGAGAATGGCCAGACTGGTTTCTGCAACATTCAGATGGTAGGGTCAGAATTTGGCATAAACAACATGAAAGCATGGATCCACCCTGCCTTGTATCAACGGTTCAGGATGGTGGTGGTATAATGGTGTGGGGGATATTTTCTTGGCACTAGCAAGGTGTACCTAATAACGTAGCTGGTGAGTGTGTATATATATATATATATATATATATATATATATATATATATATACAGTATATACTGTGTATTCATTTTTGCCTAGAAATTGCAAAACCTACACAGTTTGATTTATTGATTGCCAGTAAAGGATATTTCCTACCAGTTCTTTCTTTGTAAAAATTGCTATGCAGACCCATGGCAGAAACCAGCAGGGAAATGTAAATTAACAACATTTTCTCATATTTAATGCCATTTTGGATAGACACAGTATTCCTCCAGACATGCTACATGCCTTTATCTCTATGATCCCAAAGCCAGGAAAACACCCATTGTTATGTGCCAGCTACAGACCTATTTCCGTTCGAAACTGCGATGTCAAACTCTCCAAAATTTGAGCCTTCAGGCTGAGGCGAGAGGCAATACCGTCCAGATATTGAATGTAATAGAAAAGGCTAAAAAATCCCACATTTCCCTTCTACTCCTGTCCACTGATGCCAAAAAGGCATTTGACAGGGGAGATTGGGTGTTCTTCTAGGAGACACTTCGTTCAGTGGAGATGCCGAAGTCTATCCTGGCCTGGATCTTGGCTTTGTACACCAATCCTATTGCCATGGTACAGGTTGAATGGATTTGTTGCAACCCTTTTACAATCTCAAATGATACCAGACAGAGCTGCCCCCTTTCAGTCCTGTTATTTGTTCTCTCTCTGGAGCCTTTTTTTTCGACACATCAACAATAATCCAAATATTAGAGGTGTTCAGGCAGGTAAATATCAGCACAAAGTAGTTGATCACATCCTATTTTATATAGCTGAACCTCTAACCTCTTCACCTTTATTGTTGCAGGACCTATAATGCTATGACACGCTATCCAGGTTTAGGGTTAACCTCCAAAACTCCTCGGCTTCAAATGTCTCTTTATCGGACTGTACCTTAGCTGGTCTATGCCCCCTCTTCTCATTTAAATGTGTTACTTGCTCGATCTAGTATTTGGGAACTGAATCCCTGCAAATCTGATTTCCAGCCTTTCCTGACAACACTTACTGCTGACCTTAAGAAATGGGACTCCCTCGCCCTTTCTTGGTTTGGCCACTGTAATGTACTTAAGATGAACGTAATGCCCAAGCTTTTGTTACAGGCACTACCTGTTAAAATACCCCAGACCTTTTTCCATGCTGTATGCTTAGCATTTATTAAGTTCATCTGACGGGGCAAAAATCCACATCTTGGCAGAGCGTTGCTGTTGAGGCCAACACTTAGGGGAGGCATGGGCTTCCCTGATCCTGCCCTGTACTGCACGGTAACACATATGATTCAGGTTATTGATTGGTGTCACCACAGCGATTTTAAACCTTGTGTAGCATTGGCACAGGAGGCAGCTCTTGCTCCTGGGCAGGAAAACCAAAAGCTGCCCACTTGGCTACTCACTTGCTGATTGGCCCCACTCTTTTGGAAATGGACAGGTTTTTCCACCTATCCACTTTGACTAGTTTTCCTTCTCCTATGACACCAATTTTTGGACATCTGGGATTGACTTATCGCATGCCCCAAAGGGGCTTTTACGGGCCTCCCATTTTCTATGGCCAAGAGTCTGGAATCCTACTAAAACCAGGTTAACTGGATGAGCACCTCTTGCACTGGATCAATGGAGAGTTACAGTGCCTTGAAAAAAGTATTCATACCCCTTGAAATGTTCCACATTTTGTCATGTTATAACCAAAAAAACGTAAATATATTTTATTGGGATTTTATGTGATAGACCAACACAAAGTGGCACATAATTGTGAAGTGGAAAAAAAATGATAAATGGTTTTCAACATTTTTTACAAATAAATATCTGAAAAGTATGGCATGCATTTGTATTCAGCCCCCCGAGTCAATACTTTGTAGAACCACCTTTCGCTGCAATTACAGCTGCAAGTCGTTTTGGGCATGTATATACCAGCTTTGAACATCTAGAGAGTGAAATGCCCATTCTTCTTTGCAAAATAGCTCAAACTCTGTCAGAGTGGATGGAGAGCGTCTGTGAACAGCAATTTTCAAGTCTTGCCACAGATTCTCAATTGGATTTAGGTCTGGACTTTGACTGGGTCATGCTAACACATGAATATGCTTTGATCTAAACCATTCTATTGAAGCTCTGGCTGTATGTTTAGGATCCTGCTGGAAGGTGAACCTCCACCCCAGTCTCAAGTCTTTTGCAGACTCTAACAGGTTTTTTTCTAAGATTGAAAATATAAAATACTCTTTTGCACAAATAGAGAAAGAGTGATTAACCACTTCCATACAGGGCACTTTTACCCCCTTCCTGCCCAGGCCAATTTTCAGCTTTCAGTGCTGTTGCACTTTTATAGACAATCGCGCAGTCATGCAACACTGTACCCTTATGACATTTTTTATAATTTTTTTTCACACAAAGAGCTTTCTTTTGTTGGTAATTAACCACTTGCCCTCCTGAGGAATTACCCCCCTTCCTGATCAAGCCATTTTTTACGTTACGGTGCTGTGTTACTTTGACTGACAATTGCACTGTCATGCAGTGCTGCACCCAAATGAAATGTTGTCCTTTTTTCCCATGAATTGAGCTTTCTTTCAGTGGTATTTGATCGCCTGTGCGTTTTTTATTTTTTGCGCTATAAAACAAAAAAAAAGACCGACAATTTTTAGAAAAAAACTATATTTTTTACTTTATGCTATTAAACATGTCCAGTATAAAAATTTTAAAAATCAAATATCATCATAAATTATGCTAAAATGTATTCTGCTACATGTCTTTGCTAAAAAAGATCCCATTATGTGTAAATTAATTGCCTTACGTAAAAGTTATAGAGTTTACAAACTGCGGTATAGATACTGGAATTTTTAGTTTTTTCTTATTTTTACTAGATGATCAGTGATGATGATCAGTGCTTTAAAACAGGACTGCGGTGGTCATTCTGACACTGGGAGGAACTGACTTGGTGTCACTGACATCCCCAGTGACACCAATACAGTGATCAGTGCTAAAAAAAAAAGCTCTGACACTGTACTAATGGCACTGGGCAGGAAGGGGTTAACATGAGGGGTGATCAAAGGGTTAACTGTGTGCTGGGATTGTTTTACATAGGGGGCCGTGTCAGTGTGCTTCACTGTAAGTACACGGCTGTGGATGGCTGTGCTTAGTAAACAAAACAGTTCTCCTTCCCGTCGGAGATCGTTGGAAATCACCGGGCACTGGCGAGTAATCAGTGATTGACAGACGCAGCCGTGAATGGCGGTGCGGGTAGGGCACTCGCGCATGCACTATAAATGAAAAAAGACTAAAAATTGTGGAAAAAAAGGTTTTCTTTGTTTCTATTATAAAATTTTGCAAGGTGTTCTAGGGGCATAAAAGGGGCATAAATTATACATCTCATTTCCTGACTACCTATCACAGATTTGAAGGCCCCAGACACAGGCACAGGACAATGGAAACACACACAAAATTACCACATTCTGGAAAGAAAACACTTCAACGTATATTCTATGAGTCATAATGAGTCTTTAAAACATTAAATTAAGAATGTCAACGCTCAGTGATAATAATTAGCTGCTAGCAAAATGTGTATATACATAAAAACACCAAAATTATACAATTATAATAGTTTGCAGCGCTTCAAGCATGTCATTTTTTTCCACAAGTTTTTGGAAAATGCAGAAAAAAATGAAAACTTTTTTTTTACACAAAGTTGTCAATGTATAGGATATTTCTTCTAAACTTCTTTATATACTCTATATTTCTTCTATACTCAAAAATATATTTTGCTACTCCTCCTGAGCATGACAATGCCACATGTGAGACTTTTTCACAGTCTAGCTGAAGAAGGGATAAACAAAAGATTACCTGCGGTTTTAGTAGAGCAGTTGTCCACAGAGGAGATCAATGGACCAGGAAGAAATTGCCCAGGCAGCAGGCAGGAATATGGTGGATACATAGACCAGGGTCAGAACAGGCAGCAGGCTGACATCCAGGCAACAGGCAGGAACATGGTCCATAAAAAGTCCTGGGTCAGTAGAGGCAGCAGGCAGAGATATGGTTAGCATAACCAAAGTGTTGGTCCAGGCAGCAGACAGGAACATGTTTCAAAAAATGTCCTGGGTCAATACAGGCTGCAGGCAGAGATATGATCAGCACAGTCAAAGTATTGGTCCAGGCAGCAGGCAGGAACATCAAGCTTAGGGCCTCTGTCAGGTAGGACCGGGCCACGGGGGTAGAGGCTTCATCCCACCCAATCTCTTTGAAGTCTCCGGACAAACAGATCCTGTTCTGGGAATTACAAAACCTGGAGAAAACCAAAAACTGTTTTTTTCTACTCTGAAGCTCCTCACATATGTGAGACTCCTGTGTTATCTTGAATCCCACTACTACAGTAGCAGGGCAAAAAATCAATCCAAGCGGCAGGCAAAAAACATTGTCGATTTAACAGGCTGAGGTCAGTCCAGGAAAAAGGCATAAACGTGGTTGATAATCCAAACGGCAGGCAGAAGCATAGTTGATAAACTATGTATAATAATAATAATAATAATAATAATAATAAAAAACAGGCCATGGTCAGTTCAAGTGGAAGGCAGAAATGTGGTTTAGAAACAATCCAGACGGCAGGCAGAGGCAATGTCGTTAAACATGCCAGGGTCAGTTAAGGCGGTATGGTCAATCAAGGCAGCAGGCGAAAGATCAGCATAGAAATTAAAAATGGGGAAATTGCAGGCTGTTAAAAATAAGGGAAACTGGGGGGCGTGGCTGGAGCAGAAGCTGAATGGCTGCATAACCACACAACTCTGCTGTACTCACAGTGCCAGCACACAGCAGCGGTGGACCTGACACTCCAAAAGCAACCAGAGGAGAGGCAACAGCCCTGTGACCCTCAGGGAGAAGACAAAGAAGAAGAAAGCTGAGAGGAAACTCCTGAAACTAGAGTTTCCCCCTCAGCTGGATCACAGCAATCCCCAACATGGCAGCAGCAGCTCTGGATCCTCCTCCGCTCACAGAGGCAAGTCTCTGCAGTTTCTTCCTGTGACACCTGTTAGGGTTCCTTCACAATTGACTTTACTTCTAACTCTTGCCAAACGTCCCTATAGCATTTGACAGGCATTAGACAGGCGTTTGGGAAGCATTTTTAATGCTCCTCAAACACTCCCCAAACGCCCTATGTGCGGTTTTGAGGCGGTTGATAGGCGTTTGCCAAGCAATAAAACCGCACCACAAACGTCTATAATGAAGTTAAATGGTATTAACGCTCCGCAACGACCTCGCAACCATGTCGCAACCGCGTCACAAAAGCCTGATAGGCGTTTGAGCGGCACCATAAACTTGAATGGGAGGCTTCAACTCCTCCTGACTCCACAAGAGGCGTCAGTTTTGCCGCGATGCTAATGCTTCAGTGTGAACAGCACTGTGTGCTGCCACGTGCAGAATTTTCATAGGCGTTTGAGAAGCATTAAAAACACTTCCCAAACTCCTGTCTGACGCCTGCTGACAAAGCTAGTGTGAACTGAGCCTTAAGCAGAAAAACAGCTCTATCCTAATGCAGCCTGTCTCCCCTGCTTTCTCTACATCCTCTATTGAGAGCCCACCAAAATCTAAACCTAGAATGACAGATATTAAACCACAGCATGCTGTAACAGATTCTCACACTAATACTTCACATTCTACAAGTAATTTCTCAGATCCAATGGCTAATTTTCCTACTACTAGTCAGCCTAGTTCTGATACATTAATGAAGGAGATGCTCCTTTCATTAAGATCATCCATACAGTCAGATATCATTAACTCTATGCAACAAATCAAATTAGAGAGTAATGATCTTGGCGACAGAGCTGACCATGTTGAAACAAAAATGGGAGAATACGCCACTTCCTTTAACACCCTAGTAGACGCCCACAACGAAAAGGATGAAGAAATTGAATGGCTCAAAATAAAGGATAGATCACGACGTAACAACATTAAAATAAGAGGCATTCCAGAATCGATACAACCTGACCAATTTAGAGCATATACCCAAGAGCTCTTTCATTCCCTCCTACCTGATGCTACAAACACAGATCTGGCCATCAATAGAATACATCGCCTTCCAAAACCCTCCTATCTGCCAGATACAATACCTTGAGATGTCTTGATGAGAATTCATTTTTTTCATGTCAAAGAAAAAATCATGGAAATTGCGTGCAAACCCCAAAATTTGCATGCACAATTCTCCTCTTTAAAGCTTTCCACAGATTTATCTAAGCGCACCATGCAACTCAGAAAAAATATCCTCCCCATAACAAAAGCTCTACAAAACCACAAAATTATTTATCATTGGGGTCACCCCACTAAATTGATCGTCACCAGAAATTACTCAATCATCACAATCAACAGCCTAGAGGAAGGTCTGCAATGCCTTATAAAGTGGGAGATTCTCCCAGAAAGCAACCCACAACATTCTACCGCTACCAGAGTGGAACCTGGTCACTCACAAATGCCAAACTAAAAATTGATCGTATATTTGCAATCTTATCTCATGGCACTGAGGGTACTACCCTTACCGAACACACTACCTGTAAGTATGCCTGCCAATGGCAATATCACTTGCTTTGTTTTTGCCCTAAAAGTATTACGCAATTTTTGTTGCGTTCGGCTCTTGGCTAAGATCCTATTTTTTACTGATTTGTTATCTGTTCAGTTATCTGTATTTGTTTATATTTTTCCTTTTTGTTTCTGCTATCGTGTAATTCCTGATAGTGTAAATGGTTTAACTGACATGTGCATAAAAATGTATTGCCGTTTTAAGGGCCCCTTGGTTAAGCCTCAATTAATATTGGTAAATATATCTATTCAATGGGTATAAAAATTATCTCTATTAATTTCAATGGCTTGAATCATCCGGCCAAATGTACAAACATGTGGAAACAGGCATTTAATAATAAATGTGATATACTCTGTGTTCAAGAGATTCATTTCATAGATTTGGCCCCTCCTAAATGCTCACACAAAAAGTTTCCACATGTCTATACTGCGAATGCCTCTAAAAAAAAAGAGGAGTACTCACTGCTATAAAGATACACTAAACTTTGTTCTTCATAACAATATCTCAGACCCCAAAGGACAGTACCTGATTCTTATATGTACTATAGATAATACAGATTACACTATTGTAAATTCATATGCACCTAATACTCATCAAAAAAGATACTTTACCAAGCTCTTCAAACTAATCTCCAAAAATCATTCTGGTTCCCTTATACTATGCGGTGGCTTCAACCTCGTAGTTGACAGATACCTAGACACAACAAAATCTCAAAAAAAGACTACCCCCACCCTATACCCCTTTCTAATAAATGAAGGTGTCTATGACGTTTGGAGGTGTCAACATGCAGGTGAAAGAGATTACCCCTTTTTTTCAGCTAGACACCAATCTTATTCAAGAATTGACCTTATATTGGCAGATAAATGGCTACTGCAAAATGTTAGCACATCAACCATAGGCAAATAAATGTGGTAGTTTCAATTACTATTTCGGATAACCACTTATTGAAACCACACAACCTCTGGCGCGTAAATTCGTCCATTATAAAAATTCCCAACAATAACTTGATACTTGAAAAACATCTTGAGAAGTTCTTCCATATAAATTCGCAATCTGTATCAAACTCTGGCACCCTTTGGTGCGCTCAAAAAGCATATATACGTGGTATAATTTTACAAATGAGCGCTAAAACTAAAAAGCAAAGAAGTAAACAGCTTAATGATTTACTACAGGATATTCACAAACTAGAAATGCAAGATAAAGCTCAAATTGATCAAACCACCTCGAATACACTCTCCAGACTAAGGAACAAATTACGTTCCTTACTAATGTACCAATTTGATACGCAAAGATTAAAACTCAACTACTACTCTAACGGAAACAAAGCAGGGAAATACCTAGCAAATAAAATGAAATCCCTGCATACTAGAACTAAAATACCGTATCTTATCAACCCAAAAGATAAAACTAAAATCACTAATCCTCAAGAAATAGCAAATTAATTTGCTAGTTACTACGATTCGCTTTATAACCTAAATCAAGACAAATTTCTTACGAACTCACAACTAAGTATCCTATACTCCCCTAAATTAAACTCCAATAAATTACATAAACAGAACAATAGAAAAACTACCCAATGGAAAAAATCCGGGACCAGATCGATTTTCCAGCGAATACTATAACATTTTCAAAAATACCTCATCTAAACCAACTATACACCAACTATACGCGTTTTCTTCTGCCTCATTACCTTCCGAAATCCTACAAGCATTAATTGTAACAATCCCAAAATCAGGTAAATATCCAGATAACCCACAAAATGTCAAGCCTATTTCTTTATTAAGTACTGATACGAAGATCTACGTTAAATGTATAGCGTGCAGAATGGCCAATATGCTCCTAGATTTGATCAAGCCTGATCAGATAGGCTTTACTAAAGGTAGACAAACATCTGACGCAACCGGGAGACTAATCAACATAAAACATTACGTAGACTCACATAAAATTCCTTGCTCTGGACGCAGAGGCTTTTGATAGGATACACTGGACATACATGTTCCAAGTACTGCAAAAATTTGGATTTTCAGGAACAATTATTAATGCTATTTCAGCACTTTACTCAAATCCTTCCGCACAAGTCTATGTATCTAACATGCTATCCAACATGCTATCCAAACCATTCTTAATTATGAATGGTACTAGACAAGGATGTCCATTGTCACCACTAATTTTCAACCTATCAATTGAACCTCTTGCTGAAACTATAAGAAACAATCCAGATATACATGGCTTCTTTATAGGTAAAAAACACCACAAAGTAACGCTCTTTGCGGATGACATCATTTTAATGCTAACTAATCCTTCTACTTCTTTAGCAGCAATTCAACAAACTTGCATACCATTCAGTAATATTTCATATTATAAAATAAATGCATCCAAATCTAATATCCTAAATCTAGGTGTAGAGCACTTTCTAAAATGCACCTCCAAAACAAATGAAGCAATTCCTTATCTTGAAATATTATTGACAAACTAAACCTCTGACCTAGGAACTCTCAATTATTCTAAATTAATTCCAAAATTCAAACCCCTTTAATCAAATGGCTAAACATGAACTATCCTGGTCTGGCAGACTGGCCACATTTAAAATGTTCATATTGCCACAGATTTTACATCTATTTAGATCAATTCCAATCCCAATTAAATCTTCATTATTAACAAAACTACGATCTATGCTTAAAAGATACGTCTGGGGAAATATGCTCACATAATATATTAATCAAACACAAAAAAATAGGAGGAATGGGATTTGTTGACATTAGGGACTATCACAAAGCATCATTATTAGACCAACTTAAACATTGGTTTATAGTGGAAGATGATACAAAATGGGGTGACATTGAAAAAACTGCAGCCTCTACTACAGATTTAAGCGCCATACTACTAGCAAGCTCATGGTAAAGGATTCCCACTAGTAAAACAACACAAACTATATGAGCCTCAATTGAAGCCTGGAAATTCTTAAGCTCCATGCCTATAGATACTCTCCGAATAAGTTCTCTTCCTATACCTATAACATCCTTAGAAGTCGTAATGCCTAGCATAGATATCTCAAATTGGAAACATAATGGCATACACACAATACAAGATATTTGTGTTTAAAACAACATTACAAATTTTTAATTCCTTATGAAAGAATTTAACCTCCTCCCTTCTGAAAAATCAACCTATACAGTCATTCAGTAAAAACAATATATATACCTAAAGTATCTTTACAGTTCTATAGCTCCGCTACTCCTAAATCAGGTAGTATAACGCTATTTTATAACTTTCTACAATGTAAATCAGAATTTAATAAGACTACTCCCTTAATCAAGTGGGAAAAAGACTGAAATCTCTAATGAGCTGTGCAAATGTGCATTTGGGAATGTGTTTTCAGCCACTAAATATGTTAACCTTTGTGAGCTAACGCACAAAATTTCCACAAGATGGTATCTAACTCCTTATCAAATGGCCAAATTCTCAGAACAACATAGTCCTCAATGCTGTAGAAACTGTGGTCAGATTGGTACTCTATTACATATATTATGGACATGTAAAAATATTAGAAGCTATTGGTATAAAGTCTTCCACATGATATCGGAAATTATTGGGATATTAAAACAACCAGATCCTACCTTGACCATTTTGAATATAAATATAGATACATATCCAATTCATTATAGACTTTTAGTGACACATATTCTTCTAGCATGAAGACTTACCATTACTAGACACTGGAAAAAAGACTTAGCCCCTTCTCTAAATGAAGTCATTGAGCTAGTCTAGACCCACTTCATCAATGAGAAATCTTTAGCTTACCTAAACGACAGAATTGCTAAATTTGACAAAGCTTGGAAACCCTGGATCACCTGGTTCAGAACTGTAACCTAAGTTATTATGTGTAACCTTTTTTTTTGCGTACTCTAAAGTGATTATTCCGTGGAACTAGTAGGACTGTTAAGAATTATTCAATATTTCCTTTTTTACTTTGTTAAACTTTACCGCAACACCTATACTGTGATATTGTGTAGCTTTTCACTGTCCTATTTTTGTTTTTTTGTTGTTGTAACTATATTTGTAAAACCAAATAAAAATGTATTATGGAAAACAAAATAAGGGAAACTAATATTTTAGTAATGTGTGATAAAGTTGAAAGCAGTCTCCGATGCATAGGCCTGGTTGGGAGGGACATTTGGGACGATGAAAACTGGTGTCTTTCCTAACTCCCCCTTTTTTGCATACCCTACATTTTTTTTGCCATCTTCTTCCTGTTTCTGATGGTGGAATGTTCTCAGGGAAATGGTGTTCATTAAGTCTGCTGACACAATCGGAGCGAATGCTTTGTGGTTGGGATCCTTCCTGATGGATTAGGGCAGTGGCGATATCTTCTATAAATTTGAGGAAGGTGGTAGGTCTTTCTATTGACTTTGATAGGTGATGTATGCATTAACAATGGCCATATGGAAAAAGTATATTGCAACTTTTGTGTACTAGAAGAGGGACTTCCTTGTTGATAAATAAGGCTGCAGCATCTGATTGTTTAAATCCATCCCCCCCTTCATGAATTGATTGTAATTGTAGCTATATAAACGAATAAAGCTAGTAAGAGCATATAAATTATGCGCTTAGTATTGGTGAATTAGCACAAAACAACAAACAAACCAAAAAGGTGCTGTCTTGATATTATAAAAACAAATTAACATAAATAATGATGGTCATATATTAAAAAATAAATACATGAAATAGAACTTCCACCTAGGTTTGACAGAGTGTAATAAGGAGAGTCAAGTCCACCTTGATACTTCTTGTAAGGACAGTCTCTGTATTTGAAAAATTCACTCCAGCACCACTGTGTTCTTTAAGTGACTAGCACCCCATCAAAATTAACACTCACCAGAACATGGCGGAAACCAAGCTTATCAAAATATCCTCCTTTTAGGCTCGCCACACACCACCATTCAGTACATAAATAAAAAGTACAAACGCATCACATAGCCAATGTCCCCCATAAAATTGGTTAGGTTGTAACGCTATCATCTCACCATGCTTCTGTGTGCAGCCTGCTGTTCCACTTCCGGGTAGGAGAGCGTACATCACTTTCAGTGAACATGCTGACGTTATGTATGGTCACGTCCTGACATGTTTTGTCATTATGATTTCCTCTGAGGGTGTGCTGAAGGCTCTCCTGCCCCCTCCCTCCTGTCAGGTGACCTATAGCAAGCAGCTTGCTATGGGGGCACCCACTGCTCCATGTGGTGTCCATTCATACATGGAGCCATGGTTTGGCCCCACCCCTCTCTCTCTTCATTGGCTGTGATTGGCAGCCAATGGCTCCCGCTTTCTGTCTCAGCCAATGAGGAGGAAGAGACCAGGGACAGCCGAGGCTGTCGTGCACATTGCTGGATCGTGATGAGGCTCAGGTAAGTATTGAGAGGCTCAGATAAGTATTGGGGGCACTGCTGAACACAGGTTTTTTACCTTCATGCATAGAATGTATGAAGGTAAAAACGCTGAGTCTTTACAACCACTTTAACTAGTTGCCGACCGCAGATAGCCGAATGACGGCTTCACTGCGGCCGGCCAGTTCTGGGTGGACGTCATATGACGTCCCCCCAGAACGCGCTCTCCTGCGCGCCCCAGGGGGCGCGCACCCGGCGATCTCCGTGATCGCTGTGTCCTACGGACACAGCTGATCACGTGATGTGGTAAAAGGCCGATCCAACGGCCTTTTACCACGTGATCAGCGGTGTCCAATGACACGCTGATCACAGGGAAATGTAAGTGCCGGTTCTCGGCTGCACTTTCCTCACGCTGTCAGATCGTGAGGAAAGTACTGCCGAGAACCGGCAGTTGTCACAGCGGGGACTGGCACCGATCATCAGGACACTGATGATCAGTGCCCTGATGATCGGTGTCCAGCAGTGCCACCCGCAAGTTCCGCCCACCTGTGCCCAGCAGTGCGCCCACTAGCTCCGCCCACCTGTGCCCAGCAGATCACCCACCTGTGCCCAGCAGTGCACCCACCTGTGCCCAGCAGTGCACCCACCTGTGCCACTCTGCAGTGTCACACACCTGTGCCCAGAAGTGCCACCTACCTGTGCCCAGAAGTGCCACCCACCTGTGCCCACCCACCTGTGCCCACCAGTGCCACCCACCTGTGCCCACCCACCTGTGCCCACCCACCAGTGCTGCCCACCAGTGCCACCCACCAGTGCAGCCCAGCAGTGCTGCCAGTCAGTGCCACCAGTCATTGCCCAGGGATTGTGACAGTCAGTGCCGCCAGTCAGTGCCCAGCAGTGATGCCAGTCAGTGCCGTCTATCAGTACCCATCATCAGTGTCACCTATCAGTGCCGCCTATCAGTGCTGCATATTAGTGCCGCCTATCTGTGACACCTCATTAGTGCTGTCTATCAGTGCCGCCTATCCGTGCCACCTCATTAGTACTGCCTATCAGTGCCCTTTAGTGCTGCCTATCAGTGCCGCCTCATCAACGCACATCAGTGAAGGAGAAAAAATACCTGTTTGAAAAATTTTATAATAGAAACAAAGAAAACTTTTTTTTTTCTTCAAATTTTTTGCATTTTTTTATTTATAGCGCAAAAAGTAAAGCACCCAGTGGCAATTAAATACCACCAAAAGAAAGCTCTATTTGTGAGAAAAAAATGATCAAAATTTCATATGGGTACAATGTTGCATGACCGCGCAATTGTCAATCAAAGTGCGGCAGCGCTGAAAGCTGAAAATTGGCCTGGTAAGGAAGGGGGTATAAGTGCCTGGTAGGCAAGTGGTTAAGTCCCAAGCAAAAAGCCATAAACTCTTTATGGTAGACCCGGGTGTGTTAATCCACTTGTATAATGGCTGCAGCTCTTCTAGCAAGGTATTGTATACCACAGGCTATGGTTTGACAAAAGAGCGATTGTGGGCTCCAAAACATGTACCCATCATGCTTTGATGTCAATACGTCCCGATGTCACTTCCAATTCCAGTCCTAGCGCTGGCTTGCGATCCAGTGCGGCTATATTTTCTGCTGGAGGAAGGCACAGCCTGCCATATGGACTTAATCTGCAGTCTGACAGAGTCCAGCTGTGCAGTGTTAGTTTTCTGCCACACATAGCATTTTGCTTTTAGGCAGCACATTCTCCCAAAAGGATTTTGGCTTCCTCAGGTAAGTTTTGGCAAACTTTAATCTGGATTTTTTTATGTTTCTGTGTCAGCAGTGGGGTCCTCCTGGGTCATCCATTTTCATTCAGATAGTGACATATAGTGCGAGGTGACACAGTTGTACTCTGTGCCCGAAGGTCAGCTTGAATTTGTCTGGAAGTTGATCGAGGCTCTTTTGCTACCATTTGAACAATCCTTCATTGCAATCTTTGACACAGGAACATTAAGATCTCTGGAGATGGACTTGTATCCTTGAGATTGTCCATGCTTTTTCACAATTTTTGCTCTAAAATCCTCAGACAATTCTTTGCTGATCTTTCTCTTCTCCATGCTCCATGTGACACACAGAGACACACAACAGAAAGGCTGAGCCAGTTTTTTGCCATTTTAACTGGTTGCCGGTGTGATTTCTATATTGTCAGCACCTGTTAAATGATACTGGTGAGTTTAATTACAAATTACAGGAGCATCACAAACTTGGAATGCAATTATTTCTTACAATTTTGAGAAGGTGCCAATAATTTTGTCCAGTCCATTTTTGGGGTTTTGCATGGAATGTGTCAGGTTTGGCTTTTTTTTTCTCCACTTTTTGTGTCATACCAATACAAACAAAAGAAATAAACTTAAGAATTCCTAAACATTTGTAATTGCAACAATTTTCTGGGTGAAGTGGTGCATTATCTGACAATGAAATGCAGGGGTGCCAATATTTTTGGCCATGACTATAGGTGCGAATAATCACTAATGATTATGCAGTTCTCCAAATTTTTGTTCAATGACATTTTCTGCAACAATATGTGTAGCAATCACTAGAGATTAATCATAGGTGATCACTGGCAAACTTATTAGCATGTTCGTACAACCTTGGTTAGTGCATTGTTATATGTGTATGCTTGGTTGTTGTCATTATTTGTAGAGATGAGCGAATCGAACATGACGAAGTGGAATTCGTTCCGAAGATTTGGAAAAATTCTATTCGCGACGAATCCGAAGATTAGCAAACTTCGGATGCACGAATCGAATTTTCCCAAAAATGGCGGCGACATGTGTGGAGACGGAGAAAATGGACAGAGAAGATGGGGCGGGGATCTCTGGGAAGGCGCGCAGACAAGGCGCGCTGACCCATAATGCATTCATGACATGTGATCGCATTAGCCAATCAGCAGCCAGCCAGCACTGTGTAATGGTGGAGCTATAAATTGCGGCCATCTTAGAATTCTCCATTAGCCTCCAGTCATTCAAGAGAGACAGACCTGTGTGTATTAAGGGACAGAGTTAGGGCCACAGAGACTTTAGGGCCACAGAATCGTTACTCAGGGACACAGAATCGTTACTCAGGGACACAGAATCGTTACTCAGGGACAAACAATCGTTACTCAGGGACACACAATCGTTACTCAGGGACACAGAATCGTTACTCAGGGACACACAATCGTTACTCAGGGACACAGAATTGTTACTCAGGGACAAACAATCGTTACTCAGGGACACACAATCGTTACTCAGGGACACACAATCATTACTCAGGGACACACAATCGTTACTCAGGGCCACAGAATCGTTACTCAGGGACACACAATCGTTACTCAGGGACACAGAATCGTTACTCAGGGACAAACAATCGTTACTCAGGGACACAGAATCGTTACTCAGGGACACAGAATCATTACTCAGGGACACACAATCGTTACTCAGGGACACAGAATTGTTACTCAGGGCCACAGCTATCAAAGAATCGAAAATTTAAAGTGACATACACCCTTTTTTTTTTTGGTGGCTGTCGTGCACAGTTGGTGCTGCAGTTTGCCGATTGTGCTAAATAAACTGACTTTCTGCTTCACAACCACTATTGTACGTTCAAAGAGTTAGATCCATTTACACGCCGGCTGGCGGTAATATTTTTTGGGTGATTAGTGCATTCCAGTGACATAAACGTACAGTTTCCAGCCAACGGCAAGCTGCAATTGACCGATTGTGCTAAATAAACTGACTTTCTGCTTCACAACCACTATTGTACGTTCAAAGAGTTAGATCCATTTACACGCCGGCTGGCGGTAATATTCTTTGGGTGATTAGTGCATTCCAGTGACATAAACGTACAGTTTCCAGCCAACGGCAAGCTGCAATTGACCGATTGTGCTAAATAAACTGACTTTCTGCTTCACAACCACTATTGTACGTTCAAAGAGTTAAATCCATTTACACGCCGGCTGGCGGTAATATTTTTTGGGTGATTAGTGCATTCCAGTGACATAAACGTACAGTTTCCAGCCAACGGCAAGCTGCAATTGACCGATTGTGCTAAATAAACTGACTTTCTGCTTCACAACCACTATTGTACGTTCAAAGAGTTAGATCCATTTACACGCCGGCTGGCGGTAATATTTTTTGGGTGATTAGTGCATTCCAGTGACATAAACGTACAGTTTCCAGCCAACGGCAAGCTGCAATTGACCGATTGTGCTAAGTAAACTGACTTTCTGCTTCACAACCACTATTGTACGTTCAAAGAGTTAAATCCGGTTTTATTTTTGGGGTGCTTATTGAATTAAAGAGTATGTCAGACAACACGCAGAGGAGTGGCAGAGGAGGCAATGTTTCAGGAGCGAGCAGACGTGGCAGCAGAGGAAGGGGTCGAGGCAGCACTAGTCGCAGCCAGAGGCCAGTGCTCCCGGTGTCATCCAGCGGTCATGTCTCCACCGACAACCCTGCCGTCATCGATTGGTTGACTCGGTCGTCTTCCTCTTCCCAGGTCACCTCTGACACCTACAGCCAACGGTCGGTGGGTACGTCAGACACAACCGTTAGTTGGCATGGCCCGGGAGCAAGCCCACTGAAATCACGTGTCCTCGACCTGCCCCTGTCCTTTGGTGTTCCCTCACCAAGCGAAGTATCGCATGCTGTGGGCTCAGCCCCACTGTACAGTGAGGAAGAGCTAACAGAGGGCGGTCAGGAATGGGGGGAGACATTCGCCTCTTCAGCAGCCAGGCGAAGAAGTACTGGCGAGGAGAGTGGCTCGGTAGCCGGTCTAGAGACAGGTCTGTCTCCTGACCCACACGCAGCCGAGGGGGCTAGTAGTGACGCGGAGACCCTAATTGATGATGATGAGGCTGATCGCACTTGGCAGCCTTGTCGTCATCAGGCTATTGCTTCCGCATCATCAGGAGAAGAGGGTGCCAGCTTGCCAGCGAGCAAAACAGTCGGTGGGTTGCCCAGGAGGCAGCAGGGTCGCAGCAGTGTCAGTGGAGCCAAACGGCCACGGAGTAGAGCACCAGCTCCACTGCAGCCTACCACCACGGCCAGTAGTGGTGCCGGTGTGCACGGAGGAAGTAGCAGTCAGCCAGTGAGGAGTAGCGGGGGCAAAGTTTCCTACTCGGCGGTGTGGCAATTTTTCGTCAAGCTGCCCGAGGAAGTAAACGTAGCCGTATGTCGACTATGTGGCCAGAAAGTCAAGCGTGGCCAGGGGGCCAATGTTGGGACTACAGCGTTGCGTCAGCATATGCAGCGTCGCCATTCGGTGGCCTGGGAAAACCGTGATAAAGATACGGCGGTTCTGCCTGCCCCAGCCCCCGCTCCATCACCCGCTCCGTTACTTGCTCCGTCACCCGACGTCAATCGCCCTCTATCAGCCAGTTAAGGCTCCAACACCTCTGCTGAGGGGAGTTGTCGCTCGTTGGCATCTTCCGCTCGTTCAGATGCTCCTTCTCCTGCTACTCCTCTTCACGGATTCCGTCAGCAGTCTTTCTTGGAATCCGTTTCCAAGAGACAACAGTTTGCGAGCACGCACCCGACGGTGCAGAAGCTGAACGTCCTCCTGTCCAAGTTGCTGGTGCTGCAGTCCCTCCCTTTCCAAGTGGTGGACTCAGCACCTTTCCGAGAAATGATGGCTTGTGCCGAGCCACGGTGGAGAGTGCCAAGCCGGCATTTCTTCGCCAAAAAGGCAGTGCCAGCCCTGCATTCACATGTAGAAGAGATGGTGGGCCAGTCTTTGAGCATGTCGGTCTCTGCCAAAGTGCACGGCAGCGCCGACGTGTGGAGCTGTAACTACGGTCAGGGACAGTACATGTCATTTACGGCCCACTGGGTGAACGTGGTGCCGGCACAGCCGCACCAGCAACTTGGACAGGTCACACCGCTTTTGTCTCCACGTTTGCACGTCCTTGGTCCAGCAAAGATGTCCGCCTCTACCACCTCTTCTTCCGCCGTGTCCTCAGCCGCCACCCCCGTGCCAAGTCCCATTACCCGACCGGCATATCACATGTGCAGGGCGCAACGGTGTCACGCTGTGCTGCACCTGGTATGCCTTGGCGAACGTAGTCACACAGGGGAGGAACTTCTGAGTGTAATGAACAGAGAAATCGACAGATGGCTGTCTCCGCGCAAACTGAAAATCGGAACCATGTTGACCGACAACGGAAAGAACATGGTGTCTGCTCTGCGTCAAGGAAGGTTGTGTCATGCACCATGCATGGCTCACGTGTTCAATCTGGTTGTCAAGCGGTTCCTAAAATCCACCATCCCACTGCAAGACATCCTTAAAATGTCACGTAAACTTTGCATGCATTTCAGCCATTCCTACACCGCAAAGCACACCCTCCTTGAGCTGCAGCGGCAGAACGGAATTCCACAGCATCGCCTGATCTGCGACGTTGCAACAAGGTGGAATTCAACCCTACATATGTTAGACCGCCTTTACGAACAGCGAAAGGCCATCACCGATTTCCTGATGTTACAAGCGGATAAAGGTACTCCCCTGTGTAACTTAGATGTCAGCCATTGGCAGCTCATGCGTGACACCTGCCGCTTGCTCAGGCCCTTTGAGGAGGCCACGCTATTCGTGAGTCGGCAGGACTATGGGATGAACGACGTCATTCCTCTGTTGCACGTCCTGGAACAAATGATGTTAACAATGGCTGGTCAGGGTGCGGTAGACGTGGCGCACAGATCTCAACACCACATGACCCCTGTGGGGGCAGGACAGGAAGAAGAGGAGGAGGTAGAGGAGGACATTGGTGCTCAGGAATTATTGAGTGAAATGGGTGGTTTTTCCACTCAGCGGACAGGAGTGGAGGAGCAGGAGCATCTGGTAGAGGAGGAGGAGGAGACAGAGGACCCAGACGCACCGTGGCAGTATGCTGTGGAGATGGAGGCAGGGAGTCCCTCGCATTCCTTGGCACAAATGGCCCATAGCATGCTCGGTTGCTTGCGTAGCGACAGCCGAATAATAACCATCAGACAGAGGGATGACTTTTGGCTGTCCACCTTGTTGGACCCTCGCTACCGTTCAAAAATGGTGGCCTTTTTCACACCTGCTGAGAGGGAGGCCAAAATAAAGTACTATAAAAACCACCTATGTAGTCAGTTGGTCTCTGCCTTTCTGCGCCAACGTCCATCCTCAGACACTGTGGGCCCTGTGCGCTCGCGTTCCGCTGCCATGGCAGCAGGGGAGGGGTGGGGTGGTAGGAGCAGTGGCAGCTCCACCAGCAGCGGCTGCCTCAGTCTGCAGTCGATGATGAGTAGCTTTCTTCACCAGCGCAGTGAGGAAACTACTAACCAGCCACAGCAGCAGCAGCATCAGGTGGACCTGGAGCAGGACCTCAAACAACAGGCTTGGGCCTACTTGGACAGCACCCTGCCAACCGAGGTAGACAATCCCCTTGACTACTGGGCAACGAAACTTGACCTTTGGCCCCAACTAGCTGAATTTGCCCTTGAAAGGCTGTCATGCCCGGCCAGTAGCGTGGCATCGGAGCGCGTGTTTAGTGCGGCAGGAGGTATTGTAACTCCGCGGAGGACACGACTGTCCACCCAAAGTGTGGAGAGACTCACGTTTGTGAAAATGAATCAGGCGTGGATTAGTCTGGATTTCAAACCACCAGTTCCTGACACAACTGACTAAATCCGCCATGAATCATGCCCCAAACATGTTATTAGGGACAAATGGAAGACCTCCACCTGATCCGTACATTTGTATATATATTTTATTGAGAGGCTGCTGGTCGGCCGACTCATGTTTTGCACATTTTTAATGACTTATACTCTGCAGGTCGGGCCCCTCATGAATTGGGGTTTTTAAATTATTTATACTTCGCTGGACGACCGTCACATGAATTGAACCTTTTAAATGACTTATAGTCTGCTGGTCGGGCCCCTCATGAATTGGTGTTTTTAAATTATTTATACGTCGCTAGACGACTGTCACATGAATTTAAACTTTTTAATTATTTATAGTCGACCAGTTCCAGACCGATGGAATAGCAATTTTTTAAAATATTTATTTGACACGTGTTGTCCATCTCATCATATGTACTTATTGTCCGCTGTCCGGACAGCTCATGAATTACTTTTTGTATATAGCCTTCCAAACCACTCTCAGAATAAGTCATGATATTCATGCTGTGTATAGCCTTATAGGCCAATGGTCAATCAAGTCATGATTGTTATAGTGTGTATAGCCTTATAGGCCGCTGTCTTTACAACTTTATAATTCCATGCAGTATATAGCCCTATCGGCCACTTTCTGGCATCCAGTTGCTGTAGCCCCCATCACCACACTGTGCCACGGGCCCCTGTACCGCCTTCTCATACTGCTGCCAGATCCATCCTCTGCCATGTGCGTCTTTGTCGTCTGCTCACGCTGCTGGGTTCCAGTTTTAAACCTAGGCCTGTGTATGGCTTCCGAATACTGCTGCCTCCACCGCCACCCTGCGCCATGTGCCTCTGTCGTCTGCTCACGCTGCTGACGGCTTCCGCTTTGTAACCTAGGCCTGTGTATGGCTTCTGAATACTGCTGCCTCCACCGCCATCCTGCGCCATGTGCCTCTGTCGTCTGCTCACGCTGCTGACGGCTTCCGCTTTTTAAACTAGTCCTGTGTATGTCTTCCGAATACTGCTGCATCCACCGCCACCCTGCGCCATGTGCCACTTTCGGGTCTCCTCACACTGCTGCCAGGTCCATACTGATTCATGGCCCCCTGTACCGGCTCCTCATGAACGTGGTTCAGTGGGTTTGCATCACTTAACGGCAAATCGTTGACAAATGCTGGGACGTTCAGTGTTGTGCGCATTAAGCCAGACACCAAAGGGCAGCACAGACCTGTTATTACTCGCTCAAGCATGGCTGAACAAAACCAGTCTCTACCACAAATTGGACCCAGACCTGCCCAGGGTCTCGTAACTAGATTGCACGGAGGAGTAGAGTCCGTTATCGGAATTAAATAGACAAAACGCCACACCAAAAAGAGTGGCCATTTCCAACACTTATTCCAGAAAGAGGAACAACCCGTTTCATATACGGCCCGTAGACGTTTCACGTCTGCCACATTCAGTCGATTTAAGACGCAAGCTCCACTTCCTGTGGTCTCTGACCGTCGATATACCTTTAAGTGTCAGCTTTGAAGCTATATTCCCTCCGGAGCACTGACATTGGTGCCCTTCCGTCAACATGCCTTTAAGTTTCAGTTTTCAACCATATTCCCCACACAAACTCTTGGGTATCCCAGAAGCTGCTCAGCGGGTCAGGGCAATAAAGCTCCCGGTTCGCAGGTTGTTCCGTCTTATGGATGGAAGTACGACGGTATATGATCTTCTTCGCACCCACGGCATTACCTCATAAAATTTCTGCATTGCATCTGCAATCACAACGCTGACTTCCCGGATCGCCACTCAGCCATTGGACTCTTGATAGTCGTCTCCCCACACTGCTGCTGGGGGGACTTTTTAACCTAGGCCTGTGTATGGCCTTCAATTGAAGCTGCTTCCGCTCCGCCACTCTGCCATTGGACTCTTGATAGTCGTCTCCCCACGCTGCTGCTGGGGGGACTTTTTAACATAGGCCTCTGTATGGCCTTTAATTGAAGCTGCTTACGCTCCGCCACTCTGCCATGGGCCTCTTGGGTATCCCAGAAGCTGCTCAGCGGGTCAGGGCAATAAAGCTCCCGGTTCGCAGGTTGTTCCGTCTTATGGATGGAAGTACGACGGTATATGATCTTCTTCGCACCCACGGCATCACCTCGTAGAATCTCTGCATTGCATCTGCAATCACAACGCTGACTTCCCGGATCGCCACTCAGCCATTGGACTCTTTATAGTCGTCTCCCCACACTGCTGCTGGGGGGACTTTTTAACCTAGGCCTGTGTATGGCCTTCAATTGAAGCTGCTTCCGCTCCGCCACTCTGCCATTGGACTCTTGATAGTCGTCTCCCCACGCTGCTGCTGGGGGGACTTTTTAACCTAGGCCTGTGTATGGCCTTCAATTGAAGCTGCTTCTGCTCCGCCACTCTGCCATTGGACTCTTGATAGTCGTCTCCCCACACTGCTGCTGGGGGGACTTTTTAACATAGGCCTCTGTATGGCCTTCAATTTAAGCTGCTTACGCTTCGCCACTCTGCCATGGGCCCCTGTACCACCTCCTCTTGCTGCTGCCAGGTCCAGAGTGTGTCATGGGTCCCTGTACGGCCTCCCATTGCTGCTGACTTCATCGCCAGACTCTGCCATGTGCCACTTTCAGGTCTCCTTACACTGTTGGTGGGTTCCATTTTGTGATAGGGTGCTGTATGGCCTTCCATTGCTGCTGCCTCCACCGCCACCCTGCGCCATGTGCCTCTGTCGTCTGCTCACGCTGCTGACGGCTTCCGCTTTTTAACCGAGGCCTGTGTTTGGCTTCCGAATACTGCTGCCTCCACCGCCACCCTGCGCCATGTGTCTCTGTCGTCTGCTCACGCTGCTGACGGCTTCCGCTTTTTAACCTAGGCCTGTGTATGGCTTCAGAATAATGCTGCCTACACCGCCACCTTGCGCCATGTGCCTCTGTCGTCTGCTCACGCTGCTGCCAGGTCCATACTGATTCATGGCCCCCTGTACCGGCTCCTCATGAACGTGGTTCAGCGGGTTTGCATCACTTAACGGCAAACCGTTGACAAACGCTGGGACGTTCAGTGTTGTGCGCATTAAGCCAGACACCAAAGCGCAACACAGACCTGTTATTACTCGCTCAAGCATGGCTGAAAAAAACCAGTCTCTACCACAAATTGGACCCAGACCTGCCCAGGGTCTCGTAAGTAGATTGCACGGAGGAGTAGAGTTCGTTATTGGAATTAACTGTGAGGGACTTTTAAACCTAGGCCTGTGTATGGCCTTCAATTGAAGCTGCTTCTGCTCCGCCACTCTGCCATTGGACTCTTGATAGTCGTCTCCCCACGCTGCTGCTGGGGGGACTTTTTAACATAGGCCTCTGTATGGCCTTCAATTTTAGCTGCTTACGCTCCGCCACTCTGCCATGGGCCCCTGTACCGCCTCCTCATGCTGCTGCCAGGCCCGTAATCTGCCATGGGCCCCCGTACCGACTCCTCATGCTGCTGCCAGGCCCGTAATCTGTCATGGGCCCCTGTACCGCCTCCTCATGCTGCTGCCAGGTCCAGAGTGTGTCATGGGTCCCTGTACGGCCTCCCATTGCTGCTGTCTCCATCGCCACACTCTGCCATGTGCCACTTTCAGGTCTCCTCACACTGCTGGTGGGTTCCATTTTGTCATAGGGTGCTGTATGGCCTCCCATTGCTGCTGCCTCCACCGCCACACTGTGGCTCCACACTCTGGTTTTGGCCCCGTGACTGCCCAAATGAGTGAAGTGTGCGGTGATTCTAAGATCGACGGCACTCATCTGCATGTCATACTGACTGACAGTATTATTTCTCTTCCCCAGCAGACTCCAAGGGCATTTAAATTAAAGGTACAGTGTTCTGCACTAATATAAAGGCTCTCTGAAGCCTAGAAACACCCTTTTTATAAGTTAAATTCGCAGCGAATATATTCGGCTCGAAGCGAATTTACTCGGCGAATTCGGCGAATCAGCCGAACCGAATTTTTGAATAATTCTCTCATCTCTAATTATTTGTAGAAAGCTATACAGCAGCCCAGCTATTTTGTGCAGCAGATCTCTTCCAGAAGAAGCAGAATGAAAAATGTATTGGTATATTGGAGGATCATCAGCTATTATCTGAAGACTCCAAGCATTTCTGAAAGCATTTCTGGAGCTAGAGCTTTGTTTCTGGATTGGAGATATAAGTAACGCTTTCTCACATTTCACTGAATTTCTCTGTATTTTGCTTCTGTGATGTTTCTATCCAATCCATTTTAAAAATTGATTGTAATTTCTCCTTAAACTGTCTCCGGATAGGAGGGTGGGGTAAGTCTATTGTTGTAAAACATAATTCCATTTTACAGTACTGCAAGTATAAAATAAATTATTGCAGTCTGGCAATTTTGAGGCACGCATGTGCCATAGTGTAAATTTAGCTGTGTCTAAACCCCTGTTCTAAGAATGACACATTCAAGTGTTTGTGCTACATAAGGCTTCAAGTGACAAAACTAACTACTTGCAGTCAAAGCCTGATATAACTACTTTTCCAGAAATTATAAAATAAATTTGCAATGTCTATGCACATCTCATGCACACTGAGAGTTTGCTCAGCTCCTCTGAATGCCTTTTTTCCTGGCAGGATAAAAGCTGCTTAAAAAACACGCATATTGCACATGGGTTATGCATTTATGCACATTAACACAGTCTATTGGCCTAGCTTTAAGGTGTGTTTAGGTTTATGAGCGTATCAAGTTTTTTTTTTGCCCAAATGCCCCTCTCTTGAATGTTCTGGTGGTTTTTCTGCCCTTAAAATAGGGATGTACTGATACAATTTTTTTTTACACCCAGTACGAGTGCCGATACCTTTTTTTTGCACTTGGCTATACCAATTACTGTACCTGCCAGCAACTGTTTTGTGGGAACCCTGCTGACAACTGAATGATGAATTCCAAAGGACACGGCTGCCCCGCACCTTAACCACTTCGACTCTCACACCTGTTCACTCCTTATGGGCCAGAGCAATTTTTTCATTTCTGCTATGAAACTGGTTATTTGGCGATAACTTTGTCATTATTTAAGGTAACAACATAACACAAATATGTTTTGTTAAGGACAAACAAGGCTATCTTTTCGTGAATATTGTCTTGCAACAATGATATTTTTCACAATTCTTAGACAATTAAATGTAAGAAAACAAAAAAAACTTCATCATGGAAGTTCATTCCTTTGATATGTAGATGAATAAACAGAAAGATACAAAATTAAACAATGTTTCTTTTTTTATCTTTATGTTTTAGCTGAGCAATGATGTTGATAAACATTGTCAAGCTGCTTTTTTACTGACAGTTCCACTGATTTAGGCTTCATGTGCATGAGCCTACCTTGACCACTGGCCATGGGAAAAATGCAAATCGCGTTACCGTGGTTTTACTGCATTTTGCGGTTTCCCGTGGTTGGCAGTCAAAACTTTACTATCATGAACACAGTTCTTCCACGTTCAGGACAGGGAGGTTTAATCTCACCTAAACACTGCACCTCCTAAACTCTGCTAAAAGCCTATGTGTAAATGGACACATAGACTTTTATGGAGTTGAGTTTAGAAGCTTTGGCAAAAAAATTCAAAAAGCTCCTAAACTCAAGTTTAGGAGCTGCTAGTGTACATGAAGCCTTACACTTCAGTTGTCAGCAGGGGAACCCAGCTGAATGTGTCATAGGTTGTTAAGAACATGTGTCAGGAATGGACTCGCCAATGGTGGTGGGACTCACCTGCCTTGTGGGCTGCAGTACCAAGGCTGGCCAGCGGGTGCTCTCAGCAGCCAGAATCTCACTCCTGCAATCAGGCCATCACCTGAGGTTGATTGCAGGAGGTGTATTTAAGCAGGACCAGGCCTGTGAACAGTGCCTTGGTGTATGTTTCTCATGAACCCCTGCACCTTGTATCCTGTGTCCTGTTCCTCTGCCTATCTGATTTGTTGCCGACCCTGCCTGATCCTGACCTCTGCTGACTTCTCCTGCTTGATCCCTGGCTCGTTTGACTACTCTCCTGGACATCCCTAATCTGATCTGAACTCCTGTTACCGACCCCGGCGAGTGACCTGACTACTCTTCTGCCTGCTGCCTAGTACCACGCTGACCCGCTGTTACCGACCCGGCCCGTCTGACCACACTAACTACTCTGCCATCCATCCATCCTGCACAAATCCAGCCATCCCTGCTCACACCTTCTGCCTCTTCACATCAGGCTTTCTACCTGCATATACCTCTGGCAGATCCCTCTACCACAAGCAGGTGTACTCAGGGGCCACGACCTGGTTCCTGTCTGCTCCAAGTCCATCCCCACCATCAGGGGCCCTGGTGAATAAGCAGACTGGGACTTAGACTCCGCGCCCTGGGGAATCCTGTCCCGAGGACTGCTAGAGGTACCACCAGACGGTCGTTAACAGAACCATATGGCCGGCCTGACCATTCCACCTCTCCAGCCCTGACTATGCCTGTGTTCCTGCACATACTAAGATTAGTGGAAGGTTGGTTTGTTTACTGTGCGTTGTATATTTGGGTGGCTAATAATAAGTATATTTTTATTATATCATTCCTGAAGCCTGTTACTTCCCTGTGTCAGTCCACACATTTCTGATCATACCCGGATCCCTGACAACATGGCTGCCCCTCTCCTTACCAAGAGGTAAATTCTGGCTTTTTTTTTGTTTTTGCTGGCTTTTTTTGTATATTCAGCTGTCAGGGGGGAATCCCGCTGACGGCTGAAACAACCGATCAAATACTTTTTTTTTACAAATCAGGAGTGCTTTATTTAAAACAAGAACAGTACAGTGCAAATAAATACATATACAATGTAAAATGCCATATATAAACACCAAATCCGATAGAGTCCAACTGTACAGTACATCAGTGTAGAAAGCATGCATGTATGGAAAAAAAATCATGAAGTCACCGCTCGATCAAAGAGACCTTGAGTTAAACTGTGGGAAGACACCAGAGTCCCATAAGGGAGTAGCTGTTCAAATGAAAAGATAGATGAAGGTAGTGGGGAAAACAAGGAGAGTAGGACAAGGGAAGGAAATAGAGGGGAGAATTAGGGAGAAAAAAAAGGGCAGAGAAGGGAACGATATTTCGAGTTTAAGGGGGACCACACTTTATCATACTTCCAGGGGCAGCCTCTACTGTTATATGTAAGTTTGTACATGGGCTGGGCAGCATTCATCATCGCCTCCCAGGAAGACACCGTAGGAGGAGTGGGAGAGGTCCACCGAAAAAGGATTTCTTTGTTGGCATAGAAGAATAGGAAATAAATCAGTAATTTGGTATGATGAGAATGTTGATCATCTTCCGATCATCACCGAGATATAGCACGGCATCGTCTATATATAGTGATATCTTCTCCTCCAGCATCCCCACCCACAGACCCCAGACCTCCAAAGATCCCCGAATCAAAATGGCCAGGGGCTCCAAGGCCAAAGCAAAGAGATGCAGGGAAAGAGGACAGCCTTGATGTGTACCATGATATAAAGGAAAGGAGAGAGAAAGAGCCAGTTGCTGGTGCGCACATATGCTTTAGGGGCACAATATAGCAGTTGAAGCCAGTGTAGAAATTTCAGCCCAAACCCATATCGACGGAGAACGTCCCAAAGGTATACCCATTCCACTGAATAATTTTTGGCATCCAATGAGGCAATAACTCTAGTACCCATATTGTCATGAGACCAGGGGCGGACGGACAACTCATGGGGCCCCCGGGCAATAGAGGATCATGGGGCCCCTGTGTCCTTGCATAAACTCAAAAAAGCCTACGAAAAAGGTACCAGGGGTGTCTCATGGGGCCCCCTACTGACCCCGGGCCCTCGGGCAGTGCCGGGTTTCCAAATAGTCAGTCCGCCCCTGCATGAGACATAGACAGATTAAGGAATAGATGCCTGATATTAATGTCAGTGCCCTTGCCCAACATAAATCTAGTTTGATCCACATCAATCAAGTCTTCAATCACTTTAGAGGGGCGCATGGCCAAAATCTTAGCAATCTTAGGCATCAACGTTCAGTAATGAAATAGGATGATAGGAGGCCCAGTCAAATGGATCCTTACCAGGCTTAGCACCAACATAATAACAGCCTTCCCCAGTGTTTCAGGCAAAGAGGACCAAGAATCCTAGATCCCTGAAGACGGGTTTCCTGGAGTATATAAACATGGGGGCCACACTTCTGCAGAAAGTGGAAAACCAGCAAGCATTTTACTGCAGAATTCAGGCCCCAAACCTTCCCAGACACGATAGTAAACTGAGACATAGCAGGGCTATAAGATAGAAATGCAGCGAATGAAAGCTCATGGGCCCAATCCCACAGGAGGACCCAACCCGAATGATCGACAAACACTCTGACACATAGAACATACATGAGCAAGAATAGAGCATAATAAAGGCATAGGTAGTATGGCAATATAAAGAAAGAAAATCAGTAAAATGTGCACATCCTGAAAACATGAACAAAATAGTCCAAGAACAACCTCCCAACCCCCCAGCAGAAAAACCTGAGGTTTGTACATCCCTCCTCCATTCCCACATTTCCAACCCCAACACTGGAATGCTCTCCAAACATTTCAACCTTAACAGAAAACAGTAGGGAGGCGTAAGCCAGAAGAATCAAGTCCTGAACTAGGCGCCTCAGTAAGTCTAGAGATACCAGAATGGCCTGTATAGTAACTGGAGAAGAGTATATTCCATAGACAAAGGTATAAATGTCCAGTAGAGGCGGGGACACTGCTGAATATCCTATAAAACAAAAAATTGCGCCCCCTCAGGATAATGTCAAAAGGCGCCAGGGCAGATGTAGAGGGAAAGTATTCTGCAGACATGAACAGCCATCAGTAGTAAGGCAGGGGAAAAGCTTTGCAATACAGAGCTCCTCCAAGCACGGGAGCCAAGGCAATCCACCAGACTCCTGTAGGCAAAGAAAGGTTCAAGATACTGTAAAGATGGCCAGTGATCTCTGTTGTGCACTTCAATAAATGAGTCAGTTCAAGCATATATAGAAAACAGAGGCAAACGCTCAAGAAGTTCTGGGGTGACCAGGGGAACACACTTAAGTACAAATAAACCATTGAACAGGCACAACTGGTGCAAAAAAATCAAATTTAGTTGGGGAATGGTGATGGTCACCTCTCCCCTACACAGGTAGCAGGACATCAACAGCAATATTCCCGGACATAGGCTGGGACGAGGAGTGAAGATTGTGCAGTAGGGACACTCACGGAGACTTGGTCAATGGTGTGGTGGATGTGATTCAACCTAGGAGGAGGCCTTATAGGGTGAGGTAAAAAACCTGACCGTCTCCCTGTCCAGAACCCAGAGCCGAGCTGGAAAAAGGACACTGTACTTGATGCCATGTGCGCAATGGCTGCCTTCACTTGATCAAAGGATTTCCTGACTTTCTGTGTCTCAACCAAATAGTCAGGAAAAATAAGCAGCTTACTATTCTGATAGCAGAGCTCATCCTGCAGTCTGGCAGCACGGAGGACCTCATCTCGGTCACAAAAATTGAGGAATCGCAGGATAAAAGTGCGAGAAGGGCTCCAGACAGTCCAGGCTAGGCTCACTCCACTGTGTAGTAGAGGGAGAACTGAGCCGCCGGCAGTAGATCTCGTAATATACCTTCTGCAAAAACTACCCGTTTGTCACCATCTGCACCTTCAGCCAGCCCCACAATCCTAAGGTTGTTCCTCCTGTTCCGATTTTACACATCCTCAGCCTTATACTCCGAAGCCTGGATTTTAGTTTGGAGTGGACCATTGAGTGGTCAGAGACAGCACTCTCCACCTGGCCCAGTCTCTGTTCTGCAGTACAGAGCCGGAAGCGGATCTTATCCATGTCCTGCTGCAGAAGTCCGACATCCAGTTGGACGACCTCAATTTTGGAGGTAAGGGTGGCTTGACATGTCACTATGGCCACCACAACATCAGGAATATCTGGAGGAGCAGAAGCTGCTGTCTTCTGCTCTGTCTGCTGCGCCATGTTTGCCACTGTTTTGGCATGAGGCTGTACTAGGCCAGCCGAGGCTGGAGGGGTTTCCTCAGCTATCAGCAGGAACGCTGGAAGTACGTCACCGTGTACCGGAACTATGTCACCGTGCACCTACATGTTACGTCACATTCGTCACGTGACTTCCTCAGGGTAAACCTATAAAATATATTCCCTGCAGCCAACAATAGACCCCCCGACACAAAATAGATCCCCCAGCAAGAACAGACCTTACCCAGCAAGAACAGACCTCTCCCAGTAACAATAGCCCTCCCCCAGCAACAGTAGACCCCTCCAGAAACAATAGACCCCCATCAACACTAGATCCCCTCAGCAACAATAGAATCCCAGCAACAATAGACCTCTTTGGCCACATTAGTTCTCCCAGCAACAATGACCCCTCTCAGCAAAATACCTCCCAGCAACAATAAATCCACCCCAGCAACAACAGACCCCCACCCTGCAAGCAACAATAGATCTCCTAGCAGCTAGCATCAATAGACCCTCCAGCATCTAGCAACAATAGACCCCTCTCTCAACAGTAAATCCATCCCAGCAACAACTGACCACCCACCAGCAACAACAGACCTACCCAGCAACAGTAGACTCCCCCAGAACAATAAATCCCTCCCAGCAACAATAGATCCCCCAGAAACCAAAATTAGACCCTTCAGCACCCCATGCCATTCAGTGCTGGAGGTGCTAGAACTGCCTTCTCCTGAATTCCCACTGAAAAGAAAAGCCTTGAGTTTTCACATATACAGTACATTTGTTAATGTTAAGTGGATTGGGCAATTTAGAATTTGGTGACTTAGTTATCCACCCTTGAGACAATGGTGTTCATGTTGGGACCAAAGCAGGAGTGATAGTTTTGAACCGCAACCTACCTGGAGTACCCAGAAGTACAAGGTGTTCAGTGCTTAGAGACATTGCCAAAGTAGGGAGGGCTGAAACCCAACCACCACTGAACAAGACACTTAAGTTGAAAGGGCCATTTCACTGTGAAGATTCCCTTAGCCTTCTTAGGTGTGCTCAAATTCCTCTTTTCCAAGCTCTAGCCCCCACCTAGGAAAACTTCCCATTAGTGACCACTCATCTGGTAGTCACTCTACTGCACTCTTTATGGATCCAATCAAGAAGCACCAGAAAAGGCCTTCCTTACAATTGCAAAAGGGAGTGTCATAGTTAAAATATAAGACGAATGAAGGGGGGTGTACAGTATTGTTACAGTCTCAGGCATTTGAGGGAACTAAAACACATGAAGACATAGTAAAGATGTAACAAGAGATTCTATAAGAACTGTAAGAAGAGAAGGGGGGCCTTACAGACCTGGCAGCAACCTAAAAATCTACAAAAGAAAGAATGTACTGTACATGTTGGTATGCAAGAATCAGAAGGCTGAGGCAGTAACAAGTCTTTTATAGTGCCATGGTGGCTGTGTGTCCTTTCTGGTAGATGGATCCATCTCTACTGTCGTTTACTGAAAGTTGACTTGAAAAAGATTTCTGTAAATAATTCCATGTTTGCATTTCAGGAATTCAAGTTAAATGTCCAAACACTGAATTCCGGGGGGGGGGGGGGCCTGTGCCCGCATTGCATGGGTTAACTGTTTGTTTTTGTCTAGAGGTAAGGAGAGCAGAGATATACTCACATAATCCACACATCCTCCAAACACAAGACCGGTCCCTGCCGATCCTGTCCCCCCCACCCGCTAGTGGTTTTGTGTATGAACTGTTCCTGATGTTATCATGACAATAGACCGGCTCTGGACTTGAGGATGGCAGGAACAGTCCACTGCTGGATTTGGGGGAGCACTGTTTTCCGGAGGATCGAAGGATAGCATAAGTCTAGCCTTTCTGTGTGCCTCTGGACAGAATGAGCAGTTACCCCTGCAGTGAGGGCACAGCCCAACTGCATGAGGAACAAAAATTCTCAAAGTTCTCCTTTACGTGTTCATGAGTTTTTCTAAATTAGATCACTGACCTCTCGGGCTCATCAGAACAATCCTAGTATTTCTGGACAACAGGTGAAATTCCAATGTGATGACATCATTATTAAACAAAGTACTAGAAGAGACTTCATGCAATATTCCCTGATTTGCATGCAACATGCATATACATTAGATAGAGTCAAGCCACAATTCCTAATCTGTATACTTGTTCCCAATCACTGACCAGGAAAATATTACAGTCATAGGATCACCATGAAAGCCAGCCAACTAGCCTTTTTAAAGGAGAGGTTAGTAATAGTATCCTAAATATTCATTTAGGTTTCCTTAAAACGTCAGAATTTTCTAGTTTGATCTATAGTTCTGTGCATTGCTCTTAATCTTTGGTGACCTGATAATCTAATAAACTCTTCTTGCTCCAACATAGGACTAAAGCAATACAAATAGAATTAATCATTGCTTCTAAGGAAAGAAGGAAAAGACATTATCTTCGTTCAATGAGCTAAACCCACAGATGCCTATATTCTGTGCTTTAACTTGACACAGGGTCACAGCTGCTCTTTCTGCATGATAAATTTCCGGCCCATTACCAAAAAGTCACCTTCTGGGCTTCCGAGTTCTAGCACAGTGACAGCTTCAGAATGTATAGCCATTTAAAGTACACCCAATCTTTATAAACTGACTGCTAATAGAGACTGTATGCAACTGACGACAGAGAAACTATATCTGCAATTAAAAATAGGTGATAAGAGTTGTGGCGTTTGGTTGATGGTGGACACACACTTTTGGTAGGAGCTGGACAGTGGCAAACTGCTTGTGAATGTTCACATCACCATATGGCATGCAGGCATCCTCAATCTGCTTTGTGCATCCCTGCAGAGCTTTTCCTAAGCTGCATATGTACACTATTTTACTCTACATCCTCCCAATCTCCTGTGAAGGATGAAGGTCCTAGACCCAACCATACCTGTAATCCACACTTCACAGGGGTCCCACAGTGTCAGTGTTAACTTTTTTTATCTCTCAGCTAGTTGCAGCACTGAACACCAGTTTCAGCACTAGTTATCTTCTTATCATCCAGTCTCTAATGCTCCCAGTACCCAGTACATTCATATAATATAGAAGGATGCCAAATATTATTGTATCTAAAGTGGTAACACTAATTAGCCCTCAGGATTTCTTCAAAAGTAATTAAACTCAAACCAAAATGTAATCTATTGCAGTGAACTAGTCCTCAGTGTGGAAACAGTATTCTTTTTCTTTTTAAAAGGTTTACTTTATTTTTGCATGGTAATCCTACAAATAACTCACATTCTTTCCCTGGGTGGCTACATCACTCCTCCTCATATCTATGGAGAGAGCTATGGTTGTCATCCTAAACTGCTCTCCTAATACAAACATGTCTGTGTCATCATCCCTATCACATGGGGAACAGGGCAATTAGTAGATTACGGAAGATAGCTAGGAATGATATTCATCTGTGCAACTCGCAAGACAATGACACTGCATTTCTGGCAAGATCAACAGGTATTTTCTGGACATACCTTGGAAAAAAGAAAACATTTTTAGATGAAATATATTATGTTTTTGTTCTTGGGTATAGTTATCTATTCAGTTTTATCAGTCCAGCACATGCTATGTGTCAGGAATGGATTCACTACTGGTGGTGGGACTCACCTGCCGTGTGGGCTGCAGTACCGGGGCTGGCCAGCAGGTGCTCTCAGCAGTCAGAAGCTCACTCCTTCAATCAAGCCACCACCTGAGACTGATTGCAGGAGGTGTATTTAAGGAATGGCCAGGCCTGCAGTCAGTGCCTTGGTGTATTGTTCCCATGAGCCCCTGTACCTGCATCCTGTCTGCTTCCTGCCTTATCCTGACTCTGCTTGTACTCTGCCTGCACCGACCTCAGCTACTCCTGACCAATCTTTTGCCTACTCCTTGTACCTTGTCTGCCCGTTAGCTACCGACCCGGCCCGCCTGACTATGTTGTGCTCCATATATATATATATATACAAATATATATATATCAGTTTAGGTTTGTTTCACCTTGTTGTATGTATTTGTGTTAGCTTTGTGTCAGGGATCCCCGCGGCGCTGGTCCCGGCGCAGGCGCAGTGCGCCGCCCCGTGCAGGGATGCGGGCACTAGGTCCTGGCCGGCCGCGGCGTCCGGGTTCGCACATGCGCAGTAGGAGCCTTGGGCGCGCGCCTGGCACCAATGACAGCGCAGGACGCGATATTTAAACGGCCCTGAGCTGTCATTCAGTGCCTTCTGGTCTTTCCTGTATACCTGTATCTGCGAACCTGTGTATTGTAAGTTGCTGACCCGGATTGTACCTGACCATGCTGTATTCTCCTGCTCTGACCCTTGGCTTGCCTGACCTCTCTCCTGGATGCCCCTTATTAGATCTGACCTCCTGTTGCTGACCTGGCAAGTGACCCGACTATTCTCTGCCCGCTGCTTTGTACCGCACCGTCCCCACGGTTACCGACCTGGCTTGTCTGACCTCGCACCTGCTCAGCCATCCATCCATCCATCCCATCGGGATCACCTGACCTCCTCATATCAGGCTCTCCCCCGTGGGAGCCCCTGGCGATTACCCCTACCACTGACAGGTATACTCAGTAGCCACGACCTGGTCTCAGGGTACTCCAAGTCCATCCCCACCATCAGGGGCCCTGGTGAACAAGTACTCTGGGGCTTAGATTCCGTGCTCTGGGGACGCCTGATCAGTGGGGTGCTAGTGGTACCGCCAGGCGGTCCCTTACAGTACCAGTAGGCCATGACTGAGCCTAGAGGAGGGCCCTCCCCATTGGAAGATATTTGCAGGCACTTGTCAGCCCTGACACAGGCCGTAGTGGCCTTACAGGACAAGTGCATGCATCTGGAGAACCGTTTCCAGACCCTCTCTGTATCTGACCCTACCCCACAGGCCCGTTTCTGCGCCTCCGGCTGGAGAGGCTCCTGGACCAGCCATGGGGGCTTCTGCGCCGCCCCCTATGGCGGAACCCCGAGTACCCTTACCGGAACGGTTTCGCGGAGACCACACTCGCTTCCGGTCTTTTCGCAATTCGTGCCTCCTGTTTTTTGACTTACAACCCCGCACCTTCGTGACCGAGTCGGTTAAAGTGGGATTCATAATCTCCTTATTACAGGACGAACCCCAGGACTGGGCTTATCGGTTAAGGGAAAACCATGACCCTCACCTTGAGACGGTGAATTACTTTTTTGAGGCTATGGCCATCCTATACGATGACCCACAGTGGGCAGCCTCCGCCGAAGCAACGTTATACGCGCTAAGACAGGGCCGCCGGGTGGCAGAGGAGTATGCCTCAGAATTTAGGCATTGGATGGGGGACACACGCTGGAACGAGGTCGTTCTGCGGCACCAGTTTCGTATGGGTCTTTCAGAATCCCTAAAAGATGAGCTGGCCCGAGTAGGGGTACCAGAGTCTCTAGAAGACCTTATTGCACTGACGATTCAAATTGACCGGAGACTGCGGGAACGCAGATTTGAGAGGTCCGGTCAGGGCCGCGGAAATACATGGGCTCCAATCCAAGGCCCCGGTCAACTAACCAGACTGAATACCCAGAGCCCACCGCCCGGAGACACTCAGGAACCGATGCAGCTGGGTCTGGCCCGAGGAACGCCCGAGGAACGCCAGCGGAGAAGATCCCAGAACCTCTGCCTTTACTACGGTGAAGCCGGTCATATGGTGCGATCCTGCCCTCTGAAAATGAGTAAGTCAACCTCCTTTTCTTCCCTATCTATTGGCAGTATCAGCCCTTCCCAGTACTTAGTTGTGCCCCTCTCCTTTCAGCTTTCAGAAAGGACCATGGAGGTGACAGCCATAGTTGACTCGGGGGCATGCAGTTGTTTTCTGGACTTAGACTTCGCTCACCAGCAGGAGATTCCCCTTCAGCCCAGAAAGAGGGGTCTTAACATATTTTTGGCAGATGGCTCCCAGATTAAATCAGGAGTGGTTAATCAGGAGACCCCCCTCATCGCCACCACAATCGCCAATCAGCATCAGGAGTTCCTCCACCTAGATGCCATTGCGTCACCCCTTTTCCCAGTCATTCTGGGGCTCCCTTGGTTGCGGGCCCATAGCCCCCAGATTGACTGGGAGACCGGGTCTATCCTGTTCCCTTCTCCATACTGTCAGGAACACTGTCGCACTTCGGGCCCAGCAACCCCCCAGGTCCTCCTGTGCTCCGAAGGGGACTCTAACCTAAAACAGGTTATTCCCGCAGTTTATCATGACTTCTTGGACATTTTCAGCAAGCAAGGGGCAGATACCCTGCCCCCCCCACCGCCCCTATGACTGTCCCATCGACCTGTTGCCGGGCGCCGAGATTCCTTTTGGGCGGATTTTTCCCCTATCTGAGCGTGAATTGTGGGTCCTTAAAGAATATATTGAGTACAGTCTCCAAAAGGGGTTCATCCGCCCCTCCACTTCACCAGCAGGGGCGGGAATCTTCTTTGTGGAGAAAAAAGACAAATCTCTGAGACCTTGCATCGATTATCGCGAATTGAACAAAGTCACGATTAAAAATCGTTACCCTTTGCCCCTGGTCCCAGAACTATTTCAGAGCCTGAAGTCTGCGGCCATATTTACCAAATTAGATCTAAGGGGGGCCTACAACCTGGTTCGCATAAGGGAGGGGGACGAGTGGAAGACGGCGTTCCGTATCCGGTTTGGGCACTTTGAATATCTGGTCATGCCATTTGGGCTGTGTAATGCCCCAGCCACATTCCAGCATTTCGTAAACGATATCTTCAGAGATTACCTCAACATTTTTGTAATCGTTTACTTAGATGACATACTGATCTTTTCACCCTCACTTAAGGATCACAGGATACATGTGGCAAAAGTGTTAGGTCGGTTGCGCCAGCATGGGTTATATGCCAAAGCTGACAAGTGCAGCTTTGAGCAGTCTAGTATTACGTTTTTGGGTCTGATTATCTCCACCACGGGGGTCGCAATGGACCCTTAGAAGGTCTCTGCCATTTTGGATTGGCCTGTGCCCACAGATAAAAAGGGCATCCAGCGTTTTATTGGGTTCGCAAACTTTTACCGAAAATTCATTAGGAACTTCTCGGGTCTGGTCTCCCCCATAACTCAGCTAACCAAACTTGGAACCCGTTTCAGATGGACACCGGAGGCCCAGAGAGCCTTTGAGGCCCTGAAAAAACTATTTACCACGACACCCATTCTGGGGCATCCGGACGCTTCCCTGCCATACATTCTGGAAGTAGGTGCGTCGGAGAATGCAGTAGTCTCCATCCTGTCCCAGCGAAAAGGCACCAAAGAACTCCTACATCCCGTAGCGTTCTTCTCAAGGAAGCTTACTCCAGCCAAGAAGAACTACGATATTGGCGATCGAGAATTGTTGGCCATCAAAACGGCATTAGAAGAGTAGAGGTACTTGCTGGAAGGAGCCGCACACCCAATCTTGATTTTCACCGATCATAAAAACCTTGAGTACCTGAGAACTGCCAAACGGTTACGCCCGCGGCAGGCGAGATAGGCACTGTTTTTCTCCAGGTTCGCATTTCATATTACGTACAGACCTGGTTCCAAGAATACGAAACCCGACGCGCTGTCACGCATGTTCGAGGACCCCAAAGAAGAACCAGTACCTGATACCATTCTGTCTGCAGGAAACTTCTTGGCCCTCTAGACAGACCTTCGGTCAAAACTAATGGACGCATCCACGGCTATGTCCGCCCCATCTGGGGTGTCCCTCCAGAACAAGGGGGGACTCCTATGGAAGAAGGGGTTGATCGTGGTTCCTGAAGAGGTCCGAACCCTAGTCTTGGGACATTGTCATGACCATCCGATGGCAGGACACTTTGGCCCAGCAAAGACCCTGGAGCTTCTCCAACGTTCATTCTGGTAGCCAAACATGGCTAAGGACTGCAAACTTTACGTGAGATCCTGCACCATCTGTCAAAGGAACAAACCATCAAGGAACAAGGCTTGGGGACTGCTGCGGCCACTGCCGATACCCGAATGACCATGGCAAAGGATCGCAATGGACTTTATAGTCGAGCTCCCTCCGTCCCAAGGCCACACCGCTATCCTTGTGGTCATCGATCGACTGTCTAAGATGGCCCACTTCTTACCATTGAAGAATACTCCGTCGGCATCCGAGACTGCACGAATTTTCATTCAGGAAGTTGTAAGACTACATGGAGTCCCAGAAGATATTGTATCAGATCGAGGGGTCCAATTCACATCTAAATTTTGGAGGGCTCTATGCAAGGCACTGGATATCAAATTATCCCTCTCCTCCGCATTCCACCCACAGACCAATGGACAGACAGAGAGGACTAACCAGACCCTGGAGCAATACCTGCGTTGCTACACGTCCTTCCTACAGAATAATTGGCTACCACTTTTACCCCTGGCAGAATTTGCCTACAACAACGCAAACCATTCAGCAACGGGGCAATCCCCATTTTTTTCAAACTACGGTTTTCACCCTGTCTTTCTCCCTGATCTGGTCCCTGAATGTCCAGTTCCGGCAACACAAGACACACTTGCTTTTTTCTCCTCCAACAACAAATTACTGCAGGAGGCCATCGCTCGGGCCCAGGAGGATAACAAGAAGGCGTTTGATAAGAAACGAAGGGGGGACCTGGTGCTGCAGCCTGGGGATAAGGTTTGGTTGGCAACGACAAATTTGAAAATGTTATGTCCGTCAAAGAAATTAGGACCAAAGTTTGTAGGGCCTTTTTGTGTGAAGCGAATGATCAACGAGGTGGCATATGAGCTCATCCTCCCTGAAACGTTCAAGATTCATACAGTATTCCACGTGTCCTTGTTAAAACCAGTGGTCCCAGATTCCTTTCCAGATCGAGAGTCCAGACCTCCGGAGGCCATAACTTTTGAAGAACAAGAAGAGTTTGAGGTTGAAGCAATACTGAAGTGCCGAAGGAGGGGGGGTCAGACCCAGTTCCTAATTAAATCGAAGGGTTATGGTCCGGAGGACAATTCCTGGGAACCTGCCCAAAATGTCCATGCACCTAGACTTGTCCGGGGGTTTCTTCGTGATCACCCGTGGTGGAGAGATCGGGTGGGCATCTGGAGGTTGCCCGTAGGGGGGGGCAGTGTCAGGGATCCCCGCGGCGCTGGTCCCGGCGCAGGCGCAGTGCGCCGCCCCGTGCAGGGACGCGGGCACTAGGTCCTGGCCGGCCGCGGCGTCTGGGTTCGCGCATGCGCAGTAGGAGCCACGGGCGCGAGCCTGGCACCAATGACAGCGCAGGGCGCGATATTTAAACGGCCCTGAGCTGTCATTCAGTGCCGTCTGGTCTGTCCTGTATTCCTGTATCTGCGAACCTGTGTATTGTAAGTTGCTGACCCGGATTGTACCTGACCACGCTGTATTCTCCTGCTCTGACCCTTGGCTTGCCTGACCTCTCTCCTGGATGCCCCTTATTAGATCTGACCTCCTGTTGCTGACCTGGCGAGTGACCCGACTATTCTCTGCCCGCTGCTTTGTACCGCACCGTCCCCACGGCTACCGACCTGGCTTGTCTGACCTCGCACCTGCTCAGCCATCCATCCATCCCATCGGGAACACCCGACCTCCTCATATCAGGCTCTCCCCCGTGGGAGCCCCTGGCGATTACCCCTACCACTGACAGGTATACTCAGTAGCCACGACCTGGTCTCAGGGTACTCCAAGTCCATCCCCACCATCAGGGGCCCTGGTGAACAAGTACTCTGGGGCTTAGATTCCGTGCTCTGGGGACGCCTGATCAGTGGGGTGCTAGTGGTACCGCCAGGCGGTCCCTTACAGTACCAGTAGGCCATGACTGAGCCTAAAGGAGGGCCCTCCCCATTGGAAGATATTTGCAGGCACTTGTCAGCCCTGACACAGGCCGTGGCGGCCTTACAGGACAAGTGCATGCATCTGGAGAACCGTTTCCAGACCCTCTCTGTATCTGACCCTACCCCACAGGCCCGTTTCTGCGCCTCCGGCTGGAGAGGCTCCTGGACCAGCCATGGGGGCTTCTGCGCCGCCCCCTATGGCGGAACCCCGAGTACCCTTACCTGAACGGTTTCGCGGAGACCACACTCGCTTCCAGTCTTTTCGCAATTCGTGCCTCCTGTTTTTTGACTTACAACCCCGCACCTTCGTGACCGAGTCGGTTAAAGTGGGATTCATAATCTCCTTATTACAGGACGAACCCCAGGACTGGGCTTATCGGTTAAGGGAAAACCATGACCCTCACCTTGAGACGGTGAATTACTTTTTTGAGGCTATGGCCATCCTATACGATGACCCACAGTGGGCAGCCTCCGCCGAAGCGACGTTATATGCGCTTAGACAGGGCTGCCGGGCGGCGGAGGAGTATGCCTCAGAATTTAGGCATTGGATGGGGGACACACGCTGGAACGAGGTAGTTCTGCGGCACCAGTTTCGTATGGGTCTTTCAGAATCCCTAAAAGATGAGCTGGCCCGAGTAGGGGTACCAGAGTCTCTAGAAGACCTTATTGCACTGACGATTCAAATTGACCGGAGACTGCGGGAACGCAGATTTGAGAGGTCCGGTCAGGGCCGCGGAAATACATGGGCTCCAATCCAAGGCCCCGGTCAACTAACCAGACTGAATACCCAGAGCCCACCGCCCGGAGACACTCAGGAACCGATGCAGCTGGGTCTGGCCCGAGGAACGCCCGAGGAACGCCAGCGGAGAAGATCCCAGAACCTCTGCCTTTACTACGGTGAAGCCGGTCATATGGTGACCCGGATTGTACCTGACCACGCTGTATTCTCCTGCTCTGACCCTTGGCTTGCCTGACCTCTCTCCTGGATGCCCCTTATTAGATCTGACCTCCTGTTGCTGACCTGGCGAGTGACCCGACTATTCTCTGCCCGCTGCTTTGTACTGCACCGTCCCCACGGCTACCGACCTGGCTTGTCTGACCTTGCACCTGCTCAGCCATCCATCCATCCCATCGGGAACACCCGACCTCCTCATATCAGGCTCTCCCCCGTGGGAGCCCCTGGCGATTACCCCTACCACTGACAGGTATACTCAGTAGCCACGACCTGGTCTCAGGGTACTCCAAGTCCATCCCCACCATCAGGGGCCCTGGTGAACAAGTACTCTGGGGCTTAGATTCCGTGCTCTGGGGACGCCAGATCAGTGGGGTGCTAGTGGTACCGCCAGGCGGTCCCTTACACTTTGGGTTTGGTTTGTTGCACTGCGTTTATGTTTGTGTTGTCCTTAATATATTATCTTGTTTACACGCTATACCTGAAGTCTGTGTTTCCCTGTGTCGGTCCACACACCTCTGGTCATTCCCGGAGCCCTGACACTCTGTTTGATCAGTAAGACTAATAGAGGGGGACCATTTGAACCCCCCCAAAACATTTGGCTTTTTATGATACAAGAATCTGAATAAAATTAAATCTATACATTATATGTTTTACTTTTGGCACTTTCCTCCTTGCATGCTCAGGCCCAGGACATTCTTTTACACGTGCAAACATCTGCGCTGCATATATCATGGTCTTGCCTCCATGTGCTCCAGGCCATAGTTACAGATTACGTATGTCTACACTAGCCTAAATGCCTTCAAACATCTCCGAGGAATTATATCTAACTGTCCTCATTCACTTCAAGGCCATTGCCACTGCCATATTTTATGAAGGAATGCTAGATACCACTGCCTTGCTTTCATCTATTGTATAACACAAACCCTTGGATGCCTGCAGAAATTGAAATGCTTTCATCATTTGCAAGGTACACATTTATAACCATCCCCACATACTCCAGGCACAGTGCTAACATTTTTTGCAGGAAATTGTTATTTAATCATGGTAGTGGGCATCCTATGATATATAGCGGCAAGTATCACAATTCAATAACAGCTCCTGTAATAAAAATGACAGCTGAACATCTATTTGATATTTATATTTGTGAACTGGACATTTTGATGGGAAATATATTATGAGACAAGAACAAATGCAGTTAAAGTATTTCATACATATTAGCAAACTAATCCTTATTATTGAAATACTGCAATTCATAAGTGAATACCTTGGGACAAAGAGGTCTAAGTTTTGCAATCCTTTTAACATAATTTTGTATGATTCATGTTTCAACACCAACAAAACCAAACAATGGGACTTTTCAGGTGCTGTTAGCAAATAACAACATACACAGTATATCAATATATGAATACAAGTGTATTTTATTATCTCTTATTTATGCACATGTTAAAATGAATCAGCAGGGGTAATAAATACAGTATGTCAACCAATGTAATGACTTTGTCCACCGTCAATACTTTTAAAGATTACCCCAGAACAGCCATTTTCAACCAGGTTGCCTTCAGGTTTCTCCAGCGGTGTCTTGACAAAATGCCTAAAAATTGCCCAAAAATTGTATACAAGCCAGCAGGTGGATCAAGCTTGATTTTTAGTTACACAAAACCACGGGTTTTCATTGTGCACCATTACAACTTTCTAGCTGCTGGTGACATAACCAATTATGTCATCAGTTGATAAGAAGCACATCAGGCACCTGTACAGCATCCTTGCTTTTCCCTTCCCTGCCCCTCTCCGTAAGCACTGGACTAACACTAGCTGAGTAAGAGAGAGAAACAGAGAACAATGGAATACTAGTCAGTACCAGTGAGCAAAAGTGTATTTGCTTTGGAAGAATCAATCACCTCTAACTTTGGGTGGCCTACATGTCCAGATGTTGCTGCATTTTGTAAAACTATATGTTTAGTTTTTTACATTTTGTAATGGGTGCCTTAAGATTGTGCAGAATTTTAAAGAGTGCCTCAAGATTGTGCAGCATTTTAAAGGGTGCCTCGAGATTGTGCAGAATTTTAAAGGGTACCTTGAGATTGTGCAGAATTTTAAAGAGTGTCTTGAGATTGTGCAGAATTTTAAAGAGGTTGAGAAACACTGCCCCATGGATACTTTAAACAGTAAATACTATATAAGAAGATCATTATTTTGTCCTTATAGTGGCCACTGTGTTTGGACCTATGGAGTGGTATCTTGGTTCTTCAACACATTTCATAGGCAATTTATCTTGCTTCATCAGGAACTTGTGGACCCATTTAGATAACATAAATTGTATTCCAATATTCCACAGCAGGGGGACCATATTGACCCAGCTCCAACTCATTAGGGTATAAAAACAGAGGGGGATAAGAAAAACTCCAGCTTACAGAGACTAAGAAGGAGAGACAGGGGCCACGAAGGGGCCAGTTCACTGTTGCAAAGGACTGATTTGCAATTACCAAATTAGAGCAGGTGCATACCTGCTTAAAGTGGTTCTAAACCTATCCATTTTATTTCTCTTAATGCTTCCCCTGCTTTAAAGTAAAAAACACCCACTAACTGTACCCCCCCCCCCCCAGGAGACACAGGCTGCAGCTAAGCCATTTGCTACTGCTGCTGTCAGTCAAATCCTGTAAGGAGGTGAGGAGGGAGTGGGGATGTGTGGCTGTGCTGTGTGTATCTACAGATACACACAGTCCTGCTCTGGAGTGCGCCTGCCAGGGTGCCCTCTTTGCACAGGGCTTGCTGTGGGAGCACCTGCAGGAGAGAGAAGAAGTGGTGTGGGACCACTGACGAAGTTAAGGGGTTGCTTTGTGCACTATCCTTCCACAGAGGAGGTGAGTAAAAAAACTCTTTTTATTTTAATTTAAAAAATATTAGCCTTTACAATCACGATATTAGTCAGTAGTTGTCATATTAGGCATGTAAATTGGTGTTACCCCTCTGATCATCATATTTGCCTCAACAGAGAATCAGGGAGAAATGCTGCTCCCAAGAGCGGCACCTGCTCTAGTTTGGGGATAGCAAATCATCCCTTTGCAACACACACTGTATTCATTACTCCTGTAGATTCATTTTTAACCACTTGACCTCCAGAGGATTTACCCCCCTTAATGACCAGGCCTCTTTTTGCTACTCGGCGCTGCACTAATTCAACTGATAAATTTAATTTATGTACCGTATTGCATGACCGGACAATTGCGCGGTCATGCAATACCGGTACATAAATTAAATTTACATCCTTTTTTCCCACAAATTGAGCTTTCTTTCAGTGGTATTTGATCGCCTGTGCGGTTTTTATTTTTTGCGCTATAAAAAAAAAGGCTGACAATTTTGAGGAAAAAAAACAATATTTTGGACTTTTTGCTATAAAACATGTCCAGTAAAAAAAAAAAGTAAAAATCAAATTTAGTCATAAATTTCTGCCAAAATGCATTCTGCGACATGTCTTTGCTAAAAAAAAAACCCAATACGTGTAAATTAATTGGTTTACGTGAAAGTTATAGCGTTTACAAATGGCGGGAAAGATACTGGGATTTTTAGGTTTTTTTTATACTAATAATGGCGGCGATCAGCGACTTATGGCGGCGATCAGGGACTTATGGCGGCGATCAGCGACTTATGGCAGGACTGCGGGACTGCGGCGGACATTCTGACATTGGGGGGTACTGACTTGGGGTCACTGACATCCCCAGTGACACCAATGCAGTGATCAGTGCAAAAAAAAAAACACTGACACTGTACTAATGTCACTGGGGAGGAAGGGGTTAAGTTTATTTTTCAGGGAAGGGTTATCTGTGTGAGGGGGAGTGTTTTACTAGGGGCCGGGGGTGTGTACTGCAGGGGACACCGCTGATCGGGAGAAGCTCTTCTGTCCCGATCAGCTTGTCCTGAAGCTGTCAGGGAGCTGACAGAAAGCACAGCTACTGCAGCTGTGCTCTCTGTCAGCTATTGCCGCTGATCGCCGGGACACAGCCGGTAACGATTGACTGTGACCCGGCGACTGACATCCGCGGCTGTGATCGGTGGGACAGGTAGGGCGGCGGCGCGCCTTGCGCGCGCCCCCTACCTGTTTACAAAACACACGTTTTAAAACATGGTTTTGCCTGCCCATGCCGCCCTGCCGCCGTATTTCTACAGTGGCTGGGCGGCATATGGTTAATACAGCATTTTTATTGTTATAAGATAATAAAATACATTTTTATGCATATATTGATTTATATGTTGTAGATTTACTAGTAGCACCTAAAAAGTCCAACTGTTGTATCAACTGTTTTTGTTGGTGTTGATATAACTTTAGGGATGTGGTGCAACCTCTTTTAAAAGCTGGTCATCCATTTAGTTTATGATTAAAGCATAACTAAAGGCAAAACTTTTTGTTAGCATTTGACAGAGTAGAGATGGATTGGAAAACCTGTCAGATTTTATTGCTGTCTGTTCCCCCGATAAGGAGATTCAGCTTCTCTATTTGTCCTGTTTACCAATATCATTGAAAGTGAAAGTAAAAGAAAATCCCAAATTTTGGGTTGTCCCCAGAAAAGTAATGGAGGAGAAATCATCAGATGGGGACACTAGTTCTGGTAACTTGTGGGTCTCCAAGGAATTCCCTTAATTTTCAGGGATTTCCTATCACTTCCTGTTTGGCTGCGGGACAAGTAAAGGGAAATCTTTGCAAGGGAAACACAGATTAAAAAACAAAATCGGAAAGGGGTTATAACCCTCCCTTACTCTATCCAAAATTAAAAAAAGGTTTGGCCTATAGTTCGATTTGTGTTTGTTATGTGTTTGATAGACATTTGCTATGATTTCCAAGCGAATGCATTTAAGGGGAGTGGGAGTATGGTTTCACTTTCAGTTTCTAAATATGTGTTTATGGATTGTTCTCCCACTTTCTTGAAAATTAATGGTTGAGAACCAAAAACAGTAGGTTATCAGTTTTTATTGTATTTAACTGTATGGTAAATAAGGCAGGTAAAAAATGACAAGGGTAAAGCTGGCCATACATGGTTCCGTTTGCTCAGCCAGGTATCTGAATGAAAAGAAATGAACCGATTTCTCCATCCACACACAGGTGGATGGGGAAATCCTCTCCGCTGTGTAACTGTATTCTGACAATGGGACTCCCCTACCATGAGAATATACTGATCAGTGCTGCAACTGATTAGCTGCATGTGCTGTGTAGCAATGTAGGCCCCTCAGCTAGCCTAGCTTGAGCCCGGGTGAACAGCAGACACATGGCAGGCTTTCCCAGGGGGCAAACAGCCCCCCCCACCCAGGCTGTGATCTCCTCAGGAACAAGAAACCTCTGTTCTAGGTCTCAGATGATTTATACACCTTCCCAGCAACTATCTGTGCAGTTTCCCACAGGGATTGGCTGAGACAGTATAAATATTCACGCTGCCCATTTAATATTAACAAAAAAAATGTGCTAGTGCTCTATTGGATCTTAAAAAAACATAGCAACAAGCACAATACCATAATACAAAGCATAATAAACATCACAAAACAATAGTGCGGCGCTAACATAAATTCAAATGTATGTGCAATACAATAGTGTAAAGCAAATATATCAAACTGTTATGTGTCACCACAAATTGAAAAAATACAACAAAGGAATCCAAATGTGAAGCCAAAAACTGTGAATTCAGTGGTTCTTCGATTATTAGGGAAATGACAGATGTGGATACCAAATCCAAGATATCCAGCTTTCCCCAAAACCACATGTCAAACAATGGTACTGCTGTGGTATAATAGATTGCTGTGCCTATATACTCAGTTGGACATAGTATCATGAAAAAGACTTACTCTCCATAGTGTAATCTTGATTAAAACACCAATTTAATGTTGTAAATGCACTTATGATGAAAAGATGATCACCAGGCACTTCATACAATATAAACAACTCATGCTACAGAATCCAAGATGGCCACAGCGGGATTGCATTTGCGTAGTGGCGTGTGTTTCGTCTCTGCTCTACTAGTTTCATCAAAGATTGCATCATCAGGAGCACAGTGCGTTATATGATCTGAAATCCCTGATTGTCATCTGTTCATTTTCCACATGAAATTGGTGTTTTAATCAGGATTACACTATGGAGAGTACGTCTTTTCTTTTTTATGATACTACAGTGCCTTGAAAAAGCATTATTGTGTGTTACAACCAAAAATGTAAATGTATTTTATTGGGTTTTTATGTGATAGACCAACACAAAGTGGCACATAATTGTGAAGTGGAAGGAGAATTATAATGGTTTTCAAAATCTTTTACAAATAAATATCTGAAAAGTATGTCGTGCATTTGTATTCAGCCCCCCTGAGTCAATACTTTGTAGAACAACCTTTCGCTGCAATTACAGCTGCAATTCTTTTTGGGAATGTCTCTACCAGCTTTGCACATCTAGAAAGTGAAATTTCTGCCCATTCGTCTTTGCAAAATAGCTTAAGCTCTGTCAGATTGGATGGACAGCGGCTGTGAACAGCAATTTCAAGTCTTGCCACAGATTCTCAATTGGATTTAGGTTTGGACTTTGGGCCATTCTAACACATGAATATACAGTACTTTGATCTAAACCAGGGGTCTCCAAACTTTTCAAACAAAGGGCCAGTTTATGGTCCATCAGAATTTAAGAGGACCGGAGTGTGGCCAGTGGGGGTAGAAAATGTTCCGGGCTCAGCATCATTGAGAATAAGTATGGCCTCAAGGATAGTGGTCAGTAGGAGGAAGAGTAGTGCCCCATCATTGGCATTATTGGGAGGAATAGTACCACATAAGAGTTATCAGTGGAATAAATAATGCCCCATTGTTGGTGTCAGTGGGAGAAATACTGCTTCATATCATTGGGAGGAATAATGCCCCAAGGGCCGGATAAAGGCTAGCAAAGGGCCACAGTGTGGAGACCCCTAATCTAAACCATTCCATTGTAGCTCTGGGATGGTGTGTTCAGGGTGATGTTAACTTTCCGCCACACATAGCGTTTTGCTTTTAGGCCAAAAAGTTCAATTTTGGTCTCATCTGACCAGAGCACCTTCTTCCACGTTTGCTGTAACCCCCACAAGGCTTCTCACAAACTGCAAATGGGACTTCTTATGGCTTTCTTTCAATAATGGCTATCTTCTTGCCACTCTTCCATAAAGGCTAGATTTGTGGAGTGCATGACCATTATTATTATACAGGATTTAAATAGCACCAACAGTTTGCTCAGTGCTTTACAATATAACGGGAGACAATACAGCAACAATACAGTTCAATACAATATGGTTAGGAGGGCCCTGTCCTGCTGGAGCTTACAATCTAAGAGTTGTCCTCTGGACAGATTCTCCCACCTGAGCAGTGGATCTCTGCAGCTCCTCCAGAGTTACCATGGGCCTCTTGGCTGCTCCTCTGATTAATGCTCTCCTTGCCCGGCCTGTCAGTTTAGGTGGACAGCTATGTCTTGGTAGGTTTGCAGTTGTGCCATACTCTTTTCATTTTCGGATGATGGATTGAACAGTGCTCCATGAGATGTTTAATGCTTGGGATATTTTTTTATAACCTAACCCTGCTTTAAACATCTCCACAATTTTATCCCTGACCTGTCTGGTGTGTTCCTTGACCTTTATGATGCTGTTTGTTCCCTAATGTTCTCTAACAAACCTCTGAGGGCTTCACAGAACAGCTGCATTTACACTGAGATTAAATTACACGCAGGTGGACTATTTACTACTTAGGTGACTTCTGAAGGCAATTGGTTCCACCAGATTTTAGTTAGGGGTATCAGGGTAAAGGGGGCTGAATTCAAATGCATGCCACACCTTTCAGATATTTATTTGAAAAAAATTTTGAAAAACATTTTCCTTCCACTTCACAATTCTGTGTCACTTTGTGTTGGTCTATCACATAAAATCCCATTGAAATACATTTACGTTTTTGGTTTGTAGCATAACAAAATGTGGAAAATTTCAAGGGGTTTGAAGACTTTTTCAAGGCACTGTATGTCCAACTGTAATGCTACCCCCCCAGGAGCCAATTGTATCTTGCTCAGGCTTTCCCCTAGATCTTCTCCCACAGCCAAGCACACAGCATTTCCTTTAGCTAGGTGCACACAACTTCCGCTCGTTACTCGGATGTTCAGTGTAGGGGTTGTAGTTTTTGTTGTTTTTATTTTGTTTTAGAACTGGGATAGGGAAGGAATATAGTGGGATACTCAGAATCAAACTATGCACAATTGAGGACAGCAAAGTCCCTCTGTAGATATGCAGGAATTAGTGGACAGGTGCTCTACTGGACACCAGCCGATGTCCCCTCTAGCTTACACCCAGCAGCTGACTATATATAGGTCCCGAGGGGGGGTTAAGCAGCACAAGTCCCAGCATCCATGTACAACAGTCTGTACTCACAAGGCCCTTGCTGCAGTTCACCTGCCTCCGTGATACCAGACAGGATCTGTAGACATCTGCTCACAGAATATAAATAATAGTAACTAGCATTCTCTGGGACAACACTCCTTGTATTTGTCTAGAACTGCATCAACATTCATGCTGCTGATCTGTATGGGTCACTCCTGTTCACCCAGAACTTTCCAAGGTCTCCTGGATACAGAGGAGCCAATCACAGCAGCAGCACTGTGAGCCACACAGGATCTCTCACTTAACCTCCTTAGTGGTTTTCTCGAGTGTAGCTCGGGGTAAAATTTGAGTACCAAGAGCGGTAACCCCGAGCTACATTTGGGCTTACCATACGGTGTTGCTCAGGGGGTCCCTGCAGCACTTACCTTGTCCTTCACTCCCGCGATGTGTCCCCTGCAGCGTCCCCAGCCATCTCCTCCGGCCGATGCCAGCATCCGGCTTCCGTGTTCTGGTCCCTGTGACGTCGGGACGTATGGGCGCCGGAACCGGCGGGAAATTTTTTGAAATTTTTAAAAAATGTCATTTTTGCTGTCATTGCTGTTTCAATGCATTTCACATATATTTTGTCCCTACTGCTTTGCCCTGTGCCCTGCCTGCATTTTGACTGTTCTTTCTGCCTGGAAACTTAGAAAAGTCCATGGCGTCCAAAAAGCGCCCCTTTACGTCAAAAGCGGTTTTAGAACAGCGATAGTAAATCAGAACCACTTGCAGAATTGAGTGATAATGATTCGTGGGGAAATTCGTCATCAGACACTGAAAACGATTTTGCAACTTTGCTCAGCGATGTGCGAATTTGCCTCTGTATTTCAAATTTCAGTGTTTTTGGTTTGATTATATTATTGAATTAAATTTATTATTATTATATTATTATTTTTTATGATTATTTATTAAATTATAATTTATGATTTAGTGTTTCAAGTTTTATCATATCTGGAATGTTTACTAGACTCTTGTTCGGACAGATTTCAAAGAGTTATTCCTAAAAATTACAGCCTACAATAAAAAACTACATATTTCCATGCAAAAAAATGGTACCACTTTCAGCACAAAAAATCGAAAAGAATCATACCGCCAAGGAGGTTAAAGGAGAAGTACAGCCAAAGCTTTTTTTGGCTGTACTTCTACTGTGGATCACAGGACTGCAGTTTGTTCTGCACTCCTGTGACCCGTTTTCAGCTGACAGTGGACTGAGTCCGCTGTCGGCTGACGTCACTCAGCTGGTCCAGTCGGGATCCACCTCACAGTCTAGAGAATCACCTGGATCAGCCTCTCAGCCAAGCGCTAAGAGCCTGAGCCAGCTGCTCCCTCCCCCTCCACACCCCAGCGCTGCAATGAGGGGAGGCTGAGCAGACAGCGGTGACTGACAGTCCCACTCTCTGCTCAGAGCGGCTGTGAGAACTCAGTGATCAGCGATCACAATTTGGTAGAGCCCTACCAAACATATTATTTACAATGCACCCCCCTTCCAAAAATATGAATTATTGATGGTGGCGGGCAGTTAGCAATCACAATTTTCTAATTAGTCCTAAGCTAGCTAACATATTTACATAGTTCAGTAACAATCAGCAATGACAATGAAGTGGCTTTTTCCAAAGGTGGGATCAATCCTTGCAGTCCTGCAAGAAAATATATGCAAGAAAATACACATCAACAAAGAGATTGCCCATTCTGCTTGTCAGGTAACCGTGGGAACATCCTCTCCTAAGAGTCGACCCTCCTACATGGAAAAAACAAACACATCCTAGATTTCTATATTACATTTATGCAGAAGTCCTCCATGGACTGCTCCCTTAGGACAAACTCTTGCCATGTCTTCTTCCAGAGCCCTGAAAGAAAGAAAAAGAGGCAGACAGTCCTATCTAACCTAGCTTGCTTAGTCTCATATCCTTTTTCGTTTGAGGCACACAAAAAAACTTTAAACCCCCTCTTTCCCTTTTTTTAGAATGGAGGCCAAATCTGGGCCTCAGTAGCATCAAAGCATATACTCAGGCACCATCTCCTCACTGGAGTGCAGTATTACTTCTTAGCTGGGCAAACAGTTCCATCATGGAACTGATTCTAGATGTGAAAGTGGAGCTCTCTTTATTCTCCTGTTTGCAAGAAGTCATAAGGAAGTGGCGTCACTTCCAGTTTCCCCCTGGAACGCACGCAGGCCCCGAAAGGGATCGCGGTACCTACTTGGGGTGTTTACAACTGTACTGGTTTAGGCACAGTATATGTGAGTGCAATATTTTTGCCTTTATGTATTTTAATGGAAAATAAAAATACTACACTTTAGTCCTTCTTTGGTTTTTGGTGCTTTGGTTCATGTCCATGGAGATGAAGTTCTACATTATACAAGAGAGTGGAGAGAACTGAGATTACCATAGGTTGGAGGAGTAAATAAACCCACGTGATGTCTGACCTTTAGTAATATAAGGGTCACTGGAGTGTCGGTGATTGTTTTTCTTATGATGGTGTGGAGATTGTTGGCACAGACACAAGATTTTACTTTGAAACACAAGGAGTATTCGAAGATTTGTTGCACTTTGGTACAGAGGACTTTATAAAGAAAATATATGTTTCACATGTTAGTTTTATGTTGTGGTAGCTCCTGTTAATTTCCTATATTTTGTTTCACATATAAATATATATACCGCTATAGCAGCGGTCACTTAATGGCGGTCCCAGATCGGCCACAGCAGCGCTCCCTTCTAGACTGCCAGCCCACCATGACAGATCCGCCGCTGAGCAAGCCGTTCGTCATGGCAAAATAACATCACGTGTGCGCCCCACCCCTTGCAGCTCACTGTCTCTCCGGCTCTCGCTCCCTGCCTGTCCACAATCATCCTTCAGCAAGAATCCTGGCACAGATCCTGTCTGCCCTCAGGGTAGGGTGTAGTCTTACAGGGGCACTCTGATGGGCACATTTAATGTTAAAGGGTCATGCTGATGGGCACATGTAATGTTAAGGTGCACTCTGATGGGCAAAACATAGAATGTGCCCATCAGAGTGCCCCATAACATAAAATGTACCCATCAGAGTGCCCCTTAATATAAATGTGCCCATCAGAGTGCCCCTTAATATAAAATGTGCCCATCAGCATTTTAGGTTAAGGGGCACTCTGACAGGCACATTCTATTTCCGGGGCACTCTGGCGGGCACATTTTATGTTAAGGGGAACTCTGATGGGCCCATTTTATGGTAAGGGGCACTCTGATGGGCATCTTTTATGTTAAGGGGCACTCTGATGGGCATCTTTTATGTTAAGGGGGCACTCTGATGGGCACATGTTATGTTAAGAGGGCACTAATGGGCACATACTGTGGAAAGGGCACTCTGATGGGCACATGTGATGGAAAGGGGCAGTCTGATTTGCGCATGTGATAGAAAGGGGCACACTCTGATGGGGAATATGATGTAAAATGGCACTCTGAGGGGAATACCTGATGTAAGGTGGCACTGTGATGGGGATACCTGATGTAAAGGGGCACTCGGAAGCGGACAACTGAGGTAAAGGAGCACACTGATGGGCACACCTGATGTGATGGGAATACATGATGTAAAGCTGCACTGTGATGGCGACATCTAATGTAAGGGAGCACACTGATGGGCACACCCTATTTGGACCTCGGCCAGAAGAAAATTTTAGTGACCGGACCTCCTCGAATTTTAATTAAATACCCCTGCGCTATAGGAAGGCAGCATCACAGTTTAGATATTGTATTTTGTTAGCAGGCGCCTATGAGATATAACAACTGCTTAAAAGGTGTCTCTGTTCCACAGTGTAGGCACCCTAATACAGCAGGTACAGTATGTTACTGGGCAAATCATCAGGTGAAAACAGATGGTAAAAACACCTAAAAAAAAGAATATGAATCCAGCCACCGCATCTAATGTTTTTTAAGCTACAATATACTGCATTTCTGCTTTTGAGTTTAATACCGCTTTAACAAAGAAAAACGTTTGTCCTGTGTTTTTGCACATTTAAGTCGTGTGTTTTTTTGTTTATTACTTTTACTATTCACTGCTAGGGGTAAGCAAGAAGCTGTACTACCCTTTAAGCAGAACTACACTGCTTATGAGCACCACACACCAAAAATGCTACTTAATTCATTTTTAACCACTTGCCTTCCAGGCACTTATACCCTCTTCCTGCCCAGGCCAATTTTCAGCTTTCAACGCTGTCGCATTTTGAATGGCAATTGCGTGGTCATCTGACACTGCACCCATATGACATTTTTATGATTTTTTTCACACAAATAGAGCTTTCTTTTGGTGGTATTTAATCGCTGCTGGGTGTTTGATTTTTTGCACTATAAACAAAAAAAAGCAAACAATTTGAAAAAAAAAAGTTTTTCTTAGTTTTATTAGTTTATATTAAAACTTTTGCAACCAGGTAATTTTTCTCCTTCACTGATGTGCGTTGATGAGGGTGCACTGATAGGCAGCACTGATAGGAAGCACTGATGGGCAAAAATGAGGTGGCACGGATAGGCAGCACTGATAGGAGGCACTGATAGGCAGCAATGATAGGCTGCACTGATGAGCTGGCACTAATAGGCAGCACTGCTGGGCAGCAATGATGGGTGGCACTGATGGGCACAGGTGGGTGGCACTGATAGGCAGCACTGCTGGCTGACACTGCTGGGCGGCACTGCTGGGCACAAATGGGCAGCACTGCTGGGCACAGGTGGGTGGCACAGGTGGGCGGTACTTCTGGACACTGATTATCAGTGCCCAGATGATCAGTGCCGATCACTTCTCTGACAATTGCCAGTTATCGGCAGTACTTTCCTCATGCTGTGACAGTGATGCAAAGTTCAGGGGTCAGTAGTAAGAAATGCAGAGTTCAGGGGTCAATGGTAAGTGACAAACTGTTCAAAGGTCAGGAGTATATAATGCGGATTTCAGGAGTCAGTGACTCAGAGTGTAGGGGTCAGGAGTAAGTGATGCAAAGTTCAGAGGTCACATGGTTAAGGGGTCAGTAGTATGTGATACAGAGTTCAGAGGTCAATAGTGACCCAATGTTCAGGGTCAGAAGTGATGCAGGGTTCAGAGGTCAATAGTGACACATGGTTCAGAGGTCAGTAGTAAGTGTTGCAGAGGTCAGTAGTAAGTCATCTCTTATTAACCCCTGAATAGGAGCCCCATGGTCTGATGTTGGGCCCTGGCCCCTCCAATGTGCCTCCACAGATATTGTATCGTACATTCCTTATTCAGCACCATCTCATTCTATACTATGTAAGTCAACTCAGACCAGGGGCGGACTGACAACTCATGGGGCCCCCGGGCAATAGGGGATCATGGGGCCCCTGTGTCCTTGCCTAAACTCAAAAAAGCCTATGAAAAAGGTACCAGGGGCATCTCATGGGGCCCCCTACTGACCCCGGGCCCTTGGGCAGTGCCCGAGTTTCCAAATGGTCAGTCCGCCCGACTCAGACTCTCTGTAAGCACGCCTCTTTAATTAAGCCACACCCAAATAGAGACATGCCAATGTTTGTACACTGCATTTTGTCATTCACAACCTAGAGAAAAAGAAGGCAACCACCCCAATCTCTGACTGGCCTTTGCAGGAAGGTTCACATGGAAGAGCAATGCACATCACAAAGAAACAAACATTTCCCGGCACACTTATCAGCTAGCCTACAAAAGTAACCACGTTCAGCCCTGGTTCACACTGATGTGCGGAATTTGCAGCATTTTCAGCACGAATTCCGCACATCAGAATCGCACCCCATTCATGCTAACCGTTGCGGGTGTGTATGTTAACACCCTGAAAGCAGTCCACAAAACGCAGTGCGATATGCAGAATCAGATTGCAAAGATGTACCCATGTGATCCAATTCTGGTGTGGACCCAAAAAAGGGTCCTGCACATTTCTGGTGCGGGTGCAGTGCGAATAGAGCCGTACAAAATGTATGACTCCAATCACACCGCACACAAATGCCGTTCCTGTGCGAATCACATGCAATATTCCGCACCACATATATGTGAACCCAGGATTCCAGGTGAACTGGGAAATGTGTCTGTGGAGGCCACCCTCTAGTCTCCCACACAGACCACCTGCTTTCAGAAAACATCCCAGGTGTGAAGGGATTCCAGTGCACAGTAATAGGGTGAAAGGGTCACAGCAGACAGCCCATTGTGTATACAGGACGAGAACCTCCCATGTCTCATACATCTGGGAACACAAGGTGAGGTCGTGCTATGGGCGGAGTGAAGGGGTTAGAAGGCGCGAGAAGACGGCGCTAACTAGAACTCCCATTGGACAGTAAGGGTGAACGCGAGCTGACGCGGGAAGGAAGGGGTTACAGTGAGCCGTAGGCGGGGACAAGCGACACGGCCACAGCAGACAGCGGGAGAACATGATAAAGCGCTCGGGCACTAGGGAGCTCCCGTGACGCGAGAGGGGGCGTGGCCGGGGCGGGGTCACATTCCCTAATCTTCTCCCGCACAGGCAATCGTGAACGTGCGAAGTGAAGGACTGAACGTGCGCAGTGTAGGCAGGGGGGCTGCGGGGAAGCGCATGGGAGCGTGCACGCACATAGGGGATGCTTGTATTCGTCTGAGAGCACACACACAGCACCGAGCTCCGGTGTACAGGCGGCGTGCACCTGATTGGCAGCCTGAGCGGCCGACTGCTGAACTAGAACCGAACCAGTCTGGGGAGAGGCAGGCACCCGTGGCTTTCCCGGCTCCGTCCCATCACCCCCGGTCTGCGAGTAGTGAGCGCCCAGTGTGGAGCCGAGGACAGCACTGTGATAGCCCCGCATACCCTGACACCGTGCAGCACAGAAGGTGAGGAGCCTGTGCAAGGGTGTCATCCCTTGTCGTGTTACCTGTACATTGCATTCTATACAACACATACCTACATACAGGGACGGTGTACTGCCTGCTGCTACTCTCCCTCTAGGTCGGGGGTCCTACCCATCCCAATATGGGGTCCTCCCACCCATACCTCTCTTTATTTGGTTGGATCATTGAAGATCACAGACCAACATTGTCCAGGATGACCCTTGTTCTTAGGCATGTGCTGCCTTTTAGATATTGTTTTTGTTCTTCCCAAAAGAGATTTCACACCCTAATAATCTATTCCAGCTGTGATGAAATGAATGACAGGATAAAGCCCAGATGTGGGGCCATCCAGTATGATCAGAACAGATGACCTCCCTTGGTACCAATACACGTATGACACATCCACACTTAGAGTTTTCATAGAAAAATGACCACATATGTTAATGCAGCCTTTCACGAACTTTTCACCCCAGGGGAACCCCTAAATTCATTTGAAGGTCTTGAGGAACCCTTACTGAAACCAATTCATTTAGGGTCAGTAGGAGAAATGCCCCGTACAAGTCATGGTCAGAATGTGCCTCTTTTATATGGCTAGAAAAGTCATTGGTGTCATGCTGCTGGCTCTGCCGAGTGGTGTTGATCCTAGAACTTTGTAGACACCATGAAATGGGTCAATCAGCCTTGGCTCAATGAAATCCTAGCAACCTCTGAGGAGGACCTAAAAGGTTCCACGCAACACTGAATGAGAGTGGCTGCATTAATTCATATTGTTTCAGAGACTTTGTAGGTATCTTTGGTTCATCTGTCAATGTTCTTAGTGATTTAGGTCATGGTTTAGCTAGTATTGGTTAGCCACATTCAACTGGACTTGTTCTGTAATGTCAAAATATTTTAGCACTCAAGGAACTTTTTCAATTGAAGATCATTACAGAACTGAAGAACTTTGTCCTGCTGCTGGCTCTGCCAAGTGGTGCTGGTCCTAGAACTATATAGGCATCATAAAATATGAAGTCTATTGGTCACAGTTCAAGGAACCCCTAGCAACCTCTGAGGAGACCCTAAGGTTCCATGGAACCCTGAATGACAGTGGCTGCATTAATTCACGTCTGAGTAGGACTTTGGAAGTATCTTTGGTGCATCTGTAAATGTTCTTCTTGATTCAAGTCATTGTATAGCTAGTAGTGGTTAGCCACATTCAACTGGACTTGTTCTGTAATGCTGAAGATGTTTTGCACTCCACGAACTTCAACTGAAGATCATTACAGAACTGAAGAGGCTACTTGGTTGAGTGCTGAAACAACTTCTAACATAACAGGACATGTTCAGGTGAATGTGACTAACTACTGGTGGTGATCACTAACCAGCATTTCAAAGTGAGAGGTCTGGAGACATGTTGGCACTCATTTAAGTAGCTGCAACTGAAGAACATTGCAGAACTGACAAAGCTACTTGGATAAGTGCCGAAATAGATATCTTTGACATTAGAGAACATGTATAGGTGAATGACTAACTACAGGTGATGAATGCTCATTTAAACCGCTCTTCACAGTGGCAGAGGTCTGGAGGATCAGTCTGAAGATGTGTTGGCGATAATTTTAAGTAGCTTCTTCAAATGAAGCACATTACTGAACTGAAGAAGCTACTGTGCTTAGTGTGGGAAACGAACATTTTTTGAAATTACAGAACATGTCCAGGTCAATGTGATAAAATATCCACAAACCAGCATTTCAGATTGACCCACAAGAATTTCCTCATTCAAAAGGCTTTCTAAAAGTGATTGTATATCACTGTGACAAAACCACCAATTCCATCAAATCCCAAGAACTTTTCCATGCACCACATATTCAAACATCCATTTTTTTACCATTATACATGCTTACTAATGTGACACTTGGCCAAGTCATAGGATTAAACCTGTCACCGTTTAAAAGAGCTAAAAGTCTTAGTTCTTGGTACTGGTCTATCTTTACCAGCAGCCTTTGTCAACAAGGGTTCTGTGGAACCTTGGCATTTGTCAGGAGGCATTCCTTGGGGAGAGAGCAGTGGCAGATTGATGTCTTGTCCACACTGACCACCAATTTAAAGGGTCACTAATATCATTGCTTGTGTTTCTTTACTGCTCAGTTTTCACTTCAGAGTTATTACTGAAGTTTTGTCATATAAAGTGTGGTGGGTGGTTAAGTAAAACCAATTTTCTTCTTGTTCTTCACAACCTATTGATTGAAATGTACTGTAATATATATTGCACTGTATACTATAAATATATACACTATATTCTATACTGAATCTCAATTAAGGTGGTGGTTCCCTTACACCTGAAAACTTTTTCAGGGGTTTCCTCATGGTAAACGGGTTGAGAAACGTTGGTCTACAGAATGGGTTGATTTGGGGATTTCAGTATTGGATGACTTTAGATTAGCTGTTTTAAATCTTCCTGTAGAACGTGTTTGAACACAATGTTGCTAGGTGGAGTTTGAAGGGCAAAGTGACTCTCGGTAATTTGGTAGATGGTTAACTGTTCTCAGGATGAAAGTACAAGATGTTGCAGCAAGCACTTTTTATCCACTGTATTTCATTTCTAAGGCTGAAGTAACTTCTTTCTTTTTTTTTTCTGGTTGATAAAATGTGGCTTTTGGTTTTTTGTTTTCTTTGCATTATTTGTAACATGAGTGTTTAGTCTGTGAGGAACCCTCCAATTACAAGCACATTGGCACTAAATACATGTGTTTTAAGCGTGTTCCTTGTTTGTTTACACCTTTTTTTTTTTTTTTTTTTTTTTTTTTTTTTTGCATATGTTTCAGGGGCAAGCTATTTTGTGTGTAATTCCATACATAAAATTGCAAATAAATTCTTGCCATTTATTCCTATGGAAGAAACCGTTGTTGAAAACACAGCAAAGATGCAACCAGCGGAAATTTAATGCTCATTACACTAAAATGCATAAATGAGAGGCTCACCATTTAAAAATAATAGTAGGGAACTTCCCATTGACTTTAGGTACAGTTTAGGATGTCACAACATGTCTGGATTGCAGAGTTTGAATAGGACCTACCATCATTTTGTGCGAATTTTTAAAGAAAAAGACAAAAAGGAATAATTTACATAAAATCCTAGTGTGTAATTTCCGGGTATTTTATATTAAAATAGTGCTGTAATTAGTCATGTGCTGTAAGAACTTGCAGCCAATTATGTTCAACCTTTTTTTATACCTAAAATCTAGTGGCTTATTTTGCTGTACTTTGTGCGCTATCATTTGTTTGCACTGCTTTATTTAACAAATGCCATATACTTTTTATATTTATTTATGCTTTCTGCAGTTTACAAACTAGTTGACCAATTTGGGTACTTTTAGATTTGTAAGTAATTTTAATGTCTGGTATTTTTTGTCTCACATTTTCTAGCAATGATTGTGGCATTGCACAGGGTATTTATAAACAATAGTTTTAATTAGTGGACTTAATTTATAGCCCAGCTTGACCATCTGCTTCTTCGTTTCCAGGGTCTGTTCTGATTGGCACGCATTAAATGACCTTGTGTCCCCTACCATGTGAGAACTGGTTGGCGATGCAATGTAAATGAATATAGCTAGCGTTCGAAGCTGCTGTACAGTAATCAGACTTTAGGGTGCAGGGCCTATAGTACAGTTTGTTGAATATGGCTTTATAGTAACACAGGGAAATCTTTGAAAATGTGGTACATGGAAAGGTTCTTGGGATTTGATGGAATTGGTGGTTATATTTGTCACAGTGAGGAGGCTGTACAGTAAACCTATGATTGTGAATTGAGGAGCAATCTAAATCAAACTGATGTCTAAATTGCTGTACATCCCAAAAGCCTGCTGCAGTAGTCTTGACCCATCCCCCACGCATGGATCCTGTCATTAGAAAGCTGATCACAGCATCCTTTAGCACCATGCTAACATATTCCTCTGTATCTTATAGCTAGCATGCTTCGATGGTGCAGCGACCAGCTGAGAAGTGAAAATAGGACCTCTCTACGATTGAAAAGGACTGTTCCTCATTATGTCTTATTATAGATAAAACAAATACTTTGCCAGGACTTTCCTGTACATCCTTTGCAGTGCTGTGTACATTTCTTTTGTCAGGTAAGCAGTAAAACTGCTGCTTAGAATGTCTCTTTTTAAACACTGTAAGATGCTACAATCCATCCTTAACTGTAAGACATGACAAACGGACATTGCATAGAGACCGTAAACCATTCTGTCAATTTGATGGATTGGTTGACTTTGTTGAAATGAAATCTTTTGTTGCTGTGAAGCGTTAATTGTTCTAATATCTTAGGTAAATCTATTAATACATTTTAATGAAATTAGAATATATGATCTGCTTGAAAACCAATTTTATGTTAATGATCAGAATGATTGTGGTTAGCGAACAATAAAGCAGCTTTTTCAGGCATGTCATTAATGATAACAGAGTATGCTAATCGTATGACTTGAACCTGCTAGTTAAAAGTCTAATGATATCTCTTATTATTCCTAGGGACCACTTTAAGTCTTTACTATAAATGGTTCATAGTTGTGTGCACTTCTCCAATCCTTTGATTATTAGAGCTCCAAATTTCTATCTGCTTTTTCGGGGGCTGAGCAATTTTGGCTTTTAGTACAGATTATAAAGGATTTAATGTTTGTCACTGTAAAGCCTAACTACAGGTTTCTTGTGACTTTAAATTGTTTGAACCTATTTGCTTTGCCGGCAGATGTGCCAACTGGGAGCCTTCTATGAATTGTACGTACAGCACTGTGTTCCAGCAGTGGCATTTGGACTTCCATTGAGTTGGGCTGATCACTGCTGAGCCCTTCACAAGAATCTTGTAATCCACCAATAAATACAGAGCTTTTATGATTGGCTGAGTTGGAGAGGCTGCCAGATGATGTAATGTGCATCTCATCAAATCGGAGGAAGCTTTGCATTCATTGATAAAATACAAAGCTTCCTGTACCTGTCTGAGCAGTGTTCAGCTCGACTCAACTTTGTTGCCGGATGGGGAAGTCCCCATACTGCTGTGGAAACACAGCTTTGAATGCAGCTTACATATGGTTTTTATATACCATGCAAAACAAATAGTTTGTTTGGACCAAGAAACTTGGGGTTAGGCTTTAGGGCCAGTTCACACCATTCTTGCATCCAAGTCGCACAGGAACACACAGAGTTCCTGTGCGATTCAAGCCGCATGCAATACGTACTACATTTGCGGTCGGCAGCTGGTGTCAAAATGTTAATGACACCCCAAATGCAGTGTGTTCGCCTACACCGGATTGTATGGTACTTATACCATGCAATCCAGTTTCAGTGCGGTTTTAAAAAGTAGTTCATGCACTACTTTTGGTGTGATGCGATTTCAGTTAATTCAAGATGAATGGGATGAAATTGCACTGCACAGAACCGCATTTGAATCGCACTGGATCACCCTCTTCCTCCATCCTATGCTCCCTCAGATCTTTAATCTTTCCCTCTACTGGCACCTTCCCCCTCCCCTCTAAAGCACGTGCACATCACCCCCATACTTAAAAAAACCCTCCCTGGATCCCACCAACCTAAACAACCTAAGACGCATCTCCCTGCTGCCATTTACATCCAAACGCCTAGAGTGCTTAGTCTATAATCGCCTGCGTTCCCACCTCACCGACAACAACCTCCTTGATCCCCTACAGTCTGGCTTCCGCCCCCCCCCCCCACTACACTCCACCGAAACTGCCCTACTCAAACTCACCAACGACCTGCTATCCGCCAAAACTAATATCCACTTTTCAGTGCTCCTACTCCTCGACCTTTCTGCGGCTTTTGACACTGTTGACCACCCCTTCCTCAAAAAAAAAAAAAACTACTCTCTCTTGGCCTCAGACTCCGCTCTCTCCTGCCTCTCTTCCTATCTATCCCAGCGCTCCTTCAGCGTTTCCTATAACGCTGCCACCTCCTCTTCACTCCCCCTCTCGGTTGGGGTCCCACAAGGGTCTGTTCTCGGGCCCCTTCTCTTCTCCATCTTCCTTGGCCAATTGATACATTCTCACGGCTTCAACTACCATCTCTATGCGGACGACACGCAAATCTATCTCTCTACCCCTCAGCTCACCCCTTCAGTCTCTGCCCGTATCACAAGACTACTGAGCGACTTATCGGATTGGATGTCACTCCACTTCCTCAAACTAAATCTTTCCAAAACTGAGCTCCTAGTTTCCCCCCCCAGCCTGCGCTCGCCCCCCCCCCCCCCCCCGCCCCCGACTTCTCCATCAAGACCAACAACACTACCATCAGTCCCACCCCTTAAGCCAGAGTACTAGGTGTCATCCTAGACTCCAATCTGTCCTTCCTGCCCCAGGTCCAATCGTTGACAAACTCAAGTAGACTCCACCTCCGCAACATCTCCAAAATATGTCCGTTCCTAACCCCAGAAACCACTAAGCAACTCATTCATTCCCGTGTCATATCACGCCTCGACTACTGTAACTCCGTCCTCATCGGCTTACCTCACCGCAGGCTATCCCCGCTTCAGTCTATCTTGAATGCTGCGGCCAGACTCCTCCACCTTCCTAACCGCTCCATATCCGCCACCCCCCTCTGCCAATCCCACTGGCTTCCGATTACCCAACGGATAAAATTTAAAATGCTAACACTGACGTATAAAGCTGTTCATAATACTGCCCCAAACTACATCACCGTTCTTGTCTCCAAATACCACTCGAAACGTACTCTCCGCTCCTCACAAGACCTCCTACTCTCTAGCTCCCTGGTCTCCTCCTCCCATGCTCGTCTCCAGGGCTTCCCCCATCCTCTGGAACTCCCTACCCCAATCCATCAGACTATCACCTACTCTGCTCACCTTTTTAGGCGCACTCTGCAAACCTATTTCTTCAGGGAAGCCTACACCGCCGTCAGCTAATTACTGAACTCCTCCACTCTTCCTACCACTCCATCCCCCACAGCTATTTCCTCCTGTACCACTATCCCCTCCCTCTTAGCTTGTAAGCTCCAAGGAGCAGGGCCCTCGAACTCCTCGTGTATTGAATCGTATTGTTACTGTACTGTCTCGTGTACTGTCTCCCACCATAATGTAAAGCGCTGAGCAAACTGTCGGCGCTATATAAATCCTGTATTATAATAATAATAATCATAATAATGGTGTGAACAAGCTCTTAGGGCTAGTTCACACCAGATGTGGTCTGTGTTTTTAATCTGCATGGTGTTTTGCATGTATTCCAGTAGCCCTAGTTAATACCAGTGTGTTGTGTTCCAGTGCAGTCAACAAAAGTACTGCATGCTGTGTGTTTTGTTTTTGTTACTTGTGTTTTTTTGTTTTGTTTGTTTTTCTCTGTATGGAAGGCAGCAAAACACATAAATGCATTGGATCCAGATGTCTTGAATTGAGTTGGGGGAGCTAAGCATCAGAAATGTGCTTGCAGAAATTGTGATGTGATTCCAGGTATGGCATTTTATAGATTTATCCAGCGTGGACCAATGTAACATTGTGTATATACTATACCTGTGGGATCCATAGAAGCTGGAAATCACTGGAGTGGACACTATAGTGACCTCCACTTGCTTTCTGGTACCATGCCGAGCAGCTTTCTGAACCCAGGAGGTTGGCTGCTCTGCACAGATTTTTCAGGGAATTTCTTTGCATTTTCTCAAGAATGCAAGGAATTCAGTGATAGGATTATGTGGGGAACATGATGTCACTGCCAAGCCTCTTCATCTCCTCCAAGCAGGTTGGGGGGGAGGGGGGGGTTCACCCAACTCTTTTAATTTTCAGATCAAAGAATGTGAGTCAGTAGGGTGCTGATAGGGCTACCCTGTATTTTGGCCATTTCATCAGGTACCTATTGAAAATCACGCCATGTATGGCTAGCTTTAGGTTGGATGAAAGGTTGAGGGGATTGAATACTGTGAATTTAGGAACTTTTTAGAGGTATTGGTAGAAGGGTACATTTTTTTTCTTTTCTCCTTTCTTTTCTCCCTCTTCCCTTCTTTTTTTTTTTTTTGATAGGGGAAGCAAGAGAAATAGGAAGGGGGGGAGATAAAGACTTTTTAATGTGGTTTAGGAGGGGAACTGAAGGAAGGATGGAACCTACTGCACCTTTGTTTCCATGTCTTTGAAGAGGCTATGCAGAGTATAATTTCGAATAATATTTGCTAGAGTTTGTAAGGCCAAGTTCACCTTTAGAACATATGACATAATCCATTTTTAGCGTGTATCATGTTCCTGCCGCCCCGTTCCCCCTTCCCATGTGACAGTGAGCGGGGGATCCTCTCCCCAGCAGCCACTGTCACATTTAAAATTGGCGCATATGATTGGTGCTCCACATACACAGCAATCTGTTGAATATACAAACCTCATCTATCACAGTGGCAGATGAACTTGTAGCTCTCAATGGACTACGAGTGAGCTGATCAATGCACTGATCATCCATTCACTCTTTCTCCAGCTTTCTATCGGAGAGTGTGCAGAAGCCTGCCATCATACCCGCCATCCACTGATTGTGGATGTAATGCTTTGTAGGCTCCTGTAGAAAAAGAATTATAAATGCACATTTTTATTTAAATTTTTCTAAAGGTAAACTTTTTTTAAATCCAATCCATTGGTAACAGATTTTCCTCAATATCTGTTGCTCACTGTAGGCAGGATATGTGTAATGTTTTTTACCTGGATTCTTATTTCTGTGCCGTCAGTCTTGTGATCCAGCAACACATTGCTGAAGTCATCGATCTGCTCACTCCTCCCATTGTTATGACATTTGTCAGCATGTGTGCTGTGCTGTAAGCACATTGGCTATGATGAGTTTGATGATTGAAAGATGTATTCCATCCTATGCCATCTTTATACTGCATATGCTTTGCAAATATATTAGCTGTGACAAGATGCATCAGTTTACCGAAGTTCAGGATCCTTAAAGTCCAACTCCTGGCTAATTTTTATTCTTTAAAGGTTGCCCTCAGCATCTTAAATAAAAATAAATTGGCTTCAGTACTTGGCTCCTCTCTAGCTCTGGTCCCTGCTGTAAATTTCTTTTATGCAACCTAGATATCCTCATTCTTCCAGGTAAATGACACCCAGTGGACTGAGAACATCCTGTGAATGCAGGACATCACCATGTTATTCTTCAGAGCGCTTTGTGAATTGAGTACTGCCCAGTGCAGGTGGAGAGGATCCTATACTTTTACCTGGCCAACCACATATTTTGAAAAGGTGTGTCCATCCCACGTTTGGGGTGGGGTGACTTAGTGGTGGGCTTAGTCTGGATTTGGGCTTTAATATTCAGTGATGCATATAAGCTGTGTCTGGTCAGACCTTGTATATTTCTAAAAAAAAAAACAAAAAAAAAAAACACTGTACTTTATAAAAGTGCACAAGAAATATGAATTGTTAAAGTGCACAGAAATGGGTTATCAGTCTGTACTGACAAAATGAGTAACTTTTATTGTATATTACAGTACTTGTGTAGTGCTGTCAATTTCCACACTGCTTTACACATATATTGTACATTCACAGTCCCTACCCTCAAGCTTACAATCAAAGATCCCTAACTCACAATCGTACATATACTAGAGCCAATTAACTTACCAGCATGTCTTTTGGAGGGTGGGAGGAAACCAGAGGACCCAGAGGAAACCCACACATGTACAGGGAGAACATGTAAACTCCAGGCAGGTAGTGCCATGGTTGGGATTTTATATTGTGTGTGTGTGTGTGTGTGTGTGTGTGTGTGTGTGTGTGTGTGTTGGTTTTGTTTGTGTGTTGTTTTTTTTTTTTGTTTCATACATTTTTTCATAGTAAATGCCTGTAAATAAGTTTACTATTCTCATAATATATTGTCTAGCAGTATGTAAAGTAAGGAGAAATTGAGTGGAGCCCTGGATAGCCCTAAAAACCTAACAGGTTCTAATCTTTCCCCATTCTGTCCAAAACCGATAGAACCTTGACTTGAGTGACACTAAAGCTTCATTTGTATGTTTTTATTACAAAAAAAAAAAAATCTACAGTGGTTTTGCACAGAGCAGCCCCGATCCTCTTCGGTCCCTGACAGTGTCTGGGCTCCACTATGTGCTCATTCCTGAGCCACTGCTTTGCGTCCACAAGATGCACAGAGCCATATCTCTGCGCCCCCCGCTCTCGCCTCATTGGTTCACTGGCTGTGATTTGACAGCAGCGGGAGCCAACGGGCTCCTGCTGTCGTCTCAGCCAATGAGGAGGAAGGGTCCCCAGACAGCAGAGGCTGTCCAGAATGTCGCTGGATCAGATGGGGCTCCGGTAAGGATAGAGGGGGCGCTGGGGGGCCTGCTGCACACAGTTTATTACCTTCTTGCATGAAATACATGAAGGTAAGAAAACATTGAGCCTTTACAACCACTTTAATGTCAAAATGAGTAGATCTACAGATATAGGCAATTGTAGGTATATGTGAATCTAAAACCTTTCTTGTAAAAGTCAAGCTTGGCCTACTTCTGACCTAGAAATCGATGCCTGTCACATTTAAAAGACTGATAGTGAGCCTTGGAAGGTAAAGGGGCTTTTATAGATCCAGCTTCACTTTCGTGTTTTTGTTATTGCATTTAGGGTCTCACACCTGTGCAACGCGGTTTGTGGTGTGTGTGGTTTTTTTTTTGTTTTTTTTTTTCCTCTCTACCTGCATTTTGGGAGCCATTAGGAAAGAATGGCAATGTTTTTTCTGCCTGTGTTCCCAGGGCACTGGGGTTTGAATGTAGCCTTAATGAATTGCAGATTACCTTTCCTTAGATATGTTGGCTGAATTTTCTTTTCATCTGATCATGCCAGGTACATACTTCCTGCCCTAGGGTGACAACTGTACTGGATCTGGGAGGAGCAGGTTTGTTTCCCTAGAAAGGGAATTATATGGGGCTATATAGTAATTGTCCACACAAACAGAGAAACACGGGAAGTTTTCAGTGCATCCTTGTGGATGCACTTTGTCCATTGAGATGTATTGCAGCCTAGTAATTTAGAATTGGCTGCCTAATGCAATGTCAACGCATGAAAACATACTTTTTGGCATTGTAGTGTGAAACCTGTGGAACTTTGCACACCTAAGTATTTGTGTTGCCAAGCACTTTATCAGGTGCACAAGGTTTTAAAGGGGCCGTAGAAGTCCAGTTATGTATATAGGTCCTGTAACCTGTATCTTGAAATTACCCGCTCACTTTGATATTTGGTTTACGGACAATAACATCTTTTATCTTTTTTTTTTTTTTTTTTTTTTTTTTAATTTCATAATATGCTCCATTTTAAATTTTCCAGTTTTGTGACGGTTTCATTTAATGTTCTATTAAGTGTATTTAGAATTTGCTCAATCTATTCTATAGTTTCTTTAGTTTGTTGCAGTGCTTCAACTGTGGTTTTTTAATTTTTGTTTTAAATATTACTTTTGTACTCTCTTGATATACCAGATCTTCATCTAGCTGCTCGTTCACAAACTTGGCTGGGGGTTGCTCTGACATGTTTGGTGAGCAGTACTACTGCCAAACATGACTTGCTCACTTGATGCAAGCTTTTAATAATTAAAATAGGTGCTGAGGAGGCAACATGTCGCCTTCCAGCCACCTCCTGGCCAACCTCAATTTTCAGGGGGGCAACAAGGGCTACTGCAAATGTAAACAAGCCCTTAAAGAATTTCTAAATCTGAAGGATTCACCTTTTTTGTTCACAGAATATGAAAGCCTGCGTGTATGCATTTAGGTACCAGGCCAGAACAGTGGCACTTGTTAGTCAGTGCACATGTGCAGGGATTTTATCTGAATCTCCATACGATTGTCTAGCAAAAGATGAACCTTGAAAGTTGTTCTTTGTTTCAGAAAGCTGGAACACTAGAAGAGCAGTCTTGAGATTTGTAAATTCTTTGATATAGTTAGGTCAAGGGGGTAACGTTTTTGTGATTAGAAATGTTGGCTACATGGAAAGTAATCGTACACAACATACCGTTCCAGATGGAGAAAACTGATTTCAAGTGTGTGGGCTTTTTTTTTCTATCCTTGCCAAATGTCTTTATTTAGGTATTTTTTTTTAAGGTAATTCTAGGAGATTTGTGCATTAAAGTAGATGTCTAAAATAAAAAGCTATTTATTTATTCTTTGTATGGTTTGTGTTGGCTCCAAGCATTGATTAGGGATTGCAAGGTTTGCAGTTTTGGTAAACCCTCTACAAATGCTAACGCTACCGTTTGGAAGATATAATTAATGAATTCATATTTGCAACAAAAAATAGTTTTGTGTGTGGGTTATTTTTTGGCAAAGGAGCCTGCAAAGCATTGCAACAGTAATTGGTGTGGATTCAATGCATGGGCTTCTGCAGACTCTTCCTCTGGCTCTAGGTCTGTACTGTGGTACAGACTTTAAGTTGGATGAAGTGTCAATCATTGCACTTGTACTCTTTAGAAAACTACAAGTCTGTCTGCTATGATAGGATGGGGACACTTGCAACCAAGCAGGCTACATATTGCTTGCAACCATGTTTTATCCTAAATTTGGGTGTAACATAGTCCAAAAGGTTCAGTTAGCCTTTAATAGAAACTTGCCATTAGATATTCGTTGTCATGAGGCATTACCTTTTTAATATTTGGAGTCTAACACAGAACACATATGCAGGGAACTGGTATATAAGTCAAAACTCCCCCCAATTTTTACTGGCGGAGGCTGGGGATGGGAATAAGAATTAAACCAATGTTGGGGTGTGGGTTTTTTGGTTTTTTTTTTTGTCTAATTGGGCAGATTTTTCACTTTCTGTAAACTTAACAGGAAGTGAACAGACCTCTTTCTAATGTGAGTGAAATCCCGTTAGACAGTTGTCACATGAAAAAATGTCCATTTTGTCAAATTTCCCTCTATCCCTGCTCTAGTGGTATTTACCCTCATTTTCGTTCCCTGTGACCCTAGCAATCAGAACAGTTAGGCTGCATTTGCTCAGGTATTAACCACTCCAAGTCCCAATGGCACGAATTGGATTCCTGATCAACAGCTGTGTCGATGGCTGCACACACAGCGCATTGAGCCATGATAACCACAGGTAAGCTCCTGGCTGTGCGAACAGTCACTAATAGTTACAGCTGCTGACAGACTGTCATTACACCGTATGAACTCCGCTATCAGATTCTTGCTGCTGGGGTTCACAGGGCAGTTAATGCAGCCTTAGAGAATCTCCAGTGGGGGACATACAGTGGCAGTGGCTCTATTCTCTCTCCACTCCAGTCAAATTTTAAATAAGTTACTGTATGTGTTTCATTATACTTAAGGCCCTTTCACATGGGCTTTCCAATCCGGTCCGCTTGTCAGTTTTTCAGGCAGACCCGTGCAGAAGCTTCACTTAAGTGTGGGGGCAGGTGGATGTAAACAGATGCATGTCCGTTTACATCCCCTTATCTCCGAGTCCGTCCAGGCAGGAAAAAAAAAGGAAAAAGGTGTGCATCCTTTAATACTTTTCTCGGCCTAAACATAAAAGATTGGAGGTAGTGTGATGTACAATATCAAAGTCCGTTTTACATCTGGCCACCGAAAGATCTAATCTAGGCCTGGAAAGCTCTGATTTGGAGCTAAACACTAAATTAACATGAACATCACAAAAGTAGTATCCATGCCGTTCTGCTCGGATTCAGCAAGGGACCTATTCACAGATCTGCTAAATGGATTGGATGGCAGCTGTGTGAAAGGGATCTTGGTGTATCCAACCTGATCTCATACAGCTTTCTAAATACATTTGTACAAAACGGGCAAAAGGAGAAAATGGTCAATTTTAATTCTATTTGCCCTATTCTTAGTGACATTTCTTGTCCATGCGAGTTTCCTCCTCACTTTTCTTGCAACACCAGGTTACCTATTTTCAGGGATATTATTTTAGTGACTGTGGGTAGTCTTTAGTAAAATCAGCATAAAGTAAATGCAGTTATAGTTGCTCTATGCATAGGAGCAGAGACATTGACTTGGCACCACATGACAATCCCTGGGCTTACTGATTGGGTAGTTTGTGCAGTGGGCATTGAATTTTGGGGTGATCTCCATTGCCAGAAAGGAAAACTGCGGGAAGCTGAGGGCCATGCAGAGACTAGACATGTGCTGAAAATCATTGGGTACTTGTTGCTATTTCAGACATTTCAATTTAAATATAGCCTAATTTTTAAATCTAAAATAAAATGCCGATGCATTTTTAAGGGGGGGGAGGAGGGATTCCATTTTGACTCTGACCATTTTTCCATTTTGACTCGATTAGTTCAGATTACAGGGTTTGTGTTTTTTTGTTTTTTTACTCATTAATTTCAATATTATCCAGGAATTGTGTGTGTTTGTGTGTTTTCTCAAGTACATTTTACATAATGTCCAACATCAGCAATGGCATTCTTACAGCTTTACACATGCTATTAGTACAATTAGTGGTGATAAGCTGTAATCAAGGGAGGAAAAAGAGGAAACTCCACTGCCAGCTCTATTGTATTAGGACAGCTGTGGCTGCTTTAATATACTAGTGCTGTCGAACAGTGACTGCATCTGATAGGATGCAGTCACAGTTTGGCCAACTATTTGCCAGCTGACTCAGTCGATTTTAGAATCAACTTTTGTCGAGCCGTGAGGTGCATTGCCACCATCAGCTTGAATTTCCACAGATTCCTGCTGAATTCAAACCATTAGGCTCCATGCACACTAGTGTTTTTTTTTTTTTAAGCTCCTAGAAGCTATTAATAGTTGTTTGGGGTTTTTTTTTTTTTTTTTTTCTGCTCCTAAAATCTAAATGGTGTTCTCCTATGTGTCCATGTACACTGCTTTAGGCTATTAGCATGTCCTGAGCTTCAGCGTCTATCAGCAGCAAAAAAGAATTGTTTTTGCAGAGTTTTTTTTTTTTTTTTTTTTTTCCCCTATACATGTACTGTAAAAATGCTAATAAAATGTGAATGGTACTAAAAACCGCTATTACCAGCGTGTTTTATTTTGTTCAGCTTTTTTTTTCCCCAGTGGGTTTTTTTTTTTCTTTTTTTTAGCTTGAAAACGCCAGTGTGTATGGAGCTTTAATGTTCAGTCTGTTATTTTTTACTTTATGTACTATTGTGAACTTTCATTGCAGCTATCAGGTGTTAAAATACTTTGTATTTTATTTAAAACATAAGCATACATACATAAATCCGTGACAAACGGTTTTAAATGGAATTCTATGGAAATATGTATTTAAAAAGAAAAAAAAAAAACTATTGCTGTCAGCCCCTGGGGTTTAAGGGATTTGTAGCTGGCATAAATGTTTCTCTGTGCCTGTCTATTATATCAATATAATGTACACTGAACCGAACAGGCGCAGCTTGGCGCACATATACTGCTTCCTCCTCTGTGCCATACAATCAGCCAAATGGACCAAACTAGAAAGGAGACCTGGAGAAGATGGAAGGTCCCGTGATAACCGAGTGCTAGCAGTGCAGCTTTGGAGGAAATGTTTTGACAGGTAGATCTACCATAATGGTGGTGCATACATTATAGCATAAAAGGGTGTTTTAACTGCACTTTAAGTATTGGATGTATATCAATTATTTTTGGAGGATAAGGCTTTTTTTTTTTTTTTTTTTTTTCTTTTTCCAGCTGGACCTGATTGGACCATCCATTCACTCCTTTTTGAACAGTGGGTGGAAACAGACTTGTGTCCGTTTACACCTGTCTACCTCCAAAAAAACCCCCCAAAAAAGTGGAAGGGGCTGCGATTGCATTGGAGGGCGGTCATGTGTCTGTTTACACCCACCCGCAGAGCCGGTTGTATCCGTGCCCACTCTGCAAAAACTGGGCAGACATGGACCTGTCCTCTGCCCGTTCTGCTGGGATCAGGAGACCGATTCCCCTGCTGATCTAAACAGAGCCAGCCCCGTATGAAAAAGGCATAAAGATATTGTTTAGTGTTACTTTTATTTAGACTTCAGAATATAAAGTATACAAAGTTCACCATGAAGACTTTATAAGTAAGCATTCTGTTTGGGGACATGGTATAGAAGTGTCTGTTGTTAAATTTGCCATTCATCTTAAAACAATCTTCTCCATTGACACAGTTTACAGAATCCCTGCCAAATGAACTTTTTTGCTTTTAACCAACTCACTGGTGCATAATTGGTAAACATTTCCCAGAGACCTAGTTAATCTTTAAGTGAATAACGCCATCTCGCCTCTCAAAGAGCATAGAGAAGAAGAAACCAGACTGTCAATCACAGCCTGCACATCAGAGACCCTTGCCCTTCCTCTGACATTCATGTGCCTCTTTGCTTTGCATATGTCAGCTGCCAAGGAAAGTGCTTACAGATGAAGGGCTTAGCTGCTGACTTTGACTGTCAAAATTTGAATATTGGTAACCGCATTGTCCATTCTGCTTAGACTGCATGAATTAGGAGCAGAGTGCCTTTTAAAATGGCTGATGAAGGAAATTATCAAGGTTCTGCTAAGTCTATTTTTTTTTTTTAAATGGAAATATTCAGCTTAAATGGGAGGATGAGACGACTTCTAAATCTGTTGTTGCTTCTGTTGTGTGGGTTGTTGGGTGTTTTTTTTTTTTTTCTTTCTCTCTCTTCCAGGTCTACTTGACTAGTTCCCTCTCTACCTGCACATTCCCTTCCCTTTACTTCTCCAACAGTCCATTTTTACTTAAAATAAATAGGTGCAGCGCTATGAAAATGACAAATAATAACGTTCATGAGTATGCCAATAAAATGATAGTCAGTTAAGATCTAAGTGCACGTAAGCTGTGGATACTTCAATCAGTGCTCCAATAACGTATGGAAGAATTACACACTCACCAGATGCGTAAAGTAAATATGCATTAAATATCACTGCAGGGGTCTCACCTAGGTGTTGGATGGGGTCCTAATCCTGGGCAGTCCTCCTTCTGAGTATGGTGGTGCTTTTCAGGAGCTCATGGATGGGAATATGGTCCAGCTGGCCAAAGACCCCTTAAAGGGATGGGCGGGTTGTAGAAGCCTGCTTAAGGGACTCCTCTCTCTGGATACTGTGTTGGCTGGATCATGGAGGGCTCTAGAAATAAATCGCTTAGCTCCTTTAACATATGCAGGAAAATATAACCAGCTATTTTTTTTCTGTCCACTTAGAGCTGCACTAAGATACTCTGCCACCAGTCCATTTTTACTCTACGGGAGTGAAGAGAAACACCTGGTACTTCTGGGTATGGGAATTACTTGACTCATTCCTTCTATGTTGAGTGGAAAGGATGAAGTGAAAAGAGATCGCTGGACCCGTAGTGTTCTCTCGCTGGTATTATCTTAAAGAATTTAACGTACCGTATATACTCGAGTATAAGCCGAGGTACCTAATTTTACCACAAAAAACTGGGAAAAACTATTGACTCGAGTATAAGCCCCATCATTAGTATCAGTGGGAGGAATAGTGCCCCATCATTGGTGTCAGTGGGAGGAATAGTGCCCCATCATTGGTATCAGTGGGAGGAATAGTGCCCCATCATTGGTGTCAGTGGGAGGAATAGTGCCCCATCATTGGTGTCAGTGGGAGGAATAGTGCCCCATCATTGGTGTCAGTGGGAGGAATAGTGCCCCATCGTTGGTGTCAGTGGGAGGAATAGTGCCCCATCGTTGGTGTCAGTGGGAGGAATAGTGCCCCATCGTTGGTGTCAGTGGGAGGAATAGTGCCCCATCGTTGGTGTCAGTGGGAGGAATAGTGCCCCATCGTTGGTGTCAGTGGGAGGAATAGTGCCCCATCGTTGGTGTCAGTGGGAGGAATAGTGCCCCATCGTTGGTGTCAGTGGGAGGAATAGTGCCCCATCGTTGGTGTCAGTGGGAGGAATAGTGCCCCATCGTTGGTGTCAGTGGGAGGAATAGTGCCCCATCGTTGGTGTCAGTGGGAGGAATAGTGCCCCATCGTTGGTGTCAGTGGGAGGAATAGTGCCCCATCGTTGGTGTCAGTGGGAGGGATAGTGCCCCATCGTTGGTGTCAGTGGGAGGGATAGTGCCCCATCGTTGGTGTCAGTGGGAGGAATAGTGCCCCATCGTTGGTGTCAGTGGGAGGGATAGTGCCCCATCGTTGGTGTCAGTGGGAGGAATAGTGCCCCATCGTTGGTGTCAGTGGGAGGAATCATGCGGCACTATTCCTCCCACTGACACCAATGACACTTGCTGACCCCTGTTGCAGTATGGTGCTGCTGCAGCCAGCATATGTGGTTGCAGCAGCACCTCTGCACTGCACACTTACCGGCTTTTCCCTCACTCTGTTTTCGCGGGTCCGCTCGGCTCCTCCTCCTCGCCCGTGATTGGCCGCCTGTGTACCTTTCCTGAGCTACAGTTCTGGCGGCCAATCACCGGTGAGGAGGCGGAGCCGAGCGGAGGGAGTGGCTGGAGTGACGGAAGGAGCAGCGCTTCTTGGATGGATCATCGTGGGAGCCAGGTAAGAGACAGCAGCCCTCTGCCCACCCCTGTACACGCCCCCCTTGATGGAGCCTCGCGCCCCCCCTGACATCTGCAGACGTTGACTCGAGTATAAGCCGAGGGGGCCGTTTTTCAGCACAAAAAATGTGCTGAAAAACTCGGCTTATACTCGAGTATATACGGTAAGTGATCTGGTTCCTGGGCAGGCAGCTTCTACACGCCAGAGGATTTCCACAGTCTCCTTGGCTTGTAGTGTAATGGAACAAAATTTTAAATTGAAACTCTACACCACTGCTGAGAGGTCCAGGGGTACAATTTGAAAAGGTAGCCAGTGTTTTTCAGGGTCCAAGAGTGCCCCTTCATCAGGACTTGATTGACAAAAGTGTACAAACTAGAAGTGAACTGGACTTACAATAGTGTTTTTTTTTTTTTTTTTCCTCCAATGTGCATTACAACTACAGGCCTTGTCAGCAGCTTGTTTGTTTGCACAGGACAGCTTCTCCAAACTGCCGATGGACAAAGTCATAACAGAGAACTTTCACATGCTGCCAGAGTGGTAGGTGAGCAGAAGGCACGTCAGTATGTGTAGCTAAGAATAGTAACATTTTTGGTTTGAGTCACTTTAGAGCAGCCTTTCTCAACCATGGTGCCTTGAGGTTTCTTCAGGGGCGCCTGGCAAAATGTCTAAAAAATTGCCCAAAAGTTGTATACAAGCCTGCCTTTTAGTTACACAAAGCCACAGGTTTTCATTGTACACCATTATGACCTTCTAGCTGCTGGCTTCCTGACAACCAATGACATCAGTTGATGAAGATGTCAGCTGCCTGCACAGCATTTGATCATCCCCTGCCCCTCTCCATCAGTGCTAGGGTCACATTTAGTCAGTTATGGAAAAAAAAATGATGAAGAGAAACACTGGGATACTAGTCAGTACAAGTATGCAAGTGATTCATTCTTCCAAAGTAAATACACCTCTAATGCTGGGTGTCCTACATGTGTGGATGTTGCTGTGTTTATATAAAACTATTCACATTTAGAATGGGGTGCCCTTTTAAAATTTATGGACAGTCTTGAGGCACCCCATTTTAGAATGGGGTGCCTCAAGACTGTCCATAATTTTAAAGGGTACCTCGGGATTGTCCATTTTAAAGGGTGCCTTGACTGAAAAAATGTTGAGAAACACTGCTTTTAGAGACACTGTCACTTTCCCATCCAGGGCACAATGACCGTATCTCCATATAGCTTCCACTGCCCACAGCCCTCTCCTCTCCACCACCCTGATTCTTTAGAACTCTCCCTTGCTCTTGGGCTGCATTTACACTCAAACTTCAAAAAATCAATTGTTCTCTAAGGTGCCTATTCACACATGATCCTAGGAAAAGGTACCATAGAGAACAATTGATTTTAAGTTTGAATGTTTTTGGAGCTTCAAGCTACACTCAAGTGTGAATGCAGCCTAATAGAGTTGGGCTTCAACATGTGAGGAATCCTGTCGCCTGCACAGGACTGACAACTGGACCTGCTCGCTAATTGAATATACCTTGAGGAAGGAGCAGGTGTTTGGGCAAATCTCCAGATCATCCACAGGGCCCATGAGTGTAAAAAAAGACTGCGTTTTTTTTTTTTTTTTTTTTTTTTTCTTCATGCATTATCCTTTCTAACAATGAGTAGGAAACGTACCTGCAGGCATTGGTTTGGGGCACTTGTCATCTTTTTTTCGGCTACATTTGCCAGCATAAACATCAGCTGATCGTTGTGACCTCACATATAAGGGATGACATTTTCTAACATTCTCTACTAATAGCACAGAAATGAGCAAATTGCTTGGATTTTTCTGATGCTCAGATATGTTGCAGTTGGTTTTACTTCATGCGCAGTCAGTTTCTTGATTGCTGAAGAATAATTTCTCTCATTGGCTCTGCATTGGTTTCAGATGTTGAGGTTTCATCGCTCAGCAAGGGGTATGCACTCTGCAGTTTCCTGACGAATGCACCTGTCTGTGTTCACCCGAATTGCAGGATGAAGTTTGAACACCAAGCTATAGCTGGGTATTCTTGGTTGATGATGCGTGGTAAAATTTTGCTTAGATTTTAGGCTAGCAGGGAACTCACAGGTTAATGTCCTCTCGGACTTTTAACGCTCTGAGCAGATTAGAATGAGAAATTAGACTGAATTACTGTATTCTCAGTGAGATGCAGGGAAAAGTCATTACACGTCTGGCTCTTGTTAGATATTTATGGCTAGATAATTAATTTAGGTTTTGCAATACAAATGAGTACCAGTACAACAAAAGAAAATCTATTGAAATATTTATGTCTGTTGGAAGATGCTTGTTGGATGTCTAATGTGCATTCCTTCAGATCCATAATTTCTTTTGTTTTAAATGCCACATATGGTTTTTTCGTGCATTAGTGTATTCTGTTGGACTGTCTTTACCAATTTTGGTACTGTATTTGCTTTTCTTTAACGTCAAACATTACTGTGCTTGACTGCCATCCAAACCTCAAGGTACTACACATGCAGTCTACAGCCAAATGCTGTTGCAAGTCCAATTTTTTTTCTTTTCTGTAATTTGTGTGGGTGAGCAGGATCTATTAGGTTATTGAATAACAAAGGACGTCACTGGTGTTGGGGAAAGAATGACAGCTTGTGTGCTTTGTTCTTGCATGGTCATGATGTGACATTTCCCTGCAGCATTGCCATCTGCTACCATTTAGACTGTATAGTCTGGTGTGTATGCAGTAGTGGTTTATAAATCTCCTTACTGGATTCACTGTGATCCTGAAGAGGTGCGTCATCCAGAGACAAATGAGAGCATGTGGACAATTGTACGTTCTCTACATTTAGTGATTCACAAAGATTTTCATATTTAGAAGCAACAGAGTAAAGGTGCTTTTTAGAAGAAATGTTTTGAGTGTAGACAAAATTATCTCACACTACAAAAGGATAGGTTAGCTTTAAGTTATCCAGTGTGGTGTTTGCACAGCATCCTGTCAAAGATCAGTTTTTCATTTTTAGATGTGTGTTGTTGGGTTTTGTTTTTGTTTTTTTTTTGTTTTCTGTTTTTAAGATCTAAGTCATTGAAACCCTGCCCAGGGGGAGAACAAAGGCTAGTCACCAGTATTGCTTGGTCTAGCTGTAGCCAATCTTTTCTACATTGACTTAACATGTTCTGCGCTGTCTCTGTGCAGCTATATTAGTAGAAGCTGTTGTGGAGACAGGGATTTGCTTCTCTACAGTATGTCAAATCTACCTTCCCCCTTGACTTGTGGGAGAATTTTGAGGAAGCACAACACAAATGAATCGGAAGCAGGCAGATGCTTGACATACAGAACCTGTGGTACAACTTTCTCTTCAGCAAGGAAAACTGAAGCCCAGTATTGGTGTCAGTCTCATGAAACTTGCAGCCAGAGGCAGCAGTGTCTCTTAAGGCAGCTCTACAGCTATGAGGCTGGACCTGTTCCAGAGGCATTTAAGACCTAAGATATGGGGTTTCTGGGTAAGTTTCTAGATGTTCCTTAAAAAGGGGCTCGACAAATCCCCAGGCAAATTGCCATGGCAACTGGAAATTGCATCCTGGCCCCTGGACTATACTGCAGCAGTGGTCTGGACTCGGTCTCTCCAGTAATTGAGGCCGTGGCCTGCAGGAGTGGGATACATCTCTCGTTTGGGGGAACTGGCGCTCTCCTCTGGGCAGGGCTGTGATGTGTGCAGCACGCTTGCAATTCTTAATGATGGCTTCCCCTTGCTTGCTGTCACTGCTGGCTCGCTTCAGACATCTACTTACAAGTTCGACTGCTGGGATTGCAATTGCGGGTGCCAGATTCTGCCGGTGAATGGATAGGGAGTGTGGGCCAGCTGGCTATGTCTTAAGTTCCTTTTTATCCACCTCCCCCTCCCCCACTAAGAGGGAAACACAGGTTTGAGTAACAGAATAGATCCAACCTGATTATCTGTGCGGCTCCATCAGTGCTTCCTCATCAGTGTTTCCTATCAGTGCCACCTATTGGTACCTCAACAGTGCCCATCAGGTCATAGGCAATTCCTGTTGCCCAATGCCTCAGTCATGCAGTTCTGGACACCAAGCAACTGATATAAAACAAAAAACAAAAAAAAATGGCTCCTACCTTTTAGCTGGCAAAAGCAAATTTGTCAAGCCCTGCTTTAAGACCTGACAGATCATCACTTGTTTTTTAGTTCAGGTTGACTTTAACAGTAAAGATCATAGTAGCGGCAATAGTGTATTTTAAGGATCTAGACACTGCAAAAGTATCCAACACACTAACTGAAATTTTATTTAATTCTTTGTACAAAATCCTTTGTTGGTAATGACAGCTTCAAGATGCCTCCTTTATGGAGAAACTAGTAGCATGCATTGCTCAGTTGTGATTTTGGCCCATTCTTCCACACACACAAACAAGCAATCTTCAAATCTTGAAATTTCCGTTGGCCTCTTCTATGAACTCAGATCATTAGTTATTGCCATAGTTTTTCTATTGGATTCAAGTCAGGTGATTGGCTGGGTCATTCTAGCAGCTTTATTTTCTTTGAAACCAATTGAGTTTCCTTGGCTTTGTGTTTGGGATCATTGTCTTGCTGAATTGTCCACCCTTATTTCATCTCTTCATCATCCTGGTAGATGGCAGCAGATTTTTATCAAGCATGTCTTGGTACATTTTTCCATTCATCCTTCCTTCAGTGACATGACATTTGCCAGTACCGTATGCTGAAAAACAGCCCCACACCATGATGTTCCCACCTCCAAAATGTCACTGTTGGTATGGTGTTTTGTGGTGATGTGCAGTGCCATTTGATCTCCAAATTTGGTGGGGATTATGGCATTGAAAGAGTTCAATTTTGGTCTCATCTGACCAGACTGTTCTCCCAGTATTTCACAAGCTTGTCTAAATGTTGCGCAGCAAACTTCAAACAAGCTTCAACATGCTTTTTCTTCAGCAATGGCGACTTTTGTGGTGAGCATGCATTCAGGCCATGGTGGTTGAGTGCATTACATTGTTATCTTAGAAAGACCTGGAATTAGCAGGTACAGTTGTTTCAGACGTTCTCCACAAGTGGTCATTGGCTCAATTGCTCTTCTGATTAATTCTTTTTACTCCTCTGAGAAATGTTGTTAGGAGCACCTGGTCATGGCTGGTTTATGGTGAAATTATGTTCTTTCCACTTCCAGATTATGGCCCCAACAGTGCTCACTGGAGCATTCAGAAGTTTAGAAATCCTTCTGTAACCAATGCCATCATTTGCAACAATACAGATTTGAAGGTCTTGAGTGAGCTTTACTTTTTACCCTATCATTATTTAAGACTAACTCAGCTGATTATTAATTTGCACGTCCGGGCAGCAGGATTGCTTTCTAACTCCAGATTTCAGCTGGTGTCTTTGCTTTCCATGCCTTTTTTTTTTTTTTTTTTTTTTTTTTTTTTTTTTTTAAATCTCCCTTTCTTCATGTATTTAATAATTTTTTTTTGTAATTCAATTTTATTACACATAGCTTAATTTCTGAACTTATTTGTTTTGGTTTCTTTGTATGGGTTGTTATCAACATGTGAAAATTTCATGACCATAGAACCTTTGGTAAAATTAAGTATTGAACATGTCACTATTTTTCTCAGTAAATATATTCCTGTGTGTTTTTTACAGTGGGTATGGTTATGAAGTTTAGCAGGAGCAGTAGCCATTGGCTCCTGCTGTTGTCAGTCAAATGCAGTGAGGAGGAAGTGGGGGGGGGGGGGCGATGCTAAGTCCCTTTTGTGTAAGTATGGAGCGCAACTCCATAGACACACAGCTTGGTAGCATGCAAACACCTTGTGCCTCCATAGCACGCAGCTTGCTATGGGAACACATGAAGAGGAGGTGCACAGAGCAGGTGAGTATAACAGGTTTTTCATTTTAAAAACTGTTTGACTTTAACACTTTGGCTACACTTTAGCTTGCATTCACCCTACTTTTGCACATTCTTTAACCCTGGTTCAGAACAGTACAACTTTTCATGCGACTTGACAGTTCAAAGTGTCAAGACAAATCGCACCCAATTTACAGCAATGGAGCTGTTCAAATCGTTGCGACTCAAGTTGCAGTGAATTTGAAAAAAGGTTACTGCACTTTTTCTGTGCAACTTCATTGTGACTTGCATTGACATCTGGTAAATGAAGTTGCACAGGTTTCAGCAAGCCGCATTTGAATTCGCATTGATAGTTGGCTTTGAAGTTGCACTGAAGTAGTACAACTTCAAAGCCACACAGGTGTGAACCAGGCCTTGGTACAGGTAGCTCTCCCATATTAGGCCTGTGTACAAGACTATGAATTCTAATGTAGGCCCTTATGGTTGTGTATGGGGTTTTTTTTTTCACAATTTTGGGAATGTTCCTATGTAAACATGTGGCTCATCACCAGGTTGCACAGATTTTTCTTTCTTTTTTTTTTTTTCCTTTCTTTCTTTCTACAGCCAGACCATGGTTGCTGGAAAGTACCATTTTTAGTAATATGTAATACAGCAAGTAGTAAGCATGGTAACACTCCTGTTCTGCTGTGTAATTCATTGACCTATCTGATCTTTTTTCAGATAACTTTGTGCAGATCATCCATTTACAGCCTGTAACAAATCATGTGAAGTGATTCTAAAGGTTTGGGGGAGGGGAATGGATATGGATTTTTTACTTTTTTTTTTTTTTTTTTTTTTTTTTTAATTTTTTTTAGAGCGGGGAGTTGGGCATTAAGTTGATGTGGTTTTTGTTTTGTTTTTATCACTTACTGAACCCTGAAAAAATGAAACAGAAAATAGTTTGATATAAATGCTGCATTTAGAAATTGACTTGATAAGGGTTATCACTTTGATCAGTGGTTTCAACTTTGTACATATAGGGGTATATAGGGTATTGGCCAGTTCACTCATATTGCAAACTGCTTTTGCGGTCTAGGAAACTCTGCAGCTGTACAAATGTTTGCCTGGATGAGTGATATTTTTTTTCCCACTCTTTGCTCATTGTCTGTGTGACCTTCAACAGGTTTAAGAGTGAAGTGATGTAAGTTAAATGCAGCTTTCAGAAATTGCTAGTACCTCCTCATAAAAGTTTCTCCTAAGCACCTCAAGAACATCTGAATCCAAGCATGCTCTATACTCCAATAGCAATTACATTTCTGTGCTGGTTATGGCTGGTGATTGGTGGTTATGGGTTGTTTTATTACACAGCAGACTACATTTGGCGAGAGTGGCCCTAGTGGACAATGCTATAGATGGGAAAATCCTTTTTAGATTGTACACCCAGGTGTCATTTCCAGTTGGGTAGCACCAGCAATCAATGTAACTATAGCAGAGGGTGATTTAAAAAAAAAAAAATATATATATTTTTTTTTCACTGAGGACTAAGTGGGGTGGTGTAGCAAGCTATAAACTGCAGAGAGACTTAGTTAGCCATGCTATGTAACTGCATGTGCACGATGTTGGCAAGCTGGCTTGCGGACTGGTGGCTTATTTACTTTTTCCCTACAACCCCCCCCCCCCCCCCTTCCCCCTTTAGAAATGGGGCATATGTGCTGAGAGGGCAGTACTTCAAAGGATAGATGAGCCTGTGAATTGATGCCACTGTAAACCAGGAAGTTAGTTACTTACAAAAAAAAAGAAATAGAAAATATATCTCAGCATAAATGAGTGCACCCCTTTTGAAAAGTAAAATTTGAATCAATATCTTGGTGAACACGAACAATTTCCAAAATTCTGCCAAAACTGAGTTTTATTCAACATTTGTTTTGTTTAGCTCATTACATGAAAGTAAGGTTAATATAACTTTGGATTACAAATCTTCAGTTTTACTCAAATTAGTTGATGCAAAAATGAATACACTCCAACAAAAAGTATATCCTAGTATTTTGTATGACCGCCATGATTTGTAATGACCGCACCAAGCCTTCAAGGCATGGAATGAACAAGTTGGCAACATTTTGTAACATCTTTTTCCATTCTTCAAGAACGACCTTTTAGAGCCTGAATGCTGGATGGAGAGTGATACTCAACTTGTCTCTTCAGAATTCCCCATAAATGTTTGATTGGGTTCAGATCAGGAGACATACTTGGCCATTGAATCACTTTCACCCTGGTTTTCTTCAAAAATGCAACAGTGAACATGACAATGATCCAAAACACACATCTAGGGCCAAAGTGCATGCTAATGTCTTCTTTCAATATAGAGCAGTACATCTGTGAATTCATGAAACCATTAATGAAATGCAGCTCCACAGAAGGACACTGCCACCACCATGTTTCACTGTAGGCACCATACATTTTTCTTTTTACTCCTCACCTTTGCAACGCCATTCAGTTTTTGGAGCCATCCATTCCAAAAAACATTTATCTTGGTCTCATCACTCCATAGTTCGGAGTCCCAGTAGTCTTTATCAGCATGGGCCCTGGAAAATTCTTGTAGCCTTCACCTTTTTCTTGTGTAAAGGAATGATTTTCTTTCTCAGGACTTGTGACATTTCCCTTCCATGTGGTGCCATTGATAGCATGAAATGGGAAGGGGTTTTCTGTAAGTAAACTTTTATAATCAGCTGCCTGCTGGACACCTGTTTAATAATTCCTCATACTAAACCTCCCTCAACACTTTTCTCTTTTGACCTCGCTACTACCAAAGAGGTGACTAAGGTTTTCTCAGAAACCTGCCTCACCACCTGCCCCCTGGACCCTGTCCCCTCACAACTCCTTCGGTCACCCTCCTCTTCCATCCTGTGCTCCCTCACTCACATCTTCAATCTTTCCCTCTCTACTGGTGCCTTCCCCTCCCCTCTAAAGCATGCACACATCACTCCCATACTTAGAAAACCCTCCCTGGACTCCACCAACCTGAAAAACCTAAGACCCATCTCCCTGCTGCCATTTACCTCTAAACTCTTAGAACGTTTAGTCTACAATCGTCTGAGCTCCCACCTCACCGGCAACAACCTTCTCGACCCTTTACAGTCTGGCTTTCGCCCTCCTCTGGAACTCCCTACCCATCAGACTATCGCCTACTCTACTGACTTTTAGGCGATCACTGAAAACCTATCTCTTCTGGGAAGCCTATCCCGCCCTCTGCTAATACTGGAATCCTCTACTCTTCCAACCAGTTCATCCCCCACAGTTATTGCCTATTGTACCATTAACCCATCCCTCCTAGATTGTAAGCTCCAAGGAGCAGGGCCCTCAATTCCCTCTTGTATTGAACTGTATTGTTACTGTATTGTCTCCCACTATAATGTAAAGTGCTGAGCAAACTGTTGGCGCTATATAAATCCTGTATAATAATAATAAACTCACCTGTAGTTGATTTCTTGTTAGGATTTTGTTGTCTAAAATTAGATTTGCTCCTAAGATTTTCATTGGGGTGTATTCATTTTTTGCAACGTTGTCTTCTTTTTTTTTTTTTTTTTTTTTTTGTATGGGAGAGGGCACAGTAACACAGCCTCTAGGCATATTCTCCCGGCCTCCTAATTTTTCTTTGTTCTAAAACAGCACAGGCTTTACTTTAAATTAGGAATGGCTAAGATAGTGGAAAATGGCTCTGCTCTCCATTCATTTGTCGTCATCTGTCATTCTTTTCTTGGCGCTTCATAAAATGATGCACTTAGAATGTATAAAGTGATTTTGAGCCTTACATTTTTGTCTGCTTGTGGACTTGAATTATTAAAAACCGTGGGAATCTTGCTATGTTTAGGCTAGTATTTGTTAGTGTATGCATGCTAATATCTCTGCCGTTGATGATGTGTTTGCTATTACAGTCATACATTGAATATGCAAACATATGAGGACTTGCTGTCTGTGCAGTGCCTGAAGCCTAATGATACTGCAAGAGAGAATTGGGGTGGATCATTATTCAGCTCACACAGAAGTGCTGCAGCAGAGAAGAAGCCTGTTTCTGATATATATAATCTAATATTTTTTTTTTTGTACAGTTCATTTTGTTTTGCAGGTGTCAATGGATAACCCAATGGGTTTATTTATTAACCGTCTATAAACCAGTCCTCTTATTTGACCGCATGTGCAGTCAAAGTGCACAAAAGCTTCATTTGTGCTCCACCATGTCATTCCACTCCACCATGATACAACTGAAGGCTTACCAGAAAGGTTTGACCCTAAAATCATGAGATGTCAATGTTCCTAATGGATGAATTGCAACACAGCCACAGCGGATAAAAGGGTTGCCCAAACCTAAAATGTGCCCTAAAACAGACTGGTTTGCTAACCTTTAAGGGGGAGAGAAACCCTACCTTCCAATTTAGGAAGCAAAAGGATACAAGACCCTGTGGGCTGCCCTATGCTGTTGCAGTTTTCTGTAAAATAGCAGTTTGAATATCTTGACTCATTTGAGAATGGCTACCTCCAGAGAGATTCTAGCACCCCTAACAATATTGCAGAGGGAATGGATTATGTGAGTGATGTGTTGGATGAATATGTTCATTTGGCAGCCCATTGCACTGTTCTAATTAATTCAGCAAGAAAAGCAAATTGGCTTAGAAATGCCAATGGAGATGGAGGATTTTAAGTCTGGCTCTCTGTTCCCATTTGAAGTTTGTTTGTATTTTGGGGGGAGGGCTTGGCCTAGGGAGTATAAAGGCCTCAGGAGATATATAATATTTATTGGCAAACGTATAACCAAAAAAAGTGGTCTCATGGCAGAATGTAGCTTGAATCCAGTTCCATGTTTTTTTATCCAATCCCAGTTCTAGGCTTACTTTTTTTTGTCTGCATCATGATTTGAAATATCTAAACAAGGTTATACTTTATGGAAAGTTCCTGATACTGGGTATTACTGGATAGTGATTTTTCTAAACTCCATACATTTTTACTACGCCTAATTGATATAAATCATAATGCTTGGCAGTTAACAACTCTATACTGGACGAGGGTGCGTATCCCTATGCACCAATTAGTTAATTTAAAATATAACCTTTTTTCATTAGGATTTTTATAAAAAATGTATGTGCTAAACTGTATTCCATTCAAAACCTTAGACCGAAATGCACTGTGCAACAATCTAATTGAATTCAGGTATGAGTATCAGCATGGCACATCTTGACTTGGCAATATTTGCCCATTCTTCCTTGCATAAACACTCCAAATCTGTAAGATTGCGAGGGCATCTCCTGTGCACAGCCCTCTTCAGATTACCCCACTGATTTTTGTTCAGATTCAGGTCTGGGCTCTGGCTGGGCCATTCCAAAACTATAATCTTTTTCTGGTGAAGCCATTCCTTTGTTGATTTGGATGTATGCTTTGGGTTGTTATCTTGAAAGATGAAGTTCCCCTTCATGTTCAGCTTTCTAGCAATATTGACCGGTATTTGGATCTGTTAATAATTTCCTCTACCTTGATTAAGGCTCCAGTTCCAGCTAAAGAAAAACAGCCCCAAAGCATGATGCTGCCACCACCATGCTTCACTGTGGGTATGGTGTTCTTTTGGTGATGTGCGGTGTTTAGTTTTTGTGCCAAATATATCTTTTGGAATTATGGCCAAAAAGTTCACACTTGGCTTTATTTTTCCCACTTGCTTTTGGGAAACTTAAGATGTGTGTTTGCAGAATTTAGCCGCGCTTGGATGTTTTTCTTCGTAAGAAAATACTTCCTTCTTGCCACTCTACCCCATAGCCCAGACATATGAAGAATACGGGAGATTGTTGTCACATGTACCACACAGTCAGTACTTGCCAGATATTCCTGCAGCTCATTAAATGTTGCTGTGAACCTCTTGGCAGCCTCCCAGACCAGTTTTCTCATCTTCATCAATTTTGGAGGGACGTCCAGTTCTTGGTAATGTCACTGTTGCGCCATATTTTCTCCACTTGATAATGACTGACTGTCTTCACTGTGTTGCATGGTATATCTAATATCTTGGAAATTATTTTGTACCCTTCTCCTGATTGATACCTTTTAACAATGAGATCTCTCTGATGCTTTGGAAGCTCTCTGTGGACCATGGCTTTTCCTGTAGGATGCGAGTAAGAAAATGTCAAAGACCTACTAGAACAGCTGAACTTTATTTGTGGTTAATCAGAGGCACTTTAACCTCCCTGGTGGTCTAATTATGTCAATATTTTTGAATATAAAAGCGGTACATTGTTTTGCATGGAAATTTTGTTTTATATTGTAGAAGGGTGGATTTGATTTAAATCAAACTGATTTAAATCACTAGTCAGGCTTGATTTAAATCCTAGTTTTCTACATAAAGACTAATTCTTGCTGGTATAACTTTAATATGCAAGTAGATGAAGATTTTTAGAATAACAACTTTTCATATTAGTTTTTTTATCCCCAGTGTAATAGGTTAATCATTCATATTTGGACAACTTTTCTGTTGTACTTAGGAAGGAGAAAAATAATTATTACCTTAATAACTATTTAAATAGATTTATTCAACTGAAACAATAACATTACAGCATATGTTATTTGCTTAAACAAACATCCATGTTTGTTAACTAATTTGGCTAAACAAAATATATATATTTTAAGAAAGTTAGACTGTCAGCCCCTTCCTCCTCACACTTAGTTTCACTTTCTTCTTGTGCAGATCTATTCCACTCCAAACAATCAGAAAAATATTGTTTCTATTCTATTCACTGAACTTCTTGAAACTTGGCACTGAAGGGGTTGATTCTGTATTCATAGGTTTGTAGAAGTTAGGATTAAGGTCTTTTTCTTAACTCTGTTCATGTTATAACATTTTTGCTGTGAAGAAGAGGCATGTGATCTCCGCTGAGTCAAATTCAGTTTTGAGAACTGCAAAAGTAAACCAAGCATCTGTGATAATATCTTGTAGGTAAAGAAACTGCCCAATAATCTTACAAAAACCTCTGGAAGAGCATGACATTGTGAATGGACTAATAAAATTCATTTACCAAAAAAATTAAACATATACAGCCTTTTTCTACATAATTAAAAAACTAATGTTTATTTCATGATGGAATGACCTTTGGATGGTAATATATTTTCCTCAAAAAGCATTTTATTTAAAAAAAACGATTTAAATAAAAACTGATTTTTTTTTTTTTTTTTTTGTTTAAATCATTGATTTTTATCCACCCTGTATTGTAGACCTGTAATTCTTGGGAATAACACACTTAAATCTGTCCAAACAAGAGTCTAGTAAACATCCTGGGTATGATAAAGTTTGAAACACAAAATCCTAAATTATAATATACCGTATTTGCCGGCGTATAAGACGACTTTTTGACCCTTGAAAATCTTCTCAAAAGTCGGGGGTCGTCTTATACGCCGGTACACATGTTAGGGGGGCTGCGGCATTAAGTACAGGGGTTTGCAGGGGCTGACGTCTCTTACCTGGATCCAGTCCCACGACGATCCGGTCCAGGAAGTGCGGCGTCTCCTTCAGTTCGGCCACTGGATGTTCGTGCGGCTGCGCGGCTCCGCCTCCTCACCGGTGATTGGCCGCCAGAACTGTAGCTCAGGAAAGGCACACAGGCGGCCAATCACCGGCGAGGGGGCGGAGCCGAGCGGCCCCGCGAAAATTGAGTGCCGGAGCAGCAGGTAAGTGCTCTGTGTAGAGGTGCTGCTGCAACCACATATGCTGGCTGCAGCAGCACCATACGAGAACAGGGTCAGCAAGTCTCAGGGGGAGGAATAGTGCCCCATCATTGGTGTCACTGATATCAATGATGGGGCACTATTCCTCCCACTGATACCAACGATGGGGCACTATTCCTCCCCCCCACTGACACCAACGATGGGGCACTATTCTCCCCCCCCCCCACTGACACCAACGATGGGGCACTATTCTCCCCCCCCCCCCCCCCACTGACACCAACGATGGGGCACTATTCCCCCCCCCCCCCCCACTGACACCAACGATGGGTCACTATTCCTCCCCCCACTGACACCAACGATGGGGCACTATTCCACCCCTCACTGACACCAATGATGGGACACCATTCCTCCCACTGACACCAATGATGGGGCACTATTCCTGCCACTGATACCAATGATGGGGCACTATTCCTGCCACTGATACCAATGATGGGGCACTATTCCTGCCACTGATACCAATGATGGGGCACTATTCCTCCCACTGATACCAATGATGGGGCACTATTCCTCCCACTGATGCCAATGATGGGGCACCATTCCTGCCACTGATACCAATGATGGGGCACCTATTCCCCCCACTGATACCAATGATGGGGCACTATTCCTCCCACTGATACCAATGATGGGGCACTATTCCTCCCACTGGTGTGCATTGGAAGAGGGGTAGTCTTATACGGCGAGTATAGACCAAACACTACATTTTAGCAGGAAAAGTAGGGGGGTCGTCTTATACGCCCAGTCGTCTTATACGCCGGTAAATACGGTAGTAATTATAAAAAAAATATATAATTTAATTCAATAATGTAATCAAACCAAAAACACTGAAATTTGAAATGGAGCACCAAGTTTGCATGTTACTGAGCTCAGTCGCTGAATCGCCACTGTCGTCACTTTCAGTGTCTGACGAATTTCCCCACGAATCACTATCGCTCAATCCTGCAAGTGATTCTAATTCACTATCGCTGTTTTCTAGCTGGTCTAAAACTGCTTTTGACCTAAGGGGATGCTTTTTGGATGCCATGGACCTTCTCACGTTTCCAGGCAAAACGGTAAAAGTGGACAAAGCACTAGGGACAAAATTGAGGTGAAATGGTTTGATACAGTAATGTAATCCTAACAGATTACAATGTATTGTATGTCATGTTTTAATCTCCTGCCGGTTCTGCCCCCCACGTCCTTGCGTTCGCAGGGAAGGGGACCCGTATGACTGATACCGGCATCGGCTGGAGGACATCGCGGGATTGCAGGACAAGGTAAGGATCGGGGGATCGCAGGACAAGGACTACAGTGTAATCCTGAGTGTGGCTCAGGGTTACCGATTTTGGTACTGTAAATTAACCCCGAGTTGCACTCGGGATTACCTCTAGGGAGGTTAAATGATGGCAGATGTGTACTGACTCCTATTTAACATGATTTTTGAATGGGATTGCTTAATTCTGAGCACAGCTACATCCCCAGTTATAAGAGGGTGTGCACTCTTATGCAACCACATTATTTGAGTTTTTTTTTTTGCATGTTTTTCAGTTTGATTTTCAATTGAGTTGTACAGTTTATAGGTCACATTAAAGGTGGAAAAAGTTCTGAAATGATTTATCTTTTGTACTTGCTCCCCTTTTTGGAGTGATTTGCACTGCGCATGTCAGCGCAGTGTTTGCATTCCTCAAGATAGTTGCTCCTGAATGTTGTATTTTTGTTCCCCCAATGCATGTCTACAGTAACCCAATTTGCAGGGACAAATGGGGATAAACAAAGTCTCATTTCCCTCAACTAAGTAGCCTTTTCCCCCAAAACAAAAACCTGTTTTTGCTCACATGCACACAGGCTTTTTCCAGAGTTTTGGGGCAGGTAAATGTCCCTCTTCTGAATGTGGAAGAATCGCATTCAGGAAAGGAATGTTTTGGCCAAACAAAAAACACCAAACCACATGTATTATTTTTAATTTAATGTTCAAGTACTCTGGCCAATGAAATTATTAAACGTCCAAGCGCTAAACGTGTTTTTGCTGCGTTTAGCGTTTTTCTGCTGCTAGTAGTTATCGTCTATGGCAGGCCCATTGTACATGTAGCCTTATAATTGTCCACAGATTGCTCTCTAGCTACAGTTTGAGTTACAGATACAGAGTAGACACAATGTCGGATATTTCGAGGTTTGTGTGTGTGTTGTGGGTTTTTTTTTTTTTTTTACGATTTATTTTGTGCTTCCAATATTAGTTTCACTTTATCTAGAGCCTGATTTCCCTTTTGGGAATATGTTACATGTTCTATCTGCCTGTAGCCTTCCCCTGGTTATCCCCCCAAACTCAATGTCAGAATTTTGAAAAGAGCGCTGTTGTGTGGGGCTTCACCCACACGGCCCTGTCATTCATTCAGAGTTTTGTGAATGCCTACAAGCACTGTCTTGTATTTCTGAATGAGCTGCATGTGCTTCCTGGACTTAAGTACCTGCCTGTATTGGAGGTACAGGCAGAAGGCTACCATTACTGTCTACAAGAACTTGACACTGCACCCACAATTTTTATTAAAGGTAAAATTATCCTTTTGTTGGCTAAGCTCCACCAACTGATATTCTTCTGTCCACTGTGGGCTCATTCACACAGGCACAGAGACCCATGCAGCACACAAAAGCCATTTGTTGTTTTGGAGCTGGCTTCAGGCAATCTGCTAGTCAATGGGGGTGCAGTGGCTGTAAGGACAAAAGTTGGACAGGCATGTAGGGCCAGGTGTTGTGCACCCATCCTTATGTACCTGTAAAACATGGATATTCATAAAGCAGCTGTGCTTCCATTGATTAATATGGCCTGCCCACATGCAGCTTCATACTGCACTGAAAGGATAATCAAATAGCTGTTGCATGCTGTACGGCCTCCGCCCCTGTGTGAATGAGCTCTAACCATGCCCTTACTGACCACTGAGTCGGTTTATGATTAGAACATGTTGGATGCTCAAATGAACTATGCTATTCCTTTCTAAATGTGGTCCAGTAGTAATGCCTAAAGTGGTTGTAAACCTCACACATGAAATATGAATAAATCCTATCCCTCGATGGTGTGTACTCCTCAATTAAAAATACGAAGTGTCATTTCTGTCTGCTATCTCATTCCTTTGCTGACCTCCAGCAGATTGACAGCCTCAGCTCTGTTGCTATGAGCTGTATGTAGTGGGGTGTGTCCCTCTCCTCCAGTCAGCTCTGAGTTCTCACTGAGCTCTGCAGTGTAATGTCGACTCTCAGACAAGCTTTATAAATTCAGCACTTGAATGGATGTAGAAAATACTGCAGATAAACAGGTACGTTTTTATAGGAGGATTTTTTATCTCTGTATATCACCGGAGGCTAGTCACTTCAGTGTATATGTAAGCATTTACAACCACCTTGAGTGTGAAACAGTAAATTCCCTCCTAGATTGTAAGCTCCAAGGAGCAGGGCCCGCCTGTCCCTCTTGTATTGTTGCTGTATTGTCTCCCGTTCTATTGTAAAGCGCTGAGCAAACTGTTGGCGCTATATAAATCCTGTTTAATGATAATAAATGGATAAACTGAAGTTTAGCTAAGATTGTAATGGTCTGTTTTGATCATACTCTTCTACAGAAGGTTCTCAGTGGGGGTGTGATTGTAATAATTTATTATAATTCTACACAAATTTGTTTCCACAATCATTTTGGTTGCACAATATTTGAAATGTTGAAAAGGCAAAAAGGGAAAAGACATTTTAGAATGGGATGCAAGAATACAGCTAGTAAGTAAAGGGTTGTGGCAGTTAGGCGTGTCGTGATCACATGGGTTTGGAATCGTTCTGGTCCCTTGTACCCCTATCATTCTAGGCTTCCTATGTTATTTTACCTATTGTTTAAATAGGGTTGGAATCATATTTTTGTCTTGCCCGTAAAGTTAATGTAGATGTTTTTAGATTAAATTCTCTAAAGTATTGAATACCGAAGACATTATTAAATATTAAGTACCAATCTGTACAGTCCAAAGACACTTGCTTTAATTAGATGCATAAGCACAGGAAGCCTCTAATTCACCCAGTCTTGGTTGTACAGTATATGATCGTCTTAACCCTTTCTTAAATTTGCAAATTGGAAGATATGAACACAAAATTCACATAAGCATTAAGGAACTTCTGATCTTGAAGTATACTTGAAATATAGATACATACTGTATACACATCTCAGTCATAACTTTGACCACTGACAGGTAAAGTGAATAATATTGATTTTCTTGCTACAATGGCGTCTAAAAATGGGTGAGATATATTGGCCAGAAAGAAAGCATGTTGTCCCTGAAGTTGATGTTCTGAAAGCAGAAACATGGGCATTGCAGTTGTGCATGTTTCTGCTGAACCACTGCTTAATTTTGTATATAATATACTTTGGCAGTGCAGTACAATGTTGTCATATGACTGGTGTGGCAGTGACCAGGGACCCCAGTTTGTGTGTGTGGTTTTTATTTATTTATTTTTTTTCCTTCTTTCCACACTTACTGCTTATACAGTGAAGATCACTTTTTATAAGCAATAGTTTTAGCTGTCACAAATGTGTTAACCATTCATGAACAGCTTTCTTTTTGGTTTGTGATCTGTGATTTGGCTACAGCTAATCACATGGTACAGGTAGGTGGGTACCATGTGACTGATTTGGTGAAATGACAGATCACAACAGTAAGCTGTTAATGAACGGAAAGCCATTGATGACTGTTTACATTATGTGACCAGTCATAGCGATCCCATGATACCAGGTTACCCATTACCAGTGACTGTAATCACAGGAGAGGCATATAGCAAGCTCCTAACTTGGAGCACGTGCAATGATGCACATGTACATCATTGCCCCTGCGCATGCCACCCCTCCACAGTATATGTACTGTGGCGTGTCGCCGAGTGGATAAACTGGGGATGACATTGGTTGCATAGTGGCACAGAGTGTCAGCTGTCTTTTTTTTTTTTTTTTTTTTTTTTTTTTTTTTAAATTTATTATTTTTTTTTTTAATACCTTTCCGGAGGGGTCTCTCGCCAGTCATGCAGATGTTTTAGATGCTCACCAAATTTAGTAGTTTTAATTTTGTGAAAAGAAAAGGGGGTAGGGAATGAAAGGGAGAGAGGAAAGAAAAAAAACAAAACACAGGGCCAGGCATCTCAGGGTGCCTTCCCTAACACAGTGGAGTGGAGTTGAAAGTTACTCAGTATTGTAAGTATTCATCGGACATTAGAAATTGTTTCCAGTAGAACCATCTAGTTGTATGTTCTGCCCGAAGGTAAGATGTAAGCTGCTCCATACATTGTGCATTGTTCACCCTGGCAAACCATTGTGTAATTGTTGCTTCTCCATGCTAGGCACACAGCCTCTCGCTGCAGTCAGATGCTTAAGCAGTACTTTATGGTAGGGTTTTCTGGAGAAAGCTGTAAGTTTCAAGAGGACTGTGGCCAGGTTGTCAAAGTGAATTATCAGTAATTGTTGGATTATTGGAAGGGCTTGTTGCTGAAAAGGATGTATAGATGGGACGTTCCCAAAATCCGTTTAGAAGCATCCCCCTGTGAATCTTGCATTTCTAGAACAAGTTGCTTTGTTGTGTGGAAAATTTAGCAAGGACAGTTGGGGTCTTATACCACCTTGTTAATCTATTGGAAGTAGTTCCTTGAGATTTGCTGCAAATCGAACTTTTGTTGTGTGCAAAGAAGGGACTCTCTGCATATCTGAGAACATCGTATTCAATACCTCTTCTTCTCCCCCCCCCCCCCCCCCCCTCTGTGAGAAGGTTAGCTGAACAGGTACTTTTCGAATGAGACATCAGGGGTCTGTTAGACTCCTAATGTCTCCCCTGCCCTCTGATTCAGCCAAACAAACACAGGACTTGATCAGTGGTTTTAAGTTTTTCAGCTTTTCAGCTAGGATTTTGACAGCTGTGAACTGGGACTCAGCTGAGCGCTTTCAGTTCACTTTCTGCGGGGGAGAATGAGGAACAAAGTTACCAAGACCCATTCAAAGAGCTCAAGTTGTTCAAGCCAAACTGGTGTCACATCTTTTTAATTCCAGAACTGTACTTAAACGTGTTTGATTTTGTGACTTTTTGCTTGAAAACTTGGAAAAAATCTTTCTATGTGGTCCTTTTTCAACAGGATGCTGTATTCATAAACTGAATAGAAACCAACAAAAGGCTAATGTGTCACCAGCAAAAGAAAATATTTACATGTACAGTTGAAATTTCAGATTCATTCTAAAAACAGTTGACACTTTTGTGGCTAGCATAACAGTATATTATTGGCAGATGGCCCAGTAGTGTAGGCATGCTAACATTATTGATGATTTACTAAAAGTTAACTTTTTTCACTTCTTTTATTACCCAGTCATTATTAACCAGTTCCAGTCTGCGCCAATTCTGATATTTTTCAGCATTTCTTTGCTAGAAAATTACTAAGAACCCCCAAACATAATATAAAAAAAAAAATATATATATATATATATATATATATATATATATATATATATATATATATATATTTTTTTTTTTTGTGTTAAAAGATGCTTTTCAGAGTGAACAGATACTGTACATGTCACGCTTTAAAATTTATATATACCTGTGGAATGATGCCACACTACGGTACCTGAACATCTCCATAGGTTATGCTTTTAAAAGCCTTTACAGGTTACCAGTTACGCAGGAGCTCTGGCACTAGAATTATTGCTCTTGTTCTGAAGGTCACGGCAATACGTCCCATGTGTGGTGCAATCAGTTTACATATATGTGCAGGACCTGCGTTCGCATTTGCGCTTGAGCACAGGGGACATGCTCTTTTTAAAACTTTTTTTTTTTTTTTACACTACCTTCAATTTTTGTTTTTCTTGTGTCCACTTTATTGCAATTATTAGCAATGAACAATATCCCTTGAGATAGCATGGGATCGGTTTGATCAGATGATCTCACAAGCCGTTAACATCTTGTTTAGATCCAACTGGAAGTGATGTAATCCTTGTCACGACCATCAGTTCCTCACTGTGTGCGGGGAATCCAGTGCCGCCAGTCACTTCATTTTCCGGGCTCCACCGGGACAGGAGAGCCTGGTAAAGATGGCAGTAGGAAGGGGGACTCAGTGATTCTCTTTTACATAAAAAGTAAAACAAGTGAATATACAGCCACTGACTGAAAGGAACGGTACCAGGATTGTAGCTGCAGTCATGATCCTGTATAACCACTTCAACCTAAGGCCATTTTATAAACTACCTAAATGAAGTAAAATAACAAGTTGTTTTTCTTTTTTTTTTCTAATGTCTGAATATGTGTTTAAAAAAAGTAAAATAAAGTGAGATATATTTATTCAGTTTCTAAGCCATTAATTACCTCCTGACCGGGAAAATTCTGGTGAATTGAAATGAAAATATCAGGCCGTTTTACAGGTCCTCTCTGAGAAAGTGGCACTTAAATAAATTTTTTGTTTTTGCATGCTAATTATAGAAGAAACTCTTGGTCAACCCATTTTCTTCATTGGGCATTGCAGGACACAAAGCTTTCTAATCATTACTGCTGAGTTGTGTACTGCCACCTTTGGAGGAATGGACACTGGCCCTATTCCATGCTTGCAGTCCTGTTTATTATTGCCAGTGTCTTTAGGCAAGTCACCCAGTCGTGTGCAGCTGCAGCCATGATCCTAGTATCACCACTTGTTTCGAGGACATACGGATATGTCCTAAGGATGGTCTTTCAGTGTGATGGTGCAGAGGATGGGGAGGGAGGGAGTGCACTGAGAAAGGAGGGTCCAGTATGGACCCTCCTCCCCCAGTGTTGGCCTGGACAGCATTAATTCATTCTTGTCTCTGATAGATATGTGAATCAGGGGTGTAAGCACTGTCCCTTTTGGTGCTGCTTCCCAATGGAATTCTATTGTCTATGACATCCTTTACAAATTCCCCAGAATGTTTGCGGTTTCTAGCTCTTAGTGACATTCATCCTCAAAGCCCCAAATATAACGGTGCCCAAGTCACCTTTTCTGTTTTATGAGTTGACAGTTGATGCAGATTGATTCTGAGTGATGCTCGGTGGAAACCTGCAGCAATTCATCTTGCAATACAAGTGTCCTAATAATAGTAACCAGTTGTCACTACGGAAGGACATTTCTGTAGTTTTATGCGTGGTTTGTGCTGGGAAAAGCCGTTGCACAGAAAACAAGATATTTATAAAACCATCTTTGAGAAACGTGGCTTATTTGTTTTGGTTCAACAGTTGATAACGCAGTAATGGGAAATGTATCAATTTTTGTAGTGTGTGTAATACATAAATTATTACATTAGTTTTTTTTTTTTCCCATTTATCTGCTTTTGTTATCTGTAGATATGAAATGGTAGATCACATTGGACCTGTAGTGCCACCTGCTGCCAAAATAGTTTATTACATTTCTATGTGTAAACCCCCAGACCGTTTTAGAACTTTATTTACTGTGTTCTAAATGATGATAAAACGCTATTTTTCTTAGTAAAACACTTTAATTTAAAATATGATTAAGTGAGTTTGTCTACCACTTTTCCATAACCACCCCAGTGATTTTGGCCCCTGTGTTATATGTTTGTAGAATGATTCGATTAGTAGAATTTCTTCTATCAATGGGGTGTTCTTCCTTAATTTAAAGTAGAAGTTTGTCTATTCCAAACTTGGCAAAAAAGCACACAATCATTTGAGCATTGTGTAATTAGTAATATGTTGTAATTGCTGAGTATTGTAGCAAATGTATTTTTAAACATGAAGTTTGAACTGGCCGGTTAACTGCATTTTGTTTCCAGCCATTGCTAGTACAATGGATTCATTTATTGGGTTTGTTGACTCAGAACACCAGCAGAAAGTTGGCTACATGTTATCAAGATATACAATAGAATTCATATGGGAGCTCTTCCTTTTTTGTTTTTTTTGTCACAGAAATTCTATGCAAATAGTGACTTTTCTGAAGTGTTTGCTCATTATAGTTGTGCTCCCCCACATGAAGGTCCTTTGACCTGGCTATTGGCCATTCGAACATTGAGCATTGTATAGTCCGATGACAGGGTTTGCATGCATGTGTGCAGTATACTTGCAAGTACCATAACTTTCAATAGAACTACCACATGAAGTGAATGGGAGAGCTCTGTGTAAGCAGGGATGATTAAATGAGAAGTGCTAGGTCACCGCTTTGTTCTCAAAGCTGTATTAAATCCAAAACCAAAAATGTAATCTATTGCAGCTTACCAGTCAGATGTGGTTTTCTTTTTTAGGCTTTTTTACTTCTGGTTTCACCTCCTGATCTGGCCAGTAACACCTCCTGTATTATTGTATGCCTACAAGCTGGATAAAAGGGCACAAGGGAACCTTTGGACAGCAGCATTGTCAGTCTAGGGGAGGGGAGTGTTTAGATGTACTTGCAGATTTAAATACACTAACACATTGAAGCCCAAATCGAGCTAACATTTTATAAGCCTTTAAAGAAACTATATTTTTTTCCTTTTTTTAGGGATAAAGGTTTTACACAAAAACGTTGATCATTGTAAGCACCCCTGCTAGTGTTAAATGGTTTCTCATCTTTGCAACTGATGCTTCCTGCTGGAGAGCTTGTGAACAGACTTAATGGCTGGATCACAGTTGAAAAAAGAAGTATGCAAGCCAAATAAATTAAAACAGCCATCGCCTCAAAGAAATTGTAAGCTGCAATATAATTTTTCTTTTGGGTTTAATATCACTTTATTTGGTTGTAGATGTGTCTGATTTGATGAGAATGGAACAATTTTGTGGCCCAGCCCACCAAATCTTTTTTTGTAAATTTTTTCGTATTTATTGTTACACTGTTGGGGCTTCTTCCGTTCCATTCCATACATAAGGTCTCCAGAATTTAATTTTCTGATTGAGCAGATTTGCATTGTTTCAGAAAAAACTAAAGCACATGCAAACATTTTTTTTTTTTCCAGAGCAACATATAGATATTAATGGGAGTAGCCTATAAATGTAAACTCAGTGTGGGAATTATATGAAAATAATTTAAATGTTTTCCATAGATTTGCTTTATTGGTGCCTGCTCCTCCTATTTAATTGGAAAATCCTATTTTTTGTTTGGAGTAAAGTAGTGGAATGTTTATGCATGGTCCAAAACTACATATTTTATCAAGGAATGCCAATTTTTTAAAATAACCTTTCAACAGGTTTCTCATGTTAAAACTATTTATGCTTTGTTTTGGATAATGTATTTTTTTTTTCTTCCAAACTTTTTCAATAAATCCATATATGGATATGTAATAGAAGAAAGCAGTTTGAAGGAATATTGTCAAATGCCAAACATTCTTTGTGAAAGTAGATTTTTTTTTTTCCTTGTCATTGTATTGATTTAATAACTGGACAATAAAATATCTCAGTTCCAGAAGATATTGGAATAGTGTCAGCTGTCTTAGGGAAAAAAAAGTTTACTCAGGTACTCAGTGTTACTAAACCCACAACCGTAAAATTAGTCTCTATGTGCAGTAAAGTATGCTTGTTATACTCACTGTGGAACCGAAGGGGTTAATCCTCTGCAATGTGTAAAAAGGCTGTTTGATCCTAACTTCTCTGATCCTCTCATTCCAGTGTCCCCCTCCTATCTCCTGAAAAGACATATGGTGTGGAGTTGCTCTGCACATGCTCATTTTGGTGTGTGTTGCTAGAGAGGTTTTTTTTTTTTCTTGGGATGTTGCATGTGACCAGCACAGGGCCAATCAGCACTGTCCAGACAGAGGTCAGGGGTTCTGCATCATCCTAGAGCAGATTGAAAACTCCTACAAACTTTACCATGTGCTCTGCTGGACACTGATAGAAGTCATGAGACTGCTTTAACTGCTGATGAGAAAAGGTATTTAGCAGCTTATACACTTCTTAAAAAAAAATTAAAGAAACTTTTTTTTTTTTTTTAAACTGAGCATAGCATCAAGTGATTTAATCTGGGATATTGATCTGGTCAGGTAAGTAGCCGAGGGGTTGTTAATTAGTTTCAGCTGCTTTTGGTGTTAATGAAATTAACAGGTGCACTACATGGGCAACAATGAGACCACCTGCAAAACCATTCCTGTTTTGGGGTCGAGACCACTGATATTTTTTCCCTACTCATCTTTTCTGACTGTTTTTCACTAGTTTTTGCATTTGGCTAGGGTCAGTGTCACTACTGGTAGCATGAGGCGATACCTAGGCCTTAGAGAGGTTGCACAGGCAGTCCAACTCCTCCAGGATGGCACATCAACGTGCCATTGCCAGAAGTTTTGCTGTGTCTCCCAGCACAGTCTCAAGAGCATGGAGGAGATACCGGGAGACAGTTACTCTAGGAAAGCTGTACAAGGTCGTAGAAGGTCCTTTAAAGCAGAGTTTCAGCTGAAAAAAAGTCATCCGCTACAAAAACTGTAGCTGCTGAGTTTTAAAATAGTCGCTTACCTGTCCCTCGTTCCAGTGGTGTCCTCACCACTGCTGGTTTCACCAGCCATCTTCTCTCCCTGGCGCTGGCATCTTCAGTGTGGGCACCCGTCTGTGACAGCTTGTGGCTTCACGTCCGGGTGCCCACTGCGCATGCATGAGAAGCGCTGCACTTTGTGAATGGCCCCATAGTCTTCTGGAATCTGTTACGTGCCCCAGAAGACTACGGGGAGGGAGGGGGGAGAACAGCGTCCGCTTCCGATTGCCTTAGCGATACAGGTACCTGTCAAATTCGGGTACCCACTCCCCAAAGGTGCCAATCCTTAATGGGGAGCGGGGGACAAAGACTTAAAGCGGAACTTCCCCTTTTGGGTAGAGCTCTGCTTTAACTTATCAGCAGGACCGGTATCTGCTTCTTTGTGCAAGGAAGAACAGGATGAACACTGCCAAAGCGCTACAAAATGACCTCCAGCAGGCCACTGGTGTGAATGTCTCTGACAAAACAATCAAACACACTTCATGAGGGTGACCTGAGGGTCCAGCATCCTCTACTGGGCCGTGTGCTCACTGCCCAGCACCACAGAGCTCGATTTTGCATTTGCTATTGAACATGAGGGTTGGCAGGTCCGCCACTGGCACCCTGTGCTCTTTACAGATGAGAGCAGGTTCACCCTGAGCACATGTGACAGATGTGAAAGGGTCTGGAGAAGCCATGGAGAACATTATGCTGCTTGTAACATCGTTCAGCATGACTGGTTTCGTGGTGGTTCAATGATGGTCTGAGAGGCATATCCAGGGAGGGACACATAGACTTCCTCCTGTACCACTATCCCCTCCCTCCTAGATTGTAAGCTCGAAAGAGCAGGGCCCTTGAACCCCTCGTGTATCGTATTGTTACTGTACTGTCGCATGTTCTGTCCACCTTTGTAATGTACAGCGCTGAGTGAACTGTTGGCGCTTTATAAATACTGTATAATAATAGACCTATACAGGCTAGACAATGGCACCATGACTGCCATTAGGTATCGGGATGAAATCCTTCAACCCATTGTCAGACCCTACGCTGGTGCAGTGGGTCCTGGGTTTCTCCTTGTGCACGTCAATGCCCGGCCTCATGTGATGAGCGTATGCAGGCAGTTCCTGGAGGATAAAGGAATTGATACTGCTGAATGGCCCCCAGGCTCACCTGACCTAAATCCAATAGAACACCTCTGGGATATCATGTTTCAGTCTATCTGATGCCGCCAGGTTGCACCTCACTGTCCAGGAGCTCAGTGATGCCCTGGTCCAGATCTGGAAGGAAATACCCTAGGACACCATCCAATGTCTCATTAGGAGCATGCCCCAATGTCAGGCATACATACAAGCAAGCATGTGGAGTCCATACAAACTACTGAGTACCATTTTGAGTTGCTGCAATGAAATTTCAGCAAAATGGACTAGCCTGATGCCTCATTTTTCCACTTTGATGGAAATTAACATTCTCAACCTACAGAGGACTGAATTCAAAAAGACACCCTGAAAATCAAATGATGGGGCATCCTTATGTTCCTAACACATTATCGAGTCCATATCAGTATAGATACAGTCATGGCCGAAATTGTTGGCACCCTTGATATTTCTCCAGGAAATCATGTATTTCTCACGAAACGTATTGCATTAACACATGTTTTGCTATACACATGTTTATTCCCTTTGTGTGTATTGGGACAAAACAAAAAAAGGGAGGAAAGAAAGCAAATTCGACATAATGTCACACAAACCTCCAAAAATGGGCTGGACAAAAGTATTGGCACCCTTTCACAACTGCGGATAAATAAGAATGTTACAAGCATGTGATGCTCCTGTAAACTCACCTGGGGCAAGTAACAGGTGTGGGCAATATAGAAATCACACCTGAAAGCAGATAAAAAGGAGAGACGTTCACTTAACCTTTGCATTGTGTGTCTGTCTGTGCCACACTAAGCATGGACAACAGAAAGAGGAGACGAGAACTGTCTGAGGACCTGAGAACCAAAATTGTGGCAAAATATCAACAATCTCAAGGTTACAAGTCCATCTCCAGAGAACTAGATTTGCCTTTGTCCACAGTGCGCAACATTATCAAGAAGTTTGCAACCCATGGCACTGTAGCTAATCTCCCTGGTCGTGGACGGATGAGGAAAATTGATGAAAGATTGCAACGCAGAATAGTCCGGATGGTGGATAAGCAGCCCCAAACATGTTCCAAAGACATTCAAGCTGTCCTGCAGGCTCAGGGAGCATCAGTGTCAGCGCGAACTATCCGTCGACATTTAAATGAAATGAAACGCTATGGCAGGAGACCCAGGAGGACCCCACTGCTGACACAGAGACATAAAAAAGCAAGACTACAGTTTGCCAAAATGTACTTGAGTAAGCCAAAAGCCTTCTGGGAAAACGTCTTGTGGACAGATGAGACCAAGATAGAGCTTTTCGGTAAAGCACATCATTCTACTGTTTACCGAAAACGGAATGAGGCCTACAAAGAACAAAACACAGTACCTACGGTAAAATATGGTGGAGGTTCAATGATGTTTTGGGGTTGTTTTGCTGCCTCTGGCACTGGGTGCCTTGACTGTGTGCAAGGCATCATGAAATCTGAGGATTACCAAAGGATTTTGGGTCGCACTGTAGGGCCCAGTGTCAGAAAGCTGGGTTTGCGTCCAAGATCCTGGGTCTTCCAGCAGGACAATGACCCCAAACATACGTCAAAAAGCACTCAGAAATGGATGGCAAAGAAGCGCTGGAGAGTTCTGAAGTGGCCAGCAATGAGCCCAGATCTAAATCCCATTGAACACCTGTGGAGAGATCTTAAAATTGCTGTTGGGAAAAGGTGTCCTTCCAATAAGAGAGACCTGGAGCTGTTTGCAAAGGAAGAGTGGTCCAAAATTCCGGGTGAGAGGTGTCAGAAGCTTATTGATGGTTATAGGAAGCGACTGATTTCAGTTATGTTTTCCAAAGGGTGTGCAACCAAATATTAAGTTAAGGGTGCCAATACTTTTGTCCAGCCCATTTTTGGGGTTTTGTGTGACATTATGTCATATTTGCTTTTCTGCCTCTGTTTTATATTTGTTCCAATACATACAAAGGGAATAAACATGTGTATAGCAAAACATGTGTTAATGCAATACCTTTTTTGTGTGAAATACTTGATTTTCAGGAAAAATATCAAGGGTGCCAACAATTTCGGCCATGACTGTATCCAGCATATTTTTCCCTGGGGGGGAAAAAAAAAGCAAAAGGCGCACTCTCCTCGTGCATTACCATGATAAAAAATAATTTGACAATGACAAAAGTGTATACTCACAAACCAAGAGTCATAAATAAAAGCAAGGAACCAATGCAACAGTCCCAGCAAATAATGGTCTTGCGACAGGGTGTGCTTATGCGCTTCGGGAGACTAGCTCCCTTCCTCAGAGCTCTGGGACTGTCACATTTGGTTCCTTGCTTTTATTTATGACTCTTGGTTTGTGAGTATACACTTTTGTCATTTTCAATAAATTCTTTTATCACGGCAATGTGCCCTTTTTTTGCTTTTTTTCCAGTATTCTCAAGATTCTCCGATCTTGAGAGGGCTACACCCCAGCGATGACTGACTGGTACCAAGCTCCTAGGAAGTGTATGGACCTGAGCTCTGGTTTTGCTTTTCTTTCATGTATGATTTTTCCCTATTGAGATCTGATGTGTTTTCACAGGGTTCCTTTAATTCTTTTGAGCAGTGTATTTACTAAAATATTTGCACTTCCATGTTCTGTGTACTGTGGGAGACCAGATATAGGTAATGCAGGGACCTGGGTTTAGTAACACTTTAAAACTCTAAAATGTATTTGTGTATCGTAAACCTGGGGAGCAAATAATGGTTTACATAAATTAGAGTAATTTTGTATGTATAGTACACCATATACATTATAGTGTCTGTCATGATTTATTGGGGTCGCCGCCCTAATGTCATAAATACTGGTGGTACAATATACTGTATTTTATACATCCCAGTAAACGACTCTTTATGTGGTTAAATCACTTAAAAGCTTTTTACCAGCACACATTTCTATACAGACTTTTATGTTGAAAAGTAATTGTGAAGCAGTGTGAGTGGCCAGTGACTGATTTTTATACATGAATGAGTAAAATTGCAAACAAAATGTGTTGCGTCTCAATCTGATTTGTTCCATAGTTTTTCATTCATACGGGTAATACATTGAGAGGTAGAATTTGAAGACCTGGTATAGTGACCTGATGAGAAAGGGAAACTTTTGAAGCGAATAGTTATAGGGCTTCTTTTGTTGAAGTTTGGCCCAAAAGAGGCCGTCAAAGGGCAAAAACCGAATAACAAATATTGGCTTTTTACATTTGACTTACAATGCTTTCATCACTGTGTCTGTTTGGAGTCAGCCACCATGGTAAAGTAGCAGAGCTTTGCTTTCTGATGTCATAGCTATGATCCCATAACTGGTGGGGTAATGTTAAAGAAACAGCAGGAAATGTGAGAGTACTAATCCACAAACTTTTTAAAGTAGGAGCAGAAACTCTTTCAGTTTGACCTTCTGTCCTATGTTGGCAATAACCCTGATCTATCAAACTGTGCCAGAATGGGTATAATCCATTAAAGAGGATCCCTCCGCTGTGGGGGTAGGCCCCTGTTCTTCAGTGCTGGCACATGTCTGGAGCCTTGTGCTTTTAGTTGTGGTTGCTTTACGTTTCAGAACTGGTGTCTTGCTTGGGACTGATGTCTTTGGAAATGCATAGGGCACTCTGGCTATGTGCATGGGATGCTGATGAGGTAGGTGTCCAAGGAACATAATTTGCTTACCCTTCAAGGGACGTCTATGGACCTACTTTTAACAATCATTTTGAAATGCCATGGGTGGGTGTAGTGTGCTCCTGTTTCAGCTAATGAGATTTGTGTAAGAGACAAAGGAATCCTATGGTTTCCCTCAGCTGCTCAATCAGTTAGTACTTGTAGGCCTTCTGAGCCTAATTCCTATTCGGGCTGTAGTGTGAGCTGTGTGTACTTACAAATGGGACTTTGGGTAGCTTGTCTCCTTGACATTTGAGTGCTGTGTACCTTTACCCCCACCCTCATAGTCAATAGGCTAGTGTGTTTTGTGTGTGTTTGTGACCTCTTTCAGCATCCAGCAGTGTGGTGTTTTTTTTGTGTTTTTTTTTTTTTTTTTTTTCTTCCCCCCCCCCCCCCCCCCCCAGGCTTTTTTAGGTTTCTTGCACCCCAGGGCACCCATTGTTCCCATACAGATAGAGCATTGGCTTTGGGAGTTGTATATCAGCACGAATTACACACCCTTCTTCAGGAGAAGATTGTATCCTTGAATCCCTTGCAGCAGTTGGTACCACTCAGAAATCCCCTTCTCTATAGCAGCCCTGTAATTTCCAAGGTTGGCTGGGACCATTTCCTTCTGCTTGGTTTCTTAATGAAGATCCTACTGTTTTCTTGGCTGTGGACCTTTTTGTCCTTCCCCAGAGACTTTTCCATTGATTCCTATTGTGAAATTCTTTGACAACCATAAAAGCAAAGTTCACCTTCGCAGGCAGAATTTCACTTTTCATAATAGAAGCCTTTTACTAATGTCTTCTGCCCAAGCCATCCCAGTGTGCTTATGCAGTGGTCTGCGTGGTGTGTGTGTGTTTTTTTTTTTTTTCTTGTTCATTGACGACACAGGAGTTCTTGGGTCTTACTTGCACCTACCAGAGAAATGGACACTGGCAACAAAAAAATTGTTGGTCAACACAAGATAACCTTACCCACAATCATAATGTCTGGAGTTTTTTGCTAGTGTCATCAGTAGAATATAATGGATGGGTTTTCATAATTGGAAACCTTTTCCGCTATTATTCAGCCAGTGTGTGTTTGTTTGTTTTTTTTGTTGCTGGTGGGAGGGGAAGGCAGGAATGATGTACAAAGCTTGCTGAAAACGTTACAGTACCCTCTCCCAGTACTCCTCCTAAACGTTCTCAGCCCTGATGGAAACAAAAACTAGGTGGAATTATGCAAGCCTCAAAACACCTTGATTTGAAGATGTCAGTCTGGAGGAGTAGGTGTCCCTAGGCAGACTGGTTGCTTTTGCATGCAGAGCACCCTGGGTGTCTACATGTGAGGCTGCGTGTCTGTAACTGAAACCCTGTGAACGAAAGGTGTGGGCCAGGGACGGTGAGGCTAAGGAGGAAAGTGCTTAAATGTGTTGTATGCTCTCCATCCAGCAAATGAGTTGAGCTCTATCTGACTAACTTAGAAATAATATGGTGTAGCGCAACTCCATGTGGTACAAACCCAGTTCTCACTCCTTGTATGGGTTTTTTTTTTTCTATTAAGTTCTAAATAAGGTGGAATGGGAGTAAATGAGAATGGGAGAAGAGCCCCCTCTGCATTTTGAATACTGGCTGTGTTCCAAACATTTGTGACATTTGTACATTGTTCCTGGTGGCTGATTCTTTTAGTTACAAGTGGTTGTACATTTATAGGGTCAGTTAGTGTTTGTTATGCTCAGATGTATTCAAGGGACTTGTACATAGTGCTTTACTCTCTGTGGCAGTTGAGCACTGTTGTACATATAGTTACTTGGTTACATAGTTAGTTTTGCTGAAAAAAAGACCAGAGTTTATCCAGTTCAACCAAAAAAAAGTTATAATCCTATACCCACAGTTGATCCAGAGGAAGGCAAAAATAACCCAGCAAAGCATGATCCAATTTGCTCCTGCTGGGGAAAAAAATTCCTTCCTGATCCCCCGAGAGGCAATTTGATATTCCCTGAATCAACTTTACTTATAAATGTTAGTAACCAGTTATATTCTGTGTATCTAGGAAAGAATGCAAGCCTTTAACCTCTTCCCGTCTGGCCCATGCCGATAAACGGCCAGATGGGAGCATTGCCGATGCGGGGGGACATTTCTAAATTTCCCCCTGCATCTATTCCCTGGGGGCACGCAGCTCTGCAATCTGTGTCTCGCTGCACGGGACTGCTGTGTGAGGTCCCGATTCATGTGATCAGTGATTGGCCATTCAGTGATCACATGAACAGTAGTAAACAAGATGTCACTTCCTGACATTGTTTTACTACTTGTGAATTCTGTGATCAGAGGTCACATGGTACAGGGCCATTCATAACAGCCTTGTACCATGTGATAAGCTGTGACCAATTACAGCTCTCACAGTATTCCTCAATGACTGTGGGAGTGCAGCCAGAGAGAAGGAGAAATTATTGCTTTTACAGCTCCCCCCACAAGCAGTATATAAAACATTTTAATAAAAAAAACAAAAATTTGCAAAATTAACTTTATAAAATTTCATCTGGGTACAATGTTGCATGACCACGCAAATGTCATTCAAAATGTGTCAGCGCTGAAAATTGGCCTGGACTGGAAGGGAGGTTAAAGTGTCCTGACTTGAAGTGGTTAAAGCAATCCACTGAGCTGGCCAGAACTAACTCTTGAGAGAGTCTTTCACATTTTCAGAGCTTACTGTGAAGAAACCTTTCCGTATTTGTAGATGAAATATCTTTTCCTCCAGATGTAAAGAGTGCCCCCTTGTCCTCTGTGATGACCTTAGGTTGAACCTTTTTACTATTAATATATTGGAAGAGTTTTTTGGGGTTTGTCCTGCTATCTTTTGCAATCTGTCGTTTGTTTTCAATTTTTGTGGCCTTTATTTCCTTTTTTGCATATGCTGTTATATTCTTTGTAATGTTTAAACGATGATAGTGTTTCTTCATTTTTAGTTTTAATAATTTATTTTCTTACTATTTAACTTTGGTTGTAAGCCACATAGGTTTGATTTTTAGCCTTTTAAACCTGTTGCCCATGGGAATATATTTTGCAGTGTTCATTCACTCTTTTTGAAGAACTCTCATTTTCTGTTTGTGGTCATTGATGCCAATATTCCCTCCCAGTATAAGTATTGGAGAGCAGCTCTAAGCCTTCCAAAATTAGCTCTCTTAAAATTGAGTGGTTTTATTTTTCTAGTATGTGCTTGTTTACAGCTAACAATAAATGAAATCATGTTATGGTCACTGCTACCCAAATGGTCTTTTATATGGACATTCGTAATAAGCTCTGCATGGCTTGAGATTGCCAGGTCAAGCAGAGCATCATTCCTAGTTGGGGCATCTATGAACTGTACCATAAAATTTGTCCTGTAGTTGCTTTATAAATTTTTGCCCTCTTAACTGTTCCTGCAGTACAATTACTCCAGTCAATTTCCGGGGCGTTAAAATCCCCCATTATTATCTCTGTCCCAGGCCTTGCAGCCCTTTTGATCTTTGTAAGGAGCTGAGTCTCCATATTTATTAGGGAATGGCTATTGTGGAAGGGCCTCTGATTTGAAGCTCTCAAGCACAATAATGTTGCAAGTTACCTCTTGGCTTTTGTCACATATTGTAGCAGTAGTATGATAGGCAACTCATTATTCCATTCATGCCCTAGAGATCACTTTTTTTTTTTTTTTTTTTTTAAAGATACTTGCAGTTTACCCACACAAGCTCAAAGCCCCCTCTGGCTGTTGTTTTTTAGGTACATTTCATCTACCCTAGAGATTGGTAAAGCTGGCCATACATGAGTCAGATTCCGAAAGAATTTTCTTTTAAAAATATTTTCTAAGCATTTCCGTTTGAATTTCGCACCATTATTGCGTCAGATATGAATGATTTCTATGTGACCATCGAATTTGAGTGATCGGGCATGTTGGAAATATTTTGAAAAACTAACGAATTTCTAATCAATGATGGGGAAATTGTGCGAGAAATATAATAAAAGAAATGACCATGAGCTGTGACCTGGAAAGATGGCTAATTTCAGCCTTACTGGTCTCTCTACTCATGTTTCATCACCCTTGCTAAGTTGTTGAAGTTCAAATTCTTGAATCAGAAGTTGTTAGCTCTGCATGGTCTTCAAAGTTCATTACATCTTCAGACCAATGCTGGATACTATTAGGATGCTGCTGGCTGCAAACCTTTCCCAGTTTGCAGGGTTACCACCTTGTCTTTTGTTTTAAGTTATACCAGGTGGATATTCATACATCATCTGCTCTTGGACATCCAGACAGTCTAAGAATTCCTCTGTCCTTAAATGAGTAAGCAACTAAATTTTCTATTGTAGGATCATTCTTTCAATCCAGCGAGGGACCCACCCTATTCATTTTTTTTTTTTTTCTGGTTCTGCCTTTTGCTATGATACTTAGGCAGGGTTAATGCTGTGCTGGCCGACAGATGTTATTGCCAGCGTCCATTTCTTCTGTTGGTGCCATTATTAAACAATAGTATAAGAACTCTGTGCCCTTCAATGGGCTCCAAGAAATGATTTTACAGTGAATACAATACACCTTTTTAGTTTAGCTATTTTTTTTTCTTTTTACAGAGAAAAAGTTAAAATAAAGGTTAAAAATGAGTAACCTTTCTACCTTGCAAAAAGAATGGATGGTTGTGGGCATAGGGATGTTTGTTTGGCCGATTTAGAAAAATCTGAAGTTAACCTTATCAAAGCTTTAAAGAATTCCTTCAGGGAAGACTGATTGGGTATTGGGACATTTTAGCATTTGTGTAGCCAATAAATAAGCAGATACCTTGGTATATAAAAACTTGTGTGCTGATGTGTTTTTGTCCTTTTTGTTTTGTTTAATGATATGGTATATTGTAGTTTTCAGTGTTTGCATATTTACAGGTCCTCAGTGTGTGGTAGAATGATCTCATTTCATATGTAAAATAGTATTGAATCAGCCAGCTCTTCTGTGGTCTGTAGAAGAGGATTACTGCTCTAGAGCCATCTGCTAACAAATTCCAAAAATAGATTTCTTCTGATAATTTTTTTTTTTCTTTTTGTAGGCTACACTTGCTGAACGTCTTGTGAAAGCAGGATCTACCTGAAAACTTTGCAGGTATGCCCCCGTGTGTGTGGTCTTTTTGTTGTTGTTTTTTTTTTTAATAGTTTCATTTTCGCTAACATTTAATTTTGTTGGTATTTCTGAATGTCATTTGGACATTTTATGAACACTTCTTCATTTCAGAAAAAAGAAAAAAAAAAAAAAAACAGTCCTTTCCCCCAAATATTTCTGTAGATTCTGTTTGGTGGTTTTTATATAAAATGCAGAAAGCCTTGCCACACTATAGCTTCGAGTGCAGTGTCTGACTAAGAATACCTGTTTTTCACTCAGACCCAAAGCCAAAAATGTTTTGAAGCTTACCAGTTATTAGATGTGGTGGCTGCATCACTCTTTTCTTTGGCTTTTTTTTTTTTTCCACCTGGTGATTTGGCCAGTAACACACCTGTATTATTGAGACACCACTCTGGAGAAATGAGCCCAGGATACAGCAGCATTGTCTGTCAGTCCCGGGAAGGGAGGGGGAATGTGAGTGTTAAATGTATTAGCAGATTTGAATACAATAAGAGATGGAAGCCAAACTCCTGCCCACACTATAAATCCGTTACAGCAACCATTTCCTGCCCCTTTTGGAATTCATCTGATTTTACACGAATTATTAAAAGCTGATCATTTTAATCACCCCTGTCAATGGTAAGTGGATTCTCATCTTTGAAAACTAATACATTCTGCTGGAGAGCCTGAGCTTCTGAAAAACAGCAGACTTGCTGGCTGAATCAGATGAAAATGGAGACTAAAAAAAAAAACTAACATGGGCATCACATCTAAGAATTGGTAAGTTCCAGTAGAAAACATGTTTGCTTTTGGGTTTAATACTGTTTGAAACTGTATAATACAGGGCAATAAATGGGTATGGTAGGTTGAAAAGCAGAGGAATGGGGTGTGCGGGGTCCATTTGTGATTTAACAAACAAGAATTTTCTAAAAATAAACACTTAAATGGCGTTAGAATGTTAAGAGATTTTCAGAGCTTAGTAAAATTAAAAAAATAAGCGAAAGCACACAGAATTTAAACAATCGGTGCATAAAGAGTTGATTACGTCAATAAGTGTGCTGAAACCATAGATTTTCCTCAAGAGAAACCCAGGAATTATATACTCAATGCTCCAGATGGCTAACTTTTCTGAGTTTATATATTTATAAAAGGAAGCAACAGATAAGAGACCAAACTGTAAATTGTAGTACACATGGCAAGATCTCCCCACAGTTCCTCTGGACAAGTGGCCACATGCAGACAGGTGGATCTCACTTGGGGAAGGGGTTTGTACTCAAATGTTGATTCTCACTTCCACCTGAGTGCCTGCATGCCTACTGAAGTGTGTATTGTGGTGGTTTTTTTTTTTTTTTTTTTTTTTAATTATCTATCCATGTGTTTTTTGATGCTTTTTAATTGCTGTCCTTTTAACCTGGATCTCTTCCCTGTTCTAGTGCAAATGTATATGATGCTTGAAGCGGAGTTACTTTAGAAAGTCTGTAGAACCCTGATCTAAGCAAAGACCAGATTACCATCCTTAAGATTTTAGGAGGGGTCAGACTGGCCAGTGGGAGTAGAAAATGCTTCAGGCTTGGTGGTCAGTGGCAGGGAAAAAAAAAGTACATGGCGCTTGTGGTCAGAGGAAGAATAGTTCCACATTGTTGGTGTCAGATGTAGTTATGCCCCAGTGTTGGTGTCAGTGAGTGGAATAATGCCCAAAGGGCTGCATCCAGCCTGTGGGTTTGGAAACCACTGGTCTAGATGGGGGGGGGGGGGGGGGGCTTTGGGGAGATCTTGCACATATAGTAGGTCTTTTATATGATGCTTACTTTCATAAATAGGTAATTTGAAAAAATTACATATCTGGAGTGCTGCCTATTTAGACTGTCGGTGCTTTCCAACAAATTCTAGTTAAGCCTGTTTGAGGTTGCAGACATTTTAAATTCGACAACCCCCAATCTTACAGAATTTTAGTACAGACCATGGTTATGTTCGGTTATGTTTAGTCTTCAGATGACTATAAGATGCGGTATAAATCCATGTGTTTATATTTCAGCATACAGTGTTTTGTGTGGCATGAATAACAATAGCCATGCTGTTGCAAAGCATCAATATTTAATCCATAGATACTGAGATTTACAGAACAAGAGAAATGGTAACATGCAGGGGCTATACTTGTGGCATGCAGTACAGGAACGATAGTCTTTGGCCTTGCCCTGTCCATACATGACAAACTAGGAAAGCTATTGAGAGGTATTACCAAGCCGTGGTACTGAACCATATACTGTAGACTGATGCAGAGGATTACTTCAAGCATGTGAAACAAGCACAGTAGCCCTGAGCTGCTATCTGTACAGAAGATCAAAAAAGACAATCACATTCAGAATATATAACAGAGGATTAGTGTCAGGAATTATTGGGAATATCAAGAATTTCAGTATTGCATTTACCATATTGACTGCCACTTCTTTACAATTACCAGTGGAAGATAAATAATGGTGCATAGTCTGAAGTATTGCGTCGCCCTTTTTTACCTTTTGTCTCCATTTGTGTGGTGAAATGGTTATACCGTGGTGCATGTGAGTAACATACTTTGCCATGCCTTGCAATGCTGCATAGTCTGCTGGAGCTAGGATGTAGTTTCTTGCATCCTTACTGCTGGACGGACAACTGGGGGTTTATTTACTAAAGCTGGAGAGTCCAAAATCAGACTCCCTTCTGCATAGAAACCAATCAGCTTCCAGGTTTCATTGCCAAAGCTTCATTGAACAAGCTGAGGTTAGAAGCTGATTGGTTTCTATGCAGAAGGGAGTCTGATTTTGGACTCTCCAGCTTTAGTAAATAAACCCCTTGGTGTCTGGGTGTACCTTGTTGTAAACTCTCTGGCTTAGATTTCAATTTTCTGTTTTACCCAGGTTTGTGTTTTTTCACTGTGCTAATAAAGCCTGCACTGTTATGTCTGGTATTTGTATTCCATCTAGGGTAAGTCTGAGTAGAAAGGTCCTGATAGCAGTAATATGAAGAAGCAAAGGGATTTACAATGTTTCCTTCTTTTTTTTTTTTTTTTTTTTTTTTTTTTTTTTTTTTTAATATGAAACACTTCAGGAACACCAACATTCCCCCTCCCCTAAGTCTTTTCTAGCCTCTCAATTACACAATGAAAACAGATGCTATAATAATGAAATAGACCAGGGCTTGAAAAAGCCGCTCGCCAAATGCGAGGAGAAATTCTTGTGCAGCGAGCACAGATGATGGAGCGGCTGCACCTGCGCTCCAAGCCTCATTGTGAAGCAGAGTTCCGGTTTCCAACTTCTGGCTTCTTCGGCACCGCCATTACACTGGCAGCGCTGCTGAGGGGACAGGTGCAGGAGAGGTCCGCTCTCCTCCACTGAGAGGAGACACCTGTGACGATTGCGGCGTCAGACCCCAGGCCTTCTCACCAAACTCGTGACCGAAGGACTAGCCAATCTAAAACTGTGCTGTCACCTGCGTAACAATGCCATACCCAGCTTCACCCTGCACAACGATTTTCCAGTTAATGAACCACAATCGATGTACCTGCAGCCTGAGCGTGATTGTTACTGGGTCAGGTTAATTACGCAATTAACCCTTCACACTGCCACTACCTCCTTTTTGTACAAAGAGAGGAAACTCGGCAATATCAGCAATACCACTATGATGTTTGAATAATCGTCGGTATACCACTTTCACCGCAGGCAGCGATATACCGAAGTTTAAAACGCACACACAGTAGCACTTTTCAGAGGCAGGGGTTCTGCGTTTGCATTAAAGAGCTTTAAAAACAGTTCAACACTTTAAGAAAGTAAGATGCATTACTAAAAGGTCAAAAGGGTACAATAAAAATATTTACAGAAAAAGATGTAGCGCATATGTATGTGTGTGTGTGTGTGTGTATGTATATATGTATGTATGTATATATGTATGTATATATGTGTATATATATATATATATATATATATATGTAATGTGTATATATATGTGTGTATATATATGTGTGTATATATATGTATGTATGTATATATATATAAAGCAATAGCACAGCAAAGAGATAAAGTACTTGCCTTGGGTTAAGCAGCTTTCAAGTTTTCTGAGAAAAAGGGCGTTTTCTCACAAAGTTGGTTACGATGTAAAAAAAAGGAAGGGAGAATTCTTCAACTTAGCTTACCTTTTCTAGGAACTCCACAGGGTGTCTCCCTGAATTGGAGAACCAATCACCTCATTTGGATAGGGGGTTGTGTAGGCGGTGAGCTCAGGCTTTGACCAAAGCCTTCCCAAATTATACTATGGCCAATAACTTTTTCCTGGGTACATATAACATTCTATCCACGAGTAGATTAATACCCAGAATCATCTGCTGAATGGTTAGATATGAAATATCTGCTTGAATGGTTAAGGAGATATAATTTTCTGCTCTCATGTGTATGTCAGGGGGTGTAAGATACCTGGCGACTTGTCTTACAGTGAGCCATCCAAATATGTGTTCCTTGTTTGTGTAATTTCCTATTTGGAGATATAAAATTATATGGAAAACTGGGTTTTAAAGTTTAAGTCTGTTTTTATGACCACCTGGAGTGTCTTTTGAAGCTCAGTGAGGGCTGGTTTATGGCTTGATGACCCCTTCTCCAGCAAGGGTCTTGCAGACAGAGGGGCACCTAGCTAGTGATATACATCCCTGGAGCTCTCCCACTGGGGCCTGTTGCCTTTTGAACTCCGCAAACACACACACAGACCACATTCCTGAGGGAGGGGGGAAATTGGAGGAGGAAGCCTGATTTGGGAGCGAGAGATGATACAAAATGGAAGATTCTTAACTAGATGGATGACCGCGTCCATCTCGGTGTGCACGATTGCTACAATACCCTCTCCCCCGCCACGGGGGAATCGAGGAGAGGTCTGCTCTCCACCGCCTTGGGGGGGTCACTGTAGAGAAACCACTGCACTGCCCTCACACAGAGCTCAGTGGCCTTAGTATACGGCAGCATACCTCTGAGCATAGGGCTACAAAATAAACTGTAAGACACTTGTTATTTACTGTTCCAAAACACATTGATTTTCTTTGTATAATTTTCTGCTACAATATGACTGGACTTTAATAAATGAATAATAAAAATATTATTAAAGTATTATACAAAAATCAGTTTAACCACTAGCCTACAGGGCACTTATACCCCCCTTCCTGCCCAGGCCAATTTCCAGCTTTCAGCTCTGTCACACTTTGAATGACAATTGCGCGGTCATGCAACACTGTACCCATATGACATTTTTAGCATTTTTTTTACAGAGTTTCATTTTGGTGGTATTTATTCACCTCCTGGGGTTTTTTTTTTTTTTTCTTAAACCAAAAACCACTTTTGAGAAAAAAGTGTTTTCTTAGTTTTTGTTATAAAATTTGGTAAATAAGTGATTTTTCTCCTTCACTGATATGCGCTAATGAGGCTGCAGTGATGGGCACTGATAGGCTACACTGATAGGTGGCACTGATGGGCCATGCCAGGCATCACTGGGCGGTACTGATAGGTGGCACTGACTGGCACTGATGGGTGACACTGAAAGGCAGCTCAGATGGGCACTGATATGTGGCATTAGTGTGCACTGGTAGGCACTGATACTGATGGGCACTGGCATGTGGCACTGTTCACTGACAGCTGGCACTGATGGACACTGACAGGTGGCGCTACTAGGGCTACACAGATCAGGGCACACTGATCATCCATGCCCTGATGATCAGTGTACATGTCCCCTCCGCGGAATGCTGATTACCGGCTCTCCTCTCCTCACGAGCTGTCAGCGTGACAGCTCGTGAGGAGGGAAATTCCCATAACCGGTATCTCCCTGTTTACATGTGATCAGCTGTGATTGGACACAGCTGATCACATGACAGAGCCGACATCTTCGGCTCTTTCCGTGGATTGGTGATCCGCTGTGTCCGAGGGACACAGCGCACCGCCGATCGCCACGCTCCCCGAGCTGCGCATGCACGGTGAGAATGGGAGGACATCATATGACGTCTTCCCAGAACGAGAGAACCATCTTGCGCCCGTCATCGGACTATATGGCGGGCAGGAGGTGGTTAAGGAAAAACTGCAATAATAACTGAAAATATGTGCTCACTAACAAAAAACATTTTGTCCTTTTTAAAAAGTCTTTTTAAAGATGCAGGAGATATACAAAATGTTCACTACAGGTTTAAAGCTGTAAAACTTGATATTTTGATTGCACCCTATTGCTATTAAGCTATTGCTGTTATGTTTGAAATTGACATAATAAAGCTATGTTCTAATTGTAGTTATACAATGGGGTTGGAGGCAGACCTGGGCAAAGTTTGGTGGGGCAACTGGTGGAGAGTGAGGTTTGTGCCTGGCTAGTAGGTTTAGACTCAAATTTTAAGCCCTGATAGACTAAAGTTTAGCTCTGCAGCTGCTGGTGAGATTACTTTATTTTGTTGTATACAAAAATGTATTATGTGATAATATAAACATCCTGTTTACACTGTAGTAGGAATTTTACTTGTTAAATGTCTCTGCTAACCCTAATCCACAAATTTAATTCACGTTTTATATACCTGCCTCACTGTTCTGTAGAAATGAGGCACTCCTCCTCCTTTTAACATACAAACATATGCATAATAAATATAAAAATAGACCATATGAAACCCAGAGCAGTACTCCTACGTCCCTGCCACCCCCATCACATGTCAAATAAGATCAGAGTTCTTAGATACAAACAGGCTAGTCTGCTCCGTGCATCTGCCTGTCAGTGCTCACCTTGTGCTGTTCTCTTTGCAGCTCTCTGATAAGTTGTTCATATACTGCTCCCAATACATAATGTAGAGAGCCACTGTTCTCCATCAGTGCATGAGCACAGGGTAATAGTTGGTACACAGTGATAAAAAAAGTGTGGGTTTGTGGAGGTAGGTATGGGTTTATTGGTGTGACCTATTTTGGTGAACTTGGTAAATATGCTGGCCCAGCGTGGCCACTTTGTTTGCTGGGAGCTGGGGGAGGGCAGTATTGGGCTGCACTGGCTTTTTTGATACAGTATGTGACTGCAAAATACAGAACATTGTGAAGCGCAGACTTGGAGGCAGGATTTTTTCTCTGGAACAGATGCACTAAAGGACATTTCTGGTGAAGTGGTCAGTGAATCGTGTAGCTTGTGCCATCATATCCAGGTGGGTCTCATTCTAAGGCTCTGTGCACATTGGCATTTTTTTAAGCTGAAAAAATGCTGTTAAAAGCATTTTTAGTAGTGTTTTGGGGAGCATTGGTATTTTTACAGTGCATGTAAAAAAAATAAATAAACTTAGGAGCATTCAGCATTTTTTTTTTTTCTGCTGGAAAAACACTCCAAAAAAAGTCTACAAAAACAGGAGCTTAAATGCTAGTGTGCATCGAGCCTAAAGGTTCAGCTGCCTTCCCACTGGGACATTCGGGTCAAGTATCTTCTGATCCTGTATTTTCTTTTCCTGCCCCAACTAAAGTTAGTTTTGGTTTTTTTTTTTTTTTTTTTTTTTTACTTCTTGTGGGCAAAGTAGCAAATTTTACTAAGTAACGTGACCTTGGCCCTGTAGGCACTTGCCTTCCCATGCTTCCCTGCCATCCTGATTTTCCAGTTGCCCTTTAAAATACCTGGCTGTGGGTGAGGATGACTTTCTTTTCCTCTTACATCAATTCAGTGTTCCGTGTAGGAGCAGCCAGTTACAAGAATGGTTCATAGCTCTGTGTAAGCTCCGACACACATTGAGCAACAGAAAAAGTATGCATGCAGTAGCAGAGGAAGAAGGCTATCTGTTTTTATTTTTGATTTTCTCCACTGTTTAATTTCTATGTCCTGTAGTGGTGTAGAGGCTGATGGGAAGGAACCTCTGCATATGGTGGGGACCTCTGAAGTGTCTAGTACCAGCAGCGGTCAGATCTACAACACAGCAAAGTGTTAAGATACCACCTGCTGGAAAGAGATTTCTTTTACAGCGGGGATTTTTTTTTTCTTGGTAGCGGTAGGGTTGCTTTAAGATTTGGAGGGATAGAGCCATCAACTGAACACTGATAGTGTTGAATCCTGTTTTAATTTTCTTGTAAATCAACCATGATGACTGCTTCCTACTATTCGAGTAGAAACAAACAACGAAAATCAGAGAAAGCAGATGTGGAAAATATTCCAAAGACTATGTCCAGAAAAATGAGTTTCGGAAAAGCATTCAAAACTTTGAAATGTGTTTGAATTATTTTCCTGGCCAGACAGGATTTCCGGGAAACCTTTTGCAGTAGGCTGAGTTTGTAACTGTTCATTTCAGCATTACGCTGCATGTGTCCAGCTTGGATTGAAAACTGATATTGAATTTGATGAGCTGGGCAGGTAATCAGTGAAAGCTGACACTGCTTATTCATTTGTAGATCTTGGGGGTTCATGCTGAGATCATGGAGTAGGCAAGGCCTGCTGTTTTGTGTATTTGAGTGTTTTTTTTTTTTTTGTGCTAGGTTGTTTAATGGCTACGGTTGCTTGTCTAAGGGCAGGTCCTGTGCCACTGTCGGTAACACATGGCATGTTATAAGAATTTATATGCAAAATGTCCTATATAAGAATGTACTGGCTCAAGTGATTGGTTTTGATGGAAGGCAGAAGTTGGAACTTGTTGATTTAGGGCCCAGTCACACCTTTCCAATTTTGTGCTTTCGCACATTGTTTCATGCTTTAACATGCATTCTGTTAAGGCAGCCCATTCATTTTTATTTGCCACCATGCAAAAACTGACAAAGCATATGTAGCAAGGTACGGCATTGTGGTGCACTGGAAGATGTGCATTGGAGCTATAGTGACTTAATATGTTGGGGTGCTGTTCAAAATGGCACTACATTGCAAAAGTGTGATTTAGCCCTTAAAGTACATCATCTGTCCATCCATACAAGCACTCCAAGTGCCCCAAAACCAAGGCTTACTAACCTTTTGGCTGATCCCCTTTTTTGTTCCATAACCCTAATAGGTGGCTTTGCTGGCTACAAAGAGGGTGTAGGTAGGCCAGCTCTCAATATCAAAAAGTGTTTTGCTTACAAGTGTTCAGTATTAAGACAGCTTATTTTGATATGGTTTGGATTGCCAAGATTTCAGACTTGTACGGTCTAGAAATCTTCCTCTTGTAAGTAGGAAGGCGCAAAGGGAGAAAAACAATCATGCATACATTAGATTTATAAATCCACCTAGGAACGAATCTTACACCTGTGTAAGCAATGCTGGATTTTCAGTGAATGCTGCCACATGCATTATTTTAGCACAATGCTACGTGAAACCTTGTATGCAATGGGTAAACCTTTTTCCGGCTATGTCAGCAACATGTCCTAATTTCTTTTTTGAGGTATGATATATCTTTATTTCTAAAACATTATGATAAAAGTACTTAAACACCACAAGGTACCTGTACTTTAAAGTGGTTGTAAACCTCAGGCATGCAAATTACATCCCTCTATAGTGTCTACTTGTCTCAAACTAGAACACTAAGGTCATTTCTGTCTGCTTTGTTCCTCTATCCATATAAGTCGCTTCTGGCAGCTTTTCCTGACACCAAGAGAAAAATGGTGACAGGGGAGGGACCTCCAGCAGAGTGACACTCAGCTCTGTTCCTGTGAGCTGCTTGGAGGGGGGTGTCTCCTCCCTCCAGTCAGCTCTGAGATCTCCTGAGCTCTGTGAAATATAACATCAGCTCTCCACTCCCCTTCTAAACTCTCAGATAAGACCTATAAATATAGCACTTTGCACAGATGTAGAGAAGACTGTAGATATACAGGTACAACCTATTTTAGGGAGACTTGTTTCTTCTCTGTGTATCACTTGAGACCAACCATGTCCCTAGGTATATGTAAGGGTATACAACCACTTTAACAATCCTCATATTTTTTGTATTCACTGGGTAACCACTGAATCCTGGTTGAAAACCATACATAATACATAGGGCCTAGGCTTTAATCCTACTTGGACTGAAGCTCCACTGCTGCTGTTTAATGATGGCTCGATGTGAGAATCTCCACTGGCCACTAAGGTTTTGCACTGAACCTTTTTACTTTAGGTCCAAGTATTCACATGTGTTGCAATCTCCATTAGAGCTTCCAAAAATGATAGTGTGAGAGTTTGCTTGATTGAAAACAAATTGAATGTATTGTTTAGGTAGGCCCTTACATGATTATGATTTTGATAAATTTTAAGAAAAGTGTACAGAGTTTTTTCTAAAGTGTCCACAATCAAGGCCTTGGTTAGAGCAGGCACCTGGGATCTGATTAGAGGCTGCACGAGCACACAAACTGATCAGTGAATGGACGTTGTGCCAGATGTCAAGTGTTGGTTCTGGTAAAACTGGGGACTGTTATAGAGGGCACACAGGTTACAGTTTGGCAATAAATGATTGCAATTCTAATGTTCATCCTTTCCCAATCCTGACTTTGGAGTACTGTACCCAGACTAGCCTGGAACATGACTTTTCAGGCACTGGTTTCTGCGTTATGGTGCTATCCAGACCTGAGTGTACTGTGACCATCATCCAAACTTATGGTCAAAAGGATTGGCAAGGTACGTTCTACTAGGGCTGTAAATGCTTTGGTTTTCGTCATTCTCTTTTCTATTCCCCAGATTTTCAAAGTTGCCACCTGGTTCTGTTCCCCTATTCTGTTCCCCCAGGTATTCAGTTGATGATCAGAAATCTTTGATGCAGCTTCAACCACAAGGTCATTTAGACAGTCCCCACACAGGCAGTCAGTCCCCAGTTGTATTTTTCTTTTCAGTTTGTTAGTGTTTTGTTGTTGTTGCCCATCTCTCAGCAGAACTGCTTTTGTACAACACAGTCACTGAATTCTAATGTCACTCAATAGATGAGCAAATCCATTTCCTGTTTGATTGTCCTTTTTGTTACTGCTTGGTAGGAATGCTTGAGGGGGTTAACATTTTGTTTCCTTAAGAACAGCCAGTCATCCTGTAGACAGCCAAATAACACAGCCTCTGCATTTCTGTGCTCCTCAATGGACTTGAATTAACTTTTACATAAAAAGAGGAAAAACACATTTCACTTCTCTGGCTTCTGCTGTAAACAAAAAAAACAAGCAAAACAAAAACACACCCATGCAATACATAAAAAAAACTTTCAGTGCAGTATGGAAAAACAGATGGCCATGCACTTCAGGAGCCCAAGAGCAATTGACACCTGTATGCCAACTACAGCTATGAGAACCTTCACAGCAACCTTGCTTTATGCATTGCTTTTGAGTAGATAGTGCCCTCTTGTGGTAGATACAGTAACAGCAGTTCAGCATCAATATTAGACCCTGATTTGCTATTTATTTTGTACACCTCGTTTTTCTTGTAAAGAGTGCACTCCGCCATTCACATCTGTATATGCGTGCGTGTATGTATGTATGTATGTATGTATGTATGTATATCTATCTCTATCAGCTCAGCCCTTTCCATGTGCTCCCAATTCCAGTTACCTGTACTCTAACATTCCCTAATTGTTTTAGGATCCATTGAGTCATGGCTGAATCCCTCTGACTATTCTCCCTGACTTCACATGATACCATCTCATATGGAGATTAACATTTCAGTCATACTCAAATACCCTAGTAATTAAAGTGATACTAAACAGAAATATTAATTTTTGCAATTATAGAAATATTCATGCCACTGTATTTTGTGTGGGGTTTTTTTTTTTTTTTTTTTAATCCTCCAAGTACCTCATTCCTGCAGCGCTGTTGTGTGGTCCCATGGTCTTTCCATGTTTTTATTATCTGCAGGGAAAGGTCCCTGGGAGGGACTTCTATTCTGCTGATAAATGTTAAGTGTGAGTCTGTGCCTGGCCACCCTGATTGGTTCTGTGCCAGTCACATGACTTTTATAAAGTTTCAGAAGAGCAGTTCAAATTAAATTTTAAATATCAAACTATTTTATAGCTCCCTATAAGTCTTTATTGAGCATCAAAAGTGTGTGTTTTTGAGTTAATATGGTGCAGGTGGAGTCTCAACTATTGATAGGAACTCCTTTTCAGACAGCATCTGCATCCAAGGCTCTTCACCCCTATAGCGTTTGGCAAGCGTTGGTCCGGCGTTGGCGGAGCTTAGCGGCGTTTGCTAGGCATTTGCCGAGCGTTAATAACGCCCCACAAATGCCTATAATGCAATTTGAGTGGTGTTACCGCTCCGCAAACACCCCGCAACCGCGTCGCAACCGGGCGTTTGCGGAGCGGCACCATAGACGAGAATAGGAGGCTTCAACGCCTCCTGACTTGACCAGAGGCGTCCGGTTTGCCGCGACGCAAACGCTCCCGTTAGAACAGCACCTTGTGCTGTAATGTGCAGAATTGGCAGAGGTGTTTGGGAAGCTGTAAAACCCTTCCCAAATGCCTCTCTGCCGCCTGCACACAACGCTAGTGTGAACGTAGCCTAACCGTTTCAATTCTTCTGGGAACGCTGTCCACGAGGTTTAGGAGTGTGTCTATGGGAATGTGTGACCATTCTTCCAGAAGCGCATTTGTGAGGTCAGGCACTGATGTCGGACAAGAAGGCCTGGCTCGCAGTCTCCGCTCTAATTCATCCCAAAGGTGTTCCATCGGGTTGAGTTCATGACTCTGTGTAGGCCAGTTAAGTTCCCCCACCCCAAACTCACTCTTCCATGTCTTTATGGACCTTGCTTTGTGCACTGGTATGCAGTCATGTTGGAACATGAAGGGGTCATCCCCAAACTGTTCCCACAAAGTTTGGAGCATGAAATTGTCCAAAATGTCTTGGTATGCCGATGCCTTCCCTGGAACTAAGGGGCCAAGCCCAACCCCTGAAAAACAACCCCAAACCACAATCAATGAGCTGAGAGTGACCCATTCTTTCACAAATGTTTGTAGAAGCAGTCTGCATGCCTAGGTGCTTGATTTTATATACCTGTGGCCATGGAGGTGAGTGGAACACCTGAATCCAATGATTTGGAGGAGTGTCCCAATACTTTCGGCAATATAGTGTATATTTAATATTGATTTATATTAAAACTTAGTGGTTTTTTGTTTTTTGTTTTTTTTTTTTGTTTTTGTTTTTGTCTTTTTTGTTTTGTTTTTTGTCTAATCAATCAACATACCATGTCCTACCCACGTGTGACTCTATACTCCACATGGGTTGCACAGATAAGAAAAAGGAAAAGCTTAGAAGGGAACTGGAATATGAGCATGCTCAGAGGACATCAGCTGGTCTACACAGTCTCAGGCTGCAGTGGGCACACAGAAGATGTAAGGGACAGCTGAAGGGAGGATCAACCAGGTATAGCTGACTGTACACAAAATGAATGCTTTAGTGGCTTTGTGAGTATGCATGCTCTGTTATATAGTAGTAACGAGTTTTTCATAGTTTGGGTTTAATAACACTTTAAAGTGGGCGTAAACTCCCTTTGTGTTGTATTTGCAGGTAAGCCTATAAGAAGGCATACCTGTACATACAGTAAGTATCTCCTAATGTGCACTGCTGAAGCAGCTGGTGATGTCACCGGTGCATGCACACTGTGCTGTCAATGGACGACAAATCCTTGCCACGGCCGTGACTTCCAAACGCATGTGCAGGGGTAACAACATCCTCTGCTTGGCCAGTCAGGTGGCCCACGAACCCGGAGGAAAGAATGGGTGAATGGATGGATTACTTGTCAGCAGTGACAGCACGCTGCTGGAAGGATCCGTTTCACAAATAAGCCTGTTATAATGTGCAAGTACGCGCATTCTAGCACATTACGACATTACTCTGGGGGGGACCAGTTTTTTTTTAAATGTGGTTTACTACCGCTTTAAGAACCTTGTGATGCTTGGTGAGGGATCTTCCATCAGACCAATATTCCTTTCAATCCAATCAGTCCTGTATCTCCCCCCCCCTTCCCTTTTTTCAGAACTTCACTCTTTGCACATATACTTAACTTCCCAAAACTGCAGTTATCACCAGTCTCAAGGAGCACCTTCCTTCCTTTTTTCCTTTGCTAAGCTGCAATATATTATATTGTTGGCAGAACAAAACTGGCCCTTTTTTTAAGTTTTCATACTTGTACTGGGTTCTTCTCTCACAACGGTTGGGGGCTTTGCAAAGGGCTTACATCTTTAGAGAACAAGTGGGAATTGGGGTGTTCTAGAATATAAATATTGAGTGTTTGAATTGTGCAAGCTTACTTATGAGAGAATTTTTTTTTCCACCTATTTTGCTTTTCTTACTTTGCCTGCATTTGACTCTTCAGTTTGCATCACCAAAATTGAGGTCATACATGCTCGTGAGAATCATTTGATGGTAGCAGTTAAAGGACACCTGGTGACTTCTAGCCCCAATGCTTGAGGTGATATATTGGCTATCAAGTACAAAAAGCTAAATAAAGAGACATATGCTCCTATGAGCAAGCCTACATAATTGTCCTTCAGCAAAAATTTGCAGATTTTTGCATTGACCATTTGTGACTGTTTCCCTTTTTTATATTTTTATCCTGCGTCAAGTGAGTTTAATGGTAATTAGCTGTTTAATTTAGAATGGATGTTGATTTTGTATTTTTCTGCTTGCATGAAATGAGCTTGCAATATGAAATTACTTTTTGGAAGTGACCAGTAGATGGTGCTGTAATATCATTTTGTCAATTTGTCACAGCTCTGTGCAATCAGCTGATTTGTAGTTCTCCAAATACTTGTTTGATTAAGACCTTGTTAAAGCATTTGGGTATGTGGTGATTTGGAATAAAAGGGATCCTTAGAAGCATCCAATGGCCTGCAACTGATTTATAAAGTGCTTAGCGGAGAAAATCTTTCCTGTCCCTGCAAATCCATTTTTATTTTTATTTTTTTTACCTCGCCTTCCTCGCTCTGGTGATATCAGCCTTGCAGTGTTCCCTGCTAAAATCCTGTTACAAATTAGGAACATTTTGAAATTGTTTCCATAAACGGGCATGGAATGTCAAAATCAGACCTTCTTATAACTTCTAAAGCGTAGTTTAGACTTCATTTCAAAAGATGCTAACAAGTCAGACAGAAGTGTTTTATTTGGTCCCCATTCTTTGTTTAAAGCTGTAAGTGAATGTCTGTGTGGTTAGCCAACATATTTGTCTAGAATTTTTAGGAATGTTCATTCAAGAAGTTATTTTTGTTATAGAGCAAATACCTCCAAAAGAGCTGTTTGTCCAAAAAATCCGAATAGTGTCTGAACTGTCATTACTGACCTACATGGGAGACCTCTATCAAGTAAACTAGACACAAATCAGACTGCCTCTCATTTAGCAAAGTATATGTGGGGCAGCCAGATAAGACAGAATTTCACTGTAAACAGATTTATAATTAAGAAATGGTTGGGCAGTATTTATTCCATTCATAGAGTGACTCTAGTGGAGCAGAGGGAGGAATTTAGGAAGTTTTAAAGTTGCAGTTCAGGGCAATATAGGACATAAAACTGAATTCCAATGCAAGCACTTTAAATAAGGCAAATGCCATAGGCACTTTTTTTTTTTTTTTTCCTTTTTAAACCTCTAGCTCCACTTTAAAGGAAAGGAAGCTAAGTAAATAGGAGCTGCTGTTTGGGGGGGGGGGGGGGGGTTGGTTATGACTACATTATTCCTCTTAGAAATTGTAGACATTGCCTCGGGAATAAAGTATTAAACCATCGCCCTTTTTTGTTTAATTTTTGCACATTCAACAAAAGAAAATTACAGTAATCCATTTTGTTAAAATTCTTACCCCAGTACTTGCAATTTAGTTTGCTGTTCGAATAAGACCCTCAGAATTTTTTAAATATTTAGTCTGACAATTCCTGGTGCACCTTGTGCTCCCTCTGTCCATTGTGGGGGGTCCCTGAAAGCTTACAGACGTATCATTTTTTTATTCTTGCCTGACTATTTGTATATTAGTTGGCAATGTAAGCTTTTGTTTGTCTCGTACTTGTGCGGTATATCTGAGAAATGTTTTTTAAGTATGAATTTATATAAGACATACCAACTATCTGTCCCTGACGAAGATTCTCTTGAGTTTAAAACACATTGGATCCACAACCAATTGTTACATCAGTAAGTGTTACTTATGTAACAATTGGTCAAAGTCTGGTTGTAAAGAGTATATAAACATGTGTGATTTCATAGATACTATTGTCCATCTATTTCATCAGTTAATGGTTTTATCAGTGTTTTATGGAATGCTTAATAAAATGTGTTTTTTGTTTTTGTATTTGTGTATGAACATTTCAGCATTTATAGTAGCATACATAAGCTAATACTCCAATTTTCATTTTTAAATTGGTTCTAAAGGCTTAAGTCTGTGTGTGGCTTTTTTTTCTCCCTCTTTTCATGCATTCTATGCATGAAGATAAAAAAAACTTCTGTATACAGCTCCCCCTTATACTTTCCAAAGCTGACCTCGATCTAGCGCTGTGCGTAGAAGCCTCCGCTCTCCTGGGTGTCTCTGTGCTCATTGGCTGAGACACGGCAGCAGGTGCCTTTTTGGCTCCCACTGCTGTCAATCACAGCCAGTAAGGTGGGAGCAGAGGGCAGGGCCAAGTCATGGCATGTGGGTGCAGACACCAGGGCTCGGGAGAGAACCCACATGAGTACCCCCATCAAAAGTGGCATCTTGTGGGGGCATTCGCTGAAACCGAGCCAGGAGCATCGGCGGGGGACCCGAGAAGAGGAAGATTAGGGCTGCTTTGTGCAAAACCATTGCACGGAGCAGGAAACTGTTTTTTTGGGGGTTTTTTTTTATAGAACCTTTTTTAGAATTACTTTAAGCTGTTCTCTACAATGGGTTTCACTGCTTTTTCAACAAAGCTGGAAATTGCTTTTATATGTTTTTAAAGGCTAAATTCACACAGAAAAAATAATACACACATTTTTTACAAGAACAAATTGCATTTATTTCCTGCAGGAGCTTGGAAAACATTGTACCCATAATCAGTAGATCATAGATTCAATGTTGGCTCCTGCAAACATGTCCTCTGCAGGAGGACATGGCAGTGGACTATGAAAGCATTACAACAGTGCCTTCACAGCACATTAAAAACTACAAGTGCATCTGCCACTGTGGAAGATGGTACGTGTAGTTTTAGTTTACAAGAATCTGTTTATGAATAATGTGGCTATGCCAGCAGAGTTGTGCTGTTTTTCAAAAAGATAGAGGAGCCCATGTCACAGCCTGCTGTGACATGGAGGAGGGGATAGGGAGCAGGAGGTGAAATGTGTTTAAATGTTCCGAAGGGAAACTTAGCCTTTCATTTTTTTGACCTTGAACAAGTATTAAGCTCATTAAAGTTAGAGAAGTCCTTATCTGCATACTTGACGTGGTTCTTTGATTCAAAGTATTGAAACAAGTGGATCAGCATAACTGGCATGGAACTAGAAATTGAAGGACAGGTGACTAATGACACTTTCTGTGTTTTTGTGACAGGTTTGCTCTTAGTGTAAGGTCTGTAACCGTTATTGATTAGATACTCCTCTATTTCAAACTGCCCTATTGAAGGTATTATGTATTTCTGTTTTGGCTGTGTCTATATGAACCCAGAGCTGCTTTGTCTTGAGGGTAATGCTTATCCCCCAGAGACTGATTAAGGCAGGAAGGGGCCCAAGGCATTGATCCTCATCAATGTCCCTTCATTTGACATTGATGAGGATTGCAATAGGCACAACCAAAGCCGTCCTATTTGCACTGTCTGCACTTCCATGGTCCTCCTCATCAGTGCCAAATGTCTATTGTCTTAGGAAGTCACAAGCAGGTGGCAAACTTTTACAGATTCTCTAGTTTACTGCATGACTGTAACCTTTTTTGAAAGTCTATCACTTTGGGGAAGCCTCTGACTTCACCTCCTGTGATTTATGACTTTTGTTAAAGAAAATTTAATTCTTCTGCTCTTCCTATGCTTTGAATGTAGGAATCTTTGCTTTATCATCATTGCCACCCTGACACACAGCCACTGGAACACAAACCCTTGAAGCATTGACCACTTTCAGCGTACATATTCATGGAAAGTTTATTTTATTTGAGGCAGCTACATTTTGCCCAGCAAAGTTGTCTTAGCATTGGTTTAAATAGGGTATGTGTAATTGTGTTTCTGGGTGAGTGTATATCTGGCAGGCTGCCCTTTTGAGCCTAAAATTTGTTAACTTTGTAGATTGTTACTGATGATACCATGCTAACTTTAACTCAAAGCTTAAATAACAGCCACATTTCTTTCCCTTATTTTATATTTACTTACCTGACCTAATATTTCATCACAAAGTATAAAAATGAACCGCAGTTCAAATAAAGAAATGATTGTTTCCAGCTGTAGGTATGTCAAGTGATATTTGTTCATTTTTAGGGCTGGTTCACACTTTAGTTGTACACTCACTGGCCACTTTATTAGGTACACCTTGCTAGCACCAGGGTTGGACCCCCTTTTGACTTCAGAACTGGCTTAATTTTTTGTGGAATAGATTCAACAAGGTGTTGGAAACATTCCTCAGAGATTTTGGTCCATATTGACATGATAGTATCACGCAATTGCTGCAGATTTGTTGGTTGCACATCCTATGATACAAATCTCCCATTCCACCACATTCCAAAGGTACTCTATTGGATTGAGATCTTGTGGCTGTGGAGGTTATTGAAGTACAGTGAAATGAGTTGTCATGTTCAGGAAACCAGTTTGCATTGACCTGAGCTTTGTGACATGGTGCATTATCCTGCTGGAAGTAGCCATCAGAAGATGGGTACACTGTAGTCATAAAGGGATAGACATGGTCAGCAAGAATACTCAGGTGGGCCTTGGCATTTAAATAATGCTCAGTTGGTACTAAGGGGGCCCAAACTGTGCCAAGAAAATATCCCCCACACAGTTACAACACCACCTGACTGAACCGTTGATACAAGGCAGGATGGATCCATGCTTTCATGTTTACGCCAAATTCTGACCCTACCATCTGAATTTCGCAGCTGAAATCTAGACTCCTCACACCAGACAATGTTTTTCCAATCTTCTATTGTCCAATTATGGTGAGCCTGTATGAATTGTATCCTCTGTTTCCTGTTAGCTGACAGGAGTGGCACCTGGTGTGGTCTTTGGCTGCTGTAGCCCATCTGCTTCAAGGTTCGATGTGTTGTGCGTTCAGAGATGGAATTCTGCATACCTTGGTTGTAACGAGTGGTTATTTGAGTTACTTTACTAGCATACTAGCACATTTATATAGGACTTGCCTTTAAACAAAGCCCTCCAGCGGCACCCTGTCATTGCTGCAGATGCTTTTTTTCGGGTTCGTGAGCTCCGGCCGTCTGACAGGCCGGGCCACGGTGAACGTCGCTCATGCGCGCGGGATTCCCGGGCTAGGCACACAGCTCTGAAGGAGTGGCACAGGTACGCTATTCCTTCATAGTGCATGTGTCCACTTTAGAAAATAGAATATCTCCTAAATGGTGCACGTTTAGGAGATATTCATTTTACCTACAGGTAAGCTTTATTATAAGCTTGCCTGTAGGTAAAATGTAAGAGTTTACTGCCACTTTAATTTATATCCAACTTGCCATGCAATCCACCTAGATTGGGGGGGACAGATTCCTTTCCTTTGTAGTTTGTTGCCCCCCCACCCCTGGCTCATTGGGGTGACTGAAATATCTGACAGGCGGACCTGATCGGACCCTTCGTGTGAAAGGTGCTTAAGAACCTGAAGAGATGTGTCCTAAAACACACAAAGTGGCAGTTTTCAATATTTTAAGAGGTTCCTTTAGGTTGACTTTACACCTATTTTTGTAATGCTTTGGGAAGGAGCATTGATAGTCGCTGCCATTCCTAGCAAAATATCTTTTTAATGCATACCAACAGACTAAAAACCAAAAAACAGACTTTTTTTTTTCCACTAGCCTTATTAAATACAATGTCAATCCTCTACACATGTCGATGTCTTTAAAATGTGTAAAGTAAATTTTCCCTAAATGGGATTTCCTCTTGCAGACTCTAACTTGTTCTGCCACCCTGGTAAAACCAAAAGCTGGCCATACACTGCATTTTGTCTAGTTTATAAGGAATTCAGTACATGGATGGCCATGTTGTCTCCCTTCCTCGATTGAAAAATGGCCAGATAGAAACGTTTGGCTGAACGGGGGGCTGCAGCCAGTTGAAAAGTGCTCGGCACTAACTCCACTGCTTTGCTGTATTGCAGAAATGCGGAAACAAAATACTCAATCCTGTATCCAGGTTTTATAATGAATATACTATGGTTCTACATTATCTCAACTCCTCAGTCAAAATTTGGGAATCTAAATATTTAGGAATTTTAATACATTTTAAAAATATGCTGTATGGGCTGTGGAGAATAAGATGGTGTTGAGGACAGTAGAGAGAGAACATATTGGTGGAATGTTATAAAATGTTGTCTTTATATCTCCCTACCATGTGTCACATCAGACATTTGAGAATTGCAGGCTGCCTTTTTCTCTACATCTTTCCTGTGAATGCTTGGTACTTGAATGATTGCACAGGAGGGTTAACTGTCACATGTGCCTCTAGTGGCTAATAGCAATGAATTTCAGTTACCAGCACATTTTGCAGTTAGGTAACTGGAATGGGAAGAGTGAGACCTCTTACAAAAGAGGGCATGTGTGCTGCTTGGCATGTTAATAGAGGGTTAACTGCTTGCTGTGCTCTGGTGCTTCCTATAAAGAGGCAGCGTTACCCAGATAACCGGGCTGTCAGAGTTTTAGTACTCTGACCTTCAGCTTGCCATGGCATCTCTTCTGGCTGGTACTGTGAACATGGAAAACCTTTTCAGCCTCATGAGGCGTCGTTTTAAGAGAAGACGAAAGAAGCGTTCTGAAAGAAAAGGTATGGCTTGGTGTTCAAAAGTGTGCAATTTTTTTTGTTTAATATACAAAGGCAATTTCATTGTGAGTGGCTATTTATTTTTCGTGTTTTTTTATTTTTTTTTCTTCAGGTTTTTAACAGCCTGCCAATGAATTTAAAACTTTATTTTTAATTTTGGGACAGTAATTAAAACATTGCTTGTACTTATCCTTTTCCAGATAGCGGTGTGGGGAAAAAAAACAAAATATGGACTTTATGTAATACTTTAGGTGGTAGGCATCTCAAATGATGTAAATATTCATGTATTTGAATTTTGAAACTGTCTGTTGCGCATATATCTAGGCATTCAATGCCTGCCTGAATGTAATGGAACCATTCATAGACTTTTAAGTTGTCATGATTATCGCAATCAATATAAGGATCACTCTAGCATTGTTTCCTTAATGATCTCTGATGATTTGATCATTTCTGATCAGAGATACTTAATGGAGCCTGGCAGCTGACTCTTAGGATTTTATTTTACTTGCAAATTGTTTTCTGTTTAGACCCCCCCCCCCCCCCTTTTGATGCATGTGGAAGAATAATTTGTGCTTGTCAAAACCAGTATGAGAGACTATTATCCCAATCTTATTCTTTTAAAAGAATATAGAACTGTAGTGTGTTTGATTACTCACTACCATCTATAAAAAGATATATTTAAATGTCTCACATCAAAAATGTATTTAATTGGCAATTACCTGACATGAAAGCTAGAGAAGTGTCAATTTGTGATTGCTGTCAATTTTTAATTTTTTTGTAATATAATCAATGTGGCACATCTGGAGTCTATATGTGACCTTTTAGTACTTGCATCCATTTTTTAAATGCTTTAGCAGCAGTGATTGAATGGTAACTATTACATCTTCTCTGTGTACAGTGGCCACAAAAGGCACTTTGCCCCATTGGACCTTTAACGTGTCAGTGACAGCCAGAGAACTTGATTGTGTATTTATTGTCTTGGGAGTCAAATCTACCCAAAGGATTGAGGATCAAGGTTCATTCATGCTATATACCTCTTCCTACAGTAGGTTTGTCTACTAAAAAGTACATTTTCTATTACATTTGCAGTTAATGGTATTGCAGTTAGGGTTGAATTAGAAATGGGAATAATCTCAGCTGCCTCTGGACCGTTAATTTGAAAATGCAAGGCTTCTGAAGACCCATTAGCATGACAGATTCAGTATGATAAACCGCTGTCATTTGTTGCCATTTGCTGGATTATAAGTGATAACTATAGCAAATTGGTTGAGGGATTGTGATTCCCCTTCTCTGCTGCCTATCTGTCACTGAAAGTATTATCTCAAACCCAATGTCTCTGGTGACTGTAAGAATGGGAAGCTCTACCTCCTCGTCTGCTTTTCCCACTGCTTCTTCACTCTATATAATGTTTACCACTGGAGCACACAGGTTTCACTGCATTTAATCGAGAGCTGAGCAATAAATTATAGGTCTCAAGATGCATTGCTAGACGCTGTATTGTTTGCAATAGCTGGGAACTTTATTTTACTACTTAAAGCAATATTAAACCCAAAAATTGTAATGTAGTGCAGCTTACCATCATTGCATCAAGCGATATTAAACCCAAAAATTGGAATGTATTGCAGCTTACCATCATTGATTCATTAGATGAGGTGGTTGCATTAGTTTTTTTTTTTTGTTTTCACTTGGTGATCTGGCTGGTTTCACACCTCCTGTAATAGTGCCTAGACTCTGGATGAAGGAGGACAGCAGCATTGTTAGTCTCGGGGGTGGGGGAGTGTTAGTGTATCAAAGTCTGCTAGTACATCTAACAAATTGAAGCCCAACTCCAGCTCGCACTGCGATTACAGCAAAAGTTATTTTTTTTTTAAATTAAGTTTTACATGAATTAATAAGCCGATTATTGTAAGCACCCCTTTCAGTGGTAAATATTTTGTCTCAGCACACATGCTACATTTGCTGGAACTTTTGTTCTATGTTTGCGTTGCATGTTTAGACCATTTAGTAAAATAAAATGTATTCATTAGAAAATGAAACTTCTGCATTGTTCTTCATGACACTGACCCATTGCTAATCTTTCCCAGGCTGATATGTAATTTATTTTGGGTAGATGTACACCTGTTGTATGAATGCCACACTGGATTTCCTGACTACATGTCTTTTCAGCGATCATAAAGCTGCTTTCTGCATTTTTTGTAATAGAAAAAAACACACTAAATGGGGAATCATGTATTTTCTGGGTGTGTGGCCATTGACAAAGGGTTCCACCTAGGTCCTGTATGGTAGAGTCCACTGGTAATGGGTGAGTATATGTTTTAGGATAATTGCAGTATTTAAATGTTGCTTTATTGAACATATAGACATGTAAAGTCTACTGACTTGGAAAAATCAGTATGTAAATGGATAGAAAACTGGCTAAAAAATCGTATTCAGAGAGTAGTGGTTAATGATTCATACTCTGAACTTTGGGGTACACCACTAACAACCCTAGACCATTCAGTGTTGGGACCCTTACTTTTTAATATATTTATAAATGATATAAGGTCTGGGATTAAAAATACCATTTCAGTCTTTGCAGTTGACACCAAGCTGTACAGTGAAATAACATCCTTGCATGATGTGTCCAACTTACAAGTCGACCTCAATGCACTGTTTAATTAGGCAACTATGTGGCAAATGTATTTATTTCAGGTACTTGTATAGCGCTGTCAATTTATGCAGCGCTTTACATATATATTTTACATTCACATCAGTCCCTAACCCTCAAGGAGCGTTCAATCTAAAGTGAGGTTTAATGTTGATAAATGTAAGGTTATGCACTTGGGGGCTAAGAATATGCATGCATCATACATACTGGGGGGGGGGGGGGGTAAAACTGGGGGGAGCAATGGTGAAGGATCTGGGAGTTCTGGTAGATCATAAGCTTAATAACAGCATTCATTGCCAAGCTGCGGTTTCTACAGCAAGCAAAATCTTCTTTATTAAGAGGTATAGACTCCATAGAGAGAGATATCATATTATCCCTGTACAAATCATTAGTAATACCTCATCTGGAATATGCAGTTCAGTTTTTGGCACCAATTCACAAAAAGAATATTGGGGAACTGGAGACAGTACAGAGCAGGGCAACCAAACTGATAAGAGGCATGGAGGAGCTCAGCTATGAGGAAAGATTAGAGGAACTGAATTTGTCCTCTCTTGAGAAGAGGAGATTAAGGGCAAAATATGATCAACATGTATAAATACATCAGTGGTTCATATAGTGAACTCGGTGTAGAGCTATTCACCCTGAGGTCATCTGAGAAGGGGGGATGCTTTACGTCTGGAGGAAAAGATTTAATCTCCAAATACAGAAAGGTTTCTTCACAGTAAGAGCTGTGAAAATGTGGAATAGACTCCCTCAAGAGTTGGTTCTGGCCAGCTCAGTGGATTGCTTTGAAAAAGTCTTGTGTTCTTTCTTGAATACACAGAATATAACTGGTTACTAACATTTTATAGGTAAAGTTGATCCAGGGAATATCCAATTCCCTCTCAGGGGGTCAGGAATGATTTTTTTCTCCTGCATGAGCAGATTGGATCATGCTTTGCTGGGTTTTTTGCCTTCCTCTGGATCAACTGTGGGTATAGGATTATAACTTTTTTTTTTTTGGTTTAACTAGATGGACTTCTGTCTTTATTCAGTCAGACTAGCTATGTAACTATGCATGAAATGTCTTAAAACACTGTTCTCGGCTTTATATTAAATATTTTAATGATGGATGTCCTGGGAATATTCCTAAGGCCCCAACAGTAGGGGAACTTTGATTTATAAACGTACTATAATGGCAGTAATCTCTAGCAGTCTTGTGTGTTATGTGCCCAGTTTGCTGCAACATGTCTCCTGTATCCAATCATACCTGCAGTCTGACAGTTTCCTGTAGCATTACATATACTGAATATTTTATGTGCACTTTCCTTGAACATGTCAGGAGCCACAGTTGAAGCCCCTTATATCAAGCAGGTTGAGCACCAGTGCCCTAAAGCTACCCATAGACTTCAAGGGCAGACGATTCATGTAGCATTTACTTCCTATAATCCTTCTGCCCTTAGCTCAGGCAATCGGACAGGAGGATGTACTTAGTTGAGAAAGCCCCTTCATCCTTCCTGAAGACTCCTGGTATGTATAACATTTGCCTTCTCTTGGAAACCTGAATTTGAATCTTATCCCCCTGAGGAAGCCATGTGACCCTATGGTGTACCGTGTAGTGGAGGGGCTTGATGATGTCACAACTTTTGTGGTACCAGGTAGAGGATCCATGAGAACGCTGACAGGAGAGGAAGTTTAAACAGGCTGACTATATCTGGTGCGATTGAGCACCAAAAGAATGTGAGTTGCTCTTTTTTTTTTCTTTCTTTAAATAAAGGTGTTTTTAGCGATAAAGCACTATATTTTGCTAATCTTTATTTTCATGCTGAGTGAAATTCGAAGGAAAAGATGGTCTACAGTTGATGTGATTGACCCAGGAGGAGAAATATACCTCTGAATACGCCTCTACTAAGTCCATTTTAAAGGGACACGTGTTGTTTGACCAAACATTATATATGTGAGGTCAAAAGCTCCAAGTGAGAGCACATCGGGTGTATTGGTGGTGGCACACAATATTGAGACAGTTGTGTGTATAGATGAAATATTCAGAATGATGCTTAACAAGATGGCTCTATGAGGGACTGTGCAAATCAGTGGGACTTTTAAAGAACTTTTTTTGTTCTGTGTGCATTTATATTGTGTATAGTAAAACTTATAATTTATGGGGTAATTCATGCAAAATGGTGTAGTATTATAGTTGGATGTGCGGCACATTTGTTCACCCCTTCTTTTTTTCTTTTCTTTTTTTTTTTGTACATCAGTTTATGTAGGGTATCTGCAGCTTTCAAAGTGACACTTTTAAAGGTGGAGAATCCGATATTGGTTACGTTTTATTTATTCAAACCGTTTTTTCTTTTGTACTGCTCACAAGACTTTATTTTTTTTTTAGGCAGTAACTGAAGAAATGCAAAAATTGTATAAAGATTGAAAATGGTTAATGTTGACTGAAAGAGTGAAGTTTCCCTTTAAAGGATAGCAGAATAGAGAGAGGATATATTGGGTGGGAGGACAATGTCTGATTTTGTTCACAGGATAAAACGTTTTTGTTTTAACTTTTCCTGCTAGCCTATAAGTATCTGTGGGTACCCCTAAATATTTGTTGCCTGATCTAGCAGTTTTCAGAATTAACTTTCAAAAGAACCACCTATGGATGTGTGTTATTTTCTGGCACACACTGATGTGTAAATATGGTTGTCTCCAGGGCCTTGAAATGAAACCTGATCGCAAAAAATGCATGAAATGCAAAGGCTTCACTACTTTTGAGCCACTGCCCCGTACGTGTATAGATCAGTTGCGACTTCCCTATGACTTCAGTAACTGCATATGATTGTCAATGTCTCCTGCTGAGTCCAGAGACTGCTAGGCAATGAGCTTTTTTTTAGAAGGGTAGGAATGGTAGCCTCCATATTTCTTGGTACATGTTTCCATTAAAATACATTGAGGGAAATGTATTAAAACTGGAGCAGCCAGAATTCAGAGCAGCTGTGCATGGTAACCTGTCAGCTTCTACCTTTCATTTTCAAACTAAGGTGTCCTTTTATGACACAGAGAATAGCTGTGATTCAGAGGATCGCAGCTATTCTCTGGTCATTCACAGTTTATAACACTCAGGAGAACATGTTCAGCCCTTCTCTGGAGATCTGTGTTCTCCCTCCAGATTCTCCAGCCCAGAGCTGGAGAATCGGAGGAACCGCAAACTAAGCAGAGATAATTTACCTCTGCTTAGTAAACTGATCTTTTACTGTAATCTCTCGATTATAGTAAAATCAGCCGTTTTCCAGCATTTGTAGACCGTTCTCCCTTCGTTTGGAGAACTGATCTACATATGCTTCATAAACGGCATTCACAGGAGAACTGTGTTCTCCTAGAATGCCGGAGAACTGAGCAGCGATCTATTACTGCTGGTTCATAAACGGACACCAATACATGCTGAAGATAAGATACTGATTGGTTGCCATGCACAACTGCTCCAGATTTTGGCTGCTCCAGTTTTAATTCAAAGAAATTTTTTTTGCTACATGCACTGGGGCTGTGCCTGTACTGGATGGGCTTACTGCTCCTTTTTGTCTTTGGGTGAAGAGCGCAGAGATGTCTAATCCGCTGATCCTCCGCGTGCAAGACCGGTCCCTGTCGCTCCTTTTTGTTTTTATTTTCCAAACACTAGAATTCAGCAGCCTAGCACATGCACATTTAAAGTGACTGTGAAGGTTAATTTTTTTTTTTTTAATGTATTCTCTGCACAAGGTACAAAAAACTTTCAATAGTAGTTCTCCCCTCAGACCCCCCCCCCCCAAATACTTACCTGAGCCCCACCTCAATCCAGCGCTGTACATGTACACCTCTGTAGCAGTTTTTATCCCCTTTCCCTGCTCTCTCAGGCTAGGCTAAGAGCAGCGGGAGCCATTTGCTCCTACTGCTGTCAGTGAAAATCTGGTGGCAAGGCTGAGCCGTACTGTGTGTCTGAATAGAAGCACACTGCATAGCTTGGGGTCGTTCCTGAGCCACTTGGCACTGAGGAGTAAGGAGGCCAGAGTGTGGCAAGGGACCCCAGAACAGGAGGTTCACAGCAGGTCAGTATATCATGTATTTAATTAAAAAAACAAAAAACAGCTTTTATAATCCCTTTTAAAAAGCCAGGCATTTAAATAGGCTTCTGAACTGAGATGTGAAGGAGTAAAATGAATCAAAATTAAATTTTTTCCCTTTTTGTGAAGATGAGTTGTTCCAAGTATTGCTGGCAACATCTGGGTTGACTGTGGCTAGTTTGATTTCATTGCTCCTCCCAGCCAGGAGATCATATAAATGACCTGGCAGACCACCACATGTTGATATGCAAGTGCTGGATATAAAAACTGGGCAGACCACTATATGATGACATGTAGGTGCTGGATGTGTTTGTGCTTCCACCTGCTATCTGAACAAAATCATAGGGAGCAGATACTGAGCAAGAATTCACTGCTATACAAAAGGATTTTAGGGCTTGTGTACTACCTAAAAAAAAAAAGTTAAAGGTTATATTAAAGGATATTTTATTTATTTATTTTTGCAAATTAAACATGTTACACTTATCTCTGTGCAGTGTTATTGTATAGCGCATTTGCTTCTGCAGTCCCTAACCGACGTCTGCCCCTTTTTACAAGTATCTCCTCAGCAAGCCGTGTGCTGGTGCTCTCCCAAGCTGGGCTGCAAGTGTCTATATCTCTATCTATCTCTCTTGATCTCTCTCTCGATACATAGCGCCTGCACTCCTATCTATGCTTAATCATTTATTAACATTGACTGAACCCAGCTGCTGCTTCTGGATGTACACCCTGTACATCAGACTGAAGATAATTTAATCAGTAGAAAGCAGTGCTGCTTATTTGTGTCTCTGAGAGATACCACTTCAATTTAAAATATTAAATATATATATAAAAACGGCAAACCATATACCTGTATCTTAAACCAATAAATAAAGTGTATAATAAACAAAGATGTACAGTGGGTATAGAAAAAAAAATCACCCCCTTTTTAAAAATTCATATTGTTGCTTTGCAGCCTGAAATGAAGACAGTTTGTTTTATCCAGCTGTATTTTCTCAGTGCAACTTATGTCCAAGTGAGATATAACACCAAAACTTCAAAAACAGAACCGCAGAGTTGGGGGGAAAAAAGGATCACCCCCTTGTCAGTATTTTGTTGAACCACCTTTTGCTTTAATGATAGCCTTTAGTCTGTTGGGATAGGTCTCTACTATCTTTGCACATCTAGACTTTAAACTTGAGCAGTTCTGCAAAGAGTGAACAAATGTTGCAGTTAAATTTGGTGACCATTTTGGAGACTGCAGTCTTCAAGTCATTCCCCAGATTTTCAATGGGGTTTAAGTCTGGGCTCTGTATAGGCCATTCAAGGACATTCATCTGACCAGAACACCTTTTTCCATGTGGTCTCGGAATCTTCGTGGTGCGTTTTTGGTAAAGCTCAGTTGTGCATGTGGCCTTTTTTTTGAGGAGTGGCTTTTTTCTTTCTTGCAACCCTCCTATACAAGCCACATTTGTGGAGAATTTGTGATATTGTTGTCACATGCACGCAATGACCAGTCTTTGTCAGACATTCCTGCAACTGCTTCAGGGTTGCCTCTTGGTAGCCTCTCTGACCTGATTCCTCCTGGCTCTTTCATCCAGATTGGAGCGACTTCCTGATCCAAGGAGGGTCTGTGTTGTACCAAATACCTTTTCACTTCTTAAACTGTTACTAAACCCAGGACCCTGCAGTCACTATATCTGGTCTCTCACAGTACACAGAGCATGGAAATACAATTATTTTAGTAAATATAAACTACTAAATACCTTTTTCTCATCAGCAGTTAGAGCAGTCTTGTGACTTATATCTGTGTTCAGCAGAGCACTGGTTAAAGCTTGTAGGAGTAGTTTTATTTCTGCTCTAGGAGGATGCAGAAACCCTGATCTCTGTCTGGACAGTGCTGCTTGGCCCTGTGCTAATCACATGCACTCCCAAGGAAAAAAAAACCCTCTAGCAATACACACCAAACTGCACGTGTCTCCACATGATATGTCAGGAGATAAGAGGGGGACACTGGAAGAAGGGAGGATCAGAGAAGTCAGGATCAACAGCATTTTTACACAATGTAGAGGATTAAACCCTTAAGTTCCACAGTAAGTATAACAAGCATGCTTTACTACATATACAGACTGATTTTACTGTTGTGTTTAGTAACTCTTTAATAGTAGACTTCACTGTGCTTCTAGGCATTGATAAAGCATTTTTAAATGTTTTTGGATCCATCTCCTGACTTGTGCCTGTCCACAACTTTAACTTGATCCTTTTTTTCCAACTCGGTGATTGGATGTTATAAGTGGACCCAGGAACCTTAAGATCTGTTAATTGATACAGGTGAATTTTTTTTCATTACAAATTAGAGGAGCATTACAAACCTTGGAATGCAATTATTTATTACAAATTTGAGAAGGCGCCAATCTTGTCCAGTCCATTTTTGGGGTTTTGTGTGGAATGTGTCAGATTTGGCTTTTTGCTTCTCCCCTTTTTTGTGTCCTACCAATACAAACGAAATAAAAAAACCTTAGAATGCCTAAACATTTGTAATTGCAACAATTTTCTGGGAGAAGTAGTGCATGATCTGACAGAAGTGCAGGGGTGCCAATATTTTTGGCCATGATTGTATGTAATGCGTGTGTTTCAGACACAAATAAGTACTGCTTTCTACTGCTATGAAATGTAAGTGTGTGTGTCCATAGACTGTGTGGCTAGGCCATGCCCCCTGCTCCCCCTCACAGGATTGACTAACATCAGCAGGAGACTATTTCTGTTCATGTACGGAGTCTTCTGTGGGACCAGATAGGAGCAGTGGTACAGCGTGGATTGAGAGGTGCTAGGTAAATGTTTAAGGGCAAGGGGTGCTAGGACTTGAAAGCAGAACTATGGGGAAAAACTTCTTGACATGTCCTTGTTGCTGATTTCCTACCTTCACTGAAATGTCATCCATCTTCTGGTTCACTCAGTAGTTGCTCTGAAATAACCTATTCATTTACAAGTCAAACTGTTAATTTTCTTTGGTTTCCTGTTTGTAAGATCGGTGGCTGCTATGCCTGCTAATCTCCCAGCCACTGGTCTTGGCACATCTCTTGTGTAGTTCTTTTTCCAGGAAGCAGTGTTGTAATTCAGCCCTACTTACAGTGGTAGGCGGACTGAGGTTCTGACATATTCAACATGTACAAGTGTAGTGTACTGCCCACATTCACTACAATTCCCTGTGGTTGATGGGGACTGTAGTTTCCTTTTACTGCACAGAGGGAGGAGATATGATGTAATCCCTGCTCTTATTCCACCTCCTTGGCAGAACAGATCCTGTTATCTTTTGAATTACAGAGATGAGATCATGAAAACCCATTTAGACTTTTCTTCTAAATAGTAAGGATTTTCAAAATTATATTAACTGTTTGGTGTTTTGTGTAGGGGGTGTACTAACGGATATTTTTTGGCCTATCCCGGAGTTCTTTAACCCTCCTTGGTGGTATTCCCAAGTTTAGCTCAGGGTTAACTTTCAGTACCAGAAGCGGTAACCCCAATCTACACTCGGGATTACCCTGCAGCTTTGCTCAGGGATTCCCTCCAGCACTTAACTTGTCCTGCAATCCCGCGATGTCCTCCCTGCAGCGTCCCCAGCCATCTCCTCCGACTGATGCCGGCATCAGTCTTCCGGGTTCTTTTCCCTGCAAGGGTCGGGACGTATGGGGGACGGAAGCGGCAGCTAATTAAAAAAAAAAATTACATTCACTCAATACACTAAAATCTGATAGTATTACATTACTGTATCAAACCATTTCACATACATTTTGTCCCTAGTGCTTTGTCCTGTGTCCTACCTGCATTTTTACTGTTCTTTCTGCCTGGAAACTGAGAAATGTCCATGGCATCCAAAAAGGCGTCCCTTTAGGTCAAAAGCAGTTTTAGACCAGCTAGAGAACAGCGATCGAAAATTAGAACCACCTGCAGATTTGAGTGATGATTCGTGGGGAAATTCGTCATCAGACACTAAAAACAATTCTGCGACTGAGCTCAGTGATGTGCGAACTTGGCGCTCTATTTCAAATTTCAGTGTTTTTTGGTTTGATTACATTATTGATTTACATTTATTATTATATTGTATTATTTATGATTATTATATAATTTATGGTTTCGTGTTTCAAATTTTATCATACGCGGGATGTTTACTAGACTCTTGTTTGGACAGATTTCAGTGAGTTAATCCTAAGAATTACAGGCCTACAATAACAAAAAACATATTTCCATTGAAAACAATGTACTGCTTTGAGCACAGAAATACTGACATAATCAGACCGCTAGGGAGGGTAATGCAGGTAATGCATTAAAGTAAACTGATTTTAGTTTTAGAACCACTTTTAAAGGATACGTTCACCTAAAAAAAAAAAAATGAAAAAATATCTTGTTGGTAAAAAAAAAAGTGATAGTGTTCAGCATAAATGAGTACACCCTTTTTGAAAAGTAAGATTTTAATCAATATCTCGGTGAACACAAGAACAATTTCCAAACTTTTGACAAAACGAAGTGTTTTTTTTTTTTTTTCCTAGAACATTTGTTTAGCTCATTACATGAAAGTAAGGTAAATGTATAACTTAGATTATGAAATCTTCAGTTTTACTTAAATGGATGCAAAAGTGAATACACCCCACAACAAAAACTACTACATGTAGTATTTTGTATGCCCCCCCATGATTTGTAAGGACAACACCAAGTCTTCTAGGCATGGAATGAATAAGTTGGCGACATATTGCAACGTTGATCTTTTTCCATTCTTAAGAACGACCTCCTTTTAGAGCCTGAATCCTGTATGGAGAGTGAGACTCCTCTTGGCTCTTGTCTCTTCCCCATAGGTGTTAGATTGGGTTCAGATCAGGAGACATGGTCACTGATACTTTCACCCTGTTCTTCTTCAGATATGCAACAGTGGCCTTAGATGTGTTTTGGATCATTTGTCCTGTTCAAAAACTGCATGATGACCAAAGGCACAGATTGATGGTAACCTCTTCTTTCAATATAAGAGCAGTACATCTTTGAATTCATGAAATCAATGAAATGCAGCTCCCTGACATCAGCAGTACGCATGCAGCCCCACAGAAAGACACTGCCACCACATGTTTCAGTGTAGGCACCATGCATTTTTCTTTGTATCCTTCTCCTTTGCAATGCCATAGGTTTTGAAGCTGTCAGTTCCAACAACATTTATCTTGGTCTCATCACTGCAGAGTACAGGATCCCAGTTGTCTTCCTTTTCGGCATGGGCCCTGGTAAATTCCAAGTGGGCTTTAGGAGATGCTTCCTTCATGGAAGATACCCATGCATGCCATTCCTCTGCAATATATGCCATATTGTGTCATGGAAAACAATCACCCCAGTTTGGCTTTCTACTACTTTAGCTACAGTCAGGTCCATAAATATTGGGACGTTGACACAATTCTAATATTTTTGGCTTTATACACCACCACAATGGATTTGAAATGAAACAAACAAGATGTGCTTTAACTGCAGACTGTCAGCTTTAATTTGAGGGTATTTACATCCAAATCAGGTGAACGGTGTAGGAATTACAACAGTTTGCATATGTGCCTCCCACTTGTTAAGGGACAAAAAGTAATGGGACAATTGGCTTCTCAGCTGTTCCATGGCCAGGTGTGTGTTATTCCCTCATTATCCCAATTACAATGAGCAGATAAAAGGTCCAGAGTTCATTTCAAGTGTGCTATTTGCATTAGGAATCTGTTGCTGTCAACTCTCAAGATGAGATCCAAAGAGCTGTCACTATCAGTGAAGCAAGCCATCATTAGGCTGAAAAAAACAAAACAAAAACCCATCAGAGAGATGGCAAAAACATTAGGCGTGGCCAAAACAACTGTTTGGAACATTCTTAAAAAGAAGGAACGCACTGGTGAGCTCAGCAACACCAAAAGACCCGGAAGACCACGGAAAACAACTGTGGTGGCTGACCGAAGAATTCTTTCCCTGGTGAAGAAAACACCCTTCACAACAGTTGGCCAGATCAAGAACACTCTCCAGGAGGTAGGTGTATGTGTGTCAAAGTCAACAATCAAGAGAAGACTTCACCAGAGTGAATACAGAGGGTTCACCACAAGATGTAAACCATTGGTGAGCTCAAAAACAGGAAGGCCAGATTAAAGTTTGCCAAATGACATCTAAAAAAGCCTTCACAGTTCTGGAACAACATCCTATGGACAGATGAGACCAAGATCAACTTGTACCAGAGTGATGGGAAGAGAAGAGTATGGAGAAGGAAAGGAACTGCTCATGATCCTAAGCATACCACTTCATCAGTGAAGCATGGTGGTGGTAGTGTCATGGCGTGGGCATGTATGGCTGCCAATGGAACTGGTTCTCTTGTATTTATTGATGATGTGACTGCTGACAAAAGCAGCAGGATGAATTCTGAAGTGTTTCGGGCAATATTATCTGCTCATATTCAGCCAAATGCTTCAGAACTCATTGGACGCCGCTTCACAGTGCAGATGGACAATGACCCAAAGCATACTGCAAAAGCAACCAAAGAGTTTTTATAAGGGAAAGAAGTGGAATGTTATGCAATGGGCAAGTCAATCACCTGACCTGAATCTGATTAAGCATGCATTTCACTTGCTGAAGACAAAACTGAAGGCAAAATGCCCCAAGAACAAGCAGGAACTGAAGATAGTTGCAGTAGAGGCCTGGCAGAGCATCACGAGGGATGAAACCCAGCGTCTGGTGATGTCTATGCGTTCCAGACTTCAGGCTGTAACTGACTGCAAAGGATTTGCAACCAAGTATTAAAAAGTGAAAGTTTGATTTATGATCATTATTCTGTCCCATTATTTTTGGTCCCTTAACAAGTGGGAGGCACATATGCAAACTGTTGTAATTCACACACCGTTCACCTGATTTGGATGTAAATACCCTCAAATTAAAGCTGACAGTCTGCAGTTAAAGCACCACTTGTTCCTTTCATTTCAAATCCATTGCGGTGGTGTATAGAGCCAAAAATATTAGAATTGTGTCGATGTCCCAATATTTATGGACCTGACTGTAACTGTAGTGAACTTACATGGTGATTTTCTTCAGCCCTTCTAATCAGAAGATGCTTCTGTCAAGGTGTTAACTTCCATGGACAGCTTGGACGTCTCTATGAGATGGTTGCATTCCATCTTTGTTAGTTTTTTGTATCACTTTTGCTACAGTATTCTGACTGATGAGTAAAGCTTTGCTGATCTTGTAGCTTTCACCTTTCTTGTGTAAAGAAATTGTTTTCTTTCTCAGGCTTTCCATGTGGTGCCATTGCTGACAGCATGAAGTGGGAAGGGGTTTCCTTTATAAAAGGGAGTTACTTAATAAACTGTCTGCTGGACACCTGTTTAATGAATAATTAAATTCACCTGTAGTTGAATTCTTAATTAGGATTTTGTTGTCTAAAATTTAGCTTTGCTCATAAGACTTTCAGTGGGGTGTATTCATTTTTGCAACATGGTCTTGAATGAATTTGTTAGGAAAAATACTTTTTTTGTTTGTGCTAATTAACAAATCTTATGTTCATAGTCATAGTTCTCCCATTCACAGGACTTGAATAATTGATGTGGGCGGAGCCCTGCACAGCTGTGTGTTTTTTTTTTTTTGTTTTTTTTTCCTATATTGTGACAGGGGTGCAGGGAGAAGATCCCCCACCCAGCCGCTGTCATAACTGGGTGATACAAGGAATGCCTGTTTAGTAACCTATTACACCCTGGATGTTACAAAACGTAAACTTATCCTTTTAAACGTTCCCTACAGATATAGTTTTAGGTCAGCAATTCTTAGCCAGGGTTCCATGTGGTACCCTGGAGTCCTCCTTTCGGGTAAGTAACCACTGATAACAATGATCGTCCTACCTACCTGTAAGGAGGGGATTCTTTTCAGTGCCCACAAATGTAAGGCACATTCTTCTCACTATCCGGCTAATGTTCTGTTCTCTAAAGATATAGTAAATATTAGCAGGGGTTTCCTGAGTCTGGAAAATGATGGTTTCTCCGTGTTAAATAGGTTGGGGGAGGCATTAAGATCATGGATTTGTATTTGTCAGCCCACATCTGCTGCAGCACAAGTGCTGGCACCTATATTTCAAGTGTATATAAAGGAGACGCTGCTTACTGGAGAAGTGACCACATCTAAAGAAACAATCTATTTAGAAAAAAATGCTGAATCAAGTTTCCAATTTCATTTTTGTATTACATGGTTAGTTACCACAAATTGAACTGTTTGTGATTTATTGCACCGTTTTTCTGTGGTCGAGTCCATTACATACAGATTTTTTAAATAGACTGTGTAGGCAATATCTGAGCATTTTACAGATCAGAAAATACAGCATTTCTCTCTTTAAATCGGGTTAAATATTTAAAGTGTCACTAAAACCCACAACAGTAAAATCAGTCTGTATATGCAGTAAAGCATGCTTGTTATACTCTGTTTAACCTAAGGGGTTAATACCCTGCATTGTGTGTAAAGGATGTTTTGATCCTGTCTTCTCAGATCCTCCACTTCTTCCACAGTCCCCAATCCATTTGCTGATGAAACAGAGCCTTGGGGGCAAGCTGCACATACTCAGTTTGGTGTGTATTGGAAGTTTTTTTTTTTCCTTGGGAGAGTGCATGTGATAAGCACAGGGCCAATCAGCGCTGTCCAGACAGATCGTCGGTGGTCCTCCAGCCTCATGGGACAATTGGAAAAATGAAAACTCATTGTCCTATAAGCTTTAACCAAGTTGTTTTGTTTTTTTTGTTTTTTTCTCTTTGTAGCCTGTAAAGCATTACACCAGCGATGGTGCCATGTAGGTCTCCTGACAACTATCAGTTTAATCTGTGTGCTCCCTACATCATACAGGCAGACAGTTTAACACTGAGAGGAAGACTCTATGAACTACCACAGCAATGCACAGTGCTGTGATAGCTCATTGAGAACTTAAAGCAGACATCCGCAAAGCATGTCGGTACAAAACGGGTGGAACATGCATCATTTTCCCAAAGGTGAACCTATTCTTTAATTGTATAGTGCAGGGGTCTGCAACCTTTAAGACATAAAGAGCCACTTGGACCCGTTTCCGAAGGGAAAAAAAAGACTGGGAGCCGCAAAACCATTGCAACATTTATAACAAATCCGACACTGCATATATTGCAAAAAGCACTCTGGTCATGAAGGGGGTTTAAGGGCCCAGTAAGCAAAGGGTTAATCAGGGCCACAGTGTATCTTCATAATCACAATCATAGCCTTAGGTCAGTGGTGGGCAACCTTTTTTTTCAACTGAGCCAAATCTCGCCAAAACCACGATTGAAATTTATTTTGACAGCCACATTTTTAAAACTGAAAATACATCCCCCATATAGTAATTCATCCCCCATAGTAATTCATCCCCCATATAGTAATTCATCCCCCATATAGTAATTCATCCCCCATATAGTAATTCATCCCCCATATAGTAATTCATCCCCCATATAGTAATTCATCCCCCATATAGTAATTCATCCCCCATATAGTAATTCATCCCCCATAGTAATTCATCCCCCACAGTAATTCATCCCCCATATAGTAATTCTTCCCCCACAGTAATTCATCCCCCATATAGTAATTCATCCCCCATATAGTAATTCATCCCCCATATAGTAATTCATCCCCCATATAGTAATTCATCCCCCATATAGTAATTCATCCCCCATATAGTAATTCATCCCCCATATAGTAATTCATCCCCCATATAGTAATTCATCCCCCATATAGTAATTCATCCCCCATATAGTAATTCATCCCCCACATAGTAATTCATCCCCCACATAGTAATTCATCCCCCACATAGTAATTCATCCCCCACAGTAATTCATCCCCCATATTGTCTCAATTCACTTACCTTTGCTCCGCGCGTTCCTCTCGCTGTGTTCCCGCGCCGTTCTGGTCTTCAGGGCGGACTGAGAGAGGAGTTCGTCACTCTGCCCCGCCTACATCCTGGCTGCCCCACCTACATCCTGGCTGCCCCACCTACATCCTGACAGCCAATGTTCCACACTCCACGGGCCGGATTTTTGAGGAGGGAGGGGAGCGGGCGCCCGGCACACAGAAGAGCCGCATGTGGCTCGCGATCTGCGGCTTGCCGACCACCTGGTGGGCAGTGTGCTCCGGAGCCACAGCAAAGATGAAAAAGAGCCGCATGCGGCTCTGGAGCCGCAGGTTGCCGACACCCGGTATAGTGCAAGTACGTAAAGGCCACATCAGCTTTTCTTTTTACACACTACTCGTTCCATTTTTTTAATCTTTTAAACATTATAATAATAGTGATTATTTTGAGAAATAGCATTGTGGATTCTCTAACTACATTAGAATAGTTTTTTTTGCTTCATAAAAATTAAAAGGTGTGGCTAATATGTACAACTCTGGCAGGTGTGCAACATTAAGCTAATTTTGTCTTAACGTATATGTAAACCCATTCAGTTTAAAATAGAAATGAAAGGCAAAACGTTTATATAAAAGGTATTTATAATTTTTTATTCCATATCCTCTGTTCTCAGCTGCATAAGGAGCCAGAGAGTCGCTGGTCTTCCCAGAGAATGGCTGTGCAGAGGGTTGGGTGTGTGAGCACAAGCCTGATTGCAGGGGAGCAGGCTGATTCCTCAGCAAATAAATAAAATGCTCAGTAGTGCATCTATACCTTAGTGGAAGTAATCTCCTACTGGACATTTGCCTACAGGTAAGCTAATAATAAAGCTTACCTGTAGGTACAAGGAAATGCTCCTAAACATTCACTCTTTAGGAGATATTCAGTGTCCCTGCAGCCGATTATGTCACTGGCATATGCCCTCTGAAGGAACGGCATAGCCTTGCCATTCTTTCAGAGCTCTGTGCTGCGCCTGAGACTCCTGTGCATGTGTCATCGCAGCTTTGGCCAAGCTGCAGTGATGTCACATTGGCAATCAGGTGGTCAGAGCCTGTGACTTCGGAATAAAGACCGGGTGAAGATGGAAACCCTGTAAGCGGTGACATTTATGCAACTGGAGGGCTTCGTTCTAAGGTAAGTCTTTCATAATGTGCTAGTATCTGATGCATACTAGCACATTATGACATTATTTTACAACTGTTTAACAACACAACTTGGTGTCCATAAACGTCCAATAATGTGATAAATCCAATCTTTGATATCCTCATTAAAGTGATCCATGCGCAAGTAAATTAAACAAAGTGATTTGGTGCTCATAAAGTGCTTGTCAGTCGGTGACCCCTGTTGTGACCATACTCACCAGAGTAGGTGGACTCATTACTCTACGTAAAAGGTTCAAACATCGCTTTTGTCTGGTGAGGGATTTCTCCTTCCCTCTCACTCCTTGTTACTCTCCATTTCTCTCCTTCAGAGCATAACAATGGATAAACTGGTGACTCAAATAAAAAATCGAAGACTGAGCCCTCCTAGTGTAATATTGACTTTATTAAAAGGTTGTAGAATTGTACTTACAGTATAAATAAAAACATTCTGCCTTGTGTGTAAAACCTGATGGACAGTAAAGTTGTGGTTGCGGAAAGCCACTGTCCACGTGCGTTCCAACCGGACGTAATGTCACCGGAAACTGAAAGCTCCAAACAACGCGCTTCACCCCTACCAATGGGTGTCTTCAGAGATGGGACATACAGTGGGGAAAAGAAGTATCTGATCACCTTCAGATTTTGTAACTCAATTTATAACATTTGTATCTGGATTTGTGGCTGATATTCTATCATTTTGAATACACTTATAATAAAAATGATAGATCCTTCAATTCTTTGTAAGTGGGCAAACTTACAAAGTCTGCAGGAGATCAAATAACTTTCCCCACTGTATGTGCCACCTTTTTTTTTTTTTTTTTTTTTTTACATTTTGATTAAACAAAAACAAAATTCTAATTGTGGTTAGGGAACCCACAATACGATTTCTCAGAAGAATATATGTTCTTATAAGTACATAGTATAGCAGGCACATATCAGGAATATGAAATGTTGGGTTTACATATTCTTTAATGCCCTCCTGGTATTGTGTGAAGATAAATTTTTGCTGTGCACAGACCTGGGTATCTTGACAGGCTGCTAAAACCAGTGTCTAAGGATGTGGGATGCTTCAAACAATCAGTCTCTTTCTGGAAAAAATGTATCTGCTTGTCTGCAGGCAGCTTTGAATAGAATATTCCTCCTAGTTTAGAAATGTTACTTAAGGCAGTCATAGCATTAAAAATTTCTTATGGAAATAAAGTTAATTCTTTGGTATCAATCTGTTCTGCAGTCTGATATATTAAAAGTAAAGAGACCTTAATCAATAATGTGTAATTTTTTGCTACAGGTTTCACTTCCCTTGTAGAAAAAAATGGGTTAAATTTATATGCTTGCCATATTGTCAAAAGCTATCAGGTTTGGCAATATTTTTCCCTTTTAACCTAGCTCCATTTCTGTCTTGAGTTAGAGAGTGAAATTGAAATAATGTGGTACATTGCTGGAAAGACACATGGGGACGTGGCACAAATTAGAACTGTCACAAACATTTTACAGCAGCTGTGGAAAATGAGGCTGGATAGTGCACACTAAATGTCCTTGAATATCTGCCTAAATGAGTTTTATTATTAGAATTGCTTTCTGAATCATTACCCAAAGTATGAGATTTTTTTAAACTATATTTTAAATATGTATTGTCTTTTTTTTTTTTTTTCCCTTGTTACAGCATTTTAAAGTGCGCGTGTACACAATCTATTGCACTTCTTTTTTTTTTTTTTTTCTTTTTTTTTGTGGATTTAGTAACTAGTAGCAATGTGTAAGTAGTAACTAATGTAATTTGGCTAATATGTGGGCAAATTGTGTTTTGAACAATATATTGTAATATTTTACTATTCACATTTGTCAATTTTCTGGGAAAATCTAGCATTTGCACTGGAGCGCTTGCTAAATGCACAAACGTATAGCAAACCTCTGAAATGATGGTAACTCCTGAGCATGTGCACTGGAGATTGCATTATACATATGTTGTAGCTGTGTATCTGCACCCATTTTGTCTGTGGATCGTTCAAAAAATATAGATGAAAGGACTTTTTTTTTTTTTTTTCAGCAAGGGGCAGCCATCTGAAATCTTTACAGAGCTATCAGCTCTGAACCCTGATTTGGAGGGAAGGGACCCCCCTCCCCTCATTCATGCAATACAGGGAACACATGCAGCTGTTTTTTTTTGTGGTTTTTTTGTTCTTCATATTTCATGTCTGAGGTTTACAACCACTTTAATATTGATCATTTATTGCCTTCGGAATTAACTGTCTGGAGACCATGGCTTTCTGCTTTTCAGGAGATTGATTTTATTGAATATTACAATATGCATCATTTATATATTGCTAACAAATATGGACCTTAGACTGCAATTTCCTTGAGGGCAAGGGCTGTTTTAAAGTGTTCAGTATTGGAAAGTGCTGCATAAATTAACATGAGCACAATACTGGGTCCAATTTATCCAAGAGCCAGTTAATCTACTAGTATGCCTTTCAGGTTTGGGGGGGGGGGGGGGGGGGAAGTTGGATCACCCAGAGGAAGCCCACACAAGTTCATTGAGAACATACAAACTTAATGCACATAGTGTCCTGGCTGGAATGCCAATAGAGGATCACAGTTCTACAAGGCAAAGTTGTAACATAGTCACTGTGCTGCATTCTTTATGCCATATACAAGAGAAATAATACCCTCTGGAGTTGCCAAATATCAATTGGTGAATAGGGGCACCACCTGGATATACAACAATCTCCTTCTCCAGTTCTCAACTGGTAGTGTAGATGTACCCCATTGTATAAAATGTTGCACCTGCACAGCAATTATATCCATGGACTATAGGTAGCTATACAACAGTTACATGTTGTAATATTTCTATACTTTTTTTTTCTTAACCCCCCCCACAGATCTCTAAAATACTATTATTCTAGAGGTATTCTTTACAATACATGCTGATGAATTTATAAAGTACATAAGTAAAAATCCATATTCTAGGGCTGGATCTGCCAGCTAATCTGCGATCCACTGTAAGCAATAGTATAAAGAGTCAATAAGCCATGGCTTGCATCTATATTCTGAACTGAAGGACAAGTTCATGTTTAACAAAAAATAATAAATGCACCTTTTTTTTTTTTTTTTGGCAGGTAAAAAAAATTTGCATTTAACATTTTTTTTTTTTGTTTCCGGAGCCTCTAAAGCATTGCACCAGCAAACAGATTGCTAGTGCCATGCGGGTCTCCTGCAGACCTCTTAGTATATCTGTGTGCCCGTGCATTGTACTGGAAAGCAGATGCGTTCTGACAGACTCTGTGAACTACCAGTGTTCCTCAGTTCCATGGTAGTTCACTGAGAACTACAAGCCAACAACCCCAAAGGCTGCCAGGACTTTGTAATTTTCTCATTCACAGAATACTGTTTAAGCTGGTCCATTCTTAACATGTTACATCATGGGCTCAAATTGCACCACAAAGTTATCAATTTCAGGTATCTGAGCATATGCACGAGTATTAGTAGTTGTGCAAATGCTTACTATCTGCACCGATATTGGTGCAACCCTTGTTTTGTGTCCTGCAAGGCACTGTTAATTGAAATCAGTAGTTATTCACCTTTTACTTTCTCTAGCTCAGAACTTTTAAGTGTTTTTTTTTTTTTTTTTTTTTTTTAAAGTATGCTTAGTAATATTTCCAGTATAGTTTACTAATGCATTCGTATTTTGACCCCTGTAACCCCTGCAGAATTGCACAAATGTGCACATGCTTTGGATTTCTGTGAAATTGCCATGTAAAATTTGGTAAAATGTAGCTTTGCAAATAGAAAGTTATACCAATGCTTTGAAGTACTTTATAATGTACTTTCTGAAAAGGAACATAAAATCTGAACCCTTTTAAACACATTGATTCCTATTGGCATTTAGCATTAGATTTACATGTGGTTAAATATTAATGAATTGGCAAAGTGTCATTGGAAAAGGGTCGTGTAGAGCTATAGAATGACACAAGATTTTTGTGAACAATCAGTTACTGATGTCAGATGAACTAATATTTCTTTAAAACACAAGTACTTCCTAGACATGAGATTAAACATGACATATTTCTCCTTCAATCCCTTTTGTCACAAAGTGACAGCATATTCGTTGATTATAGTTTGTCTCCAATATAAATTAGTCTGCCAAAACCAGATGAAAAAACACATGCATAGTTTTATCACAGTATACACCATTAACATTGCTACTAGGCATAATAGGAAAAGCATACCAATTTGTTTGAACCAACCAAATATGGACCCAAAAAAATCACCAGCCCCCCACAGAACTTTGAATGGATTCCAACCATCCTGTGCTACAGTAAAGGGAATAAGTATTTGATCCCCTGCTGATTTTGAATGTTTGCCCACTCACAAAGATGGTCAGTCTAAAAATCGAAAGGTAGGTGTATTGTAACAGACAGAATAGCAACAAAAAGTTCCAAAGAAATGCATGTCTAACAAATTATGCACTGATTTGCATGTTCATGGGGGAAATAAGTATTTGATCCCCTTCACAAAACATGACTTGGTACTTGGTGGCAAATCCCTTGTTGGCAATCAGAGGTCAGACGTTTCCTGTAGTTGGCCACCAGGTTTGCTTACATTTCGGGAGGGATTTTGGTCCACTCTTCTTGGCAGATCCTCTCCAAGTCATTCAGGTTTGGTGGCTGACATTTGGCAACTTGAACTTTCAGCTCCCTCCACAGATTTTCAATCGGATTAAGGTGTTGAGACTGGCTAGGCCACTCCAGGACCTTAATGTGCTTCTTCTTGAGCCACTCCTTTGTTGCCTTGGCCGTGTGCTTTGGGTCATTGTCATTCTGGAACACCCATCCACGACCCATTTTCAATACCATGGTTGAGGTAAGAAGGTTCTCACCCAAGATTTGATGGCACATTGCCCCGTCCATCGTCCCTTTGATGCGGTGCAGTCGTCCTGTCCCTTTTTAGCAGAAAACCCCCCCCCCCCCCCCCAAAGCAGAATGTTTCCACCACCATGTTTGACAGTTGGGATGGTTTTCTTGGGGTCATAGGCAGCATTCCTCCTCCTCCAAACACGGCGAGTTGAGTTGATGCCAAAGAGCTCAATTTTGGTCTCATCTGACCACAACACTTTCAAGCAGACCTCCTATGTATCATTCAGATGTTCAGTGGCAAACTTCAGACGGGCCTGGACATGTGCTTTCTTGAGCAGAGGGACCTTGCGGGCACTGCAGGATTTCATTCCTTGTCGGCGTAGTGTGTTACAAATTGTTTTCTTGGTGACTGTGGTCCCAGCTGCCTGGAGATCATTGACAAGATCCTCACGTGTAGTTCTGGGATGATTCCTCACTGTTCTCATGATCATTGACAGGTGAGATCTTGCATGTTGCACCAGACCTAGGGAGACTGACAGTTGTTTTGTGTTGGTTTCTTCCATTTGCAAATGATTGCACCAACTGTTGTCACTTTCTCACCAAGCTGCTTGGCGATAGTTTGGTAGCCCAGTCCAGCCTCATGTAGGTCTACAATCTTGTCCCTGACATCCTTTGGCAGCACTTTGGTCTTTGCCATGTTTGAGAGTTTGGAATCTGATTGTTTGATTGCTCCTGTGGACAGGTGTCTTTTATATAGGTAACAAAATGAAATTAGCAGCACTCCCTTTTAAGAGAATGCTTCTAATCTCAGCTTGTTATCTGTATGAAAGACAACTGGTAGCCAGAAATCCTGCTGAATGATAGGGGATCCAATACTTATTTCCCTCATGAACATGCAAATCAGTGCATAATTTGTTAGACATGCATTGCTTTAGAATTTTTTTTGTTGCTATTCTGTCTCTCAGTGTTACAATACACCTACCGTTCGTGTTTAGACTGATCATTTCTTTGTGAGTGGGCAAACAGTCATAATCAGCGGGGGATCAAATACTTATTTCCTTCACTATATTTACCTATCTTCATTTTGTAAATCTGAAACTTCCTTTCTGTGTTCTTATTACATCATAATAGTCTAGTATTTCCAGGGATGTGTTGTGTATCCAGGTACCACATTCATAATCTTTGGCTACCTCACACAAACCTGTTTATACAGCTTCCATACGTTCTATTGCCAAATCGTGTAGCATTAATTATTATTATACAGGACTTGTATAGCGCCGACCGTTTGCTCAGCGCTTTACATTATGGATTGTTTTCTTATTTCCCTAAGCTCTCTATTAAGCAGTCATACTTCTTGGTCTGTATCATTCATGACGGCCCATGATTATGCTGTAGTTATTTAACCTGTTCATCACCAAAATTCCCCAGCCTGTCCAGGATGGGAACGAAGTCCAAGCCTTGTCTGCGGTCTCAAATAGTTCCCTTCTTTTTATGTTTGATGGGATATTTTGGGTGATTGCTAGCTTGCGATAGGTGTTTAGAATCTCCTCCCACTACATCCATGAGTGGGACCAGGGAGGCTAAATAACACCATCCTCTTTCATATTTTGGATAACATGCCTTGCCACAACAAATGTACAAATTATCATTTATCAAAAAAGGTACAGTCGCTGTACCGGCAGTCACATCATCCCAAATTGGAATTGATAATCTTCCCCCCAAAAAATAAAGTATTGTTGCCCAAAGGATGATTTGAGTTTAGCCATTTCGAAAATAGACTGATTTAATTTTCTTAGTGGCAGTCCACACAGAACTCAACCTCCCCCTTTTTTTTTTTTTTTTTTTTTTATTTAATTAGAGCAGACATGTTCGTTAATGATCTGACATATTTCCAGGTAACGATTAGAGCTGTTTCTTACTTTAAAACACCAGTCAGGCGGATACACTTGGGCTATTATGGGAGATGGATTTGTTTGCCTCTGCACTGGATAACTTTTGTACATTTACTTCAGATGTCCCATTTAAAAAAAGGGGTAACATTTACAGGGACAGCCATTATGGGAATTCTCATTGTACCAGGGTGCAATTTAGTGCATACACAACATTTTTCATACGCTGATGTCTGTGCATAATTGTATTTTGTCAGTAAGGGAGGTGGTATCTACTGATAAGTTTTTTTTTTTTTTTTTTTTTTTTTTTTTTTCCTTTAATTCAAAAATACCCTGAATGGCATGGGTGCACTTCTATGAGTCCACTTCTATGAGTCCACAGGGAGATAACATATTGTTTCCACCAATATCAGTAAGAACACTACCAGTGATATCAATCCTATCAATGGGAAGAGTTTCCAAGATGTCTGGGGGTTCAATACTGACATCCTGTCCTAAGTTCTTCTTCAAATAAGAGTTTGGCTGACGAGTTGTTTCCTTGGAGGCTTGTACATTTTCTTCATTCTCGATGGTCCTTCCAGGAGAGTCCAGGACTTGTTTCACTCTTGATGCATGGATCCAGGCCTGAGAATTGGCTGCCAGCACCGCTGTACTGGTCACTGCTGTTACCACAGTCTGTTCCTCAGAGTGTATCAATGGTCTTGTACCTGTGTAGCTCTTTCACAACGACATGATCTCCTGGCTTAAAAGGGTGGGTCTGTCTGTTGGGAGAGTAAACAAGTGAGACATCTCCATATAAACTATTCAATGCACTAATCAATTGTTTTCCCTGCCATAACTACCAATGGTACCCTAGTCCATGGGGTAGGGAATGGCCTACCCATTAATATTTCAATGGGTGATAACTTGGTGATCTTGTTGGCTGCCATTCGAATATCTGCTAGTACTGCAGGTAGATAAGTTTCCCAATTTTTTTTAAATGTCCCACCAGTCGCTTTCCTCAGCTTGTCCCTAAAGTCTTCTTCATTCTTTCAACCTGGGCAGAGCTTTGGTGGTGGTAGGGTATATGAAATTTCCAGTTAATGGCCATTAATATTGCTACCTGTTGAGTCATCTTGGATACAAAGGCTGGTCCCTTGTCTGAGTCAATACTTATCAGGCATCCCCACCACGGATTTTGGCCACCGTGTTTGCATCCTCTTTATTGATCACAAACGCTTCCAGCTATCTGCTAAACCTATCCACTACTACCAGGAGATGCTTATCTCTGGTATGATTGGGTATATGTGAAATCAATTTGTAGTTCTTGAAATGGACCACTATGTGGCACCAAGGGATCATAGTTTGCCTGACCTGGATTGTTTGAGTTGTTCCGGAAACATATAATGCAGCGTCCTATTTACTCCTGTGTGCGTTTTTAGAAAAATTGTGTATACAGAAACTTTTTCTTTTTTCCTTTTACCACCTGCCTCCCTCTGTACCCTATACCATGAAACTGGGCAGTGAGGAGGGGAGTGCTGTGCTGAGGGATACCTACAATTGTCCCTCCTTTTGACAGGCCATTTTATGTCCAATGTCAATCCTTTCCTTTTTCAGTTGTTCTCCTCTGTGGCAGTATACTGTAGTTCAAGAAGCAGGGACTGCTCCGGTAACATGGGTGGCTCTAAATGTGTCATCTGGAATGTTGTAAGTTGCGGCAAATCCTGTGTGATGACTTGTTTGGCCACCTTTTCAGCCAGTGCATTGCCTTTAGCAATGGGATTAGAGGAAGATGTGTGAGCTCTACACTTAATTACCGCTATTGAGTTGGGCTTGTGAATGGCCTCTAAAAAGATCATTAATAAGGTCGAAGTGAGATATGTCCTTACGCTCTGCCATGGTGAAACCCTCTTCTCTGCCAGATATTTTATCAAAATCATGTACCACCTCAAAAGCATACCTGGAATCTGTATAAATATTGACATCCTGTCCTTAAGAGTTAGCAAGCTCTAGTGAGGGCAATTAACTCAGCAGCTTGTGCAGATGTATGAGGTAGGGGTTTGGCTTCATGAACAATATCTGGTAACTGGACTACTGCGTAACCCGTCAAACATTTCTCATCAGTGGGTCAAGAGCAGGAGACCTCTACAAATATATCGATCCAGCAATTGGATTTTGCTGCTTGTCCGCTGTAGGGGTGGTATCCTCATGAATAACCTGAACACAATTGTGTTCCTCCGGAGGTATGTCAGTTTCACCTTTCAAACAAAGCATAGAGTTTAAAAGGGTCAAGGGGTCAGAGTTTGGGCCAGAGTATTTAATTTCTAGATTGGTAGTAGTGGCTCTTTGGGCTGTCATGTGTTGGATAGTAAGATTCTTTAAAACATGTAGCACATGATGGGAAGTGTGCAAGATAGTCTTATGTTCCAGGGTCATACTCATGGAAGCCTCCACTGCCATGGCACCGATGGCCAGGGCTCTGACATGCTGGCATGCCCTGCACTGGACTTTGTTGCCTCTTTTGAAAAATGGGCTGCTGGCCTCGTGCCCTCCATGATCGTGAGTGACCACAGCTGCCATAGTTTTACAATGTAATGGGCATACGCGTGAAAATCAATATTGTAATTTGCTGAGCCCAGCGCAGGAGATTAAGCTAGTGAGGACTTCAAGGTTTGGTAGACATTGGTGGATTCTTGGTCCCATTAAATGAAATTCTAGCCTACATTTTAGCTTGCTGCCTGAGTATATTGTCATAATGGGAGCAGTCAGGTATCCATTGGCGAAAATAATTTACCATACCAAGGAAGGAGAGCATTTCCTTTTTAGTTTTTGGGTGAGGCAGACCCATAATGGCTTGGATCCTTGACTGGCTCACCATTCTGGTGCCTTGTGACAGAGTGAAGCCCAAGTAATATACCATAGTTTGGCAATATTGTGCCTTGCCACCTTGTGTTCCTCTGTACCAAGAAAATCTAACAGAGGTATATTCTTTCCTACAAGCCTCCCTGTCTGGTGAACAAAGTAATAAATCATCCACGTACTGGAGTAACATGGAACCATGGAAGGTTGCCCAACCCTTCAAAGCATTCTTGGAGGGCCATGGAATATACAGCTGGTGAATTTGCGTAGCCTTGGGGCAATCTGGCCCAAGCAAACTGTCTGCCAGCCAGGGTAAAACTTGGCAGTAGCGGTCTCCTCGTCAACGGGAACGGAAAAAATAAACTACTTAAATCGATCACAGTATAATACTGTGTATCGTGTGGAAAGGAGATGAGCAATGAGGGTACATCATGTGGGACAATGGGTGCTATCAGAATAATGAGGTTGTTTATGGCCCTCAGCTCTTGCAGTAGGCGGAAAGTACTGTCAGCTTTCTTCACTGGATTTACCGGGGTGTTTTATGGGCGAAATCAGATTTTAAAACTCCCTCTTCAAGGAGCTTCTTTACTATTGGCATAATACCATCCATATTTTCTTGTGACATGGGATACTGCTTCTGGTATAAATCGGACCAGTTCCAGATTTAGGTCTGGCTTTTTAAGGTGTACAGGGAATATAACCTACGTCAGCGGTCACTAAATGGTGGCCCACGGACCGCTATCCCGCAATGACAGATCTGCTGCTAAGCAGGGTGGTCGTCACATCAACCGATGACATCACGTGTGCACTCCACTCTTTGCAGCTCACTGTCCCTCCTGCTCCCACTCCCTGCCTTTACACAAGCATCCTTCAGCAAGGATCAGAGCACAGCTCCTGTCTGCCCTCAAGATAGGGTGTTGTCTTACAGGGGCACTCTGATGGGCACATTTAATATTAAGGTGCACTGTGATGCGTAAAACATAGAATGTGCCCAACAGTGTGCCCCTTAATATAAAATGTGCCCCTTATTTATTATTTCAGGTACTTATATATAGCGCTGTCAATTTACGCAGCGCTTTACACATATGTATTGAACATTCACATCAGTCCCTAACCTTCAAGGGGTGTACAATCTAAGGTCCCTAACTTACATTCATACATACACATACTAGGGCCAATTTAGACAGGATCCAATTAACCTACCAGCATGTCTTTGGAGTGTGGGAGGAAACCGGAGCACCCGGAGGAAACCCATGCAAGCACAGGGAGAACATGCAAACTCCATGCAGGAGGCGCCATGGTCGGGAATCAAACCCATGACCCATTCACTGCAAGGCAGACGTGCTAACCACTAAGCCACTATGACGCTTCTTAACAAAATGTGCCCATCAGAGTGCCCTTTTTATATTAAGGGGGACTCTGATGGGCCCATGTGATGGAAAGGGGCTCTCTGATGGGGAATATGATGGAAATGGGTACTTTGAGTACAAGGGGGCACTCTTAACGGGAATACCTGATGTGATGGGAATACATGATGTAAAATTGCACTCTGATGGCAACACCTAATGTAAGGGAGCACACTGTTGGGCATATCCTATTCGGACCTCGGCCAGAAGAAAATTTTAGTGACCGGACCTCCTTGAATTTTAATTCAATACCCCTGCCCTACATCTAACTTACTGTTGGCCCAGACTTCACTTCATCTAGATCTTCCATGCTCACAATAGAGTGTGGTGACTCCATTTGTATTCTTTCCTCCTCATTTTACTTTTGATTGCGGCCCTGAACAAACCTCAGCCTAAAAGATTTACAGAGCATCCCGGTATGATTTACAATGTGCCCATTTCCATATGGGTTTGCTACACTTACTGGGGGCGTTTCCCATGTTTTGACCTGGATGCATGTTATCCATACAGAGGGTTCACATCTAACTTTAAATCCTTCGTAGTAGTCCAATTTCAAAGAAAACCTAGTGGTCCCCGTGGAAATACATTAATAATCTTTTAATTCTAAAGGCAACTTCAGATAACGGTTTATAATATCTAGTAAGCTGGGGAGAAATGAGAAAGCGGCTATCCACAGCCATGCCTTTTTGTCCATTGTCATAATTGTTCCTATCTCACAGAAAAAAATCACTCCCTAAAACAATTACAGAATGTCCGGGAATTATACAAAATTCATGGCACAAAAGGTTGTCAATTCCTCCTTTTTATAGGAAACGGTGGAGTTTTCTTTATTGCTATCATTGCTCCACCAATCCCTATTGAGGGTTCACATTCAAAAAATGATCCCACATAATGATCCTCCCTTTAAAAATTTTAATTTGGCTGCACTGATATTGATGACGAAACACACCTCATCTCCTACTGTCATAATTATTAGTGGATTCTGTTTAGATGTATGTAAGGCCACAGGACATGAGGGAGCTTTCACCTTCAGGGCACCCCTATTGGGGATTTGATTCCCTCCAATTAGGGGGGTATTTTATTGGTCAGTTTCTGCATCTGGTTTTCTCAGGAGTTCTGTTTTCACTCATTCTGTTACCCACGTCCCTGTCCTTAAATGGGCACTCACCTTGTCCTTCCTCTCCACATGCAAAACACCTGTCATTTCTTCACCGGTTTCTACCTCTTCCACCTTTTAAATCCTCTATACCTACTATATTCTCTGTCTCTCAGATAATTACTATGTTGCAATCCTTGGAAATGGGCCTTGTTACTAGGCTTGGGAACCTCAAGACATCCAGCAGAGTCCTTTTCTAGTACCCTCTTCTCAAAGTTCTTTGCTGTCATTTCTGTCCAGTATGAAATCAACGGTTTCACCAAGAGACATATCTCTGGTCTAAATTTCCTCATTAATGCCTGAATATATATAGTGCCCATTTCTTCTGTACCTAAACTCATGCCTGCTTCTTCCTTCCACACTTTCCTAAATCGTTTAACAAAAGCAGTCACTACCTCCTTCGGATTCTGTTTACCTGCTACAGCAGTTGCTAGGGACTTCCTTCCCTTCTCTTCCATAATCTGTTCATTTCAGTCATTAATTCCTCCCACATATCTCGTCTGGCCATGGTCCCCCATGCATAATTAGCAGCAGTCCTGCCAGGTGCCTCCAAAGTGTCAATAGTAGGGACCTTTTTGCCCAGTCAAAACCTGAGTCCATATCATTACCTAGTATGTCGTCTATAATCCGTCTCATGTCTTGTGGCGAATGTTGTCTCCCTCTTGCAGCTTTCTTCAAATAGGCTACACATGCTTCCGGGTTCCGTCTGGGGTCTGGACTATTCTTTATAATGTCATTCATTTCTGCCATATCCATGGGCTTAATTACCACCTCATTTTCCATTACAATATATGGACAAGCTAAATTTTATCCACTGTCACTCCTTCCTGCTTCCTCTTTTGCCTTATTACTTCTCAAAGTCCTTTCATTGGGAACTACAGTCCTTTTAGATGTTCTAACAGTCATTGGTTTTCCTGTTGGACTGGTCACTTCCCACTGGGTACTACTCTGTCCCTCCAGTATCGTCATCCGTCCTGTCAGTCTGCTGCGGTTGGTCCCTTTTGGTCTCCCTTTTCTCCTCCCTCTGCCTCCCGTTCAGTAAGTACTGTCTGGACTCTGTATATTTTCTACCAGTAATGGACCTATGGGAGGTTTTGGTGGTCTGTCCATCCTCGGAAATCTGAGGAAGTAATCATCCGCTATTTTGGGCAAAGCTGGATATACTTGTGTATAACTTCGCGGGGCAGATGGTGGGGCTAAAGAGTAGAAATTTGGGTCACTGAGATCTGGGGTATATCCAGGCGCATATTGCAGCCAGTTAAGACCTACCGCCTTCATATACTTTATATCCCATTCAGGGTCCCCTGAAAACCACGGGAAAGCTTCCTGATCTCCCAAACACAGTCCCCTTTATGTCCATATGACACGTATCATTAGACCTGTCTCTGGGAAAGGGACTACTGCTTTTCATGCCCATGGACCACTTGGTCATATTTTCCACAAAAAGGTCCACATAATCATCCAATAGAGATACACTTATCACATATTCTTTAAAAGTTATTCTGGACATTTCAGAATTTTCTTGTCTGTCTTACTTTCTCTTAGCAGTATCGCCTAATCCATTACACGGAGGCTTGGGTATTCCGGGCAGAGGTCTCTTACCATGGACAATCCCATCTTAAAGCAAATGCAGCAGTTAAGCAAAGCTACTAAATATTACAGTGCCTTAATTTATGCTCTGACCGGAGTAGCTGTACTGCACTCACGTAGAGCGCTGACAAAACTTCTCAACAAAAAGAGCGCCTTACGGCTTAAAAATACAGGCACTATAATAACCCTAATCTGTTGCTTTCAAGTACCCCTTGCATTCACCAGTTCCCGGTCACAGGGCGTTGACCCTCGCAGGGTGGTGGAGTGGCTGGTACCTTCCGGCAACACAAATAATCTACTGAACTGTTTAACATACAGCAAATAAGCATTACACTTCTACAATAGACGGGAAACTAGGAGTCTTGTGAATTCACAGTAAAACAGTTTGTGTTGGCTAACACTTTTCCCGCGACGTTCCAAACCTCAAACAGTCCCCTGCGAGACACCCAGTCTCTAGCAGTTTCCCTGAGCTACCAATTTGGAAACCCTGAGTTCTTACAGGATAAAAATGTACAACCTAGGTAAGTCTAAGGCGCACACACTACTCTGCTTACCTGATTTGACCATCATCTCACTTTGACACCAGACTAAAAGGGTTAATTGGTAACATGTCCTGTCTTTGTTGCCCCGCTACCTCAGGATCCTGGGAATAAGGCAAGTGACACACGGGTATCGTTCAAGCAATTATTCAGCCTTTACTACGGCACGTTTGTTCTTTAATACATAAACATAGAAAACGGGTGGACTATCAAAATGACCAATAACAAAATTACTCCATTTACACAGGGAATGAGAAATCTGAAATTTACCTGGTACATTTTATACATCAAATGGAGACAGCATAACAAAATGAATACAATGTATGTACATATTTTTCCTTCAGTTGGGTTTAAAGTTGTGTTAAAGTTTTAAAAGAAGAAGAAAAAAATCTTGTCATGTTAATCCTTCCTTGTATAGGAAAAAAGGTCCCTTGTGGTTTGCGTGTAATCAAAGTATATGTTTCCATCTGGCATTTACATGACCCTGGGAGCCAATAAAACTTGAAAGGTGTCCCTGAAATGCTCTCTGTGGCCATAGATCTTGTAAGAGTCATCCAATGAATCATTTAAATTTTGCAGGGTAGCCTTGAACACGTTTTATTCCACATTGGAAAATGAGTCTTGAAAAATGTATTCATTACAGCAAAATTTAGCCAGGCGTGATAGCAGCCACTGCTATTATTCTCATCTGCATTTTAACATGATAGCAACTGGCTGGTAATCAAGTCTTCCGCTCACACAGAAAATGCTTACCCTTTTGATATTGTTTGAAGTTTCCTTAAGTGGTGATCATCATTTCATTGTCTTTTTTTTTTTTATTTTCTTCCCGGTCTTTTCATGGCAGTTCAGTTCAGTTTAAGACTGTTCTAGACTTTGTGGGAGTTTTAATCCAATTAGCAGTGAAATCCATGCACTCTCCAGGCTTTTTGTATGATTTCAAATTTAAAAAATATAATTTTGAGCTTTAAGTGTATGTATTGTGACTAAAGTATTGGGGTTTCTCTAGACTTCCGAGGGCTATCAGAAATGGACGCCCAATCAAATTTCACCTGCCCCTGCTGAGAAACTTAAAAGTGGTGTCTATATATACTGATGCTTACTTGAAGGAGGTTTATCAACCTGGATGACTACCCAGGACTCTGGCCTGTAAACCCTGGGCGAGAGACCCTGCTCTCCTATATACTTGTAGTTATTTCACCCCTTCACATTACTACATTTTTATTTTTTTTTTCTTCTCTGTACTTTCAGTTTCCCATATGTGTACCTTTTTTTTATGTCAGATACATATGGGTCTCCCATTCTCCCTATTTGTGTTTACTTCACTCTCCTTCCCCATCCCTCATCCCATAAATTTGGCCCAGTTCTGGGACATCCATACGGTCATACTGACCCTCCCATATTTGATTTTTTTTTTTTTTGTCCTTCTTGGGTCGCATTGGCCACAGGGGTGTCTTGTGCACCTCCTGTATTTTTATGATATCTGGTTGCACTTTTTAAGCACTTAGATGTATGTTAAAGGTCTCTTCTCATACTATCTTATGTGCTTTCTATGTTTTGCTGTATGAGATCAAACTTGAAGTCTGCAGTGTTTTGCGTGATCACCTTATATATATTTTGCCTTATTGTAATCTTTTGCACCTGATTTCACTGTAAAATGCTCACGATTACCTCATTTATGTTGCTTTCACATATGCATGTAAGCTTCAACTTTTCTAAAATAAAGGAATTACAAAACAATAAGATAAAATGGAAAAGCGAGCGCTCTCTAATAAGCAGCTAGAACACCAAAGGCAACCAATATAAAAACTTCAGAAAATCATACAAAGTAAATAGGCGGTTCTGGAAAATATGGAGCCGCTACAAAGGCTGCTGGACAATCTGCGCGCTGTGCTGGGGAAACTGCAAGCAATTTATTTGTAGATCCCATCCGATCCAGCCATCCTTAAGTATCCAGAGAAGGGAGTCCCTTAAAGCAGGCATTTACACCCGTCCATCCCTTAAAGGGATCTCTGGCCAGCTGGATCCTGTATCTATCTGTGAGCTCCTGACAGCACCACCTTACCTAGAGTGAGGATTATCCTGGATTAGGATCTTATCCAACTCCTAAAGGTGACCTCTACAGAGTCATTTAATGTGTATACATTACGCATCTGGTGAGTGCGTAATTTTACCACACGATTTGGAGCACTATTATTGGATTCTACTGCTTATTCGCACCTAGACCTGCACAGACTGTCACTTTTTCTGGTATTTAATTTTAATATATTTACGGACATTGTTTTTAGAGCTGCACCTAATTACAAAACAAGCTTTGTGTCTTCATGTCTTTGTAGAGGGGAGGGGATGGAGGAGATTGGTGCTGCCTACAAGGAGGAACAATGGCAAGGTTTTCTAACCTACTGGATAAATTTTTCTTCATTAGCATTATCATTGGTGAAGCCCCTTGTACCTTAGGCCCGGGCTTTATAGGAGCCTCTACCTAGATTAAGCCCTTGTTCCCATATATACATACCAAAGCCTTCACTACCCACTGAAGTCTTGGCATTTCCCAGTTGAATGGGAGGGGTGAAGCTAAATCTCCACATGGGCAAAAGACGAGGCCTTCTGCTACCCTAGACCTAGGATAAAAGCAGCCACATGGGACACAGGACTCAAGAAAAAGGTGGTCGAAGAGGCCATTTTCACTTTTTCAGACTCCACCCCCCCCCCCCCCCCTTTAACTACCTGCCTTAGCCTAATCTCAATCCAGCACTGTGCCCAAAAAAAGTGCTGTTTTGTATCTCTCTTCTCACAGGATCAAGTCAGAGCAGCGGCAGCTATTGGCTCCTGCTGCTGCAAATCAAATCCTGTTAAGAGGGAGTGGGGGGCGGGGCCAAAACACAGGGGGGGGTGTCGATAGACTGCACATCTTCCCCCATAGCCAATGCTTGCTACAGGGCAGACACTGAGGAAGAGCTGGCAGGGAAACCCCAGAAAAGAACGTTCAGGGCCACAGAGCAGGTAAGATATATAGCTTGTTTTTTGTTTTTTGTTTTTTTAAACTTTGGCTTTAGCAATACTGTAGTGCTACCTTGGAAACTTATTGTGCCCAGTGTGGTTTTCATTATTAGGTGATGCTTGTTAACTGAACTGGCACTGAGGATGGGTCTGTCAAATCACTGAATAGATAATTTAACAATGTAGTGCCACTTCCCAACATAAGTTTTTTACTAATTGTTAGTTTGCATATTCACATCCTACAGAATGGCTGCCTCACGGTTTAGGATGATGGCCTGACAGGACAGGAGTAAACTACCAATGTGCCCAAAAACATGACAACCCACATCTATCTTTTAATTAGGCAGTGTTTTTGTCAACTGAAACACATACTGCTTTACTACTTACACAATTGAAAGACTGTGGCAAAAATTGCATATGGTTTTGGTTTCTTATCTAGAAGCCATATGTGATTCTACATTGTCAGTTTGCAGATGTAATGCTCTTAAACATGTGTAACCCTCTATACCAGCTAATGTACTGCTTCTTTTCCTCTAGGCATCACCACGAAAGCAATGGCAGAAGGTAAGAATTGATTTAATATCTTATCTTGTGACTTGGTAGATAAAATTAGTAGCTAATATCCTTTCTTTTAGCTATTCTGTTCCTAACTATCCATATAAAGTAGCTTTTGAAGGCTTACTGGTACCTAAAGTGATTGGCGGGGATGGTGAGGGTTTTGACAGTTCAGCAAAGGATGTATGGGGACATACTGGACAACTCATTGGTGAACTGTAATAGTTAAATGTCAAGAACCTCTAGTTCAAGAAATCACATAGATCTTCCTAAAAAACAAAAATGCACATTTCACATGTTCTCACAAGTCATATATAGGGCCAATCCCCAAATACGCAAAGCTAGCTAACCCACAAAGAATATTTACTTTCTAGACAATTAACCACTTTCCGTCCTGCCCACAGTACTTTTACTGCGGGTGGCATGTAAAGGCACAATGACATACCTGTATGTAATTTTGGGTATGCACTCCCTGGAGTTTGCTGCAGCGTGATCCTCTGACCACTGGTCCCCTGGACACAGAGTCTCACATTGATCTGTATCCAGACACTTTGAGCGGCCGGAGATGTGATCTCTGTGGCAAATCATAGCGACCACGTAATGACAATGTAAACAAACTCTCATGAATGGATTTAATTTATGAGCAGCTTGCTTATTATTGTGCTATGATTGGCCCACAGCTATCACATCGTACAGGGCAACTCACAGCAGCCTTGTACCACATAACTAGTAGTAAGCAAGGCATCCACAGTTAAAAGGACTGCTTATCATCCATGCTATAAGCAGTCAGTGTCTACTCCTCTCCACCAGAGTAGTACAGTGTCAATATGGTGGCACTAAATTACTGATGAAAGTATGTAGAAAAAAAAGTGTAAAAAAAAAAATAGAGAAAAATGTTTAAAATATTGAAAAAATGTTTTAATACGGTCATCAGTCAGTATACCTGTTGACCTTGTACTGCACTGGTGACAGTAAGTTAAAAAAAAAAACTAAACCTTAAAATATCTCACCATGCCTCTTGCTGTATACAGGTGCATCTCAATAAATTAGAATATCATCAAAAAGTTAAATTTATTTCAGTAATTCAATTCAAAAAGTGAAACTCCTATATTATAGAGATTCATTACACAGAGTGATATATTTCAAGCATTTCTTTCTTTTTAATTTTGATGATTTTGGCTTACTGCTAGTGAAAACCTAAGATTCAGTATCTCAGAAAATTAGAATATTGTGAAAAGGTTCAATATTGTAGACTCATGGTATCGCACTCTGATCTGTTAATGCAAAACATCTGTAAAGGTTTCTTGATCCTTTAAATGGTCTGTCTGGTGCAGTTGGTTACACAATCATGGGGAAGACTGCTGACTTGACAGTTGTCCAGAAGACAGTCATTGACACAGTCTGCAAGGAGGGTAAGTCACAGAAGGTTATAACCACTTGAGCTCCTGTGGATTTACCCCCCTTAATGACCAGGCCTTTTTTTGCTGTTTGGCACTGCACTAATTCAAACGATAATTGTGTGGTCATGCAATGCTGTACCCAAACAAAATTTACGTCCTTTTTTCACACAAATAGCTTTCTTTTGGTGGTATTTTATCACCTGTGCGCTTTTTTTTTTTTTTTTTTTTTTTTGCGCTATGATCAAAAAAAACAATTATTTTGAAAAAAACCCCAATATTTTCTACTTTCAGCTATAAAAAAATATATCGTAAACTCAAAGTTAGTCATAAATTTAAGCCAAAATGTATTCTGCTACATGTTTTTGGTAAAAAAAATCCTGTGCATTAGCGTGCAAACTGGCGCTATATGGGAGGGGCGCTAACACTATCGGAAGTCACCAGTGACACTAATACAGTGATCAGTAAAAATCTGTTCACTGTAATCAATGACACTGGTGACAGGGCAGTGAAGGGGTTAACTGGGGGGGGGGGGGATCAAGGGGTTAAATGGGATTACTGGTGTACTGGCGGGCAAACTGGCGCTATCTTGGAGGGGCGCTAACACTATTGGAAGTCGCCAGCGACACTGATACAGTGATCAGTAAAAATCGATTCACTGATCAGTGACACTGGTGACAGGGCAGTGAAGGAGTTAACTGGGGGGGCGATCAGGGGGTTAAATGTGTCCTAGAGTGTTCTAACTGTTAGTGTAGTGCTTTGTACTCACTTTTTGTATGTCTTCTTCTCTGTCTGGAACGGAATGTGTCCAGGCAGAGAAGAATGACATCAAATCCTGTCCTGTGTAAATGTCAACACAGGACAGGCTAGGACAGAGACCGATCATGTGATTTCAGCCAGACATCACTGGCTGAAATCGAATGATTGATCCCTCCGGGATCGAATGGTGTCACCCGTGGGTCGGCGGGAGCGCGTGCGCCCCCTGCTGGCGAAAACGTCGGGAGCGCGGAACCAGTTTTAAAACATGGCTTTGCGCCCCAGTGCCGCCCTGCACACGTATATATACAGTGGCAGGGCGGCAAGCGGCTAAAGAAGTTGGCTATTCAGCGTGCTGTATCCAAGCATATTAATGGAAAGTTGAGTGGAAGGAAAAAGTGTGGTAGAAAAAGGTGCACTGGTATAACCGTAGACTTTAGAGGATTGTGAAGCAAAGGCCATTCAAGAATTTGGGGGAGATTCACAAGGAGTGGACTGGCTGGTGTCATTGCTTCAAGAGCCACCACACACGCACGTATCCAGGACATGGGCTACAACTGTCGTATTCCTTTTTCCAAGCCACTTCTGAACCAGAGACAGCGTCAGAGCCTTACCTGGGCTAAGGAGAAAAAGGGCTGGACTGTTGCTCAGTGGTCCAAAGTCCTCTTTTTGGATGAAAGTAAAATAAAGGTCCCAAACTCTGTAGGAAGATTGGAGAGGCACAAAATCCAAGCTGCATGAGGTCCTGTCCAGTGTGAAGCATCCACTGTCAGTGATGATTTGGGGAGCCATGTCATATACTGGTGTTGGTCCACTGTTTTCTCAAGTCCAAAGTCAGCACAAGTCGGGTTAGGTTGTGTCCAGGCAGGTAAGCGAGACCTGGGGAGTGGAGCTGCAGGCTAGGGTTGGGAGGAAGGAGCCGCCACCGCCCCTCGGGACAGAATAAACCGCTTTGACATTGTTGGCATAGAATGGACTGCAAAGATACATGTATCATTTGAGTTCATACTTTGATCCAAGAGGCTTGAGAAATTCCTGATTTGGGTATGGCATGGAGAACTGGATGATATCCTATATTGCAATGCTGGTTGATACCCCCTATAATTAAGGGGTCTCTGCTTCTGGTAAGCCTCCATTTATTCACTTGGTGTTGGTGCAAATAATGGCGAATATTCGGAGTAATAGAATTTGACATCAATATTACATTCACGGTATTGAAATACGGCTTCACTATTGGTCGTGGAACTTTATATTCATACGGACTGTACTGTGGGTTTGTATAGACTACATGTCACTGTTTGTTTTGTTTTTTGCTGATATGATCACTTTTCATGGATATATATGATCTCATAGTGATTTATGTATGACAAGTGAATTTGTGTATTATAGGTCACTATTTTTTGTTTTTTCACAGATTCAATCACTTTTCATAGGTATGAGTTACTTCATAGTGAATATGTTTTATAAGTGAAGTTTATATATTATACATAGCGCCATATTTTATTTAACAGTGTCCGCACAGCCCCCTCCAGGAAATTCTAGAGCACTTCATACTTCTGTCTGCTGAGCAGCTTTGTAGAGTTACTGATTTAATTTTCCAGCAGGACTTGGCACCTGCCCATACTGCCAAAAGTACCAATACCTCAAAACCTGGTTTAATGATCATGTTATCACTGTGCTTGACTGGGCAGCAAACTTGCCTGAAGAAAACCCCATAGAGAATCTGTGGGGTATTGTCAAGAGGTTGATGAGACATCAGGCCCAACAATGCAGACGAGCTGAAGGCTAATATCAAAGCAACCTGGGCTTCCATAACACCTCAGCAGTGCCACAGGCTGATCACCTCCTTGCCACAGGCTGATCACCTCCTTGCCACTACGCATTGATTAAGTAATGCAAAAGGAACCTGACGAAGTATTTTTTATTGGTCTTATGTGTAATTCTAATTTTCTGAGATACTGAATTTTGGGTTTTCACTAGCTGTAAGCCCTAATCATCAAAATTAAAAAATGCTTGAAATATGTCACTGTGTAATGAAACTATATATTCTGACTTTCACTTTTTTAATTAAATTACTGAAATAAATTAACTTTTTGATATTCTATTTTGGGATGCACCTGTACATTGGACTGTCTACTTTCCAAAAATAGGTTATTTGGTGGGTATTTTTAGTGTCCTGGAATTTTAGGGCCTCAAGAAATGGGATAGGCTGCCAGTACATCAGGATTGATCTGTTTTCTGGTACAAAATGATTTTTTTAAATATCCAAGACCAGTACATGCAAAAAATATTTGGCAAGTGTGGTAATAATCAAATCGTAAAAAAAGTTTACAAAGTCAATGGAACCCACGCAGGGGTCCGTAAACCAACACATTTGGTCAACAGTAGTGTAACAACGCATATATATCAAGAGAGAGAGCTACACAACGTAATATTAGCCTCAAAAAGCACGGTGGTATAAGCTGGTAAGAGTCGTGCAACTTAGCCCTAGACCTGTATGATTAAAATCGTATGCAATGAGGAAAAAAAAATGAGGACAGGTCGGTCCCCATGTGTATTGTTGCGAGCAAATGTTCTCCACTAGGATATCCGTGACAGTTCTGGGGTGGGGGTGGGAGGGACATCCCCTGAAGATGAAAATGGAAATGGAAAAGAGGGAGATAGAGAGGAGGATAGAGAATAGAGAAAAAAGAGAGGGGGAAGCTGGGAATATGGGAAAAAAAGGGAACGGAGAGAAGGGGGGAGTTTTGCCACAGTGGAGTATAAGCCATATGAAAAACAAAAATGGAGGCATAAATATTCGCTGGTACCACTATATAAAGTAGGTATTGTCCAGTAACCAAAAAAGGAGTGTGAACATAATGTTCACAAAATAGCGGCCTGGGACCGCCTGGGACAGGGTGTGTCAACCCCATGAACGTGGCCAACCATGACATCACTGATGTGAACGCGTTTTGCCAACGGGCATATCTTACTCAGCTTCATCAAACCCTCCCTGGATCCCACCAACCTAAACAACCTTAGACCCATCTCCCTGCTGCTATTTTTATCCAAACTCCTTGAGCGCTTAGCCTATAATCGCCTAAGCTCCCACCTCACCGACAACAACCTCCTTGATCCCCTACAATCTGGCTTCCGTCCCCTACACTCCACCGAAACCACCCTACTCCAAATCACCAACTCCTGCTAACTGCCAAAGCCAATGGCCACTACTCAGTGCTACTACTCCTTGACCTCTCTGCTGCTTTCAAAACGGTTGACCATCCCCTCCTCCTCCAAAGACTATACTCTTTTGGCCTCAGAGATTCCGCTCTCTCCTGGCTCTCGTCCTACCTATCACAACGCTCCTTCAGCATTACCTATAACGCTACCACCTCCCCCTCACTCCCCCTCTCTGTTGGGGTCCCTCAAGGCTCTGTCTTCGGGCCCCTTCTCTTCTCCGTCTACACCTCCTCTCTTGGTCAACTGATACACTCCCACGGCTTCAACTACCATCCCTATGCCGATGACACGCAAATCTATCTCTCTACCCCTCACCTCACCCCTTCAGTCTCCGCCCGAATCACTAGCCTTCTGAACGACATATCAGACTGGATGTCACTCCACTTCCTCAATTTAAACCTTGCCAAAACCGAGCTCCTAGTTTTCCCCCGCGCCCCCCCCCCCTCCCCCGACCTCTCCATCACGACCAACAATGCCACCATCAGCCCCACCCCGCAAGCCAGAGTACTGGGTGTCATTCTAGACTCCAATCTGTCTTTCCAGCCCCGGATCCAATCGCTGACAAATTCATGCAGACTCCACCTCCGCAACATCTCCAAAATACGTCTGTTCCTAACTCCAGAAACTACAAAGCAACTCATTCACTCCCTTATCATATCACAACTTGACTACTGTAACTCCCTCCTTGCTGGCCTACCCCAACACAGGCTATCCCCACTTCAGTCTATCCTGAATTCTGCAGCCAAACTCATCCACCTTACCAACCGCTCCGTATCCACCACCCCCCTCTGCCAATCCCTCCACTGGCTTCCGAATGCCCAATGCATAAAACTCAAAATACTAACATTGACGTACAAAGCTGTTCATAACACTGCCCCAAACTACATCACCGACCTGATATCCATCTACCACCCAAAACGCACTCTCTGCTCCTCACAAGACCTCCTACTCTCCAGTTCCCTGGTCTCCTCCTCCCATGCCCGTCTCCAGGACTTCTCCAGGGCTTCCCCCATCCTCTGGAACTCACTACCCCAATCCATCAGACTGTCACCTACCCTCCTCACATTTAGGCGCACCCTGAAAACCCATCTCTTCAGAGAAGCCTACCCCGCCCTCACCTAACTGCTGATCTCCTCCGCTCTCCCCACCACTCCATCTCCCACAGCTATTTCCTCCTGTACCACTCTCCCCTCCCTCCTAGATTGTAAGCTCCAAGGAGCAGGGCCCTTGAACCCCTCATGTATTTTATTGTATTGTTACAGTACTGTCACATGTATTGTCTCCCATTGTAATGTACAGCGCTGAGCAAACTGTTGGCGCTATATAAATAATGTGTAATACTAATAATCAGGACCAGAGTATAAGCCATAGTCTATTCCAGGGGTGTCAAACTGTAGCCCTCTAGCAGTTGTGGAACTATAAGTCCCATGATGCTTTGCAAGGCTGACAATTACTAGCATGACTCTAAGGCATGATGGTTATAATTCCTTGACAGCTCAAGGGCTGCAGTTTGACACCTGTGGTCTATTCCCTCGATCAAGCCAGGGCTGCCAGACAAAAAAAAATTTGTTGCGGTCCTCCAACACCACTGTAAATTTTTTGTTGATCAAGAATCCCGGAATTTATGGATCTGACTTCCTCAAATTGAAGCGAGGGTGTCCCCCACGCATATGCTATAGTCTGCTTTGCCGCATTGAAGAAAAATAGGTGAGCCTATGGGAATATCTTGGGAGCTCTTGAAAAGGCTTATGGAGGAGGGTCTCCCCTGGATTCTTCCAGAGGTTATACTGTGTAATGGAATGGATCAAATTTTAGACTCTCATCCATAAGCAGTGAGCTACAGGGCACGGCCACCTTATGTGGAACATGTCTCCTATTCCTTCTGTACTGAAATGTACTGTATGGTCTCCCTTTATATTGTAAAGCGCTGTGCAAACTGTTGGCACTATATAAATCCTGTATAATATGCCCCCTCTGAGGATTGATCAGTTTTCAAAGAAATATATATAAAACAGTTTGTAGACTATAACTTTCACACAGGCTAAATAATAATATACACCATTTTGGTTATTTTTACCAAAGAAATGTAGCAGAATACATTTTGGTCTACATTTATGAAAGATTTGTTTGCAAAAGTTTATAAAGGAAAAATTTTTTTTTTTTCCCAATTTCGGTATTTTTTTGTGTAGCAAAAAATAAATAAATGATAACTACCACCAAAAGAAAGCTCTATTTGTGTGAAAAAATTAAAATTTAATTTGGGAAGTGTTGCCTGACTGTGCAATTTCCAGTTAATGTAGTACAGTGCTGAATAGTAAAAAAATGCCCTGGTTGTGAAGGGGGTAAAGCCTTCTGGAGGTCAAGTGGCTAAAAATTTTGTGTTTTACGCTTGGACAGAAAAGAGATGGAGCTACATGCTAGAGGTTTTGCTGCTGGCTTATCTTAGGAAAAACCAAAGTAATTGAACAAGGTTTCTATTCCAACCTAACTGGTGGTTGTTTCTCCTTTTTGAAGTGTTTTCTAGCAAAGTCTGTGATTACCTGATCCAACCAATGCTGTCAACTTATGTTTATGGGTATATTTTAGTTGAGATGAATAAAGGTGTGGGAGGGTTTTGAGACTGTAGCAGTCGTATGACTGCCCTATAACTAAATTAGATATAGCAATTTTTTTTTTTTTTTAAAGTTGAATTACAAAAAAAAAATCAATGTGGATTCATTAGCTTAGAACTCTGATTTCAAGAAATTTGATGTGCACTTTTTTTTTTTTTCCATCTGTCACAGAAATGCATAGCTTCAAGTATACTCGGCCTGTTAGGGGTTTATTATCCAGAGTAATATTGTAAGTCCAAGGGAAGTGGGCAGCTGCTGAGCATTATTCTAAGGTGAATGGGTATTTTGCAAGGGTGAAATACCCCTTTAAATGACTTTTGGATTTATGCCTAGATGCATAAGTCTTTTAGCTTGTTTCCCCTATAATGACGAAGAGATCCAGTTTGTCAAATCTTCTGTCACTGTGAAATTGCAATGCTGAGCTCTATAAAATTTGCATTCATTAACCTGTTGAAAAATTGCTGAGATAATGAAGTTGAAATTCATTTCTCAGCAGTTAAATGGGAGTATAACATAGTTTTCTCAGCTTCAGTAGTTGAAGACTGTTAGATGAGAAGGCACTGCAAGCCACTGAAGAATTGATGTGTAGCCAAAAGACCTTTTTGTCTATTTTAGCAGTTTCCTGTACTTCCAAAACATATCTCACAGTATATACAGAGTGTGACAAGTTAATCGCGCTTGCCTGTGTTTCCATAGGACGACTTCTAAGGACTCCCCAAGTTAATTTTAGGATATGCGTCTACTCATGATTTTCTTTTGCTTTAAATGTGTTTTTGTGCATATATTTTAAAAACCGCGAAAACCATTCACACTGGAGTGAAGAATAAAAAAAATGTTATTCTGTGATGCGACTATTGCATTTAGACCAGGGGTCTCCAAAATGTGGCCTGACCGCTACAAGATTTTATCTGACTGAGAGCTAGAATCAATGGCTTATTATCAACATGTGCAGATTGAGAATTCAGGGCAGCAGAGTCACCCCTGTTAACCTTACAATGCTAAGGGGGATCCCGATGCAAGGGGATGGGGAGAGGACTCTAATGGGTTTTTTTTCCTTCTGAATTGTATCATGCTGATTTACAAAGGGATCAAAGTAAAATCTTGTCAGACTTGGTTTTGACCGTTCGGCCCACCTCCTTTCCCCTGCGGTCTTCTGGGACACTTCACAGGTCCCAAAAGACTACGTGACCAATCACAAGGCACGGTGCAGCTCACGCATGCGTGGTAGGACACCGGTTGTGATGCTGCAAAGCTTCATTTCCGGTTTCACTTACTTGCAATGCCTGTGCCGGGAACCCAGAGGATAGTGAAGAACTAGCCCGGGTGACAAGAGTGCTGGACCCCTGGACAGGTAAGTGTCCTTTTATTACAATTTTTTTGGGGGGAGCCTGGAACTCCTCTTTAATCTGTCATGTGAATTGGAGACACTTGTTACGAGTCTGCCTTTTTCAGAGTGCCAGGTTGTATGTTACTGAATTTTGACCTACCCAATGCGTAAAAACACTTTGGTCTGATCTGTTTTGCTGTCAAGAACCAACTCTAGAGGCTCTGTATTCTTCTATATGTGGAACTATGTTTTCCATGGCAGTAGTTATGCTGCTGGCATGCTACCACAGTGACATCATCAGAGCTAACCAGCTTGTAAACGGAACACTCAAATGGGAAGTAGGGAAACTGTATACAGGAAAAAGCATACAGACAGAAATCATACTGCTAGTGCAAGAACTTGTATAAACAAGCAAAAGAGTAGTTATGGACTCTCTTAGATTGACAATAACTGCTCAGCATATTGAATTCAAGTGTCCTTAAATCATCTTCAAGGATAAACATCTCTTGTATACAAATCAATGCAACCCAGAGGAAAATATATTTGGTTAGGTCCCCATATGGAAAGTGACAATATGTGGTATAGAGGACAATGCCGTGTAAAGAGCATATTCATAATAACCTCCCTCTTGCACTAAAATTGTGGCTATGTAGGTATCTCAATGAAGGCAGATATTAAATGGTCCCAGAGTAGTTTCCAAGCTTGATGTAATCCAGAAGAGGAATTGATTGAACTGTGTAAATTCTTACCTCCCTCCAGCGCCTATCAAATAAGAGCAATGTCCAGGCGAGAATTAGTTTTTAGATGAATCACTGTAACCTCGCTCATACATCAATATGCATTGTTTGTAAGGAGTTTGGTCCAGACAAACTCTTGGGTAATCAATTGGATGACATTTCCATAGACGAAAAGAGGCAGTCCATATATGTATCATGAGCAGAAGATACCTCAGGAGTAGAGTTCAGAGCAGTAAGATGGGGTCATGGTAAAATTGATAACACTCTGTGAAGCAAGGTAGATATGGGTACTTAAAGCTACCAGAACCCCTGGCCTTAATGATAGTCTAAGCTTTGTACCATTTTTAAGAACCTGACTGCTCTTTGTCCTCCTTGTTGATAGAGCGAGAGAGAGATTTTTATTTTTTTTTTCCCCCTTAAGTGGGCCACCCATGGCTTGGACTAATTGGGTTTTTCTTCCCTACTGTTTTCTATATGGATTGGACAACACTGGTACCTTTTTAGCACATATTTTGGAACTATCCTTGTTTTTTGTGATCTACTTTAGTTTTGTTTCGTCTGCCGTGTATTGGGCCCTAATAATTGATCAATTTACCCCATGATTGAATACGTTTTAAAATATCAAATGTTTTACATTTAAATTAATTGTACGTGTGGATATTATAGCGGCCACTAGGTGGCACTTGAGGGGTTTTCTGCTATTGCAGTTCGTTCTTAGGTACTTTTTGTTCCTCCATAGATGGTGCTCGCTGTATCGTGCATGCGTGACGTCATTGCATACGTTGTGATATCATGGCTCATTCCACGTGGGGCGGACATCTTAAAGGCCCAGTCCATCAGGCATGCCAAACAAACCTGAGCCTACCTCTGAGGCAGCCAGGTGCCCTGGTGAAACTGGTCAGGATAGCTATCCTTGATGTTTATCCTTGAAGATGATTTAAGGACACTTGAATTCAATATGCTGAGCAGTTATTGTCAATCTAAGAGACCTTATGTTGATATAGCATTGATTAGCACCCACTGCGAGGAGCAAGTGACACTTATGGAGTGTGGCTTTCTTTTATATTTTGTATGTCTTTGTATAATTTAAAGGAATTGTTCATGTGCTTTGACTACCAACTTCTGATCGATTTTATTACCAACAGTAAAAAAAAAACACTAATCTTGGTTGAGTCCATAACTAATCTTTATTGCTTGTCTATAGGTTTGGATTAGGAGTGCCCAGATTATCAATACATAGACTTTGAGGCATTTGAATGTTTTGATTACATGTGTGTACATGAGTGCAAGAACTTACACATATATATTAATGTAGTATATCTTCTCAAGTGGCAATCATTGAAAACTACAAACAAAAGCAAGGGAATAAATTGGCAGAATGTGAGATGGCGTAAAGGGGACTCTCATTTACATGTTTATCTATACACTGTCTCCTACAGGTACCTGTAAATTACTGCTCCTCCATTTTGTAATTTGAGGGTCTTTTGGTAAAGTGGCACTAAAGCTGAATCAAGCATTACATTTCAGTTTGTCTCAATTTATCATTTATTATATGGCCTTCCCTTGCAATCTCAGCAAAACTTTAAAACTGTTACACTTCTTGGATGCAAACTAAGCATACACCCACTGCAGGCTCCTATTGTGGTAGCCTGTAAAAAGGGCACCTATGTGTAGTGTTCAGCCATAGAGAGGAACAATCATCTGGTCTCAAGTCTTGGCACTCCTTTATTCTCCATGATCTGTGCATGTTTGTCCGTTTTTTGGCTTCCACAACGAACAGGGTGGTCAGGGGTAGGATAAACTGAACTGGTACATTCTAGGAAAGTTTGATTGGGAGAGGTCAAATACCAGTTTTTACAGTAAATTATATTTAAAGCCAAAACAAATGAGTTGGGAATTGTTAAAACCCATGCCAGGTTATTTTTGTATTCTCGGTCAAATTGGGCAGATTTCTCTGAATATTTCCACTCTTGCTTTTCTGGCGACAACTCAAAATTTAAGATATTCCTTCAATTTCTGCCCTGATGATAGTGTCCTGGTCATATCAAATGTATCCTCCACTTGATACAAAAAGCCGTAAAAGCAATTCTCCCAAACACTATGGCTTTAGATGCATGTTAAAATTGTTTTTCATTTAAAGGAGAAGTGCAACGAAAGCTCTGTGGATCACAAGAGTGCAGTTCGTTCTGCACTCCTTTCACCGATTCTCAGCTGACAGCAGGCTGAAGTCTGCTGTCGGGTAACGTCACTCAGCTTGTCCAGACTGGGGAAAGAGGCCAACTTTAAAGTCTGGATCCATCCCAAAGTCTGAAGCGGCCCCTGGCGCAGCCTCTCAGCGAGGTGCTGAGAGCCTAAGCCAGCCACTCCACAGCCCCACACTCCACTGAGTGCGGGAGGGGGCAGAGCACAGAGCAGTGACTGACCTTTCTCACACTTGGAATCGGCAGGGGATAAATGCAGCATCAGTGCGATGCTTCATCCACCTAGGTAAGTATAAATGGAGGGGGTGGGGGGGTGGATGGAGCGAAAGGCTCTACTTCTCTTTTAACTTTGTTGCAACATTTGTTTATGGGTCATTTAGCAGACCATCCTGTACTGGATTAGGGCCTTGTAACCTTCTAGCCAGTTACTCAGTTTTCAGTAAGGTCAATCATTCAAAAGTGATATAACTGGATCCCAATGGGCTAAGATTTGTAAACTCAACATATCTCCCTACAATAATTTGCTCTATTAAGGAACTGTATTTAAACTGCATTCAGCCTTGACCAAAAAAGTGTTTGAGGCTGCAGGAGGTATGCTAGCAAATTTTTAGGTGCCTGCACTTCAAACCTACAGCGATATGACCCCTTTCCCCGCAGTAACAGTCTACCAAAAACAGATACGTTTTAGGTGGAACGCTCTTTTAACCACTTCAACACTAAAGGAAATGCCCCTACGTCCTCTAGTGGAAGCGGGAGTATCGAGGATTTCAGCCAGCAATGCTGTAAAAGCAATCTGAGCAGCTAAATAGCCGCTGGACTGCTTTTTGTTTTTACAGGTGGCAGAAGGGGGTCCACAAACACACACACCCTCCCTTAATTTGGCTGCAAATTGCATTGGACTGCACACAAAACAGTGCATGCACTACTTTAAGAAAAAAAAAAAACACGCCACACCAAATGACATGGTATTCCAGTACCTTGGTGGGCGACATTAACATACATGGAACATGTCTTTTTCACGCTGCGTTCTGGTGTTACTGGCCCTAAGCTTTCCTGATATGTGTATTTATGCTGCCATGACTACACACTGGAGATCTCTAGTCAACTAATTATGTGACTTTTTAATTTGCCATTTTAATCACTTTGTACATATCTCTTCAGCATTTAGAGTGTACAGTATCTCTGAACAGTTTGTGTATGTATACTGTATATATCCTCTGTTATAAAAAATTTTAATTAACTACAGTAAAACACAACTTTCTAAGGGTTAGGATAATTTTTATAGGCACTATGTTGTATTTGTACTTGTACCCACTTGAAGCAAATCACCAATGTCTTTGATGTAATACAAAATTGGATAATGTATTTGTACAGTAGCGACTTGAGGGGCATGTGTATTATTGTGCTGTATTGGATGGTCTGGGAGCACGGTCTTAAATCCGGTAGTGAATACTGACCGTATGCAGTGTAAAATTGGTTTAATAAAATCCCGTCTTGGCTTTTGAAGCAGCTGAAAAGCTTGATGGCCGTGTTCATCTGTCAGGATGGATTGTACTTTCTGCCTTTATTCCGAACACGTGTAAGCAGATCCAATTGGATTAAAATGTTAGAATGCTGGAGCGGGGTTGTAGTGGAGGTAGCAAGGTGTTAAGTTTAATATCATATAAATGTATTCATCGTGTATACAAAGAGAGGAGTGGTGTTTTTTTTCCCTTATCTCACTTTCCTTGTTTGGTAATTATTGGGAAAAAATGTCAGCTGTACATATTTCAAACAGAATTGCTACTTGCTAAATTTATGCCAGAATAGATTTGTAAGCATAATAATTTAAAATGTTCTTTCATGCTGCCAAATATTAACTTATTAAATGTTAAATAATGTCTTATCTGCAAAAACCACAGGTCTTCTCACATAGTACATTCAAACAATCATGTGTTTGCTTGTTTAATATATTTAGAACATAATCATAGCTATAAAGGATAGCGAAGACACTGAGTAAGGCTTGTGGTTGTGCTAAAATATTAAGGCTGTTGCCTTTAAAATCATTTCAGATTTGAAGCTGAAGTTCGGTCAGGTACCAGAAATCATATTTGTGTGTGTTTTATGCAAGTAATTACAGAAGTCATTTGTTATGTATGTATAAAATCTCCATAGAAGAGCTAAATATTTCATCTCGTTTTAGAGAGAGGCGCCCTTCGGCAAGCTAGAAAGCAGCAAAAGTATTTCACCATGGATGTGGATGATGAAGAAAATATGAGTAAGATACAGTTGACTGATGTTGTGTGTGTTCTTGTCATTTCATTAACAAAACTGTGCTTCTTCCCCTGCATCAACCATATTGAAATTTGTTACACTACATAAATAAATAAATAAATATATATATATATATATATATAATTACACACACACACTACAATATAGCTTGCATGACAGTTTTTTTTTTTTTTGTTTTTTTTTTGAGAATTCTTAGCATAAATCCATTGATTTTTTTTTTTTTTTTCATGAAGTAGTGATACTTTTCAGATTCTCCCTGAATTGGCTGCTTGTGTGAGGTTCAGGAATCATGTTGGCAAAAATTACTACTTGAGATTAAACAAAGTATAAATTGCCTAGATATGATAGGTTTCAGTCTGGAAAGGCTGAGACCCTTCATTGAGAGAGAATCAATACAAACATTTAGAAAGCAAATTGGTGACAAATTAGCACATCTACTGAATTGTCTTTAGCCAAGTATTTTGGATAGTATTTTGTGTATTTGCGGCCTCTGGACCTGCAGCTGTCCTGGGCAGCCAACTGAGACAATCTTGAAAGGTCTAGGACAGATTTACCACTGTATATGAAACTGATCTGATCTCCAAAACACATGCAGAAATAAGGTGTGGTTGGGCAGCAGAGGTTAGAATATTTACGATGAAGCTGCAGTCATATACTGTAGTAAATCTGTCTGTTACATTGGTTTGCTGTTTGACAGGCTTGATAAATCTCTGTCATGCACAATGACTGTGTTTGGTTGTTTTATATAGAATCTGTTCTAACTAATTCAAGCTGCTTTCACACACATTACATTCAGTATACATTTTATGTATACATTGACATTTACCTTATAGCATTAAAACTAACAAGCTTTTAAGGCTGTATGCACACTAGCATTTTTTTTAAGCTCCTAGAAACTTATCATTTTTTTTTCCTGCCTACTAAAAGCTAATTGTGTTTATGCTATGTGTCCATCCACTTTATTTAGGTTAGTAGTGTTTTTCAAGCTTCAGTGTTTAGGAGCAGGAAAACAATTTTGTCTTTTGGGAGCGTTTTTCCAGCTACTAAACTGTTCCTAACAGCTTTTCCTACATGTTCTGTAAAAACACTACTAAAACATGCTTTTACCAGCGGTTATTTATCCAGCGTTTTTTGAGCTTGAAAAAAAAAATTGCTAGTGTGCTTGGAGCCTAAGAATGTAAATTCCTTTTTAACAATTAGGCTTTCCACTACCCATTGCTGTTTTTTCAGACGTACTTTCAGTGGCTTTTTTTTTTTTTCATTCTATTATACTTAGTGTTTACTGATCTGGCTAGGACCTTTACTAGAATATTTCTCAAACAGCCTTTTTATTAGTCTCTGGTTGATCTGTATCATAAAACAGTGGTTATATCCATGAACCCTTAGCATTTTTTATTTATTTCAGGTACTTATATAGCGCCATCCATTTACGCAGCGCTTTACACATATATATTGTACATTCACATCAGTCCCTAACCCTCAAGGGGTGTACAATCTAAGGTCCCTAACTTACATTCATACATACACATAGTAGGGCCAATTTAGACAGGATCCAATTAACCTACCAGCATGTGTTTGGAGTGTGGGAGGAAACCGGAGTACCCGGAGGAAAACCACGCAGGCACAGGGGGAACATGCAAACTCCAGGCAGGTGGTGCCGTGGCTGGGATTCGAACCAACGACCCTAGTACTGCCAGGCGGAAGTGCTAACCATTTAGCCACTGTGCTGCCCTTAGCATGCGTTAAAGCAATGCTGCTACAGAAATTGTAAATAAAGCAACTCTGCTACATAAACTGTTACATGCATAAAGTGAGGGCACCTAGAGGGGTGTTCACAAATACCTGCAACAGCCCCCAAAACCTTTCTGTTGCAGCTAACTGTACAGTCGTTCTGATGTCTTGATGTAAAAGCTCCAGCACTTCTATATTCATGTTGGCCAGGGAGGTAGCCTATAATGATAATAGGCCACCAAGAATGTGTAGGTCGCAGGATGTGGGGCAAGCTCAGACTCTCTGCTTTCTCTTAAATTTTGGCCTTAATAGCATGGTATTATTGGCAGTTGTGACCTTAAATTAGAACTAAAGACAAAACTTTTTTTTTTTTCCTCATTTTTGAGTGTGAGGTTACAAACCTTGACTGTTTTTATCTGCCGGTTGTGTCCCATTGGGAAGATTTCCATTCACTTCCTGTCCTATAGCCAATCAGGAAGTGCGACGGATTTCCTGGTTGTCACCAATGTGTCCAGAACGACTAGTCCTACTATAGCTGCTTGCATTTTTTATTTATTTTTTTTCCCCTCTTAGAGCAGCCTATCTTTATTACCCTGCTACAGTACTGAGCCGTACAGATTTTTAGAGTGTGTTCTTGATTTACCATTATTACTCTTAATTCTTTATGAACTATTTTTGGATACATTTTTGTTTATACTGTAAACTAAAAGCTGAACTCCAGGAATTCAGCCACTTTGTAAAATGTTCTGGATTATCATGGATTAAGTCTAATGAGGTGAATACCAGCTCATAGACTTTTCTTTAATTTTAAAATTGACCTGTATACTGAGCTCCGGGAGCATAGTTATTCCTATACTTCTAGTGCTATGATGCTGGACCTTCTGGTCTCCGTTCCAGTAGCTGCAGTTTTATGTAGCTGCTGTTCCCACCCCTCCTCTTTCTGCTACCCAATCACAGAACGCTTTGTATGATGGGGATTTCATTCAAAGACAATTCAATACAAAGAGTTTTTTGTGAATAAATGACAGAGGGCAGGGAATGGCAAAGATGCTGTGTGTGAGAAGATAGTGCCTCACCTCTCAGAGCTCTGGGAGCATAGCGATAGTTGTATTCCTTGCGCTTCATAAAACTAAGTTGCAAATAAAAGATATGTCCCTGAGAGGACATGCACCTGGTTGGACTTAACTCATATTCAGACAGTATATTTTACATTTTTAAATTCCTGGAGTTCAGCTTTAATTGCCAACTGAACTGTGTAAAATGTCAATGCATTCCAAGTGCAATAGAAAGATAAGTAATTGCAGTCCTTTTGTTCATTTAGTTTATAAAGCAGCCACAGCTATGGCAACTAGAACAGGGTGGTTCCATGACTTTCTCAACTCCCTTCCTGTGCATGGACAGTCATCATCTGCCTTTCAATGGAGATTGGATTAAGGTGTCTCTGCTACTTGTGTAGATTTAAATACTGGAGTATCTCCTTGAAACTAATCAGAGCTGAAGAAGTGGCTTAGAAAAGTTATGAAGCATTTCCAGTCCAGTTCAATGTGACAGACTCCTACTAGCTATGGTAATAGTCAATTTCTCCCTTTATTCCAGTTCTGTATGAGAGTTCTGAGCTGTCAAAGACCTGGAGGCTTCAGTCTAGTACCCTTCCTAGAGAGAGCTAGAGTTCTCCAGCTGGGAAAGCGAATACCTGGTGCACACATTCAGTTTGGTTTTTGGTGTTTTGGGGGGTTTCAACCCAATGGGCTGAACAGAAAACAGATCGCCGTACTAACTAAGTGATATTATTACAGTGACTTCTCCCACTGTGCCTTTGTGTTCTGACAGGGGGCTGTGAGCGCTTATTGCATGCTGCTTTTCCATCATGTCCTTTTGACAAAACCGGTCCTTGGACTGGCTTCTGTTGGAAGGACAGCTGTACACAGGGTTCAAATGTTAGCCGATTCTGTCAAAGCGGCTAATGTTTGGAGCATGCATACCCAGCTTAACGCTCCCTGCTGATTTAGAGAGTTCTGATTCACAGGGTATATGCTGGGACTACTGCTCTACCTCAGAGCTCAACTGTCTTACATGATGGAGACAAGGTGTGTGTGTTTTTTATTGCTTTTTTTTTTTTTTTTAAGCTGTGGCTTCTTAATGCACGAAGTGAATAGTAAGACAGTACATGGAATATATAGATTTTTTTTTTTTTTTACTTATACATTCATTTCTGCTGTAAAGTCAGCCTGTTTTTTGCCTATCTGGGGCAATGCAACGGGTTCACTTTAATGTTGGCCCCTTATACTTAAGGCATCTTATACTTTCTTCCATGTTAAACAAAAGCAAAAAGGGCGTACTCTCATCGTGCATTACCGTGGTACACCACGTGTTTATTGTGAAATCAAATAGATATATATACTCACAAACCAAAGGAAAATACAAGCAGAATAAGTGGTCCGCAGTGGCAGTCCAATACAATGCTGTGCCCTAGAAAGGGATAAGCTGATGCTTTTCGGGAGACGAACCCCCTTCTTCAGAGCTAAAATGACCCTGCTGTTCCAACTCTTATATACCCAAAAATGTGAAGGAGGTCAAGAAAACCATCGCCCCCCCCCCCCCCCCCCCCCACTCACGAAAAGGCCCAATCACAGAAAAGTCCGAATGGACCCACCTCCAAAAAAAAAAAACCAGACCACACACAACTCAGCCAAAAAAGTATTAAAGTATTATGTGAAAAAAATAAAAATAAATATATATATATATATATATATATATATATATATATATATAACCATATTAAATAAATTGCTTCATGAATGAAAAGTAGAATGCAAAAAGTAAATAATTGATTAATGGACCTTACTTACTTAGTCCCCGAATCTGAATGCATGCCTCTAGTGTAGCACATGGATAATCCCTGCCCTAAATGATAATGGTCTTGTAGTACTTATATGTAATGATAGTATAGGTAAATAAATGTATTTATTTACCTACACTATTACATAGAAGTACTACAAGACCATTATGATATGATCTGGGACTAAGAGTAAGTAAGGTCCATTAATCAGTTACTTTTTGCATTCTACTTTTCATATATATATAATATAATTTTATTTATTTTTTTTTTTTTTACATAATACTTTAATACTTTTTTGGCTGAGTTGTGTGTGGTCTGGTTTTTTTTTTTTTTTTTTTTTTTTTTTTTTTTTTTTTTTTTTTGGAGGTGGATCCATTCGGACTTTTCTGTGATTGAGCCTTTTCGTGAGTGGGGGAATGGTTTTCTTGACCTCCTTCACATTCTTGGGTATATAAGAGTTGGAACAGCAGGGTCATTTTAGCTCTGAAGAAGGGGTTCGTCTCCCGAAACGCATCAACTTATCCCTTTTTAGGGCACAGCATTGTATTGGACTGCCATTGCAGACCACTTATTCTGCTTGCATTTTCCTTTTGGTTTGTGAGTATATATCTATTTGATTTCACAATAAACACGTGATGTACCACGGTAATGCACGATGAGAGTACGCCCTTTTTGCTTTTGTTCATCATATATCCAGATTTCCCGATCTTTGAAGGGCTGCACCTCCTTGTTTGGCATTCTGAAATCCTTCTAGTTTGCATGAAGATTTGAGCGCTGGTTTCGTTTGTCAGTTTTTGGATTGCATTTTCTTCCATGTTACCAGGAGCAAGGAGAGAATGTTTGACACTTCAGTTAAAGGGCACATGACTCCTTCCATTCTTCCTACATGACAGCACTGGTGCTTGTCAATTGGCCACTAAAACATGAGCTTTTGCATGGAGGCAAAGGCAGTACTCAGTCCTGTGTAAGCTCTGAGTTGTTTCTCCTCTCTCACTGGCAGATGACAGGTAATACACTGCAAAGGAGGCTGGCCTTAGTTATTGGAGTGTTTTTTTTATATGATTTTTTTTTTTTTTTTTTTAAATGGACAGGCCAATAATCGAACTTCATAGTAAACTTGGACCTTTTCCTCGGCAATAGCAGTTGACATATTTATATCTTTGCAAGTTCCTTTTAAAGCTATTGAATTCCGCAATCAACTACATTTAGTTTAATACTCATGCATCTACAGAAGTTATTTTGGTTTTATAATGCTACACAAAATGTAATTTTCTTAGGTAATCTTTTTTTTTTTTTTTTTTTTCCCTCTTTTGAATAAGGCTAGAGATTTTCTTTTTTATATTTGAATCCTGATCATGAGAATTATGTGGCTTTGCTAGCTAAGTACTCTAAGAAGTCAGTCAATTTCTCCATTTATTACAGTTCTGTATGAGAGTTGGCACAGCAAAGGATAACTATATAAACAAGACCCAAGAAGCAAAGAACATGTCTAACATTTTTAATCAGCAGTAATATTTTCTCATTTCAAAGTTATTTTTTTTTTCTTTTCTCTTTGGTCTGTTGAGCGCCGAAAGGAGTAACCTATCGAGCTTTTGCTGGAGGATGTTATAAATGAAAATTTACCAACCATTCCGTCAGCTTTGTTAGCTGGGTTAAGTGGTGTGTGTTTGCTATAATAGGAGAATGTTCCAAGGGTTGGAACACTTGGTTTTGTTTAAAGTCAGATTTATTATGTGAAAGAGGACCTCAAAGTCTCATGATCTGTCAAACATTTCCCCCTTCCGTTTTCTCCTAATTTTATTTACAAAATGTCATATTTTCAGATTACAATTTTTGCCGTAAGCTTTTACATTTAATTAGCTAATTTCTTTCTATTTTCTTGTCACTTTCCTTGTTTACTGTGATTTCATATAAACAAAACTGGCAAATTTTGATCAAAGTCCTTTTCCGTATGATTCAGTCTTCCCAAATCTAGTTTTATATCTTAAAATAATTTAACGGTAAGTTTTACCTGCTGTCAGTATAGACTCCATGCAGATTTTACACATGAAATGGCTTCCTACAGAGAATTTGTGTTCAAAAATTTTAAGTCTCTAATCTTTAATTTTGTTAGGCATAGATTAAATGTAAATGGCAACTAATATTTGCCATGAGTAGGTATTCCGTGACCACACATCACTGAACCAGTGACAAAGATAGATAAAGGAATCTATAAATTTTGCATTTACAAGATCCTGCAACGAAGGCGTTGTAAGTTACTCTTTCTGGGCACCGCAGGTTCAAGCAGCACTGATGTTAAAGAAAATCGTAACGTGGATGGAGTATCGGCAAAGGATGGGAATGGCCAAACTACCGGGGAGGGGGCTCAGCTCTCCAATGGGGGTGAGGGAAGCAACAGAAAAAGACCATTGGAGGAAGGTAATAATGGACATTCCAAGTTTCGTCCAAAGAAGAGGAAGAAAACACCAGGACCCGTGTTGCCAAAGAATGCTCTCATGCAGCTGAATGAAATAAAGCCTGGCTTGCAGTATAAACTTCTCTCTCAGTCTGGACCAGTCCACGCACCTGTTTTTATCATGACAGTTGAGGTTAATGGACAAGCTTTTGAGGGTTCAGGACCAACAAAGAAGAAAGCCAAGCTTCATGCAGCTGAAAAGGCATTACGGTCCTTTGTGCAGTTTCCAAACGCATCAGAAGCCCACATTGCTATGGGGAGAACGCTGTCTGTAAACACTGATTTCACTTCTGACCAAGCTGACTTTGCTGACACACTGTTTAATGGATTTGAGAAGCCAGAACAGTCTGATCATGCTTTTTTCTTGGGATCTAACGGAAATGAAGCTTTTAGTTCATCAAGCGACTACAGCATGACATTGGTTGGATCTGGTAATTTAGCCCAATCTCCCCTTCCCACCCCATCTCTTTTTCCACCAGCAAGTGGAAAAAATCCTGTAATGATTTTAAATGAACTGCGGCCTGGTCTGAAGTATGATTTTGTCTCAGAAAGTGGGGAAAGTCATGCCAAGAACTTTGTCATGTCAGTCACAGTGGACAGTCAGACATTTGAGGGCTCTGGAAGAAACAAGAAGCTGGCTAAAGCACGGGCTGCTCAGTCAGCTCTGGCATCACTCTTTAACATGCAGCTGGATCAGACCCCCTCCCAACAGCCTATTCCAAGTGAAGGACTTCAACTGCATTTACCTCAGGTAAGGGAAAGTACTAATTTCACTATTCGTTTTACTCATTGCAGTCCACTTGAACATGTAACAGTCTTCAAATGGCCTGCCAATTCATAATTACATTTTCTGTTACATGACTGATAACGTTGAAAAGAGACGGGTCCATCTGTTAAACATGTTTGTGTAAGTGTCTGAAGTCCTGCATAGCCCCAGCTCAGACCGTTCAGGTAGATATTGGACGCCGCTACATCTTCCTTTCCAGTCCTTCCTTTCTTCCCCCTGGCATAAAGCCCAACCAAGAACTCTTTGGTCCCAGCTCAGAGGGAAGCTGAGATTTCTATATAGTGGTATATTAACTGTTTTGTGAAAAGAAGTGATTGATGGCTAGATGTCCAGGCCAAATTTATCAGTATCACCATGTTTCAGTTAACCAGGTAATCACTTCTTTTATAATTTTCACACCTAATTTTTTTTATATATATAAGACTTCTATTTATTATATTGTAATAAAACACCTGCTCCTTTTTTTTTTTTTTTTTTTTTTTTTATTGGAGGTTGACTACTTAAATATGTAAACTAAATCTATATAATTGACAAGTGTTATGTCTGCTTGTAGTGTAAACTTTGTTAAAGGTGAGCTTTGTGTCACCGTAGAAAACAAAAAAATTTAAATGTATAAACCAATGGGATGTGAAATGGGCCAAGATAGAAATATTTGAGCACCACAAACCATAATCCCTATTTAATTTGCGAAGAAATCACTTTGAAAAACACCCCCTAGCATTTCTGGTCGTAGTAATCTTGAGTAAGGGCAGATGATTCATGTAGCAACTACTTCCTGGAATCCATCTGCCCTGCTCAGGCATGCAGGCAGGAGAGTGTGCTTAGCTGAGAAAACCCCTCCTAAAAGATTTCTGGGATGTATGACGACATTTGCATAGGCATGGAAAAACAGGAAAGTATATCATATATTTGCTTATGCTAGCAACATAAGTATTCAAAATAGTCAATGATGATTGAAAGAGTGAAGTTCCACTTTAAGTCATAGGTGTGTATGGATTATTTTTTTTTTTTTTTTTTTTTTTTTTTTTTTTGAGTATAATGATATCATTTAGTGTTGCTTTTAAGGTTCAGCAAATATAATTAGTTCACTGATGCAAAAAAGTATTCTTAAAGTATAACCTAAAAGCAAAACTTTTTTTTTTTTTCCCCTAGTTTTGGATGGAAGGGGGATTAGAATGCTTGTCTGTTTTTAGTGCGGTCTGTGCCCCCGTTAAGGAAATTTGCCCTATTTGTCCTGTTTACCATTATCATTGAAAGTGAAAAAACCCAAATTTTGAGTTGTCCCTAGAAAAGTAATAGAGGGTAAATCTTCCATTGGGGAGACTGGTTCTGGTGACCTGGAGGTCCCCAAGGAATTCTCTTAACACCTAGACACTGACCGCACACAAATATGTGGGCACTGTGCCTTATGTTGTGTGGCCACATTTACGTATCTCATTTTGTGCTACGGAGCGTGCCGCATTGCGCACTCCCAGCACAGAGACTGGGGTCTCAGCGTGAGCCCTGGGTCCCGGATGAACGATCAGGACTCAGAACGCCCAATTCCAGGTTACCTGATCTCTGTCATAGCCTCTGATTGGCTATCACAGTGATCAGTCACTGTGAAGCCCGCCCCTGTGTTTTCTCTCTGAATGGAGGAGAGATGCATTTTATTTCTCTGTCCTTTTCAGAGAGAAAAAAAAATACCTAGACAGAGGTTTGATCTGGGTCAGTGCCAGGGTTAGTTTTTGGGTCAAAGGTTAGGGTCAGTATATTTCGTGCCTTCAAGGGGCTTACAATCTAAGGTCATTCTCTTTCTTGCATGCATGCAAATATAAGGCAAGCTTGAACAAAAGCCTGTTAACCTACCAGCTTATCGTTTAAGTGTGGGAGGAAACTGGATATCCAGAGGAAACCCACATGACGCCAGAGAGAACATGCAAACTCTATGCAAATTGTGTCCTGGCTGGAATTTGAACTGGTTAACCCAGTGCTGCAAGGTGGAAGCGCTAGCCACTAGGCCAAAGTGCTGTTCACTGTTAAAATCTAAAATGACACACTTGACATGTAAAATGTGATGAGTTTAGCCTGAGATGTTGTAAATATAGAATCCTGCATTTCCAAACATTAAATTTTACTTAAAATATATGCTTATGCAAATCACTGTACACTGACATTTTTACCTTTTTTCTTGTTTGTAGGTTCTGGCTGATGCTGTTTCACGTTTGGTTGTAGATAAATTCAGTGAACTAACAGATAACTTCACATCCCCGCATGCACGGCGGAAAGTCTTGGCTGGCGTAGTCATGACAACAGGTACATATTTTGTGTGTGGAATTTTTGATGGTTACTCAAAGGAGAAGGCCATTTGGAGAAAAAGGATATACAAAGTGTCAAGCATGACGACAGTTGAGCATGTTTCTTTAGTTGGTGGAGTACACATGATATAGCATTTGTATTGTTTTTACGGTCCCCACATGCGAGTTTTCCCCTGACTTCCTATTCAACACAAACAGGAAGTGATGAAATGTTGTTCTAGTGGGCACATTATGTATTTCATCAGGATAGACCCTAAATTTATATCTCCTAGTTAATACACAGATGGTAATGAAAACCTGACAAATTCGAACCTTCCTCTTTTTACTGATAAAAAGTGTTATTGCTGTTTGTTTCAGTTGGAGAGATTTCCTCTCACTTGACACTTCTCATTGACAGGTGAGCAAGAAGTCAGACAGCGATAAAAACATTCACAAATTCATGTCCTTTCCACTTTATCCAAGCAGTAAGGAAAAAAAAGTTTTGGCTGGAGTAGACTTTAAAATGCGATTTAATGCATTTTCAAGTAACTTTGGCTCCCTGGGTGTCGGAGGTTTTTTAGTAGATTTGAGTCAACGCGTGCTATGGTCACACAGAATATTTTGATGTTATATTTAAATATGAAGAATACATTCTGATGAGTAACATGTAGCTGTTTAAACAGTATTCAATAACGACTGTAAAAGTGTATTCAAAACCAAAGAGCAAAAATTCATTAATACAGACATCACATACAAGGATTGGTAAGTTGCAATATAGTTTTTGTTTTTTTCACAAGGTAATCTTGCCAGTAACACTTCTGTCTATGTAATGGTTATGTTTGGTATCTCTTTACATTTCAAATTTTAAATCTTGAAATGAACATTAAATTTGCCTCTTAGGAACGGATGTGAAGGATGCCCAGGTCATCAGTGTTTCTACTGGAACAAAATGTATTAATGGAGAGTACATGAGTGATCGTGGTCTTGCGTTAAATGACTGTCATGCTGAAATCATAGCACGCAGGTCACTACTTAGATTTCTTTATACACAGCTAGAGTTCTTCCTAAGGTGAGTGAAAGACCATGCTTTAACTAGTCTCAAAATCTGTTGTAAAACTTGCTTATATTTTTTTTTAGGTTCTTGTATAGGGCTAACAATTTACACAGTGCTTTGCGCATGTGTGCGTGTGCGTGTGTGTGTGTATTTTAATGTACGTTTACATCAGTCCTTGTCCTCAAAGAACTTACAATCTAAGGTTCCATACACATACTAGGTCCAATTTAGAAAGGAGCCAGTTAACCTACCAACATGTCTGGAGTGTGGAAGGCATCTGGAGTACTTGGAGGAAACCTACGCAGGCACAGGGAGAATATGCAAACTCCAGGCAGGTAGCGCTGTGGTTGGGATTCGAACAGATGACCCAAGTGCTGCCAGACAGAAGTGCTAACCACTTGGCCACTGTGCTTCTATTTAACGAAGAGACATGGACAGTAAACTGTCAGTCACTGCTCTCTACTCTGACCAAACCCCCTCCCGAACTTTCAGTGGATCACTGAGAGGCTTAGCCAGGTGCCAGTTCAGGCTCTTGGGTCAATCCTGTCCATATAGTCATGATCTTTCCCCAGCCGGCCCGGCTGAGTGACCTCAGCTGTGAGGTGGGTCACAGGGAAACCGGTCAAAGGAATGCAGAACAAATTGCACTCCTGTGATCCACAGGAGAAATACAGCCAAGCGAACTTTGTGCGTTTCCTTTTTAAGAATCTTGAACTGTTAATTTAAGAATTACATTGAATGTCTTTAGCTGCATTTGAAGATTTTAAATAAATATGCTAATGTATGTACCTGAATATGACTCTGTATTGGCCTCTTGCAACTCCTTTCATGGCAAAATTCAGGCTGGGTGAGGGAGGCGCATTACCATTGAACTTACTAGAATGTGCATTTTGATTAAGGCACATCAAAGATGTAGCAAAGCATACTCTGTTTTGTGCATCTCACCAAGAACGCACTGGTGTGAATGGGATCTCACAGTTTCAGCAAATGAGATGAAACAAAAATTGCATTTCTAGATTATAAAATCTGTCATTGGTGTTTGATGAAGATGTACCGTAGTATCACAAAAGCACTGTGTAAGAAGTTGCTCCTCCTTTGCTTTTCGGATTCTGGGTACAGTTTAACGTAATAACATTTTTTTAAATTAACACAGTTCAGTATTTATTTGGGTTTTTATCTTTTCATAGCACTAGAGAAGATCATCCGAAGTCCATTTTTATGAAATCTGAGCGTGGTGGATTTAGACTAAAAGACAATGTGCAGTTTCACCTGTATATCAGCACATCGCCATGTGGAGATGCTCGTATATTTTCACCCCACGAGGCTGGACAGGAAGGTATTGGAATAACCTGCAACGTCCACATTATAGCCTGATGGCAGATAATGAAAAATCTGTTTTAGAATAGCTTGCTACTCTTAGGCTGCATAGGGTTTAAAGTACGCTTGTCATGAGAAGTTTTGGGCTTTTTCCCTTCAAAAATGCTAGTTTATTGGCTAGGTCTGGCTTCAGTATTTCTGACTCCCAGACCTGTATATACATGAGGAAACCTGACTTCTCATTGGCTAATACACCTGCTCTAGGTTGGTAACTCGCTCGGTGTTGGAGCAAAAACACAAGCATGACAGGCGAATCCTGTGAACGATAACGGAAGCCTGCATATATTGTACTTCTCATGTCCAGCAAAGGAACTGACTCTAGGAGCACCTTTTCCCCCCCCCCCCCTTCAGTTTACAGTTTTACATAGCAAGGTTACAGAAAACTAAAATCCACCCAATGACAGCTTCACAGTTCTCAAAGTCAGAGATCTTACCCTGCTCCGTGACCTCCTTTTTGTCTCCTGAGTTGATAAGAGTCCTAACTGTTAAAATGATTCTGAGCAGGTTTTTCCCTACACAATCATCTTGTATGTAAATATAAAAAAATTGAAATCTATTGTGCTTTATTACTTTCTTATGAAGCCAGTTTTTTTGGGGTGGTTTTCTGTGAGTGTAAATATTTTATTGCATTTCTGCACAATATAGAGGAATGCGGTTCACAGTGGTACCAAATGTCACAAAAAATCCAGAAACCATAGCGGCAAGTGTTTCACAAACTATATTGCCTTGTGAAAGTATTCTGCCCTTTTGGTGTTTTTGTTGCATTACAACCTGGATTTAAATTTGGATTTTATTGAGTCTTTTTACCATGCAATGTACACAGCATGCCTTTTTGAAAATCCAAAATATTTTTATGTAGTAATAGTTTATTTTGAACAAGTGGGAAAAAAACAATCTTGTGTGCATAGGTATTTATTCTGTTTTCTATGAAACCCCTAAATATGTGGTCTAAACAATTAACTTCAGAAGTCCTAAATTGTTAGCTGATTACATAAGGTCCTGCTGTGTGTATTTACTGTCCCATGAGGTCAGTGTAGAAAAAAAAGCTTAACTCTTTCACTGCCAGGTCCGTACGATGTACAGACCTACAGCACTGCTTCTAGCTGGCCAGGTCTGTACGCGGTACGGACCTGCATCCTGCTTCTGCTGTAAGCTTATGGTCAGTTTAGTGGCCATGAGCTTATGGCAAAACTGTTCAGCAGATTCTGCTAAGAGACATATAGCTCTGATTAGCCGCTAACGAGCTATTCACCTCAAATAATCACATTTTGTTGCTTTGCAGCCTGAAATGAAGTTTGTTCTATCCAGCTGTATTCAGTGCAGCTTATAACATCAAAGTGAAAGATATAATACATGTCAGAAAATTTTTTTAAAAATCAAAAACAGAATTCCTGATTAGGAAAAAGGATCACTCCCTCCTAAAAGACTTGTAATCAGGTGTAGCTAATGAATAAAAAAGCTAGTGCAGCACTGAATATATCAATTACATAAATTGTGGGAAAAAACAATCCATATATCAATAATATATAATAATATATATTATATATAATAATATATAACATGTATATTATAGTGATTATATCAGTGTAATTCAGAATGTCCAAACAATAAAGTACATGTCAAATAATGAATAGTGTCCCAATTGAAAAAGAAATGGCCAGGTTCTTTGTCCCAGTAACACCAACAGTGTGCACGCCTCCACCCATATGCACTCACCAGAGGCTAAATGGTAACTGTATAAAACCTGTTTGTCGTGATCATCTCTGCGTCTCAATTCTTGGTAATTCCCAAAGTCCTAGGTGAAAAGAGCTCACATAACAGAGCCCAGACAGAGGTATATAGTGCAGTATGTTTATTAAAACAAAAAGGGGCGATTTTTAATATTTACAAATATTTTTATTAACTCAATACCATTTTAGCCTTCATATTTAGTAGGAACTTAGCAGGAATTTTGTAAATTTTGACATGTATGTATCCACTAATAATGATTTTAGTGTATTTTAAGTGAAAATAGTGATTTTGATGAACATTTGTACAGCCATTGCGGGGCCTAAAAAAAATCCATATCAATTTTTTTTTTTTTTCTACAGGTCATGTGCTTTCAAAAAAATATATGGTATAGGGCAGGGGTCTCCAAACTGTTTAATCAAAGGGCCAGTTGACGATCCTAAGGCTTTAGGGGGGCCAAACTGTGGCCAGTGTAAGTAGAAAATGTCCCAGCATCAGTGGGAGTAAACACTGCTCCACCATTGGTTTTTACAGAAGGACTAATGCCCTGTTGTCGGCTTTAGCAGGAGGAACAGTGAACCATGGTTGGTATCAATTGCAAATATAGTGCCCTATGAATGGTGTCAGTGGGAGAAATAGTGCCTCATCATTGGTCTTAGCATCGATAATATCAGTGGGAAGAAGAGTGTCCCATTAATGGTGAAAGTGGGAGGAATGGTACCTTCTCATTGGTGTCAGTTGGAACAATAGTATCCCAAGGGCCGCATCTGGCCCCCAGGCTGCAGTTTGGAGACCACTGGTTTAGGCGGTCTTTTACAATTTCTGTAAGTTGTACGTAAAAAATGATACACGGTAGATTTTTAGAATAAATTGTATTTACAGTTTTGCCTACCTCTTGCTTTTTCCCTTTTGTACAAAAAAGGCACCATTTTAAAATGCACAAATATTTATTAACTCAATATAGATTTAACTTTTTATATTTAGAAGGAATTTTGTAAATTATGTGATTCATGTATCCACTAATAATGATTTTAGTGTATTTTTAGCAAAAATATTGTTTTGATAAACATTTGCGCAAATATCACAGGGCCTAAAAAATCAGTAGTGTCTTCCTTTTATTCTACTGATCCTATGCTTTCAGAGAATATATGGTTTGGGGGGTCTTTCACAAACTTCAAAAGCTGTAAAGGTAAAATAAAAAATCATTGGAAAAATTCCAAAAACAGCCTAGCCACTTGAGTTTAAAAGTGGAGCGCACAGCTTGCCAGCGAAAAAAGTTAAAGGAAGGAGTACTACTACTTGTTTGGAGCTCGCCAAACATGCAGGAAACTTTTTTTTTTTGCTGAGATGAGTGGCCTCAGCAACAGTTGCTTCTTGAAGTCACTAGAAGCCTTTAAGTGCCCAATAAATCAATGGAAAGTTGGCATGTTAGTCATTGGGCCAGACGTTGTCACCTGCTCTGGTGATTGATCCTCCTCAATTTGGTGTTCTATATACCTTATATCTTTGATCATTGCTTACAAAAAAAGTTGGCTTGACAATTGTCATTTGTCTATGGATTGCACGAAGCAAAAAGATGCTAGCTGCCTTGGCTACGCTGTCTTGTGTGTGTTATCAAGATGCTTTGCATGCAATAAAGGCAGGGGTGTACACTTTGGATTCAGTTTGATGCATACAAAATGCATGGCCCTAGACCAACATGGAACCTTTTTGCAGCCTTATGAAATATAGGTGACTTATAAAGTGTGTCCTGATCTATTTCTGGAGGGAGGTGATTTTTTTTTTTCTTTCTTTCTGAGATGTTTTATTTATATATATATATATATATATATATATATATATATATATATATATATATATATATATATATATATATATATATATATATATATAATGTTATATATAATTTTTTTTTTTTTTTTTGTACAGACCAGGGTGATCGTCATCCAAACCGAAAAGCCCGAGGACAGCTTCGAACCAAGATAGAGTCTGGAGAAGGTACTATTCCAGTGAGGTCCAGCAGTACCATCCAAACCTGGGACGGTGTTTTGCAAGGAGAGAGGCTACTAACAATGTCTTGCAGTGACAAGATTGCAAGGTTAGAACATAATGAACAATGGCCGCCTTGAAGAATTTCTTGTTAAAATCCTTTCTGCAGGAAATTCAACTTGCATGCTTTATAATGAACTCTCAAATCGAACATTTAATCTTTAAATATGTTAAACATATCTTTAAATTGGGAAGTAAATTCCTAAGCAAACAATGAATTGTTTTACTGTTTTTTATAAAGCTTAATTATGAAATGTTTGTAAGTATTTAGGATCAAAAGAATTTTACATGAGCACTTTATTGCACCGTTTAATTCTTTATTTTAACATTAACTTAGGGCTGCAACTAATGATTTTTTTCATAATTGATAGTTGACTGATTATTGTTGCAGTTAATTGATTCATCGTATAAAAACCTGAAATGTAAATTTGTTACTATGTAAAGTTTAAAAAGACAATTTAATCTTGAACATATATATGAAGTGGTAAATATAAATAACCAGCTATATGGTTAGGAAACAAAATATCAAATCCACTCTGAGAATAACAGAAGATGTACAGTATATATACTATTAGAGGTTGCATCTGTTACATGTCATCAGACTCGGAGATCAGTATTTTATTTATTTTTTTAAAGTGTTACTAAAGTCTTACTTTTTTTTTTTTTTCTTCTTCAATTAACCACTTCCAAACCGGGCACTTTTACCCCCTTCCTGCCCAGGCCAATTTTCAGGTTTCAGTGCTCACACTTTGCATGACAATTGCGCGGTCATACAACACTGTACCCAAACTAAAATTTTATCATTTTCTTCACACAGCTAGAGCTTTCTTTTGGTGGTATTTAATCACCGGTGGGGTTTTCATTTTTTGCTAAATTAACAAAAAAGACCAAAAATTTTGAAAAAAAACCCCACTTTTTTCTTTTTCTGTTATAAAAGTTTGCAAATAAATTGTTCATAAATTTAGGCCAAAATGTATTCTACTACATGTCTTTAGTGAAAATAACCCAAATTAGTATTTATTATTTAGTCTGTAGGAAAGTTTTAGAGTTCACAAACTATGGTATATATCTGAATATTGATCAATCCTGAAGTTCTGACAGCCAATCTAATTTCTTGAGGTCCAAGAATGTCAGAACAGTACAGATATCCCCCAAATGACCCCTTTTTGCAAAGTAGACAGTCCGACGTATTGCATAATAGGCATGGTGAGTTTTTTGAAGTTGCAATTTTTTTGTCATTTTTTGGAAATTAAGCAATAAAAAAAAGATTTCACTATTTTTTTTTTTTTACATACTATCACCAGTGCAGTACAGTGTCCTCATATAACTGGCATGGCGGTGATCAGGGATTAATTTTTATTTTATTTTTTCCTTTTTTGTTTTTTTGTCATTTCACTATGACCAAAGTAGTACAATGTTACCATAGTAACATTGTACTACTTTGGGGAAGTGATCTATATATTTTTTTTTTTTTTACACAATTTGCTTATAGCAAAGAATTACTTTGCTATAAGCAAGCATTTACCTGAATGAAATCGATTCATTCAGGATTTTTTTTTTCTTAACTGTGATTTGGCCACAGCTAATCACATGACACAGCTTGGCTGTGATTGGCCCAGCTTGTGCATGTGATCGCTGTGACCATTCACAGCTAGCCACACTTGTATACAATAGATGGCATGATAGGAAGCCATCCATTGTATACAACTGTCGTGACCTGCTTTAATTGGTGACAGCAGGTCACATGGTACTGGCAACGGGGCCAGTACACAGATCTGTCATCTGCCGTATCCAAGGTACACGGCCGGTGACAGATCTCGTATGCGCATGCCTAAAAGGATGTGGCGTCCCCCCGGAGGGCCAAGGGTTTTTGCCGGCTGCCATTTGGCCATAGGCCAGGCGGGAACTGGTTAAAATGATAAACAGTCTACTCACCTGCTCTGTGCAGTGGTATTGCACAGACTGGCCCCAATCCTGCTATTCTCAGGCCCCCTGACGGCGGTCTCGACTCTCCCTCTTCTTTGTGTATCCCCCATAGCAAGCTGTTTGCTATGGGGACACATGCTGCTTGCTTGCTCCCGACCTGTGTGTCTACAGAGCCAGGCTCCACAGAAATACACAGCCGGACTTTGCCCCGCCCACCCATTTCCTCTTCACTGAAGTGAATGTCTCCTGCTGCTGTTCCAGTCCCTGTTTGAAGAGGAAGCGAGGAGAGAAGAGATGCAGTTGTGCACAGCACTGATCTCTTCTCCCCTCTTTCCCTTCTTTTTTTTTTCTCTTTAAAGTGATAGAAAACCTAAAGATGCAAAACATTGTTTTGCAGATCTTCAAACCGTACGGTAATAAATTATGCATGACCGAATCCCTTGTCATGAACAGATTTAATACAAGCTATCTGTGCCTGCTATCAATGAGACATTTAGTAGCAGCAGCATGCATTTTGTGTCGCCTGTTATGATGGGGTTAACCGTTTCAATACCGTGCAATTTTACACCTTCCTGCCCAGGCCATTTTTCAGGTTTCAGCGCTCTCACACTTTGAATGACAATTGCGCAGTCATACAACATTGTACCCAAACTAAAATTTTATCATTTTCTTCACACAACTAGAGCTTTCTTTTGGTGGTATTTAATCACCGCTGGGGTTTTTATTTTTTGCTAAATTAACAAAAAAAGACCAAAAATTTTGAAAAAAAAACACATTTTTCTTTGTTTCTGTTATAAAAGTTTACAAATAAATAATTGTTCTTCATAAATTTAGGACGAGATGTATTCTGCTACATGTCTTTGGTGAAAATAACCCAAATTAGGATGTATTATTTAGTTTGTAGGAAAGTTATAGAGTTCACAAACTATGGTATAGATCTGAATATTGATCAATCCTGAAGTACTGACAGCCAATCTAATTTCTTGAGGTCCAAGAATGTCAGAATAGTACAGATATCCCCAAATGACCCCTTTTTGCTGAGTAGACAGTCGGACGTACTTCATAAGAGGCATGGCGAGTTTTTTGAAGTTGTATTTTTTTGTCATAATTTTTCCGAAAATGAAAAAATGAAAAATATTATTTTCACTATTTTTTTTTTTACATACTGTCACCAGTGCAGTACAGCGTCATCATATAACTGGCATGGCGGTGAACAGGGACACTGACTGGTGACAGTATGAAAAAAAAAAAAATATATATTTTTTTTTAATTTTTTTTTATTTTTTTATTATATTTAATTTTTTATTACATTTTTTTTTATTTTTTTTAAGATTTTTTTTCATATTTTACTATGACCAAAATAGTACAATGTTACCATAGTAACATTGTACTACTTTGGGGAAGTGATCAGTATTTTTTTTTTTTTTTTTTTTACACAATTTGCTTATAGCAAAGAATTACTTTGCTATAAGCAAGCATTTAGCTGAATGAAATCGATTCATTCAGCTTTTTTTTTTTTTTTTTTTTTTTTTTTTTTTTTTGTGCTTAGCTGTGATTTGGTCACAGCTAATCACATGACATGTGCATGTGATTAGCTATGACCATTCACAGCTAGGCACTAGTATACAATGGATGGCATCATGAATGAAGCCATCCATTGTATACAACTGTCATGTGACCTGCTGTGATTGGTCGCGGCAGGTCACATGGTACCGGCAACGGGAGCCGGTACTCGGATCTGTCATCGGCCGTGTCCGAGGTGCACGGGCGGTGACAGATCCCGCTGCTGCGCCGCTCTGCAATACCGCAAACGGCGCATGTGCGGGAGCACGCCAAATGGCGTGGACCCGGAAAGCTGCAGCGCTTTTCAAGCCGCCAAACGGCTATTGGCCGGGCGGCTAATGGTTAAAAAACAAATTAGCCCTTTAGCCTTGGTTCACACTGATGCAGTGCGCTTTCTGTGTGCTTTCAAGTGCAATTTCAAGGAGCAAGTACGGTGCGATTCTGATGCGATTTTACACAGCTACGATTTTCTGTTCTAATTTAGTAACATTAGAAATAGGTGCATCTCACACTGAAATCGCATTGCATTTGGTGCAATACGTTTTTGAGCCCCAAAACTTGTATGGAAACAGCAGTGAGAACGCATACACATTGAAACATGCATAGGACCCTTTTGGAAATCCAATTGTGTTTTGGAGCACATAAGTGTGAACGACCTCCATAAAAAGTCATATCTCCCTTAACATGCAATTCTGTGCGTTCCGTAATGCATCCAAAATCATATCAATGTGAACCAGGTCTTGTATTACAAAAAGAGCAGATAATGACTATTTATAAGGTGTTCATTTATGCTGTGAAACAGTGAAAGATAGATATAGTAACTTATACAGTATAATAAAATACCCAGAAGAAGGATTTACAGAGTATTTTAACTTGGAGTCAGACATGAAGCTATATGAAGGGTAGAGGGAGGATATAAATATTTTTTATATTAAAGTAGGACTAAAGGCTAAGACTTTTTTTTTTTGCATGGATATTAAAAGTTTAAGTATAGTGGTATACTGGTAACTTTTTTAAATGTTATTTTAATGTCCTATATTGCCTCCAGTCTATTGGCTTCCAGCTCCTCTGGATTCAGATGCTGATCTTCCCTGCACAGAGCTCTTAAACTGGCTGTAAACGGATGTTTTTTTTTATAGCTAACATGTCATACTTACAGGTTCTGTGCAATGGTTTTACACAGAGCAGCTCCGATCCTCCTCTGGCATCCCCCCGCCATTGCCCCTGGCTCCTCCTGCCTTCAGAGTGCCCCTATAGCAAGCTGCAAATTATAGTATAATTTAGCAATGTAAAAACAATTCTGCCTTTTTAGAATCACTTTTAAATCGCTTTCTTCTCCTGCCCAAGACTACATGTCCCATGAGGCATTGCTCCTCACATTCACAATTTCTCAGGCACTTACTGCCATGTATGGATGGCGTACTGAGCTGTATGTTTGCTGCACTGTGTATACTGACATGTATGAACTGTGTACTGAGCTGTATGTGTGCTTCACTGTATTTTCTGATATGTAAACCAACAATGCATTCTGTATGCAGGCAAACGAATCGGCTGATCAACTAATCAATAGTGAAAATAGTTGACAACTATCTTTATAAACTATTTAGATGTCTCAGGTCTACATTAAATCCCACCTTCACTCAAAATATTTTTTTTATTAATTGTGCATTACAGCACACAAGATAAAGATTCAGGATCCAATGGGTTACACTGCCATCTTTAAAGAAATGGTCACTGGCTAGACAAGCTGTATGGATAGCACAGTATAACCCCTCCCACTCCCAGCAGGCCCCAGATTTGTTATATTGTCCTTCTAGTACAGACAGCTCTGTGAGAAGGAAAACTTATTCCACTGTTTCTCAAGACAATTTTTCTTCTATTAAGATTATTCACTTGCTTTGCTGTGTCCTGGGGGGAACCACACCGGAATCCAACTCAGAAGATGCAGGACTTCCCTGTAATGTTGACCTCCAGGCACTACCCCCATGTTTGGTGGTCACCTAAGCACATGCTGTAACATGATGGGTTAGCCACAGGGTGCTTTACAGGTCCAGGGCTGAGGTTCATAAGTCTGGTGGAACCCAGTCCTTTAAGACCCTTTGGGGCTATGCCCACTAAATGGGCAAAGATTGTGGATGGTTCTGGTCTCTAACACTCTGCCCATTTGCCTGGGGGGAGCCCTGGACTTGAAGATGACTATTGTGGTTAAGGGCTGTTACCTTTAAATGGGAGCACAATGTGCTGCTCTGGTTCGCCAAGGATTTGTAAACAGAGCTGTGGGAAAGGATCGTTTGTGGTTTCAAATTTAGCACCATTTTTGTTTGTTGCCTGGGTGCCCCACTTAGAATATGCAGCCTCCCTTTAAGTTGGTCTTGCTGCACATGTGCACAAAACAGCCTCAGGCTCTCCTGCCTTCACCAGCCACACTGACAATTCCTCATATCTTCTAGGCTCCCTGTTTCCTTCAATGAAGATCACAGGTGGCAATAACTGCTTCTTCCCAGCAGTGTATTGTGAATAGCCCTCCAATTTCTCATACCTATACCATTGCAAATTATAGGCACAAAGGGATAGCCCTGGGGGCCCTGCTCACTCATGTTTGGCTAACAACATAGTGGGCATCTATGGTGTCTTCCCTGAGGGTTCTTATAGATGTTGGTTCAAGCTGCTATTCTCAACCTTTTCTGGGGTGGTGTGAAGGCCCTCCTTAACCCTTTCTCTGGTGGCCCACTCCTTTGTCAAGGGAGGAATTTTTTAATACCATGTCAGAGGCCACAAGCTCTGTTTCCCATTCGGATGTGAAAGATGAGGATGATGTCTTGTCAAGTTCTGAGGACTGTGCTGCAGGTTAGTCAGAATGGTGACCTATCTCAAAAGCTTAAGAACACCATTTTTGTACTTAATTGATGCAGAAAACTTGTGCATTGATATAGAGCTGCCTAGGTTTATTTTACCAAAGGTCCCCTATCTGGGCTCTTTCAAAATCTCTGCCTGCAAAAACTTTCCATTTACACTGTCTGTTATCTACATTGACTGTCCTTTTCTCTGAGAAGGTCTTTGCTCCTCCAAAACTTTTGCTCAGCAGTATTCTATTAAAAATTAAATAGAAATCATTTTTTAATATATCCCTGTTGTGGACCCAGCCATCTCTTGTCTTAACAAGATTTTAATGGTCTCTGTTGAGGATATCCCAGTGATCAAGAACCCCATGGATAAATGTTTGAAAGCCCTTTCTAAAGCTCTTTGGATGATGAACATGGTTGCATATGCAGGGCAAACTTTGGCTTTTTGGTCCAAGGTCCTGTTTCAGCATCAGGGTTCTATAATTAAGGATTCCTTTGTCCAACATCTGGTGCTTCCGCCTGTGGCTCTGTAATATTGTGTAGACTGATTAGTGGATGTTCTGCTTCAGCAATATCAGCACTGAAACTGATCTCTAACTGATCCAGTTGTGGAGAGATAGCTTAACTTAGTCTAGTAGCTTTGGCAGTCGGTGACTCGATACAAATGACATCCTGCAGATCATAGAAGGCTTTAATTGAAAACTTTTGCATCCTCCGATGAACAGCAGATAGTTAAAAAAATAAAAAAATAAAAAAAATTAGTGTCTAGCTCCAGCAGAATACAGCACATGTGGTGAATGTGTGGTGAACTAAAGCATAAAGAAGGGTGAGATTAACTACATAGAGTATCCCCTAGATATTGACGAATAAAGGCAAGCAAACAATTCATGAGTAACATGACACTCCCTGTTCAAATATTAAACAATTAAGAATCAAGTCCAAACATTAAGTGAAGACTCTATTCCAGGAACACCTGAAAAAGAGGGGGAGAACAAGGGAATAATAAAGCAAACCATAAACATTGTATAAAACTTGAACGTCACTACTTGTGGCTGTAAAAGGTGCACAGAAGACAGTCCATGAATCCATCTTCAGAGGGAAAGGCAGCAACATGCACCAGTCCCTCTTACCTCCCTTTTTGAATCAAGTCATTGGTTTAGAAGATGAATCCTCATTTGACAAAGGAAGTACCAGTAATTTGATTGGGCCGGAGTAGAGTGTCAAATCCTTCCTAAAGACGACTTGGTGAAAACTTAACCTCCTTGTTTTCACAGTGGTGTTGATTGTAAAGATATTCATTCTGAGTTCCTTGTCACACTCAGTATCAATCAATTCAAATGTAGAATCCATATGAATTGCGATGGGGTCATCATTCAAGAAGTTGAGTGGGGTTGTCCAGAAATGCTGCAGCTGATACTGTACAGGTGCCTCAGTGAGCTGGATTGAGGTCCGTAGGCACATAGTGTCATATCAGGATTGGAGAACCTTCTGATGCATTCTATGGTTACTGACCTACAAATAGAACTGTTTTGCTTGGTTGTGTATGTATCCCAACACCATTTTGTTATCTGTGTAAAAGAGAAAAAAAGTCTTTCATGTTTTTATAAGCTCAGCAATTTTAACAGCCAATACGGCTGTACCGAATTCAAGCCTAGGAATGGTATGTGCTGGTTTTGAGATCAGCTTGGCCTAACGAAGGACAAAACCCACACTGTCTCTTGGATATATAACTTTGAGGTAGTCTACCACAGCTATCGCTTCAATGGAACTATCAGAGAAAACCTGAATCTCTCTTCTGATGGCATTCGTTAGGAATGCTGATATTGAAGAGTGCTTTGTCTGAAGTTCTAGTGCTTTCAGGGACTCTTTCCGTGATTCCCATCTTTGTTGTTTCTGCTTTCTGCATGTAGCATGTGAGAGCTGTGGGCCAATCACAGCCCTCCAGGATCAAAAGCAAAGCTGTTTTGAATCAGATTGTTTCAGAACAGCTTTGTTATCCTTGTGATCATGTGATCTTCATTCCGCAGATGTAAGGAGGGGGTGCGCGCGCACCTGCCTATGTTGTTACAACACCAGCAGCGTAGGGGTACGTCGCTGGTCCTGTACCTGCCGCCCGTTTTGCAGTACAGTGCGGGTGGAGAACAGATATTTAAAGCGCATGTAACCCTAAACAGGAAATTTTCTTGTAGGAATCGTTTCTACCCCTAACATTGCCATTGTATTTTTTTTTTTCTGGGGGGGGTGGGACAGGTACTTAGTCTTGGCAGGCACCCACTCCCACTGGAATCGCCTAGGTGAGTCTGCTGGAAGTTCTCACCTTCCCCCCCCAACAGCCTGTTGTGACATGTCACAGTTCCCAGGAGGCTATGAGACCAATAACAGGGCACAGCATAATGCGTGCATGTGCAGTGTGAAGCTACATGGAGTCACAGCCAGCTTCCCACAGTAAACATGCCAGCGACCCGAAGACTGGCGAAGAAGTAGCCCTGGCGAGGACAGCGCTGGATTCCTGGACAGGTACATGTCCTTTTACTAAGTCAGCAGCTACAGCATTTTATTTCTCTCTTGTGATCCTCTTTAAAGGCACGGCCTTTGAGAACTCTTATAGGTAGCAATTGTTTGAGAGCACAGTCTAGTTGCAGAACCTCATGAAAAGGTTGAGAAAGACATGATGCAAACAATTTTAGACCATAACTGATTGACATTAACTATCAGTTATTTATCAGCCTACCCTCTGGGTACTCCGGTTTCCTCCCACACTCCAAAGACATGCTGGTAGGTTAAGTGGCTCCTGTCTAAATTGGCCCTAGTATGTGTATGTTTGAATGTGCGTTAAGGGCCTTAGATTGTATGCCCCTTGAGGGTTAGGAACTGATGTGACTGTACAATAAATGTATGTAAAGCACTGCGTAAATTGACGGCGCTATAGAAGTACCTGAAATAAATTAAATAAATAATATGGCAATGCAGGCAGCTTTCACTGGATAAATGTACAAATTGACTTGTAACTGTCCCATTAGAAAAAGAACATTGGACTATTGCTTTCTTGTCGGCTACTGTTATTAGATTGCAGGCATATACAGGCTTGCATGACAATGGCTGCACTGTCCTAAGCTGCTGTAAATCCAGGGTGATATCACATTTCAGTGTATTCCAGAGCTATAGATGATTTTTAGACTCAAGCAATAAAGGATGCTTTTGGCTGGGTTTTTTTTTTTGTTTTTCTTTTTTTTTTTATACTGTTCTGCTTCAGCGATCTAAGCACTAAAAGTGTGATCTCTGTGGCTGATCCATTTGTGAGGTAGCTTAACTAAGACTTCATGCACACTAGCCTTTTTTTTTTTTTTTTTTTTTTTTTTAAGCACAATAGCGGTTTTTAGTAGAGTTTAGAAGTGTCAGCATTGTATTAGCATTCTTACAGTACATGTTTGGGGCAAAAAAAAGCTGTTCGGAACGTGTTAAAAGCATTTAGCGTTTTTCTGCTGGAAAAACATTATAAAAAAACTCTAGATCCTAGATGCGGAAGCTCAAAACACTAATAGCCTAAAATAGTGTGCGTGGACACTTAGGATAACACGATTCTAGGAGCAATAAAAAAATGCTAATAGCTTCTAGAGTCTTAAAACAAATGCTAGTGTGCATGGAGCCTTAAAGTCTAGTAGCTTGGCAGGCAGCAACTTGGTCCAAATGGCATCCTACAGATTTGTAGAAATCTTTAATCAATAACTTGTGCAGATCTTCACAAATGAACATCAGATCAGTGTCTAGCTCCAGGATAATACAGCACATGTTGATAAATGGAGACTAAAGCATGAAGAAGGTTTGGACTAACTACATAGAGCTTCCTCTAGCTATGGAGTGAGGAAAGGACAAAATTACTTAAAGGCAGACAGACAAACAATGCATGTGTAATATAATAGTGGATACAATCTGCCAGTTTTTCAGAATTGCCTCCTTATGGTGCATATGCAAGGAACCATTTGCTTTAAATGTTGGTCTGCTGAGCTTTAGTACTAGAAGCATCTTTTGAGAATGCCTTTCTCCAGGGAACGCTTTTTTGGCAATTTTCTAGACACCTTTATCAAGGAAATCACAGGAAATGTGCCTTCATTTTTTTTGCGGTAAAAAAGGATAGTCTCATGCAGCTAAAGCCTCTGTTCCTGAAACTTAAGAGCTCCTTTTTTGTTTTTTAGGCTTTCAAATCAAGCCTGGAACCATGTTCCCTTGGGTGCTCAAATCCACAAAGTCTGGTAGCAGGTCATTACAATGAAGGGATGCCTTCACAGCCATCTGAACCCAAGTCATTTCAGATGCTTGGGTCTTGAAAATTGTCTTCAGGGCTACAAACTTGAATTTTTATTATACAGGATTTATATAGCGCCAATAGTATGCGCAGCACTTTACAAAATGAAGGTAGACATTACAGTTACAATACAATTTTGTACAAGAGGAAACAGAGGGCCCTGCTCATTAGAGCTTACAATCTAGGAGGAGGGGTTGAATGATACAAAAGGTAATAGCTGTGGGGGATGAGTAGATGGAGGAAATAAAAGGCAGTTTACTAGTTAGAAGCAGGATAGGCTTCTTTAAAGAGAACGGTTTTCAAGGATCGTCTAAAGGTGGATAGATTTGGAGATAGTGTGATCGATTGGGGTAGTGAGTTCCATAGAATGGGAGAAGCTTGGGAGAAGTCCTGGAGGCAAGCATGGGAGGTGGTGACATAGGAACTAGAGAGCAGAAGGTCGTGGGGTGGGGGGGCGGATGGAAGAGAGCAGTTTGGTAGATCTTTTGATATCCGGTTAGTGATGTAGCTGGGGAGAGTTGTGGATGGCTTTCTAAATTCATATTTTGAATTTTATTAGTTGGGCGAGTGGAAGCCAGTGGAGGGATTGGCAGAGAGAGGTAGCAGACACTGATCAGTTGGTAAGGTGGTTGAACCTGGCAGCAGTATTCATGATGGACTGGAGGGGGATAACCTATGTAAAGGTAAGCCAATGAGGAGGGAGTTGCAGTAGTCGAGGCAAGAGATAACCAGGGAGTGAATAAGAACTTTGTGGTATCATTGGTTAAAAAGGGGCATATTCTGGAGATGTTGCGGAGGTTGAGGCAGCATGTTTTGGACAGGAATTGGATGTGGGCCTGAAAGGATAGTTCAAAATCCCAGGGTTACCCGTAGCACTCTGGCATGCAGGGATGGGTTGATAGTGGTGCTATTGATCCTGACGGAGAAATCGGGGGTAGAGGCATGTAGGAGAGGAAATATTATGAGCTCAGTTTTGGATAGATTGAGTTTTAGGAAGTGATGTGACATCCAGTCTGATATGTCTGTTAGTAAATCGGTGATACGGGAGGAAACTGGTGGGGTGCGTTGAGTAGAGAGATTTGTGTGTCATCAGCATAGAAATGGTATTGGAAACCATTGGAAGCTATCTGCTGACCCAAGGAAGAGGATAGGAGAGATCCAAGGACAGAACCTTGGGGGATCCCAACAGTAAGAGGAGTAGGAGGGGAGGAGGTATTGTAAGTGACACTGAAGGTGCGGTGAGATAGGCAAGTTTCGAACCAACGGAGAGTACAGTCACGGAGACCAAGTAAATAGTTTTTTGAGGAGGAAGGGGTGGTGATCTGTGTAAAAGGCAGTGGAGAGGTCCAAGAGTAAGAGTATGGAATAGTGGCCATTCGTTTTAGCAGTTAGCAAGTAGTTTGTGAATTTTAGGAGAGCAGTTTCTGTGGAGTTTTGTGGGCGAAATCCAGACTGAAGGGGATCGAGAAGGTTCTTCTCAATAAGATGGCAGCTCTGCCAGTTGTAGACCAGACGTTCATGGAGTTCGGAGGCAAAAGGGAGTAATGAAAGAGGTCTTAAGTTGCTAAGATTGGTGGTGTCCAGTGAGGCCTTTTTAAGTATGGGGGTGACTAGCTCATGTTTTTACAGAGTTTAAGATGCCAGTAGAAAGGGAGAGATTGAAGATGTGAGTTAGCGTGAAGGATAGAGCCAGAGGGTGACCGTAGTATTTGCAAGGGGACAGGGTCCAGGGGACAGGTGGTTAGGTGGGCTTCAGAAAAAAGTTTACCAACCTCCTCCTATAGTAGCTGGGTTAAACAAGGGAAGTATAGATTGTGCAGGTGGACAAGGAGTGTAGGGTGAGGGAGTTACCTGTACAGTGGAGATCTCGTCACGATTTGTATCAATCTTATTTTTGAAGTGATTAGTGAACTCCTGGGCAGTGAGTTAGTGGGTGGAGGTAAAGGATGAAGTAGAGAGTTAAAGGTAGAAAAGAGTTGACGGGGATTGCATGAGATTGTGTTAATGAGAGTGATAAAATAGGTCTGTTTGGCAGTGTGGAGACAGGAGTTGTATTTTATAAGGGCAGATTTATATTGGTCGAAGTCCTGCTGGGTCTTAGTCCTGTGCCATAAACGCTTCCAGAGCATAGCTACGTTTTTTTTTTTGAGCCATCTGGTATTGTCTGTTTTCAGGGCTGTAGCAGTCGGGGCCTAATTCTGTGTGTAGTAAGGGGGTCCAATGTGTCCACGATGGATGACGGTGAACTGTTGTAGACTGAAGTGGCCAGGTTGCTGCAGGACAGGGCTGATATTTTGTCATAGAGACAATCTGTTGCTGAAAAAAGAGGGGTTAAGATAGCGAATGTTTCTACGGGTAACTTTGGTAGTTGGAAGCCAAGGAGAGAGTGAAGCTAATAAGGGAGTGATCAGAGAGAAGAAAAGGAAAGTCGGTGAGGTTGCAAGGAGTGCATAGGTAGGAGAATACAAGGTCGAGGCAGTTACCATTGGAGTGAGTAGAAGCCTGTGTCCATTGTTAGATCAAAGGAAGTGGTTAGGCTTAGGAGTTTAGAAGTAGCAGGAGTGTTAAGATTAACAGGGATGTTGAAGTCACCAAGAATGATTGTGGGAATTTCAGAAGAGAGAAAGTAAGGCAGCCAGACAGAGAAGTCATCAAGGAAACTTGATACCAGTCCAGGAGGCCGATAGATCACAGCAATTCTTAAAGAAACTGGAGAGAATAGATTAATAAAGTGAACTTCAAATGAGGAGAGGGACAGAGGGAGATGAATGAAGGACCTGAAAAGTGCTTTGTGGGGATAGGATTCTAACGCCACCTCCTTTCCGTCCACTAGGCCTGGGAGAGTGAGCCCAGAGGAGACCACCATGGGAGAGGGCGACAGGAGAGGGAAAGTCAGATTCATGAAACCAGGTTTCCGGAATTGCAAGCAGGTTAAAGGAATTTGTGATAAAAAGGTGATGGACAGAAGTGAGTTTGTTACAGAGCGGGCATTCCAAAGGTCACAGGAAAAGGGGAGGCTGGTTCTAGGAAGAAGAGGAATAGTAACCAGACTGTGTGGATTGCAGCCGCTGTTAGGGTGTATTGATCAACGGAAAAAGATGGTGCTCCAGGATTTAGGGAAATGTCTCCCAGATGTTAGGAGAAGCAGAAGGTAATATGGGAGTATGGCTTTTATGGAGGGGCAGGTCCCAGTGTCCTGGAGGTTTTATTAGTATGTGGGCTTAGAATTAGCAGGAGTTGAGTACAGTAATAAGGTGAAGAAAGGAGTGAGTGGGATTATATATAAACTGTGGGATGGAGGAGGGGGTGAAGGAGAGAGAGTTTGAAGAGAGGATACAGCTGTGAGAAGGAGTAGGGAGTGCATGTTAGAGTGGTGAGATGAAGAAGCAGTCTGGGTAAGAACTGGATGGGGAAACAGGTCACCTGTAGTCTGATTAGTATTTAAAGTTGTCTGCTGTGGTTTTTCGCTTTGTTCATTTGCTGACGTGCAGAACCGAAGTGCAATGCTCAATACTTAAGCCACAATCCATTTTTTTTTTTTTTTTTTTTTAAAGTCCGCAAACGTGCAACTATAACGAAAAAACCCGTAAGTGTTCACAAAAAAAGTGCAAAACGCCACACGAAAAAGTGCACTTAGGGGTGTTATTTTGTCCTACCCCTAAAGGGGCTGGACCGCTACCCTGATCCCCCGGGGCACGAAGCTCCTGACAGGGACAAGGTTCCCATTTGGTCCTCCTAGCCAAAAGGCCTGGTGGACCACCGTTCCTTGTGTCCAGCCGAAGCCAGACACCCAGTACTTGGTCAGGGGGCTCTCCCGAATAGAAAACCCCCCTAGGGATCCAGGGAGGAAGGAACCAAAAGGCCACACATCCTCCCCCTAGACTTCAGGGCAGGTCCGAGGATCCACACCCTCCTTCCTGTGGAAAACACACACAAAAGTAAGAAAAAGTGACAAAACGTGGGAGTGATAATAAATTAAATAAATAGAAAATAAAAAAAAGTGGACCGTGCCTAATTGTGCACAGACCAGGCCCTGAGGCCTGTAGCAAAAATTGCCCTGGTCCTAGCCAGAAGGCCTGGTCCTAAGGGCGCTTGTGAAAAACAGTGACCTTGTGCCATCTTCACACTGTGGGGTCCCACACCCAGGTGTCACTAGTGGCACCCCTGAGGGCGTCTACTCAGCGGGCACTGAGTTTGCGGACTTTTTACCTTCCCGACCCCTGGCCAGACAAGGTAGATCCGTCCAAATCAGGAGGCACTGGGTCCTTCCGGTCTTCTCGGGGGAATTACTCACGGGCCCCAGCTTCTACTCGTGGGCACCACGCTTTCTGTCCCCCCGGTATTAGCCTTCCAGACCCCCATCATACCAGTGAGGGTACTATACAACAGCCATCCCCGCAAAGCTAGTATGGCCGGGAGCACCCCCACTGGACACTGATAAGAACAGATACTACACTTGATCTTAGCCAAAAGGCTGAGAAGCGATAACCACATCCATACTTTAGCCAAGATAGTTGCCAATGCTACCCCTGGCTGTGCCTCCCCTAAGGAAGGCCTAAATTTATATTGAGTTGGGTGGGGCTATTGCCAATTAATCAGGAATGCATAGCAGAGAGGCAGGGCAAACTTCTCACACCAAAGGAGGACAATAGAGCAGGAGGGCAGAGTTGTAAAGATTAGGATCAGCTCATAAATTTGGTTAGACCATAAGAGCAAAATAAACACCACAGTAATATGGACAGTTAGCGATTTTGGAAGCAGTGAGAATTACCAATAAGAACACTGATAGTTATGAATCTGCTTCAGTTAGTGGTGGATTTTAAAAGCAGTATAGATTACCATATGGCATGGGTGGTAGTACAGATGAATATTGCTCGCAGACCTTTACCTGTGATGGGATAGAGAAGTTATTCAGATGATGCAGAGCTGAAGTGCAATGCTCAATACTTAAGCCATGATCAATACTTTATCCAAGATGATAGTTGTCAATGCTGCCCCTGGCTGTTACTTGCCTCCTCTCCACTTCATGTTGTCAAAATGGCCAGGGTCTCCCAGAAGTTTAGTAGATTTCCTCAGCAGGGAGAGCAATTTACTAGTTTCTATTCAAACCTGTTGACCCACTCAAAAGCAAAAGGAAGTATCTGTCCCTTACTGAATCTAAAGTTTCTCAAAGTTCTAAGGTTTCACATGGAATCTGCCCCATCAGTCATTACGTCCCTCCACCTGGGGGGTTTTCTGGCCTTGTGGACATCAAGGATGGATATTTCCATACGTCCATTTTCCTGAGGCATCTATACCACCTGCACTTTGCTGTGGGTGTAAGGCATTTGTGGCCTCTCCACTGCATCTCAGGTCTTCATAAAGATGCTAGCCACTATTTTTTGCTCTGCTTCGCTCTGAGCTTTCCCATTGTGGTCTATATGGCATGTCATGTCCAAGTACAGTTGGTGCAGGTTCTGTTAGCCCGCATCCTTTGGGACTGTTTAGACCCTAGAAATTGGTGCTGGAACCATCTCGTCACTTGGCATATCTGGAACTGCTCCAGGATTTGGTCCTGTCCAAGGTCTTCCTTCTACAGGAAAAGCTTCAGACTCTCCACTACCATGCTTGTCTCTACAGTGCAGAAGCTAACCAACCCTCCACTTTTGCAGAAAGGTTACAAAATGGGGCAGTCCCATATGTCAAGTGTCATGCTGGGCCATTGCAGCTCAACATTCTGGCAGCATGGGGCAGGCAGGCTCAGTTTCTGGACTGCTGCAGTTGCCTGACTCCTAAAACTGAGCTTTGTTTAGCTTGGTGGATAACAAGTCCAGCACAGGAAACGAGAGCCTCCTTCCTGATGGTGTCATAGGTTCTCACCATGGACGCCAGACAGGCTGGAGTGGAGTCCCTGACACTCAGTGCAAAGGACTGGGAGGCAAATGTTTCTGGTGACAATGTTCTGGAGTTCATAGTTATTCAGTTGTGCCCTAAACACTGGGTGACTCATCTGCAATGTCTCTTGACCTGGGTTCAGACATTGTCATTGCAGTGATGTACATCAGCCATTGGAGCCAGAGGTCTCATGGCTGAAAAAAAATGCAGTTTTGATCCACACTCAGACAGAAAGTCATGTTTCCAGCCCTGTCAATTTTCCATGTTCAGCATGCATCCAATGGACAGCTGGACTTCATCAGTGTTTGGACTCCACCGAGTGTTGTCTCTCCCCCCCCCCCCCCAAAGGTGGTACTCTGTTGAAGGTGGGGGACTTCAGATATCGACCTTCTGCCTTTCCTCCCCTGAAGCTCCCACTTCATTTGCTTTGCAATATCAAAATTAAGGGAATATGGTGATTTTGTATTGTACCGAACTGGCCCAGGTGACTGTATTTGGACCTCATCAGGCTCTTGGTAGATAATTGATGGGTTCTTCCAAATTGTTTGACCCTTCTGTCCCAGGGACTGGTTTACAGCCATTTTATTTGGTTGCTGGCTTTAACGGCTTGGCTGTTGAAATCCAGGACCTGAGAATTACATTGTTAAAGGCTAGGAAGTGAGCATCTAGCAAAGTCTACCATCCTATCTGGAAAGCATATTTTTCATGGATCAATATCTGGCCTCGATTACCATCATGAGTCAAATCTCAGCCATAGTAATTCTTTTGGTTCTCACTTCCCTTTTGAAGGCCTTTGTGTTCTTCCTGTATGCTCCCCATTCTCTTTTGGATCCTAACCTGGTTCTTCATTTGAAGTTACTGAGGATTTTATTATTTTTTTTTTTTTTAATCTATCCTTACTGACAAGTTTGCCTTTCTTGTCACCATCACCTCTGAGGTGAGTTTCTGATTTGTCAGCCTTGACCTGTAAAGAATCCTTTATTGTTGTACATAAGGGCAAGGTTGTTTGGAAGCCCAGAGCCTCTTTCATTCTCAGTGTGGTTTCTTCTTTTCACCCTAACCAAGACATTGTTCTTCCTATTCTGTCCTGTTTCTAAACCTGCTAAAAAGATTTTCCTCAGTTGTCTGGATGTGGTGCGTGTTTCTCAACTTCATCTCTCCGCTACAGCTTCATTTTGTCATGTCAGTCCTCATTAGTCCTAATGATCCCCTAACACTAAGCCCTGTGGGCGTGGTGAAGGCGTGGCCTGGAAGGAGTTTGGTCAAAGCCACTCTTACTCCTCTCTTCACCTGGGCTGTTTTTTTGGAGTGTGTCCTTTCATCCTCTTTAAAAAAAAAAAAAAAAAAAAAAAGTAGCAATTATATTAGTTTTAACAAAGAATAGCTCATGGAAAGGAATAGAATTGAACTAATAGTAAATTAGATTTTGATTTGGCCAATATCTTGAATTTCCACTAAACTTATTTTGACGGATGTAACAAATGCTATATAACAATGCTTCATCTGTGTCAAAAAAAAGATCCTCTGATACAGTTACTATTAAAAAGTGGTTAACATTTGTTTCAGCAATGCAGTACCAGCTGCTTCAATCTGCATAAAATAAAATGGACAATAACTTCAAGACCAGTGAGCTTTAAAAGTAGTTAACCTTGATAGAGGAAACAGGTGTTAATATAATAATACAACAGTTAAAAGATCTCTAGAAATCTGGAGGCGATAGATGTGTTTACATTTTGAGAGCAATGATGTGCAGCTGACTTTAACCTGTCACTCAGTGTTTGCTAAAGAAGGCTCGATGCTACTGTATGCTTCATTGAAATCCAGAGAGAGAATGAACTGCAGGAGATTCTCACCTCAGGACCAGTGCTATAAGCTAAATACCCTTCAACTCTCCATACACTAAATTTGCTCAGTACATTTATATTCTTAAACATTTTCTTCCTAAAGGTGAACTTCAGGTAACGTCGATGTATACATTGAAATAAATCATTGTGTATTTTTGAATAGCCCTAGTATCTGAATCCATAATTTTATCAGTGATCATCCTGCTGTACTGGGCATTACCAGATGGCAAGGGAAGGCACTAAACCTCATTCAGGTTTTGCTTCAGTGCACAATGATGTGACAGTATGAGAAAGCGTGTTCTTTCCATCCTTCATTGTCCAAATGGTACAGGGCTATGTGGTGTTAACCAAGCTGTACTGATGCGGAGGAGTTGGAGAACCTGTCTGTGATTTCTGATTCAGTATCATAATTCATAAAAGTGGATGCACAGAACTGCAATTTTGCAGGCAAAATAGTGTATATATATATATGGGATCGAAAGTTTGGGCACCCCAGCTACATATTTGTATTAATGTGCATAAAGAAACCAAGGAAAGATGGAAAAATCTCCAAAAAGCATCAAATTACAGATTAGACATTCTTATAATATGTCAACAAAAGTTAGATTTTATTTCCATCATTTACACTTTCAAAATAACAGAAAACAAAAAAATGGCGTCTGCAAAAGTTTGGGCACCCTGCAGAGTTAATATCTTGTACTGCCCCCTTTGGCAAGTATCACAGTTTGTAAACACTTTTTGTAGCCAGCCAAGAGTCTTTCAATACTTGTTTGAGGTATCTTTGCCCATTCTTCCTTACAAAAGTCTTCCAGTTCTTTGAAAATCTATGGATAGACCTTAAAAGAGCAGTGCGTGACAGACAGCCCAGAAATCTCAATTATGTTGAGGTCAGGAGATTGTGAAGGCCATGGCAAAACCTTCAGTTTACGCCTCTTGATGTAATCCCCCGTGGATTTCGAGGTATGTTTAGGATCATTATCCATTTGTAGAAGCCATCCTCTCTTTAACTTCAGCTTTTTCACAGATGGCATCAAGTTACCATCCAAAATTTGCTGAAATTTTATTGAATCCATTTTTCCTTCTACTCGTGAGATGTTCCCTGTGCCACTGGCTGCAACACAACCCCAAAGCATGATTGATCCAACCCCATGCTTAACAGTTGGACAGAGGTTCTTTTCATTAAATTCTGTGCCCCTTCTTCTCCAAACGTACCTTTGCTCATTCCGGCCAAAAAGTTCAATTTTAACCTCATCGGTCCACAGAACTTGTTTCCAAAATGCATCAGGCTTGTCTATATGTTCATTTGCAAAGTTCAAACGATGATTTTTGTGGTGAAGACGTAGAAGAGGTTTTCTTCTGATGACTCTTCCATGAAGACCATATTTGTACAAGTATCTCTTTATAGTGGAATAGTGTACCACAACTCCAGTGTCTGCCAGATCTTTCTGGAGGGATCGTGCAGTCAAACGTGGGTTTTGAATTGTTTTTCTCACAATCCTGCGAGCTGTTCTGTCTGACATTTTTCTTAGTCTTCCAGATGTTGCTTTAACTTCCACTGTTCCTGATGACTGCCATTTCTTAATTACATTCCGAACAGAGGATATTGACATCTGAAAATGCTTTGCTATCTTCTTATAGCCTTCTCCAGTTTTGTGAGCGTCAACTATTTTCAGTTTCAGTTTTCTAGACAACTGCTTAGAAGAACCCATGGTGCTGATTTTTGGGGCAAGGTCAGATGAGTCTGGGCATTTAAAACCTTTGAGCTTGACATCACCTGGTCTTCCCAGACGATGATTGAGAACAATCCATGACACTGGCAGGTCTCAGCTTGGCAAAGGGGGCAGTGCGTGCTATAAATTCTGCAGGGTGCCCAAACTTTTGCAGATGCCATTTTTTGTTTTCTGTTATTTTGAAAGCGTAAATGATGGAAATAAAATCTAACTTTTGTTGACATATTATAAGAATGTCTAATCTGTAATTTGATGCCTTTTGGAGATTTTTCCATCTTTCCGTGGCTTCTTTATGCACATTAATACAAATGTTTAGCTGGGGAGCCCAAACTTTCGATCCCCACTGTGTGTGTATGTGTATATATGTGTGTGTGTATGTATGTATGTATGTGTGTGTGTGTGTGTGTGTGTGTGTATGTATATATATGTGTATATATATAATTTATTTATTTCAACTCTGTATTTAACTGATGGCTTAAAATCAGTTTTGAGATTTTTTGTATTAGGCCCTTTCTCACAAAGGGTTTGATCAGGTCTGCCTGTCAGTTTTTCAGGTGGACCTGATCAGGCTGGTCTATTCAACCTTACATACTGATGGATTGGTGGGTGTAAACGACTTGTGTCTGTTTTATACCCGCCTACCTTTTGCTAAAAAAAAAAAAAAAAAACGGTCCTGCTCCTTCTAGGCCGATCGGAAGGCAGTTGGATGTAAACACAGTGGAGTCAGTTTACTTCTGGCCACCCATATAGCAGAGCGGGTCTTTGTCTGCTCTGCATAAACTAAGCAGGCACGGACCTGTCATCCACCTGCTCTGATCATCAGACATATCCCCTGCTGATCAAAACTGAGTCTGCCCTGTGTGAAAGGGGCCTTGCTGTATAAACAGATAAAAAGACATAGCATTTAGGAGCCTGCAAGACAAATAAAAAGCACTGAAGCCAAATGTCTAGAAAAGTTTTCCTCTAATAAGGTTGTTTTGAGTTACTGAACTATAACAAGTATGCAGATTCAGCTTTGCTGTGTTCCTGGAGAGATGTCTTATGTCAGAAAGGAGACCTGCTGTTTGATTATCCTCAGGAAGCAGCTATTCTGTAAGTCGCGCTGCTTTTTAGTTCCAGGGCAGTCATTTTCTGAACTGGTATAGCTTAATTGCCCTAGAATTGGCATACAAGCCTTGGTCTGGTTGCTTTTCTCAGTACTGTCTGTATTCATATTGCCAAATATTTTGTTTTTGTAACGTTTTTTTTTTTTTTCCTTTCTAATTGTGAGTTTAACCTATTATTCAATACAGGTGGAATGTTGCAGGCATTCAAGGATCCCTGTTCAGTCTGTTTGTAGAGCCAATTTACTTCTCCAGCATTATCCTGGGCAGCCTGTATCATGGGGATCATCTCTCAAGAGCCGTGTACCAGAGGATAGCCGATATAGAAGACTTACCATCATTTTATAGCCTCAACAAACCATTACTGAGTGGTAGGTTTGAATCCCTTCTATATACAGACATAGTATTTATAGATTGCAACTCTGCTGAAAAAAATAAATGGTGGTTACATCTCCGGGCAGATATTCTTAAAGCCTAATTTCAGCCAATGTGTTGATTTGAGATTTGAGTTGGAATATGTGGAGAGCAGGTACATTTTTGGAGATTTGGGGGAGGGGGTGGTTCTGTCATCAATAGGGATAGAAAGGCACAGACAGTTATTTCACCACACTGCCTAAAATGTTTTGGTGTCCCCAATGGTAAAGTCTCACATCTTCCATTAGGATGGGAAGTCAGGTCGTGTGAAAAATCTCAGCAATAGGGACCACAGTTGGTACTGTCATACTGGCCTTGTGGGGCAGAACTACTAAGGTTATTTTGCTGCTACGGAGTCCCTGGGAAATAATCACACATTATTGTCCAGCCACAACTAAAATATTATTTTGGTTGACCAACAAAAAGTGGTTTGCCCTGATAAAAAGATCTTGTCAAACACCAAACCCAGTGTTAGTTATATATCAGTAGATCAATGTTGTTAAAGTAATACTCGAGGCAAATTTTTGTTTCCATTTTGGATAAAGTAAGGGAGTTTTATAACCCCTGTCATATTTTTTTTTTTCTTTGCTATTTGTGTCCAATTAGGGAGATTTCCTGTCCCATAGCTAAAATGAGGGAGTCCCTGGTTGTCACCAGATCTAGTACCCCCAAAATTTGGGGGGTTTGTTTTGCTTTCAGTCTCGGTGAGCATGGTAAACAGTTACCTCATTCCAAACCCAAGAGGCTAATCCTACCACTATAATCTTATAGCACAATGTATAAACACTCTCCACTTAAAGAATATGTAGATCACTATGAAAAGGTAGGGATTTTATCCCATGTACAGTAGATCACTCAGCAGCAACAGACATTTTAGCTAAACAGATAACAGTAGCTCTCTGTTATACATTTTATATAACAAACACTTTAGTAATCCTTTGAGCTACATATTCCGCTAAAGACATTGGCCAGTTCCTTAAATGACCAATTGTATGTTGATGATCTGGATGTAAAGCACCTGAACTGGTTCCCAATTCCTTGGGGTGCTTATTAACCAGAGGGAGATGCATTGCCACACCCAGCAAGTCTCCAGCAGTATCTGACACAAAAATCCATAGCCTTTATGTGATTTACGCTCTGATCTCAGGGATTAATCCCTATATCGCCATGGTTTGTACACTCTACGATTATGGCGGTAGGATTAGTCTTTTGGATTTGGAATGATGTAACTTTTGAGTAAAATGTAATGATCTGATACAAGAGTTTGATGTAGGGAGAAAGCGAGTACTTAGAACATTTTTTTTCAGTTTGACTTCTCTTTCCAGATAACGCCTTAGCAGCCTTTACCTTCTCTTTCCATCCCCCCCCCCCCCCCCCCCAAACAAAATCTCAAAAAGATGACTTTGTTTCCTTAGGTATTAGCAATGCTGAAGCCCGCCAGCCAGGAAAAGCTCCAAGTTTTAGTGTGAACTGGACAGTGGGAGATACTGGTCTTGAAGTAATTAATGCTACTACTGGCAAGGATGAGATGGGTCGAGCATCTCGTTTGTGTAAACATGCTCTGTACAGTCGGTGGATGCGTCTTTATGCAAAGGTGTGTATTGGGGTTTTTTTTTTTGTTTGTTTTTTTCGTGGGGTTTTTTTTTTAATTTTTAAATGTTCACTGATTTAACCACCTTCCACCTGCCCTATAGTACAATCACAGGCGAAAGGTGGTTCTCTCGTTCTGATAGGACGTCATATGACGTCCTACCATTCTCACTGCGCATGCGCGGGTCAGGGAGCGCACAGCGATCGCCGGTGCGCTGTGTCCCTCGGACAAAGCGGATCAGAGCCGAAGATGTCGGCTCGGTCATGTGATCAGCTGTGTCCAATCACAGCTGATCACATGTAAACACGGAAATGCCAGTTATCGGCATTTCTCCCCTCTCGAGCTGTCAGCGTGACATCCTGGTATTACCATTGGTTAAAGTGATTGTACACTGGCAAGCTTTTGAGAACATGCCTTGTGTTGCATGTGCCATTATAACACACTTGAACAGGTGAAAAGTTGTTTAGCGAATGAGCTGCCTTTGCAGAGATTTGAATCCCGGCACACTTCTTATATACATGCCCATGAGGTTTCAATGCCAGTACATGCCTGAACCCTGCTGACATAATTTTGGTTGGGTTGTTTTATGTTTGATATGGTTCTTTGGGTCTCACATGATCCATTTTAAGGCTAACCGTGAAGGATGGACATAGACAATTTAGATAATCCTTTACCTGATTCATATCACATATTGGATTGTATATTAATAGAAAGGGTTCACAAGAACTGATTAATGATGGTTTTATGTTCACAGCTTTCTTCCAACTTGAGAACAAAGATTGGAAAACCGAACTTGTATTATGACACCAAGCAGTCGGCCTCAGAATACCAAGCAGCAAAAGAATGCGTTTTCAAAGCCTTTCAAAAGGCTGGACTGGGAGCCTGGGTCAAGAAGCCTATAGAACAAGACCAGTTTCCTCTTACTGTTTAAACCCATGAACATGTTTTAATTTCTGTAACAAGGCAGAGGTATATGGACACTATTTGAGAACCTAGTTATGATTTCCTTGTATCTCTGATGTGCCAATCATCCTCAACTGCTTTTTTTTAACCTCCCTTTTTCCTATATCAATAACTTTTAGGTCATTCCAAGATTGTTTTATAGAGTCTGGAAAAGTGTCGATTTTATTTATTCCTTAGTGACCAAAGGCAGTATATATTTTTGTTTTTGTAAACACCTGCCTCAGTTCTTATTTTAAGTAAACTGTATCTTCAGCTGGATATCTATCACCTCTGTAAATTGTATATAATTAAAACCGCACCAGTGTGCTAAACGGGCAGCTGAGATGAACTAGGAAAAGTGATTATTTTGATTTGTTTTTGTTTCAGATGTAATTGATAGTGGTTTTACACTGTACTTTTGAAGTTCGGAGTATTTCATTAGCTTTTTTTTTCTTCCCTGTCCTCTGGTTTGTGAATTTTAGCCTGCTGTTGACACCAACGTAGCCAGCAATACTCAATTTTGGGTTGGTAACTTCCTGTTCTACCTCTCCCAGAAGTGAGGGAGTCAGTATATAGTACCCTTCCTCCTATAGTAAAAGGGTTTAAAACCAGCTGCTGAACATTTAGTGTCCTGTGTGTCTATTTATTAATGTGTGGCTTATGATTTTATTACTCCACTTTACACATGTTGTGAAGTTATATTTTAACCATTGCTAACTGGAACACATCTATATTTGTATTTTCCTTGATCTCTAGACTGTGGTTGTAAAGCAGAGTCTACATAGATGTAGCCTGTTTTCTGGAAGTGCAGCCAGTGTGTACAGACTAAAGAAATTCCTATTTCATGCAAAGGTGTTAAACCAACCTGATACAGAAAGCTATTAGTTGGAAAGGCACATCACATTTGTATGTTTTGTGATGTCCTTTTACCAAAGCATTTTGCTTTGCTAAACTGTAGTGTAAAATTAAATGAGGTGTCTGCTTATTAAGCATGCTATTACCACTTAAAGTATGTATATATTGACTTGAGAAACTGGCATATAGGATCTAGGTCTCATCGCTAATTTGACCATGTCTATATAGCAGGTGTCTCTGTTGTGGTCAGTTTATGCTGTACCTGTTTCCTCTAGCTATGTCCAATATGGATGAATCCATAATTGCCTTTTGTTTTCACTTTGGAGCAGGCAAGCATGGATAGGTTGATGTTGTACAGCTAATAGATGTTAGATAGCCAGCAACTGTTCTTATTCCACTTTATCCTGGTTAAATGAGAATAAACTGTTCAGACATAACTGGTAGAATCTCACTGCGCACAAATATCTTAATGGCTCATGCTTCATATAAAAGGCTCTAACCTTGTGAGCAACTTTATGAACCACAGCACATTAAGCAGCTCATTGTGTTTCAGCAAGTGAGGTCTGTTTTGGCGATGTCTAACACTATGAAATATATAACTTATGCCAGTCAATTGCTTCAATGCCTGCTGGTCACAGTTCTTACAATTTACAATGCATTCCCATCCTTTTTGTGAATGGTTATGTCCTCTGTTAAATAGAACATGAAGGCCAAGTCATCTACAGCTCTAATGCAATCCCTTCCTATCATCTTGTAGGTGTAGCAGTTTCTCAGTGTGTGTGCCCATCTGCTGCACATTGTACTTGGAACAATCAGAATAAACATTTGAAGGTTGTACAAAATAAAGCAGGGACTGTTTTTGTATATATAAAAAATATATCTATACCTTAAGCTGGTATGTGGTCATTTTTTAAATAATTTTTTACACTAAATTGGACTATAAAAACAAGTGTGTATTCACTTCATATTTATAGTGTGAGCATGCTAATTGCATATCCTTAATTGTATAAGAAGTAAGAAGGTTTTAGCGGGAATGTGAATGCTGAGGCTTCATTCAGCCAAGTCATGTGTTGAATGCAGATAGTTTTACCTGTTTAAATATTTTTTAAAAAGTCAACATTTAAAGCTGAACTAAACACATCAATTTCAGTTTCCCAAAATGGTTATATTTGAGGCATGGTGTGAAAACTTGTCACAAGTGCTTGTGCTCTCAGCCGAACTATCATGCCTTCTGACTGGTGTCATTACTCACCACATGTGCAGTACTACAACAGCTACAGATAAAAAAGAGGCTAAGGCAGTCCCATGACTGTAAAAGGTAGTAGGTTTTAATTCTGTTTTTAAATCTCCATTCAAACAGTGCCTGCAGATCAAAATAATTTACTTTAACCACTTCTTGTCTGCCCTATAGCAGAAGTACTACTACAGGGCGGCATATGTGTGTAATATCACGTGTGTGTATATACGTGACTTTGCATTTGCTGCTGCTGCTGTCAATCTCCAGGTCCCGGCCAGTGATTACTTGCCGGTGCCTGGTGATTGCGGAGCATCTCCAACTGGGGAGAGAACTGTTTAGTAAACAAAACAGTTCTCTCCCCTGTCAGCTCCTGCACACTGCTTTGCATGGCTGTGCACAGCCATGCAAAGCAGTGTGCTTACAGTAAAGCACACAAACAGCCCCTAGTAAAAGAGCACATTGCTAACCCTTTGATCACCCCACATGTTAACCCCTTCCTGCCCAGTGCCATTAGTACAGTGTCAGTGCTTTTTATTAGCACTGATCACTGTATTGGTGTCACTGGGGATGTCAGTGACACCAAGTCAGTTACCCTCAGTGTCAAAATGCCCGCCGCAGTCCCACTATACGTTGCTGATCACCGGCATTCCTAGTAAAATTAAAAAAAAAAAAAAAATCCCAGTATATATACTGCCATTTGTAAACTCTGTAACGTTCACATAAACCAATTAATTTACATATATTGGGATATTTTTTTTTTTTTTTTTTTAGCAAAGACATGTCACAAATGTAGGCCAAAATGTATTCTGCTACAACTTTGATTTTTTTTTACTCAACATGTTTAATAGCAAAAATCAATATTATTATTATTTTTTTTTTTTTTAATTATACCATAAAAAAAAAAACCACACAGGCGATCAAATACCACTGAAAGAAAGCTATTCGTGGGGGAAAAAAACGTAAATTTCATTTGGGTGCAGTGTTGCTGGACTGTGCAATTGTCAGTTAACGTAACGCCATAATGCAAAATGCATGGTCAGGAAGCGGGGGGGGGGGGGGTAAATCCTCAGAAGGGCAAGTGGTTAACAAATGATGCATAACATTTACATGGTGTATTCATCCTTATAATCTAAATATGAGTATACTTACTTATCACATGGAAAAAGTTTACAACTACAAGACTTACAATTAGATTTGGGTGTTCTAGTTTAGGTTCCAATAATAAACACCACTTCCTGTCTTGTTTCTCATGTCGGACCTCCAGGGTCTGGTGCTTTTTGCTTTTGACATGTGTGGTGTCGTCATGCCAAGATCAAGAGCTCACCAATCCCTCAGAAAAAAGATGTGTGCTGGTGAGTCTGGCAAGTAATTTTAAAACAACAAATATCAAAACACTTAAATTTAGTGCTCAATGGTTGTTGCTAAAAGTCTCCAAGAACCTCAAAACTTAACTCTGGGAATTGCAGGTAATTGTGGCAACAGTTGATGTCCGAATGTAAGCATCTACAATTGGAAAGAGATTGCACCTATTTAACCTACAGTGAGTGTCCCAGGATAAAGCTTTTGTTGTCTAAAACAGTGTTTCTCGAGCTTTTTTCAGTCAAGGCACTTTTTACAATTATGGACAGTACCAAGGCACCCTTAAAATTATGGACAGTTTTGAGACACCCCATTCTAAAATTAGAAAAACTATTCTAATAGTTTTGTAAAATGCAGCAACATCCACACATGTAGGACACCCAACATTAGAGGTGATTTATTTTTCCAAAGAAAATACACTTTTGCATACTGGTACTGAGTAGTATTCCATTGTTTTCTCTTCTCCATCAGTTTTTTTTTTCCTCAATCACTGAATAATGTGACACCAGCACTGATGGAGATGGGCAGGGGGAGGGTCAAACTAGGATGCTGTGCAGGCAACTGACATCCTCATCAACTGATGTCATTGGCTATCAGGAAGCCGGCGGCTAGAAGGTTGTAATTGTGCACAATGAAAACCTGTGGCCTTTGTGTAACTAAAAGGCAGGCTTGTTCCACCCACTGGCTTGTATACAAGTTTTGAGCAATTTTTAAACATTTTGCCAAGGCACCCCTGAAGAAAACTCAAGGCACCCTGGTTGAGAAAGGCTTGTTGAAAACATTAGAGCAATACTATACTCTGCCATTAAACATATAGGCAAAGACCAGGTTTTCTAGAACAAGTGCTGTGAATTGATAAATCAAAGATTGTTGTTTGGCCACAGTAAAAGTAGACATGCTTGGTGCAAGCTGAAGTCTGCATTTAAAAAGAAACGTGTATTCACTGGAAAGGTCAGTGGGGGGAAAGTTGTGATTTGGGGTTGCGTTATTGCTTTAGAGCCTAGGAAGCTTGCAATCAACATGATGATCTGAAGCACACTAGCAAGTCCAGCAATGAATACCTCTGGAAAAAAAATAATACAGGTGTATGAGCAGCTCTACAGTGATATGATAGCTGGAGTTCCTGGTTCTGGGACATTGTCATATGACGTCCTCCCAGTCGCACCTCCTGTGTCCACTGATGACCGATCGGTGTATGAGGCTGGACCTGGTGTTATGTGATTGCTGTGACCAATCACATCACTTGTACAAAATGAGTGGCTTTCATTCCTAGGCCATCATTGCGTACTATTGTGATCTATTGATTGGTCAGACAGGGTTAATCAATGTGCACTGTACCATGTGATAGCTGTGGACAGTTATAGCTATAAGAATAGTACACGCTGGCTATGAATGGATGTCTTTCATAAAAATGATTGCTTATAAAACAGTGATTATCACGGTTATAAGCAGTGCTAAAAGGAAAAAAAAAAATCCTGATTACCTCCCTAGAGTAGTACAGTGTCACTATGGTAAAACTGCACTGCCCTGATCACAGTATGTAACAAAGAAAAAAAAAATAATGTTAAATTGAAAATATTTACTTTTGTTTTACTGCATGCTCTCAGCTGTCAGCGTCCCTGATCACAGCCACACCAGTCATATGATGATGCTGTACTGCCCTTGTGACAGTATGTTTAAAAAAATTTATATATATGAAAAAAATTGTGTTAATTTATGAACAGCTGTGATGAAAAAAAATAGCATCTTTAAAAAAAAACCCACCATGTGTCTCAATAAATACCTTTTTAGGGCATCAATGTTCCAAAAAGGGTAATTTTCACTGTTCTGGCATTTTAGTGCCTCAAGAAATGAGAGATCTTCCAGTACATCAAGACTGATCAATTTTCAGATATATATCCTATAGTTTGCAGACTCTACAGGTTTCACACAGACTAAATAATATACACCGATTTGGGTTATTTTTACCAAAGAAATGTAGCAGAATACATTTTGGTCTAAATTTATGAAGAAAGATTATTATTTTGCAACATTTATAACAGAGACAAAGAAAAAATTTTTTTGTTATATAAAAACAAAATACAGAAAATTTTGTGGGAAAAAAACTGGTGATTAAATGCCACCAAAATAAAGCACAATTTGGCAGTAGCGGATGTTTGTTGAGAGGCACATTCACTGCTATATAAGTTTTTTTTTCTTTGTCTACTAAAAAAAAAAGTTAAATATGAATTGCTAAAAAACAAAACAGAAATAAATTAATTGGTTCTATTTTCACTTCTAAGGGGAAGAAAAGAGGTAATTGAGTTGATTAAGGTTAACGATGGGTTGGTTATTAGTTTGCATAGGAACACATTTTACAAAAAAACTTAGTTTCTACTTGTAAGGTTGCTTTACCTGATGACTTATGCAGGTCAAAGGTCATCCCTTTGTGCTTCATTTGAATATGACAGCGTAAACCAGGGGTAGGCAACCTTTTTGAGCATGGTGTGCCGAAAAATGTTTTTGAAGAAATTGAGAGTACCAGTTATATAAAAAAAATTTAACTTTACACACAATCATGAAAAATGAATTTTTATACAGTAAATGCTGTAAACTATTTGAAGTTGTAAGAAAACATTGAGCTTTTAAGGATGGTAAATGGTAACTTGCCCTATTTCCAGAACACATGTGCTGTGAGGCAAGTATGGTAAGGTTGAAATAATTGTCAACCGAGGACTTAATATACAGTTGGAAATGAAGTGTGAGGTGATATTGGTCACCCTAATAAAGTTCTCGCAGATCAAACACAATCTCTGCACCTTCAGACCCTAAATCAGCCCTCATTCCTGAACCCTCCCATCTCAGATCACCCTACTACCTGCAACTTCACACCTCTGTTCACTCCAAATCCTGCACTTTTGCATCCCAAATAAGACCCAAATCATGTTTCTGCATATTCACATCCCAGACCGCCCCAATTCCACTTTCCTCAGGCCTCAAATCAGCTCCAATTCCTTCACCTCCACATTTCAGATTAGCTCCAATTCCTGCACTTTCACACCTCAGATCACCCCAATTCCTACACCTCCGGACCTCAGATCAGCTTCAATTCCTGCATCTCCAACCCTCAGATCAGCTCCAAATCCTGCATCTATAGGCCTCAGATCACCCCAATTCCTGCACCTTGACCCATCAGATCACCCCAATGTCTACTTTTACACCCCAGTTCCTGTACTTTCACAAACCAGATCAGCTCCAAATTCTGCACCTTCACACTTTAGGTCTGTCCCAATTTCGGCACCTTCACATCTAAGCTCACTCCAATTACTGCAACTTCACACTCCAGTCCCCAGTGACAATTCTTGTGCCTTTAGGCCTCAGATTAGCCCCAGTTCCTGAACCCCCAGAACTCTGATCACAATTTCTGCACCTTCACAACTCTGATCACCCTAATTCTGCACCTCCAGATCTCAGATCATCCCCAATTCTCACTCCTCCCAGCCTCAGATCAGCCCCAGTTTGTGCATATTCATACCTTAGATCACTCCAATCCCTGCACCTTTTACACCTCAGGCCAGTCCCAATAGCTGCACCTTCACACTTCAGGTTACCCCAATTTGTGCACCTCTGAAATCAGGATACCCAAATTCCTGCATTTTTACAACCTAAGTCAGCTCCAAGTCAATTCCTGTTACTTTCGCAAATACCTGCATCTTTACACTTCTGATCATCTCCAATTCCTGCACCCTTACAGCTCATATTACCCCGATTCCTTCAGCTCAGCCCCAATTCCTGCACCTCCAGACCTCAGCTCAGCCCCAATTCCTGCATCTCCAAGCACAGATCAGCCCCAATTCCTGTACCTTTATACCTCAGATAACCCCAATTCCTGCACCTTCACACCTCCGCTAGCCCCAATTCCTGCACCTCCAGACCTCAGATCAGCCCCAATTCCTGCTCCTTTTGTACCTATCAACCAAATTCCTGAGTTTTTAACAACCTATATCAGCCCCAATTCCTGTTCCTTCAGGCCTCAGATTAGTCCTGATTCCTGCATTTTCGTACCTCAGATCTTCCAAATACCTGCACCTTTACACCTCTGATCATCTCCTATTCCTGCACCCTTACAGCTCATATCACCCCAATTACCGCACCTTCAAACTTCAGCTCACCCTAAGTCCTGCACTTTCACAGCTCAGATCACCCCCATTCTTGCACCTTCAATCAGCTAATTAATGTGCTTTCACACCTCAGCCCACCCAATTCCTGCACTTGTTACTCAGAAGAGTTTGCTGTGAAAGGGGTTAATATCAATTTGAAGATAAAGCTCTCCGGCTATATCCCCTCCAAACTGAGCCAGGTGGACATTGAGGGAGAGAAATGTTTGAAGTGAGGGCTGGCACACTGATTGTTAACCTGAGCAGGCTCATGGCCAGGCTTTTACTAACAGGTTTATACTTACCTGATCTGTGCAATTCCATTGCACAGAGTGGCCCTGAACCTCCTTTTCTCGGGTCCCCCACCAGTGCTCCTCCTCTTCTCTTTGTGCCATTTCTTATGGTGGCACACCTGCATGCTTAATCCCAAGCTCTGCTGCCTGTGTCCATTGACACGGACAGCTAGGCTCAGCCCCGTCCCCCCCTTTCTTGTCACAAGATTTGATTGACAGCAGTGGGAACCAATAGCTCCCCGCTGCTCTCTGCCAAGCCTGTGAGAGTGGGCAGAAGAGAGTGCACAGTGCAGGATCAAGCAAGGGCTTAAGTGAGTGTTGGGGGGGGGGCAATATATCAACCAAAGCATTTTTTTTTTTTTTTACCTTAATGCAAGGAATGCATGAAGGTAAAAAATGTTTAGGCTTTAGCAACATTTGAAATACAGTTTGGAACAACTTGACAGAGAAAATGGGGTAAAGTATCTAGGATTCACACCCCATTGTCATTTTCTTACCTCTTTGGAAAGCGTGTATCACAAGACTTCTGCAAACAATCAGGGAGCTTGGCCTATGGTCACCTGAGCTCTGGCAGGGCATTCTGATTGGTTGTAAAAAGCCAGTACCACTCTCCCTTCTACGGGTCAGAGAGGAGATCCTTCTTATCTCCCTACCAGCACCTTGGAGAGATTTACTAAAACTGGGGAGTGCAAAACCTTCCATGTTTTATTGTCAAATCTTAACTAAAGCTGAAGTTAGAAGCAGATTGGCTACCATGTACAACCGCACCAGATTCTGAATGCTGCAGTTTTAGTGACTCTCCTCCATTAGCTCCCTGCCTGCAGATTCAGAGTTAAATAGAAGTTTTTCCACTCTTCTCTTATAAGCAGAGTGAGTCAGTGGGAGATCCTTCCCACCTCCCCCCCAGCACACAGAGCGATCTACTAATGTGGACGGGGTGATTAGGGTGTGCCCAGGCATACCTGGCATACTCTTTGCACATGACCTTGCTAAAACTAAAATATGCACCGTAATGCAATCATTAGGAGTGTCAAGCTAAATGTCATTTTGCACATTCACTTTTCCGTGTTTTTTCCTCTGCTGTCCCTGCAGGGTAGGTTCTGTCCGGCACCCAGACAGTTACATAAATTGTTTTCCTGTCGACCTTCTCTCACTATTGACATTTGCTGATATTTTTTAGCTAAGCTGCTTAACTCTCAGTCTGGTGTAAAAACAGATATTGGGTCTTTGAACTCTTTATGAATACTGAATAGATAACAACAAGGCTGCCTGTTTGGGGCTGTAAGTCTATTTGTGCACATATACAATTTTATAAAAGGGCAGAAATGTTTTTATCGCCCACATTAACCTGACCTAATGTTAATGTCACTGTAATATTATCCTCACAGGCTTCATTGGACCAATGTTATACAAGTGGTTCTTGTTAAAACAGCTTCCATGAAAATGTGTTACAAATATAATTTGCAACACAAATACAGGGGTTAGACAAAAAAAAATGGAAACGCTACATGATTTGCAGGTGTGAAAGTGACAACATGGTTAACATTGAAAGTGGAAGTGATGTAATATTCTTTTTCTTCTGCTGTGTGATGAGACACCTAGCTAACTGGTGGGAAGCCTCACTTTCGTCATTCACTGCTTGCGCCGGTGTTACTAATATGGCGTCATATCAGAGCTTACTGAGCTTCAAAGAGGGCAAATTGTTGGTGCCCTCTTTTGGTCAACTGACCAAAAGGACATTGCGCTGGTTTTTTGACCAGAATTAGAAAATAACTGCTGCAAAAGTGATTTCAGAGCTCAATCTTAGTCCTGTGAAAACTGACATTGCGCTCTACAGTCACTTTTGCAGCAGTTGTTTTCTTATTCCAGGTCACAATCGTGCAATGTCCTTTTGTCTCTTGTGGTCAGTTGACCACGCTTATCAGATGACATTTTTCCGGAAACTGCATATGCTGTCATAACCTTTGATCCTGTACCTTGCGACACGGCAAATAAATTGGCAACTTCAGTCACAGAGGCACTAGTTGGGCGCCATCAATTTCCCTCTTTGAAGCTTCGTAAGCTCTGACATGACTCCGTATTACTAGCAGCACCCAGTGAATGCTGAAAGTGAGGCTTCTCACCTGTTAGCTAGGTGTCTCATCACACAGCGGCAGCAAGAGAATGTTATATCAATTCTGCTTTCAACGTGAAACATGCCGTCACTTTCACACCTGCAAACCATGTAGTGTTTCCATTTTTTGTCCATCCCCTGTATGAAATCACACTTCAGAAGCAGGAAAGCAAATTCAAGTTTACCCAGCATCATATATGTTTACTTGTTCAACCTGAACTCTGGCTACACCCCCCCCCCCCATATAACATCACTGGCATAATAAATAAAATAACTACGATCTAATCCAGTGTTTTTCAACCTTTTTTCGCTCAAGGCCCCCATTAAAATTCTGCACATTCTCAAGACACAACATTCTAAATTGTAAAAAACGAAACTACTGGGTTTTTTTTTAATCTCCCAAAGCAAATGCACCTTTGCACACTGGTACAACTAATACTTCTAATGTTTCTCTTTTCCCTCACTCAGCTAATGTAACCCCCATGCCGATGGAGAGGTGCAGGGGAGGGGAAAACAAGGCTGCTGTGCAGGCGCCTAATGTCCTGCTTATCAACCGATGATGTCATTGGGTGTTCGGACGCTGGCAGCTAAACGGTTGTAATGATGAACAATGAAAACCTGTGGCTTTGTGTAACTAAAAGGCAGGCTTGATCTATCCTCTGGCTTGTATACAGTTTTTGGGGAATTTTTAGGCATTTTGCTAAGGCACACCTGAAGGGACCCTGTTGAAAAAGGCTGATCTAATCTATGTGCTCTTTTTCCTTGCCTAAATCCATGGTCATGTGATACGTCTCTGTCTGCATGTCATAGAAAGTTCCTATTTATGGAACATCAACAGTGCTGAATTACAAGTCACTTGCACCCAGAAACTACACTGGCGAGGGACACTGATGGTGTACTTAGGTAATTAAAAAAACATGGCAAATGGGTTAATTTTGCTCCAAGGAAGGCTTTACATGGCTGCATACTAAGTGATTTTTAAGTGGGTTAATTTTTCTCTGAGGAGGGCTTTACAAGGTTGCATGCTAAGTAATTTGTAAGTATAACACTTACATGTATTTACAGTAATTCATCTTACAGCTTCTCAACCCGGGCATGTCATGCTGGTGGTGTTTGGGCTGCACTGGACCACCATCATCCATTGAAGCCTTGAGTGGTTTCGAATTTTGATTGAACGGCCCCATCTGGCTGCTTCTGCTTGCTAAAGGCTGCAACCTACATCACTTTGTAGCTAAATACTTAAAGCAGCCTTTCCCCAACTGGGTTCCTCCACAGGTTGCTAGGGGTTCATTGAGCACTTTGTGACTTCCAGGTAGGTCACCACTGCAACCAATGATCTTTTTGTCTGTAAGCGGGAATCCTTTCCAATGGCCACAAATCTATGGGGCATTCTTCCCAATTGCCATCATGCTAATGCATAGTGAGCTGAAGATATAGTAATTATTACACAAATGAGAGAAGAGTGCACAGGCTCTGGTGCAATGCCCTTTATTTTATAATAGAAACTAGATAAAAATGCACTCACAAGCAAAAATGAATCAGAGCTTTCCAATCACATCTCCCCACCATGGTACTGTGCACCACAATCCTCTCCCTGCCCATGATAGGAGCTCCAGCTGACAGTGTGGTTATGGCTAGAGATGAGCGAATCGAACTAGGCGAAGTGGAATTCGTTTCGAATATTAGGAAAATTTCGATTCGCGACGAATCCGAAAATTAGCATACTTCGGATGCGCGAATCGAAATTTTTCCTAAAATGGCGGCGACGGAGCGGGGATGTCTGGGAAGGCGCGCAGACAAGGTGCGCTGACCCATTATGCATTCATTCATGACGTGATCGCATTAGCCAATCAGCAGCCAGCCAGCACTGTGTAATGGTCGAGCTATAAATGGCGGCCATTTTAGAATTCTCCATTTGCCTCCAGTCATTCAACAGAGGCAGACCTGGCTGTATTGAGGGAGAGAGTTAGGGACACAGAAACGTTAGTTAGGGACACAGAAACGTTAGTTAGGGACACAGAAACGTTACTTAGGGCCACAGAAACGTTACTTAGGGACACAGAAACGTTACTTAGGGACACAGAAACGTTACTTAGGGCCACAGAAACGTTACTTAGGGCCACAGAATCGTTACTTAGGGCCACAGAAACGTTACTTAGGGCCACAGAAACGTTACTTAGGGCCACAGAATTGTTACTTAGGGACAGACACAGAATTGTTACTGAGAGACACAGAATTGTTACTGAGGGACACAGAATTGTTACTGAGGGCCACAGAACCGTTACTTAGGGCCACAGAAACGTTACTTAGGGACACAGAATTGTTACTCAGGGACAGACACAGAATTGTTACTGAGGGACACAGAATTGTTACTGAGGGCCACAGATCCGTTACTTAGGGCCACAGAAACATTACTTAGGGACACAGAATTGTTACTCAGGGACACAGAATTGTTACTCAGGGACAGACACAGAATTGTTACTGAGGGACACAGAACCGTTACTTAGGGCCACAGAAACGTTACTTAGGGACACAGAATTGTTACTCAGGGACCGACACAGAATTGTTACTGAGGGACACAAAATTGTTACTGAGGGACACAGAATTGTTACTCAGGGACAGACACAGAATTGTTACTCAGGGACACAGAACCGTTACTTAGGGCCACAGAAACGTTACTTAGGGACACAGAATTGTTACTCAGGGACAGACACAGAATTGTTACTGAGGGCCACAGAACCGTTACTTAGGGCCACAGAATCGTTACTTAGGGCCACAGAAACGTTACTTAGGGTCACAGAATTGTTACTTAGGGACAGACACAGAATTGTTACTGAGGGACACAGAATTGTTACTGAGGGACACAGAACCGTTACTTAGGGCCACAGAAACGTTACTTAGGGACACAGAATTGTTACTCAGGGACAGACACAGAATTGTTACTGAGGGACACAGAATTGTTACTGAGGGACACAGAACCGTTACTTAGGGCCACAGAAACGTTACTTAAGGACACAGAATTGTTACTCAGGGACATACACAGAATTGTTACTGAGGGACACAGAATTGTTACTGAGGGACACAGAACCGTTACTTAGGGCCACAGAAACGTTACTTAGGGACACAGAATTGTTACTCAGGGACAGACACAGAATTGTTACTGAGGGACACAGAATTGTTACTTAGGGCCACAGAAACGTTACTTAGGGCCACAGAAACGTTACTTAGGGCTACAGAAACGTTACTTAGGGCCACAGAATCGTTATTTAGGGCCACAGAAACGTTACTTAGGGCCACAGAAACGTTACTTAGGGACAGACACAGAATTGTTACTGAGGGCCACAGAAACGTTACTTAGGGACACAGAAACGTTACTTAGGGACACAGAATTGTTACTCAGGGACAGACACAGAATTGTTACTGAGGGACACAGAATTGTTACTGAGGGACACAGAACCGTTACTTAGGGCCACAGAAACGTTACTTAGGGACACAGAATTGTTACTTAGGGACAGACACAGAATTGTTACTGAGGGACACAGAACCGTTACTTAGGGCCACAGAAACGTTACTTAGGGACACAGAATTGTTACTCAGGGACCGACACAGAATTGTTACTCAGGGACACAGAATTGTTACTGAGGGACACAGAATTGTTACTCAGGGACAGACACAGAATTGTTACTCAGGGACAGACACAGAATTGTTACTCAGGGACAGACACAGAATTGTTACTCAGGGACACAGAACCGTTACTTAGGGCCACAGAAACGTTACTTAGGGACACAGAATTGTTACTGAGGGATACAGAATTGTTACTGAGGGACACAGAAACGTTACTTAGGGCCACAGAAACGTTACTTAGGGCCACAGAAACGTTACTTAGGGCTACAGAAACGTTACTTAGGGCCACAGAATCATTATTTAGGGCCACAGAAACGTTACTTAGGGCCACAGAAACGTTACTTAGGGCCACAGAATTGTTACTTAGGGACAGACACAGAATTGTTACTGAGGGCCACAGAACCGTTACTTAGGGCCACAGAAACGTTACTTAGGGACACAGAATTGTTACTCAGGGACAGACACAGAATTGTTACTGAGGGCCACAGAACCGTTACTTAGGGCCACAGAATCGTTACTTAGGGCCACAGAAACGTTACTTAGGGTCACAGAATTGTTACTTAGGAACAGACACAGAATTGTTACTGAGGGACACAGAATTGTTACTGAGGGCCACAGAACCGTTACTTAGGGCCACAGAACCGTTACTTAGGGCCACAGAAACGTTACTTAGGGACACAGAATTGTTACTCAGGGACAGACACAGAATTGTTACTGAGGGACACAGAACCGTTACTTAGGGCCACAGAAACGTTACTTAGGGACACAGAATTGTTACTCAGGGGCAGACACAGAATTGTTACTGAGGGACACAGAATTGTTACCGAGGGACACAGAACCGTTACTTAGGGCCACAGAAACGTTACTTAGGGACACAGAATTGTTACTCAGGGACAGACACAGAATTGTTACTGAGGGACACAGAATTGTTACTGAGGGACACAGAACCGTTACTTAGGGCCACAGAAACGTTACTTAGGGACACAGAATTGTTACTCAGGGACAGACACAGAATTGTTACTGAGGGACACAGAATTGTTACTGAGGGACACAGAACCGTTACTTATGGCCACAGAAACGTTACTTAGGGCCACAGAAACGTTACTTAGGGCCACAGAATCGTTATTTAGGGCCACAGAATTGTTACTTAGGGACAGACACAGAATTGTTACTGAGGGACACAGAATTGTTACTGAGGGCCACAGAACCGTTACTTAGGGCCACAGAAACGTTACTTAGGGACACAGAATTGTTACTCAGGGACAGACACAGAATTGTTACTGAGGGCCACAGAACCGTTACTTAGGGCCACAGAATCGTTACTTAGGGCCACAGAAACGTTACTCAGGGACCGACACAGAATTGTTACTCAGGGACAGACACAGAATTGTTACTGAGGGACACAGAATTGTTACTGAGGGACACAGAATTGTTACTGAGGGGCACAGAACCGTTACTGAGGGGCACAGAACCGTTACTTAGGGACACAGAAATGTTGCTTAGGGCCACAGAATTGTTACTTAGGGACAGACACAGAATTGTTACTGAGGGCCACAGAACCGTTACTTAGGGCCACAGAAACGTTACTTAGGGACACAGAATTGTTACTCAGGGACAGACACAGAATTGTTACTGAGGGACACAGAACCATTACTTAGGGACACAGAATTGTTACTCAGGGACCGACACAGAATTGTTACTCAGGGACAGACACAGAATTGTTACTGAGGGACACAGAATTGTTACTGAGGGACACACAGAATTGTTACTCAGGGACAGACACAGAATTGTTACTCAGGGACACAGAAACATTACTTAGGGACACAGAATTGTTACTCAGGGACAGACACAGAATTGTTACTCAGGGACAGACACAGAATTGTTACTGAGGGACACAGAATTGTTACTGAGGGACACAGAATTGTTACTCAGGGACACAGAATTGTTACTCAGGGACACAGAATTGTTACTGAGGGACACAGAATTGTTACTGAGGGACACAGAATTGTTACTGAGGGACACAGAATTGTTACTCAGGGACAGACACAGAATTGTTACTCCGGGACAGACACAGAATTGTTACTCAGGGACAGACACAGAATTGTTACTCAGGGACACAGAAACGTTACTTAGGGACACAGAATTGTTACTCAGGGACAGACACAGAATTGTTACTCAGGGACAGACACAGAATTGTTACTGAGGGACACAGAATTGTTACTGAGGGACACAGAATTGTTACTCAGGGACACAGAATTGTTACTCAGGGACACAGAATTGTTACTGAGGGACACAGAATTGTTACTGAGGGACACAGAATTGTTACTGAGGGACATAGAATTGTTACTGAGGGACACAGAATTGTTACTCGGGGACAGACACAGAATTGTTACTCAGGGACAGACACAGAATTGTTACTGAGGGACACAGAATTGTTACTGAGGGACACAGAATTGTTACTGAGGGACACAGAATTGTTACTCAGGGACAGACACAGAATTGTTACTGAGGGACACAGAATTGTTATTGAGGGACACAGAATTGTTACTGAGGGACACAGAATTGTTACTGAGGGACACAGAATTGTTACTGAGGGACACAGAATTGTTACTGAGGGACACAGAATTGTTACTCAGGGACAGACACAGAATTGTTACTCAGGGACAGACACAGAATTGTTACTGAGGGACACAGAATTGTTACTCAGGGGGACAGAATTGTTACTGAGGGACACAGAATTGTTACTGAGGGACACAGAATTGTTACTGAGGGACACAGAATTGTTACTCAGGGACAGACACAGAATTGTTACTCAGGGAAAGACACAGAATTGTTACTGAGGGACACAGAATTGTTACTCAGGGACAGACACAGAATTGTTACTCAGGGACAGACACAGAATTGTTACTGAGGGACACAGAATTGTTACTCAGGGACAGACACAGAATTGTTACACAGGGACAGACACAGAATTGTTACTGAGGGACACAGAATTGTTACTGAGGGACACAGAATTGTTACTGAGGGACACAGAATTGTTACTCAGGGACAGACACAGAATTGTTACTCAGGGACAGACACAGAATTGTTACTGAGGGACACAGAATTGTTACTCAGGGACACAGAATTGTTACTGAGGGACACAGAATTGTTACTCAGGGACAGACACAGAATTGTTACTCAGGGACAGACACAGAATTGTTACTGAGGGACACAGAATTGTTACTCAGGGACACAGAATTGTTACTGAGGGACACAGAATTGTTACTCAGGGACACAGAATTGTTACTGAGGGACACAGAATTGTTACTCAGGGACACAGAATTGTTACTGAGGGACACAGAATTATTACTGAAGGACACAGAATTGTTACTCAGGGACACAGAATTGTTACTCAGGGACAGACACAGAATTGTTACTCAGGGACACAGAATTGTTAGTCAGGGACACAGAATCGTTTAATTAAAGAGTATGTCAGACAACATGCAGAGGAGTGGCAGAGGAGGCAATGTTTTAGGAGCGAGCAGACGTGGCAGCAGAGGAAGGGGTCGAGGCAGCACTAGTCGCAGCCAGAGGCCATTGCTCCCGGTGTCATCCAGCGGTCGTGTCTCCACCGACAACCCTGCCGTCATCGATTGGTTGGCTCGGTCGTCTTCCTCTTCCCAGGTCACCTCTGACACCTACAGCCAACGGTCGGTGGGTACGTCAGACACAACCGTTAGTTGGCATGGCCCGGGAGCAAGCCCACTGAAATCACATGTCCTCGACCTGCCCCTGTCCTTTGGTGTTCCCTCACCAAGCGAAGTATCGCATGCTGTGGGCTCAGCCCCACTGTACAGTGAGGAAGAGCTAACAGAGGGCGGTCAGGAACGGGGGGAGACATCCGCCTCTTCAGCAGCCAGGCGAAGAAGTAGTGCCGAGGAGAGTGGCTCGGTAGCCGGTCTAGAGACAGGTCTGTCTCCTGACCCACACGCAGCCGAGGGGGCTAGTAGTGAGGCGGAGACCCTAATTGATGATGATGAGGCTGATCGCACTTGGCAGCCTCGTCGTCATCAGGCTATTGCTTCCGCATCATCAGGAGAAGAGGGTGCCAGCTTGGCAGCGAGCAAAACAGTCGGTGGGTTGCCCAGGAGGCAGCAGGGTCGCAGCAGTGTCAGTGGAGGCAAACGGCCACGGAGTAGAGCACCAGCTCCACTGCAGCCTACCACCACGGCCAGTAGTGGTGCCGGTGTGCACGGAGGAAGTAGCAGTCAGCCAGTGAGGAGTATCGGGGGCAAAGTTTCCTACTCGGCGGTGTGGCAATTTTTCGTCAAGCCGCCCGAGGAAGTAAACGTAGCCGTATGTCGACTATGTGGCCAGAAAGTCAAGCGTGGCCAGGGGGCCCATGTTGGGACTACAGCGTTGCGGCAGCATATGCAGCGTCGCCATTTGGTGGCCTGGGAAAACCGTGATAAAGATACGGCGGTTCTGCCTGCCCCAGCCCCCGCTCCATCACCCGCTCCGTTACTTGCTCCGTCACCCGACGTCAATCGCCCTCTATCAGCCAGTCAAGGCTCCAACACCTCTGCTGAGGGGAGTTGTCGCTCGTTGGCATCTTCCGCTCGTTCAGATGCTCCTTCTCCTGCTACTCCTCTTCACGGATTCCGTCAGCAGTCTTTCTTGGAATCCGTTTCCAGGAGACAACAGTTTGCGAGCACGCACCCGACGGTGCAAAAGCTGAACGTCCTCCTGTCCAAGTTGCTGGTGCTGCAGTCCCTCCCTTTCCAAGTGGTGGACTCAGCACCTTTCCGAGAAATGATGGCTTGTGCCGCGCCGCGGTGGAGAGTGCCAAGCCGTCATTTCTTCGCCAAAAAGGCAGTGCCAGCCCTGCATTCACATGTAGAAGAGATGGTGGGCCAGTCTTTGAGCATGTCGGTCTCTGCCAAAGTGCACGGCAGCGCCGACGTGTGGAGCTGTAACTACGGTCAGGGACAGTACATGTCATTTACGGCCCACTGGGTGAACGTGGTGCCGTCACAGCCGCACCAGCAACTTGGACAGGTCACGCCGCTTTTGCCTCCACGTTTGCACGTCCTTGGTCCACAAAAGATGTCCGCCTCTACCACCTCTTCTTCCTTCGTGTCCTCAGCCGCCACCCCCGTGCCAAGTCCCATTACCCGACCGGCATATCACATGTGCAGGGCGCAACGGTGTCACGCTGTGCTGCACCTGGTATGCCTTGGCGAACGTAGTCACACAGGGGAGGAACTTCTCAGTGTAATGAACAGAGAAATCCACAGATGGCTGTCTCCGCGCAAACTGAAAATCGGAACCATGTTGACCGACAACGGAAAGAACATGGTGTCTGCTCTGCGTCAAGGAAGGTTGTGCCATGCGCCATGCATGGCTCACGTGTTCAATCTGGTTGTCAAGCGGTTCCTAAAATCCACCATCCCACTGCAAGACATCCTTAAAATGTCACGTAAACTTTGCATGCATTTCAGCCATTCCTACACCGCAAAGCACACCCTCCTTGAGCTGCAGCGGCAGAACGGAATTCCACAGCATCGCCTGATCTGCGACGTTGCAACAAGGTGGAATTCAACCCTACACATGTTAGACCGCCTTTACGAACAGCGAAAGGCCATCACCGATTTCCTGATGTTACAAGCGGATAAAGGTACTCCCCTGTGTAACTTCGATGTCAGCCATTGGCAGCTCATGCGTGACACCTGCCGCTTGCTCAGGCCCTTTGAGGAGGCCACGCTATTCGTGAGTCGGCAGGACTATGGGATGAACGACGTCATTCCTCTGTTGCACGTCCTGGAACAAATGCTGTTAACAATGGCTGGTCAGGGTGCGGTAGACGTGGCGCACAGATCTCAACGCCACATGACCCCTGTGGGGGCAGGACAGGAAGAAGAGGAGGAGGTAGAGGAGGACATTTGTGCTCAGGAATTATTGAGTGAAATGGGTGGTTTTTCCACTCAGCGGACAGGAGTGGAGGAGCAGGAGCATCTGGTAGAGGAGGAGGAGACAGAGGACCCAGACGCACCGTGGCAGTATGCTGTGGAGATGGAGGCAGGGAGTCCCTCGCATTCCTTGGCACAAATGGCCCATAGCATGCTCGGTTGCTTGCGTAGCGACAGCCGAATAATAACCATCAGACAGAGGGATGACTTTTGGCTGTCCACCTTGTTGGACCCTCGCTACCGTTCAAAAATGGTGGCCTTTTTCACACCTGCTGAGAGGTAGGCCAAAATAACGTACTATAAAAACCACCTATGTAGTCAGTTGGTCTCTGCCTTTGTGCGCCAACGTCCATCCTCAGACACTGTGGGCCCTGTGCGCTCGCGTTCCGCTGCCATGGCAGCAGGGGAGGGGTGGGGTGGTAGGAGCAGTGGCAGCTCCACCAGCAGCGGCTGCCTCAGTCTGCAGTCGATGATGAGTAGCTTTCTTCACCAGCGCAGTGAGGAAACTACTAACCAGCCGCAGCAGCAGCAGCATCAGGTGGACCTGGAGCTGGACCTCAAACAACAGGCTTGGGCCTACTTGGACAGCACCCTGCCAACCGAGGTAGACAATCCCCTTGACTACTGGGCAACGAAACTTGACCTTTGGCCCCAACTAGCTGAATTTGCCCTTGAAAGGCTGTCATGCCCGGCCAGTAGCGTGGCATCGGAGCGCGTGTTTAGTGCGGCAGGAGGTATTGTAACTCCGCGGAGGACACGACTGTCCACCCAAAGTGTGGAGAGACTCACGTTTGTGAAAATGAATCAGGCGTGGATTAGTCTGGATTTCAAACCACCAGTTCCTGACACAACTGACTAAATCCGCCATGAATCATGCCCCAAACATGTGCCACTTTCAGGTCTCCTCACACTGCTGGTGTGTTCCATTTTTGTCATAGGGTGCTGGCAGATTACGGGCTTCCCATAGCTGCTGCCAGGCCCCTAATCTGCCATGGGCCCCTGTACCGCCTCATGCTGCTGCCAGGTCCACAGTGTCTCATGGGTCCCTGTACGGCCTCCCATTGCTGCTGTCTCCATCGCCACACTCTGCCATGTGCCACTTTCAGGTCTCCTCACACTGCTGGTGTGTTCCATTTTTTGTCATAGGGTGCTGGCAGATTACGGGCCTCCCATTGCTGCTGCCAGGCCTCTAATCTGCCATGGGCCCCTGTACCACCTCCTCATGCTGCTGCCAGGTCCAGAGTCTCTCATGGGTCCCTGTACTGCCTCCCATTGCTGCTGTCTCCATCGCCACACTCTGCCATGTGCCACTTTCAGGTCTCCTCACACACTGCTGGTGTGTTCCATTTTTTGTCATAGGGTGCTGGCAGATTACGGGCCTCCCATTTCTGCTGCCAGGCCCCTAATCTGCCATGGGCCCCTGTACCGCCTCCTCATGCTGCTGCCAGGTCCACAGTGTCTCATGCCATGTGCCACTTTCAGGTCTCCTCACACTGCTGGTGTGTTCCATTTTTTGTCATAGGGTGCTGGCAGATTACAGGCCTCCCATAGCTGCTGCCAGGCCCCTAATCTGCCATGGGCCCCTGTACCGCCTCCTCATGCTGCTGCCAGGTCCACAGTGTCTCATGGGTCCCTGTACGGCCTCCCATTGCTGCTGTCTCCATCGCCACACTCTGCCATGTGCCACTTTCAGGTCTCCTCACACTGCTGGTGTGTTCCATTTTTTGTCATAGGGTGCTGGCAGATTACGGGCCTCCCATAGCTGCTGCCAGGCCCCTAATCTGCCATGGGCCCCTGTACCGCCTCCTCATGCTGCTGCCAGGTCCACAGTGTCTCATGCCATGTGCCACTTTCAGGTCTCCTCACACTGCTGGTGTGTTCCATTTTTTGTCATAGGGTGCTGGCAGATTACGGGCCTCCCATTGCTGCTGCCAGGCCCCTAATCTGCCATGGGCCCCTGTACCGCCTCCTCATGCTGCTGCCAGGTCCACAGTGTCTCATGGGTCCCTGTACGGCCTCCCATTGCTGCTGTCTCCATCGCCACACTCTGCCATGTGCCACTTTCAGGTCTCCTCACACACTGCTGGTGTGTTCCATTTTTTGTCATAGGGTGCTGGCAGATTACGGGCCTCCCATTGCTGCTGCCAGGCCCCTAATCTGCCATGGGCCCCTGTACCGCCTCCTCATGCTGCTGCCAGGTCCACAGTGTCTCATGCCATGTTGTGTTCCATTTTTTGTCATAGGGTGCTGGCAGATTACGGGCCTCCCATAGCTGCTGCCAGGCCCCTAATCTGCCATGGGCCCCTGTACCGCCTCCTCATGCTGCTGCCAGGTCCAGAGTCTCTCATGGGTCCCTGTACTGCCTCCCATTGCTGCTGTCTCCATCGCCACACTCTGCCATGTGCCACTTTCAGGTCTCCTCACACACTGCTGGTGTGTTCCATTTTTTGTCATAGGGTGCTGGCAGATTACGGGCCTCCCATTGCTGCTGCCAGGCCCCTAATCTGCCATGGGCCCCTGTACCGCCTCCTCATGCTGCTGCCAGGTCCACAGTGTCTCATGCCATGTGCCACTTTCAGGTCTCCTCACACTGCTGGTGTGTTCCATTTTTTGTCATAGGGTGCTGGCAGATTACGGGCCTCCCATAGCTGCTGCCAGGCCCCTAATCTGCCATGGGCCCCTGTACCGCCTCCTCATGCTGCTGCCAGGTCCACAGTGTCTCATGGGTCCCTGTACGGCCTCCCATTGCTGCTGTCTCCATCGCCACACTCTGCCATGTGCCACTTTCAGGTCTCCTCACACTGCTGGTGTGTTCCATTTTTTGTCATAGGGTGCTGGCAGATTACGGGCCTCCCATAGCTGCTGCCAGGCCCCTAATCTGCCATGGGCCCCTGTACCGCCTCCTCATGCTGCTGCCAGGTCCACAGTGTCTCATGCCATGTGCCACTTTCAGGTCTCCTCACACTGCTGGTGTGTTCCATTTTTTGTCATAGGGTGCTGGCAGATTACGGGCCTCCCATAGCTGCTGCCAGGCCCCTAATCTGCCATGGGCCCCTGTACCGCCTCCTCATGCTGCTGCCAGGTCCACAGTGTCTCATGGGTCCCTGTACGGCCTCCCATTGCTGCTGTCTCCATTGCCACACTCTGCCATGTGCCACTTTCAGGTCTCCTCACACACTGCTGGTGTGTTCCATTTTTTGTCATAGGGTGCTGGCAGATTACGGGCCTCCCATTGCTGCTGCCAGGCCCCTAATCTGCCATGGGCCCCTGTACCGCCTCCTCATGCTGCTGCCAGGTCCACAGTGTCTCATGCCATGTGCCACTTTCAGGTCTCCTCACACTGCTGGTGTGTTCCATTTTTTGTCATAGGGTGCTGGCAGATTACGGGCCTCCCATAGCTGCTGCCAGGCCCCTAATCTGCCATGGGCCCCTGTACCGCCTCCTCATGCTGCTGCCAGGTCCACAGTGTCTCATGGGTCCCTGTATGGACTCCCATTGCTGCTGTCTCCATCGCCACACTCTGCCATGGGCCACTTTCAGGTCTCCTCACACACTGCTGGTGTGTTCCATTTTTTGTCATAGGGTGCTGGCAGATTACGGGCCTCCCATTGCTGCTGCCAGGCCCCTAATCTGCCATGGGCCCCTGTACCGCCTCCTCATGCTGCTGCCAGGTCCACAGTGTCTCATGCCATGTGCCACTTTCAGGTCTCCTCACACTGCTGGTGTGTTCCATTTTTTGTCATAGGGTGCTGGCAGATTACGGGCCTCCCATAGCTGCTGCCAGGCCCCTAATCTGCCATGGGCCCCTGTACCGCCTCCTCATGCTGCTGCCAGGTCCACAGTGTCTCATGGGTCCCTGTACGGCCTCCCATTGCTGCTTTCTCCATCGCCACACTCTGCCATGTGCCACTTTCAGGTCTCCTCACACTGCTGGTGTGTTCCATTTTTTGTCATAGGGTGCTGGCAGATTACGGGCCTCCCATAGCTGCTGCCAGGCCCCTAATCTGCCATGGGCCCCTGTACCGCCTCCTCATGCTGCTGCCAGGTCCACAGTGTCTCATGCCATGTGCCACTTTCAGGTCTCCTCACACTGCTGGTGTGTTCCATTTTTTGTCATAGGGTGCTGGCAGATTACGGGCCTCCCATAGCTGCTGCCAGGCCCCTAATCTGCCATGGGCCCCTGTACCGCCTCCTCATGCTGCTGCCAGGTCCACAGTGTCTCATGGGTCCCTGTACGGCCTCCCATTGCTGCTGTCTCCATCGCCACACTCTGCCATGTGCCACTTTCAGGTCTCCTCACACTGCTGGTGTGTTCCATTTTTTGTCATAGGGTGCTGGCAGATTACGGGCCTCCCATAGCTGCTTCCAGGCCCCTAATCTGCCATGGGCCCCTGTACCGCCTCCTCATGCTGCTGCCAGGTCCACAGTGTCTCATGCCATGTGCCACTTTCAGGTCTCCTCACACTGCTGGTGAGTTCCATTTTTTGTCATAGGGTGCTGGCAGATTACGGGCCTCCCATAGCTGCTGCCAGGCCCCTAATCTGCCATGGGCCCCTGTACCGCCTCCTCATGCTGCTGCCAGGTCCACAGTGTCTCATGCCATGTGCCACTTTCAGGTCTCCTCACACTGCTGGTGTGTTCCATTTTTTGTCATAGGGTGCTGGCAGATTACGGGCCTCCCATAGCTGCTGCCAGGCCCCTAATCTGCCATGGGCCCCTGTACCGCCTCCTCATGCTGCTGCCAGGTCCACAGTGTCTCATGGGTCCCTGTACGGCCTCCCATTGCTGCTGTTTCCATCGCCACACTCTGCCATGTGCCACTTTCAGGTCTCCTCACACACTCCTGGTGTGTTCCATTTTTTGTCATAGGGTGCTGGCAGATTACGGGCCTCCCATTGCTGCTGCCAGGCCCCTAATCTGCCATGGGCCCCTGTACCGCCTCCTCATGCTGCTGCCAGGTCCAGAGTCTCTCATGGGTCCCTGTACGGCCTCCCATTGCTGCTGTCTCCATCGCCACACTCTGCCATGTGCCACTTTCAGGTCTCCTCACACACTGCTGGTGTGTTCCATTTTTTGTCATAGGGTGCTGGCAGATTACGGGCCTCCCATTGCTGCTGCCAGGCCCCTAATCTGCCATGGGCCCCTGTACCGCCTCCTCATGCTGCTGCCAGGTCCAAAGTGTCTCATGCCATGTGCCACTTTCAGGTCTCCTCACACTGCTGGTGTGTTCCATTTTTTGTCATAGGGTGCTGGCAGATTACGGGCCTCCCATAGCTGCTGCCAGGCCCCTAATCTGCCATGGTCCCCTGTACCGCCTCCTCATGCTGTTGCCAGGTCCAGCGTCTCTCATGGGTCCCTGTACGGCCTCCCATTGCTGCTGCCAGGAGGCAGCAGGGTCGCAGCAGTGTCAGTGGAGGCAAACGGCCACGGAGTAGAGCACCAGCTCCACTGCAGCCTACCACCACGGCCAGTAGTGGTGTCGGTGTGCACGGAGGAAGTAGCAGTCAGCCAGTGAGGAGTAGCGGGGGCAAAGTTTCCTACTCGGCGGTGTGGCAATTTTTCGTCAAGCCGCCCGAGGAAGTAAACGTAGCCTTATGTCGACTATGTGGCCAGAAAGTCAAGCGTGGCCAGGGGGCCCATGTTGGGACTACAGCGTTGCGGCAGCATATGCAGCGTCGCCATTCGGTGGCCTGGGAAAACCGTGATAAAGATACGGCGGTTCTGCCTGCCCCAGCCCAGGGTTCCATTTTGTCATAGGGTGCTGGCAGATTACGGGCCTCCCATTGCTGCTTCCAGGCCTTAATCTGCCATGGGCCCCTGTACTGCCTCCTCATGCTTCTGCCAGGTCCACAGTGTCTCATGGGTCCCTGTACCGCCTCCCATTGCTGCTATCTCCATCGCCACACTCTGCCATGTGCCACTTTCAGGTCTCCTCACACTGCTGGTGTGTTCCATTTTTTGTCATAGGGTGCTGCCAGATTACTGGCCTCCCATTGCTGCTGCCAGGCCCGTAATCTGCCATGGGCCCCAGTACCGCCTCCTCATGCTGCTGCCAGGTCCACAGTCTCTCATGGGTCCCTGTACGGCCTCCCATTGCTGCTGTCTCCATCGCCACACTCTGCCATGTGCCACTTTCATGTCTCCTCACACTGCTGGTGGGTTCCATTTTTTGTCATAGGGTGCTGGCAGATTACGGGCCTCCCATTGCTGCTGCCAGGCCCGTAATCTGCCATGGGCCCCCGTACCGACTCCTCATGCTGCTGCCAGGCCCGTAATCTGTCATGGGCCCCTGTTGTTGCTTGTTGGCATATTCCGCTCGTTCAGATGCTCCTTCTCCTGCTACTCCTCTTCACGGATTCCGTCAGCAGTCTTTCTTGGAATCAGTTTCCAAGAGACAACAGTTTGCGAGCACGCACCCGACGGTGCAGAAGCTGAACGTCCTCCTGTCCAAGTTGCTGCTGCCAGGCTCGTAATCTGTCGTGCGCCCCTGTACCGCCTCCTCATGCTGCTGCCAGGTCCAGAGTGTGTCATGGGCCCCTGTACCGACTCCTCATGCTGCTGCCAGGCCCGTAATCTGTCATGGGCCCCTGTACCGCCTCCTCATGCTGCTGCCAGGTCCAGAGTGTGTCATGGGTCCCTGTACGGCCTCCCATTGCTGCTGCCAGGCCCGTAATCTGCCATGGGCCCCCGTACCAACTCCTCATGCTGCTGCCAGGCCCGTAATCTGTCATGGGCCCCTGTACCGCCTCCTCATGCTGCTGCCAGGTCCACAGTGTGTCATGGGTCCCTGTACCGCCTCCCATTGCTGCTGTCTCCATCGCCACACTCTGCCATGTGCCACTTTCAGGTCTCCTCACACTGCTGGTGGGTTCCATTTTGTCATAGGGTGCTGTATGGCCTCCCATTGCTGCTGCCTCCACCGCCACACTGTGGCTCCACACTCTGGTTTTGGCCCCGTGACTGCCCATATGAGTGAAGTGTGCGGTGATTCTAAGATCGACGGCACTCATCTGCATGCCATACTGACTGACAGTATTATTTCTCTTCCCCAACAGACTCCAAGGGCATTTAAATTAAAGGTACAGTGTTTTGCACTAATATAAAGGCTCTCTGAAGACTAGAAACACCCTTTTATAAGTTAAATTCGCAGCGAATATATTCGACTCGAATCGAAATTTTTTCACGAATTCGCCGAATCAGTCGAATCAAATTTTTGAATAATTCGCTCATCTCTAGTTATGGCAGCAGTTCTGGACCGAACGCAGTTGCCACTATGCTTCATCTCACGCATGCTGACAGTTCACATGCATAGGAAGCCATGCTTGGGGTCATGAGATGCGAGCAGCTAGCTGCTGATGGGGTGTGTAAGCTGTTGCTACACCAACATGTTTCAAAGGGTGAATTTTTATCAAGTTTAATGTTCATAACTGACACACACCATCAACAATTTTAATTAGAGATGACAATCTTGTGTTTACAGGTAACAACAGAGATGCTGGTTAACCCTCTTTCTGTTTTGTTTTTTTTACTATATATTTAAACTATGATCATGTCTGCAGCAAATTCCACCAAGTACTATAGTATAATAGGATCCTTATAAGATTTCTCCCACCATATTGGAAGACCTAAATGCTCTGTTTGATTGGGCAGCTATACGGCATATGAGGTTTAATGGTGAAAAACATGCATGTATCAACTAGGGGAGTCAATATTTTAGAAGGATCTGGGAGTTCTGGTAGATCATAGACCTAAAGGGATATTAAACACAATTTTTTTTTTGAATTACTATGGATTCTGACATTTTCCATCTTTCAAACTGAACAAGCATGCTACTACTCAAAATCAGACACAACCAGGCACTTTTCAGAAGAAAGCCAGCCTACTAGACATGCACAGAATGAAAAGTTTGTTAAGTTACTAATTTTGTTTTGTTACATTTGTAAAAAAAATTTGCTTTTCTTCATCTATTCAAAATATCTGATCCGAATTGTGAACAATAGCTGGTTTTATTCTAAATGACAATAATGAATCTTGTGCGCTTCTATGAATCACCAAACTTGCCCTTAATGAGCATGAGAAAACATTAATTATTAATAAATATTACTGTGACTGTAGCAGCTATTGCACACTCCCCCTATCTCATAAAGGTGAACACAATGATATTTTGAAAACCAGTGCAGCTACAAATCATGAAACCAAAGTGTATAAAAATAAAATAAAGGGTTCAGAATATTTAGTGTGCATAAACCAAATATGCACAAAAAATTAAAAGTCCAAACTGATTTCTTTGTGGTGTCCCTCCTTATGTGATCACCAAGTGCTTCAACCACAATAGTGCATAATTCTACCACCAGATGTCTGCTCAACTCCAGCACTGTGACCTCACATTATATTATGTTTTGTCTAACTGCACTTTTGGTCCCACATTGGACACTGAAGATCAACTTGATGGATTAAGCTGTTGTCCCGGGTTCAGAGTACACTTCTCACCACCATAATACCTCATAAATAAAAAGCTTTACATAAAGCGTAAACATTAAAACATTTTATTGTAAACAAAACCATAGCCAAATGCACACTCACCTGAAAAAGGTGTAAGAAAAGTGCAGCGCTAAAAGGTATATACACCAGTCTGGTAATAATGTATCAATATAAAACGATAAAATGATAATAATATTAAAATTAGTGATAGTTCGTGGTAGGTGATTGGTACAGGAGTTGATAGTGACTTCATGATCCAGTGGTGTGATAAATAGTAAAAATACGCACTCACCAGATGCGTATCTTTCAATACGCATATAATCAATAAAACCAGAGGTCCCCCTCATGGGATGGGATAGATGAGCTGAGCTGTCTTAACGGACTCTCCTCCCTCTGAATAATGGGCAGCCAAACGGTCGTCTCTCTCTGGAAAATGTGCAGGGAATTCGGCAGCTTACACTGGAACCAACGTCCTCCTCTGGAATGGTGTCATAAATACTACAACTCCTTTGTCTTGAGACATGGGCTCTGGAAACGAATGTTAGCTCACCAGGGAGCCAACAAAAAATTGCCCATAGTGTAGTAATTTAAAAAATAGATTTATTATTCCACGTGGTTAGAGAACATAAAATAAAGTTAACAAGTGTACAAACAAATTGTATACTGACCAATGTACGGTAAAAAGATGGCCACCGGACCTGTGATAGGTACCAGTGTCAAGACGTCACGGCGTAATGGCCCCTTTAATGCGTTTTGTGCGATTGCACTTTATCAGAAAGGATGGCCAGAATTGCAAACCCACAAAGTCCTTATTATGTATGTCTGAGAAATGTTTAGGTACAAATATTACGAACATGTTCCTTAACCCTTTTTTTTAATGTCCTTTTTGTGTGTCCCACATATTGAAATCCACATGGGCATGAAAGGGCATATACAACTCCTTTCGTATCACAAGACACAAAATCTTTAATAGAACACTCCTTCCCTGTAACAGAACTAGTGAAAGTTTTCCTTCTTCTGTGGTTATTCTTAACCCTAGTACAGCTATAACACCTATCACTGGCAAAAAAAACCTTTCTATTCCAATCTATTCTATTTTTTTCTATTCTCTTATTTTCTATTCTATTCTTTTATAATCTATTTTATTCTATTCTTTATTACAATGTCGGAAGATGGCTATATTCTTTCTATTCTATTTTTTTCTATTCTAATCTATTGTATTCTTTTATTTTTTATTCTATTTAATTGTTTTCTATTCTTTTCTAAATTGGAATTTCAGAAAACAGATATATTATTTCTATTCTATTCTAATCTATTTTTTTATTCTATTCTCTTTTCTATTCACTAGTTTCTATTCTTTACTATTCTATTCATTATTTTCTATTCTATTCCTTTATTTTCTATTCTATTCTGTTTTACTCTATTCTTTTCTAAATTAGAATTTTGGAAGACAGCTATACTCACTAGCCACTTTATTAGGTACACCTTGCTAGTGCCAAGAAAATATCCCCCTACACCATTACACTACCACCACTAGCCTGAACCATTGATACAAGGCAGGATGGATATATGTTTCATGTCATTTAGGCCAAATTCTGACCCTACCATCTAAATGCTGCAGCTGAACCAGCCTGTCTATTCTCTCACCTCTGACATCAACAAGGTATTTTCTCTTTTTTTTAACCATAACCTGTAAACACTAGAGATGGTTGTGTGTGAAAATCCCAGTAGATCTGCAGTTTTTGTGATACTCAGACCAGCCTGTCTGACACCAACAACCATGCCACGTTCAAAGTCACCTAAATCCCCTTTCTTCCCCATTCTAATGCTTGGTTTGAACTTCCGCAAGTCGTCTTCACCGTGTCTACATGCCTAAATGCATTGAGTTGCTGCCATATGATTGGCTGATTAGCAATTTGTGGTACCAAGCAATTGAACAGTGTCCAGGCAGTGTATATTCTTTCTATTTTTTTTCTATTCCATTTGAAATTCTAAGCTAGAAAAACGGCTGCATTCTTTCTATTTTATTCTCTTTTTTTCTATTCTATTCTGTTTTTATTCTATTCTTTTCAGATTGGATTTTGAAAGACAGCTATATTCTTTTATTTTATTATATTCTATTGTAATCTATTATTTTACTTTCTATTCTATTCTTATCTAGTTTTTCTGTTTTAATCTATTCTATTCTTTTCAAAAACAGCACTAGTCAGCAATGTGTTTACATTCTGAAATCTGTGTTCGAATTTGATTTCAACTCCATTTAGAATTTGCTTCTATTCTAATTTCATTTCATTATTACAAATTTGTTTAAATTCATTACTATTGTAATCCGGAAATTCAGACACATCCAAATCTCTTAATAATGAAAATTGTGTCCGATTTTCGATTCGGAACTTAATGAAACGCACATGTCTACAACCTACATATTTCTCTTAAGATGGGTTTGCTTTACAGTGACTCCAATGTCAAATATGCAGATCATGCAGGGAACAGTGGATATTGTTATACACCATAAAATACAATAATAAATGTAATACAATAACAGCAAAGCCAAACATATAAGGTCGCCACATCACTTTTCATCCTGTCTGTTTGACATTCAGTATGATCTTGATTGATACATACGTCATAGGAAATCTTTAATAACATAAAACAACCAATGATATGTTTAATGAATCTCTATTCTTCCTTGTAACTTTTACTGGTTTCTAAGAATGGATAGAAAAGCATTAACATAATTGTTTTTTTTCTGCTGATTAACTGACCTATATACTGTAGCTGCATATGTTAAAAAGCCACCCCACTGTGTTTAACCAAAAGACACAGTTTTCAAAACCCTAAGGCATAAAACGCAAACTTTGCTTTAACTGGGTGACAGCCTTTCCTGATATCAAAAAGCAATCAAACATTCCCTTAATCAACAACTTACAGTGAACCAGAACTAGCTTCTTTGGAAAACTATTCCACATTTTCACAGCTCTTACTGTAAAGAACCTTTTAAAAAGTAATTCAGGTAGTGCACTCCACTCATAACATACAGTAAGTAAGCACCCAAACCAAGGATAGTTTTATGTGCAACCACACGCTTTCTCGAGGTAAATAGGAAAAAAATGATATTTATGTATGTATTATTTTGCCGCTTACAATGTAAGATCATCCTGGATGTACTGTGGTACAATTAGTGAATTAGTTCACCTCAATGTACAAAAAAATAGGTCCTGCACAGGATTTCTAAAATGCACAACTACAACAAAATGCACAGAGCATTAGCAAACATGCATAGTGGTGCGCTAAAGTGCATTGTAGATAGGCATACACAGTACATTGCTGTAGTGAAGGTTATGGCATGTAGAAGCCAAGCAATTGTCTCTTGGCTAAATAATGTGTGATCAGTAGACGTGTGTGGTTTATTTCGTTCAGAATCAAAATTTGGATGCAATTTTCATTATTCAGAAATTCAGATGTATCTCCAAATACAATGGATTTCAACTAATCCGAAATAAATATTAACGAAATTCATTTGTTTCATTCGGATATTTGAAGCATCCAAAATGAACTGAATGATTAGAATTCATGCAATAATAGCAAGTTGTCAAGGAGTGGGGCGGCTGACCGGGCCTGCTGCATCCTTAACCATGATTCATTTGCTGTCAGCGGGAGTACCAATCCCCCTAAAATAATGTCAAAAATAAATAAAAAAGGTGAACACAATTTTTGACAAGACCTTTAATATTAATAAAAAAAAAAATCCAGCTGACAGCAGATGAATCATGGTTGCTAAGGACATGGCGGCCGGCAAGCCATCCCGCTCCTTAACAACCAGCTATTATTCACAATGAATTTGAATGGATTTGATATTTTTGAGTAAAATACTTTGAATCTGTTGGAACAAATTGGAATCTTGTCAAAAATTAATAAACAAAATGAATTTTGTTACAAATGCAACTAATTGAAATTAGTAACTTAATGAATCTATCCAAAGCAAAACACATTTTTGCATTCTGCACATGTCTAATGATCAGGAAAGGGAGTGAGCTCAGGCGTGTTCAGATCCTAGTATGTGGGGGCAGCACAGTGGCTAAATGGTTAGCACTTCCGCCTGGCAGTACTCAGGTCGTTGGTTTGAATCCCAACCACGGCACCACCTGCCTGGAGTTTGCATGTTCTCCCTGTGCCTGCGTGGGTTTCCTCCAGGTACTCCGGTTTCCTCCCACACTCCAAAGACATGCTGGTAGGTGAATTGGATCCTGTCTAAATTGGGCCTAGTATGTATGAATGTGAGTTAGGGACCTTAGATTGTATGCCCCTTGAGGGTTAGGGACTGATGTGAATGTACAATATATATGTAAAGGGCTGCATACATTGACGGCGCTATATAAGTACCTGAAATAAATAATAAATAGTATGTATGCAGGGCTGGGAATGTCTCCGCCACTTTTGATTGGCCCAGTACAGTTACAGTTGACTGGTGTAGTTGCTCAGGTGGGTTTGGACTAGGATCCAGACACGCTTGAGGTCATAGCTAATCTCAATAAGTGAATTGAAAAAGTGGCGGGGATGGATTATCACTCTAATGCAGGCCATAGACGGTCCATTTATCGGCAGAAAAAACAAAAAATCAGTCATTCTGTTGCCACCAATGCTTACGAAAATCAGCCGTTTTTTGTAAATTTTCCAGCATGATAAAAGAAACGAGGAGGAACCACGAAAATTGGCCGACGACATTGCCCCACTAACGTTGCGAATATCGGCCGATTATTCTTTCGGATGAAAATTCGGCAGATAAACGAACCGTCTATGGCCTGCATTAGCCTCCAGGGGTCATAGATTAAAAAAAAAGATTCTTCCATTCACACATGGGAGGTGGGTCAAGGAATCTTCCACGCTGAGACATTGTATTCTGACAATGGGACCCTAACAACCGAACGTTTTCCATCCTTCTCATTTAAATTTTTTCATCACTGCCTTTGAAAACAAATGTTGAGTTAATCCCACTACCTATTTAAAAATCAAACAAACGTTTTGAAAGCAAAAATGTTCAAACTCAATTCTGCTGGTGTGTGTCCACCAGCTTAACGACTAACCACCTTTTGCAAAAAAAAAGTACACATGTGCCAGACAAAAAAAGTGCATTTTGTTTTTCTTGCAAATAGGCAGTGGATCATGGGTGTAATGTTCTTGTCCCCTGCAGTCTCTGACTGTCAGTCATTCACAAGGAACTGTGAATGAATGGAGTACAACTCCCATTTGCAACAGCTTCAGGTGAACTTGTAGTTCTTGATGGAACATGACTGTGGTAATCACTACATCATAGGTCATTGACACCTTCTCAAGCTCTGCAATGGAAAGCTGTACCTCTGTAAGGACAGATAGTTGGAAGAAGGGTCTGCATGTGAACGGGATCTATACACCCTGCATATGGGGGTGTCTTTTGCATGTGTGTCAATGCCCGGGACAGGCAGGGCCATATTCATGTGAAAGTCAATATTATGGAGGTAACCCCGGCGTAGAGATGAGCTGTACACTGTGAGTAGCTATATGACATACAGAGTTCCTCTGTGTAGCATTCCGTCCCATGTTGCTACACACATTCCTCGTTGTATCATGCATTTAGGAGGGACATTGCTGAGCCTATGTCCTCTCCATCCATTCAGTATACCTCTCTCATCTCACTCGCAGTGACAGAATAGGATCTTGCTGTGCATCTAGCCCGGACCTCATGGTTACAGTTAGCTCTCTCCTGCTCTCCTGTACCATGTGGCTAGGTTGTGGGGTCTCTGTGCTGTGGGTTTGGTCCCAGATACGTTTGGGGGAATCAGCTTCTAGCGAGGAAGTCAGATCAATGACCCCTATGCTAACAGAGAACCTGTCACCATGGCAGGTACCACACTTCATGACGGACCACTATTTGCTTTCCACCAGTACTTGGTTACCCATGTAGCTGTTCTATTCCTCCACACCTACTGCCGAATTAACCCGTACCCCATATGGGCTTTGCAGGCCCTCTTCTTGCATACACCAGCAACCACCATGCACTCCTTTGAATGACTTGACTTAGAACAGTTTGGAAACGTTACTTGAACTTTTATAGCAATATAAATACAAACGCAAATAGTTTCCACCCTAAATGACTAAGTTGTGGCTGCCCAGGGATGCCTGAAATGGTATAAGTCCAAAACTGGTGTCCCCAAAAGCTGGTAGATTCCTCTAGGGTTTCTGTGGGACTACATTCTGCAGCAGCCCTTGTTCAGCAGTCCCATGTGCAGACTTCTCCTCTGCTCGGGCTCAGCTTTCCCCCTCCTTATATGTGAACAGGGAAGGAAAGCAAGACCCAAAAAGCCTGGGAATCTGGCAACCCAGCACTTAACCCCTTTCCAGCCTGGGCAGACCAGCTAACTACATTACACACAGAATTCCCTTTGTAGGAACCTGCCTACATGCAGGAGCCTGGCATTACACCCATAATCACTTTGTAGGCTCTTGGTAAAAAAAATAAAAATAAAAAGAACATTTTCCTGTAAGTACAGTATATGTGCTTTTTTTTTTTTTAAAGGTGAACCTAGCCTTTAATGATGTGGCTATGTGGACGGAGCTGATTTAAAATCTGATAGCTGCTGTGGGAATAACCTCCACACTCTGTCAGAGGGGTGCTCTGCTTGTCAACAGGTTACCTGTTACACTGTAAATATGTGTAAACATGGTCTTAAAGGTGGTTTTAGCCTTTAACCACTTGCCTACTGGGCACTTATACCCCCTTTCTGCCCAGGCCAATTTTCAGCTTTCAGCACTGTTGCACTTTGAATGACAATTGCGTAGTCATGCAACATTGTAACCATATGAAATTTGTATAATTTCTTTTACACAAAAAGAGCAAAAAAAAATAGGCAGCACTGATGGGCACTGATGAGGTGGCACGGATGGGCATCACTGATGGGCACTGATAGGAGGCACTGCTAGGTGGCACTGATGAGCTGGCACTGATGATGCTGCACTAATAGGCGGCACTGATGGGTGACACTGCAGGGCACAGGTGGTTGGCACTGCTGACTGGCATAGGTGGGTGGCACTGATGGGCACAGGTGGATAACATTGCAGGGCACAGGTGGGTGGCACTGATAGGCACAGGTGGGTAGCACAGGTCGGCGGCACTGCTGGGGACTTATCATCAGGACACTGTTCATCAGGGCACTGATCATCAGTGCCGATTCCTTCACTGACAATTGCCGGTTCTTGGCAGTACTTTCCTCATGCTGTGAGAGTGTGAGGAAAGTGCAGCTGATCACCAGCAACTGTATTTACCTGGTGTTCACTGTGTCATTGGAAACGTGGTAAAAGGCCACTGTGATTAGCCAATTACCATACCTCGTGATCAGCTGTGTCCATAGGACACAGTGATCACTGGTGGGGATGGATGCGTGCCGCTGGGGGCGTGTCCTGGAATGACGTCCATGGACTTCATCCCAGGATTACACAATCACGCTGTAGCCATCCTTCGGCTATAGCACGGTTGGGAACCAGTTAAGCAGAATTCAAAATCTATACTAAAAAGTTTGTTGACTGATTGACTCATTATAATATATAAAATTGGAGCTGTTTCCCCAGGTGACCAATCATATATTATCCTTGGAAAATAAATTAAAACATCTAAGTGGTCACATGAGCAAGTCAACCTCTTTTCCTCACATTTCCTTTAAATAGCCCCCTAAAGTGACTAGATACGTATCTTAGAGTACATTAATATGAACATTGCATATATCATCCACGTATCAGTGTAGAGCCTTCTACTGTATTTACTTGGGTGATGCAGAAAAGTCCTTGCAAGACTGGGGTTAAGTTCTCAGGTGACAGCCGAAACATTTCTAAGAGAACATTGTGGTTTTGAAGCTATGCCTCAGAAGTGTTGTGCGACCGGACACGCTATTAATTCTTATCTGTTTTATCCATGTGCAGCCCTGCACTTGGCATATGAGGAAAAGTGACGTTGTCATATCAGCTCTCTGCACCTGGGCTGCATGAAGCACAGAAGAAATAATCTCTTCAGGATTACCTGTCTGTGCAGCACATTTGAGACCAACAGAAAAAAAAATAGAAAAAAAAAACATCGGGCAAGGAGGCTGATTTTCATGTGACAAAAAAGTCGTTTTTAATGCTGTTTGCTTTAATGCTTTCAACTGAAGTTATTTGGCTGGAAAACATTTTAACCCTTTAGCTCTCCAGTCTTTTCTTCAGTGAAAGAAAAAAAAAACTCTTTAAACCGCTTTTCTCGCTGAGATTTTCCACTATTTAAACGTAAATGTATTCATTGAAGAGTGCGAGGACAGAGTGGCCTCCAAAGAATTGCAATAAATGTTTACTAAGTAAAATTTAGCAAACTAAATTTAAAATGCACAGTTCAATATAAATGGAAATTGTGAGCACAGGAGAATAAAAGTATGACAGTGTGCAGAGGTTTTAATGCAGCCACTGCCGCTAGCAGTGATGGGCCTTGCCTTAATCCAGTGAATGAAGAGATCACAGCTTTGTCAGGAGCAGAAGTGAGGTGCATTCTTGTCTAAGGTAATTGAAAGACACTTTCGTGCAAGTATTGGGCGAGGACTGAACTTAGGTCTCTCAGGAAATACTTAACGCAGAACTTTACACATAACAACTTGATAACAAATAATGTTCTTTAGCAAGGAACATACATTTCACCTTTATATTTATGCTACTAGTGTGTGCTGTAAATTGCCTCCAGCCTTGTTTCTGTTTCTTCTTGCTGGAGGCTGCCATTTTGCAGAAGCCCAGAGCCCCTGAGAAACAGTAAATCTGTGCCGAAAAAGAAAGAGCAACTGAGCATGGGCAGAGCAGGGTGAGACAGTGTATTGCTGGATTTTAAACACTATAGGCACTTATTTTTTGATGTTTTATATAGTTATATCTGTAATTGAGCCAGCCTGAAGAGATCTAGTAGGACCTATTTTTCTGACTAAAGTTTTGCTCTGTTACTTTTCTTTCAGAACTGGTTTTAAACAGCCAGCTGATGACTGATGGACTGGGTTACTGTCATACTATCATTGTCATTCAGCGTTTCCTCACTCATCTCTTACACCTAAAACAATTTTTTAGAGTACCTTAGTGGAAGTATTGGCTGGGGCCTTTTTTTTAACAACAACTGAACATGTCCTGTAAAAAGCCATGAGAAGTAATGTTTGCTCCTTAAATAATAAAATTATAATATTACAGAATGAGAACCCCTCGGTTTAGGTCATCGTGACCCCCAACTGTATGTTTATAAAATGTAGGTATTTGAATTTCTATTTCTGTGGACAGGCATTCATCTGCTTCATGTCAACTCTGATCAAGTCTGAAGCAGGAAAAAAAGGCTCAGCTCTTGAAATACATTGAGAACTTTCCTTAACCGTTTCAATACCGGGCAATTTTACACCTTCCTGCCCAGGCCATTTTCCAGGTTTCAGCGCTCTCACACTTTGAATGACAATTGCACGTCATACAACATTGTACCCAAACTAAAATTTTATCATTTTCTTCAATCAACTAGAGCTTTCTTTTAGTGGTATTTAATCACCGCTTGGGGTTTTTATTTTTTGCTACATTAACAAAAAAAGACCAAAAATTTTGAAAAAAAATCCATTTTTCTTTGTTTCTGTTATAAAAGTTTACAAATAAATAATCGTTCTTCATAAATTTAGGCCGAGATGTATTCTGCTACATGTCTTTGGTGAAAATAACCCAAATTAGGATGTATTTTTTAGTTTGTAGGAAAGTTACAGAGTTCACAAACTATGGTATAGATCTGAATATTGATCAATCCTGAAGTACTGACAGCCAATCTAATTTCTTCAGGTCCAAGAATGTCAGAACAGTACAGATATCCCCCAAATGACCCCTTTTTGCAGAGTAGACGTACTTCTTAAGAGGCATGGCGAGTTTTTTGAAGTTGTATTTTTTTTGTCATAATTTTTCAGAAAATGAAAAAAATTATTTTCACTATTTTTTTTTTTACATATTGTCACCAGTGCAGTAAAGCCTCTTCATATAACTGGCATGGAGGTGATCAGGGACACTGACTGGTGACAGTATGAAAAAAAATATATTATTTTTAATTTTTTATTACTTTTTTTCCTTTTTTTTAAGATTTTTTTTTTCATATTTCACTATGTCCAAAGTAGTACAATGTTACCATAGTAACATTGTACTACTTTGGGGAAGTGATCAGTATTTTTTTTTTTTTACACAATTTGCTTACAGCAAAGAATTACTTTTCTATAAGCAAGCATTTACCCGAATGACATCGATTCATTCAGGGGTTTTTTTTTCCTTTTTTTTTGTGCTTCACTGTGATTTGGCCACAGCTACTCACATGACATGTGCATGTGATTAGCTGTGACCATTCACAGCTAGGCAGTAGTATACAATGGATGGCATGAATGAAGCCATCCATTGTATACAACTGTCATGTGACCTGCTGTGATTGGTCACAGCAGGTCACATGGTACCGGCAACGGGGCTGATACTCAGATCTGTCATCGGCCGTGATCGCGCCGCTGCGCGGCTCTGCAAGCGCGAAAAGTTTGCATGTGCGGGAGGACGCCATTTGGCGTCCACCCGGTAATCCAATACATTTTTCCGCCCGCCTTTTGGCTATTGGCCGGGCGTGTATTGGTTAATAAGTCATCATTATGTCATAATGAGGTAGATGGAAACTTCTCAGAGGTCTAAGTCGTTTAACCATTAGCCGCCTGGCCAATGGCCGTTTGGCGGCTTCAGAAGTGTTGCTGCATTCTGGGTGCACGCCATTTGGCGTGCTCCCGCACATGCGCAGTTTGCGCTAATGCAGAGCGGCGCAGCAGTGCGATCTGTCACCGGCCGTGTACCTCGGACACGGCCGATGACAGATCCGAGTACCGGCTCCCGTTGCTGGTACCATGTGACCTGCTGTGACCAATCACAGCAGGTCACATGACAGTTGTATACAATGGATGGCTTCATTCATGCCATCCATTGTATACTAGTGCCTAGCTGTGAATGGTCACAGCTAATCACATGCACATGTCATGTGATTAGCTGTGACCAAATCACAGCTAAGCACAAAAAAAAAAGAAAAAAGCTGAATGAATCGATTTCATTCAGGTAAATGCTTGCTTATAGCAAAGTAATTCTTTGCTATAAGCAAATTGTGTAAAAAAAAAAAAAAAATACTGATCCCTTCCCCAAAGTAGTACAATGTTACTATGGTAACATTGTACTACTTTGGTCATAGTAAAATATGAAAAAAAATCTTTAAAAAAATAAAAAAAAAGTAATAAAAAATTAAAAATAATAATAAAAAAAAAAAAATTTAAAAAAAAATATATATATATTTTTTCATACTGTTACCAGTCAGTGTCCCTGTTCACCACCATGCCAGTTATATGATGATGCTGTACTGCACTGGTGACAATATGTAAAAAAAAAAATAGTGAAAATAATTTTTTGAATTTTTTCATTTTCCGAAAAATTATGACAAAAAAAATACAACTTCAAAAAACTCGCCATGCCTCTTATGAAGTACATCGGACTGTCTACTCTGCAAAAAGGGGTCATTTGGGGATATCTGTACTATTCTGACATTCTTGGACCTCAAGAAATTAGATTGGCCGTCAGTACTTCAGGACTGATCAATATTCAGATCTATACCATAGTTTGTGAACTCTATAACTTTCCTACAAACTAAAGAATACATCCTAATTTGGGTTATTTTCACCAAAGACATGTAGCAGAATACATCTCGGCCTAAATTTATGAAGAACAATTATTTATTTGTAAACTTTTATAACAGAAACAAAGAAAAATGTGTTTTTTTTTCAAAATTTTTGGTCTTTTTTTGTTAATTTAGCAAAAAATAAAAACCCCAGCGGTGATTAAATACCACCAAAAGAAAGCTCTAGTTGTGTGAAGAAAATGATAAAATTTTAGTTTGGGTACAGTGTTGTATGACCGCGCAATTGTCATTCAAAGTGTGAGAGCACTGAAACCTGAAAAATGGCCTGGGCAGGAAGGTGTAAAATTGCACGGTATTGAAATGGTTAAACCAGTAATAAACCCTAAAACAGAAAATGTAATATAAGGCAGCTTACCAATCCTTAAAAAGGAAGTTTAAGGTTTTAAAAAAAATAAACATTCATCCTCCCCTCTATGCTTCAGCACCAGTGTGATGCTGAAGCTACCTTACATCGGATATAAGCCTGAGAACTGAGCAGTCACATGACTGCTAATCACTCTGGTCTGCTCAGAATGGAGAACAGTGACTGTCAGTCACCACTCTCTGCCCTGCTCCTCTAAAACTCACTGGATTGGTGGGTAGGAGGGGGGGAGATGCAGTTGGCACTGGTCTCAACTGTGCGCTGAGAATAGTAGCAAGCTGTCAATTGTGCAGTATTGTTGGGATCCTTCCAGAGCCTGAGAGTGACTCTAGGCCACAGGAGAGCAAAAGTAACTGAAGCACTCCTGTACCCACAAGAGAATCATGGCCATACTTCTGTTTTAAATATGGTAGCTGATTTCATTTAAATAAATAAATAGTTACAATACCTTTACAGTTTCTGTTTAAATCAAGAAAGTTGAGCCATTGATAACAAAATACAAACAAGACAATAAAGGAGCACAAAAGGGGCTTATCTGGCTTTCAAGGGTAATAGCAAGCACCCCATATATTTACTTCTATATTTTGTACTAAATTCCCTATAATTTTTTTATTTCCTGTTAAGCCAGAGTCTTTCCTTAGCTAGATTGCTTTTGGCATACAGAAGATACGTTCCTTTGTTACTGCCATGCTTCATACTGTAGCTGTATATTTGCACTGAAGCAGAAACTACAGAGAATCAAATAGCAATTTCTTTGTAGACAACAGAGGGTTAGGCTCTATGAAGCTTTCATCCACCATTGACCTGATTCTGCTGAAGTGAGATTGTTGGTGTTCTGTAGGATACAATGTTTCCCCATGGAATAAGCCTAACTATCACAGGCGTCACCTCACAGTGCGGTGGAAATGAACAATCCTCCCAAAACGCACATTTTGCCTTCTTCTACACAGCTGTCATTGCTGAGCTGTATCTAGATCTACACCCTGGAGTACTGGCCTAAAAAAAAATCATTTTGACACAGTCCAGTTCTTTGCATAACACGATCTTTGAGCTTTTGTGGTTTAGTGTTTATGTGGCCCCTTACTGTGTATTTGGTGGCTCTCTAGGGGTCACTGTACATTGTATTATGTACTTAGATATCATTTATAAGACTTTGTGTCCCAAATTGGTCATTACCAGACCAAGAGCTTGATTTCTTTCCCTGAAATAGAACAATGCTATTAGGAAAAGTATGCTGAAACATAATATACCCAATAACAGAAAAAAAAGCATTTTCTGTAAATGCTGTGTCTATTATTATCATTAGTAATATTATTAAGTTCTAACAACAATTATTACCACTGTCCAATATATGACCACCACTTCCAAGCCTAGAATGAGCCTACCCTGCATTAGCTGAGGGTGTATCCATCTTTATTCAATTTGGGTTTTAACACATGCACTCCTTGGGAAATATTCTCAGTCCAGACATGTTGAGTCTTGTACGGTACAGAGGTGATTTGCAGGTATGTGGTCACCAGAGAGGCCTCCATGTATTACATTTATGTCAATGTCTGTACAATTACTTGAGAAATAAAGTATGCAATGTTCTCAACATCCACCTACAGAAGCCCTAGTAACAGCATCAAAGAAGGTAAAACCTTTATCCCATAAGAACATAAAATAAATATACTGTGCGACCAAAGGTATTTTTTAGCTCTGGGTAGACTAGGTAAGGATTCAATCCCCTATAAGGTAATTGCTTGCTGTCTGTGTTCTTCTGGGATTTTTCCGTGACCTCTTGCCTTGGAAACTAAACAGAAGAGGTAAATTCCTGTCTTTTTTTCCCCCAGAATATTTGTCCCCATTTCCAATCTTCCCCTTCTTTGCCTCCCACCCGATGACAACAATAATATTTTGGATCTCCACTCACTTCCTGTATCAGTGGTAATGGCCACTAGGATGAATAAAAACAATAACTCTTACTAGTAGGACACAACAACAATACAAATTTGGGTGTAACCCCTCAAAGTACTGCATGGCATAATGAGGAGGTGTGATAAAAAAAAATAAAAGTCTATAGGGTGACGCATTTTAAAGCATCCGCTTCTTTTTCAAACCCGATTGGATGCCATACAAGCAGTCTATTAAAGGTCCCGGGGGAAACGGGACAGGGCCCACAAAGAAACTACTCTAACTAGCCATCCCAGTAGTTCCTCAGTGGGCATCTAGTCGGGTTTGAAAAAGAATGGATGGATGCTTTGAAACACGTCACCCAATTGGTTCACTGCACTTCTGGCCTGGTGACCTCTATGTTCCATGCTGACTAACACTGCATTGGGTGTCCCCAGGAGACATCTGCCACTAGGTACATGGAGCCTTACAGAGCTTGGCAGAGAAAACTGCTAGATACCAATAACATCGTGCTGCAGGTTATCAGACATGCCTGCTTGACTTTTTAGACATGTGAGTTGCAAACTCGCTTAATACTTCTTGGTTTCTTTTATACTGCACTTAGTCTGGTGCTCCCTTGTGTTCTTTTTTTAATGAGGTGGGGAATAGGGAATATAGAGCTTGGCATCCAGAATGAAGTGATGCACAATAGGGAATGTACAGCAAAGTGACAGTGCACAGTGATTGCAGAATATATCAAGAATTGCTTACTAATGCTGGTGCATAAGCTGACCTCACCCTGATCTCTAACCATAGAAATACAGACAGAAGCACCAGACCAAAATCTGATAAAAGAGTCCAAGATAGTTTTAAATATTAATTAGAAAGTAATATAAAATCAGACACCACTTTTTGAGGGCAACATCACTTCCCCTTCATCAGGGCTCAACACAGGATATAACTAGGATGGAGAAAAGTGACTTCACAGATCTATATTAGAACATGTATTGAACTTTCCTTTTGTAGGAACACCTTTACAGCTGTTTCTGAGCAGCAGTGGAGACCTATGTCACTTCCAACCCACAGGCACTTGACAAGGAGGCAGAGCTTCTAAAATGTGTTGTGCCCACCCATTCCAACCCTCCGTTTTTTTGTCCTGGACGTTGAGGGCGGCAGTGAATGCCGCTGCCGGGTTGTTTTCTTGGCTAATCTGGCACTGCACACTGTCAGTATCTGCTTTTAGCAGTCCTGTGGTTCCACCTTGCCAGGCTGTCACCCTCTAATCCACTTCCAAGCTACACCATCATAACTTTAATGCGTGGATATTTGTTTTATATAAATTGTTACAATGTTTTATTAACTCCTGCGCCCTTGGCTACTTTATTTCTCCTGCTTGCTGTGTGGTAGCCACCTCTCCAGAGCTTGTTTGAAATGTTCCTTTATTTGACTACACTTGCAAATCTAAAAGTTCCCAGCACCTCTTTGATGATGTTGTTCTGGAGCCCATCCAGACCTGTACCATCGTGGAACTTCCCATGACAGCCCACTCAATTGTCAATGTCACTTATAAACACGGAAGCCATGAAAGGAAGTCTTTCTCTACCTACATCCTTTGCATTAGATGACCTCATCAGTCAGAGCTGCAGAGGCGGCAAGTAATGGAAGACTTCTATGTCTACAAGTGGAAGTACCGAATGGGCAAATTGTCACAGTGTATCCTAAAGCTGAAGTTTAGTCAAAAAATAACTTAGCTCCTAGAGCTGCAGTCACATCACATACCTGTATTGAAGTATGTCCCACGTATTGCAGGTGCCCGAATCCTGTAGAAATTTACAGTACAGTGATGACAAGTTCTCTTTCTGATGGTGAATATCTGGTACTGAGGGAGTTAATAGCTTTGAATCTTTTAGCAACCTGCCCCCTCCTTCCTCCTATCTCCATTGAGTAAAATCCAATCATTGTTAATCTGCATTGAGACTTATAGTCAAATGTTCCAACTTTATGAGATAGGAAAGAACACTTTTTAGTGAAAGTATGCAGAGAAAGGGCACACCCCTACCAAACCACAAGATACATGCATCACAAAGAATTATTGTACAAAAATTGATTGGATAAACCCCAGGTTTTCTTACTTCATGCCGGCCTTACACAATAACAAATGGCAATAATTCAGAGGTTGGATGAAAGATATGCTACGGGTAAAACACTTTTGATAATTAACCACTTGCCCTCCTGAGGATTTACCCCCCTTCCTGACCAGGCCATTTTTTACATTACGGCGCTGCGTTACTGACAATTGCAAGGTCATGCAACGCTGCACCCAAATTAAATTTACATCCTTTTTTTCCCACGAATTTAGCTTTCTTTCAGTGGTATTTGATTGCCTGTGCACTTTTTATTTTTTGCGCTATATAAAAAAAAAGTCCGACAATTTTGAGAAAAAAAACAATATTTTTGACTTTTTGCTATTAAACTTGACTAGTAAAAAAATTTTAAAAATCAAATTTCGTCATAAATTTAGGGCAAAATTTATTTTGCTAAAAAAAATCCCAATACGTGTAAATTAATTGGTTTATGTGAAAGTTATAGTGTTTACAAATGGCAGTATACTGTATATACTGGGATTTTTTTTTACTAGTAATGGCGGCGATCAGCAACTTATAGCAGGACTGCGGGACTGTGCTGGGAATTCTGACACTGGGAGCAACTGACTTGGTGTCATTGACATCTCCAGTGACACCAATACAAAGATCAGTGCTAATAAAAAGCACAGATACTGTACAAACGACACAGGGCAATCATAGGGTTAACTGTGTGCTGTTTTACTAGAGGCTGTGTGTTAGTGCTTCATTGTAAGCACACTGTTGAGCATGGCTGTGCTGTGCACAGCCATGCAAAGCAGTGTGCACGAGCTAACAGGGAGGAGAACTGTTTTGTTTACTGATAGTTCTGCCCTCCGTCGGAGAAGTTCAGCAATCATTGGGTGCCGGCAAGTAATCACCGGCCAGGACTCGGTGATTGACAGCCGCGACTGCAAGTGTCCCCTACCCGGAAATACAAAATCATGTATATATACTGTACATATATATATATATATATATATATATATGTATATATACTGTACATATATATATATATATATATATATATATATCCACCCGTGCTACCCTGTAGCAGTATATCTGCTATAGGGCGGACGGGAAGCGGTTAAATCCAGTAAGAAATTTTGCCTTTGTAACAGGTACATCCTGTAATGAAGACCATTTACTGCTGCTCTTTCAGCTTCTGCAGAGTGACTGGTCTTGTCTCCGCCCCCTCCTATAGTTTTCTAAAAGCAGCCTGCTCTGCTCTCTGCACAGATTACATGTAACACAGCAAGGATGTCAGTGCGACTTTTGCAGCCTGGTTGTAATAATTAGCAGGGTTAAATTCAGGTCAGGGTTGAGAGGCTCTGCAGGTCAGTTCACTTATACCTCCCCCTGCTCTACAATCTTGGAGAAGATTCTAGAAGCAGTGGGTGTGGGTGAGAAGGGGCTGGCCTGAACACTTATGGGACACTGGCCAATCCCCAAGCAGGAGACTTGGCATGGGGCCAAGGCAGCCTTTAAATGTGAAATAGCCTACTTAGCAGCAGGAGAATTCAGGTGGGAGTGAGTAGGATGAGGTGCAGGAGCCAGGGAGGGGGCTCAGTTGTGAAGGAGCACATCTCCAGGCAGTGGTGCTGGAGAGGAAGAAAGCTCAGACCTCATCAGCCCCCAAAGCAAGGACCACGTGTGTGGCAGGGAAGGAGCTAGCCCAGCGGAAGGCCTGAAAGCAGCAACCAACCCACCAGCTCATAGGAACAGGACTGAGTAAGTAATCATACACCCCCTGGGCCAGTTAAAAGGGGAAAGGAGCACTATGGTGGAGAACCTGATTAGCTACTTACTAGGGACTGTTCAGCTTACAGTGGCAGGCACTGGATTCCCTTGCCCAGGGATTCCTTCTGACAGCTGGATAGAGGAGGATTATCTGGGGTCTGGGATGGTACACCAGGAAAGGCTGGAGAGCTCTTCAAGAAGAGAATTTTGCTGTGTAAAGACTTGTACATAGTTCCAGGACGTTGTCCTCAGTTGCAGTTCCCTTGGGCATCCCATACACCCCTTACCCCATCCAAGTTATTTACCCCTTAATAAAATCCAAAAAAACAAGCCCACGGACTGGTTACTGTCTCTTGGCTGCAAGTCTGTGAGGAATGCATGTTGCCTGGCAGTGTGGGACTATAGGGGGACCTAAATCTCTAGCGACTCCTAAGGAGGTAGTGCTACATAACATTTTAGAGTCAGGAGTGCAGTTTTAAGAACACATTTTATTTTAGCCATCTATACATCAGAGCAACAACTAAGGATGAAAGATAGGCAAAATAATTTGATTTCAAAGAGGAACAGTCCCTCCAAGTGAGGGACAGTTGGACATTATATACATTCCATATACAGTATAATTCTATGATACTGTGACTTGCACAAAGCATGTTACAAATACTGTATTCCTGCTTTTTACTGAAGGACACACTAGCAACTTCACAATTTAGGTCTTATTTCCTGATAAGATTAAAATCTTAAAATAAGCCACAAAATGTAGACTTAATCACAATTGTCTAACATTGAAAAGAAGATAAGAGGACTCTTATTGAAAATCCATATGGCATGTCTGCTTTTTGTCTGTTTTAAAGGGAAAATAGCATAATAGAGGCTTATAGTGTGAGTTGCTGACATCCTTTCTCCTCATCCGTTTGTATAACTTGGATATTGCTCTGGTTTTTGTAGTTATAACACCACAGGAATGGAACAAGTTGATGTAATCAGTATCAGTAGGTCTCAGAATGTTCATATCGGGAAGCAGTAGCAAAATGAAATAGTAAGCACCACTCTATATGGAAGCATCCTTATGTTACAGCAGAAAAATACCTTTTTTACTAAAACAAGCTAATTTGTAGGCTGAATAAAACACTGTGCAAAAGTAATATTGTAATAAAAATAAGGTACAAAAATGTTTGTAATGTATACTAATAAATGAGTTGAATATGGTCCCACTTGGGTTATTATGGGCATGCAGTAATCAGAATTAGTGTATGGGAGTTGTTTTTGCTGCCTCATAGCAACCGATTTGATTCAAAATTATTTTTTTCAGTTGTAATTTTTATTGTGCAAATCTGCATCTAAAAACATATTTTATTAGTTACTGTGGTGCAGCATATAGGAACCTATTAACAAAAAAAGCAGTGACATTCTGGGGGTCTCCCCGGACTAGCCTTTCACCTTTTATTCAATCATTCATTATTTCCTACAGTATAAAAAAAAATTCCTCTAGTAAGCACTGTTGAGTTTGGGAAAAGGCATCTGCTCTTCCAATCTTCCCATCTAGCTGGGTAAAAATGAAAGTGGTAGGAGGGTAGGAGGCAGGGCAAAACTTGGTGACCAATCTCTCTTGCTTAGCTGCAGTAAAGGAAAGTGGTGTCACCACCCTATCCAGCACAGTGGCTTAGTTTAAACCAGGACACTATCTGCATGGAATTTACATGTTCTGTTCTTGCGTGGGTTTCCTCCTACACATTTGTAGGTTCATTGGTGAAACTGTGTGCTCGAGATGGCTGCCTTAACCTCTAAACACTTTGAGTCCCCAGGCTAAAAAGGGATTAAAAGATAAGTTCACCTTTTAGACAAAAATAATACATGCACATTTTTTTGCAGGTAAAAAATAAATGTGCATTTATTTATTATAGGTACTTCTATACCACTGTCAATTTACGCGATGCTTTACATATATATAGTACATTCAAATCAGTCCCTAAACCTCAAGGGGTGTACAATCTAAGGTCCCTAACTTACATTCATACACAAGGGCCAATTTAGACAGGAGCCAATTAACCTACCAGCATGTCTTTGGAGTGTGGGAGGAAACTGGAGTACTCAGAAGAAACCCACACAGGCATATGGAGAACATGCAAACTGCAGGCAGGTGGTGCCGTATTTGGGATTTGAACCAATGACCCTAGTACTGCCAGGTGGAAGGGTGAACCATTTAGCCACTGTGCTGAATTTATTATTTTTGTCCAAAGGAGCCTGGAAAGCATTGCACCAGTGAACAGTAGATCGTTGACGCCATGCAGGTCTCCTGCAGACCTGACAGTATATCTGATTGCTGTATGGGATGTACACTCAAGCAGATATATTGACAGAAAGCTTCAATGAACTACCACGACACTTCACAGCACCGTGGTAGTTCATTGAAAACTACAAGCCGACAACCGCTAAGGCACAGAACAATGTGAATGAGTGACGTGGCTGTGTGGGCGGAGCCCCACACGGCCATGCAGTTTTAAAATCTGACAGATAGTACGGAGAAATGTCCCTGTACTATCTGTCGGAGGGAGGGGGGGGGGGGGGAGGGCAGCGGGCATGGCTGCAGCTATGGGAACATGTTACATGTTCCATCCTAAAAACTGGTAGAACATGTAACATGTTCCGTGAACTTATCCTTTAATTAAAACCTGCATGTGCTCTCTCATAAGGTTGCTGAAATATTAGGACCAGATGGACAAGATTACAAATTCTTTAGTGTGTAAAACAGTCCCAGTATATACATTTCACCAGTGAATTTAGTTGTTTGCCTGGAATTAAGCTGTAAGTGGCAATGATTGCCTGGGGACTAAACAAGATCTTCCTCATGTCATGACATGGAGTTTACACAGAGTTTCTATTCCTTGCTTTTATAGGTGAACAGGGTGTGAAGGAGTGAACAAAAGTAAGACAGCCCATACATGAATCAGCTTTTTTGGTTCAAGCAGTGGGTTGAACATAAGAAAAACTGACTTGATTCCCCCATTAACACATTCCAATTGGATGGGGGAATTCTCTGCTGAGCTATTACATTCTGACAGCGGGGACGCTTCCCCGATGTCAGAATTCACTGATTACCGTTGTCACCTATAGCTGGCAGCACAGATATAGCAGCAAAAATCCAACAGGGCATTTGTACAGAAGTCGATCAATAGACTTCTGTAAGATGCCCATTCATGGATAGAAATTCCGCCAGGCCCTGCTTTTGCTCCATGTCTGGGCAGTTTAAAAGTAGCTGCAGCGATCATTAACGTGAACCTGCAGGGTCTAGTTTACATTCAAAAGAACATTCATCACCTGTGTTGTTCCAGATAACTTTTGTCCCTCATTGCTTTTGTTCTCCCAGCTTGGTTGAAGCTATTTTATTATTATTATTATTATTATTATTATTATAATACAGGATTTATATAGCACCAACAGTTTGCGCAGCGCTTTACAAAATGAAGGTAGACATTACGGTTACAATACAAATTGTTACAAGAGGAAACAGAGGTCCCTGCTCGTTAAAGCTTACAATCTAGGAGGAAGGGTTGAGTGATACAAAGGTAATAGCTATGGGGGGATGAGCTGATGGAGGAAATAAATGTCAGTTTACTAGGTAGAAGCAGGATAGGCTTCTAAAGGTGGATAGATTAGGAGATACCTGGACAGATTGGGGTAGGGAGTTCCATAGGATGGGAGAAGCTCAGGAGAAGTCCTGGAGGTGAGCATGGGAGGTGGTGATACAGGAACTAGAGAGCAGAAGGTCTTGGGAGGATCAAAGAGAGTGGTTTGGTTGATATTTTGAGACCATGTTGGTGATATAGCTGGGGACTATTGACGTGAATATTATAGTATGGCCTGAAAACAATAACATGCCTCACTGTTTTGCTCAATATACAATCTCTTGAAAAGGTATTCATACCCCTTGAAATTTTCCACATTTTGTCATGTTACAACCAAAAACGTAAATGTATTTTATTGGGATTTTATGTGATAGACCAATACAATGTGGCGCATAATTGTGAAGTGAAAGGAAAATGATAAATGGTATTCAAAATTTTTTACAAATTAATATCCAAAAGGTGTGGCATGCATTTAAATTCAGCCCCCCTGAGTCAATACTTTGTAGAACCTCCTTTCGCTGCAATTACAGCTGCAAGTCTTTTTGGGGATGTCTCTACCAGTTTTGCACATCTAGAGAGTGACATTTTTGCCCATTTTTCTTTACAAAATTGCTCACGCTCTGTCAGATTGGATGGAATGCGTCTGTGAACAGCAATTTTCAAGTCTTGCCACATATTCTCAATTGGATTTTGGTCTGGATTTTGACTGGGCCAATCTAACATATGAATATGCTTTGTTCTAAGCCATTCCATTGTAGCTCTGGTTGTATGTTTAGGGTCATTGTCCTGCTGGAAGGTGAACTTCTGCCCCACTTTGAAGTCTTTTGCAGACTCTAACAGGTTTTCTGCTAAGATTGCAATGTATTTGGCTCCATCCATCTTCCCATCAACTCTGACCAGCTTCCTTGTCCCTGCTGAAGAAAAGCATCCCCACAACATGATGCTTCCACCACGTTTCACAGTGTGGATAGTGTGTTCAGGGTGATGTGCAGTGTTTGTTTTCGACCACACATAGCGTTTTGCTTTTAGGTCAAAATGTAAAATTTTGGTCTCACCTGAACCTTCTTCCACATGTTTGCTTTGTCCCCACATGGCTTCTCACAAACTGCAAACAGGACCTCTTATGGCTGTCTTTCTACAAAGGCTATCTTCTTGTCGCTCTTCCATAAAGGCCAGTGGAGTGCAAGACTAATAGTTGTCCTGTGGACAGGTTCTCCCACTTGAGATGTGGATCTCTGCAGCTCCTCCAGAGTTACCACGGGCCTCTTGGCTGCTTCTCTGATCCTTGCCCAGCGTGTCAGTTTAGGTGGATGACCATGTCTTAGTAGGTTTGCAGTTTTGCCATACTATTTCCATTTTTGGATAATGAAATGAAAAGTGCTTTGTGAGATGTTCAAAGCTTGGGATATTTTTTTTTAAACAAACCCTTTAAACTTCTCCACAACTTTATCCCTGACCTGTCTGGCATGTTCCTTGGCTTTATGATGCTGTTTGTTCACTAATGTTCTCTAACAAACCTCTGAGGGCTTCACAGAACAGCTGTATTTATACTGAGATTAAATTACACACCGGTTGACTCTATTTACTTATTAGGTGACTTTTGAAGGCAATTGGTTCCACTAAATTTTATTTAGTGGTATCAGAGTAAAGGGGGCTGAATACAAATGCACGCCACACTTTTCAGATATTTATTTGTAAAACATTTTGAAAACCATTTTTCATTTTCCTTCCACTTCACAATTATGTGCCACTTTGTGTTGGTCTATTACATAAAATCCCAATAAAATACATTTACGTTTTTGGTTGTAACATGACAGAATGTGGACAGTTTCAAGGGGTATGAATACTTTTTGAAGGCACTGTATTGTTTCCTTATTGGCAGTGAGGGGATGCCTGGTGCTTACATTTAGCCATTAAAGTGTTACTAAACCCAGGACCAGGGGCGGACTGACCATTCTGAAACTCGGGCAGTGCCCGAGGGCCCGGGGTCAGTAAGGGGCCCCATAAGATGCCCCTGGTACCTTTCATAGGCTTTTTTGGGTGTGGTTTGAGTGTGGGCGAGGACACAGGGGCCCCATGATCCCCTATTGCCCGGGGGCCCCATGAGTTGTCAGTCCGCCCCTGCCTAGGACCCTGCATTCATTATATCTGGTCTCCCACAGTACACACAACATGGAAGTGCAATTATTTTAGTAAATATAAAATGCTAAATACCTTTTCTCATCAGCAGTTAGAGCAGTCTTGTGACTTATATCAGAGCTTAGCAGAGTACTGGTTAAAGCTTGTAGAAGGATTTTCTTTCTGTTCTAGGAGGATGTAGAACCCCTGACCTCTGTCTGGACAGTGCTTATCGGTCCTGTGCTGATCACATGCACTCTCCAAGAAAAAAAACCCCTCTCTAGCAATACACATCAAACTGAGCATATGCAGAGTGTCTCCATATGACATGTCTTATCAGGAGATAAGAGGCAGGCACTGGAAGAAGGGGAGGATCAGAGAAGTCAGTATCAAACAGCATTTTTTCACAAAAACAGGTTCCACAGTAAATATATCAAGCATGCTTTACTGTATATACAGACTGATTTTACTGTTGTGGGTTTAGTAATATTTTAAGGTAACTTAGGTAGGATATATACATTAACCAATTTTCTTTCCTTCAGTTACTGATTGAAGGAAGTAAAATCTATCAATTTCCCCATCAACACAGTCAATGCTGATGGGGGAATCCGCCCCCTGGAGCTCTTGTATTTTGACAGCAGGAGTTTTCCCAGCTGTCAGAATACAATGATCACTGCTTGTGGTTATAGTGATAATATGAAAAAGAACCTGACAGGCTGGTTGTAATGAAGTTGGTTGGTAGATTGACTTCAGTACAACCAACTTGCCCATACATGGATCGAAATTCGTCCAGTTCCTGCTGAAGCATGCAAATTTTGATCCGGCTATGGCCAGCCTTAGGTCATAGATGCACCCTGCATTTAATGCTAAAATGAATATTTTATACAAATAAATATATTAAAGTAACATAGTGTTAAATGCACTAGCAGATTTAATTACACTAGCAGACAGAAGCCAAACTCCAGCTCACACTTTATGATCAGTTACAGAAAACAGTTTTATTCCATTTGGAATAAAGGTTTTACATGAAAAAATAAAAGCTGATCATTTTAGCCTGGGTCCACACATATGCGGTGCAGTATATTGCACGTGATTTGCACAGGAACCGCACCGCATTCCTGTGCAAATCACATGCGATTTGTGTGCAGTGCAATTGGAGCCATACATTTTGTATGGCTCTAATCTCACTGCACCCGCACCAAAAAAGTGCAGGACCCTTTTTTGGTCCGCACTAGAATCGGATCGCAAGGGTATACACAGCTATGCATTCCGATGCTGGACTTCGCACAACGTTTTGTGGACTGCTTTTCGGGGTGTTATTAACTTAACATACACACCTGCAGAGGTTTGCATGAACAGGGAGCGATTCTGTTGCGGTGCAGAATTCGCACAGAAAACGCTGCAAATTCCGCACCGCATCAGTGTGAACCAGGACTTAAGCACTCCTTCCAGTGTTAAATGCTTTGTCTCATCCATGTATGGATGTAATGGTTGAACTGGATGGACTTTTGTCTTTTTTCAGCCAGACTAACTATGTAACTATGTAAACTGACACAGTGTGCTAGAGAGCTTGACCTTTTGAAAAACAACAGACTTGCTGGCCTGATCATCAGATGAAAACAGAATAATAAAAGACTAAAAAAAGGAAACTAATACAGCCATAACATCTAAAAATTGGTAAGCTGTAATATAATAAATGTGTGCTTTTGGGTTTAATACTACTTTGACTGCAACAGAGGAACATAATGTCTCTTTGATATACTGGACATACAGAAGTACAAATCATTTACCTGGATGTTTACCTGACATCCAGGTAAACAGCAAAATACATATAGGTTATACATATGTATAACCTATATGTATTTTGCTGTGTACCTGGATGTCAGTTTTAAACTTTCACACTTTCCTTTGGGAATTAGTGACATGAAATTAGCCAAACCGAAAATTCTACAAGTGATATCAGTAAGGTAACAGCTGAAATGAATGATGAGACATTGAAGGAAACATTTGGCAGATGAGCTTGCTGGCACAATGTAGTGTATTTTCTGTAGGTTCCTGATGGGAGTCAGACTCACAGTGTTCCTCTACAGTGGCCATTCACCACCGCCAGTAGGGTTAGAAAACCCCCGTATGCTGCCGTCGGTATGAGCCTGGCCTTTAGACCAGCTGTCACAGATGGAAGTTTTCTGTAGCTGGGAAATTGCACAGAAACTAATGAAAGGTTGGACTCGCAGCAGAAAACAATGCATATATTAACAGATTGGGTTATTAAACTTGCAATGCAGAACAGCTTTACCTCACCCTTCAGATATGAGGACCACTGAGCAAATCGCCATTGGTTGCCCCAAAATAGGTTCTTATCACAGGGTTTAATTTGTCACAGGCAGTTTCTTGCAGATTCCAGCCTCCATTAGCTGGTTAATGCAGCAGTCAGAATCAATGCTATGGTCTTTTTTGAAACAGATGGTGTTCTCTTACTTTAGCACAGAAGAAAAAAACTCAGCATTTGAAATACAACTGCACTAGCAGCAAGCAACAATAAGGCATGAAAAGCAAAACTTAGTTTCATTTGAACGTCATGTTGTCTCTTTGGCCTCTGATGATAACTAGAAGCTTTCAGGGTTTATTAAAAACATTAAACTAACCTTAAATCTTCCAGTAGAACTGGTGTAGTATACAGACCCCCAGGAAAGAATAAAGATTATGACAACTTGTTGATGACGAGATAACTCAAACGGCAATGAAGAGAGGTTTTGATTATGGGCGACTTCAACATGCCTGATATTAGCTGGAATTCTCAAACTGCTATTACAAGCAGGAGCAGGGATGTAATGGAGGCAAAGAATGGGGTTTCTCTGAAACAGTTAGTAAAATGCCCAAACCGAGGTGATCATATTCTAGACCTAGTACAGACAAATGGGGATTAATGGATGTTGAGGTGGAAGAAAATGTGGGTTCTAGTGATCACCAATTTCATTTTTAATAAAACAAGAACTGAAAAATCATATACAGAAATAAAGGTTTTAGATTTCAAAAGGACAAATTTTGCTGAAATGGGGGAATTTCTAAAAAATGAATTGAAAGGTTGGAGTAAAACAACAGGAGTAATTAATCAGTGGGCACTTTTAAGTCTACCATCCTGAAGGCAACTAGATTATATGTCAGGCAGATTAGTAAGAATAAACAGAAGGAAAAAACAATATGGTTAACTAAAGAGGTAAGTAGGATAGTTAAGGGAAAAAAATCAGCACATAGGAGATTGAATTAAACAGGAGGTGTAGCGGATAGAGAGGGGTATAGAAATAGACAAATGGAGGCCAAACACATTATCAGTGCTGCCAAAGCACAGAAGGTGGAGGAAACAGCTAAATCTATTAAGAAGGAAAAAGTACAATGGGATCACTAAAATGAAAACTTACGTTAAGGGAGACCTGGATGTAGCAAACCATTTAAACAATTACTTCTGTTCAGTCTTCTCAGAAACAAATTGTACTAGCAATAACAAGTTGGGGAATCATATTGGTTCTAGTAATGATGGTTCTTTTTTCTAGATTTCTGGAGAGAGAGGTAGCAGATGAACTGGCTTGGTTAAAGCTGAATAAAGCAATGGGCCCTGGTGGTATTCATTCCAAAGTTCTAAGAGAACTTTGAGGTATTGTTGTTGGACCATTAGCAGATCTTTTTAACCACTTCCCGTCCAGCATATGTACATAAACGGCTGGATGGGAGAAGTGCCAAAGCGGGTCGCTGGTTATAATCATCTCCCGCATTTACTGCCTGTGTACTCTCCCTGGGAGCACGCAGCACCACGATCCGATGGACTCCGATCGCTGTACGGGACCTCTGTGTGAGTTCCCAATTAATGTGATCACTGATTGGCCAATCAGTGATCACATGAACAGTAGTAAACAAGATGTCACTTCCTGACATCATTGCTTACTACTTGTGAAATCTGTGAATGGTCACAGAGGTCACATGGTACAAGGCTATTCACAGCAGCCTTGTACCATGTGACAAGCTGTGACCAATCACAGCTCTCACAGTATTTATCAATGGCTGCAAGAATGCAGCCCAAGAAAAGGAGAAATTATTGCTTTTAAAGCCTTTATGGGTGTAAAAGCAGTCAGTGTAAATAAAGAAAAACAAATCTTCATCACCCCCCACAAGTAGTACAGTGTCACTATGGTGACACTGTACTGCTAGGGTGATGGTATGTTAAAAAAAAATAAAAAACATAAATAATAATATAAAAATAAAATAAAAATGTAAAACAAAATTTAGAAAAATTATAATTTTTGGTTATCAACTAATTTGGGTTATTTTTTTTACTAAAAAGATAGCAAAATACATTTTGGCCCAGATTTATGAAAAATTATTATATATTGGCAAAATTTTATAAGAAAAACACTTTTTTTTTCAAAACGTTGGAACTTTTTCATTTATATAGCAAACAAAAATAAAAATCCCAGTGGTGAATAAATACCACCAAAATAAAGTTTTATACGTCTCAAAAAAATGCTACAAAATTCATATGGTTACAGTGTTGCATGACCGCTCAATTGTCATTCAAAGTGTGATAGCACTGAAAGCTGAAAATTGGCCTGGACAGGAAGGGGGTAAAAGTGTCTGGACTTGAAGTGGTTATTAATCAATCTCTTCTAACAGCAGAAGTTCCCCATGACTGGCGGACAGCTAATATTGTACCTATTCACAAGAAGAATACATGCTATTTTACTCTGCGTTGTTTGTAAGCGCTTTTAATGGAATAAATAGCTGTTTTTAAATAAAGTAATACACTATGTATGACTATCCATTATGATCCATGCAAGCGTATTGGAAGACTGGGAATACTGTGGATCAGAATCTGCAGTTTCTTCTATATGCTTTTTGGCTGATATAGTCCGGTAAGGTGCTTGGTCTGTGAGATGTGGAGTGATTTATCACATGTCACTGGTGGTCACCATTGATTTAGAGTGGAGCACTCTAAATCAAGCGAGGACACTTTAAAAACATTTTTTTTGGAGGGTATATCTTCCTTGGAAGGGAGTACGGAAAAGAAGAAGGTGTGATTGGAAGAGCTCTACTGTTGGGATCTGCGATAAGGCATTTATACAGTTGTGTCCAAAATTATTCAACCCCCAATGCTGTAAAGGGGTTTAGGGACTATAGTGTACATTTGGAATTGTATTCAGAATCAAATCCTACAAGGACGTTGTAACTACCCAAATGCAACTAAAATGACATCAATTGTTTATGTAATACAGTAGTAAATGGTTCTTATGTGGTTTCTTCATTGCCACAATTATTCAACCCCTTAAAGACTACCACTCTGAAGAACAGAGGTTCATACAGGTGCTTTCCATCAGGTATTGAAAACACCTGTGGATGTCACCGAGCAGCAATCAAGCATAATAAGCACCAATTAGGCAGCTTTAAAATGACTGTGATACTCAGCTCCTTCTAGACATTTACTGGTGTGGTTACAAACATGGTGAAGGCAAGAGAATGGTCCAGGAAGACAAGAGAAGAGGTGATTTCTCTTCACAGGAAGGGCAATGGCTATAAGAAGATTGCAAAGATGTTAAACATACCAAGAGACACCTTAGGAAGCATCATTCGCAAATTCAAGGCAAAGGGCACTGTTGAAACGCTACCTGGTCGTGGCAGAAAGAAGATGCTGACTTCGACTGCTGTGCGCTACCTGAAGCGTAGAGTGGAGAGAAGTCCCCGTGTGACTGCTGAGGAACTGAGAAAAGATTTGTCAGATGTGGGTACAGAAGTTTCAGCCCAGACAATAAGACGCACACTGCGTAATGAAGGCCTCCGTGCCAGAACTCCCAGGCGTACCCCCTTGCTGTCTCCAAAGAATAAGAAGAGTCGACTGCAGTATGCCAAAAGCCATGTGGACAAACCACAAAAGTTGTGGGATAGTGTTCTGTGGACTGATGAAACAAAATTAGAACTGTTTGGGCCCATGGATCAACGCTATGTTTGGAGGAGGAAGAACAAGGCCTATGATGAAAAGAACACCTTGCCTACTGTGAAGCATGGTGGAGGGTCAATCATGCTTTGGGGCTGTTTTGCTTCTGCAGGTACAGGGAAGCTTCAGCGTGTGCAAGGTACCATGAATTCTCTTCAGTACCAGGAGATATTGGATGGAAACGTGATGCAGTCCGTCACACACCTGAGGCTTGGGAGACGTTGGACCTTTCAACAGGACAATGATCCCAAGCATACCTCCAAGTCCACTAGAGCATGGTTGCAGAGGAAAGGCTGGAACATTTTGGAGTGGCCATCGCAGTCACCAGACTTAAATCCGATTGAGAACCTCTGGTGGGACTTAAAGAAAGCAGTTGCAGTGCGCAAGCCTAAGAATGTGACTGAACTGGAGGCCTTTGCCCATGAAGAATGGGCGAAGATACCCGTAGATCGCTGCAAGACACTTGTGTCAAGCTATGCTTCACGTTTAAAAGCTGTTATAACTGTAAAAGGATGCTGTACTAAGTACTAAGATTGAATGTCACTTGGGGGTTGAATAAAACTGATAATGCTGTGAGCACAGAAAAGACATTTGTGGTTATTTCATTATAACTGTTATGTTATATTTGTCTGACCTACAAGTGCCTCTTTAATGTAAATGTAAGCAAGATGACTGAATGATCAAAAGCAATGTCAAACTGGCCAAAACACTCAATTTCAGTGGGGGTTGAATAATTTTGGACACAACTGTATATACATACAGAGGGTAAGGGTAGGAATTATAATTGTTTAGAAGTGATCACATGGTGGAGCGACTAAGCATGGATTTGCTACACATTTTTATGAGTGTAATCCTTTTAGTATAGTTGTGTTCATACTGAGGATAATGCACTATGTGTGTTTATTTAATTTCTTTTGAGAATATCAGGTAAAAGATGGAATAAGATTCACGTGGTTGAACACTGAATAAGAAGAAGGAGAACAATTTTTCACATGATAGAAGGGACATTTCACTGTACAAACTACCATGACAGTTTTACTGAGCCTAAAACTAATATACAGGCAGCTAAAAGATACATTTAAAATATAATTAAAATACAAAGTCCCTTTGACTGCCCTATGATCTCTCTCCAGGATTAACTTTTGAAGATTACCATCCCTGGCACAAATGTGAAAATGACTTTGCAGAAGACTACCCAGATAAGCAGCAGCTTATGGCATTGCTGTCTTTTTATTGTGACTCTGGCCTCCTGGCCTGTCTGCAGCCAGCTTACATACAACCTTGGAAGAAGTGGATTCAGTTACTTTTTAGTTTCTCTGCTTTCCATTTCTTTTACAAGTTTGTAAAATGCTTATTTCAACTTATTCTTCACTATAGGTCACACATCCCACAGCTACAAAAGATTTGGATACTGCACAGTCAAATTTTAGAGATACCCAGATTTCAGCTCTAAAAATAGAAGCTAACTGAAGCTATGTCAAATACAGATATCCCTCTGGTGGCAAATCTAAAAGAATTCAATATTTAAAGTGGTTGTAAACCCTCTCATAAATCATATACCCAATGAAGTAAATAACCTCAGGATATACATAGTGATGTCTCCTATATAAGTTTTCCTTGATTGTCTGCAGTCTTCTCTTTTCTACATCCCTTCAACCCTTTAAAAGGGCTGATTTTAGGTAAAATTCTTCTGTATCTGTCAGTATCACAGAGGTGCAGGCAGGGAGCTGCAGTCAGAGCTGACTGGAGGAAAGGGACACACCCCCATTCAGGGGCGTATTTGCTGCGAGACAAACAAGGCGTTTGCCTAGGGTGGCACTTTTCAGGGGGGTGGAACGACGTGTCCGTGTCTCCGTGTCCCACTTTGATCCGGTCTATGAGGTGCTGCTGGAGGAGGGGTAGAGAGGTTGTCCAGTCCAGTATCTTCATTTCCCTGAATCTTGGATCGCGATGTGGGCGGGATGACATGCTGCCCCTCTCATCTGGCCACACCCCCAGGATCACTGGGCAGCCTATGGCAGCTGTTCCTCCTTCTCCATGCTTTACCTCCTTGCCAGTGATTGGCACCCAGGCAAAGAGGAGGAGCCGAGCGGCAGCATGAAGATTGAAGAAGCTGATCGGAGTGAGGGACTGGCCAGAGCCAGTGAAGAGGAGGAGAGCGGCTGGAGAAGGAAGACAGCTGATCGGGCTGTGCCGGGCCTGTGCGGCCAGGATCTGGACAGAGCAGATGGTGCTGCTGCAGGCAGGTATGCTGGTTGTGAGGGAGGGAGGGAGCCTGGGCTGAATCAGGGGTCAGCAATGTAAGCACCATTGGTGTCAGTGAGAGGAATAGTGCCCCATCATTAGTGTCAGTGTGGGAGGAATAGTGCCCCATCATTGGTGTCACTGACACCCACTGACACCAATGATGAAGCACTATTCCTCACACTGACACCAATGATGGGGTACTATTCCTCCCACCAACACCAACGATGGAGCACTATTCCTCCCACTGACACCAATGATGGGACACTATTCCTCCCACCAACACCAACGATGGAGCACTATTCCTCCCACTGACACCAATGATAGGACACTATTCCTTCCACCGACACCAATGATGGGACACTATTCCTCCCTCTGACACCAATGATGGGACACTATTTCTCCCACTGATATCAATGATGGGGCCCTTTTCCTCCCACTGACTCCAATGATGGGGCACTATTCCTCCCACTGACACCAATGATGGGACACTATTCCTCCTACTCACACCAATGATAGGGCACTATTCCTCCTACTGACACCAGTGATGGGCACTATTCTTCCACTGACACCAATGATGGGGCACTATTCCTAAAAAAAAACCTATAATGGAATAAAAAAAAGGTGGAGCTCTAATAGGAAGAGGTGGGGCCTAAAGAGGAAGGGTGGAGTTTACAGATGAAGGAGTGGACCTTAAACAGGAATGGGTGGAACAAATTTAGATGCGGGGGGTGCCCAATTTTAGTCTTGCCTAGGGCAGCACAAAACCAAAATACACCACTGCCCCCATTAATACAGCACATAGGAGCTACATTATGTATAGACAAGGTGTGTGCTGAGCCCCCCCCCCGCCCAACACAAATTTATCTCATGAGTCGGGAAAACTTCTCAGAAGTGATTCATGCTGATAACAGAGGAACAAAGCACCAGAGAGGAACAAGACTTAGAGCTTTGGAGATAGACAAGTAAACACTACAGATATGTTTTATATTGCCAAAGGTATTGGAATACCTGCCTTTACACACACATGAACTTTAATGACATCCCAGTCTTAGTCCGGAGAGTTCAATATTGAGTTGGCCCACCCTTTGCAACTATAACAGCTTCAACTCTTCTGGGAAGGCTGTCCACAATGTTTAGGAGTTGTATATGGGAATATTTGAACATTCTTCCAGGAGAGAAATTATGAGGTCAGGCACTGGCTCACAGTCTCCTCTCTAATTTGTCCCAAAGGTATTCTATCAGGTTGAGGTCAGGACTCGTGACCTCTGTGCAGGTTAGTCACGTTCCTCTACCAATTCATGTTGGAACAGGAAGATGCCATCCCCAAACTGTTCCCACAAAGTTGAGAGCATGAAATTGTCCAAAATATCTTGGTATGCTTGGTATGCTGGTGCCTCAAGAGTTCCCTTCACTGGAACTAAGGGGCCAATCCCAACCGCTTAAAAACACCCCCACACCATAATCCCTCCTCCACCAAACTTTACACTTGGCACAATGCAGTCAAGCAAGTACTGTTCTGGCAACTGCCAAACCCAGACATGTCCATCGGATTTCCAGACAGAGAAGTGTGATTCGTCACTCCAGAGAACACGTCTCCACTGCTCTAGAGTCCAGTGGCGGCATGCTTTACACCACTGCATTTGACGCTGTGCATTGCATTTGGTGATGTAAGGCATGGATGCAGCTGCTCAGCCGTGAAAACCCATTCCGCAAAGCTCTCTACGCACTGTTGTTTTGCTGACCCCGCTCTGTCATTTTACGTGGCTTACCACTTTGTGGCTGGGTTGCTGTTGTTACCAGTTGCTTCCACTTTATTATAATACCACTAACAGTTGGCCATGGAATATTTAGTAGCAAGGAAATTTCACAGATGGCCATATTGCACAGGTGGCAACCTATCACGGTACCACGTTTGAATTCACTGAGTTCCTGAGAGCGACCCATTCTTTCACAAATGTTTGTAGAAGCAGTCTGCATGCCTAGGTGCTTGATTTTATACACCTGTGGCCATGGAGGTGATTGGAATACCTGAATCCAATGATTTGGAGGGCTGGCCCAATACTTTTGGCAGTATAGTGTATGTTTCCTGATGAAGGTTACAACCACTTTAATACAATAACAAAAATAAGCAAACATGCAGTTAATGGGGAACTCTAGTTAACCCCTTCATGATGGCGATAAAACAAATCTCAATGCCTGAACACAAGTTTGCAACTTTGACATGTAATGATACTACTTAGTACATATGATCACATGAGTACATATGAGCTGTTACCAGAAAAGGAATAGAGGGGAAGTGTTACAACTATCTAAGAGGAAATTTCCTCTTGCTTCCTGCTGTACCTACAGGCAGGGGCGGACTGACAACTCATGGGGCCCCTGGGCAAAAGGGGATCATGGGGCCCCGTGTCCTTGCCCAAACTCAAAAAAGCCTATGAAAAAGGTACCAGGGGCATCTCATGGGGTCCCCTACTGACCCCGGGCCCTCGGGCAGTGCCCGAGTTTCCAAATGGTCAGTCCGCCCCTGCCTACAGGACAGGATGCAAAGAGAAATTCCTTACAACTGGGAGTCGGGTTTTAATTACAACTGTATAAGCAATTATTTATTTACATGACGGAGCCATATTTGCTCATCATCAATGCAAATGACATATCTTGTTTAGTAGTACCGCAGAGGTGCTGTGTTTAGCTTATTCTCCTATCTCACTGCATGTCCTTTGTTATCTGCTGACAGCATTTTCAGCTGACAGTGTCTGTTTGATTAAAAGTGATAAGCCCTGATGTGAGTATGGCACTGTCAGCCTCACCCTGCACAGAAATTTTCCAGCATGTGGAAAATTGAAGTTCCAGCATGTTAGCATGTGGTCACATAGGGGAACTGCATACAGCCAACATGACAATGATTTATGATTATGCTCATGTAGGTTAGCTCCATCTTTTGGCCAGAGGCCATATTATTTCACCAGACCACACACAGAGAAGGATCATGTCTTATACCCTGCCAGTGACTCTTGTCCAAGCACTAACTACAGAGGCATTTGAGAGAGATAGAGGTGAATACTGTTCAGTCTCCACCAGTCCTTCACAAAACTCAATATACGCGTACTGTTGTCCACCCTTAAAGCAAATTATGGATTCACTTTATTCATGTGGTTTCAGGCCCTGTACCCAGGGGCGTATTTACCACAAGACAAACAAGGCATTTGCCTAGGGCAGCATTTTTCAGGGGGGCAGCACATGCACCATAGTGACCAGGTGGGATTTGAGAGAGGCTGCAGGCTTCTCGATGGTGTATGCAGAGCCCAACTCTTGTTCCCAGGGATATCCGGAGCTGTGAAGGTGAGTGTCTTTCTCTCTCTCTCTAGGAAGAAGGGGGTTGTATGTTAATGGCAGGCTCTCTTGGGTGGCGGCAGGGGTGTTTATTGGTCAATGTCAGGCTCTCTCCCCCCCATGGTGGTGGTGGTGGTGGGGGGGTACCGATTTTTTTTTGTTGCTTAGGGCAGCACAAAACCAAAATACACCACTGCCTGTACCTAGGAGGATTCTGTACAGCAGCAGGGCCAATGATAGGGACCCTGCTGCACAGTAGAGTGCTCCATTCCTGGCCAGAATCTCCATCACTGGCCACCAAAGCTCCACGCCAGAACTGACTGCTCCTCCTTCATGACACTCTTTAGCTCTTCATCTCAAGGGCTACCTGTACATTACACCTTGTTTCAAAATGGCAACCAATAACTTGGAATACACTTTAATGCATAACCCAGAGGGATAACTTAGACAGGTACTCTTCATTTCCCAGTTCTTTTGATAGACTACGAATACACTATTAAAATACGCACTTGGTTCCTCTTAACCAAGTAAATCAGACCAGACAGTTCTTCTTAAACAGTAACTGCTTTTACTAAAGGAAAGGTAATATTTACAGTCTGTACATCTTCAGTACAATCACATTGCATAGAAATCCTCATTTACATGTTATCCCCTTCCACAAAGTTATGCTGGGCTATGGCTCTGCTGTACAATGTGGTGTTGTACATACCTTTATAGAATTAAAGTACCATTTCAACCAGCACTGTCCAAAGTCCATTTACCAGAACTTGCAATGGAGTCTCGCTCAAGGGTAACTCTTCCCCAGTTGCAGCTTACATAATGACACAACTTGTCCTCACAGTCTACTTCCCATCCCCAGACTGCCATAAGATTTGGTCTTCTCCTGCATATATCATCTCACCTGCTGGATAGGAGGGGTCGCTGGATGGAATCAGGGGTGGACTGACAACTCATGGGGCTCCCGGGCAATAGGGGATCATGGGGCCCCTGTGTCCTTGCCCAAACTCAAAAAAGCCTATGAAAAAGGTACCAGGGGCATCTCATGGGGCCCCCTACTGACCCCGGGCCTTCGTGCAGTGCCTGAGTTTCCAAATGGTCAGTCCGACCCTGGATGGAACTGGTTGTAATAACCCACATGGAAGAAAAATATATTTGAAATATATTTTTAAAATATTCTTCCCAAATACATTGACATATATTTCAAATGCTACAATTTTGGCCATATTCAATATATTTCAATATATATATATATATACACTGCATGTTGAAATGCGTTTTTATTACAAAATATATGAAAAATATATTTTTAGAAAATGTATGTTTAAAAATATATATATATATATATATATATATATATATATATTTATTTATTTATTTTTAAAGAAATTTTTATTTGAGTTTTGACAATATATAATAAAATACATTATCTGGGTAATTGAGGCAGTAATAACATCCCAAATATGCTTCCATAACCAGAAAAGAAGCAATCACATAATATCGAGACATTAAGATTGAGAATAACAGAGTTGAAACACAGAACTCTTGTCTTGGTCTAGACAAAAAGATAGGGAAAAATCCAGAAATGAGGAGCTGGAGATAGATGATGGAAGAGAGGGATCAGTGGGACTGGAAACAGAATGGGGAGAAAGAAAGAAAGAAAGAAAGAAAGAAAGAAAGAAAGAAAGAAAGAAAGAAAGAAAGAAAAGAAAAGGGGAGATAAAGAAAAAGGAATAAAGGAAGAAAAGAAAAAAAGGAGGGAACAAAAGGAGGAAAGGTAAGTAAAGAAGAAAGAGCACAGAGAATACCGGAATCTCAGATGGCTTATGCTCGACTAAAAAAAACTTTCAAAAGACATTAGTTCCATGAGCAGCATTTGAAAGAGAATCGTCTCTAGTGTAACTAAACACTAGAGACTTCCTAGTATCAAAGGGAGCCAGGTTATGGAATCGTATAAAATCCGCTATGGGTATGAGTTGACTAAAAATATTTTTTTTTTAAATATATTCTTCAGATTTTTTTTTAACTAAAAAAAGTAATTTTAACATATATTTTTACATATATTTGTAAATAAATTCCAAAAAATGTAGATTTGTATTTTTAAAGACATACAGTAGATTTGAAATGTATTTTTAAAAATATTTTTCATATATTTTGTAATAAAAACGCATTTCACCATGCAGTATATATATATTTATTGAAATATATTTTGAAATATATTGAATATGGCCAAAATTGTAGCATTTCAAATATATGTCAATATATTTGGGAAGAATATTTTTAAAATATATTTCAAATATATTTTTCTTCCATGTGGGAAGACACATAAAATTTTAAAATGAATATAGTGTTGCAGAGCTGTGAACACACAGAGTAATGTCCCATATGCCATTTAATTTTTTGGAGTCTTCATTATCATCACATCTGTCTTTTTATCGGTGAAATGCCAGCACAGCAGGTATATACTCAATATATACAGCCCCAGATCCAATTGCTGACACAATCATGTAGACTTCACCCCCGCAACATCTCCAAAATACGACCGTTCCTAACCCCAGAAACCACTAAGCTACTTATTTACTCCCTTGTCATATTACGCCTCGACTACTGTAACTCCCTCCTCATTGGCCTACCGAATCGTAGACTATCCCCCCTCCAGTCTATCATGAACGCTGCTGCCAGACTCATCCACCTTACTAACCGTTCTGTATCTGCCACCCCTCTCTGCCAATCCCTCCACTGGCTCGCAGTTGCCCAACAGATAAAATTCAAAACACTAACAATGACATATAAAGCCATCCACAACACTGCCCCAATTTACATATCCGATCTTATCTCTAAATATCACCCAAACCGTACACTCCGCTCCTCGCAAGACCTCCTACTCTCTAGCTCCCTTATCTCCTCCTCCCATGCTCGTCTCCAAGACTTCTCCAGGGCGTCACCCATCCTCTGAAACTCCCTACCCCAATCTATCAGACTATCACCTACTCTACTTACCTTTAGGCGATCATTGAAAACCTATCTCTTCAGGGAAGCCTATCCCGCCCCCGACTAATACTGGTATCCTCTACGCTTCCAACCACTCCATCCCCCACAGTTTTACCTATTGTACCACTCACCCCTCTCTCCTAGATTGTAAGCTCCAGGGAGCAAGGCCCTCAACTCCCTGTTGTATTGAACTGTATTGTTGCTGTATTGTCTCCCACTATAATGTAAAGTGCTGAGCGAACCGTTGGCGCTATATAAATCCTGTATAATAATAATAATAATAATAATATTCTTGACCAGCAAATCATTCAAGACAGCAGCCCAGCTCAGAAGGCCATAAGACAGCAGGGTCTTTGGTAATCAGCCACTGATTCACCCACTCTCTGAAAGTGAAATGTGTGTCTCTACTCTCCCATCTCATTACGATTATTCACAAACTTCATGATGCTCAGCAGCAAGCGGGTTAAAGCACACTTGTTTTGTAAGCATCTTACTCAAGGAAAGCAACGTCAGCAGCCATACAACAGACCCTAATGTACAATGTGAGCCAGTGACATTGATAAATTTGCACATTTCCTGCATGTCCCCGGGATATACAGCAAATGAGAACTTGACACACTCTGCTGTACAGCAGTCTCCAGCAATGGGTGCTAGCATGTGCCTTGCTGCTGTATTTTTAGCAGTTCTAGAGGTGACCTTCCTGTCTCTTAATGTTGCTGAAGAGGTCTCTAAATTTCTTTGAATCATTCACCCTGCGGCCAGTGCTGCCCTCTGTGTTTTACCAGCAAAAACTGTCAACTTGGCAGCCACATAAATCATTTCATGGGCGCTTTTTTCTCTCACCAGCAAAAGCATGTGTAGCCGTAAAGGTGAAGCAAATAACAGGTCATTAACAGGTTCCACACTGGTCGCCGCAATGTTGTTTGCTTTATACACTTGGCACGAGACAGAGCTCTGCCAACATTCATAAAACATGTATTTTGCTCATATAGAGTCTATAAATTTAAGTGTGAACTGAAATAAAAAAAAAATGGATTTTATTAATATAATTCCTAAATCCAAGAACCGAACATAAAAAAGTAATAAATCCAGGCAACCACTCTAATCTAATAAAATGTGAATAAACTCAAGCGTTTACTATGGTGAATACAAAATATATAAATTGATACTGTAGTCACTAGTGCACACAACCCATGTCTCAGTGGGCTAAATAATGAATAACAACAATGAAAAATTGCTGTGCTACATATAAAATGCACACACCTCTGAAATATATAAGCATAGAATGGTGATAGCAAAAAAACAAAAAAAACTGTGACACCAAAAAAGCAAATATATAATTCAAAAAATAAATAAAAAATATATATCACAGTCCAAAAGTTTGTGTTCTCCCATGAACCCTAATTGGGATAACGACCATCGTGTGAATCTGTTACAGAATTTCAGTGCAAAACATCCTCCACCATATATCTGCTCACCTCCAGCAGTGTGACCTCACATTATACAACGTTTTGGTCTGACTGCACTTTTGGTCCCAGATGTGTGGACTCTGAAGATCAAATAGCTGAATAATAGCTCCAAAGGATGCTCCCTCCAGATAACTGCCTCAGGCTCAGCCGTGTTCCTTGTAATGATGGGCTCAGGTTGTGGCTGCAGTTTGTAGTTCAAGGCTCATCGATTCCCCGATGACCATGTATTAATTCAGCTTGCTTGCCCCTATATGCCAAAGGCACAGGCAACTTCTTGTTTTGGGTCACCACTCTAATCTAGGCTAAAGTGAAGACGAGCCTTCTGTTCACACTACAGCTGTGACTGGTGTGGAGAAGTAGTAAAATATGTCTCGTCTAATTACAAGGGGGATATTAGCCTAAACTCCAGGCAGTTATAAAAACACAAATGAATGCAGTTCTGTATTCCTTAATACATTATTAAAACATTTAGATAGATTTAGGTAGATAAAATTGAATCAGTATAAGCCTCTTGCTGGCTCTCTACAGCAGAGCTCAGTCTGGGAGAGAAAAAAGGAGCACAGAGAGCCAATCAGTTCATGTGATCTTTAACAAACCTTTAACAAATCTTTAACAATCTTTAACAAACTCGTGCAGACTCCACCTCCGCAACATCGCCAAAATCCGCACGTTCCTAACCCCAGAAACCACTAAACAGCTCATCCACTCCCTCATCATATCACGACTCGACTACTGCAACTCCCTCCTCACTGGCCTGCCTCGCCGCTGGCTATCCCCGCTTCAGTCGATCCTGAATACGGCTGCCAGACTCATTCACCTTTCCAAACGCTCCGTTTCCGCCACCCCCCTCTGCCAATCCCTCCACTGGCTTCCGATTGCGCAACGGATCAAATTTAAAATCCTAACACTGACGTACAAAGCTGTCCACCATACTGCCCCGAACTACATCACTGACCTAATATCCAAGTACCACCCAGCACGCACACTCCGCTCCTCACAAGACCTCCTTCTCTCTAGCTCCCTGGTCTCCTCCTCCCATGCCCGCCTCCAGGACTTCTCCAGGGTGTCACCCATCCTCTGGAACTCCCTGCCCCAACCCATCAGATTATCACCTACTCTCCTCTCCTTTAGGCGCACCCTGAAAACCCATCTCTTCAGGGAAGCCTACCTCACCCCCTGCTAACTTTCTGACCTCCTCCACTCTTCCTACCACTCCATCCCCCACAGCTATCTCCTCCTGTACCACTATCCCATCCCTTCTAGATTGTAAGCTCGAAAGAGCAGGGCCCTCGATCCCCTCATGTTTTGCATTGTATTGGTATTGTTCTGTCACATGTTCTGTCCCCCTTTGTAATGTACAGCGCTGAGTGAACTATTGGCGCTTTATAAATACTGTATAATAATAATAATAATGTGATGAGAAGACACCTTTTCAGTACAGGGGAGGGCAGCGTGACAGATGAGCTTATCACTTAGCTGATTCTTCCTGACTGTCTAGTCACATGAAAGGGTGGGACCATGACATCATGGGCTCAGAGGAAGTGGCTGAATGATGCTGGCTGTCATTCAGTCAGAAAAGCTGAGGACATCTTGTGGCAGAAATGTAGTACTGCGAGCGGCTGCTCCAGAATGGTTCTAAAGGCTAATTTTTTTTTATCTTAATGCATTATATGCATTAAGGTAAAAAACATTCTGGGTGCAGCCCCCATTATACTTACCTGTGCCCCATCTTGATCCCCTCTCTGGGGTCTATCTCTCCTCATTGACTCACACAGCAGCGGGAGCCATTGGCCAGTGAGCCAATGAGGAGAGAGTGAGGGGCAGAGCTGGGCTGCGTTCTGTGCGTGAATGAACACACAGAGCACACTTGGTAGCAAGCCTGCTTGAGTGCCCCTATAGCAAGAAGCACTCAGCAGGGGGGGAGTCAGGACCACTGGCGGGAGACCCAAAAAGAAGAGCATGAGGGCTGCTCTGTGCAAAACCATTGCACAGAGCAGGTAATTAAAACATGTTTATTAGTTAAAAAAACAATCTTTCCTTTAGAATCACTTCAAAGTGGTATTAAACCCCAAACCAAAAATGTATTATGTTGCAGCTTACCAATCATTAGATGTGGTGGCTGCATCACTTTTCTTTTTTTAGTCTTTTCCCCTCTGTTTTCACCTGGTGACCTGGCCAGTAACACACCTCTGGCATTTGTAAGACACCACTCTGGATGAATGAGTACAGGAGGCACAGCAGGCAGCAGCATTGTCATACTTAAATACACTAAACAAATTGAAGCCAGACCCCAGCTCACACTTATAATCATATGTTTATAATCAACTGTTACAGCAAACCGTTTTGGTTTTTTTAAAAGCTGATCATTTTAATCACCCATACCAGTGCTAAACACATTGTCTCATCTACTAAAGCTGATACTTTCTGCTGAAGCGCTTGTGCTTTCATAAAACAACTGATTTGCTGGCTGGATCACCAGATGAAAAGAGAAGAAAGAAAGCTTAAAAAAGAAAACCAAAGCAGACATCACATCCCATCAGTTGGTAAACTGTAATATAATAAATGTTTGCTTTGGGGTTTGTTACTGCTTTAAGGAGAGTATTTCAAGAAAAAGCTTTTTTTTTAATCTTTCAATAGCTCTTTTTTTAACTGGAGTTCTACTGTAAGGTGACAGCCTACTATTATGGAAATCATTATGAAAATTAAAAATTAAAAAAATTACAAATCTGATATAAAAATGACCAAATTCCATTATAGTATTCATTTAATATTTATATGACATAAAAAACCCGAAGATTAAAAACATGGGGTTGCAGATCATTTATTTATGCCGTATATAAAGTGATGTCATTTTTCTACTGTCTCAGTTTAACAAAAATAAAGTGACACATATTATTTCAGACACATTTATGTTCTTCTACAACAGCCAATGGGTGCTTTACCAAGCTTTGATACTGTTCCCTTCCGAAAATGTCATGTGATCCAGGTGTATCATGGCAAACTTGCTGGAACATCTTCCTACAACATATGCTTTAGTATTTGTATGCATGTAATACAAGTGATAGCTTGAAAGCCAGTTATTACCGGGTCCAGTACTATATCATTAAGGGGTGGAGAGGTTTCTGTTCACCCAGACCCTGAGCCAGGGCTGCTGATAGAAACCATGGGGCCCCATACAGCCAACCTGACAGGGCCCCTCCCCCAAAAAACATAGTTTACTAGGCTTCAGGTATGAATGAACACAATGAGTGATTAGTACTGATCACTCATTGTGTTAATTCGGGAAAGGAAGGGGCTGGTAAATGTGACATGTTCACCAGACCCTTCCCCCACTCTCTATCTTGAAGGATCCTACTGTGTGCTGGCAGCTGCCGGTGGAAAGGAGTGGAGGGAAGCAGGGAAGCCGACAGCTCTGCAGGGGTGGGGGCACACAGGGAGACCTGGGCAGCAGGGGGAAACATAAGGTGCACAGGGAGGTGATGGGTGCGGGGGGTGCAATTAGTGGAACTGATCTCCTGTATGGCTCTCTCTGCAGCAGCTGAAAGCCAGCAAGAGGAAGAGAAGAAGCCAGCTTTCAGCTGCTGTAGAAAGAGCCATACAGGAGATCATTTCCAGTAACTGCCAACCCCCCCCCACCCCACCATGCTGAACTCCCACTCCCTCCCTGCCCACCTCTGATTCACCCAGCTGCCTGGGCCCCCCTGCTGGCCTGGGCCCCGTACAGGAGGACTGGTGGTACCCCCTTATCCACGTCTCTGCCCTGAGCCCTTAGAGAATCCACAGTGACCCTAGGGACGCCCCTGCGCCTAAGGGTAAAACAAATCTAAATGCCTAAGCACAATTTTGGAACATTGACATGTGTTAGTACAGGAGGACTGGTGGTACCCCCTTATCCACGTCTCTGCCCTGAGCCCCTAGAGAGTCCACAGTCTAAATGAGCGGACTTAGACACACATAAGGAGTCTTCAGAAATCCTTGTTGCTCTCACTATGCAGTTAGAAGCATTTTCTTGATGTATTGCCCTCACTCTATGATAAACCCTGTATACTTCTTGCAGTTTTCTTCAGGTTGTAAAAAACTGCAGTTGAGGTTTGTAGTTTTGCACAAAAAAGAAAAAAACTCTTTAACCACTTCACGTCTAAGCAGTGGCGTCCCGAGGCAGGTGCGGGGGGTGTCCACACCGGGTGACACCGACCGCATGGGGTAACACCGGACCCGCTCCACAAAAAGGTAAGTTGTAAAGCAAGCTGATGATCCTCCCAGGATGGATCCGATCCATCCTGCAGGGATCATGGGCTTTCTTTACAACTTACCTTTTCTTGGAGCGGGTCTGTTGTCACCCCGTATAAGTTGCATGTGGACGATCCTGCGGGGTGACACCGGTGTATCGGCAAGATGTGTCTCCCATGTAGATATGTCCCTCTGAAGCAACTGTGAATGTCCCAGTTTCAGGCACAATCAATTGATGATAGAACTACTGCTATCATCGATTGATCGTGCCTAAAACCGGGACATGCGCAGTTGTCCTGAACCCGCTCCAAGTTGTAAAGAAAGCCGACGATCCCTGCAGGATGAATCGACTCTGCGGATTGAGCATAATGGATCGGAGTCCGATTCATTATGCTCAATCCGCAGATCCTATCCATTTTTTTTCTCTCTATGCCAGGAGAGAAAAAAACAAGGGGGCCGGGCTGCACAGTGACTGATCATTGTGATAGCCAATCAGAGGCTATCACAGCGATCATGTGACCCGGAATTGGGAGTCCCAGGTCCCGATCATTAGAACGGGACCCAGGGCTCTCAGTGTGACACTGCGGTCTTTGTGCTGGGAACGCACACTGCGGTGCACTCCCAGCACAAAGACAGATACACAAATATGCGGCCCCACGGAAAAAAGCCCAGCTCCGTGAGGCCGCATATTTGTGTGACGTCTGCGCCAAGGGGTTAAAGAAGAACTGTCAACTGAAATTAGAAAGGCTTGTTTAATCCCCCTGGAGACCTTGTGCACATAGCACTTATCCCCGTCAATGTTGATGAAGTGGTTTGGAAACAAAATGCCATTTTTATTACTGTCAATGCTAACTGTAGCTCCACCCAGGGCAGAAGCCCAAGTTATGGGCATTGCTTTGAGAGAAGTACAGGCAGCACTGAACCCACAGCTCCCTCTCAATTCTGCAGCCCTCTTTCCAATGGAGTTCCAATGGAGTGGTCCTCCTGTGTCCTTTGGCCTGGATCCCTCCAGCTGTTTGCCTGTGTTACCAGAGGTCTCCAGTTTTTCACTGTATGGGATGCTGTTTATGAGAGTAAGTGAAAGTAGCCATTTTTGTTCTGTACTATTTTACTGAAGTAGTGTTTCTCAGCTATGCTTTCTATTGTTATAGAGTCTTGTAGAGACTATGCTATGCAGCCACGTTATACCCTGATTGAGTCACAGAGACATTGCTGTGAAGAGTTCATGCTTGTGCCCAAGTTGCCACTAACATACAAAACTTTCTAAGGCATTTACCTTATTATTTTAGAAAGGGTATTGCTGATGTGCACCAAGAGAGGGGCTAAAGGGCACATAAGGTTTGGTGTATCTTGCAATTCTGCATCATAGTTTTCATAATATCCATTCTAATATGTGCTGCTCTTTTTCCTTTTATCTCAGGGAGACTTTTCCTATTCCCTGTCCTTTACACTGTGCATTCGCTAATAGATTCTGCTAGTCTCCTAGGTTCTTCATGCTGCACTGCCCAACTTGGAATGGGTTACTCTGGGATTTCCAGCCTTGGCAATTCTTGCAATAATTATCATTTCAAATAGAATTTTTACACCTCGGTTCCTTTTTGATTGAAAAGGTTATTGGTGACAAACCCAAACTCTTTTACAGTGTTGCTTTATTCTGCATTTGCTTTATCTAACGATTTCTACTTAACTAGTACTATGCCAGGCTTTTCTAATATTCAATCAGAGAAAAAGGTAGTAGGTTTCAGTTTTATTGCATAGTTAATGTGTCCCAAAAATAATAAAACCTATTTATAATTAAGTGTTCTTGCATGGCAAGACCACTTACTGTTATCTCACATATATAGTCTTATTATTATAGCCAAATTTACCACCCTAACTCCTCCCACAGTTTTTACACTACGTAGAAAGTAATATACCGAAACGTGCGGATTGTTCCCGATTGGTGTGCTATTACTTTGTGGAACGTTTCACCAAATGGTTCACGAAATATCAGCGTTTTTGTGGTGAAATTGGTCCCATAGGAATGAATGGCGGAATGTTCAAAACTAGAGTGGGAGCTAACAAAAACTAGAGTGTGAGCAGAAAAATCAGGGCATGATTTCTAAACTGCCATCACTCCCTCATTTTCAAGCCCACCTACACAAATCTTATATCAAAACGTTCAGCTATCCCTGCTGCCACTAAAAATATCCACGGCTAAGCCATAGTCCTAATAGTTTTCACAATATGACCATTTGTTTGCAACTCACGCCCCCCATTGACATTCATTGAAACTCCACTCTAGCCACCTCAAAATTTAAGGGCAATTTCTAAACTGCGACTGTGCCTTCATTTTTAATATTTCAGAGACATACTATGCATCAAAATATAGGTCTGGGTCTTGTGATTCTCACAATATAAAGCTTTTCGGTGTAGGATTTATAATTGTTAAACTACAATCGTTTGAAAATGGCAACCACCAGTGAAGTGAGCAAGTTGGAGCAGTTTGTTTTTACCTCTCTTCTCTGCCCTTGCTGTAGAGTGAGTTGCCATAGGAACCCAGGTGTGTGAGCAGGCAGCAGAGTGACAAGCCACTCCTCCCAGTTACTCCGCCCATTCCAGTTGTACACTACAGGTGGAGGCAAGAACACTTCACACACTTTCCCCAGAAATTGTAGCTTTTCTAGTTTAAAAATGTTTTTTAAAAGCTTAAAAACAAATAAAACAAAAGGCAGATATGGTTGTCATCATCTCTTTCAGACTACAGCACATCCCCACCGTACTTCCTTTCCATAACATGATGCCCTCAGCCTGATGGCTAGCCTTATTCAACCGGGTTACTATGAGACCACACTGCCCTGGACCCGTTCAGTTTGGTGTTTATTGCTAGAGAGGTTTTTTTCTTGGGGGAGTACATGTGATCAGCCAATCAGCACTGTCCAGACAGAGGGTCGGGAGTTATGCAGCCTTATAGCACAATCAGGGGAGAATTAAAACTCCTGCTACAAGCTTTAACCTTCTTAGCGGTAATCCCGAGTGTAGCTCGGGGTAAAATCTCTATACCAAAAGTGGTAACCCTGAGCTACACTCGGGCTTACCATGCGGCGCTGCTCTGGGGGTCCCTACATCACTTACCTTGTCCTTCGCTCCCACGATGTGTCCCCTGCAGCATCCCCGGCCATCTCCTCAGGCCGATGCCGGCATCCGGCTTCTGAGTTCTGGTCCCTGTGACGTTGGGACGTACGGGCGCCGGAACTGGCGGGAAATTTGACATTTTTAAAAAATTAAATTTTTGCTGTCATTGCTGTTTCAATGCATTTCACATATATTTTGTCCCTACTGCTTTGTCCTGTGCCCTGCCTGCATTTTAACTGTTCTTTCTGCCTGGAAACTTAGAAAAGTCCATGGCGTCCAAAAAGCGTCCCTTTACGTCAAAATCGGTTTTAGAACAGCGATAGTAAATCAGAACCACTTGCAGAATTGAGTGATAATGATTCGTGGGGAAATTCGTCATCAGACACTGAAAACGATTTTGCGACTTGCGAATTTGCCTCTGTATTTCAAATTTCAGTGTTTTTGGTTTGATTATATTATTGAATTAAATGTATTATTATTATAATATTATTTTTTATGATTATTTATTAAATTATAATTTATGATTTCGTGTTTCAAATTTTATCATATCCGGAATGTTTAATAGACTCTTGTTCGTACAGATTTCAGTGAGTTATTCCTAAAAATTACAGCCTACAATAAAAAACTACATATTTCCATGCAAAAAAATGGTACCGCTCTCAGCACAAAAAATCGGAAAGAATCATACCGCCAAGGAGGTTAAAGTGATACTAAAGTCTTGTTTTTATATTTTCTTAAAATAACAAACATGTTATACTTACCCGATCCTCCTCTCTCTGGTCCCCCGCCGGTGCTCCTGGCCTCTCCCTTCTGTTGGGTGCCCCCACAGCAAGCAGCTTGCTATGGGGGCACCGGAGTAGGCGTGCTCTCGAGCCATGGCTCTGCATGTCCATTCACACATAAAGCCATGGCTTAGCTCTGTCCCCCCTCCCTCCCCTGATTGGCTCATTGGCTGTGATTGACACTGGCTCCCGCTGGCTCCCACTGCTGTCCCAGCCAATCAGGAGTGAGAGTCCTCAGAGAACTGAGGCTCTGGTGGACATTGCTGGATCTGGAGCTGGCTCAGGTAAGTGTTGGGGGGGGGGGGGGACTGCTACACACAGAATGTTTTTTACCTGCATGCATACAGTGCATGAAGGTAAAAAACCTTGAGACTTTAGAACCTTTAACTAATGCTCTTCTGGACACTGATAGAAGTCACAAGACTGCTCTAACTGCTGCTAAGAAAGGGTATTTAGCAGTTTATATTTGGAAAAAAAATTGCATTTCCATGTTCTTTATACTGTGGGATACTGGATATAGTGAATGCAGGGTCCTGCGTTTAGTAACACTTTAATTTTAAGGCCTTATGCACATTGCAGCTGTCAAAGGCCTGCTTTACAAGCATTTCCCATTTTATTTTTCTGTGCCTAAATGCTACTGTATGTTAGCCTATGTGTCTGTGCACACATAGGCTTTTACAGGAATTTAGAAGCAGGGGCATTTAGGGCAGTATCTTAATGCACAAAAATCACATTCAGGAGAGAAGCTTTTGGGCAGAAAAGTACACCCAACACGTCTAAACCTGCCTACACAATTGTCACGTGTAGCACTTAAGCATTTTTTCATTTCAGTGTCCATAAATTAATATTCTAGCCAATTAAATAAACATGCCCAGGTGCATGACGCACCTAAACATGTTTGCAAGAATTGAAGCTGCTTTTCTTCTGCTAGGAGAAAAGCATTTACACAAGCCCAAGTGTGTATGAAGCCTAAGAGCAAACTCTCTAAGGATGAGGGTTGCTTTCCAAGATTTAGACTTGGGGGAAATGTTTTCATTAAAGAACACAGAACAGAAATGGGAATGCTTACAATAAACTGTAAACACCCTGCAAAATATATCTCCATGGACAATAGGTTTAAGAAGCTAAAAATAAAACCACATTCAAAATGACTGGCATAATACCACTGGATTGGCGGTATGTAGGCTAATGTAGTGCCTAAATTTAAAAAGGGATCAAAGACTTTACCAAGTAACTACAGATTAGTTAGTTTAACTGCTATAGTCAAGATATTTGACTCTAGCTGCCTTGTCTCCTCCTCCCATGCTTGTCTCCAGGACTTTTCCAGAGCTTCCCCCATCCTCTGGAACTCTCTACCCCAATTTATCAGACTATCGCCTACTCTGCTCACTTTTAGGCGATCTCTGAAAACCTATCTCTTCAAGGATGCCTATCCTGCCCTCAGCTAATAGTGGAATCTTCTACTCTTCCATCCCCCACAGTTACTACCTTCTGTACCACTAGCCCCTCCCTCCTAGATTGTAAGCTCCAAGGAGCAGGGCCCTCCTTTCCCTCTTGTATTGAACTGTATTGTTGCTGTGTTGTCTCCCGTTATATTGTAAAGCACTGAGCAAACTGTTGGCGCTATATAAATCCTGTATAATAATAATAATATTTGAAAGTTTAATAAAAGATCACATAGAATAGTTTTTGCTAGAAAACAATATTTTAAGCAATAGTTAGCATGGATTCAGGAAAGAGTGAAGTTGTCAAACAGATCTGATTTCTTTTTATGAGGAAGTAATCAACAAATTAGACAAAGGGAGTGGCTGTAGATATAGCATACTTGGATTTTTCCAAAAGTCTTTGACACAGTTCTTCACAGATGGCTAATATGTAAGTTAAAGTTTACAGACTTAGAAAATTGAGTGTGTAAATGTTTAGAAAACTGGCTAAAGGACCATATTCAAAGAGTAGTAAATAATGATTCATACTTGTGTAGCGCTAACCTCCATAGGGGCCACTGGAAATAGACCAGTTCTCCCTTATCTTTGCAGAGGCTGCCAACAGGTGGGCATTTTATGACAGGTTCCCAAGCAAAGTACACCATACATTCTGAGCCTACTTCCTAGGAATTGGCCAAGATCATATTCACAGCCCAGTAACCCAGTGGCTAACACCTCTACTCTTTTTCTGGAAGCTTCTTCCAGAGGCAAACAGGTGTAATCAACTCAGCTGGGTACAGCAGAACTTAAAACTACATTTATCTAGCCTAGGGCAGGGGTGCTACATCCACTTATACCCCCTTCCTTAAAATTGGCCTTGTCCTCATAGGCCAGGAAATCCACCAAATATTTGCTCTTACTCCCAAGAGTGGAGTATCCTGCTTTACAGTGGATGGGTGTTGTAGAAAGGATAGATAGTAACAGCAGTATAACTAAGTGAATCAAGTTACACATAAATCAAAATTTTAGAACACATAGCAATTGAGGCTGTCACAGGCAAATTCGGTCATGCACTGACAGGTACTCTTACAATAGGAGTAACAAAGGAGTACCAGGGGCGGACTTACCATTTGGAAACTTGGGCACTGCCCGAGGGCCTGGGGTCAGTAGGGGGCCCCCTGAGATGCCCCTGGTACCTTTTTCATAGGCTTTTTGGAGTGTGAGCAAGGATACAGGGGCCCCAAGATCCCCTATTGCCCGGGGGCCCCATGAGTTGTCAGTCCGCCCCTGTCCAGAACCCAGGGGAGTGTTGATTCCTTCAGGACATTGGAATATTGAGATACTCTAATACATCTTCCTCACATCAGCCCTGCCTGCTCTTCTTGCTTTCATCCATTAAGTGTCTAAGCATATAAGGATACTTAAGCCTCCTGCTTGGGGATTGGTCAGAGTCCCTTGAGTATGCAGACCAGCCCTCCTCACCCCGCTCACTGCTTCTAGAATCTTCTCCAAGATTATCAGCTAGCTCCCACTAGCTAACTAGGAGGGTGCTACATTCAGAAGAACTGGGACTTGGGAGCAAGCCATGTTTAACCCTTTGGGTTAAGAAGAACAGTAACTATGTAGTAACAAGTGCCACCAAATTAAACCTTGAGGTTATGTATCTACAAGAGAACATTCTTGTCAACCTTTATGGTTGAGAAGTATAGGTGTGTAACAAGAAGGAGAAGCAGCCAGTCGACAGAAGAAGCAGTGATGGTGGCAGGTGGCAGAAGATCCTGGTAGCAATGGTGTAGGTTAATGCACCTCACTTACTGGTAGGGTCTCCAAATTGCAGTATAGAATCTTCTTAGGGACTGAGCCTGGAACCACATTGTACAAAGCCTTGTAAAATTAAGTATGTGGGATTTCCTCTGTGCCTTCAGGTGGATCAAGGTAAGGACACAGTGTGAAGATATAAACTGGTGGAGTAAAGTGCGTGCTTCGTACCACTTTCTCAAAATGACTTTGTAGTTTGGTGTCAGGGCAGGTAGAAACAGACCTAGCAACCAGCTGAAGAGGAGATGCAATCCTTCTGTAGGTATCGTATGTAACTCTCTAAGTGTAAAGTGATGTAGGTAACTTAATTGTAAACTGTTAAGATATTAATGGCTGGTAGTTTCTTCATTCACTCCTAGGGGTCAATTCATGCGTTCAAATGCATATATGCTTATACACAAATTCACATGTGCATTTGGTGCCTGTACATTCTGCTTCTAATATTGTCCCAGGCTACCACTGTCTGTAGCATACCATGATATTCAACCCTTTATATATAAACCCCATCTTCAACCACTTCAGACAACTAAAGCCCAGAAATGTCAACAGAATTGTTTAAAGTACAACTAAAGTCTCCTGTATTACAGTCTAAACAAGTCCCAAATCCAGTTACCATGTTATGCACAAGTCTGATAAAACTAAACAAAAACCTTCCTTTACCTAAGCCAAGGTCCTCCTTCATTTGTGTCTCACTCGCTCCCCCTACCAAACAATACAGCTCTCAATGGGAGTGTTTCAGCAGCAGAGGCAGTGCTGACAATCCATTAAGCAGTGGGCAGGATTAGGTGTATTGACAAATTACAGGCTTGTGAATCAGCAGTGACAATGCTGATAGCCACACCCTTCTGCAACAGAAAACCAGATGCACTTATAAGAAAGTGCCCCGGACCCGGTACATATATTTTTACTGCAAGTCCATAGTTCTACATGAAATCTGAATTTCAGGAAACCTAAAAAAATTCTCTCTTGCAGTGGGACTTCACTTGCATTGCAAAGACTAACTGCTGTTTATGTTTCAGCGGGCTAAGGTCCTCGTGATGAAGACCAATGCATGGACCATAGCCTTGCCAGGTGAGCAGAGGATCAGGTAAGTAAAAGTGCTTTTTTATCCCCTAAACAGAAATAAGCACTTATTTTATAATTGCAAGCATTTTAGGAAAGATTGCTAGTAAATTCTACAGTACAGCTATAGCAGTGTCGCAAAGGGTAGATTTTCTGAGAAAGTTTTCTTCTAGGGGTTATGTGTAATATACTGCTTTTGTTTTTTTTTTTTGTTTTTATCTGATGCCTCAAATTATTGCTCATAATGTTTGTGAGGTATTCTATATTGATGCATGTATGAATTTTTATGGGATGTGCATGTCTGTCCAATTTGTTATTTTCCCGATGGGCTAGGTTCAGCGTTCAAATATTATTGCTTTTTCTCAGAAATGGTTGAGAAAATATGTTAAACTAGAACAGGCTGTATAAAGTGTGTGCTGTTATTTATGTTGCATATTTTCTCAGAAGGATGTTCCCAAATTCTTCTTCATATTCAGAAAATGTTGACCTTAGCAAATACATACAGTAAGGTTTCATGCTAGATTAAAGATTTTCAAAGAAAAATTAACTGGATAGTATAACCCAAATGCAACTTCATGAAAAAACAAATACTTTATTTATGAGGCCATAGTTCTATGACTCTATCACTTTAAAACATGTTTCAGAATTACTTTCATTTAAAACCACTCACCTGAGGCATATTACTTCCAAATTTTACTAAACTGATGGACGGAGATTGAAACAGCTTGTATCTTCCCTGCACATTCTAACTCAGCCAGTGATTTGGACTGAGATGGCCTGTACACATGGATCGCTGAAATGTCGTCTTTTTACTCCTATATCCTTTAGCAGTTTGATTTGGAGCATATGTCAATGGAAATATTCCCTGGTTCCAGCCTGTTCACTTCTAACTAATGTTTTGTTTAACCTAGAGATCCCGGACAATCTATCTTACATCCAAATGCTACCTTGGGGCCCAAGCACATATAGTCCAACGACATCAAGCTGGTTGAAAAGCTACAAACTAGTAAAAAAACTTTCTGTACGATTTGTTTTACTCCTACTTGCAGTTTAAACACTATTTCAACTCTATAAATTATTCATTGACATTGGATAGACCTATCGGGTTTGAAGCTGTGTGTGTTCAGAGTCCCTTCCAACTTCATTTCATTTCTACTATATACAAATTATATACAAATTATTCCATGCTACCTCCTCAGTATCTAGAGACACACACCTCTATATTCAGAAGTGGAAGGTAACCCTCCAATATTCTATTACTTTATTTCAATGGGATAAAAAACATCAGCCAGATCTTCTCAATGTGTGGTATACAAGGATATTACTATATACAGTATACATATTTTAATGTTTTTGTATCAAATCCCTGAGGTGCTTCACTCTTTTAAACCAGAGGTGCCAGAGAAATGTTGGGGATGCAAGTCAAAAGAGGGCACACTATATCACAGTTTTTAGATCTGTACTTTGATAGACCCTTTCTGGGAGGCAGTATTAGAGGTACTTAATCAGTTGTTAGGGGTCCTGCTCCCTCTAGATCTCCTCCATTGCTTGCTGGGAATACCCTTTCCTGGCAGTTCGAAATTCTCCAAACAATTAGTTATACATACTGTATATTAACGCGGCCAGGAGGCTTATTTCCCTTAAATAGAGTTTGACTGTGCCCCCATCTAAGACCCTACTTCTGAACACTATGGCAGAAATTAGGAAAATGGAGCACCTCCCAGCTCTTCAACAGCCAAACCTTCATAACTTTAATCACATATGGGAACCATGGGATCTATTTATTTTGATTTCAGAGCCTTAGTACATTAGTTATTCATGACTCATTTTACCAAAAGCAGTTACATGATTTCCAGAAGGTTTATCCTAGTGTGAATATTTTTATGACCATTGATGTTATCTTTAGTTCCATTTGTTTCTTCTTGAACTTTATTGTTCTATGAGTGTTTTTAACTCTTAAGGTATTGCTATCATTTATACCCCAGCATTCCATGGGAGTTAGGTCTTTTTTGTTTTCATAACTTTCTTTATACTCTGGATAACTTTTTTTTCAAATCTAAGTCATGATCGTATACAACATTAGTTACATATTTCTGGTTAATTAAGTTTTCATCCTTACTATCCTATTGTACATTATTTATTATTACGATGGCAATAGTATGGCGCAAGATATCACTGTGTTTCTGCCTTGTTATTCTGTCTTTTATTGTCAAAACATTAATAAAAATACAGTTATTAAAAATAAATTGTACCCACTCTATTGCACATTGCTTGACCTGGGTACCTGGGATACATACAAAAATTAAGCAGTTGACTAGAGCAAACTGCAAAAAGAGCGGTATTTAAATCCGAAGCAGAATACAAAGTACATCAAAATGGATGCAAAACAATATCTTTAATACAATCACAATGATCCTATGAAAGGTGGGCATAAGACATGGTGAACACACAGTCAATCAAAAAAATAAAAACAGTGCATTAAAAACAAAAACAAAAGCAAAAGGTCCAGCGCATTCACTTAGCTGAATAATGGTAGATTTGCATATGGCTAGAAAACCGGTAGTTAAGAATATTCTGAGGGAAGAAAACTTCTTCATTAGTAAAAGACTGCAGAAATGTATGGAAAGTTCACTTTCAATATTATCTGGGTGATTGAATCTTCATAACTGAAATTTCTTGCTGATTTCCAGTGATAGCATAGCTGAAGGAGGATAAGTCGCTTCACCTCACTTATATAATCATCAATTCTGGGTGTAGAAATGACATGTAGAGTAAATCCTGGAAAATCAATGTGGGCAATGAATAATATGTAGAGAGGCAATCACCACATAAATGTAAAAAATAGATGGTATTCATGTAAGGTCAGATACAAGATACAGTCTAATAGTTAAGGTATATGGGTAAAGCTCATGGTTAAGCTATGGCATATGTTACTTTCACAGTATCTCATCATCATGGAGGTAGCTTGACGATGAAAAAAGTATTAGAGCTATGCCAACCAAAGTCGGCCGATTTCCCTTAAATAAGGTAGCAGCTATAAATAGCAATATACTGCTTGGATCTAGAGTGAATAAACATATATATGTTAATCAAATTAAGTGAGAGGGTCATAAATAAAATACTCAAACATGTGAGATAACAGAATTTATACCAAGATAAAGTTTGTAGTGGACAGACATACGTTGAAGAATGAAGCTATTTTGAAATCAACTTCCAATAAAGGAGATTATCCTCCTGTGAACGCAGACAGTAAAGAATATTCAAATATGGATATATTTAGATGTGAAGAATCTTGATCTAGTTATTCAGTGAACTGGCATTTAATGATATGCCCTTTTGGAGGCCTAGCAGTGAATGAATTCCTCTTCTGATTAAGAACAAAAGTTCAGTTTAGTAAGTTATGAATAAAAGTTCCTGCTCCTTCCCGTATACACTTTTTGAAAGTTTTTTCAGTTTCATATTGCTAGGCACACATATCATTTCTGTAAACATAATATGTACCCCTTGGCTTGACAAACAGTTTCTGGAAATACCGATCTGCATTCCCCTCCTGTGTAGACTTACCTGGTTTCGTGCCACGCTTCATCCCCCATTGATCCTCATATGAATCCAGGATATTATATTAGGCTTTCAGATCAGATAGACATCTTCTGTATGCCCTTACGCAGAGCCCTACACCCAAACCTAGATTTGGATTTGCCCTTCCTCTAATTTGGATGTAATCTCTTGCAGTCTACATCCTCTCTCCACATTATGTATTGATTGAGTATTTCCAACTAATTGTATAGCCTAAAAGCTTGTGCCTTTCTACATGCCTTGACCATTGTGATTTATATGATATCCCCTTAATGCTGTACTCTTGACTTGTATTGTTTTCTTGTTTCTAATAAACGTTATGGAAAAAGAAAAAAAAAATTAACAAAAGTTCCATTTGATATCAAGTATAAAGCATAACGTTATGCATAATAGAGGTTACTTGCCACCAGTGGCAATCATAGCAGTTAAATCGCCATACAATACTGAGAGTACTCCCGGGAATATGAGCTTGCCGAGTAAGGATCCAAGATGGAGGTGTGTGGCGTACATCTTCTTCCTCATGGAAGTTTCAGCGTGGTGATGCATGGACATGATGATGTCACTACGTTAACGCGTTTCGTCCGCCAATCATCGCGGACTTTATCAGAACTAGGAGGGGACATTTTTCCATTCCTTATATAGTGGGATTTTTGCATAATATATTCAGTTTGGCTTCCTCTTGTGTCAGAATGTCATCATTGCAACGTTTAAAAATCTAAAGCAGTTTTTAAAAAGACTGACATATATGGATCATCGGAGAATGGCTAACAGAAAGCATATTAGTCCATATGATGTACAATGGATTATTAGGCCAAGAAAGAACAGTACAGGAGCAGATCATGGGAAAAATTACTGTAACAGTGACAGTATGAAAATAAGGAATCAAATATGAATTATGTTTTGGCGGGGCTCATTGTTTAAGGAAAACCTTAAAATTTTATTTGGTATTTAATCCCTGGGGTATCAAGGTTCCCAACGTATAAATCCAAAATTTCTCTTTCTGTAAAAGAACTCTGTTAAAGTCCCCTCTTCTAGATGAAATATTAAGGAGAAACATACCCTTCACTTTTAGGTCTTCTGTTTTACCCTGATGTACTTCTTTAAAATGTTCCGGTAGAGGGTTTTCCCTTTCTTTGTCAGTTTTACCTTTCTGATCATTCCTAATATCATGTAAATGTTCACCTATATGTACTCTTAGGGGTTTTTTAGTTTTCCCTATATAGATTTTCTCACAGGGACATTCAAGCATATATATCACTCTACTGCTGGAGCAGTTTATGAAGTTTTTATGTTACCAAATCTTTGACTTATCTGCATTGGAGAAACTTTGGTTTTTCTGTACGTAAGGACAGATTTGGCAATGGCCACATGGGAACATACCTGTTGTCTTTCCCATTTTGGTCAGACAATTTTCTTTAGGAATTTTTCTAAATTCTGATTGTACTAGGAGATCATTTAAATTAAAAGTTCTCTTTTCTACCATTTGGGGCTTATTGCCCACTATCTCCTCTATACGTGAATTAGCAGTTAGTATATGCCAATGAGACTGCAGTACTTCTCTTACTTTCTTCCATTGTTGGCCAAATTTAGTTATAAACCTAATAGGTTCATTTTGCTTCTTTGTATTATCTTCACGTCTATTATCAAGTAAGTCACAACAAGCTTTACTTAAGGCCTTAGATTTGGCCTTTCTAAGAGTTCTATGTGAGTAGCCCCTTTCCCTAAATCTCTGATACATCTGTGTTGCATCTGCTTGAAATTGGGTTTCTTTTGTACAGTTTCTTCGTATCCGAAGAAATTGACCTATACTGTAGGTATACCTTGTTTCAGAGATTCAGGGTGGTGGCTTCCCGTATGTAGCAATGTGTTAGCTGCTGTTTCTTTCCTATATGTTTTTGTGATTAAGCTATTGCCTTGAATGGAAATTGACAGATCTAGGAATGAGATCTCCCTATAGTCATAAATATATGTTAATTTAATATTCCTATAGTTTTGGTTCAAAAGGGTTAAAAATTCCTGAAGTTGGTCTATAAAACCCTCCCACAACATGAAGATATCATTAATATATCTTAGCCATTGTGTAACATGACCCAGATATATTGGCGAAGTATAGACCTCTTCTATTTCCCATAGTCCCAGATGAAGACAAGCATAAGCTGGGGCCCAGGGGGCACCCATAGAGGTACCACAGATTTGCTGAAAGAAGGCTCCCAAGAATTGGAAACAATTATGTGAGAGCATAATTTCCAAAAGATCAAGGATTAGCTCATTTTGAGCTCCCATTTCGAGATAATGTAGTTCCAAAAATAGGCTACCCCTCTGAGGCCCCAATTATGTGGGATAGATGTATATAAGGATTCCACATCAATTCCCACCAGGAGGGTACCTTCTGGGACCTGAATGGTTTCCAATTTAGATAGAGCATCTCTTGTATCCTTAACATATGACTTCAAGGCAATAACTAAATCCTTGTATAAAAATCATCTATATATTTCCCAATCATTTCTATGGGACCATTAACAGCTCAGACAATGGGATGACCTGGTGGTTGGAGTTTAGGATGTCTATATTCAAGGTAAAATTTTGACAGGTTAATCACTTTAAGATCATTTGTATCAGGGCTTAAAATTTCAAGTCCTGAGCTACTTGCCAGGCCTTAAGAGTTACTTGCCACCAGTTGCCCCACCCAACCCCTACCCTGCTACACCCCTAATTCCGCCCCTAAACATGCCCTTGTAAATTATTTCATGAAATTACACTGTTAAATGTTACCCGCATTACATTAGGGTCCCCAGAGTCCCCCCACATTACATCAGGACCTCCAATGTCCCCCTAAACACTCCATCATACTTAGACCATGCATCGCATACAACCATAACCCCCCATAATCTTTCACTCACAAAACCATAACTCTACCAAGCATATCCTACCTACTTTCCAACCCAGCAGTACCTCAAGTGCCTCATACTCTACCACCCATAATAACCACATAATCCTGAACCTGACCAAACCACCCATACATGTAGGTTTACATACAGACACATGTACATACACACACACACAAACAAAGACACCTGTACACACACACACAGACATGTACATAAACACACACATACACACACAGAAACGTGTACACACGCACAGAGAAACATGTACACACATACAGACACATGTATACACGCACAGACACATGTACAGACACACATACATGTACATACACACAGACACATGTACACACATACACATGTGCGTACATACATACATACAAACATACATGTACATGCACACACACACACACACACACGTACGTGCACACACAGACACATGTACACACACATACATGTACATACACGCAAACACCTGTACAAATACACACATGTACATACACACATGCATACACAGACACACACAAACACACACACACACACACACACAGATACATGTACATACACACACATACAAATATACAAACACACATACAAATACACACACACAAATACACACACACACACATACAAATACACACACACACCTATAAAAAGTTGCAGTACTTTGTTACGTTCACTCACAGAGCCGGGTACTGCACTCTAGGGGGAGACAGAGAGCACAGCACACACTCCTTCCTTTGCTTTCACTTTTGTCAACTATTGAGCAGTCTGATGGCTCCCAGTGCAAGTATCAGATCCGGCCCTGAGTTCCGAGCCTGCTCAGCAGGACGGCCCTGGGGACACACTCGCCCACACCATAATTTCCACTCGCCAATGCGAGCAGGCGAGTGGAAATTTCAAGGCCTGACTGGTAATATCTTTAATAATTGACTCAGGTGGCTGATCTAAATTTTGTGACTTCTTGTTCGACTTGTATTTGTTGTTACTTTGAATGTATTTTGAGTAGTTCGTTCGTCTTTTTGTAATATCCCTGAATTGTTCCCTAGTTTTGGGGTACATACTATCTCCAAATTGTTTTTTTCGTTTCCTAAAAAACTTACTGATTTCTTAACATTAGAGTCCTCATTGCCTTCACTACTAGAGGATCTAGGGCCATTTTTACGTGAAGGATATCTTTTATGTTTAGATCTACTCCTTCCTCGTGTATTTAATAAATCAAATATTTCATCCTTACCCCAATCTTCAATATATCTTTTAAATTTTTGCTGTTTAGTGATTTTAAGATTTTTTTGAACCTTTTCAATCTCTCTTTTAAGGAGTTCTTATGTTTGTTGAAATCTGGATCATCATCTGGATCATGTACCTGTTTGGCCATTTTTCTTAAGGAAAGTTTATTCACAAAATTTGTTTGTGAAATTTTTGGCTTTACATAGTGAACACGACTTGATTATTGGTGATGGCTTATCAGATTGGTGAAGAATTAGATGCAGAAATTCGTTCTGCCTGCTCTGGAGACATGAACCAGGCCTCAGATGACAATAGAGGGGAGATCAAAAACAAATTTAGAAGTCATAAAAAATTAACAATAAAATATTTGAATAGAAAATGGGATATTTCATCATTAGAGTCATACATTGAGAATGGGATCATTCCGAGTGGTTTAAGGGAGAAAGTAATTCCAGCTGAACATCTCCATACTCCAAGATTTTTGGAGAAATGGAAGGATAAATGTATAAAGCATAGTATAGAAATTATGCGCCTCATAGTTGAAGAGGAAAAAATTAAACTAACTGAATTATCTGAACACATAGATACAAGTACTAAATCCCTTGATCCTCTCAAAGATGATCCAGATTTCAACAAATATAACGAACTCCTTAAAAGAGAGATTGAAAAGGTTAAAAAAATCTGAAAATCAGTAAACAACAAACATTTAAAAGAGATATTGAAGATTGGGGTAAGGATGAAATATTTGATTTATCAAATACACAAGGAAGGAGTAGATCCAAACGTAAAAGATATCCTTCATGTAAAAATGGCCCTAGGTCCTCTGGTAGTGAAGACGATGAGGACTCTAATGTTAAGAAATCAGTAGGCTTTTTAGGAAACAAAAAAAACAATATGGAGACTGTATGTACCCCAAAACCAGGGAACAATTCAGGGAAATTACAATAAGATGAACAAACTACTCAAAATAGTCTCAAAGTAACAGCAAATACAAGTCGAACAAGAAGTCACAAAAATTAGATCAGCCACCTGAGTCAATTATTAAAGATAATATCAATGATCTTAAAGAGATTAACCTGTCAAAATTTAGTCTTGAGTATAGACATCTTAAACTACTGCAGAAGGATTATCATTTTCTCCCTCTAGTAAAATGGGACTTTTTGAAGTATTTAAGGATTTGAATTTATTCTTGAGAAAAAAATCATTGAGAATCCCATTTAATACAGAAAAAACATCTTGAGAAATTAGGTCTAACTACAGATGCTGATAAACAAGCACTTAGTGACTTAATAATTCTCTGTAATGAAGAAGTAATAGAGGAAGAAATTGAAGATGGAATAACATCAACGAAATGGAAGAGAAATACTAGACTAAAAGTACCCTCTAAGAAGATGCCTAACATTAGTAAAAATAAATGGCTTATCCTTTTCCTTGATTTGGTCCATAAAAAACTATGGACAATTAATTGGGGAAAAAATTGCCCCGATAATTTAACCAAAAGTAAAAGTGTTGCCCTTGATGAATTACGTAATGCTAAAGAAATAGTAATTAAAAGAAGCGATAAGGAAAGAAATGTAGTATTAATGAACAGTGATGACTATGAAAATGAAATTAAAAGACAACTAAGCGATATAAGAACTTATATAAAATTACCAGAAAATCCATTCCCTAAAGTAGTCAATATTCTGAATCGTAAAATCATTTGGGCATACTTTATGAAGCTAATTTATTACCTAAACAGGAATATAATATGCTTAAAATTGATACATACTATATCCCTACCTTTTATGTGATTCCTAAAATTCATAAGAACCCATTTAAACCACCCGGTAGTCCCATTGTCTCAGCTGTTAATGGTCCCTTTTAAATGATTGGGAAATATATAGATGAATTAATCAAATATTTAGTTATTGCCTTGCATTCATAAGGATACAAGAGATGTTCTATCTAAATTGGAAACTATTCAGGTCCCAGAAGGTACCCTCCTGGTAGGAATTGATGTGGAATCCTTATTTACATCTATCCCACATAATTGGGGCCTCAGAGGGGTAGCCTATTTTTTGGAACTACATTATCCCAAAATGGGAGCTCAAAATTAGCTAATCCTTGATCTTTTGGAATTTATGCTCTCACATAATTGTTTCCAATTCTTGGGAGCCTTCTTTCAGCAAATCTGTGGTACCTCTATGGGCGCCCCCTGGGCCCCAGCTTATGCTTGTCTTCATCTGGAACTATGGGAAATAGAAGAGGTCTATACTTCGCCAAAATATCTGGGCCATGTTACACAATGGCTCAGATACATTGATGATATCTTCATGTTGTGGGAGGGTACTATAGACCAACTTCGGGAATTTTTAACCCTTTTGAATCAAAACTATAGGAATATTAAATTAACATATATTTATGACTATAGGGAGATCTCATTACTAGATCTGTCCATTTCCATTCAAGGCAATAGTTTAATCACAAAAACATATAGGAAAGCAAACTCATTGCTACATGCGGGAAGCCACCACCCTGAATTTCTAAAACAAGGTATACCTATAAGTCAATTTCTTCGGATACAAAGAAACTGTACAAAAGAAACCCAATTTCAAGCAGAAGCAACACAGATGTATCAGAGATTTAGGGAAAGGGGCTACTCACATAGAACTCTTAGAAAGGCCAAATATAAGGCCTTACTGTAAGTATAGCTTGTTGTGACTTACTTGAAAATAGAAGTGAAGATAATACAAAGAAGCAAAATGAACCTATTAGGTTTATAACTAAGTTTGGCCAACAATGGAAGGAAGTATGAGAAGTACTGCAGTTTCCCAGCACATATTTCCGCTACTCCCAGGAAAGGTCCCAATCTCCCCTTTCGATCGGGACCTTTTCCGATTATGAGACTGCCGTGATGGCGAAATATGGCAGTCACATGACCCTAAAACCCCACCCCGCTTCCCGACTTCTGAAACTCTTAAAGGGCCGGGAGGCACAAGCGCCAAGAGGTTAAGCTCATACTCCCGGGAGTACTCTCAGTATTGTATGGCGATGTAACTGCTATGATTTCCACTGGTGGCAAGTAACCTTTATTATGCATAATGTTATGATGTATACTTGATATCAAACAAAACTTTTGGTCATAACTTACTAAATGGAATTTTTGTTCTTAATCAGAAGAGTAATTTATTCACTACTTGGCCTCCAAAAGGGCATATCATTAAATGCCAGTTCACTGAATAACTAGATCAAGATTCTTCACATCTAAAGATATCCATATTTGAAGATTCTTTACTATCCATGTTCACAGGAGGATAATCTCCTTTACTGGAAGTTGATTGCAAGATAGCTTCATTCTTCAATGTATGTCTATCCATTATCAAGCTTATTGCTGATTAAGAAGAAGACTATAGCCATGAATATTAGCTTACCACAATCCACAGTTCCATTGCTGTGAAATAACTTTCAATGGGTTTATAAAAGTCCTTATTCAGGATCAGGAATCCATCTTTACATATGTTATATTCTAAAAATGATCCATCTCTTTTCAAGCATCTTAAAAATGATCCAGGCAGGTGGTTCAATTCACCTCTTTCCTGGTCCAGTAGGATTCATTCTCTCAAGATGAACATTCTTTCGAGGATACTCTGCGCAGGATACACTGCCCATAGTGGTCATGAAAAAATATTTGACAATGCTGCAAAACTAAATTTGCCAATTTGTATGGAGCCATTCAAAACCCCGAATCAACAGGTTACTGATGCATAGACCCAAGCTTTGAGGAGGAATTGGAATCTCTAATCTTTTGGTTTATTGCCATGCTGCTCAGATAGAACACTTAGCCTATACTGCTTTACACAGACCTCTTCCCCCAATGGGTTTCCATAGAAGCCTTGTCATGTTCTTCTGGCTCTATTGATGCCTTAATGTGGATCCCCAGTAGGTCGCGCCCTCCTGGACGGGCAGAGAACTAGGAGAACACTCTATCAATCCGCACTCGCTTAGCTCCCGTTCTTAATAATCCCAAATTTACTCCTAATTCCATGGCACTTTCATTGGTAGGAAACTAAAGGCTTATTGAAAATAGGGAACTATGCAATCTTAATGATTTTAGCAGTCTTTAGACTTTGGAACACATGCAAACTAAACTGCACTTCCCCCAACGGAATTGTTTCAATATAATATAACCAAATTATATCTTTCCTTACAACTAAAATAAAACATGCTACCTGCCCGAAGTCTTTGACAATGTTTGAGTTCTCGCAAAACTAGAAACACTACAAAGATTGGATCTCAGTATTATATAATCTTCTCATTTATAGTAATAATATGGATCTCAAACATATGCTGCCATACATGCAGCAGTGGGAGCATGATCTCAATATTACATTAGATTTATCGCAATGGAAGGACACAGATAATATCCTCTTTAAACTTTTTAACAACAAAAACCTAATGGAAGTCAATTATAAAACTTTTTTGAGGTGGTAGTTGGTTTCTTCTAAAGTGGCCAAACTACACCCGCATTCATCTTTTGACTGTTTTACATTTTGTGGTCAAACAGGAACTATATTCCATACATTGTGGCAATGTCTAAGGGTAACCAGATTCTGGATCAGACTATTTAACTTAATTATTTCAGAAACATTAATAACTATCCCTAGATCACCAGAAATCACTTTATTTCAGAAACTGGACAGTGACAGTCCTAAAAAACCTATAAGATTGGCCTCTTACATAAACCTTGCTGCTAGAATCATAATTGTGTCATATTGGAACTAGTCATTGGTACATTTTGATTATGTTAAGAAAAAATTGAATTGGATTATGATTAACAATAAACTCACATGTACCCTTCAAAATAATTAAAACAAGTTTAATAAAACATGGGACACTTGGATTCACTTCTTATACATGCAGCAATAATACGTGTGCTGCTGATTATATTAGAAAACTACTACCGATCTTTGTTGTAACTTAGGTTCACTGAATGTACAGCAAACTGATTTCGATTGCTGCATATAAATCTTTGGATAGTTCTGTTTTTATTACAGTTTGGCACTTCCATTATGGTAACTCTATAGATATTTTGTATGTTGAGATTGCACTTCTAATTATTCTGTCTATAACCCTATGGATATTTTATATGTTGAGCTTGCACTTCTATTTATTATATCTACCTACTTCCATTTTTCCGTTCCCTTATCAATGGTGCCAACTGGTGTGTATTCTGTTTTATCCGAATAAAAAGATTGAAATACAAACAAATAAAATTATTTTATATTATCCTTAAATAAAAATCTGTATAAGTTTCTTCTCTTTTAATAGTGCATATTTATTAACTTGTCTGCATTCAAATGCTAGTTTTAAGTGAAACATCATTTTTTATTTGAAAGGTAAAGTATAGTGTATTTTAACAAACATACATTTTAAATTATTACTGCAGTGTTTACCATTTGTGATGTGAATTTTACTTTTTTGCTTGCTTGTTATTGTAGTAAATAGAGAGAATTGGAGTTATTAGAGGGACCTCTCAGTGGTTCCGTGTAATTACACTATCTTTTTTTTTTTAAAGATATCCGCTACATAAGGAGTGTATTATTTCTAATACAATAGCTGACTCGTGTCCCCTGGGTTGTGTGTGTGAAGATGGATTACAGTAATCCTCTATAATCCACCTGCTCCTCTTACGCGTTTCACTCCATTAGGAGCTTAGTCATAGAGTGACTATGATTTGTGTTCCCTTTGAGGGACGTCGTCTCTTTGGACCAGCTCTTTACACTGTTAACAGCAATGGCTTGGGTGGTCACAGTATGCTCCTACGAAAGTGCAGGAAATATGTGGAAAGTTCAGGGGAGCCTTGTTTATCTATATCTTCAGCCTTAGCAGTGCAAACTTGTAGATCGTTCTATTCTAATTACTAATCAGACCATAAGTCTAGAACCCTTAAATCTCCTAAAGCCTCTGGTAAACCTTCAGTATGAAGATGTGCCTCCAATTTTAAAAGTGGAGGGTTGCTCACATAACCCTATGGGTCCCCAGGTATAGGGATTCCTTGGCACTTGAATGCTCTTACGTCCCCCTTCAGCTTGAAGGGTAATTACTTATTACTTTTTTTAACAGCACTTCAGATGTTTACTGTGCAACTTCATGTTGCTGAGCCTTTACTAAGGTCTCCCTGAATTCTCTGCACTCTGTTAACCCCTGTTCCTGTTTTAGTAGGAACTTGCCCTTGGAAGTTATTCTCTACAATGGTATTCCCTTTCCTCTTCAGGAAAACTTTGTATCCTTGGATAATATGGATTGTCAGTATTCCCTCTCTCCAGAGGATCCTTTTGTTTCATAGTGTTGGTTGGGACCAGTTTTCACTGCTTCCTCCCTTAGCAGCATCCTGACCTCAACTTGCAGTTGCTGATAGCATTCAATCATGTTAGACTTAGTGCCTTTTCTTTTCCTTCCCATTGTGGGATGCCTAGGTGACCTTCCCATAAAAGGGTTAGTTTTTTGGACTCTGATGGCCATAATTTTCTCAAAGGACCTGCTCCTGCAAGTTCCTACCAGTTTGAGCCTTACATGTATCTAGTGTTCATAACTATTGGTCTCCAACAAGCATATTCGACTAGCTTAGACTCCAAAAGAGGCACTCTACACCCTCTGGGTTAGTGGTATCTTTCCTACCAGTCATGGTACTCCCCCTCCTTTTGGTTAGGACCTTGTCAATCACCCCTACTTTGCTTGTTGGATTCCTTAACCCTCCCTTGGAATTGGGAAATCTGGACTTGAGGAGAAATGTGCAGGCAATTCCTATGAAGCTGATCCTTGATTTGAACCCTAAGGTCTGTGGGGTGGCTTGTTCCCTCCATTGTGAGAGGGCTCCAATCTCAGGGCTGTCCTCAGGTCTAGGAATTGAGTCTGGTTCCCTGGAGCAGTTGGAACCTGCTGTGAGTCCCTTAACCTGGACTCTGTCAGATATCATTTAGATCCTTTACCTATAGAGAAGCTTACAAATTTCCCGTTACAAATGCAATAGTTAAAACAGTTTGTTAAACTATAGGAAATATTTTTAGCCTGTTCATCCTTCCGACACCTTTAAAGTCCACAATGTAATTTCTCCTTTTGGCCTCCTCCCCTGTTACAAGGTGAGTGACCTGGTCCCTATGCTGAATGCCATTGAGGTTTTCCTCTTAACTGCATCATGTAGTCTCCTTTTTGGGGACAAATATTATGTAATTGACTTTGTTTTATTTCCAGAATGGCAGGAAGAAACCATTACTGAAGGATTCAGTTTATTTAGAATAAGGCCTTTTTATTGGGGCCGATTTGCAGCTACTTTGGAAAGTTCCTGAAAAAATGTTCCCTGCCCATGTCCTAATCAGGATCAGACAGACAGGCCCTGCAGACCATTTTTCTTGGCAGGTTATATAGACACAGCTGGGTTGTTCCTGTAGACAGCTCTTCTAGACCTGCACCAGTATAGGGTAGTGGTCTTCCCACGTCTGTGTATTTCAGTGGGGGTATTTCATGCACCTCTTTTTCCCCTTTATTTGCCAGTTTTTCTGACTCAAATAGGTTCCATTGGAGTTGTTTCTAATTCCTTAGATACTTGACCATCCTCTTGGGATATTCTACTAGGTAGTTCTCCATCTTGAATATCTCATACAAGATGGCTGTCCTAAATATCTTTACTTCATCTTGGAGCCTTTCTTCCCTAGGTCTGAAAGTTTAAAGCTTGAGCCTTTTTGCGGCCCGCCAACCTCTCCCCCAACTGTAATAGGCAGCAGATGGGGATGCTTGCATTTCACGGCTACGATGCTTCACTTCATGTCCATGAGAAAGTTCACCCAACATGTAGAAAACCACGGGCAGCATGCCTGCCAAATGCGGCACATTAACATAAATGGGGAAGCCAGTTGGAGTGTAACTGTTGGCAAAAATGGTGTTGAAACAGGTTGTAAGGAGGTGTTGCATCACTTTCTCACCGCCTGTTAGTAGCCTCTGAAATGTTATTCAAATGCAGTACAGGCTTCAGAAGCAAGTGAGATTTAGTTGCATGTCTACCCAAAATGACCCCCTTTGCTCAGTGCAATTCACCCCCCACCCTGCTCATTAAAGATCTCAGAAAACTGCATCATCCCTTACCAGCCCCCCCCCCCCCATGTACAGAACTGCAAGAACAGAAGAGACTCACCTCCTCACTGCACTCACTCACCAGATAACATAGTGTTGTACACATACACAGCTGGAACAACTCAGTGTGAGAAGTCTGGAGCAGGGGAAGAGAGAGATGGGAGTGGAGCAGGGGGAGAAAGAGAGCTGGGCTGAGCAGGGGAGGAGACTTTCCTTGCTCACTGAAGTTTCCTTGCTCACTGAAGCAGAAGATGTGGGTTCACTGACAGTTTTTTTTGTGTTATACAACACTAAGGCACTTTTGCAGCCATGGCACCTCTAGTGAACACACACACCTTCTGCTTCAGTGAAAGTGGGAGCAAGTCTCTGTCTTTGCTCCTCCCAGCTCCCTCCTCCCCTGCTCCAGACCTTTCACCCTGCTCTGCCGCAGTGTCTCCTTGCCTTCTCTGAACTTCTCAACCTCCTCTGCCGCAGTGTCTCCTTGCCTTTTCTGAACTTCTCAACCTGCTCTGTTGCAGTGTCTCCTTGCCTACTCTGAACTTCTCAACCTGCTCTGCCGCAGTGTCTCCTTGCCTACTCTGAACTTCTCAACCTGCTCTGCCGCAGTGTCTCCTTGCCTACTCTGAACTTCTCAACCTGCTCTGCCACACTGTCTCCTTGCCTACTCTGAACTTCTCAACCTGCTCTGAGGGGAGGACTGATCATTTGGAAACTCGGGCACTGCCCGAGGGCCCGGGGTCAGTAGGGGGCCCCATGAGATGCCCCTGGTACCTTTTTGATAGGCTTTTTTGAGTTTGGGCAAGGACACAGGGACCCCATGATCCCATTATGCCCGGGGGCCCCATGAGTTGTCGGTCCACCCCTGCCTGCTCTGCCACACTGTCTCCTTGCCTACTCTGAACTTCTCAACCTGCTGTGCCGCAGTCTCTCCTTGTCTACTCTGAACTTCTCAACCTGCTCTGCCGCAGTGTCTCCTTGCCTACTCTGAACTTCTCAACCTGCTCTGCCGCAGTGTCTCCTTGCCTACTCTGAACTTCTCAACCTGCTCTGCTGCTCTGTTTCCTTGCCTGCTCTAGTGGACTTCTCACCCAGCTCTCACTATGACTACACCACTGGAGAAAAGCATGTTAAACCGGGGTCAGCATGATCTACCCGTCATCTGGCCACGATCGATGGGTTGCCGACCTAGGCTAAAGTCTTTATCTTCAGGTCTGTTGAGGGCTACTGTGCCCCCCCTTTGTGTTTTATTGGCCTTGTTACTGCTTGGTCATAAAACTAAGGCATGATGGTTGGAGGCAGTGCTATATTAGAGCTAGCCATCAATATTTTTTTCACTTTGCCAGTGTTCAAACCTCCTGTAGGCAGCAATATAACCCAAATGTCTAAGAATTATTACATTCCTGTGTCCCTCAGTGGACATGAAAAATATAATCTATGGTAAGTAGAAAAAAATCTTGTCTTTCCTATTACTATTTATTGCACCTGAATTTTGGCAGTTGTAGTAATGCAGGTTATGTGCATTGTTGTAAGGAGGTGGCAATAATTCTGAATGACACCCCAGAAAATGTTCCCTGCACACCTATGTTGCAGCATAATGTGCAACAATGCACTAACACTACCAAACATGTTGCATGCACAATTTTTTGTCCATCATGCTGTGTTGGACAGTCCATTCAGATTAATGAGCTGATTTAATGCAACAAACATCACTAAGAATGTGTTTAATCACAGCAGACCAGACTGGTGTGAAGGCCCCTAAACTGTTACAAACCAGACTATAAAGTCTTTCTTGAGGATTTTGAAAATTATTTACTTCACACAACATGCAGGGCAGCTTTGGCTTGTGTACAGCTATTTTACAGCTTGTTATGAATATGTTTCAATGTTTAGGCACAGATGTACTTTATTTTTAGTTGGGAAGAAGTTGAGGCCATGCATACAGCCTTGGCTGAGGGTCCAGTGTCCTCCCCATGTACAAAGTATATGATCGGAAAGCTAGAGAAAAAGTTTACAGGCACCACAAGGCACTTGCATTTTACCAGTAATTTTTTTTTGTTTATACACTCTGGCAGATATGACAGCCTCTCATAAAGTAGTTTTAATTACAGGTTTAATATGAAGGTAAAATTTACAGGTTTCAAATTTTGTATTTTTAAGTCTATTTCTGGAAAAACGTTGATGGTGTCATGATTTTCTTAGCCATGTTAGAAATATGACATTTTGGATTTCTGCTTTTGTCACCCTTGCTGAAGGCAATTTGTATGTGGTTGAGGGACATGTGACCTTTACAACACTTTTGAAAATAACACAAATCAGCTACTCTGGTGAAGACATCAAAGCCTAAACAAGCATTTCTTTGGACATTAGATATATAGAACACAGATGTTTATGAAAACTCGCTTATGAACATAATAATCTTTGTGTTACAATTTACTTGGCTCCTTGGTAAACAACTGTCTGTCGCAATCTCCAGCAAAATACCACATTTTCAGAAAAATATTCCCTTGTTTAGTAATGTTTATGGAAAATACTGTATCATAAACATGATATGATGAGCTATGATAGAGCCAATTTTAGACAGGAGCCAATTATCCTACCATCGTGTTTTTGGAGCTTGGGAGGAAACCAGAATACCCAAGGGAAGCCCACACAGGCAGAAGGAGAACATGCAAACTCCAGAGTCCTGGCCGGAATCAATCCAAGCACGGGGGTGCTTTTCTTAATGAAGAAGAATACAAGATCACAAGCAGTCCTCTACAACAAAAGGGGCAAAGCCCTTCTCTAAATGTATGAAGAGAATCAAAGAAAATGCCCGTCTTTCTAACAATGTTTATTGAAGATCAATAGGAAGCCACTTATACATTTCATGGATCTGCATCCACTTCTTCAGAGGTAATTGTTATGGTTGAAAGGAAATGCTAAGTGAGAATCTTGTAAGAAGCACACTGTGGAGTTTTTTTTTACTAAAACTGGAGAGTGCAAAATGTAATGCAACTTGCATAGAAACCAATCATCTTTCAGGTTTTATTGCCAAAACTTAGTTGAACAAGCTGAGGTTAGAAGCTGAATGGTTTGAATGCACAGCTGCACCAGATTCTGAGTGCACCAGTTTTAGTAAATCTACCCCAGTGTCTTAAAAGGGCTTGTTATCATTTGGAACCAGAGCAATGTTGCTACTGTTCCAAGGCTACCCAGCAGTCACCTAGTTTACTGCTGGACCTTCTTGCCACTCTCCTGCTTGTTACAATCAGCTTATTATTGTACCCTTCCCATTTAACTAAGGAAGAAGGGGATACAGATCCCTGTAATGCTATTTAAACCCTCCATAACCACTTAAGGACCATCAACATGCCCGTACGTCCCTGGGCTTCAAGTGGTTTTACAGGGATGATACCTACAGTTGCCGGTACCATCCTAGTATTGTTATTTAGAGCCGACAGTTCAAATTTCTTGTAAAAGCAATCCTAGAGGCTAATTTAGCCACTGGATTGCTTTTACAAGCAGTGGGGGGAAGAGGGGGGGGGGGGGGGTGGGCCACGACTCCTCTCCTCCTGCCACCTTCCACAGCACTCTTAGGCTCTCCAGTCCCACCAGGAGACCCAACCAAGAGACCAGCCAGCGGTTCTGCTGACTGACCAAAGAGGTAATCAGAAACCAGATGATGTTTTGCCAGTTGCCAGCACCATCCCGGGATTGTTAATTAGAGCCGATGGTCGGATTTCTTGTAAAAGCAGACTTATAAGCTAATTAGCCACTGGCTGACCAAAGAGGTAATTAGAATCCAGAATGGCACTGATCAACTCTATGGTATAAGAAACTGGAAGCAATGAGCATTCATCACTTCCAGTTTTCTGGATGTAATTAGCGCCATTTTTAAACTGGGAAAGCATCTGATCACACCGATCTTGGTGTGATCAGGTGCTTTTAGGGGCAAAGGAGACATCTGGGGGTCTAGCAGACCCCAGAGTACCTGTCATTGCCTATTGCTATTGCAGGGGATATTTATATTCCCTTTGATAGCAATAAGAGTGAAAAAAATTAAAATAACAGTGTACAAAAAAATGAAAAAAATATATATTTTAAAGCGCCCCATCCATCCATGCTCTTAAAGTGAATAAAGAAACAACATTTTCAGACCATGTGTTCTCTTTGATTTTCTTCCACCCTTTGGTTATAGGCCTTGATTGTCTAGTTGGAGTGAAGCACTTGTGATATGCTACGTTTTCTCAAGCATGCAGCACAAGCATCACTGACATAGGGTGCATAGCGTGTATAATGGTCATAGGTTGTGCTCACCTCTACCTGATATCATCATACCAATTCCTCTGAAACATACAACAAGATGAGACAATGACAATGCAGAGAAAAGATGCCCACAAAGATGGGGCATGAGTTACTGCCACATTAACTAAGCAGAGTCTGTTTCTTTCTCTTAGGATAACGCATTACTCACATAATCAGAGATGCGTCCAAAACAGAACTGTACCATTCAACGTGCCAGCCAGGGAAGGACTACATATGGAACCACCAAAATCTCCTTACAAAAAAAAATCAGCGAACTGCTGATATGTAATACATCATTTACAAGATACTTATAAACCCCTAAAACAATGATCAAATATAAATCATGCAGGAGCCCTTTGAAATGTAGGCACACAAAGATCCATCAGGGACTTGAAGCTTTTTTTTTTTTCAAATTGTGCATTCTGCCAAAACTCTAGCCATAGATTGAACATGCAGAATGCCTTGAAATGTTCTTTAGTATACAAATATTGTTTTTTAATTGAAATGTTTTGATCTTTACAGGGATAAATCATGACCCATGAAGATGACACTATGCACAAAGATATTTCATAATTACTCTTTCCTAATATACATGGTGGTATTATGGACAAGTAAAACAGACCATTTAGCATGTATAATGCGATCTAATGTATCAATGGCTATCATCCATGGAATACTTCCTACTACTTCCTATGATTCCAACCAGGATTAATTAGTTGTATCTCTATGTCTCTGAACAAATGAACCAGTTTAATGAAATTGATTACATTCTGCAGATTAATAAATCGCAAAAGAATTTAAATAGCTGTTATTTCCACAAATAGAGACATTAATAGTGAAGTGTTCGTTAACACTCTCCTCAACATTTTAGTGTCGTGTTTCACAATTTCATTATCATTCACTTGACTAAAACTGTATTATTTAAATACATATACGCAGAGAAATGATAACTCTTCAGGGTTTTTCTACTTTCTGTGATGCAAAAATATAATTACTTTTCATTATAAAATAATGTTAATTTCAGTTATCATATTTACTTTTGCAACCTGCCTAAATATGTAAAAAAAATTTTTGATCATACAAAACTTTCTAGATTGATCGTACAAGGCATACATGAATTAATATAGGAACAAATAGAAAAAAAAATCTGTAACAGAATCATTTTGCCTTTATCGTTCTTTTTACCATGGAAGACCACTTAAAATAATTTTCAGGTCTCAGGAAACACCTGCAAAATATATTATATTCACCACTCAGTGTATATTAACATGATCTGTAAATTGTATATACAACATTAAATACAAAATAAGAGAATGTGGTAAATCTACCATATATGACATTTGATCATTTAACTGTCCTGCTCTAAAAGACAAAATTATTTTCAATAATAGACATGAAATGAAGTGTTTAATAATTGTGGGAATAAAAATAAAGGCAGTGAAAATTGTAATGTTACATCGTTGGTTACAACAGAAGTGACCCCTTGCATTGGTAGTCAGTGGGAGAGGTGCCCCCTTACATCAGTGGTCTGTAGAAATAATGCCTGTTGCAAAGGAGGAGGGTGGGAGAAGGGCCACTTAAATTGGTGGTCAGTGGGATAGATGTCATGTGGAATGTACATTTTTCAGTGTAGCAACAGGAGTCTGGACCAATCTTTAGGGAGAGTCCCACCCCATTCTATTGCCATCTTAATCAGCACTTACTTAAAATGGGTGCTGAGCAGAAAAGTGCTTATCAGTCACATAGCATAGAGCAAAACTGGGCAAAGAAGCTGTTGAAGGCTTGTACATAGCACAGCGGAGCTTCCGCCAAAGTTTCTCCTCTGATACTGTGGTATCACATGACCAAGTGCAGGGTGTGGCTTACTGGCATCTCTATGTTGCATTAAAAGTAAACCCTAATCTCCTTTATTTACACTTTTTGGAAAATTTTCCTTTGTTTTGTACATTTGGTGGCATGATTCTTTTCAACCTCAAAACCGACATACTTGGACTTTCTCCAAATAATTTCTTGAAATCTGCTAAATGACTTCTAACACACATACTCACAGCTGCCTGCTGTCTACTAAATAGATGTAAAACAACAACAGCAGACCTTTATTAAGGAATTAAACAAACTGTAATTTTAAATTCACCTATTATGTAACAATATAAGAACAGATTTCATGGTCCCTTGTTTTAACCACTTGAAGGGGAATAGGAAAGCAGGCTAGTCAGCTGAAGGAGTTCAGGTATGTGTCATATCAGGCACACGTCGCACAAAAAAAAATATTTTAGTTACATAAAGTGTGCTCCTAATTATAATGTCCTCTCCTTTAATCTCAATGTTGCAGTAGGAAATGGGGACGTTAACAGACTGAATGCAAAGAAAGCAAGACATATATTATAAGAAAGCAAGGTCAAAGATCATTTGTTAAAATATTGGCTAGACACAGATTCTGACTGTTCCATTTGGCCCTTTCTGCTCTTGTCACAAGATTCAGTACTGAAGAAAAGTAATGAAAAATATGTTTAAATAATGGCAGTTCCAAACTGAACACACATTACTCACAGGCACTCTGTTCACACATGCTCCAAGGAAATAAAGGGGTTACTAAACCTTAAAAACAACATCCCATTGGATTAGAGATTTATGTACAATAAAAGTCCTAGTCTAATTCATTTCATCTGCTGTGAGTTGATATGAATCAGACCATGGAGTGCTGTTTGGGGGATTGCTGGCCTGCTGTGATTAGATTTTGCAGATTCTAATAATCCTGTGCAGAACATTATAGACCATTGCTGGAGCCTAGCCAGGAACACATTTCATGTAATATTTTCTGGGTCTGCTTTTGGCAAAAGACCCATCAAAAACTAAGTTCAGAACAAGCCCATAGCTCCATTAAAGGGTCAGCACATCTGTGGACTTCCATCTGTCCCTGTCTCTTGGAGGTGTGGTGCACAGCTGTTCCCATAAACAATTGTCTCCACAAGGTTCACTCAGCCAGAAGAAAATGAAAGTATAGAATGAATGGTGAGGCTCTGGACAGTTCTGAAATGGCCCAGTAAACGCAATAATTGAGAGTCAGCTTCATGTCTGTTTCATAACACATAGTGAAAAAATTACCAAATTTGTCCCACATACTTGTTTTAATCCACAGAAAAATACATTGTAGACATATAGATTGTTCTTATGTAACTTGCTGGCACAGATTGATGGGTGTGAGTCATAGTTTAAAGAGTGCATGATATTGCAATAAACTTATTATAAATCTCTACTGTCTCGCCACCAGATGCATAATGAGTAATCGGATGATAATTAATAGCATACTTTGAATGCAGTAATGGATTTTAAGTGGCACCCTTCCTTACATTATCCAAATCTAACATATATATATATATATATATATATACAGACATTGAGGGAGATTTATTAAAACTGCAGCACTCAGAGTCTGGTGCAGCTGTGCATGGTAGGCAATCAGCTTCTAACTTCAACTTGTTCAATTTAACTTTGACAATAAAACATGGAAGCTGATTGGTTTCTGTGCAGAGCTGCACCAGATTTTTCATGCTCCAGTTTTAGTAAATCCATCTCATTGAGAAAACAGTCTTAAAAGAGAAGTATGTTTTTTGTTTGTTTTTAAATTGATCTGATGCTGCATCTGTCCCTCAAGGGCTCTACGGTTGAGAGCTGAGCAATCAGACACAGCTTATCGCTCAGTTCTCCCTGCTGCTCTGAACAGAGAGCATTGACTGTCAGTCACCACTCTCTGCTCTGCCCCTCCAGCATTCACTGGAGACCTGGGCTGTGGAGGGCGGCTCACTGAGAGGCTGAGTAAGGTGTCAGTCCATGCTCCTGAGTGGATCAGGTTGGGATCTTTTGCCAGCCTGGCCTGGCTGAATGACATCAGCTGACTTTAGCCCGCTATCAGCTGAAAACGGGTCACAGGATAGCAAAACGAACTGCTTTCCTGTGATCCATAGGAGAATTACTGCCAAACGGGCTTTGCTGAATTGTGAGTGTGCAATTAAAGAAGTACAGCCAAAGACCTGTAGTGAAGACTGCAGGCTGCTTGTGTTATAGGCATTCATCCCTGGGCACATATTACCATAAACAGGGGCGGACTGACAACTCATGGGGCCCCCCGGGCAATAGGGAATCATGGGGCCCCTATGTCCTTGCTCACACTCAAAAAAAGCCTATAAAAAAGTACCAGAGGCATTTCATGGGGCCCCCTACTGACCCTGGGCCCTTGGGCAGTGCCTGAGTGCTCGAATGGTCAGTCCGCCCCTGACCATAAACGTTAGTACCACACATTAGTGTACTGTCCAGCTGCAGAAGCTGCCAACTTCTCAAAGACTTGTAAATGCTGATGGCAGTGGGGCTGGATGTTTCTGTACCTTCCACCTGGGGCAGCATAGTGGCTAAATGGTTAGCACTTCTGCCTGGCAGTAGTAGGGTCATTGGTTCAAATCCCAATCACTACACCTCCTACCTGGAGTTTGCATGTTCCCGCTGTGTCTGCATGGTCTTCCTCCAGGTACTCTAGCTTTCTCCCACACTCCAAAGACATGCTGGTAGGTTAATTGGTTCCTTTCTAAATTGGCCCTAATATGTGTATGTATGAATGTGAGTTAGGAACCTTAGATTGAACTCCCCTTGAGGGTTAGGGACTGATGTGAATGTACAACATATATGTAAAGCACTGTGTAAATTGATGGCACTATATAAGTACCTGTAATAAATAAAAAAAATAAATGCTAGAGTCTCATGCACCAAAGCCAAATGTCCAGTGTGCCATGGGGACTTTCCTGCTGGCAAGAGCAACAACTTGGGGAACTGAACAGGCTAAAGAGATGGATAGCCATGCCACCAGAGGGGTAAGTGTTCCTATGTGTATGGATTGAGTATGCATGTATATACAGCAGTGGCCAGCCATGAATTTCACACCTAGGCCTTTAGTGATGTTCTACCTGAAATAATCCATCAATTGTTGGCTGTAACATTACAAATTCAGCATGGAAAAGCAGGGACATGGAAAAAGTGGGACCTGGATTAGCCAGGGCTGACTGTATAAAAAATTTAAATAAAACACATTTTATTCACCAAAACTATTGATTATCTGTACACAAAATCCATCCTCCTTTCTTTCTGCAAGAAAAGTGCAATTACTCTGTTGTACAGGTTATGTGTGCTTTTCAGTTCCAACAATAAGTTCTTCTCTATCGCCATGGAGAATAATGCTGAAAGTGGAGTCCGTCTAGTGGAATTTGTGGCATAAATTTTAATTTGCTTTAGGGCTGAGAATGTCCACTCAACAGAAGCAGTGAACACAGGAATTGTGTGCCTGCTGGATGGCCCAAGTGTCGCCAACTCAAAATCTGATAAGTTAAAGCTACAGTTTCATTGCCATTTACTGCAAACTACAGGCACCTGCACTGTTGGTTCTGAAGGCCTCAAGGCAGATTTCTTTGACCCTGGCAACACATGATGGCTATCACGGCTGAAATATAATTGAATATAAGCTGTAACATAAACATACACTACTGGAAGCAGTGAAACCAAGAGAAATGCTAAGAAAAGAAGAGGACTATATTGAGAATAACATTCATGGAAAAAAATACATTCAAACATAAGTCAGTGATTCTGATAGTATAGGCAATGTTTAGGCCAGCAGTGAAGGCCTTGTTGGCCCTGATGGCCCACATGGCCCACCATTGGTATACTGTAAGTGTGTACAGTGTCTATGTACAGTATATGTATACAGTGTCTATACAATGTGTATGTAGTCAGTATGTATGTGTATACAGTGTATATGTCTGTAGTGTGCATGGAGTATTTAAAGGAATTGGACATTTTCAATATTTCACTTTAAGCATTAATAAAGTTGAAATTGACTTTTAAACATTTTTTTTAATTGGTATATGTCCTCCAGGTCAGTGTACAACCCCTGTGCCATTAGTTTGACAATCCATAGCCTAATTGCCATGAAAGTTTTTTTTTTATTTTACATACTCAGCTCCCATTTATTGTAATAGGGTTTGGAATCGGTATCCAAACTTATCCAATGTTCACTGAACCCTCCTTGAATAGAATCCAGGTATATTCAGCTCATAGCTAGTAAGCATAACCAAGAATTCTGATTTTCACAATGCATCTACTTTCCTTTTACAGTAAGTTCCCCCATGTATGCATGTATTTGCATGCATCAGCTGGGGTGCTTTCCTTGATCTCTAGAATTCTACATCTGAAAACCTAATGATGCCTATGCTTAACTGTCACACTCCTATGAGCTCAGCTAAGTATTTTCATCTTCTATCCATCAGCTTAAAAATCTGCAAGCCTGCTTTAAAGCAGTTGTAAAGAATATTTTTCTTTTTTTATGTAGTGCTACCCCCTAGAGGACCACTAGGTTTTGGGTCACCCTTTGTCTGCACAGCCAGGCAACATGCATTTTTAGCAGGCACACATAGTCAGAAAACCAGTCCAAAGGCTTTATTTTTGTTATTTATTGGGGGTAAATAACTTGGATAGGGGTAGGGTTGTTATGGGATGCCCAGAACTCGGTCAATGTAGAACTTTGAGAGCAACTTAAGCAATCACAGACTTCTAGCAAATATTCCAGACTACTCCCTCCAGAATAACTGTACATCTTGGCTAGCCACAAGTCCCAGCTTGATTTCAGGTACTTTAGTCTTCCCTGCAAAATGTTCTGAGAATTCCCCAAGCAAGGGTGGAGGATAACAACACACTGTCCCTCTGAGAGCTAAATGGATATTAAACTTGGCTGCAATCTCCCTTGTAGGCTTTGGGGGGGGGGGGGGGGGCAGTGTAGAAGAACTTTGAGGTCCACTGTGGCTACATAGTCTTCTTAGCACTAAACTCCAGACTGTGTTTCCAGAGGAAATTACTTTAAACAGACTGGCAATTCACTTCCAATACTGATCCCAGCACTGGCACATTAGCACAAGATTATCCCAAGCAGGGGGTTGAAGGTTGGCAGTAGCTGTCCCTCCCGAATGGCTAGCTGGGTATTGCACATGGCTGTCTCTCCCCTATAGGCTTTGGGTGGTGGAACAGGCAGAGGTAACTAACTCAGTCCCTTAAGTCCTGCAGCATTGATGGTAAATTTTGGTCAGGCCTCCTGCTGAAAAGGTTCCACTTGCTTGCCAGGGTGTCGCAGCCAGGCCTGGCTGAGGCTGAAGAGGGTGAGCACACCATCTCCCTCTCTCTCTGGCACCTTCTGCCTGGAGGTAGAACCCCCACCAGCACAGGGATCCTCTCTAGGCTTCTGGATCCTGGATTCTCTCTCTACATGGCCAGGCTCCACAATATTTAAGAGCCATCTTCTCACCTTCTGGGCTGTCCTTACCCAGGGATTGGCAGAGATCCTTTGAATATTCAGGCTCTCATCTCCATACCCCCACCCACTCATTTCTGCAACGTACTAGAAATTTCCAGAAGCCAGGGGGCGGCAACAGATACTCAGCATGCAGAATCTGCCAGACCCCAATGGAACCGATTTCACAGGCTAATGTGAAGTCCAACTAAATTTGCCTAACTTATCCCAACTATGTACACATGGAGGTACTACATTTAATTTAATTGTAAGCTCCAAAGAGCAGGGCCCTCGAACCCCTCGTGTATTGTATTGTCACTGTATTGTCTCATGTACTGTCCCCCACTATAATGTACAGTGCTGAGCAAACTTTTTGGCGCTATATAAATACTGTATAATAATAATTAAAATAATAAACATGTTATACTTGCCAATGGTATTGCACAGAGCAGCCTGGAACCTCCCCTCCTGGGTTCTCCCACCAACACTCTTGGCTCCTTCTCTTCTCTGTGTGCCACCATAGGAAACCGTTTCCTAAAATGCACACCTGCAGGCTTGCTCCTGAGCTGGGCTATGTGCGTCTATTGTTACACACAGCGTGGCTTGACCCTGCTCCCCGCTCCCTCCTCATAGGATGTGACTGACAGCAGCAGGAGCCAATGGCTCCTGCTGCTGTTTCTGAGCCTGTGAGAAGAGAGAGAGAGACTAGCACCACTGCAGTTGGGCACAGCACTGGATTGAGATAGGATTCAGGTAAGAATAAAGGGAGAGGAGGGGATGATACAACTAGTGGAACATTTCAGTTATGCAGGTTATGGTGCAGATATTGAACAATCATAATATATCTTCTCTGCTACTCAAAATTAAAAATTACTTATTTAGCAGATTTTGCAGCAGTCATGTGACATGGCCTGTGGGCCAGAAGACGCTCTGTGGATACAAGTGAAACTATGTCAGCACAATGGGAAACTGAAGGATGGCAATGCCACTGCTTTTTTGGAAAATAGTAAGTTTTGTCACCCTACAACAGGAATTCTAGCGGGATGACAGGAGAACCAGGCTAGGGCAAAGATAAAAAAGAATAGGCTCTGCAGGTTTACAGATCAGTAAGCAGCAGCATGCTTAATTTTAGATTTTAGGTTTATATACACTATAAAATGACATTAAAGCTTTGGGGTTTTTTAAATAAAATAACAAACATGTTATACTTACCTGCTCTGTGCAATTTTTGCACAGAGCAGCCCCGATCCTCTTCTTCTGGGGTCCCTTGCTGGCACTCCTGGCCCTTTGGGGGGCCCATAGAAAATGGCTTTCCATGGGGGCACCTGTATGGGCTCGCTCCCAAGCTGTCCTGTCTGAATCCATTGACAACAGTAACATCAGTCTGTATATGCAGTAAAGCATGCTTGTTATACTGTGGAACCTAAGGGGTTAATCATCCACAATGTGCAAAAAGGCTGTTTTATCCTGTCTTCTCTGATCCTCCCCTTCTTTTACTGTTCCCAATCCATCTGCTGAGCCCTAGGAAGCACTCTGCACATGCTCAGTTTGGCATGTATTGCTAAGGAGTGTTTTTTTTTGGGGGGGGGGGGTGTGCATGTGATCAGCACAGGGCCAATCAATACTGTCCAGACAGAGAGTCAGGGGCTATGCAGCATCAGACAGTCAGTGGAGAATGCAAACTGCTCCTGCAAGCTTTAATCAGTGCTCAGCCACACACAAGACAAGAAGTCACAAGACTGCTCTAACTTCTGATGAGAAAAGGTATTTAGCAGTTTATATCTACTAAAATAATTGCATTTCCATGTTGTGTGTACTGTGGGAGACCAGATATAGTGAATGCAGTGTCCTGGGTTTAGAAACACTTTAATGAACTTTGCAGGAAGCAAGTGACAAAGGGGTACCTTGTTTATTTTCTAGGACATGTTCTTTACTTTCCATTGCTGAATATCAGAAAATTAAATGCTCAATTAAGATTCAACATATGGCACCGTTTTCACCTACTTTAACCCTATTCACAGTATTAAACCCAGTGGCACAAATGAATATTGTGCAGACTCTTGCTTTCTTTCTTCCCTCTATACTGCAATTGAACTTGATGTGAGGTGATGGGGGACACGAGGAGCAGAATTTGTATGACAGGTTTCTTGGCGGCATGACCCAACCTTGTCACCAAGCACACAGAAAAGAAGAGGCCTGAAGCAACAGAGACACTCAGATGCTCCCCTACTACATAAAGGGTTTTCTCTTACTGAAGAGACGGTATCCTGGTTCCCTGACAACGTGTATAATGCTATACTGGGTGCCATCAAGACACAACAAGATAGATCCACAAATATTTATATATCTAGCTGACAGCTAGAAAAGCGGCAATGGCATGACACTTATCAATATACAAACTGACATACAGTCAAAACGACTGAAATATTTTCAGGAATTGGGTTCAACATATCACATTCAGTGGTTCATTTGTTGAAGATTGCAATCAAAGTAGCAAAAACTTTCTTTGAAAATACGTTTGCATGACATTGAATAAATACAGGTAAATAACTGTAAAGTGCAAAAGGCGGAATTCCAATTATTGCTACTTTGTTCATTACTTTGGTTTAACATGCTTTTTAATTCGAGTCATACTATAAAATCCATCCTATTTAATGTATATCTTCACTCATTCTATTTTTTCAGACGTTTCTCCTTTATTTTCACATGGAGATTTTGACATTGACCTATTTTCAGTACTAGGGCGACTACGCTCTTTTGCTGTACTGAATCTATGGAGGAGGAGTAGCATTGTCACCCTAGGACAGGAAGTGTGTTAGGACTACAAAATACATTTCCTTATCTCAATACCATTAGGGAGGAATTATTCTGTAGTACACAAAGTGAATTATAAGCAGTGTTAACTGATAGGGCCCCTGACACCTGCGTTCCAGGTATTTGTCCCTGAAGGCATGGGGCCCTACCCTCCAGTACCAGTCAGTGTTCAGCCTTGTCCTACTGCAATATACAGTATTTCAACCTGTCATAGACTTTGACAGGCTGCAGGCAGTAGAGCTGGATGCTGCATCTGTGATCCCAGGCTCACTAAAACCTTGGGATTGATGCACAAGGGCTAGAAGCAATTGAGTGCAAAGGGCGTAACCAGGGGCGGACTGACAACTCATGGGGCCCCCGGGCAATAGGGGATCATGGGGCCCCTGTGTCCTTGCCCAAACTCAAAAAAGCCTATGAAAAAGGTACCAGGGGCATCTCATGGGGCCCCCTACTGACCCTGGGCCCTCGGGCAGTGCCCGAGTTTCCAAATGGTCAGTCTGCCCCTGGGCCTAACAGTGCAGAAAAGGCAGAGAGCATAGGAAGTTCTCAGCTTACAAGACTACTGACAAGATCAACATGTCATTTTTTTGCACTTATCAAAAAGATATAATGAGAAACTTTCAATGACATATTTAACAGACCAAAATACTTTAATAATGTCATGCAGAGTAACTCAAACCAACCAATAAGATTTCACGTTTTATTAGTTTAGAACAGTGAAAACATAACAAATAATGAATATTGATTGGCTGCTACTATACTTCCATGCTTTAATGAATATGTCTACTGACAACACTCAAAAAATGCACACATGTATCGAGAATCTTTGAATTCTACAGGAATACAATCTGATCTGAGCTTCATTTAAAGGCGAAGTCCACCTTTTAATAAAAGAAAAAAAAGAATAGATGCACATTGTAGTATTAATGTTTTACAAATCAGTCTGCAAAGCATTGCAACCAGGATCAGTGGTTTGAACATGCATTGCCAGGGAGAGAACATGTCTCAGTTTTTGTCATACTGGTGTAGAGATGAAGTTTTTTAGAATTTAGTTTCAACGTTACACTTTTTTTTAAGACAGAAACATTCAATGCTCTTGTTTGCTTCAGCCATTAAGGAGTTTGTTCCTTTTTTTTTAACAAAAATGTGGAAAATACCCAATTCACAGCATAACAAGGATTGGAAGGCTCACCTAAACAGACTGGCTTGTTTCCTAAATAGTACAGCTAGCTGGGAAACTTCTCCCCCCTCACTATCTGTCTGCCGTGCCGAGTCATTCATTCACAGCATTCTGTGAACGGGGAAAACTATAAGCCCCACCAGCCTTTGAGGTTGTTGGCTTGTAGTTTTCAATTAAATACCATTATGCTCTACAGCGGCATGGTAGTCCATTGAGCCTTCCTGTCAGTAGTATCTGCTTGCTCGTATGGGATGTACGAGCAAGCAGATATACTGTCAGGTCAGGGGAGACCTGCATAGCACCAACGATCTGCTGATTGCTGGTGCAATGATTTAGAGGCCCCATAAACAAAAAATAATAAATGCACATTTTTTTACCTGCAAAAAAAATGTGCATTTATTATTTTTTATTAAAAGGTGAACTTATCCTATAAGGAAATTAAAGAGTGTAATGAATGTAAAGAGATCCCTAATCATTTTCTTTCATTCAAACATGGGGCTAAAAACTTTGTGTCTTGTTAACAATTTGTGGGCTATATTTTTAGACATACAGTATATGTTTCAATTCATTGTCTTAAAATATTTTTGAATTTCACCCTTTCATCTTATTTATAAAATAAAAAAATATTCAGTAAGTTAAAAATGAGTCTAAAGCTACATTGACTGACAATTATCTATGGCCAGGGATGGCATCCAGCAACAATCGATAGATTTTTGCCTTCGGTTCTAAATGTTGCTTATGCACACAAGGTGAGACCAGTAGCAGTTGTCAGCAGTGGTGTTTCGTGCTTATATGCACTACTTGTCTACTTTTTCCATTACAGTATTTTTTGTGTGTGTATATTGTTTGTATTCTTGTAGCTCAAAACTCATTTGTTTTTTTTTATTTTTGGCACACATGTTAAATATAAATTTTTGGGCTGCAGAATCTTTAAAACCCCCAAAATACCGGTATTAACTGTTTTCTGAAAGTAGATAACCTGTAAAATAAAAAGTTGGTAGTTGCAAATGTTTATGTTGCAGGATATGTGCACAGCCGTTTTACAAACCAACATGTACAGTTAAAAAATACAATAAAATTCATTTTAGCACACATAAACACAATATAATTCTCCTTGTTTTGGTATAATGTAGACTTTTTTGAGTAACTAGATATCAAACATGTCAAGCCTTAAGCCATGTCAAGCTTGCACATCATTAAATGTGCAAAAGACATGCAAAATTGTCATTAGGAGATGCTTTAACAATCTTTACAGCTCATCAACTAAGAGTTAACCAGAGATGATGGCCCTCTCATTCTGTCATGCATGGCAATACCTAATATGTGTTACTCAAATGCCACTTATGTACGAACATGCATCCTGTTGTCTGTGGGGGAGCAAGAGGTCCTTTTTTACTTTATTTTATTATTAAAAACTTTTTTTTAATTAAAATTTAATTTTATTATTATCATAAGGGGTCTGACAAGTCCCTATGTGAAAGCAATAATTTTGCAAAAGGTCCTCTTAATGAAGACACCGTGGAGGATGGGGGATGTAAGTGATTGGTCAGCTTTACAGCCCCCTAGATCACTTCTACATTAAACCAGTTTAATTTGCAGCATGTTTTAACTCTTTTATTGTCATGACTTGTAGTATATGTCTTTGGCAGCAAAAGGGTTAAAGCATATGTAAACCCTAACTTCAGTTTTCTCTTATTTGCTCCCTGTTGGTCTGTTAACTAAAATATACCAGAGTTTTGTTATGTCTGTTTGATAAATACAAAAAGTACTATTGATCCTGTCAGCTATCCAATGCTATTCTGTGTACTATGCCCTGCTATCTCAAAGAATGTTACCAGGAACTGTGTGCGACTACAGAACAGACTTCATGTCTAATGGTGACAACTCTGCTCTTCCACACATCCAGTACAGTGAGTGAGTATTTTCACCCTTTGACAGAAAATGTGTTACTAGCAGGATCACCCAGTAAAAATAAAAGAGAAAAGCTAGATAAAACATAAACTAAAGCAGCCACCACATCCAAGGATTGTAAAGCTGCAATATACAGTGCTCAGCATAAATGAGTATACCCCAACAGATTTGTCAGAAAACCTTAACTTTTCTTTCAGAATCAACATTTTCTATGGGACACTATACTACAAAATACTTCCACACATGCGGGCCATTGATTGTAAACAAGATTTGTTAATTTGCACACACAAAAAAGTATTTTTCCTAACAAATTCATTCAAGATCATGTTGCATATATGAATACACCCCAATGAAAGTCTTAGGAGCAAAGCTACATTTTAGACAACAAAATCCTACTTAACAAAAATTCAAATACAGGTGAGTCTAATTGTTCATTAAACAGGTGTCAGACAGTTGATTATAAAAGGGCATTACAAAATAAAAAGGCTACAAGAAGATCAGGAAAGCAAAAGTGATAAAAAATTAACAAAGATGGAACTGCAACCATCTCACAGAGATGTCCAGGCCATCCACACAAGTTAACACCTCAACAGGAGCATCTTCTTACATAGTTACATAGTTAGTCTGGCTGAAAAAAAGACAAAAGTCCATCCAGTGCTTACAGTGAAACATGGTGGTGGCAGTGTCCTTCTGTGGGGCTGCATGAGTGCTGTTGGTGTAAGGGAATTGCATTTCATTGATGGCTTCATAAATTCACAGATGTACTGCTCTATATTGAAAGAGAAGATGCTACCATCACTCCAAGGGGTTGTTGTGCACTTTTCCAACATAACAATGATCCACACATCTAAGGCGACTGTTACATTTTTGAAGAAGAACAGGGTGAAAGTGATTCAGTGGCCAAGTATGTCTCCTAATCTGAACCCACCTATGAGGAATTCTGAAGAGACAAGTTGAGCATCACTCTCCATCCAGCATCCAGGCTCTAAAAGTTGTCACTCTGTCAATGCTCCCATGGTGGAGACTTTTAGTAGAGTGGAGAAGGGCTGGAACTTTTAACATTACTTCTATTGCTGTCTGTGCCTTTTTGTGCTGATGCATCCCCTTTGTTGTCTTGGGATCACAGGGACAGGAAGTTAGAGAAAATCTTCTGTAACATAGAAATATATCTGATGCTAGGTCCACTTTAAGCTCTATTGGACTATGTTGAACCTGATTAGTTTGGCAGCAATCATTGTATTGCTATCAACTGTCCTTTAGTTGGAACCAGATCCTTCTGTACCTCTTTCTTCCTAAGTTGTCCCTCTTTTGGTGTAATGTATAGAAGTCTAAAAAAAAAAGTATTATTTACATAAAGTTTTTAAGAAAATATTGGCACAGATTTTGGTAAGCTGTGTGTTGTGTAGATAATGGGAGGTTGAATTGCACCAATTGGTGGTCTGTAAGGACACAAAGGGGCACTCTTTGGTCTGCGATTAGTGAAGACTCTCCCAGATCCTTGGGTTGGGATGACCCTTTTTGGCTCTGTGATGTGGGCCGAGATGGGAGAAGTGGTTCAGGTATGGTTTGCTTTTGTGACCTGCCTTCTCCTTATTCCCCACTAGGGGGTGCAGGGTGCTGTTTGTAGCTGTGTATTCCCTTTCTTTATTATTTTCTCCTGTTTTCCACTCTGTGCTTTCCTCTGAGAGGGGCACATGGGTCCCCCCCTTGAGTTGGACCCATGTGCTCTCTGGTTTATCCATGTGGGCAGTTGGAGTGGGTAGGTTTGCTCTCCCTGAACCATAGAACACATACTGGTGATGCTATGGAATATTGTTGTTATATCTAATATGTGTACATTTATTTTTGTACAGCTTGCATTCATTCCAAAGTGGTGTCCTGATGAAGCGCAGTAGCAAAACATGTTGGAACCACTGATGATGCTTGATTATGCACAGGAATTATGACAGATGGAACTTTGATATAGCGTATTTCATGTAATTGTTTTGGGGTTCAAATGTATCATGTTTATCCAATTTGCATTTGTTTTAACAATGTCTGAGTTGTAAATTCAACCATATGTAATAAAAGTGATTTTATATAATACAAAAACTAAACCAATGATGATCTTTTTTGCACAAAAATTATGACAGTTGAAACTTTGATATAATTTACGGTACAAATGTATCATGTTTATCCAATTGTCATTAGTTTTAACAATGTCTGAGTTGGAAATTTAACCTTAAGTAACAAAATTGATTTTATGTGATCCATACAGTATATTTATGTTGCAAATTTTAGCACCTAAAAAGTAACATTTATGATTGATTTTTTATTTTTTGATAAAATTTTAGGGGATGTGGTGCCTGAATTTGGCCTCCCTTATCTGCTTTGAAACTAAAGTGTTATAATACTCTAAAGCGTTCATCAACTCTTTAACTAGTATAAGTGCCAGTTCACAAATATGAGGATTGGATGTGGTCTGAACTGCATCCACTCTGCATGAAATGTGAAATAACATTGCTTCCTATGGTGCCTGTTCACATCTGTCTGTGCACTGGTAGTGTAAATTGAAAAAGAGTCATGTTCAATTTCTGAGCAGTGCGGTCTGGTTCAGGTGCGGATCATAGGCTACTGACTTCTTTGGGAACCGTTTCTAAAGCGTACGTCATCAGTTATGAACAGGATAAAATCCTGACCTGAACCTGATCTAATCCTGTCCTGAACTTGTTGTAAACCTTACCTGAACCACTACTTTATCAATTAGCTGTGAAACCTGAGCTTCAGTCTGCACCACACAAATGTGAATTAGCACTAAAGGTAAAGTAGTGGTAATAAAAAAAAAAATCACTTGTCAGTTTAATCAACTATTAACATTGTCCATTTTTTTCATCTCTATATTGGCATATATGCTGTTATTTAGATGTACTTAGTACAATATTAGCAGAAGTTTCAACCACAAATTGGAGTGTGATAGTGATAACATGGTAAAACGAGCAGGATAAAGTTTAAGGTAATTAGGCTTGACTTGTTTTGGTCCAACAATGTAGAACATTGCCTCTGAGTCACTGTGTAGCCGTTGCTGTGAGTCCAGGTGAGATGGGTTGTGTACATTTGTATGTGATAATTATCCAGCTGCTGGTGACCTCCTGTCTGTAGCCAAGCCTGAAAGTCTCCCATGCCTATAACATAATCCATATTAGTTGCGCCACATCAAGCAAGCCAATTAGCTGTCTGGGTTGGGATTATTTTACATGAACCCTGTAATTATTTTCTTTCTGGTCAAGTTAGTGGAACTCATTTTAAGCTTTTAACAGATTTTGTTGTATTCCAAGCTCTTTTCCCCTTGATAAGACTTTTATAGGCATGAAATTGGTTTTTATTTTTGCTCCTGTTGATCATAAAGTTTCTTTTTTCTTTAAAGAAAATGTGTGATTCTTTAATTCAGATGGATTATCTAAAGAGCTGCAAAGCAATAGGCAGGTTCATACATTTCTATCTCACTCTCAGAACATGACTTTTTACTGCCATACACAAGCATGTGCTTACCAGTATTCAATTGTGAAGTTGTGAACTAAATAATTGACCACTTTCCATAGAAGTCATTACTACTATTTTTAATTGACTGTAGCCTAACCCCTTCACACCTTTATGACCATTGCACAAGAAATGCATTATTTGTTCAACTGCTGTTATGCTTGAATATTGTTTCTTTTAAAACCATTTACCAGTATGCAGTGCATTCATAAAGTAATCAGACCCCCTCAGCTTTTCTAAATTTTAAATTGTTGCAGCCTGATACTACAGTTGTTTAAATTTTTTTTTTTAAATCTAAACTCAGTACTCCATACTGACAAAGTGAAAACAGAATTTTAGAAATGTTTGTAAATGTATGAAAAAGGAAAAACTGAAATATCACATTGGCATAAGTATTCAGAACATTTGCAACACCACTTGAAACTTAGCTCAGATGTCTCCCATTTCTTTTGAACATTGCTGAAATGTTACATGTGGTAAATTAAATTGATTGGACATGATTTGGAAAGGCATACACCTCTCTATAAAAGGCCTCACAGTTGACAGTGCATACAGTATCAGAGCAAAAGCCATGAGGTCAAATGAGCTGCCTGTAGAGCTCAGATACAGAATAATTGCATGGCACAGATCTGGGGAAAATTCCTAAGATCAGCACAGTGGCCTCCATAATTCTCAAATGGAAGATGTTTGGCACAACCAAGACTCTTCCAAGAGCTGGTTGCCCGGCCAAACTGAGGCAAGAAGAAAGGCCTTAGTAAGAGAGGTGACTAAGAACCCAATGGTCACTCTTACTGAGCTCCAGAGATCCTGTGTGGAGATGGGACAAAGTTGCAGAAGGACAACAATCACTGCAGCCCTCCACTGATCTTGGCTTTATGGCAGAGTGCCTAGACGGAAACCTTCCTCAGTGCAAAACACATGAGAGCCCACTTAAAGTTTGCAAAAAAGCACCCGAAGGACTCTCAGACTGTGAGGAACAAGATTTTCTGGTCTGATGAATTAGGAGTGAACTGTTTGGCCTCAGTTCTAAACATTATATCTGAAGAAAACCAGGCACCACTCATCACCTGTTCAATACAATTTCCAACATTGAAGAATGGAGGCAACAGCATCATGCTGTGGGGTGTTTTTAGTAGTTGGGATTGACAGACTGGCCAGGGTTGAGGGAAAGCTGAATGAAGCAAAGCACAAAGATATCCTAAATGAAAACCTGTTCCACAGACTCAGGACCTCATACTAGGCTGAAGGTTCACCTCCCAACATGACAACGGTCTTAAGCACACAGCCAAAAAAACACAGGAGTGGTTTAGAGACAACTCTGTGAATGTCCTCGCATGGTCCAGCCAGAACCATGACTTGAACCCTATTTAACATCTCTGGAGAGACCTGAAAAGGGCTGTCCAATGGTCCACATCCAACCTGACTGAGCTTGAGAGGATTTACAAAGAAGAATGGAAGAAACTCCCCCAATCCAGGTGTGCAAAGCTTGTTGCATCATACCCAAAAAGACTTGATACTGTAATTGCTACCAAAGGTGCTTCAACAAAGTACTGAGTAAAGGGTCTCAATACTTACTGTAAGTACAGTACAAGTCGTATTTAAGTTTTTTCTTTTTAATCAATTCAGACATTGCTTACATTCTGTTTTCACTTTATCATTATGGGGTACTGAGTGTAGAAGAATGAGAAAAAATTAATTTAAACAACTATAGTATCAAGCTGCAACATAAAAAAAATGAAAAAAGTGAAAGTGGGTCTGAATATTTTATGAATGCATTGTAGATTTACCCTAGAAAGTATACAAAAATAAGCTAGTGTGTGTTATTTATTACCAGTACATATACATATCTGGGGATGGCCAAAAAGGGGGAATTAACAGGTATGGTTAGCGTGTTGCATCCAATTGTATGCAGCCAAGGGTATGGTAATGGTGCACATAGTATGCTCTAAAAATGGGCTAACAATGGAGTCCAGAAAAAGCCCATAATGCTGGTGGCATGAGTGAGAGAAAAAAAATAACCTAGTGTCTGTGGTGTCACTAGGAGAGAAAAATACTTGGTGTTGGTGGAAAAAATAGAATCCTGGCACAGTCCTCCTTATACTTCCAGAGATGTGAATGCAGGGAATCCACATAAGTGTTGGCCAGTAGTGTCATCTCGGCTGTGAAACAGAACTCAATTTTGATTTCTAGGTCTGGTTACTAGGCACTGAGTTTTGGGTTCAAACAGTTTTGGGTGGGTTGCAGAGAGGCACAGGAAGGCTCTGGTTTGAGATGTCACCCAGGACCAGAGCTCCACATATAGCTTGCGTTCGGAGCATGCACGCTCCTTCCTCAGGTTAATCTTTCGGCCATCATGAGTGAGGCTTATATGGGCAGTGAGGGCAGGCAGAGCATGAGACCAGTGGGCCCGCCTACACTGCAGCAAGCCGATGGAAAGTAACATATGCATTCAGGTGGCCTGATGGCAGTGGTATATATATGCTACAGACATGCAACAATAACATTCTAATAAAAGGATATGTGCAGTACTTACAATCAATGTTTTCTTACAGAGAGATGTAGTCAAAAAGAAGCTTTCATAAAAGGAAGATATCATTAACAAAAGAGAGGGGCTGTAAACATGACACACAATAGGCGCCTGTGAAAATTAAAATAAAAATAAAAAACATAAGAATCAGACAACAGTAGCACGATGGAGCCCTAGAGAATTAAAGGGAAAGGATAAAGATGTAAGGAATATGATCAAATGGGTCTAATGATATCTGAATGAATGCAGTGGAAATTTTATAGTTAAAAAATGTAAAACATTATTAATGATGTGTAGTATGTTATATTATCCAATAGGAGCATTCGCCCAATAGGATAATATGGGAAACATTGGGCTACATAGCATTAGGGGGAGAATATCAGTATACTATGCCAGAATAAAATCAGAATATAAGGGTAGTAAAAAATATTGGCTAAAAAACATACTGTGGATAGTTCTATATCCTGGTCTGGATTACTATTGTTATTAGTGGGAACAGATGATGCTGAGGAAACGGGGGGGGGGGGGGGGGGGGGGAGGAGATGAAGTTATTGTCACCAGTAGTTGATTGTGTGACACTAACCTGATGGGATGCAACCATAATAGTATGGGGGATGGTTGGTGAAGGGATGGTATCTGAGGCAGAAGGTTCAATGAGGACTGATGGAGCGATCTTATGTGATTGGGATGGAGTGGTGAAATTGGGTCCTATGGTGGTATCTCTATGAGGAGGATTAGGTTTTTGTGTGTTGTTTTTGTAGGGTTTTTTGATTCTTTGCAGTTTGGGAGGATCATATGGGCAGACAGAATTTTTGGACACGAGGGCTGGGAAGAAAGTTGTGGCCTACGGTTAAAAGATGCTGGAGGATATAAAGGCTGTTGGGGAGGATGTTGAACATAGAAGATGAAAGTAGCAAAACTAATGCTTGATATTGGAAGTAGAAAGGAAGAGGGAGAGGAGAAAAACAAGGGAAAAAAAAAAGGGGTATATAAAAATCTAAACAAACATATGCACTGACACATGAACAGATGCATGCGGGGCGAGAGGGGAGAAGCAGGAGGTCGCTGTCCATCCAGGTGGGGCTGAAAATTGAAATTGGTGGTAGGATTTAGCATGAAAGGCTTAAAGTGATGTGGTCGGTAAGGTCATGGGTGGGCCAAACAAAAAGGTCTTACGGCGCAGCCCCTAGTATTTGGAACAATTAAAATATTGTAAAATGTAGGGAGGTCCCCGTAGATGGCAGTGAGTTCCCAAAAGGGAGGACATAATAACATGCATAGTGAAGAATGAGAACACAGGATAATGTCCATGAACATGCATAATAACAAGTATGCTCAAAACAATGGGACCATCCCAGGGCACCCAAGTGGTAGGTGCATGGGGTCCAAAAATGGTGGACCAGCCCCCCAAAAAAAGAAAAAAGGAAGGGGGCAGGAGAAGAAGTGTGGCAAAGATTCAGTCTTCGTCCAGGACATCAGGTCTGGAAGTCAATCTAGTTTGCCTAGAAGGGGGATGTTGTCTTTGTGACAAATGTTCCCAAAGAGGAGTGAGATGAGGAGATTTGCAGGAAGAAGACTGTGAGGCCTGGGAGCCATTGGACGCTGGGAGCATGAGTTGTAGCTTGGTAAGGACTTCCTGAGCTTTTTCCAGCGTGATAAAAGCATAAGTATGGCCTTAGAAGGAGAAAGACAATTTGAATGGGAAATTCCAGCGATATTTGATGCAATGGTTCTGTAACATTTGGACAAAAGTCTGATAATTTTTATTTCCATCAAACGATGGGGCTTCCTTACATTCCTAACAATTAACCCAGTCCATATCAGTATAGCTATCCAACATGATATTTTTCCCCTATGAGATCTGATGTGCTTTCAAAGTGTTCCTTTAATTTTTTTGAGCAGTGTATAAATGATATTTAAATAGTGTTATTTTATAAGAAAGATTTATATAGTAGCATGTAACGTATGAAAAAGGAAACGCAATCATATTTATATCCTAAATTATTATTATATTAGGCTGGGAAAAAAGGATGAAAATTGTGTAGAGTAAAAAAAGAGTGTATACAAAGATGTGGAGGAAATGCCTCTAGAATGAACATATATATTTCTGATGTTCAGCTCCTCAATAAGGCCAAATGGGCTCATCATGCTTACTATATAAATAGAGAATGTTTCCTGGTTACATAATTTAGATGATCATTCTGTGTCAGGAAGCTATCTATTGCAAAAACCTTTAGGCTTTATGTTCCAATGCAAAATGTCTTAGTACACTATAATCCAATGAGCCATTTTCAATAAACCTGTGGTGCACATCAAAATTACTTCTTAAAATAAAACTACAGGCACATTTTTATCATTTTGATAGAGTTTGTATGTTTGTTAGTTTTTTGCCATCTGTGTTCCTTTGGGGAGATTTCATGTCACTGCCTATCTTAAAGCCAAAAGTCAAAAGTGAATCCCCATTGGCATATTTCCTTCATATTACTGTTCTGGGAACCACCCAAAATTTGGGATTATTTTCACTTTCAGTGATACAGTAAACATGCAAAATAGGGTAAATCTCCATAAACAGTAGTAAAGTCCACATTGTGATTTTTCCCTACAGGTAATCTTATTACAAAGCATACCTGTAGGTAAATTGAATGTCTCCTAAATGTGCACCGTTTAGGAGGTATTCACTCTTTTGACAGCCAGCGCATGTACTCTGAATACATACTCATGCCATTCCTTCCGAGCACTGTGCAGTAGCTGTGACTGTCGTGCACATATGGCCTGGAGCTTGCCAACCCAGAAGGAATCTGGGGGAACCAGAGGAATATGGAAACTTTGTCAGCGCTGACAGCACCTCGCTGGAGGGCTTCGTTCTAAGATAAGTATTTCATAATGTGCTAGCATGTGATCCATACTAGCACATTATGCAATCACCTTGCAGGGGATTGTTTTCTTTTTTAGCTGGGCACAGACTACAATAAAAACCTGATGGTTCGCCGGTACAGTCTACATAGATTAAATTGCATGGGCTGTATATGACGAATTCATAACAGAAATTTATCAATTGGGTGATTAGGTATTATTTATCAATGTTAGCCTTTTTGAGAATTATTAGGGGGCATATTTTTGGACTGGAGTTCTATGTATTGTGTTTAAGCTTCATCTTTAGCATCAGCATAATTACCTAGACGTAGGGCCATCTTAACACATGGGCAATCCTAGGCACCACCCAGGGGCCCCAGGTACATGAGTTGCCCCAGAAGTCCCCCCCCCCCCCCCCACAGTTTCTGGCACTATTCTGGTGCTCTTAAGGGTTAAGGAGGTACCCCTGATTGTTTGATCTTTGCTGTCCCTCTTTTACTATTCATACCATGTGATCAAATCACATCCCGTCTACACAAGCAGCTGCAGTAGTGAGATGCTCCACCTTGGGGGTTCCCCCATAAACCCTGCAAAGCACCAGAAGAGTGTCAGAAAATGTTGGGGGAAGGTAGAGGGGAAGATGTCATTCCCACTGTAGATTAAACCCAGTGAGAGAGCGTCAGAATAGGTAAGATTTGTGACAATAGCTTCCCTGCACTGCTCTGCTTGAGGAGACCCTCTCTATATTATACATTATTGCACCCTATACTGTACCTTCCTGCACCCTGTCCATTGTAATGTACCCCCCTGCCCCCTGTACTGTACCCTCATGACCGCTTCACTGTACCCCGCGCCCCCTGTACTGTGCCCTCCTGACTGCTGTACTGTGCCCTCCTGACCCCTGTTGTTTGCCCTGCTGACTACTATACTGTACTTTCCTTCCCCTGTACTATGCCCTCTTGATTGCTATACTGTACCCTCCTGCCCCCTGATCTGTTCCTTCCTGCTTCCCCCCTGTACTGTGCACTTTTTGCCCCTTTACTTTGCCCCACTGACCCTCGTACTCTCCCCTTCTAATGCCTTGTCCTCTGCTCTACTGACTTTTTATATTGTTTAGATATTTTGTGCCCTTGGACACTGTGCCCTCCTGATCATTTTACAGTACCTTGCTGCTCCCTATTCTGTGCCCTCCTGACTGCTGTACTCAGGGGTGTATTTTCCACAAGGCAAACAAGGCATTTGCCTAGGGTGGCATTTTTCAGGGGGGGGCAGCACTGGAAGAAGAGATGGAAGAAGGGACACACATGGCATGGGGACCAAGTGGGAACCGAGAGAGACTGCGGACTGCTTGACAGTTTATGTAGAGCCTGACTCTCGTTCTTGGGGATGTCCAGAGCTGTGGAAGTGAGTGCCTTTCTCTCTCTTGCCGTGGGGGGCTAGTATATGGGGGGAGATGGTACAGGGACAGGGGTGTTGGATGGGACAGGGGTGTTGTTGGTCATGTCAAACTCTCTGTGTGTGGGAGGGCAATTTTTGTGTTGCCTAGGGCAGCACAAAACCTAAATACACCACTGGCTGTACTGTACATTCCTGTCCCCTTTACTGTATGCTCCAGACCGCTGCACTGTACCCACCTGATGCCCCTGTACTGTACCCTCCTGCCCCCTGTTCTGTACCCTGCTGACTACTGTACTCTCCTGCCCTCTGTACTGTGCCCTCCTGACTGCTGTACTGTACCCTCCTGCCCCCTAAACTGTTCCTTCCTGCACCCTCTGTACTGTACTTCCTGTCTCCCCCCTGCACTGTGCCCTATTTGCCCCTATACTTGCCCCACTGACCCCCGTACTCCTCTCTTCTGATGCCCTGTCCTCTGCTCTACTGACTTTTTATATTGTTTGGATATTTGTTCCCTTCGATACCGTGGTCTCTTGATCGCTGTACTCTACCTTCCTCCCCCCTGTTCTGTACCCTCCTGCCCCCTGTACTGTGTCCTCCTGACCGCTGTACTCTACCCCCCTTCCCCCTGTACTGTACTCTCCTGCCCTCTGTACAGTACCCTCCTGACCGCTGTACTGGACCCTTCTGATGTCCCTGTACTATGTCCTCTTGATTGCTGTACTGTACCCCTGTACTGTACCCTCCTGACTGCTGTACTGTACCCTCCTGCCCCCTGTGTACTGTGCCCTCCTGCCCGCTGTAATGTACCCTCCTGTCCCCTGTACTGTGCCCTGAAGACTACTGTACTGTACCCCCCTGCCCTCTGAACTGTTCCTTCCTGCACCCCCTGTACTGTACTTTCTGCCTTCCCCTGTACTGTGCCCTCTTTGCCCCTTTACTTTGCCCCACTGACCCCTGTTCTCTTCAATTCTGATGCCTTGTCTTCTGCTCTACTGACTATTTATATTGTTTAGATATTTTGTGCTCTTGGACACTGTGCCCTCCTGATTGCTGTACTGTACCTTTCTGCCCCCCCCCCCTCCAGGGGTATATTTACCACAAGGCAAACAAGGCATTTGCCTAGGGTGGCATTTTTCAGGGGGGGGGGCAGCACTGCCCCTTGGAAGAAGGGACAGAAGAAGGGACACACGCGGCATGAGGACCTGGTGGGTTCCGAGAGATGCTGTGGGTTTCATGACGGTGTATGCAGAGCCCGACTTTTGTTCCTGGGGATGTCCAGAGCTGTGAAGGTAAGTGTCTTTTTCTCTCTCGCCATGGGGATGGTGGCTGGTGTATGGGGGGTAGTGGTAGTGGAAGGCTCGGGTGGAGAGCAGGGGTGCTCTTGGTCTATCAATGTCAGGCTCTTTCTGCTGGGGGGGTGCCAATATTTGCTTTGCCTAGGGCAGCACAAAACCTAAATACAACACTGCCCCCCCCCCCCCCCCCCCCGTTTTGTGCCTGCCTGACTACTGTACTGTTCCCTCCAGACTACTGTACTGTACCATTCTGTCCCCTGATCTGTTCCCTCCTGATCCCCCCTGTACTGTACATTCCTGTATCCCCTGTGCTGTACTTCCTGCCTTCCCCTGTACTGTGCCCTCTTGGCCCCTTTACTTTGCCCACTGACACCTGTACTCTGCCCTTCTGATGTCCCGTCCTCTGCTCTACTGACTATTGTTTGGACATTTGTGTTGATTAGTCTTTGATTTATGGCATGTTTTCTTAATCGATTTTATTGAAAGTACTAATAAATATATGTTTAATTCTATCAAATATTTATAGTTTAATTTATGAGAGTAGGTGAGTAACTTGGGGCAGGCTGGGAAGGGACCCAGTGCATGACTTTTCCCAGGGGCCCATGATGGTAATAAAATGTCCCCATATAGATGACTACAATTCTTCCTGAGACGATGGCATTGACTTTTTGGAATTTAAGCCTTGTGTAGGAAGGAATTAGTGCCAGTGGGTTTCAAGGAGTACTTGGATAAAATGTGTTCACCGTCATGAAGCAATTCTAGATTCCAAAAAACCAAAGTAGCTGTACTGTAAGCATTAGTGAAGGATAAACATAAATTATTCTTGTTGCAATATGTAACAAAGTATAGGATTCTTCAGGGCCAACTAAAATGGTTAAAATATTGTTACAATGTATTTATTTTCTGCCTGTTTCTTATTCCATGTGTCTTCCATTTTTAGTTTGCCTTTTCTTGTTACATTTGCTACATTTGTTTGAAGTATACTTTCTTTGCTACACTGCCAAGAGCTAACTGTCCTTTATGTTGTAAGTGTGTTTCGCCATCTAGTGGCTGTGTGGTGTAATTTCAGTTTTTTCATTCCTAGCCCTAACAGACCATTGCCAGTGTCATATTTATCAGTTAGTATATACCTTATATTTTATGTCACGTCTGCCTGGTGTTTTTGGTATGTATGCATAATTCTCCCAAAATGTATTTTATATTATGGGCCATAAATGCAGTTTGCAGCCAGTACCCCTAGCATACTACAAAGATGCAAGAGTAACGTGTCCCTATGAGGCTAGGTTCAGATTTGTACACTGTGGGAATGCACAATAATCACTTGTATTCCCACCAATGCACAAAAGACATGCACTCCTTTTGCAGGCGCATCAGTGCCATTAATTTATAATGGGACCCCAATGCACTTTAACAAAAGGTACCAGCATTTTAGTGCAGCACACTTTTAAAAAGAGGTCATTTACATCTTGTGTTAGATTTTCTCTGCAAAATGTGACATGCAAATTCATGTACACATAGGTATAAACAAAGCCTAAGGCTAGGTTTACACCTATGCAGGTTGCATTTGAGCCGTTTCTGCATTGCGTTTCATTTTGCGTTTTTACATTTGCATTTTTGCTGCATTGTTTAAAATGTTTCTTGTTGCTAGGCAGATTTAAAATGCAAAATGCGGCAAAAATGCAATACATGCTTTTCTGCAGCATTTCTATTGAAGTCTATAGAACCAAAAATTCTACTTTTTTGTTCAAAAAAGTACCTGACCCTTTCCAAAAAAATGCAGCGGGTGAAAATGCACAGGTGTAAACATGTCCCATAGGAAATCATGTAAAAAATGGACTGTACTGCGTTTCTGCAAAATGCTGTAGGAAACCCTTAGGTTTTAACCTAGGGTAAGAAGGAGTTGTAATCTGAAGTGTGCCACTTAACAACCAGACCCAGAAGTAGATTCTCTGTTCCACTGCCACAAGGACACAGGTAGCTAAAACTCCCAGTAAAAAATGAGTAACTCTGGCGCACAGGAGTAAAGTAGTGTAAGAGTGAAAAGGATAAAAATGATAAAGTAATAGATGATAATGGAAATATTGCCATACAAGTACTTAAAGCAGGGTATGTAAATGCATTGGTGTACAATAAGTCCTTATAAGAGTCTCTCAGGCAATCTGCCTGGAATCTTTTAGGCACAAAAAGATAGCAGCCATCCTCTGAGCAAGCCAGCTTTGTATGCAGGGACAGAAGAAAAGAGACAGGAAGCGCCCGTCTGAGTGTATAATAGCACTGTATTTAATAGCAAAGAATTAAAAACACTCACAAAAGGAAGAAATAAAACAAGCTCATCTGTGTATATGAGAGATGACCGTTCCTCAAAACGTCCTGCAGGCGCCACCGCTGATTGGTGCAATAGCAGCTGGGCTGATGGAGATGGTGAGAGACACTGTAGTTTTCAATCCTAGAGTGGTGGTGTTGTAGAGCCGTTCCAGATTCCTGTCACTCCTCACTGATTTAAACCTCTAATTGTCATACTACCATGTCACAATCCCGTGCATTGCACAACAATCATGGGTTTAAATCAAGTGGTGAGGAGGCAACATATTGGGGGGGTGGTAAAACCTTTCAGTTGAATCACGGTTTAACAACTCCCAATCCCTACCCCCTATAACTGCTGAGGCAGCAGCCAAAGGTGTACACATGCCGCAGCAGGAATTACACCCCCTCTTGCTTTAGGTGGTACCACCTGTCAATCAAGACCCATTCAAGAAAATGGAGCAACTCTGCAATTGCCCGTAACTGCATGCTTCTGTGGCGTTCAAGGGGTTAAAGCACGTGGTGAGAAAGTAACATAATGCTGCCTGTTTAATCCCTTGTTTGCTGTACTGCACAAGATTGCAGGGCCCTTGCAGAGTGGCCTCATTCACTTAAATTGGTTGTGCTTGGCAGGTTCTACACCCATCAACCATGACAGGGTGTAGGATCCAGCACTATAGAGGAGACACCGCATTATGTGGCTCTTGCTCCCTACTACAGCGCCAACTTTACAAGTAGTCCCTCTGCATTGCAGTCTGCTTGATGCTCTGGAATGGTGGGTCAGCAAGCCCTGACCATGATCTACCAGTCACCTGGCCAAGATCTACTGGTAGATCACAATCTACTGGTTGCTGACCCCCAACGTACTGTATATCTACAATACATGCACATTTTCCTGTGTTTCACACCTCTAAAATACAGAAATGCATTCAGTTCCTAGGTCTTGTTGTGGACTGACAACACACAGAATTTTGTGCACTTACTGATGAAAGATTTGCCAGTTGTGTTGTTAAACCTTTCAAACCCATCCACTCTTTAATCTTTACAACATAGACATTGTTATTCTGCAGTCTAAAATAAGAGCTAAGGGAGTCTAATTAGGATGATGCAAGAAGTGTTCACAGGATAGCATTGAAGTTCTAACATAATCAACAGGTATTTCCTTGCACTTATCAAACAGATATAACAAAATTCTTTTAAAGAAACATTTAACAGAAAAGGTAGCAAACAAGATACATTCATTGGCAGGGTTTAAATACACATTAAATAACAGACCTGAAAGCTCATGTAGGTGGGACTCTACAATGAGCATGCAAGTGGAAAAAGTATAACACAGATGTGAGGATAAAGGTGGGGGTAAGAACATATGGGAATAAGTATGCTAATGCATAAATGAGTGGTATTGTGAGTACTACAGATTACATTTTTCTCTCAAGAAAAAAATGTCTTGCTGTTTACATAAAAGGCTATGACAAACTGTCCCATCTTATTCCCATTAATGAATGCGTTTGTCATGCTTTCATTTAAGTAATTATGAAACGCATTTGCAATTAGCGCTGAAGCTCAGACAGTAATATATTTATTTCCATGCTCATTGCTTCCAATTGAAATTCAGCAGTGGAAGATACTTAATGTTGCTAATTAAGATGCTTCTAATGTCTGATTTAATACATTTTTAGTGCTTTGGCTGCAGCTCCTTGAAAAAATTCTACTCTATAATAAAAATGTACACCGCCACTATCAGAAATTAAAGACCCAGCACAAATGAACAGAATTCATTTGTCAGGTTTGCCTTAAATCCATTAATGCTCATGACTGTACCTGTATCCAAGCAGCACAGCATTTGGATCAAGCAGCAGAGAAAAGGGTAAACATGGGTAGTATATACAAACTGTACAACATTCTACCAGACTGGAAAAGGACAACTATATGTTGGCTGTGTGATAGTCCAGACATTATGTAGCAGTTTTTAGTACTATTATATTAAGTTGCATTATGAGGTTGATGTTATTTATATTCTAAACAACAGATACAGACTTGAACAATAAGGACAATTGCAGATAATAGTGTAACATAAGCGCTACTGACTTCATCTATGTGCAAACAATCAATAATACCAGAGCACTTACAATGGATATATGAGAAATCATGTCTTCAAATTAAAACTATCCAGCAATGTGACATCCCAAGAATATACACAGGGATATTGCTTACCACATATATGAGCAGTGCTCATAGCGTGATGACGTCACTGGAATCAAGCTCTGCTCCTTTACACGTTATGACCAATAAAGGGACTTCTTCAGAAGGTGGAAGCCCAGTGACGTCATCATGCTACAAGCGCCGCAATTGAGGATTATATGTGGTGAGCGATATCCCTGTGTATATTCATTGGATGTCACTTTGCTGGATGGTTTAATCTAATAAAAGAATTCAGTGAGCACTATGAGAGTTTTCTCTTTCATGCAGTTCTATACTGTACATGTCGTTGCATGCTGAGTTGGTGATTTCCTATCTTGATGGAGGAGAGGGAGGAGACCAAACCATATTATTAAACAAGCCGTTTTGCCCTCATATTAGCTTAGAAGTCATATCAATAAAGTGGAGTGTCATTGAATGAAGATTTGTGCACTATACACTGAGACACATAAATGACCACTGGAAGGGCTGGGAGCATTCAGTTGCCTACCTGGATGATTTTGTAGTATTAGGTCCTAACTGGAGATACACTTTTGACATTGGTCACAAGTTCTGGACAAACTGTCAGCAGCCAATTCAACAGTTAAACCCAGTAAGTGTCATACAGGCATGGCAGACGTCCAGTACTTAGAACACCAAGTAAGACACCTTGAGACAGGGAAGATTGAGGCCATCATGGCCATTATTCTTTGGGACAGCCGGATACTATAGGAAAATTGCATACAACTAGTACCTTGGCTATATCCTGGTCCTTTCAGACCTTGAAGGAGACACTGCCTAGTGTTTCTGTGCTACAAGCTCTAGATTTCACAGGTTGGTTTCTAATGTAAGGTGATGCTTCTGCCTATGGCTTGGTTGCAAGCCAGGTGGATAAGTCAGGACAGGAACATCTCATCCTCTACCTGTATGACTGCAGCTTCACTGTAATCACCCACTTCATTCCACTCAACCGGTTGAAATATATTGTTGGGAAGAACAGCAAGCTTTTCCATTGGAGCTAGATGCTCCAGCAATATGATTTTACCATCTAGCATAAAAAAAGAAACTGACAGATTGTCTCAAGAAGTAATTCCAGCAGAAGTTGGTCACATTGGAAATAATTTTGTAATCTCCTAGATGCAATTTCCTAAAGAGAGAAGGTATGACAATACTGTAGTCTGGTAAAAAAGGAAAATAAAGATGTTTTGTTTCTTTTTTTTTTGCTATGATGTTATGATTTGGTTCTTCAGCACCTTTGGATCCCTGCATTTGCCTGCTGTCCTTCCCTCCTTTCCCTTTGCACACACTGCATTGCGCATACATGGAATATGGGGATTTTACATTATGACCACAGACCATTACCACTCATATCTTTTGTGTCATTTGCTTATCATCCTACTTTGTAAGTAGATATATTTGTTACATTAGGATGCGTATGTGTTCAGCTTTTACATTTTCATCATAAATGTCCATTGGATTTGCCCTGAAGAAGAGCAAGTTTCAAAATGCTTTGTATGTACAGGCATGATACCATCTGTATATGAAGCACTGGCCTGCCATTTGGGGTGCTTAAGAATAATTGGTTGATTTATGCATTTTGTAAGGATTTACGATACTCTTAAATACCATTATGTGAGGTCTAACATTTTTGGGCTTTGTGTATGGGTTTTATCTTTGGAATAATACGTTTTCTTAAACTTTTTAAGAATTGTTTTTGATATGGTGCCCTTAAAATCCCTGCCACCCGCTATCCTTTTTTCACTGTATACTAATAGTCTTTGGGATGGGCACAAGCTTAGTTTCAAATCACACCGTCCTGATTTTGTGTGTGTGTGTATATATATATATATATATATATATATATATATATATAAATATATAAATAAAAGCATTAGGACTAAAGTAAGTTTCCTAAAGAAAGCAAACCAATCCAAAATCTGAACTATCCCACTTATCAACTATCAATTAAATAGTACTAGCAAATAGTTGGCTGCTATTGCTCGATACAAATTCAGGGATCCAGGAATAGCTTTTCCTTGAATTTGTGTATAGTGTTTAGGGCATAGAATAGCCCCTATTTGGGTTTGCAGCTGAGGAGATCTCCAGGATCATGGTCACTTTTGGCCACTTCCCCATCCATACCCAATAAAGACTGCAGCTGCCACAGCTGAATCTTCCTTTGCCTATGCCAGGGAAAGCCAGTAATGTGTCTGCAGACACTCCATTGCTGCTGATTCAATGATGATCCATAAAAAGCAAAGTTCTATGGATGGGCCCCCTGTTTTGTCCAGGGCCTTTGAGATGCCAAAGCATTCCGCAACATGTTGTGAGTAGGCTGCAAAATTCCTCAGGCGCTAGACTCCAGCAGAACTGGTCTGAAGGAAATCATTTAAGTAGTGGATGATGGAATCAACCCTCCCCACATCCTGAACTACTCCTATTACTACATCCTGAACTACTACTATTCGAAGTAACTGAATTTTCAAATAATAGATGGAAAAAGAGCAGGCAATGTTCAACAGAGTTAAGCCCCTGCCACACAAATGTTCTGATCAGGTCCACCTGTTTTTCAGATGGACCTGATCAGACAGTCCATTCACCTCTATGGACCAGTGGGTGTAAAAAGACTTACACCCAGGGGCAGACTGACAACTCATGGGCCCCCAGGCAATAGGGGATCAAGGGGCCCCTGTGTGCTTGCCCAAACTCAAAAAAAAAAAAAAAAAGAAGGTACCAGGGGCATCTCATGGGGCCCCCTACCGACCCCGGGCCCTCGGGCAATGCCCGAGTTTCCAAATGGTCAGTCCGCCCCGGTTACACCTGCCAACCTCTAATTTGGTCTGCTAAAGACAAACAGAAAGGGATCCATTCTCTACTGTTTAAGCAGATCAGATCGGAGGTAGTTGGGTGTAAACAGACAGTGGAATCCGTTTACCCCCGACCACCCATACAGCACAGCAGGCTCGGTCTATACCTCCTCTCCAGAAACTGAGCAGACACAGACCTGTCATCTGCCTGCTCTGCTCATCAGCAGGGCATCTGTGAGAGGATTTCCACACTGAATGGAACGGAGTTCACTGCATGTGAAAGGGGCCTATGAACCCTGCTACCAATATAAAAACTGTCAGGACCAGCTTGACACACAGAGAGACTCAGAGACCAGACAAAGGTCCTGAAAGTGGACTGCACGAAGACTTATGTATTTATAGGCAAGTATATACGACAAAAAGGGAGGTAAGGGGAGTTTTCCCTGTGAAATGTTTGGAGTTTTTTGTCATTTCTATTAACTCAGAAATGTCTGAACAAAATGCTAGAGAGCCTTGCTTACTTCTACATTGTAAGACTGTTATTTACCTCCAAATGACGCTGTTATAATGTAAAGTCTGTTACACATTATACAATTGTCATGTTACTTTTCTGCACAAGGAGGACAGTGCCATCTTGTGGTCAATACACACATTTTTAATGGTCAATGTGAATCAAGAGGACTTTTCTACAAAAACAAAACAAAAGGAACTTATATTACAAGCCTTTTATTGGTTCATTAAAAAAAAAACAGACTGGAGGTTTAATTTTCACCCACTTCCAGACAAAACAAGTTAGGGTAACATTTACCCACTTAATAAAAAAATTGAATCTATACAATAATTCATCCCTGCAGTATTTACATTTAAAATGTGCAAGTGGAATAAAACCAGAGATTCTGAGTGACAAATTCTTTGATGAAGACTTTTCACAAATATTAACAGTGTGTAACAGTAAGAATTACTGTTTATATCTCTTAATACTGAAACAAATTACATTAAAAAAACCCCAAAAGTTGGCAAAACATAGGCAGAGCATTTAGAGAAATAATATAAGAAAAGGGGGGTAGGCAGCATGTTCATTACTTAGCAAGGTACAACCAGGTTGATTGGTTTGACACAAAAGCTGATATCTGAAATCTAAATGGGGTATAGTATATTACGTTAGCTGTTTTTGGAATGTTCAGCTTTTGTTGAAGTATCAGTTTATCTTGCATCTAGTACAGTTTCCTGTTGGATTTATTACACTTTAAATATATAGGCTTTTTGTTATATAAAGTGTGTTCATGATTTAAGAAACAGATTGATAATAGCAATGTTGGTCAAAATAATAAAAGTAACTTAAGAAGTTAATTGACTTTAAAGGTCAATTGCTGCCGATAGTCAGAGCATTGAAAGCTTGCTATGAACTTCATTAACCCTGGGTTCACATATGTGCGGGCCGGTTTCAGTGCAATTTGCAAAAAGAGTCCAGTGTGATTTTGTTCAGCAGTTCAGGTGCAATTCAGGTGAGAATTGTCAAAGTATATGATATTGGAAATTGCACCTGAACCAGCATGAAAATTGTACCTCTTCTTAAAAATTGCACTGCAGCCAGGCCCACGCCTATGTGAACTGGCTCCATAGAAAGCTGGTTTGGTGCACATCTTGTGTATATTCCCATCGCACACATTCCTGGAAATATGGCTCATCAATAGCGGGTGCTGTAGCGACTACCAGCTAGGACTGGAAACATCATAGGCAAACGTACATATTTGCCAACACACCATGGATCTCCAAATATGGTCCAAAGAGGTTTTAATGCAAAAAGATCACGTTACAGAAGAAAATGCAATGCGGAGCATGCAATGCGGAGCAGCGCAGGACCCCTTCATCAGGCATGTGATGATCTGCCTGATGAAAGGGTCTTGCGCAGCTCCGAAGCATTGACCTTTCTTCTGTGATGTGATTATTTTTTCAATAAAAACCTCTTTGGACCAGATTTGGAGATCCATAGTGTGCTGGTTTGGTTCACATGTCATGGGAATCAGATATGGTTCAAAACGCTCCCAATTCACATATACAGTTAGGTCCATATATATTTGGACACAGGCACAAATTTTTGTTTTTTTCAGGTATTTACCAAAACATATTCATACTATAGTTATACAATGGATATGGGCTGAAAGTGCACACTCTCAGGTTTAATTTGAAGGTATGTACATGCAAATTGGAGGGACCAAAAGTAATTGAACAATTGAAACAAAAGCGGCTTCATGACCAGGTGTGGGCTACTCCTTTGTTATTTTTTTTCATTCAATTTAGCAGGTAAAAAAGGTCTGGAGTTGATTCTAAGTGTGGTATTTGCATTTGGAATCTATTGCTGTGAACCTACATAATGCGTTCAAAGGAGCTGTCCATGCAAGTGAAACAGGCCATTGTAAGGCTTCAAAAATGAAACAAATCCATCAGAGAGATAGCAGCAACATTAGGAGTGGCCAAATCAACAGTATGGTACATTCTGAAGAAAGAAGAATGCACTGGTGAGCTCAGCAACATAAAAAGGCATGGACATCCACAGAAGACAACAGTGGTGGATGATCGCAGGATCCTCTCTATGGTAAAGAAAAACCCATTCACAACATCCAGACAAGTGAAGGACATTCTCCAGAAGGTGGGCATATCATTGTCAAAGTCTACAATCAAGAGAAGACTTCACGAGAGCAAATACAGAGGGTTCACCACAAGGTGTAAACCATTCATAAGCCTGAAGAATAGAAAATCGACATTAGAATTTGCAAAAAAACATCTAAAAAAGCCAGACCAGTTCTGGAAAAGCATTCTTTGGAGGGATGATACCAAGATTAATCTGTACCAGAATGACGGGAAGAAAAAAGTGTGGAGAAGGCTTGGAACAGCTCATGATCCAAAGCAAAAAATGTCATCTGTAAAACATGGTGGAGGCAGTGTGATGGCATGGTCATGCATGGCTTTCAGTGGCACTGGGTCATTGGTGTTTATTGACGATGTGACAGAAGACAGAAGCAGCCGGATGAATTCTGCAGTGTTTAGAGATACACTGTCAGCCCAGATTAGCCAAATGCAGCTAAGTTGATTGGACAGCGCTTCATAGTACAGATGGACAATGACACAAAACACACTGCAAAAGCAACCCAGGAGCTTTTAAAGGAAAAGAAGTGGAATATTCTGCAATGGCCGTGTCAATCACCTGATCTCAACCCAATTGAGCATGCATTTCACTTGCTGAAGGCAAAACTAAAGGCAGAAAGACCCACAAACAGAACAACTGAAGACAGCTGCAGTTAGAGCCTGGCAAAGCATCAGAAAGGAGGAAACCCAGTCTTTGGTAATGTCCATGGGTTCCAGACTTCAGGTAGTCATTGCCAGTAAAGGATTCTCAACAAAATATTAAAAAAATGAACATTTTATTTATGATTATATTAATTTGTCCAATTACATTTGAACCCCTGAAAATGGAGGGACTGTGTATAAAAATGTTTTATGTTCAACCCCTTGAATTAAAGCTAAAAGTCTGCACTTTCATTTGGATTGTTTCATTTTAATTTATTCTGGTGGCATACAGAGCCAAAAGTATGAAAATTGTGCCTGTGTCCAAATATATATGGACCTAACTGTATAAGAACTGGGGCTAAAGCCCAACTCAAGGATCATGCTCACTTTGAATACACCAAACCCTTTCCTAATGCAAAAGAAAACTGGTGTTTAATTTTGCCTCACTTTTTCTTTAAACTGGAATTGTTCAAATCAATGATGTCCCATCTTTTGCTGGATAAACAAGTTCTTTTTGTGCGCTGGGAGGACAGAAGTAGATACGGCACGTTACATCCGCTCTTACACACAGCACTACATTTTCCATGAGTCAATGAGGAATTTAGGAAATGTTAGTCCTTTGTGGGTGGAGCTGAAAAGTTGGAGGGGTGTGTCGATTGTCTTTATTTGCACAGCTGTCAAATGAACTGATGTAGGCAGGCCACAGCCCAGTTCTATGCTGATCCTTCCTCCCACAGGAGGCCTGACTTTATGAGGCACACTCCTTTTTCTCAGGACTACAATGGGGGACCCATTTTTCCTTATGAAGAAAACAGTGGCACTTGGACACATACACAAAAGCAAAGGATGAACTTTGGGCCAGTTTGGGGCATCACAATGCAGGAAAAACAGACATGATGAGGAAAAGGCTGACATTTTTACAGAGGAAAGGCAAGTACTTTGATGAGAAGATAATAATCATTCTGCTTGTAGTTGGGCTTTAAAGTTACCAATTAAAGGTATTGTAATTACTAGTTATTTTTTTCTGACATAAATTACTTTTCCTGAACTGATTTACACATTCTTAGCACTTTTTAAAAAACAACTAAACTCTCTCAAAATAATACTTTTTTTTTCTTTAGAGCATAGTAAATAAAACAGGATTGCATTTAGTCTGTAAAAATAAATATACATTTTTCTCTTCTTGTGTTTCTTTTTTTGTCTCCCTGTGCAGTACACATCCTGTAGAATACTTGTTCAGCTGCCACTGGACTGCACATGTCTATAGAAAGTTGCTACATCACAGTATATTGCTGTGAACTCAACAAACTGTGCCACCAAACTATGTGTGGACATGAATGCTTCTAGCCCTACTTGGGGGAGCACAGGAAAGAGTGAGAATGCTACAGTTGAATTAAAGCCTAACTCCGATCTCAATTGCATACTCACAATGGTCCAGCTTGGAAGTAAGCATATCTGAGGGACCGATAGGGCAGCTGACAATCGCTGTAGTAGTTAGCGCTACTACAGTGATCACCTTGATCCTTCAGATCCTGTGTGCAGCTTCTGTCCTACTGCACACTGACCACGGGGTCACTGCCGTCATTCACAGAATGCCTTCTATTTTTTTCAATACATACAAGGCATTCTCCAACTGGATGAGGTAGGAACCGTGACATCACCTTCCCTCCTTTCCACCTAGTTCGACTACTACAGTCATTGTCAGCGCCCACAACAGTCCATCAGGAATGAGATACACAAGTGAGACCAATGTAATTATGCAATTAAGATCAGGATATACCTTGCCTACCAGGAATTGTTTGAATTAAAGCACAAAATATAAATAGGATTACATACTTTTTTTGTTTTAAATTTTCCTAACACAGGAATGTGTGCAATATTATATTTGGTGTAAGTCTTTGGTTTTGGATACACTTTAAGATTTCTACTGATTATATTTTATATCTCGCAAATTTTTATATCTTGCCAAGATCTCTGCATAGAAAAATAAAACTGGAAGGGGTGGCAATCACAAGGGTATATACACCCCACTGTACCACATATTCTGAGACAGAAAGTAAAATGGTCTGTTCTATGGGTACAACACCACTATAGATTTGTACTAGATGTCACTGTGCCATCATAAGAAATTGTTTAACACAATTTTTTCATTAAAGGAAACAGTCACGTGACTATAATGCAAGAACAAGTTAGCTGCTCCTGCATTGCATCCCATATTCCCATTATTGTAAACACAGAGTTGTGCTAAATTTTATCTGCTCTCTAAGTCACAAGTAGCTAGCCCTCCATTGAAGGAAATATACTCATACATCCAGCTCTGTATGTGCTACATCCCTAATTTGAGAAAGAAGTATTAATAGATCCCTCATTTATTTAACCTTTTATCCTATAAAGGCGCATTAGACAGCAGCAAAATGTCCACTTTAAATCAGCCACCTGCAGATTTCTGGTATGTGCCAGTCTGGGTAGAGTGAATGCTACAGGGCAGATTGCCCTACTGAAGTTTACAGTCAATAGACAATTTTCCAGTGTGTCGGCTGCTCACATTTCTTTTCTTGGTCTCCACAAAATCGGTTATAGGTCGTCTTTGGGTCAAAACCTAAAATTTCTCTCTCTTCATGAATGCGAAAAGAGAAAGTAGAAACGGAAGTGCCAATAAAATACCTGTAAACAAAATTAGACAAGTTATGATAAAAGAAGTAAGCGTTAGGTAGGGTTCACTGATTATTTCAGCTAATGCTTGTTATGCATTTCTGGAATATGGAACGGAAAAATAGTTTGGCAAGGTCCAGCCAAAATCTTTTTTGTTTTTAAAAAACAGTAAGACCCGATCACACCCTATTGTCCGCAAACACAGCGGTCATATCGGTGCGGTTCTGACTTGGTCAGAGCAGCACCGATTTCTAAAGTAGTACATGCTGTACTTTTGGTGCTATTTGCATAGACATCTGTGTCAGATGTCTTGCAAATTGCACCTGAAATCAGCAAGTCACCCGATTTTGGAATCGTATGACTTCACTGTAAGTCACATGATTTCAAAGTCGAGCTTGATGTGATCGGGGTGTAAGAGAGGATTAAAACATCTGTTTTCTAATTCCACAACCACGCTTTCCTTTTCTTTTCAAGAAATATTAGATAAGGGCAACGGCAATAAAAACCTGACAAATTTGTGGCCTTTCCCCACTCTACTAAATTTGTGTTTCTGTTCCTCTTCCCTCCACTGTCCCCCCAGAAGGAAGTGAGGAGATAGGCAATAACATAAATCCAGAGGTTCTAACATTTCTCACTGTCTAATCCAAAAAAAATCAATATTTTTGGCTGAGCTGGGCTGTACATTTAAGATTCTATAGACCAGATTTATTGGAGGATATTTAACCTTGAGATTTACAAACAATATGGATGGCAGTGTGTTGTTTGACCTGCCGACTTTATTCCTATGCTGTATTTTTCTGTGATTCCAGCAATCAGATCTCTCTGGCAGAACCTTACTACCAACGGCAAAGGAAATTGCTGTGCAAAACACCCAGCCCATGTGCAGCTGACATTTTTATTTTGCATATTAGACAGTAAAATGACAAAGTGAAGCTTTGTGAACCTGCACAGAAAAAAAATAAATGATGGCAGCCACTGTTAACATCTTCCTCCAAAAATGCTAGGGGTGCGAGTGTTACACATACCCCATAGCATCAATACTTTAGGCCAACAATCCAGAAGAAGTTTGCAAATCAGGACTCGAATTTGCTGCTTATTCTAGGTTAGTGATTGAAGTCAGAGACAGCCAGGAAAGTAGCATTTTCGGTCATCACCAATGGAAGGATTCATATTTCTTTTAGTACTACGCACATGCAGTTCACATTTATTTTCTTCTATGGATTTCCAAAAATGCATTGTGGATATACATACTTTACGTACCTGATGTGTAACTATATGTTAATGACAATAATCACTTTCTTCACATTCAAAGTACATACAATTACAGAAACCACCATTTTCCTACCTACACAGGAAAGGGCCTTTGGTAGGAGAGACAGCAATGCTGGAGGAAAGACAATTATAAGGCTTGTATTTAGTTTTACCCTGGTAAAGAAAATTACAATCTAAGGCTTTTATACTGATCCATAGCAAAAATGGGCTAAAAACAGATATGCGTTTATGCCGCATTTGCAGTGCTTTTTACATGGGACATGTGAAAAAAAAAAAAAAAAAACACATAAGACAAAAAAAAACAAAAAGAGGATGTGTTTTTGCTGTGGTTTTCATGCACTTCTATAGGGGTGGTGTGTTTTTTTACCACACCAAACCTGCACAAAAGATGCAGCAAGCAGGATTTTACCAAATCCAGTGGACCTGGAATGGATCAGTGTAAAGAGTTCCATATGATCACATAGTCACACATTTATCTTCCACTTTTTTTAATGCAAAAGCGGACGAAAAAACAGATCAGTGTGAAAGCAGTGTGCAATGTCTCTGCCATCACAAAATGCTTAGCTATAACAGGTACATTTGGTTTGCGGTAATAGAAATGTAACATTAGATTTTTAATTTTTTACCTCTGCCACAAATTAAAGTAGAATTCCAGGTTTAATTTGACTTTAAATAGTCTGTTTGGGCCAAGCTGGCCCAAAGAACTACACTATATTGGCAAAAGTATTGGGACACCTGCCTTTACACGAACATGAACTTTAATGGCATCCCAGTCTTAGTCCATAGGGTTCAAAATTGAGTTGGCCCACCCTTTGCAGCTATAACAGCTTTGACTCTTCTGGAAAGGTCATCCACAAGGTTTAGGAGTGTGTCTATGGGAACGTTTGACCATTCTTCCAGAAGCGCATTTGTGAAGTGAAGCACTGATGTCGGACGAGAAGGCCTGGCTCACAGTCTCTGCTCCGTTTCATCCTAAAAAGTGTATCGAGTGGAGGTCAGGACTCTGCAGGCCAGTCAAGTTCCTCCACCCTAAACTCACTCATCCATGTCTTTATGGACCTTGCTTTGTGTACTGGTGCACAGTCATGTTGGACAGAAAGGGGCCATCCCCAAACTGTTCCCACAAAGTCGGGAGCAAGAAATTGTCCAAAATGTTTTGGTATGCTGACGCCTTAAGAGTTCCCTTCACTGGAACTAAAGGGCCAAGCCCAAACCTTGAAAAACAACCCCACACCATAATCCCCCCCCCCCCCCACCAAACTTTACACTTGGCACAATGCAGTTAGGCAAGAACCGTTCTCCTGGCAACCGCCAAACCCAGACACGTCCATCGGATTGCCAGACAGAGAAGCATGATTGGTCACTGCAGAGAACATGTCTCCACTGCTCTAGAGTTCAGTGGTGGTGTGCTTTACACCACCGCATCCGATGCTTTGCATTGCACTTATTATTACTACTACGAGTTTATATAGCGCCAAAGGGTTTGCTCAGCGCTGTACAATAGAGGGGGGACAATACATGGCACAGTACAACAACAACAAACAACGTACGAGGGGTAAGAGGGCCCTACTCTTTCGAGCTTACAATCTAGGAGATATAAGGCTTGGATACAGCTGCTCAGCCATGGAAACCCATTCCATGAAGTGCTCTATGCACTGTTGTTCTGGAAATCAAGGCCACACAAAGTTTGGAGGTCTTTAGTTATTGACTCTGCAGACAGTTGGCAACTTCTGCGCACTGTGTGCTTCAGCATACGCTGACCCCGCTCTGTCATTTTACAAGTTGCGGTTGTTCCCACTTTGTTATAATACCACTAACAGTTGGCCATGGAATATTTAGTAGCAAGGAAATTACATGAATTGCCTTATTACACAGGTGGCAACCTATCACGATACCACGCTTGATTTCACTGAGCTCCTGAGAGCGACCCATTCTTTCACAAATGTTTGTAGAAGCAGTCTGCATGCCTAGGTGCTTGATTTTATACACCTGTGGCCATGGAGGTGACTGGAACACCTGAATCCAATGATTTGGAGGGGTGTTTGGCAATATAGTGTATTTCCATTACATAATTACGTGGCCACTGTGTGTATGTATATACCGTATTAGGATTAGCTATGGGCAGGGTTTCCACTTGATCAGCACCACTGGCTATAGCCGGCAATGCTGATCAAAGTATTATGACGGCAGGGACGTCTCCCTGTTATCAGAATACAAAGACACAGCAGGTTGATTAAACAAAAATGAACCTTCTATGGGCTCCCTTCCACCGCCACTTAGAGGAAGCCTTGGGAAAAAAAAAAAAGTCCCACTACTGTGAAAAACAGTGCCGTTTCTGTATGTAGCTAAAGCTACTACAGTACAGACAAGTGCCACAAAATTATATAATGGAAATACTTCATTTGGGCCGGCTTGGCCCAAACAAACTATTCAAAGTCATATTAAACTTGGAATTCTACTTTAAAAAGGAACAGAAAATGTGGATTCACATGGGTCACTGAGAGATCTGTATACATCACCATACCTGGCATGAGCACAGATCCACTGATCTATAATTGCCACTCCTCCATCCTTGTACAGCTCCAGCTCTTCCCAGGTGGGTTCATACCTCACCATTTCTGGGATCAACTTTCGAAGTTCTTCAAGATCTATATATGAAAAAATTGTAGCGATTTACATTACATGTTTGTAAATGGAGATTTACATCCTATTTTTATAATAAATGCATTTAGAACATGGAAATACATCTGGCACTGACCTTGTCTGTCGGAATCAGTAGCAATAAATACTTTCTTGAGTTTTTGCTTCTTTAAGAGGCTATGGATTTCTTCAGCTGCTCGTCGTAAGCTAGGCACATCTTCCCTGTGGCCCCAAATAAAGTCTTTCCTTCGAAGATGTACAGCAAGATAAGGTCCTCCTAGAGGTGTGCTTGGCTTTGTCTATGTAGTGAACAAAGCACATTAGCAACTTCACTTTTGAATGGACTGCATTTAATCTATGATTAAAGGAGAACTATATTTTTTATAAAAAAAGTACAGTTACCCTTTTGCCCATTCCTCTTGACCTAAATAAACTCTCCCATTCAAAATGTATGCTTACCTTGACAATATGGGAGCCGTGGTTGCAATATGCCTTTCCCACGCTCCCCCCTGCCAGTATAGGGAGGTGAAGGAGTTTTGTATTGGCGCTCATGGACCCTTGCTCTTTGGTGTGTGTTTTTTTTTTTTTTTCTCTTTCTTTCTTCTCTGCTTTTCTTCTTTCCTTTTCTGTTTGTTTTGATGTGACAGTGGACAGCTGTCTTTAGGTGCGATAATCTGGGTTTCACTGATGTTATTGTAACCTATGTGCCATTGCGGGCATACGTTTTGCCTTATTGGAATTAGAGCGTTGTCTGCTCTATTATGCATTTTCTATCGGTGCAATTGATAGCCCCTGCGTGGGCGTGTTTTGTTGCCTCTGTTTTATACTGTTTAAAATTAATAAAAACCATTGAAATACAAAATGTATGCTTACCCGTATCTGACAATTTTAGTCTCCAGCCAAACTCTTCTTTCTTCTGACTGCATCTATGAACCCCAGAGAAGTCTATACTTCTATTGGGCCACCTACTAATACAGTGGTCACTAAGATTTCTATTGTGCAGGTGCAGCCAGGAGAAAAACCAAAAAAAATTATGGCCGAAGGAGCTGCAGATTCCTGTGGACCATGGATGTTTTTTTCAGGTAAGCATACTTCTTGGGTGGGGTGGGTTAGTTAAAACCAGTGGATGGGGTGTAAAAGAATAACTTAACTGAATAATATTGTCATTTAGGACGTTCTTATAATACCACTCTCATTTTGTCACTCATACAAATTATAAAGATAGTTAAATTGGTTGTAAAGGCTCAAGGTTTTTTCACCCTCATGCATTCTAAGCAGAAAGGTAAAAAACATCTCTGTGCAGCATCTCCCCCAGTCCCCCCTAATACGCAGCTAAGCCCCATCTCGGTTCAGCAATATGCACTGGAGTCTCGACTATCCTGGGACTCCCTCTTCTCACTGGCTGAGACAGCAGTGGGAGCCATTGGCTCCTGCTGCTGTCAATCACAGCAAGTTAGCCAATGAGAAGAGAGAGGGAGAAGGCTAAGCCACAGCTCAGTGTGTAAATAGACACACAGAGCAGTGAGTGGCCCCATAGCCACCCACTGCTGTGGGGGCACAGGACAGGAGGGAGGGGCCAGAAGAGCCTGCGGGATACCCGAGAAAAGGAGGATCTGGGCTGCTCTGTGCCAAACCATTGCACACAGCAAGTATAGACATGTTTGTTATTTTTAGGAAAAAGAAATGTAAGCCTTTAGTATCACTTTAAGCCTGGATTGACTTGTAGCTAATGACAATGTAGACACAATCTAGTTTTTTGTAACTTAGTTCACTTGGGTTAAACAGAAAAAAACAACAGAACACTCTTAAAGGATAAGTTCATCTTTGGGAACATTTTATATGTCCCACCCATTTTCTAGGATGGAACATGTAACATGTTCACGTAGCTACAGCCGCGCCCGCCGCCCCCCTCCCTCTGACAGATAGTACAGGGAGAAGTTTCCCCATACTGTCAGATTTGAAAACAGAGCAGCCGTGCGGGGCTCCACCCACACGACTGTATCATTCATTCATGGACTTCCGTGAATGAATGAACTGCAACTTCTGGCAGCCTTAGCGGCTGTGGACTTGTAGTTTTCAATGAACTACCACGACGATTTGCAGCACCGTAGTAGTTCATTGAAGCTTCATGTCATAATGTCTGCTTGGCTGTACATCCCTGTACGGCAAGCAGATATTCTTACAGGTCTGCAGGAGACCTGCATGGAATCAGCGATCCACCCATTGCTGGTGCAATGCTTTCCAGGCTTCTTTGGACAAAAATAATAAGTGCACATTTTTTTTACCTGCAAAAAATGTGCATTTATTATTTTTGTCCAAAAGGTGAACTTATCCTTCAAAAAATTTTATGTGCACTGTTAGGATCTAATGACCCTTACATTGATCCTGAAGGCAAACATTTAGTATCTCCCAGCTATTAAATGGCTAGGACAATGACATTTGTCAAAGTTCTTTTCACTTGAAATATCTGTGTTTACTTTTAGAGCCCATGCCAGCGTGGTTTTCCTGCAAATGGTGTGTGTTTGGATTGTAAGTCAAACACACGTCAGCAAATCCCAGGACAGCTGGAGAACTTGGTATCAGACACTTGTGATCCCTTGTACAGCAGCATTCGCGGCACACAAATGTGTTGGCAAGTAACAAAGAGGAAAGAAAAAAGCTAAGATCTTATCAGTTTGTTTCTGCTCTTTCACTGTCCAGTCGGCAGGCTGGGGGTGGAGAGCAGACACCACTGTATTCCTTCTACAGTCTAACACTGTAACAGGAATAGTGGTGTCATCTGCCTGGCTGTGCGGTAGGAAAATAATGGACACAAATACAAATCCTTTGACAGGTAAAATGGCTACCTGATATTTATTTCATCTGTGCATTTAGCCACTTCCTTTCAGTTAAGCTTTAACCACCTTCCCGCCGCCCTATAGTAGAATTACTGCTACAGGGCGGCAGGACTGTGCAAAATCACGTATATATACGCGATTTGCCTTTCTGGATAGGTGCGTGCGCCGCCCTACCCGCGCAACCATCGCCGGCTAGGGATGTCAATCACTGGGTCCAGGCCAGAGATTCTCCGCCGGCATCCAGCGATCATCAGGGAAAGCTGACAGAGGAGAGACACAGGGGAAGAAAAAAACAAACAAACTTCTAGCATATATACACCGCCATTTGTAGAAGCTATAACTTTCACGTAAACCAATTAATTTACAGTCAGGTCCATGAATATTGGGACATCGACACAATTCTAACATTTTTGGCTCTATGCACCACCACAATGGATTTGAAATGAAACGAACAAGATGTGCTTTAACTGCAGGACTGTCAGCTTTAATTTGAGGGTATTTACATCCAAATCAGGTGAACGGTATAGGAATTACAACAGTTTGCATATGTGCCTCCCACTTGTTAAGGGACCAAAAGTAATGGGACAGAATAATAATCATCAATCAAACTTTCACTTTTTAATACTTGGTTGCAAATCCTTTGCAGTCAATTACAGCCTGAAGTCTGGAATGCATAGACATCACCAGACGCTGGGTTTCATCCCTGGTGATGCTCTGCCAGGCCTCTACTGCAACTGTCTTCAGTTCCTGCTTGTTCTTGGGGAATTTTCTCTTCAGTTTTGTCTTCAGCAAGTGAAATGCATGCTCAATCGGATTCAGGTCAGGTGATTGACCCAGCCATTGCATAACATTCCACTTCTTTCCCTTAAAAAACTCTTTGGTTGCATTTGCAGTATGCTTTGGGTCATTGTCCATCTGCACTGTGAAGCGGTGTCCAATGAGTTCTGAAGCATTTGGCTGAATATGAGCAGATAATATTGCCTGAAACACTTCAGAATTCATCCTGCTGCTTTTGTCAGCAGTCACATCATCAATAAATACAAGAGAACCAGTTCCATTGGCAGCCATACATGCCCACGCCATGACACTACCACCACCATGCTTCACTGATGAGGTGGTATGCTTAGGATCATGAGCAGTTCCATTCCTTCTCCATACTCTTCTCTTCCCATCACTCTGGTACAAGTTGATCTTGGTCTCATCTGTCCATAGGATGTTGTTCCAGAACTGTGAAGGCTTTTTTAGATGTCGTTTGGCAAACTCTAATCTGGCCTTCCTGTTTTTGAGGCTCACCAGCGGTTTACATCTTGTGGCGAACTCTCTGTATTCACTCTGGTGAAGTCTTCTCTTGATTGTTGACTTTGACACACATACACCTACCTCCTGGAGAGTGTTCTTGATCTGGCCAACTGTTGGGAAGGGTGTTTTCTTCACCAGGGAAAGAATTCTTCGGTCAACCACCACAGTTGTTTTCCGTGGTCTTCCGGGTCTTTTGGTGTTGCTGAGCTCACCGATGCGTTCCTTCTTTTTAAGAATGTTCCAAACAGTTGTTTTGGCCACGCCTAATGTTTTTGCTATCTCTCTGATGGGTTTGTTTTGTTTTTTCAGCCTAATCATGGCTTGCTTCACTGATAGTGACAGCTCTTTGGATCTCATCTTGAGAGTTGACAGCAACAGATTCCAAATGCAAATAGCACACTTGAAATGAACTCTGGACCTTTTATTGCTCATTGTAATTGGGATAATGAGGGAATAACACACACCTGGCCATGGAACAGTTTAGAAGCCAATTGTCCCATTAATTTTGGTCCCTTAACAAGTGGGAGGCACATATGCAAACTGTTGTAATTCCTACACCATTCACCTGATTTGGATGTAAATACCCTCAAATTAAAGCTGACAGTCTGCAGTTAAAGCACATCTTGTTAGTTTCATTTCAAATCCATTGTGGTGGTGTATAGTGCCAATAATGTTAGAATTGTGTTGATGTCCCAATATTTATGGACCTGACTGTATATGTACTTGGATTTTTTTTTAGCAAAAGTTATATAGAGCAGAATACATTTTGGCCTAAATTTATGAAGAAATTTGATGTAATTTTTTTTACTGGATATGGTTTGTAGCAAAAAGTCAAAAATATTGTTTTTTTTTTTCAAAATTGTTGGTCTTTTTTGTTTATAATGCAAAAAATTTAAAAACACAGAGGTGATCAAATACCACCAAAAGAAAGCTCTATTTGTGGGAAAAAAGAGGACATACATTTCATTTATGTACAGTGTTGCATCACTGTGCAATTGTCATTTAAAGTAACGCAGTGCCATATCGTAAAAAAATGGCGTTGTCAAGAAGGGGGGTAAATCCTTTGGAGGGCAAGTTACACACAATAATAACAAAACTCTAAAAAAAATACAGTAGTGCAAAAAATTAAAAATGAGCAAGGAAAATAAAACACCAAAAAACTAAGCAAAAGTGAGTGGTTTGGAAAGGAAGTGGCAGGTCAGAGTGTAAAAGCAGATGGGTAGAAAAGGAAAGTGACTGTCCAGAAAATAAAGACAGCTGGACGGGGTGAAAGAGCAGCAGGCGGGTCAGAAAGCAAAAGCATCTGGTCTCAGCAAAAAAATAAAGCAGCTGGGTAAATTTAAAAACATCTGATTCATTATAAAGTGAAAATGTCCTATTAGATGGGTAAAGATGATCCATCGTTTTAAAGCAGTCCTTAAGCCAAAGAATCTGGAATGCCACTGATCTAGAGGTTAGAATCCCTCACACATACAATATTTTTGTCCTTGCCCAGGAGTGTGTTTCTGCCATTCTGCATATATTATAGGATTTCTATTCCATCATTTAAAAAAAAAAAAAAAAAAAAAAAAAATAATATATATATATATATATATATATATATATATATATATATATATATATATATATATATATATATATTTATTATATAATATGAAACATTCTTTACCTTCACCTTTGTCCAGTCTTCCTTGAATATGGTTTTGTCTGCTTCATCATTAGATTGGAGTAAATGAGCTCGGAACTCATCCCCAATTATTCGTAAATGCTGAGCAAACACCATACTGCGCCGTGTCTAAATGCAGAAATAAGCAGAATTATGTAGAATATTTGTACAATTGTGCACATTGTGGTGATTCTGCTGGTGGCTATATAGATCTTTCACTTGGACAGAAAAACTGATTTTTTTCAGTTATATTCTGTTTTTGGTCAGTCTCACTTTCTCTGCTGCACAGTAAGGCAAGAAGTATAAGATCAACTTGTGACAAGACAGGATGAATTCAGCCTTGCCACCAAAGTCCCTGAGATTATGAATATCAAGTTTGGACGGAATATAGACAAATATAAATGCTCAGAATGCAATTAATTTTATTTTCTCCAGTACTTACATTCCAATAATCTTTGCCTCCATAATGATCATGTAGAAGATTCTCAGCACGGTCTAACATTACTGACCTAGAAGAGGAGAAGAAACATTTGCTTAGGCTGTTATTACAATGGACTAAGTAACATTCAATGGAGCTCAGAAGCATGACTTCTCACCTTGCTGTTGTGTTTTTCAGAAGCACCGATGCAATAATAGATGCAGAACCTTGTATTGAAAGACATGTGACATTTAAACCTCTGGTCTCTTCATAGCCCCAAAACCAGCCTCTGTGAATTGAAAAATGATACATTCATTTTTTTTTCATTCAAGTTTTTCATGTAAAGACTTGCATTTAGCAGTGGCAAAAGCAATAATTTAATATATAAGAGAACTCTCTTGCAACAAAAAATCTAAAATCATCATTGCTAAAAATTTTATAAAGACTAATACAAAATAATTTGTTCCAGATAACTGATAAAGCTGTGCAGGTTAGAGCATGCTCTGATACCAAATTCACCTGTTTGTTTTTGCTGCTTACACAAATGTTTACAAGGCTGACGAGCCTTCCTCTTCACTGCATTAGTTTTTTTATAGAAAGCTTCAGTGAGTAGAGCTGTGTATCTACAAACTTTTATTGTTTACACCTGAAGCGATTGTTGTATATATACACCTGTTTAAATATAATTAATAAAAAATACTGGAGGAAAAAAAAAAAAAAAACTGCTTAGAAGATAGGTCCACAACGCAGGTGGAACATAGTAACAACTGTACTATGCAGATAAGACACAGGTAGTAGTAAATAATGACATTGAATGTAACTGTAAGCAGGAGAACTTAACAAAACATAAAAACAAAGACTAGTAAAATATACATCAAGCCACAAATGGGACCTGTAAAAAAAAAAAAGGTAAAACTCGGCATTCCCACATCCTGCTGGCCAGCCAACACAGTCATGGTAAATACGGAGAATGTGATATACAATATGAAACAAAATGCTAAGGCAAAATTAAGAAAAAAAAAAGGGGGGATAAAAAGGAAGGAAGGGAGAAGAGAAAGACAGAAAGATAGAAAAATGGCTAAAAGTTCGCATTCAGAGAGTAGTGGTTAATGATACATACTCTGAATGGTCTAGAGTTGTCAGTGGTGTACCCCAAGGTTCAGTGTTGGGACCCTTACTTTTAAATATATTTATAAATGATATAGGATCTTGGATTAAAAGTACAATTTCAGTCTTTGCAGATGACACCAAGCTGTGCAGTGGAATAACGTCCTTACAGGATGTCTCCAACTTACAAGCCAACCTCAATGCACTGTTTAATTGGGCAACTATGTGGCAAATGAGATTTAACGTGGATAAATGTAAAGTTATGCACTTGGGGGCTAAGAATATGCATGCATAAGTCCTCATGCACACTGGACGTTTTTACAGCTGCTGTTTTTGGCTTTTGACGTTTTTTTCTACAGCCAGTAAACTCCCCAGCATGTTATCCTGTGTCCATGCACACAGACTGTAATCAGCGTTTTTTGGCAGGGGCGTTTTTTTTGGCTGGAAAAAAAAAAAAACACTGAAAAACACAGCAAAACAGTGTTTTTTTTTTACCAAAAAAAACCCCACCTCTAAAATACGCACAAAGCGCTAATACACAGCTAACGTTACCAGCGTTATTAAAACACCCAGTGTGCATGGAGCCTAATACATACTAGGGGAAGTACAACTGGGGGAATCAATGGTGGAGAAGGATCTGGGAGTTCTGGTAGATCACAAGATTAATAACGGCATGCAATGCCAAGCTGCGGTTTCTAAAGCCAGCAAAATCCTCTCTTGTATTAAAAGAGGTATAGAATCCAGAGAGAGAGATATCATATTACCCCTGTACAAATCATTAGTAAGGCCTCATCTGGAATATGCAGTTCAGTTTTGGGCACCAATTCACTAAAAGAACATTGGGGAACTGCAGAAAGTACAGAGAAGGGCAACCAAACTGATTAGAGGCATAGAAGAGCTCAGCTATGAGGAAAGATTAGAGGAACTGAATTTATTCTCTCTTGCGAAGAGGAGATTAAGGGGGCATATGATCTACATGCATATACATAAGTGGTCCATATAGTGAACGCGGTGTAGAATTAGTCACCTTAAGATCATCACAGAGAACAAGGGGGCACTCTTTATGTCTGGAGAAAAAGAGATTTAATCTCCAAATACAGAAAGGTTTCTTCACAGTAAGAGCTGTGAAAATGTGGAATAGACTCCCTCAAGAGCTGGTTCTGGCCAACTCAGTAGATTGCTTTAAAAAAATGCCTGGATTCTTTCCTAGATACACAGAATATAACTGGACACTAACATTTATAGGTAAAGTTGGTCCAGGGAATATCAGATTGCCTCTTGGGGGATGAAGTAGGATTTTTTTTCCCCTGCGGGAGCAAATTCCGTCATGCTTTGCTGTTTTTTTTGGCCTTCCTCTGGATCAGCTGTGGATAAAGGATTGTAACAATATTTTTTTTTCCCTTTTGTGGTTGAACTAGATAGTCTTTTTTCAGCCAGACCAACTATGCAACTATGTAAGAACTGCTTACTGATGACAAAGGTACAGTATTCTGTGTAAAATTATACTTTTATTGTATATTTTGACTTGCCTGGAATTTATTCATGAAGACTTGTAAATTACCGAAAGGTCCACATTAATGTGGTTTGAGCTCTTATTGTTATGACACAATACGTTTTACCTGTGAACATATACAGCTTTGGTAGTTACAAAAGAATTTGAATCCAACAAATACAAAAAAAAAAAAAAAAAAGTATCAGGAACATTACTTGAATGCAATTGCTGTAGTTTAAATGTCCTTGAGTTGCAGTCAATATTTATCACACAGTAATCTTTACTGCATTTAGTAATAAAGTGAGTAAAAAGGAACATTTTAGGCAGTGTACCTGTAATAGCCATTCTTATCCTCAGAGTACATGAGTTTATCAATGCAAGGTCTCTGATCCACTTTTTCCTCCCATGTGCCTTCTTTCCATCCTTCAGCATAGCCTTGCAGGACGTACACCTGGTCAATAAATGGCCCTCCAGATTCTAGAAGTAATTAGTTTAACAGATTAAATGACAGAAAGAGAAAACAAGTGCATACCAGGAAAAACACGCATATACAATCCAATTTATCGGTTTTGAACACTGGCGTGCTCCTCACATTTTAGTTGCAAACAAATTATTTGTATGTGAACGCTGATGGTTTTTCATTTGTCTTTGGATATGGGTCAAAATTTAGTGCTACAGTCCTGAGGCAGACAAATGGAATGAGGAACCGTTTATAGGGACATTATAGGGTCAGCTAACAACCTCTTTACCTTCCCTTTCCTTCCTCCTATAGCTCAGAAATAAGCATAAGGGTCAGATATGATTAGTGGATACATGTAAGATCAATCTGAGGAAAACAAATTGAAGTATAAGAAAGAAAAAAGGAAAGCTATGCAAAGTGCAGTAATCCTGTGCAGACTGCACCACTTTAATGGATAAGCATATACATGTTTCCGACGAAATCGGTGCCATTATTTATTTGCACTACCACATGGGAACCGTAGTTACCTTATTTCTAAAAACAAATAAAAATTGAACATGCAGCTATGTGCATGGTAAGGCATGGCATTATAAGATGAAAGTAGAATATAGGGAGTACAGCACATCTAGTGCATTAAGCATGTAAACCATCGTTTATTAACAAGGGTTACTTCAGAGGTTGCCAGGGGTTCCATGAGCAATTTCTGACCCTCATAAGTAGCCACAGACCCCAATGATTTTTTAAAACTATCTATACAGACAGCAATCATCCTTTTGACCACCAATATAAGGAGCCTTCTTTCCACTGACCACCAATGTAAAGGGGTCCTTCTCTCACTGACACACTGTTCTAAGAGAGCCTGTCTACACTGACCATCTATGTAGCCCTAGGATCACACCTAACCTGTTCTCCGCAGCGTTTTGCAGAAACACACTACAGTCCATTTAACATGTTTTCCTATGGGACACGTTGATATCTCCGCACCTCCACCGTACGTTTTTTGGAACGGGTCAGGGACTTTTTTAAAAGCAAAAAGTTGCAGTTTTGGTTCTGTAGACTTCAATGGAAAAGCTGCAGAAAAGCATGTACTGCTTTTTTGATGCAGTTTTGCAGAGTTTTAAATCTGCCAAGCAACAAGAGAAAACCCCCCCCCCCCACAAAATACAGCAAAAACGCATGTGCAAAAACACAAAATGCATTGTAGAAACGGATCAAACGCAAACTGCATAGGTGTGAACCTAGCCTAAGGGAGAATTTTACTGACTACTGATGTAAAGGGCCCTTCACTGACCACCAGTATAGGGGGGACACATCTGATAGGACTTCCAAGTCTCAGGAAACAATACAGCTCATGTGAAAATTATTTCAAGGGTTCCTCCAAGTTAAACGTTTGAGAAAGGCTGGTGTAACAGCTTTAATAGTATAAGAACAATCATATTGCTCTCACAAAGCTCTATGAAAAAGTGGATGTAAAAGCCAATTAAAAAGATGGGATCCTTACTCTTCTGTGGCCAACCATCAAGCTATGTAAAGGAGGTGATCCAATACAATATCCAGCGTGAGCAGAGGACCCATGCAAACCTTTTGGGTTTCAGGCATGGGCTAGGTAATGTGCTTTGGGGGATCCTTACACTTTCTTAAGGCTACAGGGGCAGGAGAGCTCAATTGCCATTGGCTCAGTGAAGATTCAGCTAGCTATGACATGACAAGATAAGGCTGTAGTAAAGTACAAATAACTGTAAAAACACATTAGGCTCAATCTATCCAGCTCTATTGTGTTATTTGATGTGACAATCATTATTTTTAGCCGTTATTGACTGCCGTTGCTGAAAGTCTTACTAAACAAAAAATTTTAGCTCTTTCAATAACCAGGAACACCAAGGAACTTTTCAAATATAACATCTTACCTCTGTCTTTCATTTCCGTGTGCTATGAGAACTGTTTCACAGGTCCGGGAAAGTGTAGACATGATTTCCTCTACGTTCAACCTGTCTGCTCTGTGCTTATCAACAATACAAGGTAGACAGATGCATGTCTGCATGCCACAACTGAGAAAAACAAGAAAATGATCATGGATCCCTTGATATATGCAGTCTGCTTTTCACAGCTGAATGGATGGAACTACATCTAATGATATATAGGCACAGTTTAGCTAAACCTGTGCAAGGACTGCCTTTTTTAAGCAGTTTATCTAGTAATTACATGAGTGTAGTACATAAATGATCATTTATGGCTCCTAAACCAAACAGTACATAAAAACAAGTGCTTTGCGTGTTGTCAGTCCTGGTAAGCAGACATGTCTCTCAATGCTATACAGGTTACCAGTGAAGACTGTAGACAGGCCAAATGTAAGCAATGGTCCTGTGATGACAGCTTTCAAAGCACACGTGAAAGTTACATTACCAAAGCTAAGTGGTGTGCCTGGATATAAGAATTAATTTGTTTAAAATACAGATATCCTTCAAGACTGAAAAGATTTCTTCAAGGTAAGATTTAGGGACCACAAACATTTTCTATTAAAAGTTATTGGCAATTCCTTAAAATTTTACGTCTATCAAATATGTTATACTTACCGCACAGAGCAGCCCCGATCCTCTTGTTCTTGGGTCCCTCATTGGCGCTCCTGCTCCCACCCCCGCTCCCTCCTCACTGGCTGCGATGGACAGCTGCAAAAGCCAATGGCTCCCGCTGCTGTATCTAAGCCAATGAGGAGTGAGAGGAGAAAGCTTCGGGTGTCATGAGCATCGCTGGATCAGGATTGGGCTCAGGTAAGAATAAGGGGGGGGCTGCGGGAGAAGCTGCATGCAGAAGGTTTTTCACCTTCATGCATAGAATGTATGAAGGGAACAACCCTTCTGCCTTTACAACCACTTTAAAAATGCTAAGGGCACAGATGCACAAGAGGATACAATTATATTGATGTCATTTTGAGATTATACTATCATGTAGGGAAGAAAATGCTAATTTTTTTAACTATATCTGCTCAGTGACTAAAATTAATGTTGGAATTTAAAGCTGCAATGCATGCAACAACCATAGGAGTGTGCTTAAAGTATATGTGAACCCTTACCTGTTAAAACAACCCATTTATTTTAAAATAGAAATGCAATGCCAAACTGACCACGCTGGGATGGATGTGCTATCATGCCTAGTGTGGTCAGTTTTTAATAGGAAAGTAGAGGCATTGACAGGATCACCATGTATTTAATGCAAAGAAAGTAATTTAATGAGAACAGAATACTCTTTAAAACAAGTACAGAAAGCACAGGGTAGAACATGTACATATCACGAATATGAAATGTTCAGCTGAATCAATCACTGTAAAAATGTAATATATTTCAGCTTACCAATCCTGTTAGTTTTTAGGCTTTTTTTTCCATTATTTTAACCTGTAACCCACTTCCTGTCTTAGGTGGCTCCTCTATCAATGGATACCCTTGGACAACAACACTATCTGAATATGGCAGTGTTAGATGGACTACTAGATTTTGATAGACTTTACATAAGTGACAAACAAATTAAAGACTAACTCCAGTTAAAAGAAGTTTGATTCTTTTTTATTTTAAAATCATACTTACCTAGGTGGATGCAGCATAGATCCAATGCAGCATCTGTCCCCCGCCTGCTCGAAGGTTGAGAACTGAGCAATCAAACACCACTGTGTGCACAGAGCAGTGAGTCAGTCACCGCTGTCTGCTCTTCCCCCCTACTGAAGCGGTGGGCTGTGGAGGGGGAGGGAGTGGCTGGCTCAGGCTCTCAGCTGTCTTGCTGAGAGGCTGAGCCAGGTGCCAGTTCAGGCCCTTGGGTCGATCCAAAACATATGGTCATGATCTTTCCCCAGCCTGGATCGGTTCTGTGATGCAGAAAAACACAGACTGCTTTGTTAATGCCAGTGACAGATTGCATCATATATACACCATTTTTATTTTTGCCTTGTACCACTTTAAAGCACCAGTAAGACACACCATCAGTGAATACTTGGTGAATGTAATAGTTAATGCTTTGTAAATATATCCTATAGTAGTTACAGCCAAATGGCCATAACTGGATTCTCAGTCATGAGCCAAGCACTTGAATCTGCACTAGTTACTTAAACACATATAAAGTGTCACTACACCTAAAGTCCAAGTAAAATGGAAGTCTCCAGGGTGAGAACAGCCGCGTGTTCCAGAACCCAAAATGGCCGCCACGGCACTTCTGGAAAAATGTTAATACGTCACCACGTCACGTGCCCCGGACGCGGCCATTTTGGGTTCTGGAACACACGGCTGTTCTCACCCTGGAGACTTCCATTTACTACCTGGCTCTCCTTCAGAGTGGTATGGCCATGAATATATAGTTACCGCTGAGGAGTGATGTTGTTTTGAACATCTCACTATATAGAAGCTGATCTCATCAAATTTTAATGTAAGTTGCTACAATAAAATGTTTGTCCTCTAATACATATACTGATCCCTGGTCTGTTTATGAGGTCTATGGGAAGTGTTTGGAGAAGATGGTAGAATAATGTTTGGAGGCAATCTCATCTTTATTATGGATCCTATGCCGATTTTATCTATGTTAGGGTAATTATGCACTTTTTATATTGTGTGCAGTGGATTTATTTATTGAGTTGTTGTAGTCCTGACATTTCACGATTGCTGTGGCACCTTAGTTTGTCTGCATGTGACACGTGTGGCACTTTATTACAATACCTGGGATAATACACTATGTTTAGAATCTTTTTCTTTGAGGTATATGAAGATCTTCTGGAGTATACCATCAATCTTATTCGGGGATAAGAATTATTGTGAAATCACCTGCAAGAATTTTTGGACTTTAATTTGGATTTTACTTGGACTTTAGGTGTAGTGACACTTTATATGTGTTTATTTAATCAATTCTGCTTATTATTATTTTTATTTATTTATATACTTCAGGGGAAGGACTGTTAAGTGACTTGTTTGGCTTTTGGGAGAGGTAGTTGAGTGCTGTTTTTGTTATACTGCACTAGTTACTTGCTAGTGCAGATTCAAATCTAATAAAATGTTTTAAAATAACAAATTATTTGAAACAGTTTTTCCCGCAAAGGAAACCTGTGCAGGGTGCCGTGATGACGAATCCCCACAGGAAATGGGTTGAGCATCATGAACCACCCTGTGGTTCATGAAGAGCACCAAAGCTGGACTAGATAGTGGCGAGTCTGCAAGGGACAATGCTGGGGATAAGGTACGTATTGTAGCAAAAGTTTTCACGTTTTATTTTACAAATTCTGGACAACTCATCTTTAATTAACAAAAAAAAAAAAAACAAAACACACTTGAATAGGGTTTTTTTTTTTTTAAACATTCTTTATCTTATGTACTTTATTTCTCAAAAAATAATGTTCACAGTGAATTCTTAATACTAGTAGTATTACTATGGTACCCAGGAACTTAGGTAAAAGAACTGTGCAGTGTCACCATCATGTAGCTTGTTTGTAGTATGTTTGCAACAGTATGATATATAGAAGCTAGACTCCCCCACTTGTATGCTCAAGTATGGCACTGTTCCTATCAAAGATGATTCATTTGTATCTCTTCAAGCTTTGTCATTTTAGTGACAATCATAAACATATAATTTAGCACATTTGTCTAGAATACAGAAGTTTTGTATCCTTACAAACTCCTGTGAAATCTTCACATTTTATTGTTATGACATAGTGTGACTCACCAGCTAAGAAATCTTCATATTCAATCACAGGGATATTTTTGTTGAGGCTGTCGAGATCAAAGAATTCAGCCCAAGGAATGCGTATTTGGTGGATGTCAGGACTCTGCCAGTGGTAAAGCCTCCCCCAGGGAGGCAGAACCAGCACCCACTCTGAACTCTTTCTTAACGTCTTTATAAGTGAGGCCATACGAATATAAACATCTCTGCGCAGATTAAATCCTTCTGGAGGATTCACATCATACAACAGATACCTAGATAATAAAATGATATAAAATTACATAAATAATATTACCTTAACAAATAATCGGGAACACATTTTTAAAAAAACTTACAACTTATTGATCATGTAGATTATAATGAAATAAATGAATGTAAACTATCCAAATAAGATATAATGCTAATAAGTGCTATTTGGAAAATGACTAAAACTAGAGCCATGTAGATTGATCATTGGCCAAGAAAGGCCAATCTCGTTAATCATTCTACTTTCGGAAAGAGCTCAACATGTATGTTTGATAACTATTCCCTAGGCCTAATATCAAAATATGAGGAATTGAAATGTAATGTACATGCTTCATGACTTTAGGGTTCAAATGTATGTATATGCATCATGACTTCAGTGTTAGGGACTTGGGCTCCATGCACACTGGGCATAAAAGTAAAACTGATTTACTAAAACTGGAGAGTGCAAAATCTGGTACAGCTGAGCATGGTAGCCAATCAGCTTCTAACTTCAGCTTGTTCAATTAAAAGGGACACTAGAGCTTCATTTTTTTTTCTTTTTAATGAACAAACATGTCATACAAGCCTGCTTTGTCCAGTGGTTTTGCACAGAGCAGCCCCAATCCTCATCTTTTCGCTGGTGCTCCTGGCTCCTCGGCCTTGAGCAGTGCCCCCAGGGAAAACTGATCACCCTGGGGATACCACTGCGTACTTGTCTCCATGCCGCTGCTCTGTGCGTCCATAAGATACACAAAGCTACACCTTGCCTCCCCCCCCCCCCCACTCTTGACTCTTTGGCTGTGATTGACAGCAGCGGGAGCCGATGGGCTCCCGCTGCTGTCTCAGACAATGGGGAAGAAGAGTCCCCAGACAGCAGAGGCTTGGGTAAGGATTTGGGGGGTGAGTTTGATGCACACATGTTTTTTACCTTCATGCATAGAATGCATGAAGGTAAAAAACCTTCAGTCTTTACATCTAACCACTTATATAACCGCTTTGGCGAAAAAAAACCTGGAAGCTGATTGTTTTCCATGCAGAGCTGCACCAGATTTCCAGTTTTAGTAAATCAACCCCAATGTGTCCTTTTACCGGGGGTGTGACACTATATGATAAGATTGTTTGAATGTCCTAAGCGTCTGTTCTCCCTGGTTTGAGGTTACAGAACAGTAATTCCTGTTTTCAATAAAACTCTTATGGAACAAAAAAAAAAAATGCTGCTTATACAGGCTTTTGGCATTTTCTATTTCAATGGTTTTTATAAATTTTTTAAACAATATAAAACTGAGGCAATAAAACACGCCCATGCAGGGGCTATCAATTGCACAGATAAAAAAAAAAAACAAAATAAAAAAAAAGGAAAAACAGTGCTCTAACGCCAACAGGGCAAAAGGTATGCCCACGCAGGGGCTATCAATGGCACATAAGTTGCAAAACATTAATGTAACTGCCTATAACAACTAAATGCAGCTGTCCAGTCACACCAAAAACAGAGAGAGAGAGAAAAAGGAAGAAAGGAGGAAAGAAAAAAAAAAAAAAAGAAGAGGGGGGGGCAAAGAGCAGGGGTCCAAGAGCACCAATACCGAACACCATTACATCCCCAGACTAGCCGGGGGGAGTAAGGGAAAGGCATATTGCAACCACGGCTCCCATATTTTCAAAAATTTACGCTGGGAGTCGTCGCAGATACTCAACATCTGTTCGTTGAGCATCATAGTGGTCATACGATCCCGCACCCCCTGAAGAGGGACAAACGGACTCTTCCAGGCCTGAGCAATTGTTCTAGTGACCGATAAAAACAGATAGGAAGCCAACTTCTACTGGTGAGCCAAGAGGCCCGGTATGAGGCAATGAAGCAAAGCATACCGAGCATCCCGGCGGATGGAGAGATGGAACAAGGTGAAAAGGAGGCCAAACACACGAGACCAAAAACGAAACAGTCTCGGGCATGACCACCAGATATGCAATACATCTCCACGATGGCCACAACCCCGAAAACATTGATCACTACAGGCAGGGTTAGCCCGGGCCAACCGAGCCGGAACCCAGTACCAACGAAACAATACCTTATAGGCTGCCACCAGTGTGGTCGTATTAAATGAGCATTTAGCTATGAGTGACCAGGCCTTATTCCAGTCCTCCGGATCCACAGCCACTCCCAGGTCGCGCTCCCACTGAACAACATATGAAAGAGAAGTATGCGACGAGCGTCTGTTCAGAGCTGCATAAAGAAGGGATATAAGGCCCGAAGCGCCCGGACGCTGGGCTTTTGGCATTTTCAAGTGTACATTGATTATAATGAAAAATGAGCAGAGGGGAATGTTTTAGAAAAAATGCTTATAAAAGTAAATGCCCATAAACTCTTGGGCAATACAAGCCAGTTTGACCATTTATGTTATCTTTTTTCTGCCAGAGGTCCTGGCATTTTTCAGCTGCCTAGTGTGAATGGGCTCTTAATCATTTCTAGGAATACATGGAAGATTTACAAAATTTAGTGTATAGATGTACTTTAATGCAAACACTAAAATACTTTGCATAATGACTAAAATGCTTTACATATTTTGCATCTCTTCTACTGTTTATATGTATTTTGTAGTTCGTAAACAACCATTTAATACAGGGTACACAGGTTAGTGTTCACCATGGCACTACTGTACAAAAAATTCTCATACCCTCTTGATGCAATCCTTAACAGGAAACGCTGTATAATTGTACCCGACCAATCCATTTTCATTGGCTTGTACTGACTTATCTATAGCATACTTTGAGTATGTTTTCATCTGTTTATAGTCTCAAAAATAAATAAATGAGATACATAGAGTTATAAAGAGATAAAGTTTAAAAAAAAATTACAGGGTACACACTTGACATAAATATCACGGAGCAGAAACTGCTTTCCTTCAGACTCTCTCTGACTGAACCTATCTACAGAGCTATTTTATCACAGCCTACAGGAAGGGCAAGAGATGGAGGCTACATTTCCCCTCTAAACTGTGTGAATTTGAGCTACTGAACTTTGTATACATGCCTTTTTATCAAAAGAGGAGCTTAGAATAGGAAAGTGAACATGTAAAAAGGAGTTTCAAGTTGTCAAAAAGTACAAACTATAAACAACTTGCATTAAAAAGTAGAATTCCAGCTATAGAAAGTTACACTGGTCCAGCTGTGACCACTGTAACTATGCATATACCACATCTCCTAGATTGTAAGCTCCAAGGAGCAGGGCCCTCCTGTCCCTCTTGTATTGAACGGTCTTGTTGCTGTATTGTCTCCGTTATATTGTAAAGCGCTGAGCAAACTGTTGGCGCTATATAAATCCTGTATAATAATAATAATGATAATATCTGTGGGATCCCTCCAGAAGCCAGAAATCACTGAAGCACACACTGCTATTTCAGTGATCTCCACTTCCAGGTCCTGTGCCGTGTGGTTGTTCTACTGCATTCTGAACACAGGAGGTTGGCCACTCAGCACCACATCCATTAAGAGAATGCTTTGCATTTTCTGAATGAATTCAACACTTTCTCTGATTGGACAAGGTGGAGAGATGGGGCAGTGAAGACACAAAATGCCCCTCTTCCAAATGAATGCAAAGCCTTCTCTGATTGGAAGATGCAAAGCATTCTCTAAATGGAGCTGGTGCCAATTGGCGGCCTCTTAAAACAGGCAGTGAAGAGACAACATATCTCAATCCAGCTGCCTGTCAGAGCCCTCTGAAAAAGCAACCCACTGGGATTACTCTTCAGAGGGCTACACTAGTGTAAATGAGCCCTAAATAAAGTGAGCATAAAAATCTTCCCAGTTACCCTGGCCTAACAAGTGCCGTAGCTCAATGGCCACAAATTAAACATCTTAGGGTTCATAAAACAGCTAGCAGAACGCTAATGATGAAAAGCCAAATGTAATAATAACCATAAAGCGTGACTATGGAAACAATGTCAGGATCAGTCGACACCGGTATGTCCAAGATAAAAAGGAGCTTATTAATCCAATGATAAAAACAGCTGTTGGTTCAACAATGGTCGCCGACGGTTTCCTGCGGTCCAATGAGGTCACTTCTGGGGGGGGGGGGGGGGGCGTGACATCACTTCTGGTGTGTAAGTCTTGGTGACTCCAAGGAGATTTCTCCCGACTCTGCTGGATACACCATCCCATGCATGTATTCACCAGCAGATACCATCTGACAGACAAATCCAACATCGAGCCCATCCATCACACCCCCTCACATCCAGACCATAGTAAGCCGTTTTGATTTCACACTTTCAGTGGGGGATTTGAGCCCAAATTGTTGTGATACACAATCCACATTGGATATATGACTTTATATGGAGATTTTTATATTGGATTATTAAACACCGTTTTATCTTGGACATGTTGGTGTCAGCTGATCCTGACATTGTTTCCATGGTCACGCTTTATGGTTATCATTACATTTGGCTTTCCACCATTAGTGCTCTGCTGGTTGTTTTATTCCTACTACATAATACTCCTAAAGGTATCAGAGCAGCTGTGGGACCAGTCCTCATTCTGAACGAGCTACAATAGTAATGCATGGAAGTTAGTGCCCAGCAGTTGGACAATTCTAATGTTAGGGTTCAAGCACACAGATGTTTTTGGCTGTATAATATGGCCTATTCCAGCAGCCACAGGTGTTGTGTATAGCTGCCCATACAAATAAATTACAAGATACGGCTGTCTGCAGGTGTATGCAGTGCCCGGTATAAACGTGCATATGGATGTCCACCCCTGAAGCAGACAATGTGCATCCAGGAGTGTACATCTGTACACACATGCATTTTTAGGCTCCGAACTACATATACCTGCATTCTGCCATATCCTGGAATACATTTGAACAAGTGACTATACACGACATACATGAACCCTAAGGTCTCATTCACATGACTGAATTGATCCTAATGCCAGTGGCATGCAGGCAGCTTTCTGCAAGGAATTCCACATGCATCCCGGAGCGCACATCCATGTGGGTCTGATGCACGGATCAGAAAAGCAGTCTCGCTGTGCCCTGATCTGTACATAGGACCCCCATGGATGTGCACATGACGGTCTGTGCAGATGGCCGCCTGCATGCCCTCTACGGAACACATGTGCATTCCATGCGGCTAAAGACGGCCCTTCACGTGGGTGTATGGAGGAATATGCCCATGTGAACGAGTCCTTAGGGTTCATGTGTTTGAGTGTATCTGGACATATATCGGGGCCCGGTTTTCTGCCGGGGCCACAGGTGTCATGTACGCGGCTTGTCCAAGTGCATTATAGGATACGTTGGTATGCAGGTATACTCAGTTCTGAGCCAAAACATGTGGATGATGGCCCTTTGCATGAACGTACGGATTAGTACACCCATGTGATCGAGCCCTAAAGCTGGCTTCACACTAAGATGAGGTTTGTGCACAGCAGTCATTCATTCCTAATGGCACACTGACCTCCTGCTCTAAACACCACGTACAAAACCCAATGCATGCACCTTCCCTGCAATCCGTGTAATGAACTGCAACCTGTGGGAATCCAGCCAGGCACGGAGATTATGGAGTAAATACACAGCATTTCTGTATGAGGGAAGGAAGATGTGCAGCTGCAGCAATGGCTGCCACGTCCCCAGCCTGGCTTCCTACCTCCTCTCTGCCGCAACTGCACCCAGGGGCAGGGAGGCCGCAGACTGTCCCGGGCTGAACTCCCCCTGCTCTCCCCGGGCCTCGGAGAAGAGGAGAGCCGCACTCCATACAGCACACACCAGGACAGAGGCCGCCATATCCCGACCTACAGCTGCGGCCCGCACTTCCGCCGTCTAGGCCATGGCATTCCGTATCCATGGAGACCTCCGTTTAGTCTCTTCCTCCAGGCCGGCTGAGGTAGAGCTGAAGAATATGCGGCTGTCATGGTTACAGAATGACGGGCTGATAATATCCATCACAGCTGGAGTTTATATACAGGACAAGATACATGAAATAAGAGAGAGAGTCAGACTAACAGCACTAATCACAGTAATGATCCAACAGAACCTCTCAGCTATAGAACACCATGGATCAGCCACAGAACACACCATAGATCAGCCATAGAACACCATGGGTCAGCCACAGAACACCATGGGTCAGCCATATAACCCCATGGATCAGCCAGAGAACACACCATAGATCAGCCATAGAACACCATGGGTCAGCCACAGAACACACCATAGATCAGCCAAATAACACCATGGATCAGCCAGAGAACACACCATAGATCAGCTATAGAACACCATGGATCAGCCACAGAACACACCATAGATCAGGCATAGAACACCATGGATCAACCACAGAATACACCATAGATCAGCCATAGAACACCATGGATCAGACATAGAACACACCATAGATCAACCATAGAACACACTATAGGTCAGCCATAGAATACCCCATAGATCAGCCATAGAACACACTATAGGTCAGCCATAGAATACCCCATAGATCAGCCATAGAACACACCATAAATCAGCCATAGATCAACCATAGAACACACCATAGATCAGCCATAGAACACCATGGATCAGCCACAGAACACACCACAGATCAGCCATAGAACACACCACAGATCAGCCATAGAACACGTCATGGATCAGCCATAGAACACCATAGATCAGCCATAGAACACCTCATGGATCAGCCATAGAACACCTCATGGATCAACCATAGAACATCTCATGGATCAACCATAGAACATCTCATGGATCAACCATAGAACACACCATAGATCAACCATAGAACACCACACATCAACCATAGAACACACCATACATCAGCCATAGAACACACCATACATCAGCCATAGAACACACCATAGATCAGCCATAGAACACAACATAGATCAAATATAGAACACACCATAAATCAGCCATAGAACACACCATAGATCACTCATAGAACACCATAAATCAGCCATAGAACACAACATAGATCAGCCATAGAACACACCACAGATCAGCCATAGAACACTCCACAGATCAGCCATAGAACACAACATAGATCAGCCATAGAACACACTATAGATCAGCCATAGAACACACCATAGATCAGCCATATAACACACCATAAATCAGCCATAGGACACAACATAGATCAGCCATAGAACACCATAGATCAACCATAGATGAGCCATAGAACACACCATAGATCAACCATAGAACACACCATAGAACACACCATAGGTCAGCCATAGAATACCCCATAGATCATCCATAGAACAAACCATAAATCAGCCATAGAGCAACCATAGAACACACCATAGATCAGCCATAAAACACACCATAGGTCAGCCATAGACCACCATAAATCAGCCATAGGACACAACATAGATCAGCCATAGAACACAATAACTCAGCCATAGAACACCATAGATCAGCCATAAAACACACCATAGATCAGCCATAGAGCACAACATAGATCAGCCATAGACCACCATAAATCAGCCATAGAACACACCATAGATCAGACATAGAACACTGGAGCTGCAAGCACTGATGTGAACTATGATATTGACAACCATATAACCTACTTTCTGTGCATTTTGGATGCAGAAAAAAAGCAACTGAAACACATGTAGTGTGAACGGGCCCTTATTCTATATGTTTTTTTTCCCGCACTGGATCAACACAGGTCATCACTAGAGCATGTAGAAAACAATGGTTTTCTATGTGCCCCATTCGCACCATAACACAGTGTGGTGCAATGTGGAAAAATGCAGCGCGTCTGAATTTTTCTGCACAGCCCTAAATGGCACTGCGTGTCACTGCTCACCAGCATAATGTAATTGTGCATGGGCATGAAGAAAGAAAAAACAAACAAGCAGTGTGATGCACTGAAACACACATCGTACTTCTCCCTGAAGAAGCCAGCACTGTACTAGCCTGCACAGTAAAACTAACCCTGGAATTCATAGACTGGTGCAGGAAGATTTTGCTAAAGTGTCACTTATGCATTCTAAGAAGTGAAGAATGTGCCAAATTCTTGTACTTGATTTCAGTCCATGCTACGCCAGTTATAGAAAGGATGTGAAATTTTCCCCAAAATCTGAATTTGGTGCACAAGTCGCTGTCAGAACCAACAGTGTCGCAAATGCTTCATGAATTTGGCACAATACATTAACAAGAGGGATTGATGCCAGAAAAGTGACGCAGCAGCTTTATTGTGTTTTATTGTGCAGGCTAATGTGAATGTAACTTTAAAGGGTTAGTTCACTTTTACCAACAAAATGCCTGTAGCACTACCCTCATAAGGGTCTCTAGATTTGAATTGGGTCCACCTAAGCTCTGCACGGCCAGACAACACGCATTTTCCACACTTCCCACACTGGAGTCATATTTAACATCTATTCTGACCACAGGATGGCAATAAATTGGGGGTCTTGCATATATATATATATATACATATATATATATATATATATATATATATATATATATATGCAAAACCCCAATTTATTGCCATCCTGTGGTCAGAATAGATGTTAAATATGACTCCAGTGTGGGAAGTGTGGAAAATGCGTGTGTGTAGGTATGTATATATATATATATATATATATATATACATATACAGTGGGGATCGAAAATTTGGGCACCCCAGCTAAAAATTTGTATTAATGTGCATAAAGAAGCCAAGGAAAGATGGAAAAATCTCCAAAATGCATCAAATTACAGATTAGACATTCTTATAATATGTCAACAAAAGTTAGATTTTATTTCCATCAGTTACACTTTCAAAATAACCGAAAACAAAAAAATGGCATCTGCAAAAGTTTGGGCACCCTGTCGAGTTAATATCTTGTACTGCCCCCTTTGGCAAGTATCACAGCTTGTAAACGCTTTTTGTAGCTAACCAAGAGTCTTTCAATTCTTGTTTGAGGTATCTTTGCCCATTTTTCCTTACAAAAGTCTTCCAGTTCTTTGAGATTTCTGGGTTGTCTGTCACGCACTGCTCTTTTAAGGTCTATCCATAGATTTGCAATTATGTTGAGGTCAGGAGATTGTGAAGGCCATGGCAAAACCTTCAGTTTACGCCTCTTGATGTAATCCGCCGTGGATTTCGAGGTGTATTTAGGATCATTATCCATTTGTAGAAGCCATCCTCTCTTTAACTTCAGCTTTTTCACAGATGGCATCAAGTTACCATCCAAAATTTGCTGAAATTTTATTGAATCCATTTTTCCTTCTACTTGTGACATGTTCCCTGTGCCACTGGCTGCAACACAACCCCAAAGCATGATTGATCCAACCCCATGCTTAACAGTTGGACAGAGGTTCTTTTCATTAAATTCTGTGCCCCTTCTTCTCCAAACGTACATTTGCTCATTCCGGCCAAAAAGTTCAATTTTAGCCTCATCGTTCCACAGAACTTGTTTCCAAAATTCATCAGGCTTGTCTATATGTTTATTTGCAAAGTTCAAACGATTTTTGTGGTGAGGACGTAGAAGAGGTTTTCTTCTGATGACTCTTCCATGAAGACCATATTTGTACAAGTATCTCTTTATAGTGGAATAGTGTACCACAACTGCAGTGTCTGCCAGATCTTTCTGGGGGGATCGTGCAGTCAAACGTGGGTTTTGAATTGTTTTTCTCACAATCCTGCGAGCTGTTCTGTCTGATATTTTTCTTGGTCTTCCAGATCTTGCTTTAACTTCCACTGTTCCTGATGACTGCCATTTCTTAATGACATTCCGAACAGAGGATATTGACATCTGAAAACGCTTTGCTATCTTATAGCCTTCTCCAGTTTTGTGAGCGTCAACTATTTTCAGTTTCAGTTTTCTAGACAACTGCTTAGAAGAACCCATGGTGCTGATTTTTGGGGCAAGGTCAGATGAGTCTGGGCATTTAAAACCTTTGAGATTGACATCACCTGGTCTTCCAGATGATGATTGAGAACAATCCATGACACTGGCAGGTCTCAGCTTGGCAAAGGGGGCAGTGCATGCTATAAATTCTGCAGGGTGCCCAAACTTTTGCAGACGCCTTTTTTTTGTTTTCTGTTATTTTGAAAGTGTAAATGATGGAAATAAAATCTAACTTTTGTTGACATATTATAAGAATGTCTAATCTGTAATTTGATGCCTTTTGGAGATTTTTCCATCTTACCTTGGCTTCTTTATGCACATTAATACAAATTTTTAGCTGGGGTGCCCAAACTTTTGATCCCCATTGTATGTAGTGTGTATGTATATATATATATATATATATATATACACTACACACATACATATATTCATTTTTTCATTTTGTAAACCTACCACTAGATGGAGCATTTTATAATATTTTTTTCCTTGTCTAATATTTTAGATTCAACATATTGTTAATTAATTTTTGAGAAAACAGCCAAGTAGACAATAACATGGACAACCATAGGTTCACAGTGATGCATAAGCATAAAGAAATATTCCTGATGTTGCAAGAACAGCATCTAAGTAAGGCAGTATGAACCGTAGGGGGGGGGGAGAAGATAAAGGGGGTGGAAGAGGGGGGGGAGGAGATGGAGAAGGGGGGGGGGGGGGAATGGATAGGGAGTTGGAAGGTAAAGGGGGTGGAGGTAACCATAGTAATTATGGGTTTAAAGACAAATAGTTAAACAAACCAGTCAATTCAGCTAGGTTATTATTATATAATTGCTAGTTGTACTCCAAGAACCAAAAAAGGTAAATGCCATAAAATTTTAATTGTGCATTTTGGGTGAAGTGCCCATATATGCCAGGCTTTGCAAAATTTATGGTATGAGAGATTGGAGTTAGAAAATCTCCGTTCCATTTCACATTAAAGATTGAGGTTGGCGATCACTCTTGCTAGAGAAGGGGATTCTGTGGTTTTCCATAGGCTAGTTATGTGGTTTTTAGCAGCGTAGAGAAGGTGTATTATTATAGTGTGGAGTTCTATGGAAAACCTGTCGATTTCTAGATGTAGCGCCAAGTCTGGAGAGGGAGTTATTGGCTTACCAGATAATTCTGAGATTATTTTGAATATGCCATTCCAATAGGATTTGATGGGTTTGCAGGACCAAATAATATGATATAAGGTTCCCAGTTCTCCACATTTTCCCCAACATTTGTCTAATATTATGATATCGGAATATCCTTTATGTTTTATAAATTTACTTTTACTTTGTATCCTAATACTGGATGTGGCTTAATATGAGGTTTATTTTAAAATGTTTAAGAAGATTTTGAGGAAGATTCTGTTAGTTCTGGTTTAGTGAAACATATCAGATACCACTATTTATGCAGACACTTGCATCCCGGCCACGTACTACTGAGGAAGTCACGTGTCTGTGACGATACGCGTGTAGGCAGAGCCAGGCGGCAGGGAGCTTGGGACCGGATGAGACACGGGAGCACCAGTCACAGTCATGCAAATTGTCTTTTAACAGTTTGTAAGTGCATTTTTTATTCAATAAATGTGACTTTTTTATATACTACACCAGTGTTTCTCAACCTTTTTTTCAGTCAAGGCACCCTTTAAAATTAAGAACAGTCCCGAGGCACCCTTTAAAATTAAGGACAGTCTTGAGGCACCCCATTCTAAAATGTGAAAAACTATTCTAATAGCTTTATATAACGCAGCAACATCCATATATGTAGGACACCCAATATTAGAGGTGATTTATTCTTTTGCACACTGGTACCGAGTAGTATTCAAATGTTTCTCTTCTCCCTCAGTTTTTCTCCATCACTGAGCTAATGTGACCCCAGCACCGATGGAGTGGGGCAGGGGAGGGTCAAACTAGGATGCTCTGCAGACAGCTGACATCCTCCTTAGCAACTGATGATGTCATTGGTTGTCAGGACGCAGGCGGCTAGAAGGTTGTAATGGTGCACAATGAAAATCTCTGGCTTTGTGTAACTAAAAGGCAGGCTTGTTCCACCCGCTGGCTTGTATACAAGTTTTGGACAATTTGCTGACATTTTGCCAAGACAACCCTGAAGAAACCTCAAGGCACCTGGTTGAGAAAGGCTGTACTACAGTATGGGGGCCCTTTCTTTTGTGTGAATCTCTAGACCAGAGATCGCTAACTTAAAGGGCCAGTCACATACACCATAGAAGGATCCATTTGAACCATTAAGAATAAGCCATCAGATGGGATTGAGACCATACATGAGAGAGAAATTGCCTTTAGGATTCCAATTATAAAGAAATAGGAATATTGACCTGTAAGAGGGCAGGTCACAGAGTGGAGGTGAGCGTGGAATTGAATGGTGGAGGATTATGCATATATGCATGAGTTTGAAAGAGCACATGGACTTTACTGGGAATATAAAATGATTGCATGTATTTAAGGATGTTTTTTCTTAAGTGATATGCAGTATGCACTATATTATGAGCACTGATTTATGTGATTCAGATATTGGCACAAGTGGGGATTTGTTGATTTTATGCTATTCATGCATTTGCACTTTATAATTATCAGCTCTTTCATGTGAGGTTCCACTAGGGGCGGACTGACCATTTGCAAACTCGGGCATTGCCCGAGGGCCCGGGGTCAGTAGGGGGCCCCATGAGATGCCCCTGGTACCTTTTTCATAGGCTTTTTTGAGTTTGGGCAAGGACACAGGGGACCCATGATCCCCTATTGCCTGGGGGCCCCATGAGTTGTCAGTCCGCCCCTGGGTTCCAATTTAAGTTCCACTTTAAATAAAAAATATACATTGGGCTGGTAGCCCTGAATGTAGATTCTGCCCACTTTCAGACCTTAAAGCGGAGCAGCCCAGTTGAATGCGCAAAAAAAAAAAAACAATTTCCCCATTCACACATATTATAGATAAGATAAACAGGGAGTATTAGGCTAGTGTTCCTAATTTTTGTAATAATTTTCTATTGTTGACCATTGCTTCTGGGTGTATATATATATATATATATATATATATATACACTATATTGCCAAGAGTATTGGGACACCCCTCCAAATCATTGGATTCAGGTGTTCCAATCACCTCCATGGCCACAGGTGGATAAAATCAAGCACCTAGGCATGCAGACTGTGAAAGAATGGGTCGCTCTCAGCTCAGTTTATTGAAGCGTGGTACCCTGATAGGTTGCCACCTGTGCAATAAGTCCATCTGTGAAATTTCCTTGCTACTAAATATTCCACCGTCAACTGTTAGTGGTATTATAACAAAGTGGAAGCAACTGGGAACAACAGCAACCCAGCCATGAAGTGGTAGGCCACGTAAAATGACAGAGTGGGGTCAGCGCATGCAGTGCACAGCAGTTGCCAGCTGTCTGCAGAGTCAATAACTAAAGAACTCCAAACTTCATGTGGTCTTCAGATTAGCACAATAACAATGCGTAGAGAGCTTCATGGAATGGGTTTCCGTGTCTGAGCAGCTGCATCCAAGCCTCAAATTACCAAGTGCAATGCAAAGCATTGGATGCAGTGGTGTAAAGCTTGCCACCACTAGACTCTAGAGCAATGGAGATCTGTTCTCTGGAGTGACAAATCACACTTTTCTGTCTGGCAATCCAATGGGCATGTCTGGGTTTGGTGGTTGCCAGGAGAATAGTACTTGCCTGACTGCATTGTGCCAAGTATAAAGTTTGGTGGAGGGGGGATTATGGTGTGGGTTTTTTTTTCATAGGTTGGTCTTGGCCCTTTAGTTCCAGTGAAGGGAAATCTTAAGGCGTCAGCATGCCAAGACATTTTGGACAATTTTATGCTCTCAACGTTGTGGGAACAGTTTGGGGATGGCCCCTTCCCATTCCAACATGACTGCAGACCAGGAACTTGACTGGCCTGCACAGAGTCCTGACCTCAACCCGATAGAACACCTTAGGGATGGATTAGAGCAGAGACAGAGCCAGGCCTTCTCGTCCAAAATCAGTGCCTGACCTCACAATGCTCTGGAAGAATGGTCAAACATTCTCATAGACACACTCCTAAACCTTGTGAACAGCCTTCGTAGAAGAATTTGAAGCTGTTATAGCTGCAAAGGGTGGACCAACTTAGCTTTGAACCCTACGGACTAAGACTGGGATGCCATTAAAGCTCATGTTCGTGTAAAGGCAGGCGTCCCAATACTTTTGAAAATATAGTGTATATACACAGTTGTGCTCATAATTTGCATACCCTGGCAGAAATCATGGAATTTTTACATTGATAATGAAAATATGACTGATCATGTAAAAAAAAACTGTCTCTTATTTAAGGACAGTGATCATATGAAGACATTTCTTATCACATAGTTGTTTGGTTCCTTTTTAAATCCTAAAGATAATCAAAATCACCTAAATGGCCCTGAAATGTTTACATCCCCTGGAATGTTTGGCCTTGATACAGACACACAAAGTGACACACACAGGTTAAAATGGCAATTAAAGGTTAATTTACCACATCTGTGGCTTTTTAAATTACAATTAGTGTCTGTGTATAAATAGTCAACGAGTTTGTTAGCTCTCATGTGGATGCACTGAGCAGGCTACATACTGAGCCATGGGGATCAGAAAAGAACTGTCAAAAAACATGTGTAGCAAGGTAATGGAACTTTATAAAGATGGAAAACTATATAAAAAGATATCCAAAGCCTTGAATATGCCAGTACTGTTCAATCACTTGTTAAGAAATGGAAAATTCAGGGATCTCCTAATACCAAGCCACTACCTCCCTCTCCACAGCCCAGTGCTCCAGTGAGCGCTGGGTGGGAGCAGAGCAGATAGAGGTGACTGATAGTCACTGCTCTTTGCTCAGAGTGGCTGTGAGAATGCAGAGTTCAGAAATCATGTGATCACTGACTTACCACAGTCAGAGCCGTCGGGGGACAGATGCAGCATCGGTGTCAGGGTCCTGTCCACGGCAGAAGTTCTGGAAAATCTGGCATTTCTGCCAATACTCTACATGACTGCAGAAGTACACATCAGCCTCAGTATAGTGCCATACAGCCTTTATAAGGAGGCTCATCATTTCCTCTAGTTGCTGGATGATCTCTAGCTCCCCTTGCCCTGCTCCTGTTTCCTGCGATTCTGACTTGTGATTACCTGTTACCGACTCGGCTTGCTCCTGTACCTGTGTACTCTGATTTACCCCTGATCTGACCTCGGCTTGGCTTACGGATACTTTTTCTCTCTCGCTCCTCTGTGAATGACCTTGGCTTTCCCATCTGACTACGTCCGCTCTGATTCCCACCTGGTACCTGACCTTGGCTTGAACCGACTACCCAGTAAACATCCAAATCCCGGAAGGGCTTGCATACCACGCACAGGCACCTCCTGTCTGCAGACCTATCTCCGTGCACCAGCTGTGCTTCTGAATGGACCACCAACCAGCACTCCTACAGGTGACCTGTGCAACTTTGGGCCTGACTCCCGCTGTCCCACTCTCAGGGGAGTCTGGAACATATCCACAAGGGAAGCCCTCTCTCCATTGGCCTCCATCACCAGGTACGTGACCAATGCTGCATTCACCTAGGTAAATATGATTTGGGATCCCATACTTCTCTTTTTAGTAGACAGTATTTTGGCATGATCAATCATATTTTCAATATCAATACCACAATTTCTGCAAACTTGTGGGGGAAATCTACTAAAGCTGGTTCACTTAGAATCTGGTGCACCTGTGCATGGTAGACAATCAGCTTCTGACTTCAACATATTTAATTAAGCATTGTTAATAAAACATGGAAGCTGGTTTCTCTGCAAAAGTGCACCTGATTTTGCACTCTCCAGCTTTAGTAAATAAACTCCAGTGTATATTCAGTATACACACAAAAATGAGTACACCCCTAAGGGAAAATGTCCAAATTGGGCCCAAAGTGTCAATATTTTGTGTGGCCACCATTATTTTCCAGCACTGCCTTAACCCTCTTGGCCATGGAGTTCATCAGAGGTTCACAGGTTTCCACTGGAGTCCTCTTCCACAATGCTACAGAGTTGGTGGATGTTAGAGACCTTGCGCTCCTCCACCTTTCATTTGAGGATACCCCACAGATGCTCAATAGGGTTTAGGTTTGGAGACATGCTTGGTCAGTCCATCACCTTTACCCTCAAATTTTTTGGTCGACCATGGTGAGGCCTGTTCTGAATGGAACCTGTCCTGTTAAACCGCTGTATGGTCCTGGCCACCGTGCTGCAGCTCAGTTTCTGGGTCTTTGAAATCTTCTTATAGCCTAGGCCATCTTTGTGTAGAGCAACTATTTATTTTTCAGATCCTCAGAGAGTTCTTTGCCATGAGCTGCCCTGTTGAACTTCCAGTGACCAGTATGAGAGAGTGCGAGCGATAACACCAAATTTAACACACCTGCTCCCCATTCACACCTGAGACCTTGTAACACTAACGAGTCACATGACACCGGGGAGGGAAAATGGCTAATTGGGCCCAATTTGGACATTTTCACTTAGGGGTGTACTCACTTTTGTTGCCAGCGGTTTAGACATTAATGGCTGTGTGTGGAGTTATTTTGAGGGGACACGTTTACACTGTTATACAAGCTGTACACTCACTACTTTACATTGTAGCAAAGTGTCATTTCTTCAGTGTTGTCAAATGAAAAGATATAAGAAAATATTTACAAAAATGTGAGGGGTGGACTCACTTCTGTGAGATACTGTGTGTGTGAGTGTGTGTGTATATATATATATATATATATATATATATATATATATATATAAAGAGGTATATCTGCCCCCTTGTTTTCTCACATGCATTATATCAGATAGCTGAGGTCTGTGATATAGTGTGCATGTGTAGTGACTGCCTTTCTGAATGTTAGTAGGTGAACCTGTTTATTGCAGTAAAGTGTATATGCAGTGCCTGTTATTTCAGTTAACCACATCTCTTATGGTCTGGGTCTCCAGAGCTAGTTTTAACTCGGTACTCAATAACCAGCATAGGCTAAAGCTATATTAGGCATCCAATGGCCCATTAGGTAGTTAGAGGACCCATTGCATGTCAAATTAGAAGTTACTAGGGACTATGATGAAGAGTAGATAAACTGACTGTGAGTGCTAGTACCACACCACAAACTGCATTCCAGACTAGTTGGACAATGGCTGCAGGATATCCCCATCATCTGCTCTTGTTCTTAGGTCTTTGGCATCAAGTTGGACGCCACATCGTAATCATCCTCAGGAGCCCCTGCAATGGAACTTCCACAGCAGTCATTTGGAAGTGTCTTTATTATTAGGTATATGCTGTATATATAAATACACACACACATATATATATATTTATATATAAATATATCTATGTATATATATAAAAATATATATAAATTTATATTAGGGTTGCACTGATACCAGTATCTGTGCCGATAATAAGCATTTGCAATAGTATCGGTACTCATGCAAATGGTTTGATACTATAAACCAATACCTTCAGGCGCATTTTTGGTCAGTTGTCAGTGGGATTTCCCTGTTGACAGCTGAAATGTAAACAAAAGAATGCTGGTAATTATCAGTTGTGAAGGAGCAGGGCCGCCGCTTCCTTAACAACCGGTGATGTTACAGCTGTCAAAGGGATTCTCCTTCCTCTCCCTCCCTCCTCCTCCCCTCCCACCAGCTGCAAAGGGTTATCCTAGCGGGTCTGTCATACTGCATGGTCCAGATGCTTCCTGGTTGTCAGCAGCGGCTATGGGCTGCTCTCCTGTAGTTGTTTTTTCCCGGCTGTTACATCTGCTCCCTTTCTCCCTGGCCAGGAGCTTGTGGTTGAACCATCCATCCGGCATCCTCTCCAAACATAGCAGCATGGACATGTGAGTGGACAATCTTAATTCCATGTGAAAATTAAATGAACAACTTCTATCTGCTGGAACTTTGTTTAGCTTTCTCCTTTGCCCAGTGTTTTCCATGTTTATGTGATACACACAAGCTTAGTATTGTATATACAACGGTATTTTGGGCTTTCTTTATGCAGAGACTGTATATTATCTCAATTCAAGACGTCCCCACTTTAAGGACTTTGCACTACAAGGACTGGTTGTTATGTAAAATTGTTGCGTTTATTAATTCATTATATAACAATCAATTTTTTTTATACTTTTATTTATTTTCACTTAAGTATTAGTATTATTACTAGTATTCCCACCCTACCTTCAACAACCTTGCCCTCACCACAGCCTCACCCAACTCCCTAACTCCCCCCTCACCAACCTCCCAAACCACTCCTCTATCCACCATTCCTAGGCAATAGGTGTATAGGTAATTGGTATTGGCGAATACTTAAAAAAAAGTATCGGTACTCGTACGTGGTGTTAAAAGAATGGTATCAGTGTGTCCCTAATAAATATATATATATATATATATATATATATATATTCAGGTACATGTACACAATTCCACCAGGACTCCTGTTGGGTTCTTTGGTGATATTACCAGTTTGTACATTGGATATACAGTGTATGTATATGTATGTGTGTGTATATATATATATATATATATATATATATATATTTACTGATATTTGACCAGTACATCCTGCATTACTTGATAAAGATCACATAAAATGCTTTTAGGCTTTTTATGTGTTAGTTTACTCACTGCCTTCTCTTTCACAGCTGCCATTCATAAAAAGAACCATCAAGTGCACATAAACTAGTAATCTTTAGGTTTACTGCTTATCCTCATTTTCTTTTAAAGCCAAAATGGTCTTCCAGTTTAAATCAGCTAAATACTTTACAAAAGAACCAAAACGAAACTGTGAAAAAACTTGCTGTTCATTTGCTTTATCAAGCAGCCACAGCCTGAGTAGAAAAACCTGCCCCCTGCATGCTGCATAGAACAACCGCTGGTCTCTGTGTGGAAGCAGCTGTCATCCTGCAGAGATCATAACTCCTCCTGAGTTATAGCTAGAGCCCTCCAATTAGCAAAGCTCCTGTTCCTGGCTGATTAGAGAGCTCTATCTAGTTCTGACCCAGCAGGGATTATTTTGGACCTCTGCTAATAGATCACTGTACAGAAATCAATGGCCATTCTCTGCAGCATGCTGGCAGGTGACAGGCTTTTCTAGTCAGGCTGAATCTCCTTTCTAAAAAAAACTATTAGGATTTTCCCTGCCGCGGCTTAAGTGGCAGAGGCAGCCATGACATCACACAGCTTCCATGCTTTACAGTGCAGCAAAAATGATCCCCTGTCAAGTATGGTTGGCAGTACCACCACCAAACATTACATTTTCATGTGAATAGGGTCGCTTCACAACTGTGAGCCACACACTAGGCTTGTCAGGTTTGGCACTGTATTTGCATTCAAATAGCCAGTTCAGCTGTCAAAAAGGCATTCAAGTGGCAACAGTAGTGTCTCCTGAATACCTCTCAGCTGAGTCGGAATGGCACTGTGAAAAGTGTTCCACTGCAGATCACTCTTCATTGAGCAATGCATGTGTAAACAAGCCCTAAACTTTGTGTACTTTTCATTTTGATACACCTTAAATGTATTTGGCTGAATTAAGTGGGGCCTTATTTTCAATTTTACATGTATAGTATTGTCTGTCTAGCACACATTATCAACATGATGAGTCTTCTTTTATTTGAACACTAGGTGGCAGTCTGCAGCAGACAGTATACTGCTCAGCACTTTACATCAGCTTCTTCTAAAAATGCTGCCACTACAAGCTGAACAGTACTGCTTAGCCCCAGGCCAAACAAACAAAATGCTTTCAATTTTCCACATTCTAAGCATAACAAGGCCATTTGTAAAAAAAAGTGGACAAAAAAATCTTCACTGCACAAACACAAGTGTAATCATGAAGGTCAAATAACTCCCAAAAACATATAGCAAATTTATTTATTATTTATTTCAGGCACTTATATAGCACTGTCAATTTACACAGCACTTTACATACATATTGTACATTCACATCAGTCCCTAACTCTCAAGGGGTGTACAATCTAAGGTCCCTAACTTACATTCACATATTAGGGCCAATTTACACAGGAGCCAATTAACCTACCAGCATGTCTTTGGAGTGTGGGAGGAAACCAGAGTACCTGGAGGAAACCCACGCAGGCAGAACATGCAAACTCCAGGCAGGTGGTGCCGTGGCTGGGATTTGAACCAACGACCCTAGTACTGCCAGGTGGAAGTGCTAACCATTTAGCCACTGTGCATTATTATTAATATTTAATTTTGTTTATTAACATTACTGTCTCTGTGGACATAGCAGACATAGTTTACATTTTAGTATTTGTATTACAATCATATACATTTTATATATAGTATAGACTTAAATAGAAGGGTTTTTTTTCTTTATGAAACTTTTAACAAAAATTTAAAAATAAATTAAAAGACCATAAACACAAATTATTCCATGTGATACAGACATGGGTAGCATTATGCCCAGACAGGACATAGTCAATATTCACCACCAGCAGCACTCTTACCCCTACCTAGGCACTTCCACTGTGTCTTCTGGCTGCAGTGCCCCAACAGTAACATGTGCTTTTACCCAATATATTTTAGCATCTTCACTATTTTCTAGGCACAAGGGGAGCCTTAGCCAGCATGACCGCCATAAAGAAAATTTTTAAAACACCACAATAATAAATTTAGCTGATTCATGTATTCATGCTGTGAATTGTCGATGGAGAAGTAAGGTTTGGATCCAAATCCCAGAGGAGCTCATTTTAAATAACTTGTTCTACTCTATTGGCAGGCTGCCAGGCTCCATGCAGATACCATTACATCATTACACTATAGGGTGCATTTATAAAAAATCCGCAGAGCTATTCGTCCTGTAAGGCCTCATGCACACTGCAATTAAAAAAAGCTGCTTCTTCAAGCATGTGAGCTGTTTTTCTTCTCTGCCTGTAATCTCCCCTCCATGTTAGTCTGTGTTTCCATGCACACTATAGGCATTTTCAGTTTAGTAGCAGGGGAGTTTACAGGCAGAAAAAAACATCACTTGGGCATTCAGGAGAACTTTTGAGCAGAAAAAAAAAAAAAAAGTTAACCAGCAATCTAGCGTTAATGCATTCTAATCGCCAAAATTCTGGCCAGTAGAATGTATTAATGCCAAATGTGGGAACTTGTGTTAACGCACATGAACATGCATTAATGCTCATTAGCGCCCATGCAAATACATGACTTTTTACCACATTTATGATGCTGTAAACTCCTGTACTCAGTACCTCACTCACCGCCCACGAAATTGCCACTCATTTCCATAACAAAATTGATGCAATCCGTCAGGACATAGTCAACTCGCAATCTACCTCCCCACCTAGCCTCCCCCCCCTATCTCCCCCTCATCTCTTCCCTCCTCTGACCTCGCAACCGCACTGCCCCCCTCCACACCCAAGACCCCGCTTACCGTAACCCCACCAGCTCTGCACTCCTTCAGCCCTACTACCACTGAGGAAGTCACCAGGGTCTTCTCAGAAGCCCGCCTCACTACCTGCCCCCTGGACCCTATCCCCTCTCGACTCCTCCAGTCACCCCCCTCTTCCCTCATCTGCTCCCTCACCCACATCTTCAATCTCTCCCTCTCTACCGGCGTATTCCCCTCCCCCCTAAAGCATGCGCACATCACCCCCATACTCAAAAAGCCCTCCCTGGACCCCTCTGACCCAAACAACCTCAGACCCATCTCCCTGCTGCCACTCACTTCCAAACTCCTGGAGCGCTTAGTCTACAACCGCCTAAGCGCCCACCTAACTGACAACAACCTCCTTGATCCACTACAGTCCGGCTTCCGTCCCCTACACTCCACTGAAACCGCCCTCCTCAAAATCACCAACGACCTACTAACCGCCAAAGCCAAAGGTGACTACTCTGTCCTCCTCCTCCTGGACCTCTCCGCGGCCTTCGACACAGTTGACCACCCCCTCCTCCTTAATAAACTACTCTCCCTTGGCATCAGAGACACCGCTCTCTCCTGGTTCTCCTCGTACCTATCCCGACGCTCCTTCAGTGTCACCTACAATGGTGCCACCTCCCCCTCACTCCCCCTCTCTGTTGGGGTCCCCCAGGGCTCTGTCCTTGGACCCCTTCTCTTCTCCATCTACACCTCCTCCCTTGGCAAACTCATACACTCCCACGGCTTCAACTACCATCTCTATGCTGATGACACTCAAATTTACCTCTCCACCCCTCACCTCACCTCCACTTTCTCCGCCCGCATCACTCACCTCCTAAACGACATCTCTGACTGGATGTCGCTCCATTTCCTCAAACTCAACCTCTCCAAAACCGAGCTTCTCGTTTTCCCTCCTGCCCGCGCCCCCCCCCCCCATCCTATCCATCACTACTAACATCACCACCATCAATCCCGCCCCGCAAGCCAAAGTCCTTGGAGTCATTCTGGACTCTAACCTCTCCTTCCAACCTCATGTCAAATCACTCACAAACACGTGCAGACTCCACCTCCGCAATATCGCCAAAATACGCTCCTTCCTTACCCCAGACACCACTAAACTACTTGTGCACTCCCTGATTATCTCACGCCTTGACTACTGCAACTCCCTCCTCACCGGCCTACCCCAGTGCAGGCTCTCCCCGCTTCAGACCATCCTCAACTCAGCGGCTAGACTCATCCACCTCACCACCCGCTCCACCTCTGCCACCCCCCTCTGCCTCTCCCTCCACTGGCTCCCTATCGCCCAACGCATCAAATTCAAACTACTCACTCTGACCTACAAAGCCATTCACAACACTGCCCCTAACTACCTCACCAACCTGATTCCCAAGTACCACCCTACCCGTACCCTTCGCTCTTCACAGGACCTCCTTCTATCTTGCTCCCTGGTCTCCTCCTCACACGCACGTCTGCAAGACTTCTCCAGGTCCTCCCCCATCCTCTGGAACTCACTACCCCAATCCATCAGACTGTCACCTTCCCTCCTCACCTTCAGGCGCTCCCTGAAAACCCACCTCTTCAGGGTAGCCTACCCCACCCTCACCTAACTGCTGCTCTCCTTCATTCCTCCTACCACTCCATCCCCCACAGCCACTTCCTCCTGTACCTCTACCCCCTCCCTCCTAGATTGTAAGCTCGAAAGAGTAGGGCCCTATAACCCCTCGTGTGCTGTTTGTTGTTGCTGTAATGTTTCATGTATTGTCCCCCCCTCTATTGTACAGCGCTGAGCAAACCCTTTGGCGCTATATAAACTCAATGTAATGTAATGTAATGTAATGTAATGCATTAATGCTCATTAGCGCCCATGCAAATACATGGCTTTTTACCACATTTATGATGCTGTAAACTCCTGCAGGAGAAGAAATATTTTTTAAGTGGAACTTTAGTTAGAAAATTAAGTCATGCTAGATCATGTCAGGCTGGCCCCTTTTGCAGGTATAGCTACTGTATGTAAAACATTAAAAATAGGTGCCTATACTGTTTAAAATCCAGTAATACGCTGTCTCACCCTGCTCTGCACATGCTCAGTTGCTCTCCATTTTTAGGCACTGTGCCAAATTTGTAGAGGCCGATCTGTGAGTCTAGAGATTAAAGCAGAACTTAATCTATTGGCTTAACCTTGTAGGAGTGACTCATGCAAATAGTAGAGGAAAGCGGCAGCAGAGAGAAATCACAATTGGTACTTTGGAGAGAGGCAAGTACACACTATGTAGGGATATGCTTCGTTCAGCTTTCATGTCAGAGGTTTACATCCACTTTAAGGGGTTTTTTTTTTTAAGAGGGGGGCATGGTCACCCTGGCTAAGGCTCTCTTTGTACCTAGATACTGTATGTACCTAGAACAAAGTGAAGATGATAAAAAAAAATGTGAAAATGATGAAAATAACTGTATTTCACTTGCGTATAATTAAAATTCAGAACCAATAATAGCATGCTTTTCAGATGCGGTAGATGCAAATTTGAAAACACTTGATTTACATATCATATCACCTCAAGGTAACATAGTTATATAGTTAATCCAGTGGGGTGTTTATTTTTTGTGCTGCCCTAGGCAACACAAAAATTGGCTTACAGAGAGACCCTGACACCAACCAACGCCCCCCTGCCCCATGAAGAGAGCCTGACATTGACTGACAACACCCCAGCCCCACCCCCCACCTGAGAGAGCCTTCCACTACCCCCCCCCCCCCCCCGCTCTGGAAAGTCAGGCTCTGCATACACCATCAAGCATCCCACAGCCTCTGATCAGATCCCACCTGGTCCCTATGCTGCATGTGTCCCTTCCATCCCTTCTTTTGGGGGACAGCTCTGCACCCTAAAAAATGTTGCTGCCTCCCTGAAAAATGTTGCTGCCCCCCCTGAAAAATGCCGCCCTAGGCAGATGCCTTGTGGTAAATACACCCCTGAGTTAATCTGGTTGAAAAAAGACTCCAGTCCATCCAGTCCAACCGACAGGTGTTCTGGTGTTCAGGTGTTTTGAGGTGCTAAGGATGTTCTACAAAGGTACATGACGAGACATGTGAGTGCCTGCACTGCAATTAAACAGTTACTTTGTAGAGTTAAAGATAAACCTTCACATTACCTGCTATAATGACTCTAGGTCCATAGAAAGGAACCCCCAGGTACCAGCTCAACTGTTTAACATCTTCAGATGTTCCTGGGATCTCAATTATGCTACTGGTAACTGCAGATTACAGGGTTGATGTCTATCCCAGCTCTCCCACACTTTCCTTCATATCTGTATTGGCTGGTGATACCCCACATTGCATTTGCTGCCCAATTGGAATGCATGGGGTAGGGTGGTAAGACTCTGACCAGAATATTCCCGAAGTGCCAAAACATGCATTTGTATTTAAAAAAAAAATGCTCAGCTGATATTTCAGCTCTACAGAGAGCTCTTTTGGCAATGGTCAACTAAGAGGGTAATTGGAGCTGTTGATTGATAAAGTACACCTACTATCCACACAAAAATGAAACAATTACATCTTTTCAAATTGCACATGCATAACAAACAATACATGCCCTGGCACTAATGTGCATTGGGTGTGAATACTTACAATGTTAGTGTAGGAGGTAGGTAAAGGAAAGAGACCCTGGTTTACATGGTTGATGCCTCACCCACCTCCTGCAGCCACCCTTTCACACTGTTGGCTAGTAATTTCACCCATTGCAGTTGCTTCCCAATCAGAAAATGTAGGTTGAAACAGGAATTTTGAATAATATTCACACCAAAGACATGCATTTGTATTCAAAAATGATTGCTCTGCTACAAATTGACATTTTGCATTGAGTTTTTTATTTTGGCATAGGTCATTTTAAGAATATAATTGCCCCTGTTGAACTCTAAAGTGCACCTTTTAGCTACACAAAGATGAAGAAATTGCATCTTTATTAATTTACGCATAATTGCACATGCAGAACAAACAATAAATTCCCTGGCACCAATTGGATAATGCTTAATCTGAACAACGTAACTCTACATTGTTCACAAATAAATCACTGCTACAGGATATGTGTCAGATGATTATATCTCAGTGATATGTACTTCATACTAGTAAGCACAGATTTTTATTACCATGAACATCCAGTACTTAGAAGGACCTTTGTGCTGCATACATTACATTATGTTTTGTTTTTCGTTTTTTTTTTTTTAGATAACAGAGCCCCTATAAATGTATGCATTAACACTTAGATCTGGCTGATTGTCTCCTAACTTCTATTTGAAATAAAAAGGAATAGATTGACTGGATAAATGAATAATTATGTTAATGTTGTGTTTATGTTAATCATACATTTTGCAAAAAATATCATAAAAAAGAAATACTTTTTTTTTTCTTTGTGTTTATAAGTGATCACACAACCTCTGTTCTCAGGGGCTTGGAGATGTGGGGGTGCACACTGCAGGGGGCGGGGGGCATGTCAGCAGGATTCAGAGGAAGAGCAGGATACTGATCCTTTCAGTGAAGAGCTGCATTGGGGTGCATGTCGAAAAAGTTTTTGCCATTGGAGGACAGGCAGGCTAGGATGGATTTGCTTCTATGCCAAATGTAGCCCGTCTGAAATAGGAAAGCAGGGACAGCCAGGATCACCAGGTATTTCACACAAAGGAAACAATATAATGAGAACAGGATACTTTTAAAACAAGTACAGAGTACAACATACACATATCAGGTATATGAAATGTTGGGGTAACATACACTTTAATGGTTAGCACTTTTGCCTTGAAGTGCTGTGGTCCCTGTTTTGAACCTCAGGGTTTGCATGAAATTTGAATCAGTTATGCATGCAGTTTGCATGTTTGCACGTTATGTGCTTGTGTCAGGAATGGACTTGCCAGTGGTGGTGGGACTCACCTGCCTTGTGGGCTGCAGTACCAGGGCTGGCCAGCGGGTGCTCTCAGCAACCAGAGGCTCACTCCTGCAATGAGCCATCACCTGAGGCTGATTGCAGCATGTGTATTTAAGGAATGGCCAGGCCTGTGATCAGGGCCTTGGTGTAATGTTTCCCATGAGCCCCTGTACCTGCATCCTGTCTGCTTCCTGCTTGATTCCTGATTCTGCTTGATCCTGACTCTGAGTGAACTCCACCTGTCCTGACCTCGGCTATTCCTGACCACTCTTCCGCTCTCTCCTGGTACCCTGTTTGCCCGTTTGCTACCGACCCGGCCTGCCCGACTACGTTGATTTGTATATATGGTTATCTGTTGGAGTTTGGGTTGTTTGCACTGTGTTATGTTTACCTTGCACTGCGTTTGTGTTGTTTAGTCTTAATAAATTGTCTTATTTTACACTATACCTGAAGCCTGCGTCTCCCTGTGTCACTCCACACATTTCTGGTCATACCCGAATCCCTAACAGCTTGTGTGGTTGCCCTCCTGGTTCTCTGGTTTCCTCCCATACTCCAAAGACATGCTGATAGATTGGCTCATTTCCATGTTGGTTATAATTATGTGTATATATGCCTGTAAAATAGAGATCTTAGCTTGTAAGCTGCATAAGGGCAGACCAATGAGAATTTACAGTAAGTAAAGTGCTGTGTAGATTGTATATAATGTTTATAAATACCCAAAATAAATAAATGGCTTCTGTAGCTTGCTATAATGGAAAGTCAATGCTCAAGTAGTTTTCCCCTTTCAGAGAGAAAGTCAAAAACTTCCACATAAATCTGTACTTCCTCCAAGCAGGAACATCCATATGATCAGGAGAATAAAGAGGGCTGCCAAGAAGCTCCAAGGTAACTCTCAAGTGGTTTTCAATACCTGTACTCTACAGCGTACAGTGGAAACCAATGGGTTTTCAAAAGAAGGCTGGGATACATGAAGAAGCCTGAGGATTCCAAGCAGAATGTTCTGGACAAGTAGTGTGTGTGGATGACTCGGTCATCAAAAACAAACACCCAAAAAAAACACAGCTGCCTTCACATACTTGCAGCAGGTTCTAATACAATGTTTGCAGGGCAAATCTATAAGTTCCAAAAAGCCTTTGGCACCACCAGGTAAGGTCTGCACATGCCATTTTGTCCTGCCCTCACAAAATCCTATTGGCTCTGTCTTGCTGGTCAGTTGGAATGGAGACAGTAAGGGATGGGACAAGCTTTGGCACTATCAGAAAGTGTTGCAGTTTTGCCTGTCAGAACAGACCAATTATTTATTTATTTCAGGTACTTATATAGCACCATCAATTTACGCAGCGATTTACACATATATATTGTACATTCACATCAGTCCCTAACCCTCAAGGGGTGTACAATCTAAGGTCCCTAACTCACATTCATACATACACATACTATGGACAATTTAGACAGGATCCAATTAACCTACCAGCATGTCTTTGGAGTGTGGGAGGAAACCAGAGTACCTGGAGGAAACCCACGTAAGCACAGGGAGAACATGCAAACTCCAGGCAGGTGGTGCCGTGGTTGGGATTCGAACCAACGACCCGAGTACTGCCAGGTGGAAGTGCTAACCGCTAAGCCACTCTGCCGCTCCTTATGTACTCTACATGTACACAATTAGGTATTCGATTCTGCTGTAGATATGGGCATGCTCCACTGCGTGCCACAGCTGCAACAATATTATTCTATTTATTTTTTATTTTTTTACAACCTCATTATAGATGACTCATCAAAATCTCATATAAACACTACTGATTAATAAATTCCCAGCTGCTTAATAAAACTACATTTCATAGCTGCAAATGGAATCATATAGCTTCACATTAGCCACACTTTCCTATAAACGTAGAGTATAGAACTGCCTTATGGAGGACTATAAGACTTCCAGGGCCAGATCATTGATGATGGTCTTATGAGTAGCCCATTTGGATCTCTGGTGGATCTAGGTTACCATAAAGTTTTATCTTTTCACTTTGAAATTAAATCAAAGGTATCAGAAGTCAAATTCTTAATACCAAAAGCAAATGCCAGACATTTTTTGCACATTTCAAATCATATAAAACTCTTTGTCAAACAAAATAGATTGTGCTTTCCGCATATCTTTCATCCAAGGTATGCCTTACAACACATAAATCATTTTGTCTTTGACTAGCTTGTTACCTGTGCAGTTGTGCAGAGTGATGTATAGTCAGATCAGAACTGTACTCTTGAAGGTAAAATTGCCAAACTAGTTGCTTGATTAATGTTGTGCAGGTACTTTGTTAGCCAAATAATTAATACATAATTAATTCTAAAATGGCAACGTGGAGGTATTCTGATGATTGCTCCATGGAAGTTGCCAAGAGACTACTAGCAACTTTTTGGAAAGGCAATTTAGGTAATAACAAGAAAACCTGCTACGGGGTGTAAAAGCCCTTTTAAACTGGAAAAGGATTTTAGAAAGTGGTCAAGTAAAAGAAAGGCGTGGGGCACTGGAACTCTTAATGCAGTAGGTGTTTTCAGTAAGATATTAACCAGAGTGGAAGAAATTAATATTCTTAGGCAGGGTAGTGCCCGAAGCTTGGCTCTTTGCTCATTTAGGATCTTGGTGTGTAAGTAGGGAAGTGCCAAAAGCAGAACATATAAGAGACCTAATCCACATCAGATGGTTTTACCGGCATCTGGAGCAATCATACACATTACCCTTCAGGGTCCCTCCAATTTTATCAGTTCAGTATATGCTTTGTTCATGATTACCAAGACTGAAAGAAGATAGACCCTTTGAACCCCCAAAACACATTAGAATTCTTGTCACACTTTTATGATACAAGAGCCTGCTTCAAATTAAATCTAGATTTAATATGCCCTGCTTTTGGCACTTGCAGCCAGTCTATATTCGAATAGTAAGTATTCAGACATGGATAAATGATATTATAATTTTAGATTGCCCATACTAATTGGACAATGTTTTCTAACCAGCCTGATTTTTTTTTCTTCCCAAAATGTGATAATTATGCCCTGTAGTGTACTGCTCCACAGTGTTTTTTTCCCACCCAGTTCTGCAATTACCAAAGATCAGCTACATAGCACGACTGTAAGCATGTCTCTTGATAACACATGAGCATTTCAACACATCTGACTGGCTCCATATGCTGCTTCTCCCTCTCGCAGTCTGAGCTCTGCTGTAAAGGGACAGCTAGAGGCTGATGCCAGGTCAAGTTCAGGTACTTACACTGCTTGCATTTAAACTCCATTTAATTATTCTTAATGAATACAAAGCTGCATTATTTGTGTTTACCTGCCTCAAGATCAGACTTGTCCACATAAAGTATGTTGGTGCTAATATAGTTTAGTTAAAAGGAAAAGATTAGATAACAGGTGAAAGTCTTCCTGTATCCTCCTCCTACACTGCAGTTCCTATCAGTATTTTTGCTTGATGGTATCTTACTGGCATCAGTAAATCAATGAATTACTAAAATATTTTTAAAAGGAAGAACAAGGGTGATTAGCATCCAAGATTACATAAAAAATGATTAAATACAGCTGAAAGGTACACACCTTGTGCTTAGGCATGTCTTATAATTACTTGGGTGTTTAACAAACATGTCATGCTAGAATATGTGTTTTTCACAAGCACAACCTTTGCGATTACATCATAATCTTGACACATCTACTAGAACAAAAATGAAATAACCATTTAAACAAGTATGCACAAAAGCACAAATTGTATTTCAATTACTTAGCATCTATTATGCAAAAGAGAGATAGTTAAGATAGAAATAAACTGAAGCAGCCATAAAATTAGAAATGCGTAATTAGAGAAATGTGCAATTTACTTCTGTTTTAATGAAATCTAAACCTAAAAAAGAAGGTTCTTTGCTCAAAGGGAAAACTCTCTTTATTTTAAAATACAATTTGGTATTTAAACTCTCCCTAGGGATCCCCAATATCTCTTGAGTTACTCTCATTTTCACCCTGGCATTTCTGTTTTGCATTTGGCTGCTTCACTAGCAGTGCAAGAAAGGTTCCAAGCAGCCCCCCACCTTAAATGAACCTACTACAGCTTTACCCACAAATGTTAAGGAATGAGAAGGATGCTTTACTGCACAGAAGCATGTAACAAGAGACTGTAGTCTTACCATAAAGTCTTATGGAAAGCCCACTAAATAGTGATCAGTGAATTAATTTGCAATGCAGAAGGATCCAGTAGACCCGGCATCCTATAGACCAACTTCCCTACTTCAGAGTGATGTTAAGCTCCTAGCCAAAGTCCTGGAGCCCTGTCTGAATGGGGTTATCACGTCTATTGTACATTCTGATCAGGCTGGCTTCATGCCAAATAAATCCACAACCCTTAATCTATGCACACTATTCCTTAATATGCAGTCCCCATCCGAGAATGTGGACCACAGAGCGCTGCTGTCCTTAGATGCTGCAAAGGCCTTCAAGAGCATTGACTGGGCCTAATTATGGGCCGTGTTGGAGAAATTTGGTTTTGGGAGTCTGTTTATTTCCTGGGTGTGCCTGTTGTATAGCTATCCTCAGACAGCAATTAGGGAATCTGGTAGACTGTCCCTCATGTTTGCTCTTGGGAGGGGAACTAGGCAGGGGTGTCCTCTCCCGCCCATACTATTTGCTCTGGCGATTGAGCCTTTGGTCATTAAAATTAGAACCAACCCCTGCATTAGCGACTTTTGTGCTTGGCAATCGCCAGGAAAAGGTAGTGCTTTATGCTGATGATACCCTATTACTGCTGGGTGATTTGGATAAGCCATGGCCACTATTACAGAGTTCGGTAAATTCTCAGGACTTACCATCAATTGGTCCAAATCAGCACTAGTGCCTCTATACAGAGGCGTCCCTAGGGTTGGTGTCACCCGGTGCGGTAACACTTGGTGACACCCCCTCCAACGATCCCCGCAGAATGGATTGGATCTGTGGATTGAGCATAATGGATCGGACTCCCCGCAGGATGAGGGGATCGCCAGCATGCAACCTATACAGGGTGACACCGAACCCGCTCCAAGAAAAGGTAAGTTGTAAAGAAAGCCAACGATCCCTGTAGGATGGATCGGATCCATCCTGCGGGGATCGTCTGCTTGCTTTACAACTTACCTTTTCGTGGAGCGAGTCCGGTGTCACCCCGTGCAGTCGGTGTCACTCGGTGCGGGCCGCACTCCCCGCACCTGCCTCGGGACGCCACTGCCTCTAGATGTGGATATTTCTCAGCCAGTATCTCTTGCAGCTCCCATTCCCTTTACTACCTCCTTTAAATACCTAGGAGTTCAGATTTCTCCTTTCAATGGAGATTTTTGCTGCCTGAATGTGCTCCCTCTCATTCAGAGGGTTCGGGATCGCATTAAAAGTCTGGAATTCTCTCCCTATATCTGTGGCAGGGAAACCCCTGGTTATACTATCTGGCTGCTCAGCTGCAGCACCAGATTGGTACCATGGGTACAAGGGGCAATCAAGATGTCCCTAATTATACCTCATCTTGTGCAGTGATGACCCATACTGTCCGTAGGGACTCTATACCGCAGGTACTTGAGGTGCAGGTCTTTGGAAAATCGCACAAAGTTTTTTCCACGTATAACCTTATTGAGAAGGTATGGAATAAATCTAAGCACCTTCAGGGGGTCACTGGTTTTACTGAATTTAGCCCCATCTAGCAAAATGAGAACTATATAGCGATAGCTAAGCTACAATATGTGGCAAGGTGGACAAGGTATGGAATTACACTCCTTAGTCATATATTTCACAATGGAATCTTTCTGCCATTTGCCACCCTTCATTTGGGATTTAGTCCACCATCCTCTATGCATCTATACTACATGCAATTAAGACATGCCATTAAGGCTCAGAATACTTCCACCGAATGGATCCTGTCTCCTACCCCCATTTTCAATCTCATTAAAGATGCTGAGAATTCTAAGGGGTTCATATTGCGTTTCTACGCTATGTTCCTACAGTCTTTCCTCCGGTTACATGCGTTGAAGGTGATAGAGAAATGGGAGGGTGATGTAGGTCCACTTACAGGTGACCATTGGGAAGAGGCCTTCCAATCTGTGGAAACTTGCTCTCTAAATGTAACGCAAAGATTAACGCTGTTTTACATCCTTCTACGGCTATATTTCACTCCATACAGGCTGTACACTATGGGTCTCCTGAATGACCCTCTATGCATTTGGTGCAAGCGGGACCATGGAGACCTGATCTATCTCCTGTGGAGATGTCCCAAGTTGCATACTTATTGGACAGGGGTGGTTGATTCCTGAATTTTGTGTTTCAAGCATCCCTCCCCTTGGATCCAAGATGCTGTATACTTAGTATGCTGGATGATCAAGACTTAGAGAAATATACGAAGGAGGCCATAGTAAGGGCCTTGTTCCAAGTGCTCAAACTTATATTGGTCCATTGGAAGTCAGAGGATCTGCCCACTCTGTGGGAATGGATCAAGTATCTAGGCAACAACTTTTTTTTTGTCAAAATAGTTTTTTTTATTGTTTTATGAAATAAAAGTTACAAAACATAGCCTTGGGGCATTCCGTGGCTCATAAAAACCCAGACAACTACATTAACATGCATAGGCCAATGTAGGCAACAACTTAAGATTAGAGAAATGTATTTACCAGCAAAGAGGTTGTCCAAATATGAAAAATTATGGGCTCCATGGTTGGAGGTCCCAGGTCTGGCACCCACGGATCTATTAATGGATAGGTTGTTAGGATGTCACTCTGGGTAGAGACACACTTGTGCCCCCTGCATATGTACTACCTATGCTTAATCATTCTAAGTGATTGTGAATTGTCTTCCCTAATGCAGATGTATACTTCTCATGTGAAACTTGAAGCTGTACTGACTGACTTTATTCTGTAAACGCTCTTTGAAGGGTGAGTTATATTATATTGTTCTGTATGGTAATGTTTCGACTCCTTTTGTTAATAAAGAATATTTTTGGACCAAAAAATTTGCAATGCAAGAGGATCAACAAAATTTGTTTTTGCGTTTATCTGAGGATAACTTTATAATTAAATGTAAGTGAAGTTGCTGAAAATGGTACTTTAGGAAAGAATTTGATGTTTCTAGAATGAGGCCAGTGTCAGACCAAATGACAAATGGTGATGCGATCCTGCCTAAAGGGCACTAATCAGGAAGAGCTGCTGGCCAGCTGACATTGTGCAAGTTGTTCCATATATTATAACATATTTCCTGGCTATTCAAGAATGGAGCCTCCTGCAAGCAACAGCCATCTCTAGTCACGAGATAGCTTAGATTACACTGATCCTCATAAAAATAGGTAAAGGTTATATAAAAGAACAGTTGTCCAGCTGGTGGCTCAGACAGTCTAATGGAGAACACACCAAGTACACATGCAGGTGATACCTGTATAATCAGGTCCTAAGGATCCTGATTGCAAGTACCAGGTCTTCAATCATCCAAGTTATATTTGATGATTCTGCAATGAGGCCAATGTGAGTCCAAATGATAAATACCAAGGCTAAGGTCATTTCTTAACTATACAGACTAATCAAGCAGAACTGCTGGGCAGCTTGCATTGTACAAGATGTTCCATGCATTATAACAGATTTCCTGGCTTCTCAAGAATGGTGCCTCCTACAAGCAACAGCCATCTCCAAAGACACAAGATAGCAGGGGCGGACTGACCATTTGGAAACTCGGGCAGTGCCCGAGGGCCCGGGGTCAGTAAAGGGCCCCATGAGATGCCCCTGGAACCTTTTTCATAGGCTTTTTTGACTTTGGGCAAGGACACAGGGGCCTCATGATCCCCTATTGCCCAGGTGCCCCATGAGTTGTCAGTCCGCCACTGCAAGGTAGATTAGATTTTAGTGACCCCCATAGAAATAAGCAGAGGTTTTATAAAAATACATTTGTCCAGCTGGTGAATCAGATAATATACTGGAGAACAGACCAAGTTCAAGTGCAAGTGATTCCTCAGGTCCCAAGGCTCCTGATTGCAGTACTGACTGTTCATGACTATACCACCCCCACTTAAAGCATATACCAATAAGAAAGAAGACATGACACTGCTTGGCTCAATCACATGACATAATCATGACAGGATCACATGACTCCACTGGTATAAAAGGTTGATTGTTCTCTAATTTGTACACCCGATGAAGGCTATGGCCTAAAACATGATGTGTATGACATCTAGAATACAAGATCAAGTTTAAACATGAAAGTGGTCCTACTTCCTTGTGCGTTCATATTGGGATCACTAATTAGAACAACTACATTAAAATAATTAGAATAACTGACAAATAAATGACAAAAGCAAAAAGTAAACTCCAGGGAAAACAAAAATCCTGACTAAGATGCCATATGACATTGAGACAGATTCCCAGGTCTTGTATACTACTGAATAAACAGTTCCATGAATATCAAGTGGGAGAGCAGCCCAGACACTGTGTCAGTTAATATGCAATCTACATAATTAATCACTGTTCCTGCGAGAGGAAACCCTGTGCTGTTTTACAATGAATGAGACAATAAGCAATTGCAGACACAAGTAGAATAAAATTTAACAAGAATTGCCCAGCAGTTTGTCGCAGAAGAGGAGATTTTAATAAAAATATATCAATGTAAAACAGAGGCATTGTATCACAATAATGTGCGTGTAACTATGAAAAAAACAGTACATCCCTATGTGGAGGGCTTTTTTTCCAAAGAGAATAGGTGCAGGATCTCAACCACGCTCTCCACCTTTCCCTGGGTTTGGGAAAGGGGGGGAAGGTTTGAGCACGGCGCAGTAAATCAGTGTAAGAGGTCTTAAAGGGGCATTAAATACCAAGAGGGTGTTCAAAGTTCAGGAGGGTGCTACGTACAGATTGCAGAGTTCAGGAGGGTGCTACGTACAGATTGCAGAGTTCAGGATGGTGCTACGTACCCAGCGCAGAGTTCAGGAGGGTGCTATGTACAGAGTGCATAGTTCAGGAGGGTGCTACATACACAGTGCAGAATTCAGGAGGGTGCTACATACACAGTGCAGAGTTCAGGAGGGTGCAACATACACAGTGCAGAGTTCAGGGGGTTGCTACATACAGAGTGCAGAGTTTGGGAGGGTGCTATGTACAGAATGTAGGGTTAAGAAGGATGCTACGTACAGAATGCAGATTTCAGGAGGATGCTACATTTAGAGCACAGAGTTCAGGAGGGTGCTGCATACAGAGTGCAGGGTTCAGGAGGCTGCTACATACAGAGTGCAGGGTTCAGAAGGATGCTACAGAGTGCAGAGTTCAGGAGGGTGCTATGTATAGAGTGCAGGGTTTAGGAGGGTGCTACATACAGAGTTCAGGAGGATGCAACATACAGAGTGCAGAGTTTGAGAGGGTACTATGTACAGAGTTCAGAGTTCAGGAGGGTGCTACATACAGAGTGAATAGTTCAGGAGGGTGCTATGTACAGAGTGCACAGTTCAAGAGGTTGCTACGGACAGAATGCAGAGCTCAGCAGGGTTCTGTTTACAGAGTGCAGTGTTCAGGAGGGTGCTACGTACAGGGTGCAGCGTTTCACCCCCAAATCCCCGTCCTTGACAGGATTGTCTTCCACTTTCTAGCACAAGTCCCCCCATCACCCCTCCCGGTATAAATCCTCTTCCCCTCCAGGCACAGCCCCCCCATCTCCCTTCCTGTACAAATGCCACCATAAATGCTTATATTTTTTCCCTCTCAAATCTCCCATCCCAACACAGACCTCAGATGCAGTGCGACTCAATGAAGGGTAGGACACGTTCTTTCTCTCAGGCTCCTCCTCATGATCTGTCATAAGACACGCCAGAGCCAAGTAGGGACCTAGCGGAAGCTTCCTTGGCTCTGTTACACTAGTATGGCAGGCAGATGAGATGCTGCGGGTGCCAACAATTGCAACAGGGCAATGCCTGGATGCCAAGCATTAATGATGCTATTGCCACCCCCTTTGTACAGTACACCAAACTACTGGGAGGGTTCGGTACAGTGGCTCGGAAAGGAGCCGGGCTTCTGTGTTTACAAGTGGCAGCAGTGTGCGGAAAGCACAAGGCCAGTGCTGGAGGTGGTGGAACTTCATTCTGCCATGTTCCAGCTGAAAAAAATCCCTGATTTTTTTTCAATTCTTTTAATAGTTTTTTAAACCAATTTTTTAAATCTTTTTTTGCAATTTCTTTTTTTCCCATATAGTGATCAGAGCAGTGCAGTGTTACCATAGTGACACTGTACTACTCTGGAGAGGTGATCAGGATTATTTTTTTTACACTATGATTGCTTGTAACAGTGATGATCCCTGTTATAAGCATTCATTTTTATGAATGGCAGCCATTCATAGCCAGTATGTACTATTGCGAGAGCTGCGATTGGCCACAACTATTACATGGTACAGATGGGCTGTGATTATCCCTGTCTGTATCATGGATCGGAACACCCAGACTGCAATGAGCAGAGTGCGCGATCATTTGTAGTAACCAATCAGAAACTATTTCGACAAACAGTGAGCGGCATAGTGGCCAGACTGACATCTCCTACACAACTTCCTGACAGGCTTTATGGAATGGTTCCTTCACTAGAATGACCAGTGAGATGCTGCTCCCTTGCTGCTCCATCACCAGAGAGCGAGATTCATTATCATTTGAGGCCAATGAGGAAGCAATTCCACAGAAGTAGGAAGGGTGTTACTAGTGGCAAAGTCACACATCCAACAATCTAACTGCTCAGGGTTTCTCGTTTTTTCACCCAGGCATATCTGTTATTCACCACACCAGCAGCAGCAAAGAGAACCTGCCAATACCAAAATATGGAGGTAACCAATTAAGTCAGTTTCTGCTAACTTGTCCTACATGGAGATAAGTTAGCTGGAGCAGACTATGATATTTTATCACAGCTGCACTAATTTATCATTCAATAATTGTTGCCTGGAATTACTCTTCACTGAGATGCTGCTGACATCTGATTGGCTGCCGAGCATTCTTACATTTTAAACTGTGATGGTAAACATTACTGAAAAAAAAAGTAGTAATCATAGCAACCAGCTATAAGGCCTAAATCCTTGGAGGTGCAAAGTATCTAAAAGCAACAAATCAGGAAGGTTTCTTGGATTTCCATCAACTAAAATCCAACTGGTTACTTATTAATGCTCTGTCTTGTAATATGAGCAGCAGACAGTGGACACTTACAATGGAAATATGCAATTTGTTAGAGGAGTTTCTATTGCAAAGAAGAGCCTAGTTGTAGCTCCAGTTATTACCAGGGACAGCAGATTCAAATACAGATTCCACCTACTGGTAACATCTGGTAGTGTAGAGTGACCATATACATTCAACAGTTCTCTATGGCAGTGGTTTAGATGGCTTCACTTCCATCATCCAAGCAATGTTAAAGTGTTACTAAACCCTGGACCCTGCATTCACTATATCTGGTCTCCCACAGTACAAAGAACATGGAAATGCAACTGCTAAATACATTTTGTGCTCAGCAGTTAGAGCAGTCTTGTGGCTTCTATCTGTGTCCAGCAAAGCACTGTTTAAAGCTTGTAGGAGGCGTTTTCATTCTCCTGTAGGAGGATGCAGGCCCCCTGACCTCTTTCTGGACAGCGCTGATTGGCCCTGTGCTGATCACATGCACTTTCCCAAGAAAAAAAAAAACTCTCTGGCAATACACACAAAAACTGAGCATGTGCAGCTTGCCCCCAGACCTCTGCTCTATCAGGCGATATTTAGAAGACACTGAGAGGATCAGAGAAGACAGGATCAAACATCCTTTTTACACAATGTGGAGGATTAACCCCTTAGGTTCCACAGTAGGTATAACAAGCATGCTTTACTGCATATACAGACTGATTTTACTGTTGTGGGTTTAGTAACACTTTTATGATAGTGGAAGGGTCACAGGGCGAAGGGGCTGCAGAAAAATACAATGAATATGCCCCTAAGCCAGCCAATGGACAACATTTCCATCTCTTAAGGCTCCTTTCACACAGGCCAAATCCATTTTGCTCAGAAGGGGATCTGTCCACTACTGAGTTTATGAAGCATCTTTTGAATTTTATTGTATATATATCTACATACATGGCAATTTTAATGTACTGTGATTAATATTAGGACATCTGGATGGTTGTTTGCAGTACATTTATATCTATTTTTTTATTCACTGTGAGCTTAAATTTTATATTAATATTCTCATCAATATATAGGGATATTTTCAGCATTTTACACCAGCGCACTGCACACATGTATTTGATTGTCTAACTGATTGTTGTGTGCTGGAGAGACACAATTGGGTGCTAGCTGGCTCTTAAGGGAAAATAGCCTTTAATGCTGCGTGGAGATATATATTTTATATTTAAAACCTGGAATAGCCCTGCCAGAAAAATACAGGCTAATCTTATTGTGGTGGGGTTGTATATTCCAAACCTGGTTGATTCACGTGAAAATGGAGAATCAACGTATTAGTCGCCGCTACTACAATGACCCTCGCTGTCTTACGGGTCCTGCACTCACTCAGCACAGATGCCATTCAGAAAATGCTTTGCATGTTCTCCATTCATACAAAGTTCTTTAATTGGATGAGATGAAGAGGAGGGGTGGATATTTCACAATCTCCATCTCATCCAATCATGGAGAAAAATGCAAGGCACTCCCTGAATGATGCCCACGCAGAGCAGGCAACCCCACGTGGTTACTATGCCACTCTGCATAGGATCTGGAATATAGAGAATATCACTGAAGTAACAGAGCCTGCCACAGAGATTCTCTACTTCCACAGGGAGCGGCCAGGTATAGAATATAAACATTGGTCCAGCTGTAACTATGGAAAAAAAAAAAAACATACCTGGAATTTAGCTTTTAAAAAAAATCATATATTTGTAGCACCCTCCTAGTTAGCTAGGGGGAGCTAGACTCCAATTGTTAGCTAGGGCTGAGTAGCAGCCTGGGTGTGATAGCTAGCAGGGGTCAAAATTGGTGAGAGCTGAGAGGCTCTGCAGACCAGCCCTCTGAAATTTCCCTCTGCTCTAGAACTTTGGAGAAATGTCTAGAAGCAGTGGGTGGATCTGAGGAGTGGCTGGTTTGTACTCTTAGAAGATCCTGACCAATCCCCAACAGGAGACTTGGCAAGGGGCCAGGGCAACCTTTAAGAATAACAGCCTGCTCAGCTGCAGGAGAGTTCGGGAGGAAGACACAGAGGATGTGAAGCTGATGACAGGAGCCTGGAAAGGGACCAAGATGGAGAGGGGCTCACCTGCAGGCAAAGGTCCTCAGGAAGGCTGGAAGCTTGGGACTTCACTGGCCCCCTGAGAGAGGACGTCCTGTGTAGCAAGGAAGGAGCAGCCCAGCTAGAAGACCTGGTAGCAGCCACTGACCCACTAGCAACACAGGAGAGGGACCACATGTATAGACCTACACCCCCTGGGCCACATAAGGGAAGGAAACTGAATTAGCTGCTACCTGGGGCTATTTCATTATTTAAAGGGACAGGCACTGGACCTCTGCCCAGGGATTCACCCAGGGCTGCTGGATTAAGGAAAATATGGGATCTGGAGTGGTACACCAGGAGAGGCTGATTAGCTTTCCAGAAGAGGATTGTTTGCTGTAAAGACTTGTAAATAGCTTTAAGAAGTTTGTTCCAGTTCCATTTAGCATCCCATACACCCCTTACCCAATCCAAGTTTATTATCTCCTAATAAAACACCAAAACAAGCTCAAGGACTGGTCACTGTCTCCTAGGATGCAAGTCTGAATGAAAATGCATGTTGCCTAGCTGTGCAGGACTATAGGGGAACCCAAATCTTCAGCAACTCTTAAAGGGGTAGTGCTACGTATTTTTAACATCTCCCTGTCAGGGCTCCGGGTATGACCAGAGATGTGTGGACCGACACAGGGAAACACCAACTTCAGGTATAGCGTGTAAACCAATATAATAATATTAAGGCAACACAGACATAAATGCAGTGCAACAAACCAAACCCAAAACTAACACAAATACATACAACAAGGTGCAACAAACCCAAACCTTAACTGATATATATATATATATAAATATGGAGCATAACGTAGTCAGGCGGGCCGTGACGGTAGCAAACGGGCAGACAAGGTACAAGGAGTAGGCAGAAGATTGGTCAGGAGTAGCCAAGGTCGGTGCAGGCAGAGTTCAAGGAGAGTCAGGATCAAGCAGAGTCAGGATCAGGCAGGAAGCAGACAGGATGCAGGTACAGGGGCTCATGGGAACAATACACCAAGGCCCTGACTACAGGCCTGGCCATTCCTTAAATACACCTCCTGCAATCAGCCTCAGGTAATGGCTTGATTGCAGGAGTGAGCTTCTGGCTGCCGAGAGCACCCGCTGGCCAGCCCTGGTACTTCAGCCCACAAGGCAGGTGAGTCCCACCACCATTGGCGAGTCCATTCCTGACAGTACCCCCCCTCAATGAGCAGCCTCAGGATGCTCCAAACAGTCCATAATGGCACATCGGCTGGGCAGCAGGCAGAGGCACATCGGGCTGGGCAGTAGGCAGAGGCACATCAGGCGAAGCAGCGGGCACCGGGCCATCTGGCGGAGCAGCGGGCACCGGGTCATCTGGCACGACAGCGGGCACCGGGTCATCTGGCATGACAGCAGGCACCAGGTCATCAGGCACAACAGCGGGCACAAGGTCATCAGGCAGGACAGACAAGACAGTGGGCACCGGGGCGTCAGGCTGGACCGCGGGCACTGGGGCGTCAGGCTGGATCGGGTCATCCGGCTGGATCGGGTCATCAGGCTGGGTAGGATCATCAGGCTGGGTAGTGTACACTGGGTCATCAGGCATCCGGGCATCAGGCTGAACAGCAGGCACCGGGGCCCCAGGCTGGATAACAGAAGGCGGGTTCTCAGTCCGCCGGCTGACCGGTTTGGATACTGGCAGGATGGTACTGTTTGGAAAGAATTTTCGCTTCTTCTTGGTTTTAGTTACTGGAGCACTGTAAGTAAACACAGGTCTGTAAATGGAGGGAGCAGCTTCTACAGATGACTTCTTTACAGGGTAAAAGGCAGGATAGGTGCAGCGAGTGGGAACAGGGGACAGACATGTGGTAGATAGCAGGGTATACTGGGCTGTCACTGGGGGTGCTGTGGGAAATGGAGGAAAAGAGCTTTGAGCAGAGGAATGATTAGAAGCAGGACTGGGTTGTTGCAAGCTGACTGAGGCTGGGTGTAACAAATCTGACCATGACTGTAGTACTGGTTGAACAAAGCTCAGCTTACACAAAGCCTGTCTGACCAAAGACTGCACTGCGTTTATACAATCCACTAGCACCTGTTGTGAACATGCTGAATAATGCTCCAAGAAGTAATCCGCATCATCCTCCAATAACCATACCAGTGACTCTACTTGGTCTGCACTAAATGGCGGTAAAAAGTCATCCCTGCTTCCAGGGGTACTAGATGAAGCCAACTCCGCACAAGCCTGAATCAATGGTTGCATCTCAGAGACCTCCGTGCCCTGATCTACTAGGAAATGAGCAATCTGTATGCATTCTAGCAGCTGATTCCTGGCATACTCCTTCAGAGTCTGACAGGCATAAACTCTGTCATCTAAGACTAGCAGATACAAGTACACAACCTCCTCAGGATGCATCCTTCCCAACAACAAGCCAAGATGGCTTCCCTGTGAAGCCAATTCTGGTCAGGACTGGCCTTGGTGTAATGTCAGGGCTCTGGGTATGACCAGAGGTGTGTGGACCGACACAGGGAAACACAGACTTCAGGTATAGCGTGTAAACCAATATAATTTATTAAGGCAACACAGACATAAATGCAGTGCAACAAACCAAACCCAAAACTAACACAAATACGTACAACAAGGTGCAACAAACCCAAACCTTAACTGATATATATAAATATGGAGCACAACGTAGTCAGGCGGGCCGTGTCGGTAGCAAAGGGGCAGACAAGGTACAAGGAGTAGGCAGAAGATTGGTCAGGAGTAGCCGAGGTCGGTGCAGGCAGAGTTCAAGCAGAGTCAGGATCAAGCAGAGTCAGGATCAGGATCAGGCAGGAAGCAGACAGGATGCATCTCCAGGGCATCCTGCCAGCTGCACCATCTACTCAGACAACTAGGAAGTTGCTCAGGCAAAGTGTCCTAGACTGAGCATGTCAATATGTAGGCAGGCAAGGAAGTGATGGAAAGGAAAGAAATAAAACCAAGAGAACAGCAGACAACGCCCATAGGTGAGCACAGACAAACACACATGTGAAAGAGTTCAGGAACAGCACTGCAGCAAGGAGGTAAGAATACACAAACAAGAAACTGCAGGCTAACTTGTGACACAGGCTTAGGTCCCAGTGCCCTAACTGCCTGGCTTACACCCCTGTTCTTTCAAAGGGTAAGAACCATACCGCTCAATGTTTTGGTTATGTATTTTTCTTTAGGAAACCCCTTATTAAATGCTATTTATTTTCCCAACAGCCTCAATTTTGCGTCACCTATGTCAGAGGAGTGGCAGCTATTCAACCTCTTACGCTCTGACAACATTGGAAAGAGTTACCATGAATTCTTATACTATAGGATTGATCAGTACCTGGTAATTTTCTGTTTGAATACATTTTTTAAAAAGAAATAATAAGTGTTGCAATTTCGTACTTTTTTTTACTGATAACACATTTAAGTGATGGCATAGAAATTACAGTGTCCACCATACAATTTAAGAACATTCTCAAACAAGTAGAAGTAATTATTTAGGCATTTTGCGCACATACTGTATACATTTTATACAAGGTTCCAGGGACCGGCCAAGATTCAATCCATCTATGGGCAGGCTGGTTGTACTGAAGTTGATCCATCAATTGACTCCAGTACAACCAGTTAGGTTTTTTTTATTTTGGTAGGGCTATAGCCAGTGTTGGGACCCAGTCGTATGACCTAACCAGAGCTGCCTCAGAATAGGTTAATATAGACATCTTTCCTTGATAGAGTAGCTAGAATAGGCTTAGAATGGAGGTGGAAGTAGGTTTAGGCTTTGTTAGTACTGGACTGGAAATCCACTTTAAATGTTGCTGCCATTTTTTGTGAATGAGGTACCACATCATTTTTTCTTAACTTGTGTTATTGTCAGAAGAGATGTACAGTCTGTATGTACTGTATGTTAGCAACCTGAAAAGTGTGACAAAGTGATAATGTCTCTTTTAAAATATGTCTATACTTCGGGGCCTTCTTTGATGATGTAGTGACCTTTTTTTGGGTTTGTTTCTACCATATTTTATATTACATTAAAAATCCTAAATAAAGAAATTTAATAAAAAAAGTTTAAACAAAACACAGAAGTATAACTTCTGCTCAGTTCTGATCCTCATAACCATATAGGTATTGGTGTGAGGGGGAACTCTGCAGTGCAGTTCCCTGGTTTGAATACCTGTGACAGCAAATAAAGGGGAGCAATTATGGGTAGCAGAATGTATTTTATATTATAGAGAACATAAATGTTGGACATTCTGTGCTGCCTGTTTCCCAAGTTCACAATCATTATTGAAATTAAAAATCATGAGAAAACCTATGTTTAAAAAAAAGTGTCACACTATACTGTATATTTTCAGCACAACCTATTCAGAAAATATTGACATATCAATGTTTTGTATGAATAGATTGAACAACAAGATCTACAGCTTCCCTGATTCCCCATTCAAAAATGAACTACAGAAAAAAAATCATAAATATATACAGTATATATAAAATATTAATGTATTTATTGTATTGTTGTTATTGAAGGAATAGATTAGGCAACAAGATCTAGACCCACAGTGGGCAATACCCTTCTCCATGCCACCAGCCATCATCCCTGGCCACTTATTAAAGGGATTCCTTATGGGCAGTTCCTCAGAAGTTGGAAAAACTGTTCAAATATAGAGGACTACCATGATAAAAGCCAGGAATTAAAGGAAAGGTTCAAAGTGAGAGGATATCCCAGGTCAGTATTAGAAGCAGGTAGAGTAAGTGCATTAAAACAAGACCGGATACAGCTACTAAAAAATACCAAAGATAAGAAGAAACAAAAACATGATAAAGCTGAGTTGGTTACTAGAAATGGAACTCATTGGAGTCAATTAAAATCTGTGTTAAATAAACAATGGCACATTCTTATGTTAGACAAGAGAATACAGACTATAATAGGGAACAGGCCTTGGATTATAGCCAAAAAGGCCCAAACTATAGGGGATACGTTGGTGTGTAGTGAATATAGAAGAAGTAGAAGTGAACCAATGTATATAAAACCACCTATAAAGGGCATGTTTCCATGTGGACATTGTTCCATCTATAGACATGTCGATAAAATTAGAGAATTTCAGGATTCCACAGGTATGAGAACATATTCTATCAACTCATTGTAAGGGACCGCCCGGCGGTACTACTAGCACTCCACTGAATAGGCGTCCCCAGCGCACGGAGTCTAAGTCCCAGGGTGCTTGTTCACCAGGGCCCCTGATGGTGGGGATGGACTTGGAGCTCCCTGAGACCAGGTCGTGACTACCGGGTGCGTCCGTCAGTGGTAGTAGTATGCGCAAGGGGCTCCCACGGGGAAGAGTCTGATGTGAGGAGGTCAGAAGACCCCACTGCACGGGATGGATGGATGGATGAGCAGGGTCAGACGGGCCGGGTTGGTAACAGAGAGGGCGGCAAGGTACAAGGCAGCGGGCGTAGAATGGTCGGGGTCACAGGCCAGGTTCAGCAGGTAGCAAGCAGCGTAGTACAGAGGGTCAGACAGAAGGATGGTCAGGGTCACAAGCCAGGATCAGAGCAGGAGAAGTCAGCAAAGGACCAGAAACAGGATGCAGGACAGATACAGGGCCCAGGACAAACACAACACCAAGGCAGAGTCTGCAAGTCTGGCCATCCCTTAAATACCCCAGTATCATCAGTTCCAGGTGTTAGCTGGCTGAAAGGTTGAGTCTCTGATTGCTGGGAGCACCCGCTGGCCAGCCCTGGTACTGCAGATCAAAAGGCAGGTGAGTCCCACCATTGCTGGCCAGTCCATTCCTAACAGTACCCCCCCCTCAAGGAGCGGCCTCAGGACGCTCCAAACAGTCCTAGCTGGGCAAAATGTTCCACCGCCCGGGTCTGGTAACTGGCGGGATATCAAAGACTGGCACACCGGGCAGGACTCCGGGCAGCGGCACACCGGGCTGGACTCCGGGCAGAGGCACACCGGGCTGGACTCCGGGCAGAGGCACACCGGGCTGGACTCCGGGCAGAGGCACACCGGGCTGGACTCCGGGCAGAGGCACACCGAGCAGAGGCACACCGGGCAGAGGCACATCGGGCAGAGGCACACCGGGCAGAGGCACACCGGGCAGAGGCACACCGGGCAGAGGCACATCGAGCAGAGGCACACCAGGCAGAGGCACATCGGGCAGAGGCACATCAGGCAGAGGCACATCGGGCAGGACTCCGGGCAGAGGCACATCGGGCAGGACTCCGGGCAGAGGCACATCGGGCAGGACTCCGGGCAGAGGCACATCGGGCAGGACTCCGGGCAGAGGCACATCGGGCAGGACTCCGGGCAGAGGCACATCGGGCAGGACTCCGGGCAGAGGCACATCGGGCAGGACTCCGGGCAGAGGCACATCGGTTTACCAGGCGAAGCAGCAGGCAGCGGGCCACCGGGCGGAGCAGCAGGCACCGGGCCCCCGGGCGGAGCAGCAGGCACCGGGCCCCCGGGCGGAGCAGCAGGCACCGGGCCCCCGGGCGGAGCAGCAGGCACCGGGCCCCCGGGCGGGGCGACATGCATCGGGCCCCCGGGCGGAGCAGCAGGCACCGGGCCCCCGGGCGGAGCAGCAGGCACCGGGCCCCCGGGCGGAGCAGCAGGCACCGGGCCCCCGGGCGGAGCAGCAGGCACCGGGCCCCCGGGCGGAGCAGCAGGCACCGGGCCCCCGGGCGGAGCAGCAGGCACCGGGCCCCCGGGCGGAGCAGCAGGCACCGGGCCCCCGGGCGGGGCGACATGCATCGGGCCCCCGGGCGGGGCAGCAGGCACCGGGCCCCCGGGCGGGGCGACATGCATCGGGCCCCCGGGCGGGGCAGCAGGCACCGGGCCCCCGGGCGGAGCAGCAGGCACCGGGCCCCCGGGCGGAGCAGCAGGCACCGGGCCCCCGGGCGGAGCAGCAGGCACCGGGCCCCCGGGCGGAGCAGCAGGCACCGGGCCCCCGGGCGGAGCAGCAGGCACCGGGCCCCCGGGCGGGGCGACAGGCACCGGGCCCCCAGGCGGGGCGACAGGCATCGTGCCCCCAGGCGGGGCGACAGGCATCGTGCCCCCAGGCGGGGCGACAGGCATCGGGGCGACAGGCATCGTGCCCCCAGGCGGGGCGACAGGCATCGTGCCCCCAGGCGGGGCGACAGGGATCGTGCCCCCAGGCGGGGCGGCGGGCATCGTGCCCCCAGGCGGGGCGGCGGGCGCCGGACCCCCAGGCGGAGCGACAGGTCTCGGGCCCTCAGGCGGAGCGGCGGGCGCCGGACCCCCAGATGGAGCGACAGGTCTCGGGCCCTCAGGCGGAGCGGCGGGCGCCGGACCCCCAGGCGGAGCGACAGGTCTCGGGCCCTCAGGCGCAGCGGCGGGCGCCGGACCCCCAGGAGGAGCGACAGATCTCGGGCCCTCAGGCGGAGCGGCGGGCGCCGGACCCCCAGATGGAGCGACAGGTCTCGGGCCCTCAGGCGGAGCGGCGGGCGCCGGACCCCCAGGCGGAGCGACAGGTCTCGGGCCCTCAGGCGGAGCGGCGGGCGCCGGACCCCCAGGCGGAGCGACAGGTCTCGGGCCCTCAGGCGGAGCGGCGGGCGCCGGACCCCCAGATGGAGCGACAGGTCTCGGGCCCTCAGGCGGAGCGGCGGGCGCCGGACCCCCAGGCGGAGCGACAGGTCTCGGGCCCTCAGGCGGAGCGGCGGGCGCCGGACCCCCAGATGGAGCGACAGGTCTCGGGCCCTCAGGCGGAGCGGCGGGCGCCGGACCCCCAGGTGGAGCGACAGGTCTCGGGCCCTCAGATGGAGCGACAGGTCTCGGGCCCTCAGGCGGAGCGGCGGGCGCCGGAGCCCCAGGCGGAGCGACAGGTCTCGGACCCTCAGGCGGAGCGGCGGGCGCCGGACCCCCAGATGGAGCGACAGGTCTCGGGCCCTCAGGCGGAGCGGCGGGCGCCGGACCCCCAGGTGGAGCGACAGGTCTCGGACCCTCAGGCGGAGTGGCGGGTGCCGGACCCCCAGGCGGAACGACAGGTCTCAGGCCCCCAGGCGGGGCGGCGGGCACCGAGTCACCAGGCACAACCGTGGGCTCCGAGTCAACTGGGATGACCGCTGGCACTGGGTCAGACATTGGATCGTCTGGCTGGACAGCGGTCATCGGGTCACCAGGCATCAGGTCATTTGGCTCGACAGCGGGCACCGCGTCATCTGGCAAGGCAGTGGGCTCCGAGTCAACTGGTATGACCGCGGGCACTGGGTCAGACATTGGATCGTCTGGCTGGACAGCGGGCACTGGGTCACCAGGCATCAGGTCATTTGGCTTGACAGCGGGCACCGCGTCATCTGGCAAGGCAGTGGGCTCCGAGTCAACAGGCACGACAGTGAGCACCGGGTCATCAGGTACCGGATTGTCTGGCTCGACAGCGGGCACCGCGTTATCTGGCAAGGCAGTGGGCTCCGAGTCAACTGGTATGACCGCGGGCACTGGGTCAGACATTGGATCGTCTGGCTGGACAGCGGGCACTGGGTCACCAGGCATCAGGTCATTTGGCTTGACAGCGGGCACCGCGTCATCTGGCAAGGCAGTGGGCTCCGAGTCAACAGGCACGACAGTGAGCACCGGGTCATCAGGTACCGGATTGTCTGGCTCGACAGCGGGCATCGGGTCACCAGGTATGACAGCGGGCACTGGGTCACCAGGCATCAGGTCATTTGGCTCGACAGCGGGCACCGGATCAGGTACCGGATCATCTGGATCAACAGCGGGCATCGAGTCAACTGGCCTAATAGGATCGTCAGGCTGGATCAGTTCATCATGCTGGGTAGAGGCATCAGGCCAAGTAGAGGCTTCAGGCCGAGTAGAGGCTTCAGGCCGAGTAGAGGCTTCAGGCCGAGTAGAGGCATCAGGCCGAGTAGAGGCATCAGGCCGAGTAGAGGCATCAGGCCGAGTAGAGGCATCAGGCCGAGTAGAGGCATCAGGCCGAGTAGAGGCATCAGGCCGAGTAGAGGCATCAGGCTGAAGAGAGGCATCAGGCTGCGTACAGGCATCAGGCTGAAGAGAGGCATCAGGCTGCGTACCGGCATCAGGCTGAAGAGAGGCTTCAGGCTGAACCACGGAAGGCAGGCTCACCGGTTTGGATACTGGCAGGATGGTATTGGTTGGAAAGAATTTTCGCTTTTTTCTGGTTTTAACTACTGGAGCACTGCAAGTAAACGCAGGTCTGCAAACGAATGGAGCAGCTGGAGACAGAGAAGAACTGGGGGATGGAACAGGAGAGGGAGCGGTTGCTACAGAGGGCTTTTTTACAGGGTTAAAGGCAGGATAGGTGCAGCGAGTGGGAACAGGGTACTGACATGCGGTAGATAGCAGGGCAGGAGGAGCTGTTGGGAATGCAGGAATAGAGTTTTGAGGAAATAGATTAGAAGCAGGACTGGGTCTTTGTAAGCTGACTGAGGCTGGGTGCAACAAATCTGTCCATGTCTGCAGTATGGGTTGAACAAAGCTGAGCTTACACAAAGCCTGTCTGGTCAATGACTGCACTGCGTTTATACAGTCTCTTAGTACCTGTGGTGAACATGTGGAATAACGCTCCAGAAAGTAACCCACATCATCCTCTAATAACCACACCAGGGACTCTACCTGGTCTGCACTAAATGGTGGCAAAAATTCATCCCTGCATTCGGGGGAACCAGATGAAACCAATTCAGCACAAACTTCAATCAAAGGCTGCACCTCAGAGAACTCTATGCCCTGATCTACTAGAACATGAGCGAGCCGTATACATTCTAGCAGTTCATCCCGGGTATACTCCTTCAGAGTCTGATAAGCATACTCCCTGTCATCAAACACTAGCAGATATAAATATTCAACCTCATCCAGATCCATCCTTCTCATCAACAAGCCAAGATGGCTTCCCTGTGCAGCCACTTCTGGTCAGGATTGGCCTTCTGGTACTGTAAGGGACCGCCCGGCGGTACTACTAGCACTCCACTGAATAGGCGTCCCCAGCGCACGGAGTCTAAGTCCCAGGGTGCTTGTTCACCAGGGCCCCTGATGGTGGGGATGGACTTGGAGCTCCCTGAGACCAGGTCGTGACTACCGGGTGCGTCCGTCAGTGGTAGTAGTATGCGCAAGGGGCTCCCACGGGGAAGAGTCTGATGTGAGGAGGTCAGAAGACCCCACTGCACGGGATGGATGGATGGATGAGCAGGGTCAGACGGGCCGGGTTGGTAACAGAGAGGGCGGCAAGGTACAAGGCAGCGGGCGTAGAATGGTCGGGGTCACAGGCCAGGTTCAGCAGGTAGCAAGCAGCGTAGTACAGAGGGTCAGACAGAAGGATGGTCAGGGTCACAAGCCAGGATCAGAGCAGGAGAAGTCAGCAAAGGACCAGAAACAGGATGCAGGACAGATACAGGGCCCAGGACAAACACAACACCAAGGCAGAGTCTGCAAGTCTGGCCATCCCTTAAATACCCCAGTATCATCAGTTCCAGGTGTTAGCTGGCTGAAAGGTTGAGTCTCTGATTGCTGGGAGCACCCGCTGGCCAGCCCTGGTACTGCAGATCAAAAGGCAGGTGAGTCCCACCATTGCTGGCCAGTCCATTCCTAACACTCATTCATTAACTGTTCATCGTCATGGGTAATATATAGAATTGTATGTCCATGTCATAAGATTTATATTGGTAAGACAAAAAGAGAACTTAGATGTAGAAAAGGGGAACATCTAGCTAGTATTACTTGCAAATATGATGAGTCTCCATTAGCCATTCATTTTAAACAATATCACAACTCATCCCTAAAAGCTAGCTTTGGCGGTTAGCAGGTCGTTGGAGAGTTTGAGTAAATACTATGAGTCCTCTTGGACTCATGTTAATAGGTTGTTGGTGGACATGTGGAGTCTGTGATGAGGAGCAGAGATACAACTAGTACCTGCAGGGTTCCTATGCAGGGGAATCAGGCATTTTGTTTGTAATTGTCATATATTTGAGATTGAAAAATTATTTTTCATCTGTGATTCCACATGGAATCTAGAGTAGTCTAGTACACAGTAATGAGGTATTGTGTAGTTGTATAGATGAATAAAGGTTTAGTGGAGTCTTGAAAAAATAGTATGAATACTGTAGATTCATGAGCGTATCATCCCAAAAAGAACAGCAATCATACATCCAGTAGATGTATGGGACTTTAAAATATGCAGCTCCTGAAGTCTATGAAGCAACATAGAATATATATATATATATATATATATATATATATACAATATTACAAATCCTAATAAGAGCCACCATACATGAGCAATACAAGCAAGTAATTGTATATACGAGAAAATTCCAAATCACCCCCCATGATAATAGCCATAAATAATCTATGTGTTTGGCAGGTGAGCTACTTCTTCAGGACTTGGGATTTATTCTCATGTAGATTCCTACAGCAATGTCAATCCATCTATAAATATAAAAGTATACATAGAAATAAACAGAAATACATGATGTTTCAATCTCCCATATATTAGATTATAGATACAGAATGTATCTCATAATAACTGTCCTGTATGTCATGGTGAGGGGAGAGAAAAAAAACACAACCACAACAAATAAAACCCCTAATCCATCACCTGACAACATATATACATATCCCTTCCAATCTACAGACCACATATTCTCTTACCTAAAACACATGCCCACCACACGGCTAACAAGCAGGTGACTATAATCCCCCTGGCCTGTGGGGAGGCTTAAAGAGCAGTAAAAAAATGTATAAACCTATTTAATAAAAAAAAGGAAAATAATCCCACATTGTATCTCTTAATATAATATAATAGAGATTTTAAGTATACAAAGGGGATAATAGACTACACTTACTAATAGGAGTGTACCGACAGTGACCAGCAGATGTCACTATGGATGCCCTATACTCAGGACTATTTTTTCTCATAAAATAGGTGCGGGTACTCCCCCCTTCCTAGTCACTCCTTGTCACAGCACCCTACCCACCTCCAAGCACTGTCTCCTGGTTTCCACCCCCTAGCCACCTTCCTTTTAAAGAAAAAAGAACCAAGTTTTCTATTGTGATGCTTGCTAAGTAATTTGTATGGAATTTGTTAATGATAAAAAGAAAAGGAGTAAAGTAGATCCCCTGCAGCCAGCAAAATAGACCCCATCAGCAACAATAGATCCCCCAGTGAGTGAGCTGCTGATATGACAAAGTGTTCCACCTTTGACCTGACTTGCATACTTGTATCAGGTCCATGACTCACTAAGTATTAAAGTAGGGGTAATAATGAAAGCCTTGCAAGTTGCACCTTTTAACCCCTAGACGCCAAGAAATATGTGGCCTCTTGGCATGTGGGCCTTGACGCTGAGCGGCCGCATATTTGAGTACAATTTGAAAATACATATGTGCTGAGAACGCACCCTGAGCGCTCCCAGAACATATGTCCGTGACTCACGAAAAGGTACCGATCTCCCCTTGAGATCCGGACCTTTTCCGATCATGTGATCGCAGTGACAGCAAATCACGGTGACACATGACCCTAAAACCCCGCCCTACCTCCCAGTTTCTGAAACCTTTTAAAGGGTCGGGAGGTGCCGGCGCAAAGAGGTAAAAGGATGGCAGCTCCCAGCTTTAAAGCCTATCTCCAAAGAAAGGAAATGCTCGTTTGCATTGGGGATGTCCTCCCATACTGCAAAGGTTAATGCTCATTTAGATCTAGGGGACTCAAAAAGCAGTTTTACTTACTTGATCCTCAGCCCCACAAGCAGCTGGCATTCTTTTCTACTCCCCTATGCTATGGCAGTGGACTGTCCCTTGGCATCCTCACATTCAATGAAGGGCTGTGGGCTCTGTGTTGGACTTGTTGATGTCAGAGGACCTGCAGCTGCTGGGGCATAGAGGAGAAGAGGCTGTGGAGACCAAGCTTACAGCAGTCCCGTAGACCTAAAAGAACTTTTAACCCTTGCAGTGTGGGGGCAGCCCCACTAAAGGGGACAATTTTTCTTTCCCTGAAGTCCAGGTTTAAAGCAGTAGTAAAGTCTCTATCTTTACTTGTACCAACAGGTAAGCTTACAATCAGGCTTACCTGTAGTTAAAATGAATATGTCCTAAACGTACATAGTTTAGGAAGTATTTGCATCGGCAATAGTAGTTTAGTAGTTTAGTACATTATGGCATAAACCTGCATGGGACCCAGCTTTTTTTTGGCTGGTTTACTGCCACTTTAAAGGTGTCCGTATGAAGACCAACTACTGTGGCAGGTTATGTCATTTTTTAACTAAGCTACAGTTTTTCCACCTCTGGGGCAATGACTTCCCTAGCAGGTGAGCAATGCTGTATCTGAAGGATAATTCTAAAGTTCTGTATATGGTCTATATCTTTATTTTCAATACTTAAAGTGCTTTTTTTTCTCTTCTGATTTTCAGCCATCATATATCTCTCTCTATATTTAGATTTGTTGTATTTGGCATTTTTGTATAATTTTGTATGTACTTTAAAACTTTTGTACTTTATTATTATTGTTTTGATGTATCATGATTTTGGTCATGTATATTTATGTGTAATTTACGTGTTTGTGGTTACCTAAATGGTAAATTGTAAAAGTTAGATGGTGATCAAAACTGACTTTGAGGAGGGCACTTGGAATCATGCATGCATGTTTTTATAACACTGTGTCCTTGATATATGTATAGATAGTAGATCTGAATAGCTTTTGTCTTCTGGCTTATTAATTCCTTTCTTTCCTTGTCCAATATTTATGGTGGCTGATTTGTTGTCTAATACTCTACTGTCTTCCTGAATGGACTTTTTTAAGATGGCTGCGACTATGCAACGTCGGGGCGTCATGGCACACGATGCATTCACACCTCGCGTCATGACGTCCACATACGTACGTTGATGACGTTGCCGCGCATGCGCCGTATGGTAGAAACGCCGGCAACTTGGTGGCCTAGTCCGCTATTTAAGACCTGGGAACTCAGACATTATTTCTATGGCTATATTCCAGGAGAGAACTGGGAGGACTGTTATTACTAGACAAAGGATTGGTTTCTTTTTATTGATGTCAGAGCGACCCTTTTCTGCCCTGAACCTTGTTCGATGCGGTATGTACTCAAATTACATCTATAAATGGACCCACACATTATGGCTTTCCTTTTTCCTCTTTTTTTTAGGGGATAGTCAGGATTAAACATATAATGCTTTGAAATATATTTAAATATATGACACAGTATTAAGTTGAGAGTCTTTTTAGGGATATAGTATATACTTTGCCTCCCTTTCTTTGTTGTCCCATTTTCAGGGTTTTAATATATAACTAGTTTGGAGAGTTGGGGTGTAGTTTGTAATGCCCTGGGACACTTTAAACATCTTGATTTTTTTATAATTTTTCAGCTTCTTATTGTGGATTTGTAATTCTGTCCAATTGGCGGACATCTACATTTTTCATTGAGGGATCTCTTCCACTTCTGTCTGGGTCCAATGCTCATGTTTTCCACTGGCCTCCTACAAAGTCATTGATGTTACTAATGGGTAAATGCTAATAGAGCGTTTGTTAGATTCATTATCACTTTTTTCAATATGCTATAAATTTATCTCTATTTCTTTGGCCTATTTTTGTACAGTTTTAGAATATATACTGTGTCTACCTGAAGAAGCGGGCTGCGTCCCCTAAAACACGTCGGAGAAACAAAGTATCAACTTGGAATGATTATGCCAACTATGATATTCATGCTATTATAGGCCATATTCTGCCATGTTATACATTGATTTTGTCTGTTAAGCAATACATGCTTTTTAAGATGAATGTGTTATCTGCTCAACTTTCATTACCACAACTGTGGTTTCAATTTTATCAATAAAGCTGTAGTTGTTATATTCATTGAGTATTTAATGTTGTGGTATGGTGTCTTTAAAACCCCATTAGCTTTTCTAGTTAGTCCTCATACCTTTTGATAACGCTGGTAATGTTAGCTTTTTTAGCGTTTTTGCATTGGCATTTTGCCATGTTTTTCCGCATTTGCGTTTTTATCTTTTTAGCCAAAAATAATCAATTATTTTTGGTGAAAAAAAGTCCAAAAATGTCGGTTTGCGGCATTTTACTGCGTTTTGCCACGTTTTTCAGCATTACAGCATTTTTACAGCTAAAAAACTCCTCTAGAAACCCTGGGTTTTTTTCCAGCCAAAAACGTCCCAGCCAAAAAACGTTGATTACAGTCTATGTGTGCATGGCCACATAGGATAACATGCTAGAGGGTTTACTAGCTATAGAAAAAAATGTCAAAAGCCAAAAACAGCAGCTGTAAAAACATCAGGTGTGCATGAGGACTTAGGGAAATGTATTTTTCAGTGTCTTATTATTAAGAGTCATGGCACTAATAAATCCTACTAGTAAGGGGGGAGAACTTATTGGGGGTCTCCATCTCCCGATTTCCTCTAATTTTACTTTAGATTCACTGGTGTGTGGGCTATAAATATTTACCATCACAATAAAGGCATAGGAATCCTCGCTGATGTGTAATACATATATTGAAAATAAAAATTGACCCAATATTATATCTCCCCAAAAATATCTGATGCAGGCGCTGTTGAGATCGCCCCTTCGTGCTTGGTATTCACAGAAGGAGAGAAGAGAATGACATCCTTGAGCACTTGCTCAGTCTACAAGTTGCTATAGAAACAAACCGTGTCACAGCTGAGCAGAGAACAAACGACTGAATGAGTCTATTTGTGTGTCTGACAAATAATATTTGTATGGATCCAGAGGGATTTTATGCAGCTCTGGGGAACCTGGCTGACTTTTTGCCTTTTCACTGATCCTCCCAGAGAGTTGTGTAACATATCCAGCACAAGAACCAAGTGTGCTTTCTGCATAAGAAAATAGATACGCTTAGATAGTTCATATTTGATTATAAATGTAACCATACAAATCCACTCAAAACAACAAAAACTGACACATTATTAGAAAGTTTTCAATGCTTTTGAACTACATTGTAATTAATTAAACTTTTTAAAATTTTATTTAACCTTCCATGAGATCAAGTGCACGTAGCACTGGGCCCCATTCAGATTTGTCCAGCTGTTCCTAGGCAGGGTGGCCAGGCAATTTAGCCCCACTTCCCGACAATGCAGCTAGAAAGGAGATGGATTTGTTAGTGACAGAGCTGGTTTCTGGTAGCAGGGGATTTGTGTAGGCCAGCACTACTATTCCCAGAAGGCCACACAGCCCCGCAGCACTGAGTGACCCCAACAGTGCTGATTGTTCATTCATAATAGTAACAAAACAGTCAGCTGAGACAGGGGCAGAGCTTAGTACCCTCACAGAACTGCCCGTAAATTGGGCTTCAGAATAGGGTGGAGCTACAGCTAGAATTAACACAAATAAAGAGGAGCTTTTCCTCCGCAGTTGGGTTGGGATTAACAAGTGCTATATGCTTTTGGTCCATTTTTTTAAATGTTTAAAAAAAAAATTTGTGAGAGTTCTTCTTTAATGTTATAAACAGCCAGTTGCAGCAACTGCAATGACCTGATCAGTTGTTAGAATAGTGCAAACCCTTCTTTGTGAAAGAGCTTGAGCTCTTTGGTAGTAAAGGCTGAAGGTATTTTACCTTCATGCATTCTATGCATGACCGTAAAAAACCTTCTGTACGCAGCATCTCCCCCAGTCCTCTCAATACTTAGTTGAGCCTCATCGCGATCCAGCGATGTGAATGACAGCCTCAGCTGCCCCAGGTCTCTGCCTCCTCATTGCTTGAGACATCAAGCTGGGGCCATTGGCTCCCTCTGCTGTCAATCACAGCCAGTGAGTCAATGAGGAGAGAGAAGGGGTGGGGCCAAGCCAAGGCTCTGTGTGTGAATAAACATATGGAGCAGCAGGTGCCCCCATAGGAAGCAGCTTGCTGTGGGGGCACCCAACAGACAGGAGGAGCCAGGAGAGCCTGCGTGGGACCCGAGAAGAGGAGGATCTTCTCGGGTCCACACTAGGACTGAGAACACATTGTGGTCAGTTCTCTAGCTGTGGAGGAAACTGTTCTCCTCCAATGATCAGACTTGTGCTGACACACCTCCCCCTGCACAGCCATTTCAGTGTGATGCTGTTTATCTTCCCTTAGTTCTCTAAGCTCCTTATGCAGCTGAGAACAGAGGGTATGTGATCACTTATAGAAAAAGGAAAAAAAGTATTTATAATGTTTTTTATATGTATACACAAATGTTTTGCCTTTCCTTTCTATTTTAAACTGAATGGGTTGTTTTACAAGACAAGGTTCACACATACTTTAACCACTTCCCGACCGGCCGTTGCATATAAACGGCCGGACGGTGGCACTGCAGGGTCGGGTGGCCGTCTATAAATGTGTAAAAAAAAAAAAAAAAAAATCTTCATCACCCCCCACAAGTAGTACAGTGTCACCATGGTGACACTGTACTCCTAGGGTGATAGTATGTAAAAAAAAATAAAAAATAATAATATAAAAAAATTAAATAAAAATGTAAAAAAATGTTTAAAAATTATAATTTTTGTTATAAACTAATTTGGATTTTTTTTTTTTTTACTAAAAAGATAACGGAATATATTTTGGCAAAGATTTATGATGAAATATTATTTATTTGCAAAATTTTATAAAAAAAACACTTTTTTTCAAAATTTTTGGACTTTTTCATTTACATAGCAAAAAAAATAAAAATCCCAGCGGTGAATAAATACCACCAAAATAAAGCTTTATCTGTTTCAAAAAAATGGTAAAAAATTCATTTGGGTACAGCATTGCATGACCGCGTAATTGTCATTCAAAGCGTGATAGCGTAATAGCGCTGAAAGGCAGTATGAACAGTATGATATGTTTGTTATTTTACAAAAAAAAAAAAAGAACCCTTAGAATCGCTGTAACATAACCAGCTAGTTTGGATTGGGCCAAGCAAGACAACAAGCCATTTCCTACAATGTACTAAGTGCTTTCTGATTGTTACATATATGTTATGTGTGGATCATTAAAGAATTTGTTAATCCAACATTTCCAATTCTTGTTGTGTGCCTGCTATATCATGTACTTATATGAAAAAGGTATTTTGTTCTCTATGTATTGCTTTCTTTGTGTGAAATACCTGGTGTTCCTGCCAGTGTTTCTGATTGCCTATTAAAAACTGACCACACTAGGCATGAGAACACATTGTGGTCAGTTCTCTAGCTGTGGAGGAAACTGTTCTCCTCTAATGATCAGACTTGTGCTGACACGCCTCCCCCTGCACAGCCATTTCAGTGTGATGCTGTTTATCCTCCCTTAGTTCTCTAAGCTCCTTATGCAGCTGAGAACAGAGGGTATGTGATCACTTATAGAAAAAGGAAAAAAAGTATTTATAATGTTTTTTATATGTATACACAAATGTTTTGCCTTTCCTTTCTATTTTAAACTGAATGGGTTGTTTTACAAGACAAGGTTCACACATACTTTAACCACTTCCCGACCGGCCGTTGCATATAAACGGCCGGACGGTGGCACTGCAGGGTCGGGTGGCCATCTATAAACGTGTAAAAAAAAAAAAAAAAAAATCTTCATCACCCCCCACAAGTAGTACAGTGTCACCATGGTGACACTGTACTCCTAGGGTGATAGTATGTAAAAAAAAATAAAAAAAATAAAAAATAATAATATAAAAAAATTAAATAAAAATGTAAAAAAATGTTTAAAAATTATAATTTTTGTTATAAACTAATTTGGATTTTTTTTTTTTTTTACTAAAAAGATAACGGAATATATTTTGGCAAAGATTTATGATGAAATATTATTTATTTGCAAAATTTTATAAAAAAAACACTTTTTTTCAAAATTTTTGGACTTTTTCATTTACATAGCAAAAAAAATAAAAATCCCAGTGGTGAATAAATACCACCAAAATAAAGCTTTATCTGTTTCAAAAAAATGGTAAAAAATTCATTTGGGTACAGCATTGCATGACCGCGTAATTGTCATTCAAAGCGTGATAGCGCTGAAAGCTGAAAATTGCCCTGGTCAGGAAGGGGGTAAAAGTGTCCGGTCTGGAAGTGGTTAAAGATACATGGTAAGCAAAGTATTGGTTTTGTGTTAAAGTAAAACTGAAGGCTCATATACAAAACTCTAAGCAAATATAAAATCCAGTTACTATGTAATACAGAAGCCTCATAGCATAAACCAAAAACAGAATCTCCCCCCTCCCAGACACTGCAGCTCACAGTGGGAGGGTTTTCAACTGCAGAGGCAGTACTGTCAATCCAGAAAGCAGTAGGGAGGGCTAGGTGTGGCCAGTTGCTGAATGACAAAATACAGGCATGTGAATAAGCAGTGACAATGTTGATAGCGTCATCCCTCACAACATTTTCCCTTCCCACTGTAGTGAAAGCAGGCACTGCCTACATGTGTGGCAACTCCACTCTCAATTCAGGAGCAGTGCAGTATTGTTGCCACACCAGCACAGGAAGCTGAAATAGGTGGATTTCACTGGCAGGATCAACAGGTGAAGAGTAGGTAAAACTTGATGAGAAGTAAAACTATAGTTACAACTTTTTTTTTTAAATTTGGATAAAGTTAGGGAGGGTTACAACCCCTGACATTTTTTTGTTCGCCATCTGTGTCCCAATGCAGAGATTACCCTTCACCTTCTGCTCCATAGCCAAACAGGAAGTGCGAGCAAATCTTTTAAAATTAACCACTTGCCCTCCAGAGGATTTACCCCCCTTCCTGACCAGGCCATTTTTTGTGTTACGGAGCTACATTACTTTAACTGACAATTGTGTGGTCATGCAATACCCAAATGAAATTGACTTCCTTTTTTCCCCACAAATAGAGTTTTCTTTTGGTGGTATTTGATCACCTCTGCATTTTTAATTTTTTGCGCTATAGAAAAAAAAAAGACTGACAATTTTGACAAAAAAACAATATTTTTGACCTTTAAACTTTAAACATGTCCAGTAAAAAAAAAAAAATCAAATTTCTTCATGAATTTCAGACAAAATGTATTCTGCTACATGTCTTTGCTAAAAAAAAAAAAATCCCAATACATGTAAATTGGTTTACGTGAAAGTTATAGCATTTACAAATGGCGGTATATATACTGGGATTTTTATTTTTAATTTTTACTAGTAATGGTGGCAATCATCAACTTTAAGCAGGACTGCGGCGGGCATTCTGACACTGGGGGGGAACTGACTTGGTGTCACTGACATCCCCAGTGACACCAATAAAGTGATCAGTGCTAATAAAGCACTGACACTGTAGTAATGGCACTGAGTAGGAAGGGGTTAACATGTGGGGCGATCAAAGGGTTACCTGTGTGCTGTTTTACTGTGTGCTGTGTGTATGTGCTTCACTGTAATCACACTGCTTTGTATGGCTCTGCTATGCAAAGCCATGCATAGCAGTGTGCAGGAGCTGACAGGGGAGAGAACTGTATTGTTTGCTTACAGATCTCTCCCTCTGTCGGTAATATTCCTTGATCACCGGGTGCCGGCGAGTAATCACCAGCCAAGACCCGGTGATTGACAGCTGAGGTGGTAAATAGTGGTGCGGGTAGGGTGCGTGCGTACCCTAACCACTAATGCAAAAATCATGTATATATATGTGCCCGTGCCGCCGTGTAGCAGTATTACCACTATAGGGTAGACGGGAAGCGGTTATGGGAATTCCTTAAAGCAGAACTACACTGAGCACCACAAACCAAAAAGAGCTATTTAATGTATTTTTAATATTGAAAGCAAACTCCCCCATCCATTTCTCCATGCGGAGAAAAACATCCCCTAGCATTCTGAGTTCATATTGAGTAAGGGCAGATGATTCATGTAGCAATTACTTCCTGGAATCCGTCTTGCCCAGGGGCAGACTGACAACTCATGGGGCCCCCGGGCAATAGGGGATCATGGGGCCCTGTGTCCTTGCCCAAACTCAAAAAAGCTTATGAAAAAGGTACCAGGGGAATCTCATGGGGCCCCCTACTGACCCCGAGCTCTCAGGCAGTGCCTGAGTTTCCAAATGGTCAGTCCGTCCCTAGTCTGGCCTCAGATGGATCTAGCTCAAGCATGAAGGCAGGAGGGTGTGCTTAGCTGAGAAAATCCCTCCTCCCCTCCTGAAGACTCCTGGGATGTATGACATGATTTGCCCAGGCATGGAAACTAAATAACTAAAGAATTGTAAACAGTTTAAAACAAGTAAATATAATATACTTCCCTATCTATTTACTATTGCTCGTAGTATAAGAATTCAAAATAGTCAATGTTGATTGAGAAAGTGAAGTTCCACTTTAAGGACCCCCATGTTACCAGAACAAGTGTCCCCATTGGAAGATTTTCCCTCTATTACTTTTCTAGGGACCACCCAAAATTTGGGATTTTCTTTTACTTTCACTGATAATGGTAAACAGGACAAATAGAGAGAACATATCTTCTAATGGGGGACACAGACAGCAATAAAACCTGACAAACATTCTAATCCTTCTGCACTCTATCCAAAGCTATAAAAAAATGCCTTTAGTTATATTTTAAGTGCTGCAGCACCTATTTTCTTTTTATATGAGAGGCCATAGTTCTGCTTTACCCGCAAATGAGAGTAACTGCAGTGAGCGTCACTGAATGAATATAATACAGTAAAATTATTAAATGAAAAAAAAACTGTTTAAACCAGAAATACCTTTACACAAACTAATCTGGAAAATGCCTGAATATCAGATTTACTTTCTAATGCCTATTTAAAGGCCTTTCAGGTACTACAGCTAAAACAAAGAGAAATGTATGTTTTGTTCATTGTACCTAATAAACACAGTTGTTTTGCTTAGTCTTTATTTCACTTTTTCAGGCAGATATTGAATATACAGAATAATGCATTTATCTGTTTGCTAATAAATCTTTAAATGTATGTTTTAAATGCAAGCATTGTAAATACCTGAATCTGACTTGGTATCAGCCATGCAATCCACTGTACAGCAGAGCTCAGACTGGGAGAGTGAGAAGCAAGACAAGGGGCCAATCAGTTGTTTTGCAATGTTCATGTGCTAACAGGTAACATGCTGATAGGAGTAGGAAGCAGGGTGACAGAAAAATTAGCTAACTGGATCTCATTAGCTCAACTGCAGATCGAAGAAAGGATACTATGGCTGCTTCCTTGGCTGTAAAGGATAGGAGGATTTAGTTCCACTTTATTCTCGACTTGGGCAGATGGCAAGATGTCATATATATCTTGAGCCTAGGTCTCAAGGGCTTCTTACAGGAATTAATTTGAAGATGAACATGGGTATTTTAGCACTATCGTACAGTATCGTATCGTATCGTATCATAAGAAATGTTTAAGGCTAGGTTCACGCTAATCCTAATTTGTTGACAGGGATTCAATCTGAAGACCACACAGGCATGTGCACTTTAATATTACTGATATTTTGGGAATGTTTTAGGTAGGATTGCCACCTCATCCCTTTAAAACCGACAGCATATTAATTACACAGTATCTGTTGCTGATTAAGGTGGTCATTAAACTCACTTACCCTAGGTTCACGCCTAAGCGTTTTCTGCAGCGCTTTGCAGAAACGCAGTACAGTCCATTTAACATGATTTCCTATGGGACAGGTTCACATCTCTGCGTTTTCACCAAGTGTGTTCTTTGGAAAGGGTCAGGGACTTTTTTTTAACGCAAAACATTGCATTTTTGGTTCTATAGACTTCAATGGGAATGCTGCAGAGAAGCATGTATTGTGTTTTTGCTGCGTTTTGCATTGAAAACCTGCATAGAAACAAGAACAAAAAAATAAAAAAAAACCCAGCAAAACGCATCAAAAAATGCAGCAAAATCACAAGTGCAAAAATGCAACACAAAACGCAATGCAGAAATGCATCAAACAGAACCTGCACAGGTGTGAACCTAGACTAAGGCTAGGTTCACACCTATGCAGTTTGCATTTGATCTGTTTTTGCCGTACTTTTTTGTGGTTGATTTTGCATTTTTGCATATGCGTTTTTTTCCAGCATTTTGCTGGGCAGATTAAAACGCAAAACGCATCAAAAATGCACTACATGCTTTTCTGCAATGGCTCCATTGAAGTCTATAGAACCAAAAACGCAACGATTTGCATTGAGAAAAGTCCCTGACCCTTTCCAAAAATTGCACCGGGTGAAAATGCGGAGATGTGAACCTGTCCCATAGGAAATCATGTTAAATGGACTGTTGTGTTTCTGCAAATTTAGTGCCTTATCTGCATTAAATTAGCCTCATAACCTGTGTAATTAATATGTGTTCAGGTTTAAAGGGACGAGGTGGCAACCCTAGTTTTAGGCCAGGTCAGGTTTAACTTCATGTTAAATATATGCATCCCTTATTCCCCTGCCAATACGCAGTCTTGCTGTTATGTGATCTATTGATTTCCTTTATTTATGCAACCTTCTTAGAATCAGTAAAACTATTAATCAATGTTGAATATCAGTCAAGATACTTAATAATTGAAGGTAGCTACCATATTTCTCCTAAACAGATCTCCCGAAGCTTCAGCCTTATTCATGTGAAATGAACTGCATCTCTTAGAAACATTCTGCTTCAGTGTTTCCATGGTAACAAAGCTTGGTAAATACATTGGCGTCACCTGAACAGAGACATGTATGGAATCGGAAGATGATGGCTTAATTCTTCTGTTTTTTCACAGTGAGGACCAGCCAATGGTGGGCTTTCATTATCTTACAAGCAACAGACTGTGACGCACATCATGCTAAGATAAATGTTTTATAAGTTTTACATGATTACATTAGTATTATAAAGCTGGAAAATGAATGTATAAATCAATTTGAAAATGTCATGCCTAGAATGCTTGTTATCCACTTAAAGTATTATAGACATTGCAGAAAGTTCTCTGCTGTCTAAATTTCTTACAGAATTGTTACAGAAGTGAATTCTCCAGATTTTCTGGAAGAGGATCTATAAAGTAGTGAAGCAGGCTCTATATGGTGCCAAATCACAAGGAGGTCTGGGACTCCCTTTCTTCCAGAAACATTACCAAGGGACTCAATTTGCCAACTGAGTACCTCACTCATGCCTGGTGACCAGGCACTCCTTTTAGATTTGAGATTGGCTGAAAACTGTACATGGCCTGATATCTTGACATACCCATCTCATGACAATCTTGGGCAATCCACTGTTTCCACCTGGATAGGAAAACCTGGACAGACAGAATAGGTACTTATTGAAGCAGTTCTACACAGGGTGAAATCCTTCACACACTGCAATATGAATATTCCCTTCACATTAGAGCGGCATTGCAGTATCTTCACATTAAGCACTTTCTTCTTCAGATCTTGAGACCCACAGAGTTCACCCCTCATTTCATTTGTATACCCTTCTTCTGGAAACTATACATAAATCACCCCCTGCCCCCAGCTAAATGGGAACAGGAGTTTTGGAGACCTCTTCCAAGGGAAGATGGGCTCAGATTTGGATGGACACAGCTGAATGCTCAACCAACATTGGAGCAGTTGAGGAAAATTATAAACGTCCCAACAAAAAAAGCACTGTGGTTCCTACATACCCATCAAATTGCCATCAAAGTTATCAGGCAGTGGGTGCCTTTCTATATGTGTATATGCATTGCCCAAATCTTAAGAGATTCTTGATCAGAACACACCAACTTCTATATACAGTTGTGGGCATTACTTTTCGCATGGATCCTTACACGGCCCTATTGAACAAAAAACTGGATTGCTGTATGAACACCCAGTTCAGACACATGACCCATATTCACACAGTGGCCAAAATGATGCTGACTTGAGTGTGGAGGTCTGCTACTATTCCCTTTGTGAGGTCAAAAGCCGAGTAGCCTACGTAGTATTTTATGTAAACTCACAGCTATTCAAAACAATACTCTGACTAAGTTCAAAAGTGCTGACCCCAAGGCTTGAATCCAACATGTCCTCTACCTTACCCTGGGTTCTCAGACATTCTAACCTCCCATCTTACTGACAGCTGGTCTCTGCAGTAAAGTTGGCCATACACATATAAACAAAAAAATTCCCCCATCCAAATGATACTGTGCATATATTCCGCTGCCATCACTGTATTCTGATAGCTGGTCTAACCAGCTTTCAAATTACCTGAACAGTGGCTGCATCTTATTGGATGGGAATTTTCCATCTGGCTCCATCGATTTTGCAATTAAGGGAAATCAAATGGGAGGCAGCCGACTAGGCCAGCCACTTACAGCATTTTTTGATGAACTGCCCAAAATGCAAACAGTGTATAGCCAGCTTAAAGTATAAATCAATCCACAGCCAGCATGTAACATATATAAATTAATCTAAGAGTATAAGCTACTACTGTAAGGGGAATAGATTAATAAAATACTTCCAAATACTTTATTTGCTTCTTTTTAGATGCTGGTCATGTGATATCTATTGTCTTTCTCAGTACTGCACCGTGTTATCTGTGGGAGGAGCAAGCAGGAAACCTCTGTGGATATCACTGCAGGAAAGTTTTTTGCCTTTCTAAGGCTGCCTAGCACAGATTGGCTGTTGCAGTAACATGGTTTCATGGGGGAGGTTTCTTTTGTATGTTTAATCTGTTTATTAGGGTTTCAGAACATACAGGCCAAAAACAGTATTTGTATACGGTACATCCGAGTATAAAATGCATCAGAACAAACACGGTATTGCAGAAGTACAGTAGTATATCACAAATCCAATAACTCCAGACATCATATTAGGACTATGAAAAGGAGAAAGATACATGATGTTTTATATATATATATATATATATATATAAAGTGCTGACCCCAATTATTGAATCCAACATGTCCTCTACCTTACCTTGGGTTCTCAGACATTATAACCTCCCCATGTGAAACCATCTTAAAAAATTATTGGGTGGACCATCAAGAACACATGTACTTTGTAATGCCCTAGGAGCTGGCTAACCCACCTCAGATGTCCGGTTGCCTAATTCTTTAGCCCTCTCCCTGTTCTCCTCTCTTTTTGCTTCGCTCCCCCTCTCCTCTTCCAATCCCTTTTTTACTGTCTTTATAAGTGGATCTTAGTTACCCATTGGCATATACCTTAATGATGATGCTGTTGTTGTGTATAGGTGGCTGGTTACCACTACAAACTCTGCCTTTTTGCAGACGACAACCTTCAGTGCCTTTCTAATCCACTGATCTCCTCAACTTAATGACCCTGCTATCACCCTTTGGTGACCTGTCTGGATTACGAGTTAACGTCACAAAATTGAAAGTCTTAAATGTATCTCTATCTGATAAAGGTTTGGACTCCTTGCAATACTCCTTTAACTTCATTTGGTTTTACTGTGCCCTTTACCTACTTGGGTATACACCTAACTGCCTTTTAAGACTACCTGTATCAGACTTATTATCCTAAACTATTCACACACCTATACACCGTGTTAATTGCCTGGGATAACCATGGCCTTTGTGGCTAGGGGGAGAATAGTGGACACGTCAAATAACTTCACAGGATGTGTCAAACTGTTATTTCTTATATATACACAGTATATATATATATATATTCCAAAAACCATTCACAAGAATATTGGCTTATTCACATACCACCATTTTAGCAGGGTTCAGAGCAACTGCCATCTTTTTCCAAGGACAAAGGCATAAGAGGTGTGCATCGCTGTTGTGTTATACTATATACTGCTGTCCTGAAATGAAGCCCACCTGTTTTTTTCTAACAAATGTTAACAAATGTCTAGTCTAGTCTAGTCGCTATGATTTTAGCTACCAATTTCATATCAATATTGATCAGGGATATGAGATGATAATTCATTGAGTAAGTATGGTCTGCTTGCAGATTAAGTGTCAAAGAAATCATGGAAACTAGAGTCTCTAGTTGGTAGGGTTCCCTTGCAAAAATTGTTAAATAATTTTGTCAGGTGGGGTGGTAAAAGCTCTGAGAACTTTTCATAGCATGTAGCGGTAAAGCCATCTGGACTATTTTTTTTCCTGGTTTTCAGGGCCTTGATTGCCTGCTGGTCTCCAAGCTTCTCCATCTATAAAGTCCATAGATGAGGTCATGTAGGGAGATTAAGGTCCACCCAAAATGATGCAGTCTCTCTGTGAGGTACCAGGGTTCTTCTAGTTGGTACAACTGGTAATAGTGCAATTGGTAATGAAAAGTTTTTTAAATCTTAAAAGGGTTGGATGATAAATGTCCACCCGCCACTCATAACCTAAAAGAAACGTGTGGGGCCTAAGTCCCTAAGTTGTGTGGCCAGTAAAATGTCAGGTCTACCTGCAAATCTTGAGAGGCTATGAGAAGATCTGCTTTAAGCTAATATGGGACCCCCGAAGCTTTTTCTTCTATTTTATTAGAGTGCCTCAAATAGTCACTTTATGTGTCTCCCACATTGTTTCAGAAGAATCACGAAATCATGTAGGGAGCAGACAAACTCTCCCTTATGCTGTAATGATAGGAAAAAAGCTAGACCCACTGCATCATAATCTGACTATACTAAGGGAAGAATCACCACTGATGTGATCTGAGGGACTGTGGTGTTATATACACAAATGTGGTCTGTTCAAGAAAACGAGTCATGTGGATTAAAGCAAAATGTTTTCTCCATCCATCAATCAATAATTATCTTGTAGTAAGATGCAACATTTTTTTGATCTTGCTTCTTTAGGAGTAAAGTCGTAACAGATGGTGAGGGTTGTGGGGATCCATTTGAGGGTAAATAACATAACAACAGCATTCTCTTAGTTTGGGTTGTCAGTACCTGTAAAAGTTGTGTAAAAAATCCAATCTGTCTGGAATTCAGAGGCCACAGGCATATACTAGACCACCAAAAGCAACTACCACCTCTCTAAGTCCTAGATTTGTTTTTTTACAAAAAAAAATATTGAATGAAGTAGAGCTATGAAAATGACTCTGTTTTTTTCATGTCTTAGGTTGAGGCAAATCAGCTGTTTACTTTGCAAGGGAATTTTCCCCAGGGCTTAGTGAATGCTGCTGACTTCCATCATCCAATCATTTGTAAGAAAAAAAATCAGTTTTTTTTTATGTTTTCACACATGTTTGTGTATTCTTTGCAAAGTGAAATATCACAATACATTTATAAAGCAAATTTACTTGCAAAGTGAACAGCCTATTTGTCTTCAGTAAATCAACCCCACATTGTATCTGAAGTATCAAAAAGCTTTAACCCATTTCAAGGGCTGATTCAAGCCTTGAGTGTTTAGGGAAATTAAGGTAAGTGACATCTGGGTAGGTCTGCCATGGAACACCCATCAGCAAAGATAAGGAAAGGGTTGCCTAAAGAACTAGGGAATGCATGGAAACAAACCAAAACGAGGGGAAAGAAAAGAGAGTCAACAGATAAAGGCTTCAGGGGAGGGGTGGAGAAATAAGAAGAAACAGGTGGGTATTGGGATTGGCAGGACAGTACTATGTCTTTAGATGCCTGTCAAGATTTTGGTGAATACCTCAGGAACTAGAGGTTGGGGAGAAATTACTTGTCAGCACAGATAGTTTTCAGGCCCACTCATGAGAACGAGAACGTGTAAATCGCTAAAGTAACAACAATATCGAATAAACCAGTACAAAACATAAGCACTAACATACAATTAGGTACATGTATTACTTGACACTTACAAGTCATAAGAACACAGGGTGTAGGATAACACAATACTCGATTGTATCACAGAAATGCAGCAAGAGCATTGTGTAACAATCAATAAACCAGTATGGGACCTGACATCATTGATAATGTCAGGAGTATCAATAGGTCTTGCCAAATCTGAAATAAATTGAACAGATCCAGAAGTCACAACAGGGAGCTGGTGATACATTGACCAGTACTATCCTTAGCCCTAAAGAAAAAAGTATTTACGAAATAGAAAGATAGCTTGCAGAAGTAGTCACTAAATGGCTAGAATAAAGAATACTAACAGGGATCTCAGGTTATAACATAACTATAGAATAGGATACATTGGTGCCACGATTATAATCTTATGTACGGGGGAGGTCACAAACGGGGGGTACAGTAGCAGATGGGGGGCACTATCCTGTGTGAGTGCATTTTCTGCTGGTGTGTGAAACAGCAGTTGAACACAGCCCCCTGATCATGTCCTCTCTGTTTTTTCACAGGTAAATGCTGTTTTGTGATCTCCACCTTAAACTGTCTCCCTGCAATGCACTGCCTTTCTGCAAACTTAGGGTAAATGCTGTTATGTGATCTCCACCTTAAACTGTCTCCCTGCAATGCACTGACTTTCTGCAAACTTAGGGTAAATACTGTTATGTGATCTCCACCTTAAACTGTGTCTGTGCTATGCACTGACTTTCTGCAAACTTAGGGTAAATGCTGTTGTGTGATCTCCACCTTATACTCTCTCCCTGCTATGCACTGACTTTCTGCAATACTCCGGATAATTAGTCGTATATCTTTTTATTTGTTTGTGTTGATTGATTCTCACCTCCTTTGCCTTTCTGTGATGAAAGAATCAATCATCTTTTATGACTTTGGCCTGTGTCTGGTCTGGTTTTGACCAACCTTCCCCCAAAATTCATGTGATCCTTATCAGTTCCTAATTGGGGCGGAGAAGAGTTGCTCATTTGATCATCTCCTTATAAATGTAGACCAACTTATGGAGGAGGTCACAGATGGGGGGCACAGTCGCAGACAGTTGGCATTGTCCTGCATGAGTTCATTTTCTGCTGGAGTGCAAAACAGCAGTTGAACATTAGTTTAATTGAGTGCATTTTCTGCTGGAGTGCAAAACAGCAGTTGAACACAGCAGTTTAACTAAAGCAGGATAACTCAAGCAGCAGTAAGATACAACAAAGAAATTTACTGCATGCTGGATGGACTGCAAGCAAACACCCTGCGAAACATCTCCTACAAGTTTGATTCCCACTCCATGTACCTTTTAATATGCCCCCTCTACTCCTTTTCATATTACTATCTTCTGCTCTCAAAATCTCCTTTCTTTACCCCTCTGCTCTACCCCAAACCTTATACATATCACCCTCACTGCTACCATATCCCTACCACTGCTCTCATCACCTCCTGCTAATACTTTACTCACCTGCTGACCCAAACACCAGGACAGGAAGGCATGTGCACTCATATATACCCTGCTCTCATCTTACTTTCCCCACCCTCCTTCTTCTCCTAACCTCTGGGGATATATCCTTGAACCCTGGTTCTCCAGTATCTCACCCCTACACCAGGCACCTTCCTTCCTCCAGGAATAGCTGCAATCCACTCAATTTAATCTCAATCCCCATGCTCTTAAAAATCACCCTCCCTTTTTCATGTGTACTCTGGAATGCCCACTCTGTCTGTAATAAGCTCACCTCTGTCCATGACCTTTTTGTCTCCCACTCCCTTAACCTACTAGCAATTACAGAAACCTGGCTCCAAGCAGCAGATTCTGCTTCTCCCGCAGCACTTTCCTATGGAAGCCTTCTCTGGACTCACTCACCCCGACCCAGTGATCGGCAAGGAGGTGGAGTTGGTTTGCTTCTATCTTGTCTTCCCCCCTCCTTTGGCCTTTGTTTTGTTTTATTTCTGGTTCGCCTATAGGAGCCAGCTTGTTCCCTCCTCTGGCTTTTCTGAATGTCTCGGCGTCTTCTCGGGCGCAGTGCGCATGCGCGGACGCCCGCCCGCCGTGTCTGAGCTGGCCGCCGAGGTCCTAGAGCTGCCGATTCGTGCATGCACAGTGCGGCTTGATACTACAGCGGCCATCTTTGCTGTGGGCAAAGGTTATTTTTGCCCTTACTTAAATTCCTAGCTTTTTTGCTTCTAGGATGGAATTTGTTTTCCTTTACCCCGCCCCTTCCACTATTTAGTCCCGGGAGATTTAGTATGGCCTCAAGCTCCTGGAAGTATCGCCCGTATTCACCAGTGGTAAATATTCTTTTTTTTTTCTTGCTCTTTTTCTCTTTCTTTTCATCCCCTCTTTTCTTTTTTCTCTCCCTCTCCCCTCTTCCTTTCCCAATGCACCCTCTTTTATTGTTTCCTATTTCCCCTCCCCAAAAAATGGGGGGAGGGCAAAACGTAGTAATCTAAATACTCTTCCTGACTTATAGCTGCTCTTTCTACCCTTTGCTTAAGATGAGCCGTTCACCGCCTGAGCAAGACGCTCCTCTACTTCAAAGGTAAGGGCCTCCAGTTGGGTAAATAAAAAAAAAGAGTGTGCTTATGCTGGTACATTTATGTATTTCATTCCTGTGCGCCAGAAGAGGTCCAAGAGGACATCCAGGCACTGTGAGGAATCCAACGAGGGCAGCCCGATTCAAGCTCGATCTTCCAGTTATAGATACAATTTGACTGGGGCATGTTCTTCTGCCAAAAGACAATGATCCTCATGTGCCCCAAGCCCTAGTTCTCAAAAATGCCAGGCATGTGAAGCCACCTCTCTACCGGGCAAGCTAGTCTGCAGAGACTGTTTCAGGGATTATGCAGTGGAAAGAGGTGCAGAGAGCCAGTAGGTTGCGGACCTACTAAAAAAAGTGGTCAAAGATTCACTCACAGAACTTGTAGCAGCTAATCCTTCAGGTTTAGCTTTTCCCTGGTTCAGCCTTATGTCCAGGCAGTCAAGCCTGCCATTGGTTGGGAAGAAACTGATTCCCCAGCAAGAAAACCAAAGAGTTACTTCCCATTTCTTAAAAAGCGAATCACCTTCTTTCCTCTGATGGATGAAACCAGGGACGTCATAGAAGGGGAATGGAAGAGGACAGAGAAAGGATTTTCTCTCAGTCACCTGGGAAAGCAATATCCGCTTTCAGAAGCAGACTCCAGAGTGTTGGATGGTCCACCGATACTGGATGCAGTGGTGGTCTGCTTAGCAAAAAACATAACATTGCCTATGGATGACTCAACCTATTTAAAGATTCCCTAGACAGATGTATAGATCTTGACCTAAACAGGGCCTATCAGATGGCTGGAAATGCCTGCAAGCCAGCAATTGCATTGACATCTGTCTCCAATGCTTTGCAGGTATGGACAGACAACATAGAGGTGGCTATCCAGCAGGGAGTTCCCAAGGAAGACATAGTCAAGGCTTTGGATGAGCTTAAGCTCTTGGCTGACTTCATTGGTCAAGCACATATCGATACAGTAAGATCTTCTACAAGATCAATGCTGCATGCCGTAATGGCAAGGCGGGCCTTATGGTTTAAGCCGTGGGTGGCCAACATGGCATCAAAACAAAATTGGTGTAAAATCCATTTTGATGGTAAAGCACTGTTTGGGGAGAGGCTGGAAAAGGCCATTTCCTGTATTACAGGAGGAAAATCAGGCCTGTTGCCCCAAGACAGTTGAGCTAGACATACCAGGGGATTTACTTCATGATTTCAGCAGTTCAGGAGCAAGAATTACAGGCAGTTCAGACAGGCCAGAGAGTCAAGGAAGGCCTGGAGAAGCACACAATCAACTTTTTTGAGGACCCACAAACAAAAGGCTCTGCTTAATCTGCAGGACACTCTCAAGTCCTTTTGATGCCAGGCCAGCCCAGGTATTCCCAGTAGGAGCCAGACTGAGGCATTTTGCCAAGGTTTGGATGCAAAGATGCTAGGATCCCTGGGTGGTCTCTTCAGTTTGGACACTTTGAGCATTCGCAGACCGGCCACCTCGTGACTTCTTCACCCCCATGAGAATATCAGAGTTTCCTCAGAAGAGAGAGGCACTTCTTCAGTTTCTGCATTCCCTACAGGCACAACAGGCGGTAATACTGGTCCCTCCATCTGAGAGGTTTTCAGGTTTTTACTCCAACCTTTTTCTGGTACCCAAAAGGAATGGCCATTGGAGACTCGTAATAGACCTCAAGAACATAAACCACTACATACTCTTGGAAAGCTTCAAGATGGAATCACTGCAGACTATTATCCACGCCATTCAACCTGGGGACTGGATGCTGTCAGTGGACCTTCAAGACCCATATTTACATATACCCATACTCCCGCCATTTTGGAAATATCTGAGGTTTGCAGTCGGCCAGATTCATCTGCAATTCCAGAGTTTGACCTTCAGTCTATGTACTTCTCCCAGAGTCTTCACGAAAGTATTGATTGCAGTCCTAGCCCTACTATGGGAGTTTGGGCTCAGGGTATATCACTACCTGAACGATGTCCTACTACTAGCAAAGAATCCAGCCCAACTAACAGAACACAGGGAAGTTCTGATTTCCACACTATCAGAGTTCGGATGGGTGATAAATCAAACAAAAAGTCAACTTATCCCAACACAGCAAATGATTTATCTAGGCGCCCTGTTCGACACTTCCGAGGGGTCAGTGTCCCTTCCCCCTCAGAAAATGACAGCCATCATTCGAAAGATGAAGAAAGTGAGGACACGGTCCCACCTGACAGCCTCGAGCTGCCTAAATCTGATAAGGGTGATGTCAGCATGTATCCCAACGGTTCCATGGACCCATTGGCACCTGATGCACTTTCAATCAGAATTTCTAAGACAATGGAACACATTTTACCTATCCCAGCCCATACGTTTGACAAGTCTAATGCACAGGAGACTGGTGGACAAAGAGAGAAATTCTTATTCTTATAAGATCGCATCCATTGGGGTATCTCTCCTGGACCATAGTTGCCACAGATGCCAGTGCGATCGGCTGGGGGGCACACTGCGACCAAGTGTTAGTTTAAGGAACATGGGCTTTTCATGCAACAAGAATCATCTCAAATATTCTGGAAATTTGAGTAGCTTTTCTTGCTCTGATAGCCCTTGAGTTTCAAATCAGATGCAAGGCAGTCCTTCTCCGAGTGGACAACAGGGCGGCAGTTTCATACATTGTGAATCTGTGGGGTCTTCCGGATGTGGATCACTTTGCTACGGAAGACAACTCCAAGGTGCCGAGGTTCATTTCACGCCTGCCTCACCCCCAGGCAGAAGCAATAGATGCCCTCTTGAGTCCGTGGACATGCAACCTGGCCTATGCATTCTCCCGGCCTCTTATTTCAAAGTTCCTTTTGAGACTTCTGACGGACAACAGGGCGGCAGTTTCATACATTGTGAATCTGTGGGGTCTTCCGGATGTGGATCACTTTGCTACGGAAGACAACTCCAAGGTGCCGAGGTTCATTTCACGCCTGCCTCACCCCCAGGCAGAAGCAATAGATGCCCTCTTGAGTCCGTGGACATGCAACCTGGCCTATGCATTCTCCCGGCCTCTTATTTCAAAGTTCCTTTTGAGACTTCTGACGGAAGTCACAACAGTGATAGCAGTCCTACCGTACTGGCCGAGACATCCATGGTTTCCTGTAGCTGTGTTTCTCAGCTTTTGGTCACCGTTAAAATTCCCACTCATACCTTTTCTTCTGTGTCAGAATCAACACACATATCTGAATCCTCACAAATTTGGTTATTGAAAGGCAGAGCTTCCAGGCCCTAGGATGTTCTTCGGAGGTTATTTAGACTCTACTCAAAGCCAGAAAACCCTCTACAATTAATATGTATGACAAGATTTGGAACAAGTTTAAGGCCTTTTCAGCTAGCAGGAACTTCAATCCAGATCTGCCCTCCATTTCTCAGCTTTTGGACCTCCTCCAGGCAGGCCTTAACCTAGGTTAACCTTAACCTAGGTTTAGGCCTGAGCACCTTAAAGGTGCAGGTGGCAGCAATCTTGACGGCAACATACAAGAGGTGGGCCGAAGATTTGCTTATGGTCCAATTCTTCAAAGGCGTTAAGAAGATAAATGCACCCATCAAAAGAGCTTTTCCCACCAGGGATGTGTCTGTAGTTCTAGAGGCTTTATCCAGCCAACCCTTTTCTCCCTCTGAATAAGTTTCTTTGTGGAATCTGACTCTAAAAGTGGCTTTTCTAACAGCAGTATCATCTGGTAAAAGTGTCAGAACTTTAAGACCTAGGTGCGGAAGAGGACCACATTACTTTCTACCCAAATAGGGCAAACTGCGTGGATTTGTTCCGAAGGTCTCTTCATTTTCCAACATTTCTGAACCATGGGCTCTGCCAACCTTTTCCGGTACCCTCCATGAGCTCAACATTGCCAGTGTGTTAAGGCGTTACCTTCAAGCTACAGCATCCTTTAGGGATTCGTCTAATCTATTTATCATCCCTTGGGACAAAAACAAGGGAAAGGAGGCTTCATTAAGAACAATTGCTTCATGGATAGTCAAGTTAATTCATAAGGCGTACAGGGCCAGGGGTTTGGAACCCCCCGCTTCAATCAGGGCACATTCGGCCAGGTCTGTCATGGGCAGCCAGGGCAAATAGAGAGCATCTACATGGTCACCCCAGCACACATTTAGGAGACACTACAGAGTGGACCCAGAGACTCTCTCATCTGTGGAGTTCAGCAGACAAGCTATCAGGATGGCCATTGCCTGTTCAAAATGATAATCCTCCTACCTTTTGAATAAAATGTTTTTCTAAGCATGATCCCACCCATTTTTGCTAGTTATTTATCACAGGTATACTGCCATGGAGGCACCAGGAAAACAGAAAATTGTACCATACTTACTGTAATTTTCCTTTCCTGGTGCCTATCCATAGCAGCATACAATTCCGCTCAATATTACAGAGAATTCTGGGGGTACCTTAATCCTTTCTTTTTATATATTCACTGGTCCTGAGGGAGGAGTCTAAGGCAGAGCTTATCACAGGTATGCTGCCATGGCTAGGCACCAGGAAAGGAAAATTACTGTAAGTATGGTACAATTTCCTATTTTTTTGTCCTCTAAAACTTATGTGTGCATTGACACACAGGCTAACAGGCAGGGGTTAGAGGTAGAAAAAACAAAACAAAACACACTGACATACACCCCTAGGAGCAGCAATAAAAATGGCCAGAGTGCATGAGGTCTCAAAAATGCTTTTTTTTTTAAAGTTTTGGATAGAGTGGAGAGGGATTAGAACCTCTGCCAGTTTTTATTGCTGTCTGTGTCCCAGGTAGGGAGATCCACCCTCTTCATTTGTCCTGTGTACCAAACACACCAAACATGAAAGTAAAAGAAACTAATGCATGGGTTTCCTCCCACACCCCAAAGGATATGCTGCTCGTTTAATTGGCTCCTGTCTAAATGGTCCTGGTATGTGTATGTACACAAGATTCCTTAGATTGTAAGCTCAGGGCAGGCACTGGTGTGAATACAATAAATGGAGCCATGCAAATTATCCCTGCTGTAATAAATCGATGATGCAGCCAGGTATTAACACTATAATAAGGGTGTAGGGGAGATGATATTAGGGGCTGGCTGTGGAAGGTTGGGGGGACTATTGAAATTTCCCCATTTTTCAAATTTAAGATCACACCATTTCACATCAATTCCTGGCCCTTGTCAACTCCAGGCTGAAGTCTTGGTGTAGTGGTTATGTGGGAAAACGTATGCAATAACATCAACTTGTAATAGCTATGCCAACTGGGTGGAGCTGGGAATTCCCACGTAGACATTAGTGAAGGAGTTCCCACAACACAAAATTTGAATCTACTGTGCAAACACACTTACGTAGTCACCTCCCTGGCTGTTTGGAATGGACTCACGTCCACAAAAGAACATATAAATCAAAATCCCTTCATAGTGATGAAATGTTGTGAAGAAGCAAATAAAAAAAATACATATACATCAATTTACAACATTCATGTGTAGTGTCCTACGTTGTGGTCCTCCTTTCCCAAAGATGGGGGATGCAGTGCCTTTGCAGCCAAGACAGCCGAAACAAGAGTTCAAGAGTCCTGGGAGATCCAATGGCACGGATGCTCTTGCAGGTCCTTCTACAGCTGCTTAGAGACCATAGGACATATAGGACCAGACTTCTCTTTCCCTAAATGACTACTCTTGATTACAAGCAGCAGGGTGATGATGACAAAAGGAAAGGGCATGAGCAGACTTAATATGGTCTGAAATTCTAGTAACTGGAAAATATGGAAATCTGGAGAAATTTTTTTTTTTTAAATAGATGTTAGGGTTGGACAACAGTGTGAAGAAAACAAAAAAAGGGGGAACAAAATAATTCATGATTCCGTTGGAATCCACTGAGATTTGAAAGATTCAATACACTTTTATGACATGATAACATCCTGCAATGCTGTACCCAAACAAAATTTATGACCTTTTTTATACAAATAGAGCTTTTTTCGGTGTTTTTTTATCATCACTGGGATTTTTATTTTTTTGTGATATAAACAAACAAAAAAAATGTAGAAAAAACATAATTTTCTACTTTATGTTATACAAAATATCCAATAAACTCAAATTTTGTCATAAATTTAGGCCAAAATGTATTCTGCCACGTCTTTGGTACAAAAAATTCTCAATACATGTATATTAATTAGTTTGTATGAAAGTTATAGAGTCTATAAACTATAGTATATATATTTGAATTTATGCAGGTTTTACTTTCTGACTGCCTATCACATTTCTTGGGTGCTAAAATGTCAGGATAGTACAAACCCCTCCCAAATCACTCATTTTTGGAAAGTAGATACCCCAAGGAATTTGCTGAGAGGCATGCTGAGTCCATGGAAGATTATTTTTTGCCAACATTTTTTGGAAATTACATTTTTTTTTGTTTTACACAAAGTTGTCACTTAAATGATATATTGCTCACACATGCCATGGGTATATGTAGACCCCAAAACACATTCTGCTTACTTCTCTCAAGTAGGGGGATACCATATGTGAGAGACTTTTTGGCAGCCTAGCCACATACAAGCCCTCAAAATCCAATGATCACCTTCAAGATTTAAAAGGGCATATTACCTTACTATAAGTCACTTCCTCACTACCTATCACCGTTTCAGAGGCCCTAAAATGCCAGGATAGTACAAACACTCTCCCCAAATTACTCCTTTTTGGAAAGTAGACAACCCAAGTAATTTGATAAGAGGCATGGTGAGTTTTATTCAGATACCATTTTTGCCACAGGGTTTTGAAAAAGAAAAAAAGAGAAGAAAAATGCTTTTTTGTTTTCTCTCTTCACTTTCCAAAAACATGCAGCAACAAATGAGATCTGCAAAATACTCACCATGCAAATACCTTGGAGTGTCTACTTTCCTAACAGGGGTCATTGGGTGGGGGGGGGGGGTGCTTCTGCTATCCTGGAATTTTATAATTTTATGCCTAACATTAGAAGCTTAAGCCACACATCACCCACTCTTTTAACCGCTAGGAGACTTTTCTGATTTTTTTTGCTAGGAAATGTATTTGAACCCCCAAACATTATATACTGTATATATTTTTAAAGCATAGGTCCCAGAAAATAAAATGGTGGGTATTTCAATTTTCTTGTATGTCACACAGTATTTGCGCAGCTATAATTCAAACACAATTTTTTTTCAAAAATACACTGTTTTTAATTTAATGTACAAAAACACAATATATTGACCAATTGTTTGATAAAATATAGAAGAGGATGTTACCAAATATGACATGCTTTAAAATTGCGCACGTCTGTGCAGCGGTAACAAACTATGTAAATTTTTAATATCCATAGGCGATGCTTTAATAGCCTTTACAGGTTACCACTTTAGATTTATACAGGAGATCTAGTGCTATAATTACTGCCCTCAATCTGATGTTTGCAGTGTTACCTCACAAGCATAGCGAAATCTCTGTTTACATACTGACACTGGACCGACGCTTGCGTTCGATTTTGCGTGCGAACAATGGAGGGGCTGATTTTTTTTAAATTATTTATCTTGATTTTTTCTTTTGTCCCTTTCAAATTTTGTATCACTTTTATTGTTATTACAGGGAATGTAAATATCCCCTGTGATAGCAAAAGGCGGTGACAGGTACTCTTTTCTGAGAATTCTGGAGTCTATTAGACTATAGATCTCTCCTTTGCTATTAAAGCATTTGATCACACCATCCGGCGAAACTAAAGTGATGAAATGCTCATAGCTTCTGGTTTCTTAGACTATAGAGATGATTGGAGCTATTTCGGTCTCCGAACAGCTCTATGGTCAGCTGGCTGCATTCTCAGGTTCCCCGCTGGGACGGGAGAGCCCTATAAAGCAGTAAAAGGTGGCAGGACACTGTACTAAGGGTACTGGCTGGGTGACAGTGTGATCAAAGGGTTAATAGGGGCGATCAAAAGGGTTAAATGTGCTAATCTAATGCTTGTGTGTAAAATATAGTGCTTTTACTGAGTGTGTTCTCTTCTCTCCCTGGACCAGCATAGGGCAGCAGGCGACACATGCATATGCATGCACACCCAGAAATAGAAAGCAACGTAAGGGTATGGTTGGCAAGTAGTTATTAAAAAAAAACTTGAAAAAAATGTTCTCAACATTCTATTTTTTAACATTATTTTTCTTTTCTTTTTTTTACAGTTTTTTTTAAATACTTTTATCAAAGTAATGCAATGTTACATTGTGCTACCCTGGGGGGTGATCAGGGATTTTATTTTTACACTTTGCATTGCAGGAGCAATAAAGATTATTGCTCTGCAATGTAATGTTTGCTTTGAACTGTCGTGAATGGGATCATGAGTGATCTGTGATTGGCTCCAGCTGGTCACATGGTACAGTGTGCTGTGATTGGCCCATGTACTGTGTGAGAGCTGTGGGCCAATAACAACTCTCCAGGAACAAAAGCAAACCTTTAATGAATCAGATTTTTGTCAGCATTGTGATCATGTGATCGCATAGCATTCACATGATCACTGGATCCCGATTACCGGGATCCGCATTCCACTGTCGCAGTGGTCGCGGGGGGATGCTGTTCCTGTAGCTACCACCTGTCTGCAGTAAAAGTACTGTGGGCAGTCGGCAAGTGGTTAAGGAGCTAATATTCAGTGACTTAAGAGTTACTGCATGCAGCATGGCAATCGGTGGTGCGCTGTGTCCCTGGTACACAGTGGATCATCGATTAGTGGAAAGAGCTGATGAGGTCAGCTCTGTCATGTGTCCAATCACAGCTGATCACATGTAAATAAGTAAATGCAGGTTATCAGCAGTCCTCTCCTCACGCTGACAGCCCGTGAATAGAGGAGATCCGGTAATCGGCATTCCTCAGAGGAGACATGTACACTGATCATCAGGGCACTGATGATCAGTGCCCTGATGATCAGTGTAGCCCCATCAGTGCCACCTGTCAATGCCCATCAGTGCCACATCAATGCCACATATCAGTGCCCATCTGAGCTGTCTACCAGTGCCAGTCAGCGCCACCTATCAGTGCCAATCAGTGCCACATATCAGTGCCACATATCAGTGCTACCAATCAGTGCCACCTATCAGTGCCAGTCAGTGTCACCTATCAGTGCGCATCAGTGCCGCCTATCAGTGCCGCCTAACAGTTCCAATCAGTTCTGCCTATCAGTGCCAGTCAGTGCCGCCTATCAGTGCCAGTCAGTGCTGCCTATCAGTGCCATATATGAGTGTTGCTTTTCAGTGCCCATCAGTGATGCCTGTCAATGCCCATCAGTGATATCTACCAGTGCCTCCTCATCAGTGCCACCTATCAGTGCCCATCAGTGCAGCCTCATTAGCACACATTAGTGAAGGAGAAAAATCACTTATTTACAAACTTTTATAACAGAAACTAAATAATTTATTCCACATTGTGTGATAGGTTCTGTATGGGACCCAGGGGCGGACTGACAACTCATGGGGCCCGGGGCAATAGGGGATCATGGGGCCCCTGTGTCCTTGCCCAAACTCAAAAAAGCCTATGAAAAAGGTACCAGGGGCATCTCATGGGACCCCCTACTGACCCTGGGCCCTCAGGCAGTGCTCGAGTTTCCAAATGGTCAGTCCGCCCCTGATGGGACCTTTCACTTACCAAAACCTCAGAGAATTAAGCACTGTTTCTGGTTACTGGAAGCCCACAAGCGAACTAGCCTAACAATCTTGTTCTTTTCTTTTCTGCTCATTTGGGGAAAATTCCCTCCGTAGGAGAGCTTTGATTAAACTCTGAGTCCTGGAGGTCCATTGGGACTATTTCAAGTGGTACTGTGCTATATTTTATTGTGTATTCTACCTTATGATTCACGTTTGCGCATATCAGTCTCTAATTCGTCATGTGTATAATATTATTATTATTATACAGTATTTATATAGCACCAAAAGGTTTGCTCAGCGCTGTACATTATAGTGTGGGACAGAACATGAGACAATACAGTAACAAAACAGTACACGAGGGGTTCGAGGGCCCTGCTCTTTCAAGCTTACAATCTAGGAGGGGGGGGATAGTGGCACAGGAGGAAGTGGCTGTGGGGGATGAAGTGGTAGGAGGAGTGGAGGAGATTGGCTGTTAAGTGAGGGTGGGGTAGGCTTCCTTGAAGAGATGGGTTTTCAGGGTGTGCCTAAAGGTGAGGAGGGTAGGTGACAGTCTGATAGATTGGGGTAGTGAGTTCCAGAGGATGGGGGAATGCCTGGAGAAGTCCTGCAGTCGCGCGTGGGAGGAGGAGACCAGGGAGCTAGAAAGTAGGAGGTCTTGTGAGGAGCGAAGAGTACGGGTTGGGCGGTATTTGGGTATCAGGTCGGTGAGGTAGTTTGGGGCAGCGTTATGAATGGCTTTGTATGTCAGTGTTAGTAGTTTGAATTTAATGCGTTGGGCAATCGGAAGCCAGTGGAGGGTTGGTAAGGTGGATTAGTCTGGCCGCAGAGTTCAGGATAGACTGGAGTGGGGATAGCCTATGTTGGGGTAGGCCAGTGAGAAGGGAGTTGCAGTAGTTCAGGCGTGAGATAATAAGGGAGTGAACGAGTTGTTTAGTAGTGTCTGGGGTTAGGTTATTTTGGAGATGTTGCGGAGGTGAAGCCTGCATGAGTTTGCCAACGATTGGACATGGGGTTTGAAGGACAGATTTGAGTCTAGGGTAACACCTAGGACTTTGGCTTGCGGGGTGGGACTGATGGTGGCGTTGTTGGTCGTGATGGAAAGGATGGGGGGGGGGAGGCGCAGGCTGGGGGGAAAATTAGGAGCTCGGTTTTGGAAAGGTTCAATTTGAGGAAATGGAGCGACATCCAGTCTGATATGTCGTTCAGTAGGTGGGAGATACGGGTGGAAACTGAAAGGGTGAGGTGAGGGGTGGAGAGGTAAATTTGCGTGTCATTAGAGGTGATAGTTGAAGCCGTGGGAGTGTATCAATTTGCCGAGGGAGGAGGTGTAGATGGAGAAGAGAAGGGGCCCGAGGACAGATATCTCTGCTAATCCATTCTTAATACAGACTGATTTGCTGTTCATCAAACGCTGTGTGATTATTGTGTGTGCTATAGTCTGGAGGATACCTGGCAAAGGTATTATGATGGTGTCAGCAGGGGTTGTGCTCTGGCCAGGGCTCAGAAGTGAACAGGGAATCCAAAATATTCAGTGGCTCTAAAGGGGGTAGCGCTACATACACATTATAGCTGACCTCCTTTTACCTATTTATAAAGTGTTCTACATAGTAAAATCAGTCTGTATATTCGGTAAAGCACGGTTGTTATACTCACTATGAAGCCTAAAGGGTTAATCCTCCACATTGTGTAAAAAGGGTGTTTGATCCCGTCTTCTCTGATCCTCCCCTTCTTTTGTTGTCCCAAATCCATCTGCCATAGTTAGAGCAGCAGTGGCAAGTCTGCACATTGTCTGTATGGTGTGCAGTGCTAGAGAGTTTTTTACTTTTTCTTTTGGGAGGGTGATCAGCACGGGGCCAATCAGCATTGTCCAGGCAGAGGGTCAGGGGTTATGCAGCCTCATAGAACAGTCATAGGAGAATGAAAACTCCTCCTACAAGATTAACCAGTGCTCTGCCAGACACTGATAAAATTCACAAGACTGCCATATACTGCTGGTAAAAAAAGGTATTTAACAGTTTATATTTACTAAAATGATTGCACTTCCATGTTCTGTGTACTGTAGAATACTGGATATAGTGAATGCAGGGTCATGAGTTTAGTACAGGGGCGTACATACAGGGGTTGCAATTGCGACCTGGCCCCATGCTGCAGGGAGCCCGTGAGGCCTTCTCCGTACGTCTGGAAAGGAAGAGCAGCGGGGCCAGCTGCATATAAAGGAACCAATCTTTCCATGTTCCTCCTGCAGCCACTTAATGTCTGTGGGAGGGAGAAGAGGAGAAGTCAGCAATCAGCGACTGCAGGAGGAACATGGAGAGATTAGTTCCTCCATAAGCAGCCACCACCGCTGCTCCTCCTATCCATCTTTTTTTCTGCTGTCCCCATGTGCTCTCCAGCCCCCCAAGCTCTCTGGCTCCTGTACTCTTTCCTGCCCCCCCCCATGCTCTCCAGCCCCTGTGCTCTTTCCTGCTCTCCTCTGTGCTCTTTGGAACCCCGTGCTCTTTCCGGGACTCCCCCCTTGTCCCTCGCAACTCTGTTGGGTACCCCCTCCCCTCTCCTGCTAGCTGCTGTGGGGGATCTGTCAGATCTGCCAGGATGGAGAGCGGGAAGGGGACAGTAAATGTGTTATTTACTGGCCTCTTCCTTTGCACAATGGAGAGTCAGTGATCCATACTGTGCTTACTATGTTTCAGTTTGTGAATGAAGTGAATGAAGTGGAAGTTCTGTACAGAGCTATTCCTATCCATTCATTCAGTGCAGCTGAGGCTGCAGAGATGGAGATTGAGGGCTATGTCCGCAATCTCCTTTCTCTGTCTCAAAGGTGGGACATCAGAGGTCTGTTTAGATCCCTGATATCTCACCAAAGCCCCCCAACAAGGCTCCTAGAAAAAAAGTGTAAAACTAATTAAAAAGAATATTGTAAAAAAAGTAAAAAAATAAAAATAATAACAAAATAAAATAACAAAAATAAAAATAACTACTGACACCAGTGGTGGAACTACCAGGGCCACAAAGGTTGCACTTGCAACCGGGCCCTAGCGTTCCACCTTCTGGTTCGGTTGGAAGGGCCTCAGCCAAGGGTCAGATGGGCCCTTCATGGTTTCTTGCACCGGGGCCCTGAAGGTTCTAGTTACGCCACTACTTTAGTAACACTTTAAGCAGTTACAGCAGTATTTTTTTCCTTTTAGGACAAAGGTTTTATATAAATGAATGAAAACTCATCATTTTAAGCACCCCTATCAGCATTACAGGGTTTGCCTCAACCCTCTACCTGGACAGCTTGGTCTGTTCAAGAATAAGCAACAAACTTACTGGCCAGATTACCAGGTGAAAAAAACAGAAAAAAGCCTAACCTCTTGTTGTGGTAATTGCCTGTGTAATTTGCACTTTTATGGCCAACTGCCGCACATATGCATTCAGGGGAGCAGTAGGTTGTGTGCTGAGATCACACTCACGCTGTCATCAACAGCTCTCCGTTAAGATTTTTGATCAGTAACCAATGGTATGGTCTCCCGATCATGTGACCATTGGGAAATCCAACCACAGCAAAACTTTGTTTTAGGTTTTAGATAGAGTGGAGAGGGATTAGAACGTGTCAGGTTTTAATTGCTGTCTGTGCCCCTGAAGACTAACCTCTCTATGTGTCATGTTTACTGTAATCAAAGTTCTGGGTTGTCACCAGAACAGGAATAGAAGGGAAATCCTCCAATGGGTCCACTAGTTCTGGTGACCCTGGTAAAAACAAGGGATTCCCTTCTTTTGGAGGGATTTTCTGTAATGTTTTTGGGACAGGAAGTGAAGGGAAATTACTCCAGGGGGACACATATGACAAATAATGCTGTGCTTTAACCACCTGGGAGGATGTCATATGACGTCCTCCCACTCTAGCTGCATTTGTGCGCCCCTCAGGGGTGATTGGTGGTGCACTGTGTCCCTAGGACACAGCGGATCACCGATCGCGATATAGAACGTAGGCTCTACCATGTGATCAGCTGTGTCCAATCACAGCTGATCACATGTTAAGAGGAAATGCCGCTTATTGGCAGTCCTCTCCTCATACTGACAGCATGTGAGGAGAGGAGAGCCGGTAAGCGGCATTCCTCAGAGGGGACAGCTACACTGATAATCAGGGCCCAGCCACATCAGTGCTGCATTTCAGTGCCCATCATTGCTGCAGATCAATGCCAATCAATGCCAGATATCAGTGCCCATCAGAGCCAAATATCAGTGTTCATCATGCCACATAACAGTGCCCATAGGAGCTACTTTTCACTGCCCATTAGTGATGCCTGTCAATGCCCATCAGTGCTGCCTATCAGTGCCTCCTCATCAGTGCAGTCTATCAGTACCCATCAGTGCTACCTATCAGTGCCAGTCAGTGCTGCCTATTAGTGCCAGTCTGTAACAGAACCGGACCCCGACTGCACTAGGGTATTTCTGTTAGCCTCCCTGTCCGAACACAGATCCACAGACACCACTGCTGACCATACAAGAGGAGACAGCACCTTACTTGAAGGAAACCAGGAGATATATTGCTTTATTTTAACATAGATACAAGATATATACACATTCAAGGGAACAACCCACCTCCCTGCATATGGACACAGGGCGGGGCAAACCAAATCTAGCAACCAGAGACACATCAGAAGACAACCCCATCAGGGGGAAGGGCTGCCAGAAACACCCCCCACCAAGCCAATACACATAGACACATACAACCCATAAGAGTTTGCTCCTGAGCAAGACATACAATAGAACAATGGGATGCACCACATGGCAGTAAACGATGATCAACCCCCACCTATACATGTCTACACAATATCAGAACATTCCACCCTGTACCCCTAACAGGCACAGGGTGACTTAAACATAATAGGGATATGGGGAGCTGAGACAGGGGTCCCCCCACCCCCCAAAGTCACTCCCGTCACACAGTCAATGCTGCTTATCAGTGCCTCCTCATCAGTGCAAGAAATTCTGAAGGACCCTCTGCACACTGGTATATACCCTTTCAAGCAGACTCTGCAGTAAATAGGGATATTTAGTTCACACATATTGCAATACATGCTTAAGCTGGCCAACTGGGTCATAGTAATCCCTCTATGGCCAGTCCTACTCTGCCCTGCCTACGCAAGTGCTACTGTGGACACAATGCCAACATAGGGGAAAAGACACAATGGGGAGAGCTACAAGGTTCAGGTCTGGCTACTGACCCAACAATACAACAAACAAGAGATACCTTCCTCATCAGTGCAGTCTATCAGTACCCATCAGTGCGACCTGTCAGTGCTGCCTATCAGTTCCTGTCAGTGCTGCCTATCAGTGCCCGTCAGTGCCGCCTATCAGCGCCCATCGGTGCTGCCTATCAGTACCCATCAGTGCCCATCAGTGATGCCTGGCAATGCCCATCAGTGCCATCTATCAGTGCCTCCTTATCAGTGCAGTCTATCCATACCCATCAGTGCCACCTATCAGTGCTAGTCAGTGCTGTCTATCAGTGCCCTTAAGTGCCGCCTATCAGGGTCACATATCAGTGCCCATCACTGCTGCCTTTCAGTGCTAGTCAGTGCTGTCTATCAGTGCCCTTCAGTACCACCTATCAGTGTCACATATCAGTGCCCATCAGTGCTGCCTTTCATTACCCATCAGTGCCATCTATCAGTGCTGCCTATCAGTATCCATCAGTACAGCCTCATCAGCAGACATCAGTGAAGGAGAAAAATTACTTATTTACACAATTTTATCAGAAACTAAGAAAAACTTTTTTCCCCAAAATGTATTTTTTTGTTTGTTTAGCAGAAAATAAAAACCTCAGTGGTGATTAAATACCACTAAATGAAAGCTATCTCTCAAAAAAAAAGATAAAATTTAGTTTGGTTACAGTGTTGCATGACTGCGCAATTGTCAAAGTATGAGAGCACTGAAAGCTGAAAATTGGTCTGGGCAGGAAGGAGGTGAAAGCACCCGGTAGGCAATTGGTTAAAGAGGATCTTCAAAAATAAAAGTCATCAACTATAAATACTGAAGTGTAATTCCTTAGCCATTGTTTACTGAAAATATACATTGTGTAAACATTTGCAAAGATATAATGCAACATACAACATCGGACGTCCCACATTGTTAGTCTACAGCATACATCTTTAGGGGTCTTTAGTACACTGGAAAGCCAATAATGACATTTTAGCATGATATGGCCGCAAAGGGGTTAAAGCTCATGGGCGTCTCCCATAAGGTGGAAGTAGGAGGGGTTTTCAGTCGACAGGGACGCTTTCTCGCAGCTAGAATATCTGGAAAGAGGGTGTGGCTATGATAATAGTGGGCGGTGCTGGCGACGTCCCTGGCTTCACCAAGCCGCAGCTGATCAAAGCGATCTAAGCATCCCGAATGGTGCAGCTGGTGACAGACCGGTCCGGTGAGTACAGTCCTCTCTTCATACATCCCGGGAGGGAGAAGGATCACACACAGAGGATCACAGACATATCTCCACCACAGTCATCAGGAACCTCATTACAGCATATAGTGACAGTGGCAGCTGAGTGCAGGAAGAAGAGGTGATCATTACAGACACATGGAGGAGATAAACTGTATTATTATTGTGTGAAGGCTTTGTGAATGGAGCCTGATGACAGCAAGGTGTCTAATGTCCAACACTGTTCTAGTACACAACCTGCAGTATTATAGTACACATCATGCTCTGCATTGCTATAATATACACATCATTCTTTCCTGTATTATAATACACAGATCATGTTTTCCATTACTGTAATATACAGATCATTCTTTCCTGTATTATAATACACAAATCATATTTTCCAGTACTACAATATACAGATCATTCTCTCCAGTATTGTAATACACAGATCATTTTTCCAGTATTATGATATACAGATCATTCTTTCTTGTAATATAATATACAGATCATTCTTTCTTGTACTATAATACACAGATCATATTTTCCAGTATTATAATATACAGATCATTCTTTCCTGTATTGTAATATACAGATCATTCTTTGCAGTACTACAATATACAGATCATTCTTTCTTGTATTATAACACACAGATCATATTTTCCAGTATTATAATATACAGATCATTCTTTCCTGTATTGTAATATACAGATCATTCTTTGCAGTACTACAATATACAGATCATTCTTTGCAGTATTATATTACTGTATACAGATCATTCTCTCCAGTATTCTAATATACAGATCATTTTTTGCAGTATAATATATATATATCTTTCTTAGAGCTAACATCAAGATCGTCATTTCATTCATGAACAGAAAGCTGTAGCAATCACATGATTGCTCAGACTCCTGCTGCTGCCACCCATCCATGTGTATATATGGTACATATATGTGTTTTTTCTCTATACCCATCACCATTTTCCCTGTTACAGCTGTGTCTGTTGTGTCAGTAAATTACATCAGAACCTGCTATACATGCCTGTTTTCTACAAATGTGCAGCCTCCCTCTACAGCCTCCATTCTCCATCTCCCGTCTAACTGACAGCTGTACTCTTTTGTTACCCACAGCTTCCCCCCCCCACCCCCTTACCCCTGATGCCCATCGTCCTGATCAGCTCAAAATAAAGCCGACAGCAACTCGCCTATGTATCAAACAGCAGCCACGGACGATCATAATATCTTTATTTTCACAAAGGACTGTAGCATTGCATTGCAGCCACCTGTTAATAAGCATTGGCCTTTTTTTCCCTGGTGAAAGGTGGGCATATCACAAACCTGGAGGTTCCTAGTGGTCCTTTTACAAGTCTGTATGTGATTTGTCCATTGTTTCCAAATCCCTGGACACTGGTTGTCTGCATTGCAGTAGCTTTTAATCTGTTGACATGATATATGACTAATGACACAAAACTTTTGTCTGTCTGAGTGTGCCACTCTAGCTATGGGCTCTATTAATTGCTATAGTGCACATACAGATATTTTTGTTGCTTGCTGTCCCTGCAATGCATCTATACATCCTCCCCAGCCTGGGGCGCATTATGCCTGCAGTGCAGCAGTGATACACACTGACAGATCTGAGAGATATTCATACAGCATTGTGCAGTAAAAGGTAATGAGTTCTTCTCCAATCCATACATTACGCTCAACTATAGTGACACATATACTGGTTACTGTAGTAGCCACTGAATGGATGAGGGTTTCATTAGTATAGTAAAAAGATGCAATGAGAGCCATTGATGAAGGATTGACAGGTGCACTTACCAAGAGGCATTACGGATTCTGTTCACTTTGTCAATTCAAATTGCAGGAGGTAAGGTAGTTATACATTTTTTCAGCATTTATTCCGTAGTATGGCAGGCCCCTAGTTCTCTGCAAATTTTTTTTTTTTTCTTGCCTCTCTAATTTAAAACTGTGCTTGGGATGCTGTTAAATATCAGCTGTATTTTGTCAGAGTGCCAGAGCACAAAACGACGAATTGCCCTCCAGAGACCATTTTTTAAAAGATTTATTACCATTAGTACATAAAGCCAGAGGTTATTTTTAAAACACATCTCTTTTCATTAGGCCTCTGAATATAAAACCTAGTGATCCATGTAACTTCCACTTGTCTGATTTTACAGTGAGGAGAAAATGCAGCACAGATGTTCGGAGAAAATGCAGGAAGGGATGCACTGCAGGTGCTAGCATTTCCAATCTGCCTGTGAATTAGGCAGATTGAGTCATTTATAATACATCTAAATATAATCGCACTCTTTATTATCCCCTGTGATTATGACCAGTCAGTGTTAGAGATAGAGTGTAAAAAACGTTGCAAGTGTCCTTTCTTAGAAAACATAAGAAATATATTTATTTTCCAAATGTTATAAATTGAGGTTTTTCTATCTAAGATAAGGGGTTTTTGCTGTTTAAATGGTGTCCTTTAGGGCACTGTGCAATGCTACGAATATTCCAGATCAGCTGTTTGATGAAAAGCAAGCAGCAGACAAAGGAAGGAAGCACCCTCACTGGGTGGGTAAAATAAAAGACGCATGCTCAGAGAATAAAATTAAGCTTAATCCATGACTGCTTCTAACTAGTCCCATGTAGCATGCAGCCCTGCCTTTATAATGGTCCCTGCAGGTGTGGGGGTGGAACCCAATGATCCAGTTTAACGTGTGTGGCATGTATGACAGTGACAAATGACTTAGCATGCTGCAAAGCACTTCTGCTTTATTATCTATCTATATCTCTCCACCCATTCATCCATTCTTCTACCCATCCATCCATCCATTTGTCTGCCAGTCCTTCCGTCTGTCTATCTATCCATACCCATCCATTCATTCATCTACCCATTCAACAATCCATCTATCCATCCATTCATCCATCCTTTTTTCCATCCGTCTGTCTATGTATCTATATCCATCCATTATTTCATCTACCCATCCATCGATCCATCCATCATCTATCTATCCAGTTATTTACCACAGTGCCAGATTTCAATTAGATCAAATCAGTATGGGCGAGGTTAATGATGAACAGTTCAGAAATGCAATATCCTTGAAAAGGTTTTTCTAAAGATATGAACACATACCTAATTTTTACATTAAATGACGTTGCTTTCACACTTAATAACTGATGTGCAGAATCCATTGTTTCGGTCACCTGTTGTAGAAAGACATGCGACCAGCACAAAACACTCGTATAGTCATGATTGCATATTGCTCTGCCTTGATGTCTATAATCCTAATGTTACTTTTAAGAATGTTTATTATACAGTGCAATCCTATTTGATTAAACGTTATTGTTGTTACTGAAACATTTGAAAAGTCCATCTGAGTTTCAAACTCATTCATCACTAGTACTGTTTGTTTAATTTAATCCCATGTTTTAAAATACATATTCATCATTAAATAAACAGTAATAAAAGTATGTGTTATCAGATCATGTTGTGTATAATGTAGGCATGAAAAATGCTGTATTGCCACGTACTTATTTCTTACATATACATTTTGAGATGTATAGGGTGGGGTAGATACAAGATCAATCCCATATTATATCAGAGATTGCTAACATTCATTAAATATAATGGCATATTAACTACAGCAACCATAAACTGGGAAATATGCAGAAGGCCATTGAGGATTTTGATATGTCAGATGCAGCTTTTTCATATGGCATGGAGTTCTGCTTTGTCATGACAGCAAGAGAATGTCTGGCCTGGCAGTTTACTGGATTAATAGGAAGGTGGGGGATGAAAAGGAACAAAGGGCGAGGAATGATGCATAAAATATCTGTCCTAGAATACGAACACTGCTTGCTTGGAGAGATGCCTTCTTGGTCCTTGTTCCAGTCATAGAAAGCATCATTGTGATATTAGTTATGCATGACAGTTCACTGAAGATCAGCAGCCACACACAACTCATACAATGGGATGAAAGAAAAATCCTAGTGCCAGTTTTCCTATTAGTTGTAAGGATGCTGCTGTCCTTTGTAATCTACTTTTTCTTTCACATTAATATTTTCTTTTAAATTAATAAAATCAATATTAAATATAATTTACAAAGCACATATGCAGTTTACTGAACTGAAAATACAGATATTATTGCTGGCTGTTTAAAGGTAGAAATGCAGAAAGAGAACGCATACCTGCACATCAATACATACATATGTGTCTTAAAAAGTGCAGCATTTGCATGTTGATATATAGGCTTCTTTTAAAAATGTTGAAATACAATATAAGGAAATGAGGAATAATGAGTACGAAAGTAATTGTGTGAAGAATGAAACCGCGTCTGTGGGTGTGTGATGGAAAGTGTGCATGTCTATAATTATAGCTGAACTCACATAATAAAATATAATTAACAATGCGGTTATGAATTTATTAAAGCTGAACTCCAGGAAAAATTGATTTTAAAGGTTGGACCCTCTAATGTTTGCTATGTAACATGTGCAGGGGATTACTGATGAGCTTGGGATCGGTCCAAACCAAAGTTTGTCCCAACCCGGAAGTTTGCTGTCATTGCTGGGCCAATGAGCTCCAGGAGGGAGATTCTCTGCTATGCAGTTGACATACACAAAGGAAGGGGGTGATGCTTGCAACATCATTGATCTAATATGGCCATATTAGGTCAATGATGTCATGAGCATTCCTCCCTTTTCTGTATGTGCAGGGTCAGGGAATCTCCCATCCACAGCTCATTGGCCCAGCATTGACAGCTAATTTCCAGGTTTGGACATTACCCAAACTCATCTGTACTAGGAATGGTTGAAGAGTAACTCCACTTTTGAAATAAAAAAATCCCATCTGGGTGATTAATGTACATTGCAGGGATTTTACCAAACTTTGTTGCAGATTCCTACCTTTTGTTATTCTGAAGAAATAGTTGTTTGTCTGTGTCCATGTGCAGAGTGAATGGGAATGGTTTTATAATTATCAATCAGCTGCTGCACCTGCAGGGCTTTAATGAGGATATTGGCAAGAAATCTCATCCATTTAGATGTGATTTGCCCATTAGGAGTATCTCACAAAAAATTACATTTTTGTTGCAGGGGATGGCAAAAATCTGACTTATCTTAGGGCAGACTTCTGGGAAAATCAGTGAGCCAATCATTCAAGCAGGAAATGACATTTTCAGGGGGTATTCTATACACCATCTGTGTACAGAACACCTCCAGGTAGCCATATTGCATTGCCTTTTACAGAACATTACAGCACTGCAGATTGAAAAGGAAAGGTAATTTTTTAATAACCAATTACAATATGACTTGAGTTGCAAATGTATATGCTATATTATTTTTTTTCACACAAAAGTGGAGTTACCCTTTAAATTGTTATTGGTAGTTTGTTCCAGATAGATACAGTCTGAATGGTGATCTTCCAGGGGGTGCTGCAGTGACTTCCTGTCTTTTACAGTGAGTATAACAAGCTGCTCTCTCAGAACCTCTAACATGCAGCAATGGTACAACATGACGTTCATTTCTCCCTTCTCTACACGTTATCCAGTCACATAGCGCCTTGTATCCATTGAAAAGAATACAAGACACTTTTTGAATGGAGTAGATGCCAAACGAATGACTTGATATACACTGCTCAAAAAAAATGAAAGGAACACTTTGAAAATACATCAGATCTCAGTGGGGTAAAAATATCATGCTGGATATCTATACTGATATGGACTGGGTAATGTGTTAGGAACGTAAGGATGCCCCACCCTTTGATGGAAATGAAAACTATCAACCTACAAAGGACCGAATTCAAAGACAGCCCAAAAATCAAAGTGAAAAATGATGCAGCAGGCTAGTCCATTTTGCTGCAATTTCGTTGCAGTAGTATGGTACTCAGTAGTTTGTAAGGCCCCTATGTACTTGTATAATTGCCTGACAACGTCACGACATGCTCCTAATGACATGACGGATGGTGTCCTGGGGTATTTCATCCCAGATCTGTACCAGGGCATCACTGAGCTCCTGGACAGTCTGAAGTGCAACCTGGCGGCATTGGATGAACCGAAACATGATATCCCAGAGGTGTTTTATTGGATTTAGGTCAGGCGAGCATGGAGGCCATTCAGTGGTATCAATTGCTTCATCCTCCTGGAACTGCCTGCATATGCTCGCCACATGAGCCGGGCATTGTCGTGCACCAGGAGGAACCCAGGACCCACGGCACAAGCGTAGGGTCTGACAATGGGTTCAATAATTTCATTCTGATACCTAATGGCAGTCAGGGTGTCATTGTCTAGCCTGTGTGACCCTCCATGGATATGCCTCCTGGGACCATCACTGACCCACCACCAAAACAGTCATGTTGAATAATGTTACAGGTAGCATTACATTCTCCACGGCTTCTCCAGACCCTTTCACGTCTGTCACATATGCTTAGGGTGAACCTGCTCTCATCTGTGAAAAACACAGGGCGCCAGGAGCGGTCCTGCCAATTCTGGTGTTCAGTGGCAAATGCCAATCAAGCTCTATGGTGCCGGGCAGTGAGCACAGGGCCCACTAGAGGATGTCGGGCCCTCAAGCCACCCATATGAAGTTGCTGATTGTTTGGTCAGAGACATTCAAACCAGTGACCCCCTAAAGGTCTTTTTGTAGGGCTCTGTCAGTGTTCATCCTGTCCCTTCTTGCAAAAAGGAGCAGATACTGGTCCTGCTGATGGGTTAAGGACCTTCTATGGCCCTGTCCAGCTTTCCTAGAGTAATTGCCTGTCTCCTGGAATCTCCTCCATGCTCTTGAGACTGTGCTGGGAGACACAGCAAACCTTCTGGCAATGGTACGTATAGATGTGCCATCCTGGAGGAGTTGGACTGCCTGTGCAACCTCTGTAGGGTCCAGGTATCGCCTCATGCTACCAGTAATGACACTGACCCTAGCCAAATGCAAAACTAGTGAAAAACAGCCAGAAAAGATGAGTAGGGAAAAAAATGTCAGTGGCCTCCACCAGTAAAACAATTCCTGTTTTGGGAGTCATTTCATTGTTGCCCATCTAGTGCATATGTTGTTCATTTCATGTGGCATAGTCTACTACTGACTACTGAACATCCCCAGCAGCCCTGCAGATGTTACATAGCAATCAGTAGAGGTAACCACACAGGTCCAATTTAACTTTTAAAAAAACATTTTTTATAGCTTTAAAGCTGAGCTGCAGTCCGATATAAAAGACACAAATTAAAGCAGACCTTGCAGTACAAGCAAGGTCTTCATCTTTACTTTACCACCCCGCCCCCCATTACTAATTAGAAAAAAAAAACTTTAGTTAGTTAATAACTTAAACTTCTGAACTGCAGGTGATGTCACCATTCCTCTGACAAGATCCTGAGGATGCTGAGTAGCCCAAATCACATGAGATGACAGTCCAGCATAGTGCAGTAGCATCTTCTCAGGAGGTTTGGACTACTCAGTATTTATACTAAGAATAAAAAAGGAGAGTATCCTACTAGGTCGGAAAGATATATGTAAATTATACTACCAAATATCTGGGTGGGAGCTGTCCACAATATTCATAATCCAGAAAACGTCATAAAAATGGACACACTTTCACATTGTGTTGCAAAAATGTAAAAGTGGAGCTAATTAACTCTCTTTTGGCGTACAGAGAGAAAAACTGGCTCAGACAGATTTGGCAAAAGTCTCTCGCGTTCATTCGAAAAGTGGCCAAATCCAAATACAAGTTCTAGACAGGTACATGAACTTGTCACATTCTTCACCACTTTTAGAATGCATGAGAGACACTTTTACAAAATCTTCCTGCACCAGTCTATATGAGTTCCAGGGAATGATGCAGAATATTGCTGCCCATAGACATAAGCCCTTAGGGCAGCTTATCTAAAGAGCACTGCAGACCATTCCATAAACTTGCAAGGTTAGCTCTACTGAACTCAAACATTAATCTCTACATGGAGAGGAGGGGGAAGAGGTTACAGATACTGACAGACAGGGCCATGGATAAAGGGGTGCCACCAGTCCTCCTGTACAGAGCCCAGGCCAGCAGGGGGGCCCAGGCAGCTGGGTCAATTGGATGTGGGCATGGAGGGTGATCGGCACAGCAGAGAGGGGTGGAAAATACTGGAACCGATCCCCTGTATGGCTCTCCCTACAACAGTTGAAAGATTCTTCTTCAGAGAGAGCCATACAGGGGATTAGTTAAAGTATGTGCCCCCCCTCCAATGCACCGACCACCCTCCCTGTGCACTTTATATTTCCCCCTACTGCCGAGGCCCCCCTGTGTGCCCTCACCCCTGCAGTGCTGCCAACTTCCCTCCCCTACTTCCCAGCGGCAGCTGCAAGCACGGACCCTTCAGGATAGAGAGTGGGGCAAGGGTCCGGTAAATATGTCACATTTACCAGCCCTTTCCTTTCTTGAATGAACACAGGGAGTGATCAGTACTGATCATTCACTGTGTTCATTTATAAATAAAGCATGGTAAACTGTGTTTTTGGGAGGGTCCCTGTTAGATTGGCTGTATGGGGCCCCGTGGTTTCGAACAGCAGCCCTGCTGACAGACTCTATCAGCCTTGTATATCTTAGGTAGATTTACAGTGAATTGTGCAGGTTTTCTAACTGGTCCCATCAATGCTCCCCCTGAGAGTCGATGTCTGCCTGCCACCAGAGACATGAGCTCATAGTCTGATTCAAACAAGAACGCCATCCTTTTTCGTTAGCTGTGTATACAGAGCTTCATCAGGTGTGAAAAAAGTCAGGAAAATGGATGTTCTAGTTGTTGGGTCCAGAATTTCAACCCCTAAGGGACTATTTACACCAAAGTGCTGTAATAATGCACATTAAGGCTTTGCACGGTAACTCACTTTATGTGCGTTGGTGCACTGTGGTTGCAGCTTGAAGTTTGGTGCTCAAAAGGATACATGAACTTTTTATGGAGATGTCTTGCACTTTTTTGACCCCATAAACCTCAATCAAGGTGTCTGTAAATGCACGTCCCAGGTGTTTTGCATTTTTTTTTTGCTCCTGAACAACTGCTCTCTTCCCTCCCAAAAACCTGTATGTATACAAAGGCTTGCACTTCAAAACACACCTGTATACAGTTGCAAAAAAAAGGTAAAAACCCCCCTCAAAATGCCTGTATAAGTGGTTACCCAAGTCCATACCAGGTGCATGCAGGCTCAGGTTCTCTTTCTTATTCTTTTAGTAACAGAGGCTTCCAGGTCATCCTTTCGGTGTCTTTGTCATAACAATAATTATGATAGTTCAGTTATGTCGACCAGTATGCAAGGAGATGACTAATAAATGCAGTACTTATTTAGACAAATATTGGTGTTCGCACATTGCCTGCATGCTCATATCTGCCGCCTTTGCTGGCTTCATCCATAAACATGACAACAATTGTAATGAACGCAGTAAGAACAAGCAATACCTCTGTTGTCAGAAAGTGATGTCACAGATTGTTTGTCAGTTGGTATTCTCTATACTTATGGATATTGTAATGGTTGTCTGCTCTCTACGTGGGCATCATAAACACATACTGTACATTTGAGCAGTCACGTATTAGCTTTCATTATGTAATTCCTGAAAAATTGACAGCTGGGAAATGACTAATTGTTGTTTTCCTTTTCTCTAGTTTCTATTAGAATTACCTGCATGCATACATTATATTGTATATATGGATAGAGACAATTCAAAGATTAATTTCAAAAGGCAAGTCCAATGAAAATGTCTCCACTGGTGGTAAAATGGGGGCAGGGTTCGATTCCATGCTTGGTCTTCAGTCTTCTCTACAACATTTCCCAAACAACTGGCTGAAAAATGGGCTACCCTTTTCACCAGTTCTCTATATATTTCAAAATAAAATCCACTAGGGGACACATTTGATAATGGGTCCCTCTAAGGCCCCATTCACACTTGCGAATGTGGCTGTTAGCGATTACATGCGGGAGACCCAGCAGAGGTTCCTGCTGATTGGCTGCGGATGGCAGCCCCATTAAAAGCAATAGGAGGCTGGCAGCTCCTGCAACTAATTGTGGCCACTTGTATATAATTGCTCATGGAGTGATTACTTGCATATGATGCATCCAGGGCCAATAATTCACAGGTATTCACTTCATGACAACTGCATGTGAGCAACTGCAATTGGTTGTGGGACCTGTGAGCCTCCCATTGCTTTCAATGGGGCTGCTGGGCCATGGACCCCTGCTGGGTCTCCCACATGTAGTTTCTAATGGCCCCATTCTCAAGTGTGAATGGGGTGTAAAAGGTAGTTCAGCGTTCACCCAAGGCCTGTACTTGTCAATGTACCACCAGTGTCCCTGGAAAAGGGAAGACATGGCCAATGTTGACTCTTACCTATAAATATTAGTGCACCCCATTTTTCTTTTTCATTTGGGTAACAGCTGGTCAAATCATCCAGTGACATTTTGTATGTTACCAAGCTCCACCCCTCTGCCATAACCATTATCAAATTACAGAGGAATATTTTTTTAAAATAACAAACATGTCATACTTACCTGCTCTGTGCAATGGTTTTGCACAGAGCAGCCCTGATCCTCTTCTTTTTGGGTCCCCTGTGAGAGGTCTTGGCTTCTCCCCTCTGCTGAGTGCCTCCAATAGCAAGCCTCTTGCCATGGGGGTGCTCACGCAGGCTCGCTCTAGAGCCGTTCCCCTCTGTATGGACATTGTCCATTCATACACAGAGTGCGGCTTGGCCCTGCCCCTGTTCTCTCCTCATTAGCTCACTAGCTGTGATTGACAGTAATGGGAGCCAATCGGGAATCACATCCAGAAGTTTCTTTTTACCTTAATGCATAAAATTGCCGAGTGCTCCGTAACAGGCTGCTTGCTATGGGGGCATTTGGGCATGCTCACTCCCAAGATGGCTGTGTGTGTCCATAGACACACAGAACATCACTCAGCCCTGCGCCCTGCTCCCTCCTCACTGACTATGATTGAGAGCAGCGGGAGGCAATGGCATGGCTGTATCTGAGCCAATGAAGAGAGAGAGAGCTGAGAGAGCCTTTGCTCTCGTGCACATAGCTAGATCGAGATTTGGGCTCAGGTAAATATAAGGGAAAGCGGGGGGTTTGAAGAGCTGCATTTTGAAGGTTGTTTATCTTAATGCATAGATTGTGTTAAGATAAAAAAACATTTTGCCTTTAGAACCCCTTTAATGTATATTCTGGAGAATGCAGCAGTTAATGTGAAACTACTGAGACAAGTAGACGTAGATATCACCACTGTGGACATGAGAGGTTTAAAAAGAATTTCTGTTTAAATCTGATGTTTTAGGACTCATTCACACTAGTGGTTGGGGGTGGTAAAACTCCTCTGTTGAATCGCACTTTTATTGCCTCCCATCCCACCCCCACATACCTCCTTTAGCTGCAGAGGCAATGACCGGGGGTGTACGCATGCCACGGGAGGTATTAAACCCCCTGTAGTTTTCAGTGGGCACTACTACTTGCCAAATGCGACCCATTAAAGTCAATGGGTCTGCTCTGCAACCCCTCTGGCATGCTATTGCAGGGTTCAAGGGTCTAAAGCAGGCAGTGAAGAGGCAATACAATGCCTATAAAATGCTCTCAGAATTGCAATCTGAACATAGATCGCTCTTTAGAGAGGAACACTATTTATATAAAATTTTGTTTTACAAATAATCATTTGATAAAGAGTACAGTATATCCATCCTTTCTAAGAGCTTTTTGGGGTTTCTGAATGAAGCATAGGAGCAGGAGCTGTTTATTTTCCTCTCTTTAGCCTATGGAAACTCTGGAGTGAGCTAAAATAAAAGAGGGGGAGGGAAATGGAGGGAAGGCAATGAGTCATTTGTCATAGAAACAGAAAATGGATAGCAGAAAAAGACAGAGTGGTCCATCAAGTTTTTTGGGTTTTTTTTGTTGTTTTTATGTGTTTTTTTTGTTAACTTTTTTGAGTATAGATCTGTGCTTGTCTCACACATGTTTGAAGCTATTTACTGTTGACTGGCTCACTACCTCTGCTGGAAGTTTATTCCAAGCATCAAATACTCTTTCAGTAAAATAGTACTTTCTGAGATTAGTTTTGTCAGACTCTCTTGTATGCATAAACAATAGCTTGAGCTACTGAGCTCTGTAAACATCAGGCTTCTTTCATCAAATCATGTGTTTTAAAGTGTATTCTTTAGTTTGACCAAAATAAATGAATATAGGCAAAAACCACTATACACTCCCTTTTGAGTGGTTGTAGACCTCTGAAATTAACACTGAACAAAGTATATCTTTTTGTAGTGTATACCAGCCTCAATCCAAAGCATCTACTGTGGTTCCTATCTGTTAATCGAACTATAAAATAATGTATGTGATACAGCAGGATGCCCACACAAGTAAGAAAGGGTTCTTTGTTATTCTAAATACTTCATGGAACTTTGTATAAACCTGCAAGTAGAACCATTGGATAGGTACTGCCTTTGATAGGGTGACAATGCTATTCCTTATGCAGTGAAATGACTGCAGTGTTGTCACCTTTGCTGCTGCGGTATGTAAATTGCATTTCATTTAGGATATTTTACATGCCAACTTGCCTGAAAATACCTGTTTAACACTTTAAAAGGAGATAGCTAAAGACTTTATATGGACTTTAAGAAGCAACTAAGCAGTTTAGCCCAACAAGATTAAATATGCCTGCTGTGCATTTCCTTGTGTTACTTTCAGAAGATGCTGAACTGGGCTTGGGCAATCAATATAGCAGTATGAGGACTGTATTGTTAGTACAGACAACCCAGAATGTTGCATCAGGCATTTCATCAAAGTGCTATTGATCATCCTTATTTATTTGATCAGGCTGCATTCAATTTCTGAAGGCTAATATAACAGAGGGTAATATTGTAAGCCTGTTTCTTAGTATAGCCCACAGCGGATAGGTTTGGCTTCTTATGCAGTCTGCTGTATTGCTTTAGGTATAAACAATTATGTTGGAAATCCATGTTTTTAATGGCTTCGGTAGATTGGTCTGGGCTCTAATATGATGTTTAATTCTTCACTACTGTAATGGCCATACTTTAAAGAGGTATTAAACCCCAAACCAAAAATGTAATATCTTACCAATCATTAGATGTCGTGGCTGCATCAGTTTTCCTTTTTTTTTTGGCTTTTTCAGCTGGGGATCTGGCCAGTAACACACATCCTGTATTAGTGAGACATCCCTATGATGAATGAGCACAGGAGGCACAGCAGACAGCAGCATTGCCAGTCCGAGGGGGTTGAGTACTAAACGTATTAGCATATTTAAAAACAGTAACTAATTGAAGCCAAACTCCAGATCACACTTTCTAATCAGTCACGGCAGACATTTTTTTCTTTTTAGGATAAAGGTTTTACATAAATAAATAGAATCTGATCATTATAACGCCATCCCCCCCGTTAATGTTAAATGGTTTGTGTCATACATGTAATCTGATACTTTCTGGTGGAGAGCTTGAGCCTTGAAGTAAAACAGACTTGCTGACTGGATCACCAGATGAAAATAGAAGAAAGAAAGCCTAAAAAAGAAAAATAATACAGCAATCACATCTAAGATTTGGTAAGCTGCAATATAATAAATGTTTGGATTTGGGTTTAAAGTGAATCTAAAGGCTGAATGTTTTTTTTACCTGCATACATTCTATGCATGAAGGTGAAAAACCTGCAGTGTGCAGCTTTCCCCACAGCACCTCCATTATATACCTGAGCTAGGGTTGCCAGCTCATCCCTTTAAAACCGAACACATATTAATTACACAGATTCTGTGGCTGAATAAGGTGGTAATTAAACTCACCTAGTGCCTTATCTGCATTAAGTTAGAATCAGAACCTGTGTAATTAATATGTGTTCGGTTTTAAAGGGATGAGGTGGCAACCCTAACTTGAGCCCAATCTCGATCCAGTGATGGGCACAAGATCAGCAGCTCTTCCGGGTCTCTCTCTCCTCCTGAGCCACAGCAGCGGAAGCCATTGCCAGTGGGAATGGGGCAGGACTGAGCCATGCTCTGTGTGCCCCATAGACACACAGAATTGGCTCAGGAGCAAGCACACACAACAGCCCCCAGCTTGATTTGGGGGTACTCAGCAGGGAGGAGGAGCCAGGAGCGCCGGCAGGGGACACGAGAAGAGGAGGATCTGGGCTGCTCTGTGCAAAACTATTGGAGCAGGTAAGTATGCTGTATTTATTATTTTTGAAAAATGAGTCTTTAGAACCACTTTAGTTACAGGTGCTCTGTGTATATGTCCATTGAGTGTATAGTTAGCATATATCTTGCAATACAATACATACTTATGGCAAGACCTACAAATATTACTGGGTCAAAATTCAAGAAGATTACTTTTGTCTACACTGAAACACGTGCCATCCTGGCAATATGATTTCCATTTTTATGTTTATCATGCAAAGCAGTCGTGTTCTGGTTAGGTCTACAGTGGACTAATATACTGTAAATAACCCGCATATGGCCATTATAAATTTGTTGTTGAATTCGGCTTTCTCTTAGGCTTTGTCTGCCTTGCATTGACTGTTGCACAGAACTCCACTAAAGGCAGGAGGAGGCAGAGTTGCTGTCTAGACATAGCTACGCACTGGCAATTCAGATCCAAGATTACCCTATAGCTGTAATGTCTGCTTCCAGTTGGCTAGCTTAATAGAAGATGTAGTGGCTGACCCACTGATTCTCAAGTCTGTAATATTTTTGACAGCCTAGATGCATATTTAATATTTGCCTCCTATATCACTGGCTACTTTATGATATGTGATTGCTAATGTGATAATAACTCGGTAAACTGATTGCATGAAATAATAGATTATGAGGATGAAGGCATATCATCAGTCAAGAGCACCATAAAAGACCATTATTTGACAGATGCTATACAATCATAATCATAATTATAATCATAGAAGACAAATCAGTAAGATATGTAATGCATGATGACCATTCTTCCACATACTTAAATAGTTTGCTGTGTTATGATACAATTGCTATCTTATATATTTGACTCAACCATAAGCTGAGCAAATCTTTGTTTTATTTTATCATAATGTAAACAATCAACTCATGCAGACCACTATGGAGGCAAATGCTTAGGTCACGTATATTGACAAATTTTGTTGTAGCTACACAGTATTAGATCATTATTAAACTCATGCTGACCGCAAGTGAAAGCTGTTTTAACCCTGCATGCCGGGTAATTAAATACAGATTACATCTAAGTTCTTATTCAGAGCTTGTTTACACTAGCGGCCACTGGTGTGTGCTGCGACAGGAGCGGTGCCGATGCGTCATAATGACACATCACACTGTTTATTTTTTCATCTTTGCTGAAATGTCACAAAAATACATTTTATCCATTTTTTATGCACTGCAGCACATTGCAATATGGGGTAGTATGTAGCAACACACTGCACTAAAAAAAAAGTAGAGCATGTCCTACTTTTTTAGCATGCACAACTGTAACACAGTGGTGTAAATTGAACTCATAGGACTCAAGGCAAATTGCCTTGTCTATATGTTTGGACTGTGCTGTCATTGGGCAACCATGCCCAACACATATGTGTATGTTTCCCCACATCATTTGCATGTTACTGTAAGCATTCACGCATGTTGCTGTGCATTGTTATTATTAGGAACAGTGGGATAGGGATAGTTGGTATAGTTATGAGGAAAGAATGAATGTTATTCATTTCAGCTTAAAGCAGATCTCCAGGAGAATACTATTTTCTAATTTTGGGTGTGTAAACAATAGTTATAATCTAACTTGAATACAGGTATAGTGCCTTGAAAAAGTATTCATACCCCTTGAAATTTTCCACATTTTGTCATGTTACTACCAAAACCATGAATGTATTTTATTGGGATTTTATGTGATAGACCAACACAGAGTGGCACATAATTGTGAAGTGGAAGAAAAAGGATATATTTTTTTTACAAATAAATATCTGAAAAGTGTGGTGTGTATTTGTATTCAGCCCCCTGAGTCAATACTCTGTAGAACTACCTTTCGCTGCAATTACAGCTGCAAGTCTTTTTGGGTATGTTTCTACCAGCTTTGCACATCTGGAGAGTGTAATTTCTGCCCATTTTTGCATATTTGCAAAATAGCCGAAGCTCTGTCAATTTTCAAGTCTTGCCACAGATTCTCAATTGGATTTAGGTCTGGACTTTGACTGGGCCATTCTAACACATGAATATGCTTTGATGTAAACAATTCCATTGTACTCAGGCTGTATCTTTAGGGTCATTGTCCTGCTGGAAGGTGAACGTCTGCCCCACTCTCAAGTCTTTTGCAGACATTTACAGGTTTTCTTCTAAGGTTGCCCTGTATTTGGCTCCATCCATCTTCCCATCAATTCTGACCTACTTCCCTGTCCCTGCTGAAGAAAAGCATCCCCACAACATGATGCTGCCACCACCATGTTTCACGGTGGGGATGGTGTGTTCAGAGTGAGGTGCAGTGTTAAGTTTTCTACCACACAGCGTTTTGCTTTTAGGCCAAAAAGTTCAATTTTGGTCTCATCTGACCACAGCACCTTCTTCCACATGTTTGCTCTGTCCCCCACATGGCTTCTTGCAAACTGCAAATGGGACTTTTTATGGCTTTCTTTTAGACAAATGCGTGCTACACTTTTTACATATTTATTTGTAAAAAAATTTTGAAAACCATTTATCATTTTCCTTTCACTTCACAATTATGTGCCACTTTGTGTTGGTCTATCACATAAAAGTCCAATAAAATACATTTACGTTTTTGGTTGAAAGATAACAAAGTGTGGAAATTCTCAAGGGGTATGAATACTTTTTCAAGGCACTGTATTTCATGCTTTTTAGCCCATGTCAGTTCAAGATATGAACACTGTGGGGTTGATTTACTAAAACTGGAGAGTGCAAAATCTGGTGCAGCTGTGCGTGGTAACCAGTTGGCTTCTAACTTCAGCTTATTCAATTTCAGCTGTGACAAACTGAGAGCTGATTGGTTTCTATGCAGAGCTGCACCAGAATTTGCACTCTCCATTTTTAGTAAATCAACTCCCATGGATTTCTTGGAATAGGACATGGGGAGCAAGATAAGGCAGGCTACCTGCAAACTGACATAGCTGTTCATTGGTTTGTTTTGTGTGAATACAGGGGATATTTAGACACCTGTGTTCAGGCTTGTGGAATATTTATGAGGAATTGTGGACAGTCATGTTCTAGTGTTTTGACAAATTTTAATAATTCATCAGGTGATGAAATTTCTTCTGACAGAACAGTATACTGCCTTCGGGTAGTAACCTAGTGCCCAGTTGCAGCACCTTTTACCATTTTTAAAAAATCTCAGTAGATTAAATTTATCTTTTTATATTGCAGTATATCATGCATTTTGAAAAATCGTAACTGCATAATTTAAGAGAAACTTTCTATTGGTTCTGCATCAGTTATTTTTCTAATTTTATTAGTTTTTAAACCCTCTCTCTTTATATATATATATACACACTATATTGCCAAAAGTATTGGGACACCCCTCCAAATCATTGGATTCAGGTGTTCCAATCACCTCCATGGCCACAGGTGTATAGAATCAAGCACCTAGGCATGCAGACTGCTTCTACAAACATTTGTGAAAGAATGGGTCACTCTCAGGAGCTCAGTGAATTCAAGCATTGTACCCTGATAAGTTTCCACCTGTGCAGTAAGTCCATCCGTGAAATTTCCTTGCTACTAAAAAATTCCACGGTCAACTGTTAGTGGTATTATAACAAAGTGGAAGCAACTGGTAACAAGTTTTACTTTCCTTTGCACAGAGCAGCCCCGATCCTCTTCTTTTTGGGTCCCCCGCGGGTGGTTCTGGCTCCTCCCTCCTACTGAGTGCCCCCAATAGCAAGCCTCTTGCTATGGGGGCACTCGAGCAGGCTTGCTCCCGAGCCATGCTCATGTGAATGGACATTGTCCATTCATACACAAAGCGAGACTTGGCCCTGAACCCTGTCTTCTCCTCATTGGCTCATTGGCTGTGATTAACAGCAGTGGGAGCCAATGGTTCCTACTCTTGTGTAATACAATGAGGAGAGAGGCTCGGGAGAGCCGCTGCTCTCATGCACAATGCTGGATCGAGATGGGGCTCAGGTAAGTATAAGGGGGGCTGTGGGGGAGGGAGCTGAACCCAGAAGGTTTTTACCCTAATGCATAGAATGCATTAAGGTACAAAACCTTCTGCCTTTAGAACCACTTTAAATCTTAGACTCTGTGCATAGCGTATTTGCCTGTCTGCTGACCATCTCTTTCTGCAACTTCCTGGATTCCCTTCATGCTTTGCAGCATCACCTCTGCTGTTTAATTTCCATTTCTAAGGACTATAAATATACATAATGTATATAACCTTTAAAGTATATGAGAGGGGCAGGCACCGCAACCTTGTAAAACAACCCATACAGTTTAAAATAGAAATGAAAGGTAAAACATTTATGTATAGATATAAAAATATTATAAATACCTTGTCTCCTCTTTTTTTATAAGTGATCACAAGAACTCTGTTTTCAGCTGCATAGAGAGGTGGGGGAGGAGGAACAGCAGTGCACTGATCTTCCCAGTGCAGGGCAGGCGTATTAGCACAAGTTTGATCATTGGAGGAGAGCACACTGAGTTCCCAGCATAGCTAGGGAACTGACCACACTGTGCCTCTACCCAGTGAGGTCAGGAAAGCAGAGGCACTGATAGGAACACCAAGCATTTCACACAAAGGGATACAAAGAGAGCAGGATACTTTTTATACAGGTATATGGTACAGCAGGCACATATCAGGAAAATTAAATGTTGGGTTTACATACTCTTTATATGAAACCTTACTGACTGTGAAGCTTCTACTGCAAAAGATTAAAGATGGATTACTCCACAGTGCATGCAGCAGCAGGGGTCAGTGAGAGATTATTTTAAAGTTTATTTACTGTTGTTGAGAATTTGAAAATATTTGAATGTCCTGGCCACAACTGTACTTTAAACTTCAGAAATGCAAAAGAGGATTTTCTTTTTTTGGGGGGCATGTTAAAATCTAATGCCATTCTCTGGAAATGCAAAGGCTAAAATTATTTGCAGGATTAGCCCACTACTTTCTTTCTGTACTTGATTCTCATGACTCAACATATTGTACAGTTATTAAGTACAATATTTAATCTCACTAAGCAATCTTTAAATAATGACTACAAGACCTGTATGTTTTTAATTAGCATAATGATTTAAAAAAGTAACTTACATTGTTGTCCAATAAACAACTCAGGCTTGCTCTACTTTTGTAAATGCAGAGTGCATCCTGCGTAGGCTGGAGCGTCTCTCTCGGGGTGGGTGCTGTGAATAGTGTGATTCACGCCTCTGAATCATCCCGTGTCCTCGGGGATTTGAGCAGAGGCTTCTGATTTGCACATCAACTGGTATAAAAGAGTTTAATGCTAAGCATAGGCTATTAGTTTCATCCATGGTCCTGAAATGTTTGTTACTACATAAATATTTGATGGAGTTTATTATTATTATTATACAGGATTTATATAGTGCCAACAGTTTGCACAGCGCTTTACAATATAAGGGAGACAGTACAATTACAATACATTTCAGTACAGAAGGAATGTGAGGTATATATTATATATATATATATATATATATATATATATATGTTGATTTGGCCACCCAAAAGAAGCAGTCTGGATGACACATCATCCTAATATATAGTTACTTTTGCTATAAATCATCACATTTTTTTTTTCATTACAGTAAAATAAATTTACTGTACCAACTTTCAATAAGGATATCATAGGAAGGTGACAGTGTATTATAGCTGTCAATTAGCGAAGGATAGAAAAATATTGAAAAACAAATGTTCCGTATTTTCACTAGAGGCTACTAGATAGTCTATAAAGTGCTCTCCTTATAATCCGTGATGTTGTTCCAAGCAATATAGAGAGATTGTGCACTCACCAGATGTTCAATGTAAATGTGCAATGAGTAAAATCCACAGAAGCCTCCTTTAGGATCTGGCCTGGGATAGGGGAAGATGTCCTCTCTTTGGATGGTTGGTCTGGTCAGGAACACACGGAAATAATCCTCCCTCTAAGTGGGTAATGGTGGTGGAAGCACACAGAATGGTAAGAAGAAGATCCAGCTGGCCAGAGGTCCCCTTAAGGGATAGGTGGATGCAGGTTGCCTGGGTACAGGATCTCCCTTCACTGGAATCTTTGAAGTTGCTGGATCAGGCAGGTGCATCTTGTTCTTTATCTCCCATTATTCTCACGGTGGCCATTTTTACTAAGAGCAGGTGAATCTCCTTTTACTGCCTAGACCTCTAGGTTGGTCACCAGTCAGAAGCAGACCTGTAGCAGACACTGTAGCTACAGGGAGGATTATCTCCGTGTGTTCCTGACCAGACCAACCATCCAGTGAGAGGACATCTTCCCCTATCCCAGGCCAGATCCTAAAGGAGGCTTCTGTGGATTTTACTCATTGCACATTTACATTGTGCATCTGGTGAGTGCACAATCTCTCTATATTGCTTGGAACAACATCACGGATTATAAGGAGAGCACTATATAGACTATCTAGTAGCCTCTAGTGAAAATACGGAAGATTTGTTTTTCAATATTTTTTTATCCTTTGCTAACTGACTGCTTTATTGTACGTTTAGTCATTTGGATTATACTTTTCCTTAATTAATAATTTGCACCACATTTATAGCGCTGCACTATTTTTTATATATTCTGTATAGGGCTTTATCTGGTTTCCTTGAGTGTCCAGCAGTTTACCCCACAGAGCACTCACTTTTATTGCTATTCTTTATATAGTGTATTATAGCTGTTTCTTTTAGTTTAACTTTTGTCCATTATTCTAAACAATAATTATTAACAAAGAGGATGGATCTCAATAGTGTGCGACTGAAGCAGGCAGTGCGGGGGATGAAAATTCTAAATTTAAACAGAGTGGGAAGGAAAAACTAGGAATTTCTGAGAAATGCCCTGTAATTCCCAGTGTGGTTTAAGGTTAGTTAAGACCACTGACATTCCCAGGGACTCTGGCCAACTTTGCTTCCTAATTCAGTATGTGTTATCAGTGCACTTGAATAAGCTCTAATTATACATGTATTTTTGCAGCACTGTACCTAGAAAGTTATAGTGTAGTGATGTTTCCATAATATCATACTATTTCTATTATTTGAGTACAGAAATTTAGAGTGTCCTTGATTATTATTTTTTTTTCTGGGGGGGAGAGGGATATAATTGCACATTCCATTCTGAAATTACTTTTGCAATTACAACTCGAACACTTTTCACCCTGTTAAATATTGATTCCTGTCCTCAACTAGTTCTATTGTTTTGACATTATAATATATCTATTATACATGGATTGTGATTATAGTTCCGAGGAGCAGGGCCCTCCTATCCCTCTTGTATTGGACTGTATTGTTGCTGTATTGTCTCCCATTATATTGTAAAGCTCTGAGCAAACTGTTGGCGCTATATAAATCCTGTTTAATAATAATATAGTACATTTTTGCAATGTTCCATTTATGGGTACATTCTGGTCAAAAAAAAAAATTAAGCCTTAAAATGTGTAAAGGGAACACAGCCAACCTGTACAGTTTATTTTTATTCAGGCATACTGTAGGTGTAGCACACCAGTCTACCTCTCCCCTTTTTTCTTGACCCAAATTTTGTACATATTTGAAACACTTTCATTGCAGATGACTTGTGTTAAGAGACGATGGTAAAGGACCCATGTACTCTGTATTAGCCCACTTCTATATTTAATGTTCAAGCACAGGTTCCTACAAATGATCTGATTCAACATAGTTGTCCCTGGAATTCAGTGCAGTTGGGGCAGAGTTTTCAACTCTAATGGGAAATTACAAGCTAGCTAGGTTTCCATCAGAATCCACAGATATTTTTCTGTACGTGTAGCATGTTTAAAAAGACAAAACATAGGAAAAGTGCATATAGAAATGTATTAAATATATTTCTGTTTATTTTGCCTAGACATATATTAGGCTCATGAATCACAGAAGGTGCTGATACCTCTCCCCTTTTATTATTATCTGCTCAGATTCTGAACAGGCAGGTTTTAATGTCTGGTGATAGGGTGACTAAATCTGCCATTCATATGCAGTGATTGTGCAACAGTTTGCATTTGCATTGCAGTATGGATGTTAGGAATCTTTTTACAGATGAATTACTGATTTTTAGCACTTCTTTATGTTGCCAAAAAATCCTAGCCCAGGTTCACATTGCTGCATTGCCTTTTCATGTGACAATGTGTGTTAATTCTCTGCTATGCCATTCATTCTCAAAGGTACCCCAACGCACCTTGTAGACATGCGTTGCAGCCCAACACTCAGCAATGTAGGAGTTATTGCAGCACAGTAATTTACTGAGTCCACACTGCACTACGATGGCAATGCACTCCTGATGTAAATGTGTTTCAGAGCAAAACACTGCTTTGTATTCTGATGCTTTTCATTAAATAAAGGCCTCATTCACACAAATGAATACTTGCATGTCCTGTTCTGGGCTGTGTTTTCCGGGCACAAGGATGCACAGATGTTACCCCCCACTGGGTTTTTTTTTTGTTGCTAAACAAACTAAAAAAAGCCAAAATTAAAAAAAAGGAAGTTTTTTTTAGTTTCTGTTATAAAATTGTGTAAATACGTAATTTCTCTCCTTCATTGATGTATGCTGATGAGGCTGCACTGATAGGCGGCATTGAGGGGCACTGATAGGCGGCACTGATGGGCACTGAAAGGCAGCACACATACTGTATATGACACTGATAGGCGGCACTGACAGGCAGTGATAGGTGGCACTGACTGGCACTGTTAGGTGGCACTGACTGGCACTGTTAGGCGGTACTGATCGGCGGCATTGATAGGTACTGACAGTCATCATTAATGGGCACTGATATGTGGCACTGATAGGCAGCACTGATTAGCACTGATAGGTGGCACTGATTGGCACTGATAGGTGGCACTTATGGGTACTGATAGACTGTACTGATGAGGAGGCACTGATAGGTGGCACTGATGGGCATTGCCAGGCATCACTGATGGACACTGAAAGGCAGCACTGATATGTGGCACTGATAAGTGGCACTGATAGGCAACATTGATGGGCACTGATAGGCGGCAATTACTGATACTGATAGGCGGCACTGATAGCACTGCTAGGTGGCACTGATGGGTACTGATAGACTGCATTGATGAGGAGGCACTGATGGACATTGACAGTCATCACTGATGGACACGTAATGGCAGCACTGATATGTGGCACTGATAGGTGGCAGTGATGGGCACTAATAGGCAGCACTGACTGGCACTGATTAGCAGCACTGATGGGCACTGATGTGTGGCACTGATGGGCACTGATATGTGGCATTGATGGGCACTGATCAGTGGCAATGATGGACACCGAAAGGCAGCATTGATGATCAGTGCCGTGATTATCAGTGTAGATGTCCCCTCTAAGGAATGCCACTTACCGGCTCTTCTCTCCTTGCGTGCCGTCAGCGTGAGGAGAGCAGTTCCAATAACCGGCATTTTTGTTTACATGTGATCAGCTGTGATTGGACGCAGCTGATCATATGGTAGAGCCTACATCATCGTATGTCAGTGTTCTAATGAAAAAAGCTGCAGGGTCTGCATCACTTTAGAAATAGTTAATCCTTGGGGAGTTTCTCACCAAAACTAAAATTCCTAATTTAGGAGGTGTCTAAAATTTGATTTGTATCTTAGGGCACACTTCTGTAAAAATCAATCACACAAGCAGGAAATGACATTTCTGGGAGCGTTCTGTAGCAACGGCATATGGAAAGCCTCCAGATTGCCCTATTGCATTGAATTTTTAGGAAAATTACATTGGCTGCATTGAATAGGAAAAGTCATTTCTAAAAACAATAATGGCTCTTTCACATGAATATTTGTTTGTTTTTCATCTATCAGTTTCTGGATGACAAATGGGCAGCAATATATTCCTATGGACTTGCGGAAGTAGATAGATGACTATCCATTTACATCCGTGTCTATTTTTTAAAAACAAAACAAGGTTGAGTCCTTTCTTATATCTGAACAGATGTAGATGTTTTTTGTTCATTTTTGTATATTTTGCTTATGTCCATCTTTAGGCAAGAAACATATCTTTTGTTTTTACTTTTGTCACCTATGATTAGTTTCTTCAAGAACTAAAAAAAGGATGAAAAAACTGATGTTAGGACTGAATTGAACTGTACTGAACAGAAGGGAAGTGCAAACTGTTGTGACCAAAATCGGTATTCATCAGTTGTTTCTTAGCAAAAAATGTGACTGAACCAGAGCTTTTTTTCAGCTGAAACACTGGGGAACGCAGTTCCGGCACCTTCAGCACAGAATGTATGTAAGGGCAAGGAGTGCTGGGGTGTGCTGGAAAGTCAGGGCTTTTTTTTCAGTGGGAACACGGGGGAACGCAGTTCTGACACCTCCAGTACTGAAAGTATGTAATGGCAAGGGCTGCTGGAGTGTTGTTGCTGGCTGCTGGGGGATCTATTGTCACTGAAGGGATCTATTTTTGTGTGGTGGTCTGTTGCTGAGAAGGTCTATTGTTAACGGTGGGGGATCTATTGTTGCTGGGGATCAATTGTTGCTGGAAGGGATCTACTATTGAGGGAGGGGTCTATTGTCTGTTGTTGCTGGCTGCTGGAAAGTCTATTGATGCTGGCTGCTGGGAGATCTGTTGTAGCTGCTGAGGGTATATTGGTGCTAGGGTGGTATACTGTTTTGGGGGTCCATTGTTGCTGGAGGAATCTATTGTTGCATGGGGGGGTCTAATGCTGCTAGCTGCGAGGGATATATTTTTATGCTTTTTAATCATTAACTTATTCCATACAAATTATTTAGCAGCATGAAATGATACTTGGCTCTGTATCCTCTAAAAGGAGTAGTACTGGGACTAGGGGGTAGAACCAAGTGAAGGTGCTCCTTGGTGGGCAGGGGGTGGAACCAAGTGAAGGTGCTCCTTGGTGGGTAGGGGCTGGAACCAAGTGAAGGTGCTCCTTGGTGGGCAGGGGGTGGAACCAAGTGAAGGGGCTCCTTGGTGGGCAGGGGGTGGAACCAAGTGAAGGTGCTCCTTGGTGGGTAGGGGGGCAGAGACAAGAAGTGATTTGGAAGAAGGGAGTTCCTGCACCTATTTTTTGAGAAAAAAGCCCTGGAGTGAACTGATGACGCCAGTGTGAAAGGTCCCTTAACCACTTGCCCTCCGCCCTATAGCAGAAGTACTGCTACTGAGCATATATATACATGATTTGCATTTCTAGGTAGGGTGTGCATGAGCGCTGCCCTACCTGCACCGCTGTTGGAGGGTAGAGACGTCAATCACCGGGTCCTGGCCAGAGATTCCCAGCTGTCACTCAGTGATCGTCGGGAAAAGCTGACAGGGGAGAGACCTGTGTGTAAACAACACAGGTCTCTCTCCTGTCAGCATGGACATGCTCACAGCAGAGAAATACATAGCAGCATGCCTCCTTAGTAAAACACAACACAGTGCACAGTTAACCCTTTGATAACCCCAGAAGTTAACTCCTTCCTGCCCAGTGTCATTAGTACAGTGTCATTAGTACAGTGTCATTGCTTTTTATTAGCACTGATAGTATAAAAAAAAATTAAAATTCCAGTATATTTACCACCATTTGAAGACGCTATAACTCACATAAACCAATTAATTTACATGTATCAGGATTTTTTTCAGCAAAGACATGTACCAGAATACATTTTGGTCTAAATTTATGAAGAAATTCGATTTTTTGAATTTTTTTATTGGATATGCTTTATAGCAAAAAGTCAAAAATGCTGTTTTTTTTCCAAAATTGTCGGTCTTTTTTTGTTTATAGTGCAAAAAATAAAAACCGCAGAGGTGATCAAATATCACTGAAAGAATGCTCTATTTGTGGGAAAAGAAGAACATATATTTCATTTAAGTACAGCGTTGCATGACTGCGCAATTGTCAGTTAAAGTAACGCAGCACCGTATCGCAAAACTTGGCCTGGTCAGGAAGGCGGGTGGATCCTCTGGAGAGAAAGTGGTTAATTACAACATGAGTCGTGTAGAAATTGTATAAGCTATGTAATTTTTTTATTTGCTATATTTTTTTACAAAAGTGGAATATATAAAGTGACAGTAAACTCTGGTTTAAAAAAATATATTCAAGTATGTATTCTCAACTCAAAAAAGTACTTTCTATTGCTCTCAGCTTCTTTCAAATCTTCAAATTCCCTTTTTTTGAGGCTGTTATCTAACTTCCTTTTAGAGCAGGGGTGGAAAATTAATTTTCCCAAGGGGCCACAAGAGAAATTGATATCGTGGAGGGCCAAACTTAATTCTTCTCAAAATTGATTTTGGAGATGTGAAGTTCTATAAATATGTAAACAGATAGAAAACAAACACCTGGCACTAGGAATAATAGGTACAACTGCTCATGAAATAGGTCTCTTTCAGATGGAAGGTTGGGGGGGTTGTAAAAACTGTATCCCAGCCACCTACCCAAACTGTAAAATAACAGCTGGATGGCGCTGTTCACATGCCGCGGTTGCAGCATTTGGCGCACAGGAAGAACATGGCGGGACAATGTTGGGAGCATCACCTAGGCAACACTCTCCCACCAGAGCTGAGCCTACCTGCTGTACCGATGAGCTCCTCAGGCTCTCTCTTTCCAGTTCTTCACAAGGACATCTGTCAGCATGCCTCTCTGAGCCTGTAAACCTGCTCAGGCAGAGAGTGGAGGCATTGAGGGCCAGATAGGGCCAGCCTGGGGTTGCAGTTTGGCCAGGCCTGTGTTGAAGTTAAATCAGGCAGTGAGGAGGGGATATAACACCTTCACACTGTCTGTCAACTGCCCTCTGAAAACACTGTGACTGGAAGCAGACAGCCTGAGATGGGTACAGCTGGGATTTCTGCAGATCCTGACCTTGACTGAAGAACAGGTTCATGGTTTCTGGGGTTTGCAGCATGCAGGCGCTAACACAGGAAGAACCTGGCTAGACAATGTCGGGACCATCACCTAGGCAACACTCTCCCACCAGAGCTGAGCCTACCCACTGTACTGATCAGCTCCTCAGGCTCTCTCCTTCCAGTTCTTCACTGTAAACCTGCTCAGGCAGACAGTGGAAACATTGAGGGCCAGATGGGGCCAGCCAAAAGGCCAGATGTGGCCCTGGGGTTGCAGTTTGGCCAGGCCTGTGTTGAAAGTTGGCTATGTTTATTCTCCATGGTCTTACTGTAAGTAGGATCGTAGCCACATCCTCTTGCTTACTCCTGAGATGGACTATGGACTATACTTATGAGATTTGTAGTGTGCATAGAGCAGTCACATGACCACAACTAACGCGTACTGCATGTTTCAAACAAGTGGAAGTGAGTGGAAAAGGAGAGGTTCTGGAGCTAACGGTGGATATTACAAGGCAGAAAAACACAGTAAGAAACAATTTTATAAAAAATAGATTACATAGTCTTTAAACGCCCCATTCACGTGGGGCAGTTTTTTCCACATGTCTTACTGGGACACAGGAGCTGTGTCCATGCAGCCGCATGTCCCAGTAGACAACAATGGTATGCCAGTATGGGGATGCAAGCAACACCTATGTATCTCCATGCCGATAAATGATGGCCCTACTTGGAACATGGAGCTAATCATCCCATTAGAATGTCGCCAAACAGTGGCTAATTTATGGACAATAAGTATGTTGTTTACTATAACATTAATGTGTTACTGAACCCACAACAGTAAAATCAATCTGTATATGCAGTAAAGCATGCTTGTTAAACTCACTTAAGGGGTTTATTCTCCACATTGTGTAAAAAGGATGTTTGATCCTGTCTTCTCTGATCCTCCCCTTTTTCTACTATTCCCAATCCATCTGCTGATAGAACAGAGCTTTGGGGGCAAGTTGCACATGCTCAGTTTGCTGTGTATGGCTAGAGAGTTTTTTTTCTTGGGAGAGTGCATGTGATCAACACAAAGTCAATCACGCTGTCCAGACAGAGAGTCGGGTTATGCAGCCTCATAGGACAGTCAGGGGAGAATGAAAACTCCTCCTACAAGCTTTAACCTGTGCTCTGCTGGACACTGATATAAGTCACAAAACTGCTCTAACTGCTGATTAGAAATAGAATTTAGCAGTTTATATATACTAAAATATCTGCATTTCCATGTTGTGTGTACTGTGGGAGACCAGATATAGTGAATGCAGGGTCCTGGGTTTAGTAACACTTTAAGGAGAGGGTTGTGAGTTTGGGTGAGGATTGTGAGCAGAGACATTTTTGCATGAATTAATATGTATGGTTTTACCTTACATGTAAAATGGATATGACTACAAATCAGATGTACAGTATCTCACAGAAGTGAGTACACCCCTCACATTTTTGTAAATATTTTATTCTATCTTTTCATGTGACAACACTGAAGAAATGACAAGTTTGAGGATGCCCCACAGATGCTCAATAGGATTTAGGTCTGGAGACATACTTGGCCAGTCCATCACCTTTACCCTCAGCTGCTTTAGCAAGGCAGTGGTCGTCTTGGAGGTGTGTTTGGGGTCGTTATCATGTTGGTATACTGCCCTGCGGCACATTCTCTGAAGGGAGGGGATCATGTTCTGCTTCAGTATGTCACAGTACATGTTGGCATTCATGGTTTCCTCAATGAACTGTAGCTCCTCAGTGCCGGCAGCACTCATGCAGCCCCAGACCATGACCAGGGGCGGACTGACAACTCATGGGGCCCCCGGGCAATAGGGGATCATGGGGCCCCTGTGTCCTTGCCCACACTCAAAAAAAACCTATAAAAAGGTACCAGGGGCATCTCATGGGGCCCCCTACTGACCCCAGGCCCTCGGGCAGTGCCCGAGTGCTTGAATGGTCAGTCCGCCCCTGACCATGACACTCCCACCCAGGGGCGGACCGATCATTTGGAAACTCGGGCAGTGCCCGAGGGCCCACGGGTCAGTAGGGGGCCCCATGAGATGCCCCTGGTACCTTTTTCATAGGCTTTTTTGAGTTTGGGCAAGGACACAGGGGCCCCATGATCCCCTATTGCCCGAAGGCCCCATGAGTTGTCAGTCCGCCCCTGCTCCCACCACCATGCTTGACTGTAGGCAAGACACACTTGTCTTTGTACTCCTCACCTGGTTGCCACCACACACGCTTGACACCATGTGAACCAAATCAGTTTACCTTGGTCTCATCAGACCACAGTACATGGTTCCAGTAATCCATTTCCTTAGTCTGCTTGTCTTCAGCAAACTTTTTGCAGGCTTTCTTGTGCATCATCTTTAGAAGAGGCTTCCTTCTGGGATGACAGCCATGCAGACCAACTTGATGCAGTGTGTGGCGTATGGTCTGAGCACTGACAGGCTGACCCCCCCACCCCTTCAACCTCTGCAGCAATGCTGGCAGCACTCATACGTCTATTTCCCAAAGACAACCTCTGGATATGATACTGAGCACGTGCACTCAACTTCTTTGGTCGAGGCCTATTCTGAGTGGAACCTGTCCTGTTAAACTGCTGTATGGTCTTGGCCACCATGCTGCAGCTCAGTTTCAGGGTCTTGGCAATCTTCTTATAGCCTAGGCCAGTGATGGCGAACCCGTGGCACGCGTGCCACAGCCGGCACGTCGAGCCTTATCTGTGGGCACGCCAGGAGAATCCAGCGGCGTGCTGTCTTCCCGGCTGTAGTGTGCGTGACAGCCGGGTCCCAAGTGCGCATGCACAAGAAGCAGTGCTCTTTGTGAATGGTAAGGCGGTACCTGGGACACATGACAGATCCCAGAAGCCGCCGGACCAATCACAAAGCGCAGCGCTTCTCGCGCATGCGCACTGGGCATCCGGCTGTCTGACGAGCGCCCACACTACAGAAGCCGGGAAGACAGCGCGCGGCTGGATAAAGGAACAGGTAAGATAAAAAAAAACTCTGCGGAAGTAAGAGTGGGTACCTGTCAAATTCAGGTACCCGCTCCCCCTCCCTCCCCAAAGGTCAGCAGTCATCCCTGTGCTGTCCGCAGTCTCTGGTCATCCCTGTGCTGTCCGCAGTCTCTGGTCATCCCTGTGCTGTCCGCAGTCTCTGGTCATCCCTGTGCTGTCCGCAGTCTCTGGTCATCCCTGTACTGTCCGCAGTCTCTGGTCATCCCTGTGCTGTCCGCAGTCTCTGGTCATCCCTGTGCTGTCCGCAGTCTCTGGTCATCCCTGTACTGTGTCCGCAGTCTCTGGTCATCCCTGTGCTGTCCGCAGTCTCTGGTCATCTCCTGTACTGTGTCCGCAGTCTCTGGTCATCCCTGTACTGTGTCCGCAGTCTCTGGTCATCTCCTGTACTGTGTCCGCAGTCTCTGGTATCCCTGTACTGTGTCCGCAGTCTCTGGTCATCCCTGTACTGTGTCCGCAGTCTCTGGTCATCCCTGTACTGTCCGCAGTCTCTGGTCATCCCTGTACTGTGTCCGCAGTCTCTGGTCATCCCTGTACTGTGTCCGCAGTCTCTGGTCATCCCTGTACTGTCCGCAGTCTCTGGTCATCCCTGTACTGTCCGCAGTCACTGGTCATCCCTGTACTATGTCCGCAGTCTCTGGTCATCCCTGTACTGTCCGCAGTCTCTGGTCATCTCCTGTACTGTCCGCAGTCTCTGGTCATCCCTGTACTGTCCGCAGTCTCTGGTCATCCCTGTACTGTGTCCGCAGTCTCTGGTCATCCCTGTACTGTGTCCGCAGTCTCTGGTCATCTCCTGTACTGTGTCCGCAGTCTCTGGTCATCCCTGTACTGTCCGCAGTCACTGGTCATCCCTGTACTGTGTCCGCAGTCTCTGGTCATCTCCTGTACTGTGTCCGCAGTCTCTGGTCATCCCTGTACTGTCCGCAGTCTCTGGTCATCCCTGTACTGTGTCCGCAGTCCCTGGTCATCCCTGTACTGTCCGCAGTCTCTGGTCATCCCTGTACTGTCCACAGTCTCTGGTCATCTCCTGTACTGTCCGCAGTCTCTGGTCATCTCCTGTACTGTTTGCAGTCTCTGGTCATCTCCTGTACTGTGTCCGCAGTCTCTGGTCATCTCCTGTACTGTGTCCGCAGTCTCTGGTCATCTCCTGTACTGTCCGCAGTCTCTGGTCATCTCCTGTACTGTCCGCAGTCTCTGGTCATCCCTGTACTGTGTCCGCAGTCTCTGGTCATCCCTGTACTGTGTCCGCAGTCTCTGGTCATCTCCTGTACTGTGTCCGCAGTCTCTGGTCATCCCTGTACTGTCCGCAGTCTCTGGTCATCTCCTGTACTGTGTCCGCAGTCTCTGGTCATCCCTGTACTGTGTCCGCAGTCTCTGGTCATCCCTGTACTGTCCGCAGTCTCTGGTTATCCCTGTACTGTGTCTGCAGTCTCTGGTCATCCCTGTACTGTGTCTGCAGTCTCTGGTCATCCCTGTACTGTGTCTGCAGTCTCTGGTCATCCCTGTACTGTGTCTGCAGTCTCTGGTCATCCCTGTACTGTGTCCGCAGTCTCTGGTCATCCCTGTACTGTCCGCAGTCTCTGGTCATCCCTGTACTGTGTCCGCAGTCTCTGGTCATCTCCTGTACTGTCCGCAGTCTCTGGTCATCTCCTGTACTGTTCGCAGTCTCTGGTCATCTCCTGTACTGTGTCCGCAGTCTCTGGTCATCTCCTGTACTGTGTCCGCAGTCTCTGGTCATCTCCTGTACTGTGTCCGCAGTCTCTGGTCATCTCCTGTACTGTCCGCAGTCTCTGGTCATCCCTGTACTGTGTCCGCAGTCTCTGGTCATCCCTGTACTGTGTCCGCAGTCTCTGGTCATCTCCTGTACTGTGTCCGCAGTCTCTGGTCATCCCTGTACTGTCCGCAGTCTCTGGTCATCTCCTGTACTGTGTCCGCAGTCTCTGGTCATCCCTGTACTGTGTCCGCAGTCTCTGGTCATCCCTGTACTGTCCACAGTCTCTGGTCATCCCTGTACTGTGTCCGCAGTCTCTGGTCATCCCTGTACTGTCCACAGTCTCTGGTCATCCCTGTACTGTCCGCAGTCTCTGGTCATCCCTGTACTGTGTCTGCAGTCTCTGGTCATCCCTGTACTGTGTCCGCAGTCTCTGGTCATCCCTGTACTGTCCGCAGTCTCTGGTCATCCCTGTACTGTCCGCAGTCTCTGGTCATCTCCTGTACTGTGTCCGCAGTCTTTGGTCATCCCTGTACTGTGTCCGCAGTCTCTGGTCATCCCTGTACTGTGTCCGCAGTCTCTGGTCATCTCCTGTACTGTGTCCGCAGTCTCTGGTCATCCCTGTACTGTGTCCGCAGTCTCTGGTCATCCCTGTACTGTCCGCAGTCTCTGGTCATCCCTGTACTGTCTGCAGTCTCTGGTCATCCCTGTACTGTGTCCGCAGTCTCTGGTCATCCCTGTACTGTGTCCGCAGTCTCTGGTCATCCCTGTACTGTTAATTAGTTTGCACTACTGTACGAGTTGTTTTTTCTAAACCAAAAGCTCGATATTCAGGTTTCATTGCAGTGTTGGCACTTTGAAAGAAATAAGTTGGTTTTGGGTTGCAGTTTGGGCACTCGGGCTCAAAAAGGTTCGCCATCACTGGCCTAGGCCATCTTTATGTAGAGCAAGAATTCTTTTTTTCAGATCCTCAGAGAGTTTTTTGCCATGAGGTGCTTTGTTGAACTTCCAGTGACCAGTATGAGTGAGAGCGATAACACCAAATTTAACACACCTGCTCCCCATTCAAAAAAATGTCTAATTGGGCCCAATTTGGACACTTTCACTTAGGGATGTACTCACTTTTGTTGCCAGCGGTTTAGACATTAATGGCTGTGTGTTGAGTTATTTTGAGAGGACAGCAAATTTACACTGTTATACAAGCTGATACCCTCACTACTTTACATTGTAGCAATGTGTCATTTCTTCAGTGTTGTCACATGAAAAGATATAAGAAAATATTTACAAAAATGTGAGGGGTGTACTCACTTCTGTGAGATACTGTATATGTGTTTGAGAATTGCATGTGCAGTGCCTTGATGTCCCTTTATTGTATTATTCTTTGTCTCTCCAAAAGTAATAAAAAAACAAACACATTTCTATGAGAAGTTACTAAAATATTAACCTATTAATATAATGAGTTCATCCATCCATATTGGTTTTGTTTAGAAACCTTTCATGTCAAAGAAGTATCACTTGCTTTCCTCCATACAAAAGGTGAAATTGTCCCATGTTTCTGATGTGTGAATTATTAAAATGCTGTTTACTGTCTGGTTTCAGATAACTTCACTGCTGGACTCGCTCTGGATGCCTCATTGAACACTGGTGAGTTCTATGAGAAACTTTCCATTGTAATTGTACACATGTGGAGGGATCCAGGAGAAAATGAGGTTAATTTAATGCAGTAATTAGCTGAAAATTCAGCAGGTGAGAAGATTAGTACCAGTGTGTCATTTCCAGCTGCACCCTTGTCTAGAACACAAATAATAATCTTTGGTTTTGAAAGCTTGGTGTGACCATATTCAAACAATCTAGAGAATGCCACTCAACATTATTTCTTTTTAAATGGAACATACGCACCAGGGGCAGACTGACAACTCATGGGGCCCCTGGCAATAGGGGATCATGGGGCCCCTGTGTCCTTGCCAAAACTGAAAAAAGCCTATGAAAAAGGTACCAGGGGAATCTCAGAGGTGATCAAATACCACCAAAAGAAAGCTCTCTTTGTGAGAAAAAAATTACAGAAATTTTCATTTATGTACAATGTTGCATGACCGCGCAATTGTCAGTTAAAATAACGCAGCGCCGTATCACAAAAAATGGCCTGGTCAGGAAGGGGGGTAAATCCTCTGGAGGACCTCAGTTCCAGCAATGCAGCTTTCCTCTTCTACCTGTCTGACCGCTGTCATCTTCGAGCAGCCGGTTTCTGGGTCTCAATCGCCGGCCCCTGCAATTGGCTGGGCGGGAGTTCCTCCAGATTCAGCATTGCAGAATTTGTACAGTGAGCATTGATTCGATGCTGCATGTGTCCCCACGTCGGCTCTAAAGGTGAGTTCCCCTCTCCGCTCTGAGCAGAGAGTGGTGACTGACAGTCACCGCTGTCTACTCTGCCCCCCCAGTATTCACTGGAGTGCTGGGCTGTGGAGAGGGATGGGGCAGCTGGCCCAGAGTCTGGGGTGGATCCCGACAATGAATATGGGATCTTTCCCCAGCCTGGACCGGCTGAGTGATGACAGCCAGCTTCTGTCCACTGTCAGCTGAAAGCGGCTCACAGAAATGGAAAACAAACTGCACTTCTAGGAGCCACAGGAGAAGTACAGACAAAAGAGCTTTGAATTTACTTTTCTTTTAATGCAGAAGAGACAATGCATGTCTCTCCTGCATTAAAATTCCTGCCTGTCTGCCATTTTTTTTTTGAGTTATAGTCCCACTTTAATGGTATACTCCAGACAAAATTAGCCATGGCTTTATAAGGCTAGGTTCACCTTAGGTTCCTGTTGTGAAACAGGTTCAAGCTGGCAAAAAGCATTCCTACACGAATAATACGAAACAGATTATGAAAGTTGCACAAACATGCACGCTTCACAGCAATGACTCTGTGGTTCGATCAGAGTAACATGTGGCTCCATAGTACTGTATATTTCCAATAAGACTAAAACAACAGTGTGTCAAACAGAAAATCACTATTATTTAGCAGCGCTACATCACTTATTTTTAGTGAACTAGCCCTTAATGTTATTATTATTGCATTACTGACTTGAATCAATTGTTGGGTTGGCCAGAGAAGGTACCACTGGACTCATCCTGAATTCTTGATAACCTATCCATACTAATAGTCTCTTGTTATGTTACATGCTATGCAATTTTGAAAGTTTCTCCAAGACACTTGCAGCAAATGCTAGTGAACACTTTTAAAGTGAAATTAAACTTGATTTAATGGTTTAAAAAAAAACATGTTTCAAAAAAAATGTTAGCTGTCACATTTGCTTGTGCTTTCAACCAAACTGTGAAACCATCAAATGGTTGGTTTCATAACTGATCATAACTGGTGCAGCACCCTGGCAGTTGCAGATCAGAGTCTATAATGGCAGCTTCTTATTCACACCATAATTCTGTGTTGACTTCATTGTGATAAATCCATCATGTATGCATTTTAGCACAACACAAGGGATGTAAGTGAATGTCAACACAATGCACAGGATAATCTGTGAAAATACAGTATGCTTTAACACTTGTTAAAATGCATGTCAACTGACGTCAAAACGTATGACAACGGATGTCAAAATGTATGTTGACGGACGTCAAAATATATGTCAACGGACATCAGCGTGTGACTAAAATAGATGGAAATGTACATCCATTTTCCATACATTTTAGCGCAAGTCTGTGTGAATTGGCCCTTTTCACTCTTTAAGCAGTTACAACAACAGTTTTTTTCTTTTGGAAAAAAGTATAATTCACATGAATAAAAGTTGACAATCGTAAGAACACTGTCAGCATAATGTGGTTTCCCCAAACCTTGGAAATGGTACTTTTCCTGGACAGCTTGGCATGTTGAATTAAGTGGAAAAATAATGGTCTGATCGAAAGGTGATAAAACGACGTTACAGGGGGAAATTCTGTGAAACAGATCTGTATGTGATTAGCTTTGTACTCATACTTCAATAGACGAAGCCTATAGTTATGGATATATAATAAGGAAACTGGTTCTTTATTGCTTGATGATACTTGGTGGTGTTAACCCATACAAAATTACTGGCAGCTGGCCAGAGAATTCTTAAAATTGTTTTCTAATTCAGATTCAGATAATTCATTAGCACCCATGAGATGCACTCTAGGTGTATCTTTTCCAAGCAGTCGATAAAATGATTAGGCTTTACAGGTCTTTCTTTGTTTATGGGGAGCTAAAGGTGTACACCTGCTGTTCTAATGAGCTCTTTGCGTGTTATTTCTTAACACTGTGCAGTGTTTATCAAGTGCATACTGTGTTAATATTCCTAACATGTACAAGGCAGCACTTAAAGGACCTGATTTGACTGTCCCATCCCTTGAGACAATAGAAAAAGCAGCACATTTATGTACAGCAAACTGTGTCCCCATTGTCTACAAGAGCTCAAGACAGCTGGTGACCAAAGAACAAAGTGGAAATCCATCCAAGTCATTCTTAGAGGTCACAGCATAAGACAGGATTTTAATGTTGTTTTTTTAAAGTGTTTGTTCAGTCATTTTCTGTCAGGTTTTTCCTGCTTTTTGGGGCTCTGATAAAGAGGTTTTTCCTCACTTCTAGTGATGAACTTGGGTTTGGAACAAATTCTAGTTCATCTGAATGCGGAAGTTAGCAGCCATTGCTGAGCCAATGAACTGTGAGCAGGAGACTTCCCATCTGCAAATGATGTACAACAAAAGGGGCAGGAACATCTGTTAGAAATTCTGTATATAGCCATACAGAACAGACAGTGCGTAGTCTACATGTGTTCATCTGCTGCTTCTCTGCTAACAGGAAGCATTATTATATAGAAAAGACACAGGGTTAACCATAGATGCAGCTGCAAACTTGAACTTGGTTGAAGAATATATCTCTACTGAATACTGATGTAGTTGTTGTACAACAATACATGAACCATGTATTCCAACACCCCCACTCAACCGCTACTGCTTATATTAGTCCCATTTTGGATCTCAGTTTTGTCAAAGTATCTGCAATCATGTTATTAGGTTCACAGTACGTAAGTACAATTACAATTTGTTGACCAGATCATGAATGTAATGATGTATGCTTTGTTCTTGCATCGGTGGCAAGTTTGATACATCATTGATTGTCCTCATATACAGGGCCGGTGCTTCCACTAGGCAAACTAGGTGGCTGCCTAGGGTGCACTGCCACCTAGGGGTGCCTGGGCACAGCACAGCCCTGCCCTCTTTCTGTGTGGGACGCCGACACATTATGAATGATCCTTCAGCTGAGGGGGAGGGTGGCAGAGGGGAGGAAGAAAGGACAGAGGAAGATGCTGGGTGTCTGAGGCTAGTGTAGCAGCTGAGCTGCCTCTCCTTCCAGTGTTCCTCTCAGACTCCATCCCTTACTGCAAGCCAGCTGGTGGCTGCTGATCACTGTGGAGTTCCAACCCTTCTCTTCCCATTCATCAGCAGAGGTGGAGCTGCACCTGCGGAGGAAGGTAATGTCTGACTCTGATGTCTCGTGTCTGTGTGAGTGTGACACAGCCAGCTATCTATCACATGTGCAATGTGTCAATGAGTGATGACATCATCATGATCCTACAGCCTGCTCTTCTAGTGCCTGCTGGGCCTGCTGATCTGTGTCAGTGTTGTTTGTTGTGTTGGATCTGTCACTGAGTGGGATCGCTCAGTTCAGCTGCCTGCTGTCACAGCGTTTTATTTCCCCCCATTGCCTGTGGAGTTCCAGTCTGGGATTCTTTATCCTCCACTCACTATGCAATTGCCAGCCACAGATACAGTCTGTCCATGACACTGATTTTGTCTTTAATATTGGTGCTGGTGGCATCTTGTGGCACTTAATTTTGCAAATTAAAAGAACTTTAGCAGTTTCATGTTTCGTTGATTTAATATTCTCTACTGTTTGTAAAATGTTTCATTTATTTTTTTGTGGGGGGTGCAAAATAGTCTAGCACCGGCCCTGCTCATATAAGATTGTAGACTGGGACATTGGCTCTCCAAAATCTTCAAGCAGGTGATGTAACCACACAGCTACTTGACTGGCATAGGCAGTAGCAATGTATTCTGCCTCTGTAGAAGACAAAGCTACTGAGATCTGCTTCTTGCTGGATCAATATATAGAACTGTTTTCTAATTTGAACAAGTAACCACTTTTGGATTTGTGAGTGCTTGGGTCACCGCCCAATCAGAGTCCACATATGCTACAAGTTTCACATCACTGACTGTAGACAGCTTCAGACTCAAGTCTTCCATTTGAAATATCTTATGACTCTCTTAATTGATGTCCAGTATCTTTGACGTGGTTCACTCACATGTCTACAAAGAAGCGACATGGCAGCCATGATGTCTGGACAGATTTCTGATTTAACAGGAAGCTGCCATCTTCTTAATGCTGTATGTTAAATCCAATATAATATGTCACATTCCCAAGATCTTTAGTCTCAAAATGCCGGTTAAGCACTGCAATCAACTCTGCAACTTTCTCATCCTTTTTGTGGGCAGCAATCAAGTCATCCACATAGAGAAAATACACATATATTCAGAATCTACACATTTTGAGGATAGATATGGATCAACTCTGCTTTGTATAAATCCTTCGTCTAGCATGACATTGTTTATTCTTAAATCCCATGCTCAAGCTCATTGCTTGAGTCTGTAGAGAGATTTCTGCAAGTTGCATACAAGATGGTTTTCTCCATTTTTCACGTATCCTTTTGGCTGTGTCATATATATTTCCTCTTCAATATCACCATAAAGAAAGGCTTTTGTACTATCATGCTGCTTCACAACCAATTCCTGAGAAGTCGCCACTGTTAACAGTGTTCTGAAAGTACTTTGTTTTGCAATTGTAGCATAAGTAGCATGATAATCCTCACTAAATTTTTGTGAGTACCCCTTTTCCAATAACCATGCTTTGTATCTACGGACCTTGTCTTCAGAGTTGCATTTGACCTTAAAAACCCATTTGCAGCTGATTGCATGCTTAATATGAGGAAGCTTTGAAAGTGTCCATGTCTGCAGTTCACTAAGAGATGTCATCTCTTCATCAGCAGCTCTGATCCATTTTTGTTTCTCATGGGTTGGAAGTCTTTGCATCTGATCCCATGAATCTGGCTCTGGTTTAAATGCTACTCGAGCAACATAGGACAAAAATTTGCCTGTGATGCCTTTATTGCTTCTGGTGGGTTTCCTGCTTGAAGCCTCTTGTGGCCTGGTTTCTTCTCTTACAGTATTTGGATTGTCTGCATTAATCTCTATTCCATTCCACAGTTCATATGAAGGTTTCTTAGTTGATTTTCCTGGCAGTCAATTTTGGAGATAGCATGTGGTCATAATTGCCTTCCCCCAGTATGTGGTTGGCATATCTGCATCAAACAACATGGTTCTTTCACTTTCACATAGAGTAAGTTCATGATTTCTGGGTTGTATGGAACAGTAGTTTTGAAACATTATACCATGCTTTCTGAGAATCACCTGTGTGTTATCACCTGTATATTCAGTTCCATTGTCTGTGTGCAATGCACTCAACATTTTGTTAAATGTGTCTCTAAGTGCAGTAAATCTAGACATTTTAAAAAAGGACGGTTAAAAACATTTACAAGAGTGATAAAATAACAGGCTCATCAGATGCACATCTCTTCAGGGCTCTTATCACTGTGTGTCAGCCCGCTGTGCTGGCCATCAGCTCAAGGGGCAGCTCAGGATGTGATGCCAAGATGGCCACCACTCTTTGGGGAACCAAACTCAATAATCCACAAATACAAATTTGGGTTTGTGTCAATAGCATCATTTCGACAGTCTTCTGAGGTCATTCAGAATTGAATGAAAGGTGCATATGACCCTCTTCTGACCTGCTTCAAGGGGGTTTTGTATCCCTATAGAATTGCATTGGAAAGTAAAAGCAAACAAAACACTCTCTTATGCCATCCTAGGGAGTGGACATTTTTGTGTTAACCATGCCTTTCAAGTACTCCTTCCATATCTAGAGAAGACCCATGATTTCTATACCAGCTGTGAATTTAACTAAGGACATTTTTTTTAATTTATTCATTGAATTGTTTTGCTATATTGTTTATCAATTGCTTTGTTTAAATCATGAATTTATTTCGGAAGTCAGAAAAAACATTACACTGTGCTGATCTGTATCATTAACTTCTAGATGTGATCTCATTACTGTGCTGTCTACTGCTAGTCCTGATAAGAGTGAGGTGTCTATGTGGCTGGCAGCAAACTGATTACCTGTCTCAGACAGTGAATTCACTGTGATCTTGCTCTTGTAACTATAAGATGTTCAGCAGTGTACAGAACTTGATTCTGTCAGCTGATTTCTTAGAGATTAATACTGCGGTTCCATGTTTCATTACATGGCGAGAGTCTGGGCTTGCAGTAATAATGCATTAATTCTGTTATTATGTAGCATAATTTCCCAACCTCAGTCAGCTTGTAAAACAGTTTTAACTGTGACTGGTGTTGGTAAGTCACACACTCTGCGAAAGTCATATTAAGTGGTTTAATAGAATTATGAAAAAGTATACCCAGACATGTATGGTGAGGTAGACTCATACAACCCAGTTAAAAGCACAGAAGAGCCTTCTTAAAAAGAAGGTACCTACTTGTCTCACTTCCATTATATATATCCCAAAACAAGAGCCATGCTAGTCATTCGTTTAGGCCCATTTGTCAACTTCACACCAAGAACTGCTGATTTACAGCACAGATACAGTCTAATGTTATAGAGCAGTATATGTCAAAGTGTACATAGCTGTTTCAGGCTTGCTGGTCAATGTTGCAGTAGATGGAAACAAATGCTTCCACGGAGTAGGACTTAAGAAGCAAGGAGAACATAGATATGTAAGTTGTCTAGATTATTTATCATTGCTGCACTGTACTCATTTATTTCAGCCATATACAGTTGCAAGAAAAAGTATGTGAACCCCTTGGGATTACATGGAGTTTTGCATGAATTGGGCATAAAATGTGCTCTGAACATCATCTAAGTCACAACAATAGAAGAACACAGTCTGCTGAACATAATACTACACAAACATTAGATGTTGCCATGGTTTAATTGCACATAACATGTAAACATTCACAGTGCAGGGAGGAAAAAGTATGTGAGGCCCTAGCTTAATGACTTCTCCCAGAGCTAATTGGAGCCAGGAGTGAGCCAACCTTGACTCCAATCAGTGTGATGATATTGGATGTGTTGCTGACAGCTGTCCTGCCCTTAAAAAACACACACCTGTTTTGGGTTTACTGGTTTCAAGAAGCACTGTCTGATGTGAACCATGCCTCGCAGAAAAGAGCTCTCAGAAGACCTACGATCAAGAATTGTTGACTTGCATGAAGCTGGAAAGGGTTACAAAAGTGTCTCCAAAAGCCTTGATGTTCATGTGTCCACGGTAAGACAGACTGTCTACAAATGGAGAAAGTTTAGCACTGTTGCTACTCTCCCTAGGCATGGTCGTCCTGTAAAAATGACTGCAAGAGCACAGCGCAGAATGCTGCATGAGGTAAAGAAGAATCCCAGAGTGTCAGCTAAAGACCTACAGAAATCTCTGGCACATGCTAACATTTTTGTTGACACATCTACAATAAGGAAAACATTAAACAAGAATGGAGTACATGGGAGGACACCACGGAGGAAGCCATTGCGGTCAAAAAAGAATATTGCAGCACGTTTGAAGTTTGCAAAAGAGCACCTGGATGTTCCACAGCACTACTGGCAAAATATACTGTGGACAGATGAAACCAAGATTGAGTTGTTTGGGAAGAGCACACAACACTATGTGTGGAGAAAAAAAGGCACAGCACACCAACATCAAAACCTCATCCCCACTGTAAAACATGGCGGAGGGAGCATCATGGTTTGGGGCTGCTTTGCTGCCTCAGGGCCTGGACGGATTGTTGTCATTGATGGGAAAATGAATTCCAGAGTTTATCAAGACATTTTGCAGGAAAACGTACCACCATCTGTCCGCCAACTGAAGCTCCACAGAGGATGGGTGATGCAACAGGACAATGACCCAAAGCATATAAGTAATTCAACAAAACAATGGCTGCAACAGCACAGAATACGCCTTCTAGAGTGGCCCAGTCAGAATCCTGACCTCAACCCGATTGAAATGCTGTGGCATGACCTTAAGAGAGCGATTCACACCAGACATCCCAAGAATATTGCTACACTGAAACAGTTTTGTGAAGAGGAGTGGTCCAAAATTACTCCAGATCATTGTGCAGGTCTGATCTGCAACTACAGGAAATGTTTGGTTGAGGTTATTGCTGCCAAAGGAGGGTCAGCCAGTTATTAAGTCCAAAGGTTCACATACTTTTTCCTCCCTGCACTGTGAATGTTTACATGTTATGTGCAAATAAACCATGGCAACATCTAATGTTTGTGTAGTATTATGTTCAGCAGACTGTGTTCTTCTATTGTTGTGACTTAGATGACGTTCAGAGCACATTTTATGCCCAATTCATGCAAAACTCCACGTAATCCCAAGGGGTTCACATACTTTTTCTTGCAACTGTAAACAGGAGGTATTAGTAGGATCAGTAGTAATCTTCAGTGGTAGCTGAAGGTCAAATCTTGTATTTTGAACCATTAGTTGTTGACCACTCTTGTATGGTGTGAATGCAATTTGCAAAGAGTATACTGTACTTGTTTGTTTGTATACTACTGTGGGGTGTTTTTATAGGGGAATGAATCTTAGACTTGCCTAAAATTCCTAGTTTCCACATATATTTACCAATATGATGTATAAAAATCAAGAAAAACTGTTACAGACATTATACGGCATGTTTCTCTCTTTTCTCTCTTCTTGATGCTATAGTATTGGCAAATACCGAAGCTGCTAAATTTGATCTAGGCACCTAGGCTTCAATTACCTCTGGTCATGAAGGACTTGTACATGCTGGCCCTCTTTCTAAGTCAAAGAGTGTGGTGACAGCATTTTGAAAAGAGTTTGCTTCGACTGTGAGATGTGAAGAGATAGAGGTACTGGAGGATTTTCATTATGCAAAGTGGAACTTTAGTTAGAAAATTAAGCCCTGATAGATTACTTTGTGCTGGCTCCTTTTGCAGTAAAACATTAAAAATCAGTGCATATACTGTTTAAAATCCAGTAAGACAATGTCTCATCTTGCCCTGCACATCCTCAGTTGTCCTGTATTCTCAGAACTGTGCCTAAAAATCAGTGAGTCACTAGAGGCCAATCTGGTGACATCCTAAAGATTTATTGCTGCTGAGGGGGGGAGGAAGCAACATGAATGCCACACACTGTGCCAAGGGAACACAGATTGGGATAAGAGAAAAGAAAAGCAGGAGAGGTGACAGGACCAGCTCTGCCGACAGGGAGGCACAAAAGAGTTAAACCTACCAAGATAGTGTCTTATCTCTTCTCTCTGATATTCTCTCCTTTATCCCTCAGCAGCTGTGAACCTGAGCAGTGTCAGCTACTGCAACCTTCCCTTCTAGCTGAGCCAAGACATACAATCAAGGCTTGGATAAAAAGAAAGGTGTCCTTCTTCAGGGCTGTTGTTCTATTTAATGGCAACAATTCCCATGAATGTTTATGGTGTATCAAGGTTTCAAAAATCAGAATGGCAGGATGCCAGATTTAGTTGCATGGGCAACAATACAATCAAGGCTGGAAATGCACACATTTTAATTACAGAAAGTGACATGTAGTTTTTGAGACTTAAGAGAGGGGGAGAGTTCTCAATAAGGAAGTGACTGCTCTGGGTTTCAACAAAATGTCTGTCTCTGGCAAGAAGAAACCGGAGCAGTGCTGGAGGCAATTGTGCAGCACACACTAATTTTGGTAGCATAATTATTAATGTGGAATATTCTTTGCTAAAGAACATAATTGTTATAGATAAAGTTCCCCTTTAATATACTTTCTATCCAACGTGGTAAAATAATGAAGTGAAGGAGGATTGGGAAATTACAGAGTGATGAAATTAGCTAGTACCCAGTAGCATTCATTAACAGGACAGTTCTGAGCAGTACATGTTAAAAATCCATAGGAAAGCTTAACAATCTTGTTTCTGATCTAGGTTCTATTACAAGAGACAGACAGGGCATTGTAAAGGAGATGAGTAGGCAACAAAGACATTACATCTTGGGTAGAACCATTACAGAAAATGTCCCTCTTATGTTACCATCCCTTTTGAAATTTAGAGTACTATAATAAGCTTTCTCCACTGTTCCACCAACTGGAAGTATAGAAAGTGAATTGGGACTTTGCCTTAAAGAGGACATTTACCATTAAAAAACAATTAGAATCAAAACAACTTTATTCCATAGTTAAAATCTAGTTAAAAGTACAGAGGACAAAATCAATCGCCATATCTGAATTAGTATAATGGTCACATATTTGCAGTTCCAAGTTGGCGTAATGGATCTACGCATTTCATTATGTTCTTGCTTCCTTAGAATCCACGCACTTGTGGAAGTAAATGATATGGCTGTACAAGACAATAATAATGATATAACCAACACCATAGTAGATGAACTCAACAATGCTAAATTATTTCAATATAATTACAAGAAATCTAATGACAGTTGGTGTCTTGAAGACAAGGAGAAAGGAAAAGAAAGAAGTTTTTGGGTTGTTACCAGAGCAGGAAAAAAAGGGATGGTTATTCTTCCTGCTGTGGGAGTTCTAGGTCCATCTAAGGGCTGTTAAGATGGTAAAAAGAACTTTGTCAGGGTGGGAAAGTCCTGGAGGTTTTTGTGATGTAGAAGTGCCCATCGGGGATCAGTTGGCATATTAAGAGGCCGTACTGTATAGGGTAATAAAAGCCCTGATGACAGAAGTAATGCAAATCTTTATTATCAAGAATACTCTATGTCTGTGGTCAGGACCTTTATTCCCCTATATAATATGGTCCATTAATATGCCAACTGATCCACTGATGTGCACCTCTGGGATAAAAAAATCTCTGGGCTTCTTTAAAACCAATGGCTGATCCTTCTGTATAGCCTCTTTCATCGTATCACAGCTGTGACTATCTCTGCTTGTTAAATGAAGTCATTCAGGAAACTGCCAGAAGTCATGCAGGGTATCTGCTGGTGGCCTAAAACATGCAGGGTGCTGCTGTTTCAGTAACCATAAATTATACTTCCACCCCAAAAAAGTGCTAGCAAGTTCAAGTAGAACTATGGACTGAATATTGGATCTAATAAGGGAAGCTTAAAACCCCTCTGAGCTTTATTTTGCCATTGGGGAGATTTAACTTCACTTCCCATTACATAGCCAAAACAGGAAGTGAGGGGAAATCCCTTCAAATTAGGGGAATCTCTTCCCCCCACTCCCCCAGGTTACCAGAACTAGCATCCCCTTTGGAAGATTTCCCTTCTTATACTTTTCTGGTGACAGCCCAAAATTTGGGACTTTCTTTTGCTTTCACTTGCAACTAAAAAAGCTTATGCCTTAACTGATACCTTAATTCACTTCTATTTTAAACTGGCTCTAAAGTGGGTATGCATGAATGTGTTAAATATGCAAAATGATGGAATGCTTTATTACAGATTTAATAATATATTTTTTACACCAACATACAGATATTTAATTCTGTGTTGCATATCTCCAAAAAAAAAAAAAAAGCTTTAAGAATGTCGTAAAATTTGATTACGTCATCTGTGGGGAGGGTGGAATTATTTCTGAGAAAGGCCAGAGATGGGGTGTGGCTCCCATAATGAAGCATTGCAGACAGATATGTCACCATGCTGTTGTATTGTAGGTTCAGTCTATGTACACCTACTAGTAACCACTCCCTCATTCTATAAATATTTGTAACAGACACACCTCAGGGCTATTTTGTCTGAGCATTGCATGACAGTTTTCCTTCTCTCCTTATGATTATTATTAATGTGCTATCTTTCCAGTGATGACATTTCTCATACTTTCTTTTTCAAAGTCCGCGTATTTTCTATCAATCTGTATTTAACTATGCATCTACTAACATTTTTAGTAATTTTCATTAGTATACAATGCATTGCATAAACAAAGTGTAATCTTATGCTGCAAAAAAATAACAGAACATAATATAGGAAACTGGCCGTTGTGAGACATTACTATACATTTTAGACAAGAATTTTTAAATTATAAACCACAAAGTGGTTGATATCTTCCTGCTGACAGTTTATAGTTATCCAGGACTCCAAAGGTGAATATCAGTGCAGCCCAAAAGTACCCATCAGTGCTGCCTATTAAATGCCAAACAGTTTCCACCAGTGCTGCCAGTCAGTGTCCATCAGTGCTGCCAGTCAGTGTCCATCAGTGCTGCCTGTCAGTGCCCCCTATCAGTGCTGCCTATCATTGCACTTCAGTGCTGTTTATCAGTGCTGCCTATCAGTGCCCTTCAGTGCTGCCTATCAGTACCCTTCAGTCCTGCCTATTAGTGCCCATCAGTGCCATCTATCAGTGACCCATCATTGTTTCTTATCAGTGTCCATCAGTGACACATATCAGTGCAGCTTCATCAGTGCCCACCAGTGCCGCCTCATCAGTGCCCATCAGTGCAGCCTATTATTGTCAATCAGTGCTGCCTATCAGTGCCGCCTTATCAGTGCCTATCAGTGCAGCCTATCAGTGCCCATCAGCACAGCCTTATCAGCACACTTCAATGAAGGAGAAAAATTACCTGTTTGCAAAATGTTATAATAGAAACAAACTGTTTTCAAAATGTTTTTTTTTGTTTGTTTATCAAAAAACAAAACACCTAGTGGTGATTAAATACCACCAAAAGAAAGCTCTATTTGTGTGAAAAAAATGATAAAAATGTATATAGGTACAGTTTTTCATGACCACAGAATTGTTATTCAAAGTGCAACAGCACTGAAAGCTGAAAATTGGCCTGGGCAGGAAGAGGGTAAACGTCTATAGTTGGGAAGATCCACATAGATGAGTTTTTGCTGGAAAAAATATTTTAAGCAACAGACAGCATGGATTCATGAAAGACAGAAGTTGTCAAATCTGATTTCCTTTTATGAGGAGCTGAGCAAAACCTTGGACAGAGGGGTGGTGGTGGACATGGTATACTTGGATTTTGCAAAAGTGTTTGACACAGTTTCCCACACATAGCTAATGTGTAAGGTAAAGTCTACAGGCTTGGAAAAATCAGTTTTTAAATGGATAGAAAACTGGCTAAAAGACAATATTTAGAGAGTAGTGGTCAATGATTTATACTCTGAATGGTCTAGCGTTGTTAGTGATGTACCCCAAGCTTCAGTGTTGGGACTACACTTTACTACTGCAAATAAACAGTTAGCACTGGCAGGCAGGGCCGTGGATAAGGGGCTACACCAGTCCTCCTGTATGGGGCCCAGGCCAGCAAGGGGGCTCAGGCAGCTGGGTAAATTGGATGTGAGCTGGGTGGGTGATTGGTACGGCAGGGAAGAAGGGCAGTTACTGGAACTGATCCCTACATCCCATGCCCCCACCCCCACAGTGCTGCTGGCTTCCCTCCTCTCCTTCCTTTCCACCAGCAGCTGCAAGAACACAATGGGATCCTTCAGGATGGAGAGTGGGGGACAGTCACATTTACCAGCTCCTTCCTTTCCTGAATGAATGCAAAGAGTGATCGATACCAATCACTCACTGTGTTCATTTATAACTGAAGCATAGTAAACTGTTTTTTATTGGGGGGGGGGGTCATGTCAGATTGTCGTGGTTTCTAACAGCAGCCCTGCTGGCAGGGCTGTGTGATCTACCGAAGCAGTCTTTGTTTACTAGTAGCCAGTAGATCACTTATACAGCTCGCAGTGCTGACTGTTCATTTATAATAGTAAACAATCAATCTGGTGGTGATGCCTAGAGCTGTGCTATAGCTCCCCTATAGGAGCGCCCCTAGTTTGGGCTTCGGCCTAGTGTGGTGCTACAGCACAAACAGAAGTAAAAATTGAATTTTAGTGCACAAGAGGCCACAGATCTGAATGGGACTGAATGCTACTTGCAAGATTTGAGAAAAATTTTAAAGTAGTGTCTAATTCTTCTTCTCTGATTTCGCCAATGTGCTCCCTAATTGTGCAATAGCTAAGAATTGGGAGTGCTAGGGCACTAGCCATAAACCCCATGTAGCCAATTTATACCCTAAACATTGGTGGTCATAGGAAGCTTATATGCACCCCTATAAGGGTTACAGTTTTACCATGTAACACTAGTTACCATTGTACTTGAGCACTCCCAATTTGCAGCCAGACATTTCCTATATAGGTTGTTGGCTGGACTGTTCAAAGACAACCTCTTCCTCATGAGTTTACTGCTAAGTTGCGACTGTTGCGTGTACCAAAGAAGAGGTGAATTGTCTGAACTAAGCTGCTTTGGGCAGGTGGATTAATGAACAATCAATACATGGAAAAGTCTGCACTTCTTAAATGCTGAAAAAACAATTTCTCAGACATGGATTGGGCCTGTTAGCCCCCAGGGCCCCATAGCAGCTGTATGTTCTACAATGGCTGTAGTTATGCCCTTAAGGAGTGTGCGCTGTCAGGGTAAATTACTTTCTTTGCTCTTTATTTGCTGTTTTTTCTGCAAGCTTGTAAAATTTAAGTGTAAAAGTGGCTGGACTGCACAAGATTACACTGTGTTGCACTTAATGAACAAACATAGACTGGGCAAGAGAACATGACATAGGAGGCAAGATGCACAGAGAGCAATGCAATTCTGCTTTTGTAAAATTTTATGATATCCAAACTAGGCATATTAGAAATTCTGCCAATTATAACTGATTTGGTAATTTTAGTATTGATTGCTGAGAAAATGACAAAAGAGAAAAATAAATTTTTAGTGGATTTACTTTTTAACCAACTTGATTTGAGACTTACTGGTTTCAGAAATCCCTCTGATTTCTGAAGGAATAAAATTACAATATCAAGTCTTGCAACAATAATGCTCAGTAGGACGCTTTGAGTAATAATATCAAGCAGGCCATAAATTACCTCCAGCAACATGTAATTTGATCCAAGTAATAATGCTCAGCAGGATATCATTTGCCCAGTAATAACGTCCAGCAAGAATTTACATTTTTACATAGCAAAGTAAAAATATAATTTTAACCAATCTTGTCATTTGGTGATGGATGGAGTTTAATGTTTTAATTAACATTCTGAAGTTTTATCCATCTGTAGGACTCTAGTAGTGAGATCTGCCAGCTGGAATGCTCACATTGTCCTTTACTTCCATCTAAACCAGAAAGCCATTGGTTGTCCACCAAGTTTTCCATTCATTCCATTTGATCATCTGTAATCATGGGTACAGTTAGAATATTATTTGTAGTCACATTGGGGTAGATTTAGGCTCCATTCACACTAGGTTTTTTCAAATTGCAGGCAGAATCGCCATGATTCTGCCTGTGGTTTGAAAAAGCGCTTTAAAAGTGTAAAAATGCGCAATCACGTTTTCATGTGCCATTCATTTAAGTGGCTTAGCAAACGCACCACAATTGCACAAAAGAAAATCACAGGATGCACGACGCCCAAAAAAGGTACTGGAACCTTTTCTGGGTGTCGATTCCGCCAGCGGTTTGAAAAAACCTAGTGTGAATGGAGTCTTACTAAAACTGGTGCAGCTGTGAATGGTAGCCAACCAGCTTCTAAATTCATCTTGTTCAATTAAGCTTTGGCAATAAAACCTGAAAGATGATTGGTTTATATGCAGAGTTGCACCAGATTTTGCACTCTCCAGTTTTAATAAATAACCCCCATTGCCCTGCTAGTTGTAATTTTGCCAGTTAAATGTCAGTTAAAGCGGAGCTCCACCCAAAAGGTAAAGTTCCGCTTTAAGCCTTTGTCCCCCGCTCTCCATTAAAGATTAGAAGCTTTAGGAAGCGGGTATCCGAATTTGACAGGTACCCGCTCCCACTTCTGCTGCAATCACCTAGGCAAGCGGAAGTTGTTATCCCTCCCTTCTCGTGTATTCTGGGATACGTGTCAGGTCCCAGAAGACTACAGGGCCATTCACAAAGCGCAACACTTCTCATGCATGTGCAGTGGGCACCCTGCTGTGAAGCCTCAAGCTGTCACAGCTGGGTGCCCACACTGAAGATGCCAGCGCCAGGGAGAGAAGGCTGCCGGTGAAACCAGCGGTGGTGAGGGCACCACTGGACCGAGGGACAGGTAAGTGGCTGTATTTTAAAGGTCAACAGCTACAGTTTCTGTAGCTGCTGACTTTTTTTTTTCCAGGTGGAACTCCGCTTTAAGTATTCAAAAGTTTCGAGGGGCTTACAACAGTCATCTTTCATTAATATTATTTAAATCTTTTTTACCCTAAATCCCCTTGAAACTTGAAAATATTTGTTTAGTTTCAGAGATGTCTTGGCTCTGCACATTATATCTTTTAGTGTTTGTATTCTACCTCAGTGTATTATTCTTCCTTTTTTTTAAATCAAACAGGACTTAGAATTTTTATCAAATCTGAAATTGTATATTTTATTTTCTTGGTTTTTTATTGGGAATAAACAGGGGAAAAAATGAAAGAAAAATGTATTTTCCTGTAGTTTTTCCTAATGCAACATTAAGGTGATTTCCACATCATCATATATTTTATTGCAAAATATAATCAGTTTGATGATTAAAATGATATCAAATTACCTTTTATGTAACATGCGTGGTGGTAAAGATCAAAGTGAACATATGCAATTAACTCTAGGAGAGCTTTATTCTCCTTCCAACATTACATTGTGATGCACGCAGGGAAAAAAACTGTTTGGGCAAATTGTTAGCACAGCATTACAATAAGATTATATCAGGTTGACGAGGGCACACATTAGCACAGTGGTGACTTTTCAATGGTTGGCAGTTGCTAAAAATTTGAAAGACATTTTGTTCATCCACTTGAGCATTTCATGCTTGCAAAGTAAAAGCAGATGTCATTAAAATCATCCGATGTTTGCAATCAGCCAGCAACAGATCGCTATAGCAGTGATCAATTGCCGCAAGGGAAATGTTCAGAGCTGCAACATATCTGCCCAAGCCTCCATACTGACTGTTCCGACAAGTAACAACGTATTTGGTTTAACAAACCTGATTGCCCTTAGGGATACATTGCAGTCCATTTTTGACCAGTCTTATCATGGGTCAAAAAAAGACTGATGGAACGCCCATGTGAAAAGGGCCTTATAATCAATGCAAAACACATCTTACAGTTGTAATTAAAAGATTTGGCTAATTATTTGCAACATTTGATATATTAATTCTGTTTTCATAAAATATGTAGAAATGTTTTTCTAGGACAAACAAGATATAATAAATATTATACTTATTGCAGGTTACATATGCTGCTCATAATGCAAATACATTCAATCTGTTACTATATTTTTTCAAAATTTCTAGATTTTCAGAATTCCTCTTGTCAACATACACTTTATGAGTTAGAACTTACTCTTTCTTTTTTCAGGTTTACTTGTGTAGCGCACTCCCTTAGGAGCCACTGGTGAATTTGGCCGTATTTCCCCCTGTAGGGCACACACAGCCAGGTACCCAACATTTTCTTCATTCTTCCACTCGCTCAGAAAATAGTCTACGGGTTCTTTTTAGGGTTTTATTGGGAATGATGAACTTGGATAGGAAAGGGAGCATGGGATACCTGATAAACTGCAACTGAACAATTTGAGGACTCAACTTCTGGCTATACTTACAAACTGCTGCCACTTCTGCAAACTATATGTCCCACTGGATTCCTAATGGTGCTGGTGACCTGTGGTTGCTGAGGAGTTAAAAGCTACACAGTGGGCTCCATTCAAGAAGCGCTATCTACCACTTTAAGAAATGCGACAAAATACTGCTTACCATTTTTCAAAACATTTTTGGCATTCACTAAAAAACCTTTCTAAAATACCACGTGGTATTTTTCTGAAACATGTGGTATTTATCTCATTAAACCATTTTATATCTCATATTTTATCTCATGTGATATTCAATTTGGAAATAATTAAATGCTTGTAGTAATTAAGTAGTGGACATGGTATGCGGCATTTAACCACTTGCCTACTGGGCACTCATACCCCCTTTGTGCCCATGCCAATTTTCAGCTTTCAGCACTGTCGCAATTTGAATAACAATTGCGCAGTTATGCAACATTGTACCCATATGAAATTTTTAGCATTTTTTTCCTGCAAATAGAGCTTTCTTCTGGTGGTATTTAATCGCCACTGGGTGTTTTATTTTTTGCACTATAAACAAAAAAGGGCAAACAATTTGAGAAAAGAAAGGTTTTCTTTGTTTCTTTTATAGAATTTTGCAAACGTAATTTTTCTCCTTCACTGATGTGCATTGATGAGGCTGCACTGATGGGCACTGATGAGGTGGCATGGATAGGCAGCACTGATAGGCTGCACTGATGAGGTGGCTCTGGTGGGCATTGATGAGGAGGCACTGATGATCAGTGCCGATCTCCTCTGAGACAGCTGCCGGTTATCACCAGTACTTTCCTCACACTGTGACAGCGTGATGAAAGTGCTGCCGATAATCGGCAACTGTATTTACTCCGTGATCTGCTGTGTCATTGGACACAGCTAGTCATGTGGTAAAAGGCCGCTGTGATTGGCCTTTTACCTCATCACGTGATCAGCTATGTCTGTCTGACACAGCGATCACAGAGATCGCTGGGTGCACTCTCCTGGGGGCACGTGGGAGGGCGCGTTCTGGGAGGACATCATATGATGCCCTACCAGATCTGGGTAACCATGCTGTAGCCGTCATTCAGCTATAGCTCGCTTACCAAGTGGTTAAGGGATGTAAAAATATAATAGCCAATTTGGAGTAGTCTCTACAACTCATGATACATTAGTGTGATGATCAGTAGGAAGAATGCTCAGTACACTCGTGGTCACGGAAGAATTACCCCCTTATAGATAGCCAAAAAGATCAATGATGTCATTGGGAACTTGTCAGTGGGAAGTTACCCAAAAATAATTGAGAAAAAATAAAATCCCCACAAGATATGACAGGTTCTAGCAAGGGATTAAACATTGTGATAAGTATGTACATTGTATTATGTATGGAGTGATTGGGAATTTTTTGCAGCAAGTGAAATATATAGACAAAAAAGTCTCTGAAAATCTGGTGAAATGACAAGAGAAAATAAAAAGATTTTACTAAAAGTAATGGGGTGGATTTGCTAAAGGCACATAGAATAAGCACTTTGCAAGTGACATTGCTCCAGAGCTTAGCAAAGGAGGGGGAGCTCTGTTGACTTCCATCATCCAATCATGTGCAAGCAAAAATGCAGTTTTTTTCTTTGCATGTGATTGGGTATTCCTTGTAAAGTAAAGCTTTACCTCATTTACTAAGCGCCCCCCCCCCCCCAGGTCACTAGAACCAGTGTTCCCATTGGAAAATTGCTCTTCTATTACTGTTATGGGGACAGCCCAAAATTTGGGATTTTCTTTCACTTTTAATGACAATGGCAGACAGGTGTTGTAATCCATCTATACTCTATCCAATTACTGTTGAAAGAAACGATCCAGAAAAAGGTAGAAACTACTCCAAATTGGCTATTATATTTTTACATTCCTTAAATGCCACATGTCTGGACCACTACTTTTTTATTGCATTTATTTATTTCCTTTTGTGAATTGACTTTAATGCCTTCTCATGTGGTATTTGCAGAGCATTTTGCGGTAAATACTGTAGAATGGAATAAGGAATTGACAACTTCAGGATCTCATGCGATATATTGGGAAGATGTGTCCAGACACCTAAATACTGCATGCAATCTGCTTTCTTTCAGCATTGGGTGTCATCTACTCGCTTAGGCAAAGGATTACTGGTTGCCTCCTGCAGATATCCACCACACTTTTTCCAGTGAGGGAGATGTAGACTCAAACCACTATAGTACAGTTGGACTCTTCCTCAACAACTTCCTCTGTGCTCTCCAGTGAGCTTCCTCCTAACCCAACTTGATCCCTAGACACAGTTCTGCGCATAGGCCCCCCAGCTAAGCCTAGCTGGGAACTCTGTCTTCCTCAAAGCTCTCTTAAGAATCATGCAGAGGAAGAGTCCCTGTACACGGGACTCTACCAGTAGGACTGGACCCAGGAACACTGCTGACTGTGCCCAGGCCTCAGGCTATTTATGGGCTCTCACTTCAGTCCCATAAATATTTATGCTGTCCACTCTGTCCTTCTCCCAACTATGTTTCTAGAATCCACTAGACCACAGGGAAAGTAACAGAGCAGTAGCCTCTGAAACATTGAGCAGCCGTAACCAATCAATCCTCCACTCCTCTGATTACAGGGGAGCAAAGCTACATTTTCCTAGCAACCTGTTCTATACTAGGAGTATGCTACATTTGTTTTGCCTTTAAATTCAAACTGGGAAGATAAAAACCACATCTTTATGTTGAACATTTGAAAGATTTATAAGCATTTATAGTAGTTTAATATTTATTTTGGCTCTAGGAACTGTAATTACTTCACTCAGAAGTTTCCAAACTGAGAATATATTTAGAACAATTATTCTGTTTTGTAGAAGCCGTGTAATAAGAAATGGCTATATAATTACGTAATGTGAGAAAAAAAATCGTAAGGGGATTTCAGTAAGGCTGAATGATGAAGATGTCGTAGGAAGCACTATAGATGATCTTGTTGCCCAAGTCCGCTGTTTTTGTCAGATATTCCTGTTCTCCGGCCATCTCTTTGGGACTGCTCCAATCCACAAAGTTTAGGATGACTAGGTTTTACATAGATTAGCCATGGTCGTTCAGAAATCGGAGCAGGCTTTTGCAAACAGAAGTTGATTGTGGCAATGGTAATATTGCCCTAATGTGATATTCAATGTTTGTGTATCCATGGCAACAATTCTTATTTTCCATTACCTGGAAGAACTGTATGCATTACGTGTGGTTGGACAAGCGCTGCAATGTAACTGTGTTACTAAGGCCTTACTTATGTGGCCAAGTCGGCCATGGTGAGGCATGTATCTTGTGGTAAACTGTGGCCAGGAATCCAGGTATGTGCGGATAGCCGTGGGTGGGAAGCCAGTACAAAGCAATGACCGACTGGCATTGATTGCAGCTATCTGCTGGTGGCTGGATGTAATTGCAAAGGGAGAAATTACCTGCAGTTCGGTACAGGTGATCACCCTGGATGCAAACAGCTTGCATCTGGGGATCCTTCCTAGCCATGGCTGTCTGTACATACCTGGGCTTCTGGCAGGGCCGTGGATAAGGGGGTACCACCAGTCCTCCTGTATGGGGCCCAGGCAAGCAGAAGGGCCCAGGCAGCTGGGTGAATTGGATGTGGGCAGAGATGGTGATTGGTGTGGCAGGGGGGCAATTACTGGAACCGATCCCCTGTATGTCTCTCTCTGCAGCAGCTAAAAGCTGGCTACTTCTCCTCTCCCTCTTGCTGACTTTCAGCTGCTGCAGAGAGAGCCATACAGGGGATCGGTAACAGTAATACCCCCCACCACACCCATCACCCTCCCTGTGCACCGTATGTTTCTCCTTGCTGCCCCCACAGTGCTGCCGGCTTCCCTCTTCTCCTTTCCAATGGCAGCTGTAAGCACATTAAAGGATTCTTCAGGATGGAGAGTGGGGGATGTGTCCAGTAAATATGTCAGATTTACCAGCCCTTCTTTTCCTGAACAAACACAATGAGTGATTGGTACTGATCACTCACTGTGTTCATTCATAACTAAAGCATAGTCAACTGTTGTTTTTTTTTTTTTTTTTTGGGAGGGGGGCCCTGTCAGGTTGCCTGTATGGGGCCCCAAGGTTTCTAACAGCAGGCCTTAATTTCCCGCAAGATACTTGGCCTTGTGAATTAGGCCCAACAGCATAGAAACACCTGCTGTGTGTTTACAGCTGAAGGCTGGCAGACTGTCATGGTTGTGTGTTTTGCAGAGAAAGTTGCAGTGTCTGTGTTAGGAACTTTGAAAACAAAATTCTTTATAGTCTTAAGAAATACTGAGATAAATGAGGGCTTGTTTTTCTTCTGCAATTGCCATTTCTATACAGTATTGTTTTTAATGGCTTACATTGTTGTGTCCCAGTGGTGCCGATCTCCTTCAGCCTCTTTGCTGCCACTTCATGCCTACTTATTTATTTATTTCAGGTACTTACATAGCGCTGTCAATTTATGCAGTGCTTTACACATATATTGAACATTCACATCAGTCCCTAACCCTCAAGGGGTGTACAATCTAAGGCCTACTTGCATGCAATCTAATGATGGCTGCATAGTATTGTTTGGGGTGGGTTTCCATGATGACGCACTGTTGACCATGCCTACATAATGTGTGCTGTAACTGTGACACAGACTTTCGATGGAGACTGCAACATGAGAGACAGAGCGTTGTCACCTTGAAACAGGAAGTGCCTGTGCAAAACCTTTATGGCAGGTTCATCAGGTGTTATTTTATTGAAAGTTACAGATTTACAAATATTAAACATTATTTTTGAAGTGACATGAACATTTAAAGAGTACGTACAGTATATACATTAAATATTATTTCAATATTATTGAAATCAAACAATTGAGACGTAGTCGTTAGTAAAGAACATTGAAATGACTTGCTCTTCGAGTAGATGTTGACTTATTTACTCTGCTTCCATGGACTAAATGAAATACGCCCCCACCCCCTGCTTCCTTTCTCCTTTTTTCCTAGGGAGCTTTTAGGTTTTCAGATAGAGTCGGCTAAGGCACGGTAACCGGTTCCATGGCAACTGGAAGGGAGGTAATTTGGATGCCGGCAAGCTAAGCATATTTTACCCTTTCACTGCCTTATTTGTGCCACTGTGCATCTTTTTCCTTCCTTAGCATAATATTTGAAATATAGATTTAACTAAATCTACATTTGAAAACAAATAACTTGACCAAGTTAATTATTTTAATGACAAGCAGTGTAATTTTTGCCATGCCTGGGAGGCCCACCCGTCTGTAAACAAATGACAGCTGTGTTGTCCTATATTGTTTTGAGCTTCTTTGTTCTTTTAAGCTATTCCATGGTACGCCATGCTATTATGTACTGCTTTATGACACCAGATACTTCTTTATGGTGACCAGAATGGCTTAATGGCACTTTCAACTTGCTGGGTATTATTTTTATTTAGTGCACTTTAGAAAATACTTGGATCTGTAGCCGTGTGTTATCACTTTGCTGTCTATGACTGTGTCAGATCATATTTATGTATATTAGCTATGATGAACCAAGGTATATGTATAGAGAAAGTTAGTAGCTAGCTGGTTTATAGCCACATTATGTTTACAATATCTGGAAAATTCTGTCCTTATTAAATGTACTCCAGTCACAATTAAAAATGAAGCTGTGACCTTAGGATCGGTTGGGGCTCATTCATTCATTTGGGGCCTGCACAGTGTGTGTTTACATTGACACGTGACACCTGACACGTGTTCCATATAGTTGAGGGCAGCAGGCTGTTAGGCCTCATGCATAGGAACAGTTTGGCTTATCAGCAACACATCCTATGTTTTTGGGTGCCCACACAGGCATCCAGCTGCCTGTCAAAATCTATGACAGGCTGGAAAATGTGGCCACTGTACTGATCAATATTCACTAGGGTTGCACTTATACTGTTTTTTTAGTGGCGAGTACCAATATTTGTGCTCAAGTACTTGTCGATACCGATTACCTGTACCTTTTGCAGTGTGATTTGAGCCCATACAAAATGAATGGGCTCAAATCGCACTGCAAAGAATCACGTGTGGTTTGAAAATATTTGCGGTGCAATTCCTGTCTGAATCACATGTGGTTTTCCTGCGAGTGTGGTGTGATTTAAGCCATTAATTTTGTATGAGCTCAAATTGCACCACAAAAGTATCAGTTTCAGGTTTTGGAGCACTTGCACGAGTACGAGTATCGGCACCAATATTGGTATCGGTGCAACCCTAGTATTCACACATAGGGCTGTATGCATCCAGAGATCCTGTGGGTCCTTAGGCAGTACAGTGTCACACACCTGTGTCTACTGGATGTCTGAAAACATCAGGATTTTACACTGATGGGCCAAACCACCCATGTGCATGTAGCCTTAAAAATCAATGGCAGGCTGACATGTGGGCGAGACCGACTTGACCGGTGCAAACTGGGCCTTTTGCGTCTTTGCTGCATACAGGTGCCTCCTGGTCCCACGATACATTCACCTGCTCAGGATGCAATATTTTGAAAGAGACACCACATTGTACTGTCCTGTTCCACCATTCCAACTAGACTCCCAACACCCATCTTCTCAGTGACAAAGCAGAACCTGGAGCCAGTGCAGACCCCGTGTGCATGCATAATTAGCTCCTTCGTATCATACGGCTAGGTCCTTAGGGTCTCCGTCACGTGGATTTGGTCCCAGTTGCTACTCAGGAGGTAGGCCCTGAACCAATCCCCACATTATACCTGAAATATGTCACCCCTGCTGGTACCACTCACCCTATGTCTGGCTGTCATATCACCCTTACCTTGCGCTTGCTGCTTTTAGCAACAACATGTCACCACTTCACCCCATATGTGCATCACAGCTCTGTTCTTCAATACGCTATTACCAGTATGCACGCCTTTGAGTAACTTCAGACCAGGCATGACAATGTTTCAAAAGCTTTACTGGAATAATGCTAACAGTTCACCATAAAGTGCATTCTTTCCCTAACATTCCCAGTCCTTAACTACAGGCTTGTGTACTGCCCTGGCATACATGCTTAGGAAAGAGTCCATGGCTTACATCTTCTGGTAAGACTGCAAGTCCCGACAATCCCCCTACATGTGGAAGGCTCAAGTACACAGGGTTGTACCAGCTTGCTGGAAACAGGAACAGAAACACTCTTCCCCAACTTGCTGACTGTGTCTTCCCTCCCCATGAGTCCTCTCTGGTGATGACTGATAGCAGACAGGTGAAGTTGAGCAGAGCCCCTTTGGACAGATTGGTAGCTGGAGCAGTGTTTCTCAAACTTTTTCAATCAAGGCACCCTTTAAAATTATGGACAGTCTCGAGGCACCCCATTCTAAAATATAGAAAGCTATTCTAATAGTTTTACATAAAGCATCAACATCTACACACGTAGGACACCCAACGTTAGAGATGATTTATTCACACTGGTTAGTATTCCAGTGTTTCTCTTCTCCCTAGGTTTTTCTAAATCACTCAACTAATGTAACCCCAGTTCTGTTGGAGAGGGGCATGGGAGGATCAAACAAGAATGCTGTGCAGATGACCAACATCCTTATCAACTGGTGACATCATTGGTTGTTGGGATGCCGGCGGCTTGAAGGTTGTAATGGTGCACAATGAAAACCAGTGGTTTTGTGTTACTAAAAGGCAGGCAAGATCCACCTCTCCCTTGTATACAATTTTTGGACAATTTTTAGGCATTTTTCCAAGGCACCCCTGAATAAATCTCAAGGCACCCCAGAGTGCCTGGGCACCCTGGTTGAGAAAGGCTGAGCTGGAGGATCAGGCTACATGCAGCTCTCTTTCTCCCATGCAGCTGGACTCTTGTTGATTATTTTTATCTGTAAAGGAACAGATGAACGACACTGGACACAGACAGACTGATTCCATAGCTGCCTCTGTCAGTCTCTCATTGATTTTAAGACTACATGCATGGTTTGGCCCGTCAGTGTCAAATCCTGGTGTTTTCGGATGCCTAGGAGGCATCGGTACATCATACAGCCCCACTGCCAACAGCCTGTCAAGATCTCTGACAGGCTGAAATATGTTGTGCCTGGACACTGTACCAAGCCGTACTCATGATTTGAGCTGTGTGCGTTCAGGGGTATATGCCCCAAGTGGCGGAATTCCATCTGTGAACGCATACAACCCAAAACCCGAGTACCATGTATTGAAATACTCCTTTATAAAGATTTTGACAGGCTGACGGGAACAAGGCTGGATACCCCACCTATGCCTTCTGGACACCCAAAAATGCCAGGATTTGATGCTGATGGGCAAACCGTACATGACCATGCATACTTAAAATCAATGACTGGCTGACAAACACAGCAGGTGTAGGGATCCTCCTGGGCTGTGTATCGTGTAAATACTTGGTTCTGAGGGAAGATCTTTATAGCCACTCCTGTCATTGAACAGGCTACTGGCTGTGGCTGTACGGAACATTTGTCACTCCTGGGTGCATAAACAAACCCCATTTCTGCATGCTGTATGGGCCTCTGCGCCAGTGTGAATCAGCAGATGCACATGACAGTCTCCATACCAGAACCGAGTTTAAGGTAAATTAAGGGATTTGTATGATTGTAGCACAGCTGGAATGTTTTCTGAAACAGCTGGCATATGTCTAAATTTAAAAAAAGCCTCTTTGCCATAATAATCATTGTGATTCTTATTCACTAATTTGCCTCGTAACATGAAGCCAGAAATTTACTGAACATTTTGATGAACCACTGTAGAAATATAAAGATATGTACAATATATTGTGATATGGCAGAGGCAGAGATCACCAGTGAAAGGAAATAGTCTTTATTGGACTCTCAAAACAGGCAAACACAAATGGCATTCTTTAACAAAAATAAAGCAACACAGTCCATTGTCTAGGTATAATAAAAGCATATAACAGGCTCACCACCAGACTCTCAGTCCTACACTTGGTTCAGGGCACCCACCTGTTTCAGGGTACCACAAAGGCTGCAGAGGTTCAGCAACAAGCGTGTCAGTTTCCAAGGAGTTTACTCCCTGTGAACCATTCCAGACTCCATCACAGGCACCTGCTGCTTTTCAAGACTCCCCATGCATGTGGCTTAATTGCTTCAGGACCAGAGTCCCTTTAATCAAGGTTTGGAGGTTTTTCCCACCCAAAACTCTTCGTATCTCCCTAGTAAGGACTTAGCAATCAAGAGAGTACTGAAAATCAGTCTTCTACTCTCCAGCCAAAGTATCCCAGAACCCCTCACTCTGCGAGGGTGAGAACCCATGGAAAACATACCTTCAATTCGTCCCTCTTAAAGGGACACAACCCAAATAGTGAGGAAATATACCTGCCAACCCTGGCGCCTACTTGAAAAAATTACTGTCATGTCACAATATACAGCAGTTTTATCATTTTTTGGTAAAGTGCTACCTTTTTTTTCAGTAAAAGACATCCTTATTCTTTAGTCAAATGACTTAACCTAGCTTGAAATGATGGTATCAGTGTGTTACATGCAGGAGGAAGCATTTCCCTTCTTCTACAGTGATCAGATCGGAACTTGTTAAAGCGGAACTCAACTGTATCTCACCATTACAAACTGAAAACGCTATTTTAAAGCAGATCTTCATCCTCAAAATAAACTTTGCCTCTTTCCAACCCTCATCCACTACACAAATTTCTCTTTTTATGTTGTTTATTCATTTATTTTTTTTAAGAGTTTGGTCCCACCCCCAGTGCATGTCATATATCCCAGGGGGCATAGCCTTTCATTCACAAAATGAGGAGATGAAGAGGAGGGCAGGCCTAGAGGTACATCACTGGGAGGCCTGCTGGCTGAGCACGGAAGCGGCAGCAGCCTCCTGATGACATTATATAAGAACATGCTGGCACGGGACCTGAGCGTTCGCAGAAGAGAAGAGGATCTCAGCAGAACAATACTGGATCCACTGGCTGGGTTAGCATCTGAACTGTGCAGAACCTGGTAGGCAGGGGTTTAAAAAGACATGTCCATCCATGTCTCCATGCTCTATTTTGTTGAGAAATCACTTTTAAAAACACCCCCTAGCATTTCTAACCCCAGCCATCTTGAGTAAGGGCAGATGATTAATGTACCATTTATTTACTTCCTGGAATCCATCTGCCTTCAGGCATACAGGCTAGATGGTGTACTTAGCTGATAAAGTCTGTCCTTCCCATCTCCAGATGAAGGAAACAAATGACCAGGAAGACTCCTGGGATGTATTACATCATTTTGACGTAAGCCAGAAACCAGGAAGCAACTAAAGAAATATTAAAAAAAAGTTTAAAACAAGTAAATAAAACATATCTTCCTATCTATTTACTAATGCTAGAAGTATAAGGATTAAAGATAGTGTTGAGAGAGTTTATTTCTTCTCTAAGGCTAAGTTCACACGGGTAGCTGTGTGACATTAGAAACACATAGTTATTCTGCATTTTACTACCCCTGACTGCTCCCCTACAAGCCAAAATGGCAATTGTTCAGGTTTGTTTACATTGCTGTAATGTTGCTTCGCTTTGCTGTGTGACATTTTTAACTGTCATATAAATGGGATGTAGTTGGGGCATGATAGTTCAAAGTAAAATCTCCAATGAGATTTAAAAAAAAAAAACACATAAACTGCCTTTCAATAGGCAGCAGAATTCCCTCCCAAATGCATGTAGCCAACCCTGTCTCTGAATAAGCAATCACCTCCTTCTGGCGAGAAAAGCATATAAAAGCATTGTACTGCGATCTGTGCGAGGGTTAATATAGCGCTCGAAATTATAAGCAGTGGGTGTAAATGAAAGGATTTCAACACATAATTTAAAAAGCAAAAGGTTGCTTGCAACATTTTCTTCCTTGGATCCCCACTGATACCTCTCTTTGTGTATGGAAAGTACCATCTTCACATCTATTAACAATACCTCTCTATCGTGTTTTAGCTGGGCCCCAGAAACAGACACTGCAATGTAACAAGCACAGTTAGGTTAATAAATAGGTCAGACAAGACAGATAAATGCTGGCTGGGGAATTTATAATGAGCTCATGGTGAGGTTGGAGTGTCCATACATTCATGACAGCTTCTCAGCAAAGCCATGCCCTGCTCTGAGTACTGGCGTACCTTTGTATGGCAGCTCAGAGATGGTCTTAGTGCTAGGTCGCACCAAACCAGACTTTGAAATCATGCAACTTCACTTGAAGCCTCACGATTTCAAAGTTGGATGTCAGTGCGACTTCTGGTTCGTCTTGCAAGACATCTGTGCGACTTCATGCACAGATGTCTATGCAAGTCACATCTGAACTTGCAAAAAGTAGTGCATTCACTACTGTCAAAATCTGTCTGACTTTTACGAAGTCTGAATCGCACCGGTGTGACCACTTCAATTGGGGAAAATAGGGTGCAACTTGGAAACTTGAAAATCGCATGACAAGTCACACCGGTATGAGAAAGGTCTTAATTACCGCTAGATTCCTAATTGATCAGTGAAGTGGCGGAAATTTTTTTTATTAATATGTCCCAGCCATAGAGACAGGTACTTAAGGTGGCAGTAGTAGGAACTACCTGAATTTGCTGCACATGTGCAAATGCTTACCTAAATTAGGTGCAAGTGGTACTTAAAGTGGTTTTAAAGGCAAAAGGTTTTTTCTACCGTAATGCATTCTATGCATTAAGGTAAAAAAACCTTCTGCATGCAGCCCCCCATACTTACTTGAGCCTGACCTCAATCCAGTGCTGTGCACAAGAGCAGTGGTTCTTTTCGCTCTTTCTTTCTTCACTGGATCAGATGCAGCAAGAGGAGCAATTGGCTTTTACTGCTGTCAATCACAGCCAGTGAGGAGGAGGAGGGGGTGGTGTCAATAGACACACAGAAAGCCTGCATAAGTGCCCCTATAGCAAGTAGCTTGCTTTGGAGGCACTCAGCAGGAGGGAGGAGCCAGGAGTGCCAGCATGGGACCCCAGAAGAGAAGGATTGGGGCTGTTCTATGCAAAACTATTGAACCAAGCAGGAAAGTATGGCATATTTGCTATTTAAAAAAAAAAATATTTAGAACTATTTTGAATTCCACTTTGAGACTTTATGACACCTTGTATATAACATAGTTAATTCTAATGGATTTATTATAAGAAATGCATACATGACTGAGCAGTAGAAATAAAACTGCAGCCAGTAAGTGAGCAGAAATGGCATATTTTGTAGGAGCTAGTATCTGTTGAAATGGTGAATTTTGGCACATATCCTGTGAACATATGCACTTGTTCTCTACCACGTGTTGCTGTTATGCCATATGCTCCTATAATTTATTCAGTGTAGTTAAACACCACCTAGTCATTTCAATAGGAAATGCTAGTGTTTAAGCTCAAGGTTAAACACCCACTTCTTCTGGATAGGATTGGATGCATGGTGAGTGCCAATGTAATCAAATTCTTTCCCCTGCAACAGCGATGGGCTAATGTAAAGACATCTTCGTGCTGCAGAATTTCTGTTGTAACTGGGAATAGTTTGGATCTGTTACAAAATATAAATCTGTTTGTATAATAATTCATTCTAGGCAACAAAGGGGTTAGGAACACGTGCATGTGAATTCAAGTATAGCTGGCCATGAACATGAGATGACCAATCAGTTGGTTAACAAAAAATATCCATCCTGGTCGACCACTGTCATTTTTCCTGAGACAACCGATGCACACAGCATACCCATCCCCCTTTTCTTCAAAGGCACGATTCCTGAAAATTCTAATTCTTGATTTATATAAGGTTTCATGTTTACTGATCTTCCAACATAGAAATGTTTCAAATTAGATGTTTTTAAAAAAATTTTGATCATTTTTTTTCAAATAGCAGCATGTCAGAGCTCATGTTGGCAAATCCCCAATCCTATTACTATGGCAACAGCAGTTACTATTTACACTAGCAATTGTAAAGAGATACAATAAAACAAATGGCTTCTGCGGGGTCTTTAGAGTCTTCAAATATGGCCTAACAGTCCATAAAGCAGCAATCACTTGGTACTTTGTATTGTCTCTGCTGTGATTTGTGCTCACACTTTGTTATAATGCTTTTACATCAACATTATTTTCATCTAAATATCTTTAATGGAATTCAGCTAAAGTTTTACGTTTTACAACAAAGGTTAATGTTGTTATACAAAAATGAATCTTCATTCTTTATGTCTATGCAGATACAAGTATAAAGGAGCAGTGCTCTTTTACTCTTGAAGGCTTTTCCTCCTTAAATGATATATTGCTTAAAGTAGACCTTCACTTTCCATAATTTTCCTCCTCTCCACTTCCTATTACACAATCAGACATTTATATATTCTAGAAATGTATTTTTGTGGGACCCAGCCCTCTCGCATAGGTGAGAAGGACAGCAGCCAGGTGCATGCAACCTCTTGGGATACCATGTCACGCTTTCCAGGAGACTTCAAGGCAATTAACAGCATATGTGGCGGGGTACGTCATTAGGGTGCTGCAGCCCTCTAGTGAAATACATGCAAGAACCAGAGAAAGACTTCCAGCCCCTATAGAGAAGCAGTAAAATGGGGAGGGGGGGATACTACAGAGCAACATTGGATTTGTTAGGTAAATGAGTATGATAATGAAGGACAATCCAGCAAAAAGAGTAAGAGGAGTTTGGAAATAAAATGAGAAAGGACATTGAAGTTACTTTTTACGATCTACTTTGGTGGATGTATAAACTAGCTTCGATTACAGACCCTTGTCTATAACCTGGATCCAAAGCACTTCTAGCCATCACTCTCATGATCAGTGGTGTATTTAGGTTTTGTGCTGCCTTAGGCAACACAAAAATCGTCTGCCCAAACAGACACCGACCAACACCCCCCCCCCCTTCCCCCTCCTGCGGAGAGAGTCTGACATTGACCAACAACACCCCTGCCCCCTACTCGGGAGGGCCTTCCACTACCCTCCCAGCGATACAGAGAAAGACACTCATCTTCAAAGCTCTGGACATCCCTGGGAACGGGAGCCAGGCTCTACATCATACACCATCAAGCAGCCCGCAGCCTCTCTTGGATCCGACCTGGTTACCATGGCACGCATGTTCCTTCTTTCATCCCTTCTTCTGAGGGGAGGTGCTGCCCCCCTGAAAAATGCTGCTCTAGACAAGTGCCTTGTTTGCCTTGTGGTAAATATGCCCATCCTCATGATAGGCTGTTTTTTGGAAGTCCTCTGTTTATACAGTGGATATAAAAAGTCTACACACCCCTGTTAAATTGTCAGGTTTCTGTGAAAGAAAATGAGACAAAGATAAATCATTTCAGAACTTTTCCACCTTTTAGTGTAATCTATAAACTGTACAACTCAGTTAAACAACAAACTGAAATCTTTTAGATGGATGGAAGTAAAAATAAAAAAACGAAAATAATATGGTTGCATAAGTGTGCATACCCTTAAACTAATACTTTGTTGAAGCACCTTTTGATTTTATTACAGCACTCAGTCTTTTTGGGTATGAGTTTATCAGCATGGCACATCTAGACTTGGCAATATTTGCCCACTCTTCCTTGCAAAAACACTCCAAATCTGTCAGATTGCAAGGGCATCTCCTGTGCACAGCCCTCTTCAGATCGATCTCACAGGTTTTCCATCGGATTTAGGTCTGGGCTCTGGCTGGGCCATTCCAAAACTTTAATCTTCTGGAGAAGCAATTCCTTTGTTGATTTGGATGTATGTTTTGGGTTGTTGTCATGCTGAAAGATGAAGTTCCTCTTTATGTTCAGCTTTCTAACAGAAGCCTGAAGGTTTTGTGCCAATATTGACTGGTATTTGGAACTGTTCATAATTCCCTCTACCTTGACTAAGGCCCCAGTTCCAGCTGAAGTAAAACAGGCGCAAAGCATGATGCTGCCACCACCATGCTTCACTGTAGGTATGGTGTTCTTTTGGTGATGTGCAGTGTTGTTTTTGTGCCAAAACATATATTTTGGATTTATGGCCATAAGTTAAACCTTGGTTTTATCAGACCATAACACATTTTCCCACATGCTTTTGGGAGACCTCAGATGTGTTTTTGCAAAATTTGGCCGGGCTTGGATGTTTTTCTTCATAAGAAAAGGCTTTCATCTTGCCACTCTACCCCATAGCCCAGACATATGAAGAATATGGGAGATTGTTGTCACATGTACCACACAGCCAGTACTAGCCAGATATTCCTGCAGCTCCTTTAATGTTGCTGCAGGCCTCTTGGCAGCCTCCCAGACCAGTTTTCCTCTTGTCTTTTTGGAGGGATGTCCAGTTATTGGTAATGTCACTGTTGTGCCATATTTTCTCCACTTGATGATGACTGTCTTCACTGTATTCCATGGTATATCTAATGCCTTGGAAATTCTTTTGTACCCTTCTCTTGACTGATACCTTTTAAAAATGAGATCCCTCTGATGCTTTGGAAGCTCTCTGAGGACCATGGCTTTTGCTGTAGGATGCAAGAAAATGTCAGGAAAGACCTACTAGAACAGCTTGACTTTTATTTGGGGTTAATCAGAGGCACTTTATATGATGGCAGATGTGTACTGACTCCTATTTAATATTATTTTGAATGTGATTGCCTAATTCTGAACACAGCTACAGCCCCAGTTATAAGAGGGTGTGCACACTTATGCAACCACATTATTTTAGTTTTATATGTTTACTCCCCCCCCCCCAAAGGATTTCAGTTTGTTGTTCAATTGAGTTGTATAGTTTATAGGTCACATTAAAGGTGGAAAATGTTCTGAAATTATTTATCTTTGTCTCATTTTTTTACATCACAGAAACCTTAAATTTTACCGAGTGTGTAGACTTTTTATATCCACTGTAAGTGATATTTGTGTGTTACTTCACATCCCATGCAAAAGTTGTTTTTAGGCCAGTGGTTTGCAGCTTTAAAGTATCTGCAGTGTCACCTGGTAAATGTAGTATTGTAGTACAACTTTATGGGCTCTTTCACACCGTAACAGGGTGCTTTGGGGCACATTGTGTTGGCAGTTTATACAAAATGAATGGGCTATCAAGGCACCTCACCATATGAAAAAATAAGGCTTGCACCATTTTTTAAATGAAGTGTAATGCAAAATATGGAACATACGTATCTGTGCATTGTGGTCTGCCTTAAAGCAGGTGCATTGCAGAGCACTGTAGATGTGTGATAATAATACACGTTATAATAGGGACGTGTGTTATAATGCGGATTTCTTTGTGAACATGTTTTAAAGGAAACCCGCACAGTGGCAGTATAGAGGCTGCCATTGTTGACCTCCCCTTCAGATATCAGTTCCAGGCTGTTATACTGGTCCAATGTTTGACTTTCTGAGTCCCTGTCCAGAACAAATATATAAGTCAGGACTTCTGACATTTCAGTCACTTTTCTGTTTGCATGCTTGTTCTGGCTAAGGGTCTTGGAAAGAGTTGAATCCTGAGACAACCAGACAACTGGCATTTACAAAAGCAAGGTTGGTTACCACATGGTATTTTCAAAAGGAGAGGCCAGCAATGGTACCCACCACACTGCCACTGTAAAGGTTTCTTTAACCCCCCTGGCGGTATTCCCGAGTGTAGCTTGGGGTTAACTTTCAGCACCAAAAGCGGTAACCCCAAGCTACACTCGGGATTACTCTGCAGCGTTGCTCAGGGATTCCCTCTTGCACTTACCTTGTCCTTCGCTCCTGCGATGTCCCACCTGCAGCGTCCTCGCCCATCTCCTCCGGCCAATGCCGGCATCAGTCTTCAGGGTTCCGTTCCCTGTGAGCGTCGGGACTTACGAGGCGTACGGGGGACGGAACTGGCAAGAAATTTAAAGATTTTAAAAGGGACATTCACTCAATACACTAAAATCTCATAGTATAACATTACTGTATCAAACCATTTCAGATACATTTTGTCCCTACTGCTTTGTCCTGTGCCCTGCCTGTATTTTTACTGTTCTTTCTGCCTGGAAAGTTAGAAAAGTCCATGGCGTCCAAAAAGCGTCCCTTTAGGTTAAAAGTGATTTTAGACGAGCTAGAGAACAGCGATAGTAAATTAGAACCACTTGCAGAATTGAGTGATAATGATTCATAGGGAAATTCGTCATCAGACACTGAAAACCATTTTGAGACTAAGCTCAGTGATGTGCGAACTTTGCGCTCTGTTTCCAATTTCAGTGGTTTTGGTTTGATTACATTATTGAATTGAATTTATTATTGTTATTTTTTATGATTATTTATTATATTACAAATTATAATTTCGTGTTTCAAATTTTATCATACCCGGGATGTTTACTAGACTCTTGTTCGGACAGATTTCAGTGAGTTATTCCTAAGAATTACAGGCCTACAATAAAAAAAGAACATATTTCCATGCAAAAAAATGTACCGCTTTGAGCACAGAAATACTGACATAATCAGACCGCTAGGGAGGTTAAAGGTGCCAATCCTTAACCTTTCTTCACTGCAGTTTGTCACTGATTTGAAACAAACATGTAGGCTAGTGAAGTGTTAGGACTTGTGATGGTCAGTGAAGGAAGAATACTGCTCTGGAGCCTAAGCCCTGGTTCACACTGATGCGGTGCGGAATTTGCAGCGTTTTCAGTGCGAATTCTGCACTGCATCAGAATTGCACCTCGTTCATGTGAACCGCTGCGGGTGTGTATGTTAAGTGCGAATCACATGCGATATATCGCACCGCATATATGTGAACCCAGGCTGAAGGTTCAAAAACAAGTCAGCATCAGCAGCCCTCATATTTCTGTCCTGGGAAATTCCTGTTTGGAAACTTTTGTTTTGAAAGAAATACTGCTGTTGTTTGAAAGCAGGCTGTGATAGGTGAGGACCCATCTGTTACCACCTGTAAGAAAATAAAGCATTTCAAATTTTTTTTGAAGTTTGCCTTACAAAGAAGGTTGCGTTCTTGGAAACCTATGGGACATCAAGTGATTTACAAATACATGGAATTCCTTGTGTTCCAACAAGAATCACAGACAACATGCACACCAGCAGGGGCAGACTGACAACTCATGGGGCCCCCAGGCAATAGGGGATCATATTGACCCTGTATCCTTGCCCACACTCAAAAAAGCCTATAAAAAAGGTACCAGGGGCATTTCATGGGGCCCCCTACTGACCTTGGGCCCTCGGGCAGCGCCCGAGTGCTCGATTGGTCAGTCCGCCCCTGCACACCAGTAATTGGCAGCAGTGGCAGCTTTTATTCTTTGAGGAGTGAATGGGGTGGGGGAGATCTCAAGTGATGGTAGACCTCCAAGTAGAGTACCAAAGAGCTAACTGGCCTGTGGTGTGATGGATCTCATGATTCCTATATTATTAGGAATATTATTCTTGGCTTATGGTGTATAGACATGCTATAAGTGGTCAAATGCTTACTGAAGTAAAAATCATATGTGGGTCTTCTTATTTATTAACATGCAACTAGTATGGCGGTCACTAAAGTCTTTTTAACAATGTAATTTAGGACTATTGTAGACTACTATATATTCAGTACTATTTTCACTCGTCATTGATGTTACAAATTCATGAAAAGTAATTTAGGCCTTGTTCAAGCCACATGCATTGGACTGCATTGGTCAACGCAGCCTTAACGCATGGGCAAAACAGAAATCCCCAGTCTTTGTGACAGTTCAAATCAACACGCTATTGTGGTGTGCACTGACAAAAATTCAGGCAACATTTTTCACAGCACGTTATGATGTTCTGCAGCGTACGTTGTACAAAAGCAATGTATTTTGTTTCCTAAATTATTTTTAAAAAAAAGAAGAAATAAAAAAAAAAAAACAAAAACCAGAAAACCTCCTGTCCATACATAAAGACAGTGAATGCAGAAATACATCATAATGAACACAGTCAGTGCATGTCAACATTCATGCTCTGACGTGTACGTTGCGGTGTTAAACTACCCTTAGATTTTAGTGTAGCTATGTGAGTTCTTCTGCCCAAGATCCATGGAGAAATGCTTCAAAGAGAAACATTAAATGCTTCCCAAGGACTTCTATGTAATTTCATGAGTTTTTTTATTCACTAAGAACTCTGTGAGCTTTTAGATCATCATACTGAGATAACTGTTTAATTATACATAACCATATGTAGTCAAGTGAACTACTGTGAGCAGCAGATATGAGTCCACAGCCATACGGTGATTTGGGATTAGATTTGTAGCAATATTTCACTGCTTTGTTGTTAATTCTTACAGAGCAGCATGATGGCACAGTACATTTGAATAAATGCGCAGAACACAAGTGGTGATCAGCAAATACACATTATTATAGTGAGCTCTAATCTGTGGGCATTTGTAGATAGGACGGTGTTTACTGCAGAGCAATTCAGCTATGATATGATTGAGAATTTGATGATTTAGTGAGACTGATTGTGTTGATTGCAGTTTTTCCTTTTATTGGAAATCTATCATCTAGATCAGGGGTGTCCAACTTTTTGACTTTCCTGGGCCACATTTAAAAAAGAGGAATTGTCTTGGGTCGCACAAAAATACACTAGCAATAGGGATAAATGGTGAGAAGCAACAGTCGGGCTGATCAAAAAGTTAATGATCACTGATATAGATAATGTACCTATCTGAGTAATAAAAATTCTTCTGTAATATTTTTTAATATAAAAGTAAAAAAGGGCAACATAAAAACTAGGGCAATATTTGACGTGGTTTTTGATAAACAAATGCATCAATATCTGGTTCGATGGATGTAGTAGCAATTCTCAATGAATTCTCAAGGTTCAAATCAAATATTTTGGTTCTAATTTTGCCCTTCGTGTAATTCTTCCTTGAAAATAGTTGCTCACAAATATAGGTGCTGCCAAAAACTGATGCCATGAATAAGGCACGATTATGAAGATTGGGATATTTTTCTTTGGGAAGATAAAACCTATAAAAGTCCAGTAAAGGCACATTGTCATGTTTTTCTCTGAGCTCATGTGCTGGCTAAGTGTAAATGCATTAAAAAAAAAAAAAAATCAACATTTTTTAAGTAAGTTTACAATTTTATGTTGGTCTGCATTCATAGCCATCGTGGGCCACAGGTTGAACACCCCTGATCTATTATTATTTATTATTATTATACAGGATTTATATAGCGCCAACAGATTGCTCAGCTCTTTACAATATAAAGAGAGACAATAGAGCAATGATACAGTTCAATACAAAAGGGTTAGGAGGGTTCTGCTCCTTGGAGCTTACAATCTAAGAGGGAGGGGCTAGTGGTACAATAGGTAATAACTGTGGGGGATGAACTGATAAGAAGAAAAAAAGATTCCGTTATTAGCTGAAGGCAGGATAGGCTTCCCTGAAGAGATAGGTTTTCAGAGATCATCTAAAAGTGGGCAGAGTAGGAGATAGTCGGATAGATTGGGGTAGAGAGTTCCAGAGGATGGGGGAGGCTCTGGAGCAGTCCTGGGAACGAGCATGGGAGGAGGAGACAAGGGAGCTAGAGAGCAGGAGATGACGGTTTAGGTGATATTTGGAGACCAGACTGGTGATGTAATTTGGGGCAGAGTTATAAATGGGTTTATATGTTATTGTTAATGTTTTAAATTTTATTCGTTGGGCAATGGGAAGCCAGTGGAGGGTTTGGCAGAGAGGGGTGGCAGATATGGAATGGTTAGTAAGGTGGATGAGTCTGGCAGCAGCATTCATGATAGACTGAAGAGGAGATAGCCTGTGATTAGATAGGCCAATGAGGAGGGAGTTACAATAGTCAAGGCGAGATATAACATGGGAGTGAATTAGTTGCTTAGTTATTTCAGAGGTTAAGAACAGGCGTTTCTTGGAGATGTTGCAGAGGTGAAGTCTACAAGATTTGGACAGTGATTGGATTTGTGGCTGAAAGGACAGATGGGAGTCCAAGATTACACCTAGTACCCAGGCATTAGGGGAGGGACTGATGGTTGTATTTTTGATCTTGTTGGAGAAGTCAGGGGAGGGGGCATAGGCTGGATGGAATAGTATGAGCTCCATTTTGGAAAGATTTAGTTTGAGGAAGTGGAGTGACATCCATGCTGATATGTCACTTAATGTGTTAGTAATGTGAGAGGAGACTGAAGCGGTGAGGTGAGGAGTAGAAAGATAGATTTGTGTGTCATCAGTATAGAGATGGTACTTAAAGCCATGGGAGTTTATCAATTGACCAAAGGACGAGGTGTAGATGGAGAAGAGAAGGGGTCCAAGGACAGAACCTTGAGGGACCCCTACAGAAAGAGGAAGTGAAGAGGAGGAGACAGAGTTATAGGTAACATTGAAGGAGCGTTGCAATAGATAGGAGGAGAACCATTAGAGAGCAGAGTCTTGGAGGCCAAGAGAGTGGAGTTTTTTGAGGAGGAGGGGATGGTCAACAGTATCAAAAGCCGCAGAGAGGTCAAGTAGTAAGAGTATGGAATAGTGGCCATTGGTTTTAGCAGTTAGTAAATCATTAGTGAATTTTAGTAGGGCAGTTTCAGTGGAGTGGAGTGAGCCATACTGCAAAGGGTCATGAAGGTTGTTGTCAGTAAGGTAGGAGCTCAGGCGATTGTAGACTAAGTATTCCAAGAGTTTAGAGGTGAACGGGAGCAGGGAGATGGGTCTTAAGTTGTTCAGGTTGGTGGGTTTTTTTAAGTATGGGTTTTTTAAGTATGGGAGTGATCTGTACATGCTTTAGCGGGGTGGGGAAGGGGAAGGTGCCAGTAGAAAGGGAGAGATTGAAGATGTGAGTGAGGGAGCATAGGATAGAAGAAGACGGTGACCCTAGTAGTTGTGAGGAGAATGGATCCAGAGGGCACGTGGTGAGACGGGCTTCTGAGAAAACTTTAGTGACCTCTTCAGTAGCAGCATGTTCAAAAGAGTAAAGTGTTGAGGGAGGTTTAGTATAAGCTATGCTAAATGGGATAGATGTCTTTGTAGCGGAGATGCCCCTACGAATTGCTTCAATCTTGTTTTTTAAATGATCTGCAATCTCGTAAGCAGTGAGTGAGTTACTGGGTGGAGGTGGACAAAGTAGAGAGTTAAAAGTAAAGAAGAGACGAGGGCTGGATAACAAGGTATTAATAAGAGTGACAAAGTAGGCTTGTTTAGCAGCATGGAGGGAGGAATTGTATGTTAAGAAAGCAGATTTATACAGGGTGAATGCTTGCTGAGATTTGGTTTTACTCCAAAATCGCTCCAGTTCATGACTATGTCGCTTAAGATTTCTGGTGTCGTCAGTCTGCCAAGGTTGTAATGGTCGGGGCCTGATACTTCTTGTAGTTAGAGGAGCAAGTGAGTCTAGTGTGGATGAAAGCGAACTGTTGTAGACAGCAGTGGCCAGGTCAGGGCAGGACAGGGGAGAGATTCTGTTATAGAGGCGGTCAGTTGCAGAGTGGAAAAGGGTTAAAGTTGTGAAGGTTTCTGTGGGTAATTGTTTGCTGCTTGGAGGGCTAGGTGTTTGAAGATGAGGACACTGTGAAGGTTATGGAATTGTGATCAAAGGGGGTGTTGGTGAGGTTGTAGGGAGTTCAAAGGTGGGAGAATTCTGTCATAGAGGCGGTCAGTTACAGAGTGGAAAAGAGAAGGGTTTAAGTTGTGAAAATTTCTGCGGATAATTGTTTGCTGCTTGGAGGGATAAGTGTTTGAAGACAAGGACACTGTAAAGGTGATGAGATTGTGAACAAAAAGAGGAAAGGCCGTGTTTGTGAGGTTGTAGGGAGAAAACAAGGTCTAATCTATTCCCAACAAAGTGAGTGGAATGTATCCATTGTGTTAAGTCAAAAGATGAGATTAGGTTGAAGAGTTGGGATGTAACTGGGTTGTTGACATTAATGGGGATGTTAAAATCTCCAAGAATGATAGTGGGTATTTCAGAGGAGAGAAAGTAGGGTAGCCAAGCAAAGAAGTCATCAAGAAAGCGCAACACCAGTCCAGGAGGCCGGTAGATCACTGCAATCCTCAGAGAAATGGGAGAAAATAGCCGAATGCAGTGAGTCTCGAAAGAAGTAAAGGATAGAGAGGGAGGAGTAGGGAGGACTTGAAAGGTGCTCAGTGGGGAGAGAAGCAAACCAACTCCACCTCCTTTCCGACCACTGGGTCTGGGTGAGTGAGTCCAGTGGAGGCCTCCATAGGAAAGTGCTGCAGGAGAAGCAGAATCTGCTTCTTGAAGCCAGGTTTTTGTAATTGCTGGTAGGTTAAGGGAGTGGGAGACAAAAAGGTCATGGACAGAGGTGAGCTTATTACAGACAGAGCAGGCATTCCAGAGTGCACATGAAAAAGGGAGGGTGATTTTTAGGAGCATGGGGATTGAGATTAAATTGAGTGGATTGCAGCTATTCTCGGAGGAAGGAGGGTGCCTGGTGTGGAGGTGAGATACTGGAGGACCAAGGTTTGGGAGATATCCCCAGAGGTTAGGAGAAGGAGGGTGAGGAAAGTAAGATGGGAGCGGGATGTATATGAGTGCACATGCCTTCTTGCCCTGGTGTTTGGGTCAGCAGGTGAGTAAAGTATTAGCAAGAGGTGATGAGAGCAGTAGTAGGGAGATGGTAGAAGTGAGGGTGATATGTATAAGCTTTGGGGTGTAGCAGAGGGGTAAAGAACGGAGATTTTGAGAGCGGAGGATAGCAGTATGAAAGGAGGAGTAAAGGGGGCATATTGAAAGGTACATGGAGTGGGAATCAAACTTGTAGGAGATGTTTCCCAGGGTGTTTGCTTGCAGTCCATCCAGCCTGCAGTAGAGTTCTTTGTTGTATCTTCCCGCTGCTTCAGTTATCCTGCTTTAGTTAAACTGCTGTGTTCAACAGCTGTTTTGCACTCTATGAGAAAATGCACTCAATTAAACTGCTGTGTTCAACTGCTGTTTTCCACTCCAGCAGAAAATGCACTCAGGTAAACTGATGTTCAACTGCTGTTTTGCACTCCAGCAGAAAATGCACTCACGCAGGGCAATGCCCCCCCCCATCCCTGTCTGCGACTGTGCCCCCCCCCCATCTGTGACCTCCCTTATTAACTGGTCTAAATTTATAGGGAGATGATCAAATGAGCAACTCTTCTCTGTCCCAATTAGGAACTGATAAGGATCACATGAATTTGGGGGGAGGTTGGTCAAAACCAGACCAGACACTGGCCAAAGTCATAAAAGATGATTGATTCTTTGATCACAGAAAGGCAAAGGAGGTGAGGATCAAACACCACAAACAGACAGAAAGATATACGACTAATTATCCGGAGTATTGCAGAAAGTCAGTGAATTGCAGGGAGACAGTTTCAGGTGGAGATCACATAACAGCATTTACCCTAAGTTTGCAGGAAATCAGTGCATAGCAGGGAGACAGTTTAAGGTATAGATCACATAACAGCATTTACCTGAAAAAGCAGAGAGGACATGATCAGGGGGCTGTGTTCAACTGCTGTTTTTCACCCCAGCAGAAAATGCATTCACGCAGGACAATGCCCCCCATCTGCGACTGTGCCCCCATCTGATCTAGATCTTTACCAATCTGGGAATCCTCCAGTAAGAGTAGTCATCTCTGTCAGATTTGTTTTTGTGACTGTAGCTCCACTAGGAAGATTCCTTTCACTGCCTGTCTAACTAAGAACGTTGTCACGAAGACAGAAATTGATCTACCCAGGAGTGAAACAACAGCAATGAAACATTTTTTTGCCAGTAAAATGGGGATGGTTAAAACCTCTGTTGCATGTTTTATTGCGATGTTCCTGTGGAAGATGTTTATTCACTTCCTGCTTTGGTAACAAAAAACACATTAAAAAAAGTGTAACAGAGTAAGCTTAGCAAACTTTAAAAAATTTTTTGTCTTCAGCTACATTTTAAAGTGCCAGACTATACACACTAAAGTATTTACATATACTGAACAAGAAGTAAAATCACTTTACAGCAGGCCCCCATTCAGCTATAGGCATTGTGAGGAAAATCATCTTCAAAATTCCCAACAGGGGTGCTGAAATCAATCTCCTCTCTTCTTTAAGGCCCTTGCACACAGCTGCCAGGGGCCACACAATGAAAAAACTGGGCGTATTTCTGCACCCAGGAGCCATAGACTGTCTGCATTTGGGTTTCTACATCTTTATGCATGCATGCACAGGTTTATGCATTACTGGAGTATACCTGCACACAGCTTCATGCAGCCATTTTTGTCTATGGGGTGGCTTTACGTAGCTTCTGTGGCTCTCGGCAAGGGAAATAGGTCTGAACTTTATCATTTAGGTCCTTTGGTGGTTATGTGTATGAGGCCCTACTTTAAGGTTACCATTCCTCCCTGTTGCCCAGGGACAGTCCCTATTGTAATTGGGCTATCCCTGGGAAATGGGGGCACCGCATTTGTTCCCGGGCACTGTAGTGCATTGCAGTGTGCAAGCTCCAACTTATACTCATACTGTATAAGTTTCTGTCCAAATATCATCATTAGAGTGGCATGTGTGTGTTAATATTGATCACCAAGGATGCAGAGGCTGCTCTAAACATGCCATTTTGGACTGACACTTGCACAGAGTTGCTATATGTGCACTGCAATGCACTATGGGGGCACTACAGACATGATCCTCTGCAACTGGGGTGAGCGGTAAAGAGAAGGCAGATGTTGGATGTGGGGGGCACTACGCCAGGCACAATTTGTGAGTTACTTTCTCCTGACCTAACCCCTGATCTCTGTGCTTTACTTAATCCTGTCCCCTGAACTCTGTGATTTACTTAATCCTGACCCCTGCACCCTGTGTGCTACTTAATCCTGACCCCTGAACTCTGTGCTTTACTTAATCTTGACCCCTGCGTGCTACTTAATCCTGACCCCTGAACTCTGTGCTTTACTTAATCTTGACCCCTGTGTGCTACTTAATCCTGACCCCTGAACTCTGTGCTTTACTTAATCTTGACCCCTGTGTGCTACTTAATCCTGACCCCTGAACTCTGTGCTTTACTTAATCTTGACCCCTGATCCCTGTGTGCTACTTAATCCTGACCCCTGAACTCTGTGCTTTACTTAATCTAAACCCTAAACTCTCTGCGTTACTTAATGGTTCGAAAGGAAGATGTTTTTTTACCTTAATGCATTCTCTTCATTAAGGTAAAAAACTTTCTGTGTGCAGGCATCAGGAGCCACTGGCAGGGGACCCCAGAAGAGGAGGATCAGGGCTGTTCTATGTAAAAACATTATACAGAGCGGGTAAGTATGACATGTTTATTATATTTTTAAAAAGAATCCTGACCCATGCTGTGTTTGTGTTACTTAATCTTGACCTCCGAAATCTATTCATTATTTATTTCTGACTCCTGAACTCTATGTGTTATTTAACCCTAACCCCTGAACTCTGTATGCTACTTAGGCAGCCTATAGGTTGGTCAGTTTTTTTTCATTCAACCAGCAGGTTGAACAAGGAAAATGACAAACTCGATGTGGGTGTGGGAATCCTCCCCGCTGAGCTGTTGTATTGTGATACTGGGGAGACTTCCCCACCTTCAGAATATACTGATCAGTGTTGCAGGCTATAGCCTGCAGCAGGGAAAATCAGACAGGGCAGTTGTACAGAAACCAATCAGTAGATTGACTTCTGTGCAACCTTCCTGCCTATACATTGATCAAAATTCAGCCAGTCCCTGCTGAACTAGCCAAATCTCGATAAATTGATGGCCAACTTGTTTTGAAACATTTTTACTGCTTGGTAAGAATATACAGCAGTCTGGACATATGTGCTCTTTAAGAATATAGACAGTAGAAATTTTAACACTTTGGTCTGAATGCTGTTACATTCTATGTCAGCTAGGTATGTTGTCTTGCATTTGTTCAATATATAATTAGTTGTTTATGCACAGTGCCATTATGGTCTACTAGCATTTAGCGGAGTAAATTCTTCATTTTTTTTTCATTCTTTATGTGTACAGTACATAACAAATACATTGCATGATACATGTCCTTATTTATACATTTATTTGCTAAATGATATTAATGCAAAACATTTAATTAAATATAGAAATTTGTTCACAACAAAAAATTAGGAACTGCAGTTTTCAACAAATTTGTGAAATACGGTTAGAGATAAGCTGAGATAGTGAACATCAGGTAAGAGAGAAAAAGTGTTGTTGGTAAACTAGTATTTAACTTAGAAGTTTGGTACAAATGGAACTCCTTGTCATCGTTGCTAAGGGAACAGAAATATAGAAAAGAAAAGTTACTGACTAATGCAAGTACTTTGTGGATTGAACCTATGATCAGGCTATGAACATTTGAGCACCTTCACTGACTTGATGTCAGAGGGAGTTTAGGACTGAGTGCAAGGCAAACAGCTAAAAGATTAAATGCATATATAGGACCTATCTTACCTGCCAAAGGATTTGCAAGTTTGTCTAGCCAGTCCTGAGATTTACACAAGCCTGCTAGACTTTGGAGATAGGTTGGTGGCTTCACTTCTCTGTGCTGCGGTTAAAGCCCCACTCTGGGATTTAAAAATAAATTACCCTTGAGTAGGGCCTACCCACACTGCAAGGGTTAAATGCCCTTTCGGTCTATGGGTGGTGAAATAAGCTGTAATACTTAACTTATGCCTTGTTCTGGCAAGCTTCTACCACACTGCGCAACTACTCCCCTGAAACCTTTTCTTTTTGGTGCTCCAGTTGGCTAGCAGTCCTAAATTGTACATGAGGACAAAGGGGGCCTGCTCACAACTCTGAGCATTAGATAGAAGTAGAGCGCCAGAAGGTTGCCATAGCAAGGAACAAGTTAAGTGTTAAAGCTTATTTTTTAATAAAAATCTCAGAGTTCAGCTTTAATTAATTCAACAAAGTTAATCCCCTCTGTCCTACATCCTGGAAGGGGATTGGCTCATATTACTAGCTGTGGCAATTTACACAAAAAACAGTCAGGAATAAATTTAGTGATTAGAAATATGTAAATGGATTAAATTATGTTTTTACATATGCCTGAAGTTCAACTCTAAACATTCTAAATGACCTCCGCTATTATTTTTGCTGGACTTAACAACACTTCGTCACTGAAAAATAAATGGAGGTGTCCAGTGATTCCTATAGTGCTGTAGTAGCTGTGGAGATCACAGGTCTGGCTATGTTGTCTGGCTCGGTCACCTAGATTGCAAAACTGGCAGAGCAGAATTTTTTCAGATAAAAGAAGTTCCCATGTACAAGTCAGCTGTGTATTTAGCCGCTTTGCTGGAGTTCAGTAAATATGTGAAGTAGCATTAAATGTGTTTTCACTCAAAATTCACACATCTTTTACCTAAATGCATACTTTTTTTTAACTGAATCGAGCATGAAAGTTGTCTGAATTTTGGGTTAAATAATTGACAAATAGACCTTAATTTTGTTGTTTATTACAATGATGTATTTATTAAGACTCATTTGAAATGCCATTGGCAGATTTTTGCTTTAAGTCATTCACACTCTTCAAGTGTTTTATAATCTGGAGAATCACTTATATTGAGTCTTGTTGAGCAGCGAAACAGCCAAGGTTGAGAGGAGCCCTTAGGATTTGAGACTTAATAATTACAGCAAGCAGCAATTGCAGCTGCTGAAGCATCTTCTGCTGATATAATGAAATCAACAGAATGGAAAGTGAATCTGCACTGTTGATCACTCAGCAAGACTCGTGGGATATTTGTCTGCTTCTGCTGGACATTTTGTTACCTAAATTAAAGGAAAATATCTGAGTCAGTAAAAATGTAAAGTGAGCTGCATTTCGGTAGGAAATGAAGGGGTTGAGGTAATCCAGGTAATGAAGAGATGCACTGAACTCTGCTTACAATAAATGCATGTATACACTATATTGCCAAAAGTATTTGGACACTTGCCTTTACACGCACATGAACTTTAATAGCATCCCAGTCTCAGTCCATAGGGTTCAGTTTTGAGTTGGTCCACCCTTTGCAGCTATAACAGCTTCAACTCTTCTGGGAAGGCTGTCCACAAGGTTTAGGAGTGTGTCTATGGGAATGTTTGACCATTCTTCCAGAAGCGCATTTGTGAGGTCAGGTACTGATGTCAGATGAGAAGGCCTGGCTGGCAGTCTCCTCTCTAATTCATCACAAAGCTGTTCTATCGGGTTGAGGTCAACAAGCTGTTCCCAACAAGTTGGGAGCATGAAGTTGCCAAAAATGGCTTGGTATGCTGAAGCCTTAAGAGTTCCCTTCACTGGAACTAAGGGGCCAAGCCCAACCCCTGAAAAACAACCCCACACCATAATCTCCCCTTTACCAAATTTTACACTTGGCACAATGCAGTCACGCAAATACCGTTGTCCTGAAAACCCCCAAAACCAGACACGTCCATGAGATTGCCAGACAGAGAAGCACGATTTGTCACTCTAGAGAACACGTCCCCACTGCTCTAGAGTGCAGTGGTGGCATGCTTTACACCACTGCATCCAACGCTTTGAATTGCAGTTGGTGATGTAAGGCTTGGATGCAGCTGCTCAGCAATGGAAATCTATTCCATGAAGCTTGCTACACACTGTTGTTGTGCTAGACTGAAGGCCATACAAAGTTTAAAGGTCTTTAGCTATTGGCTCTGCAGACAGTTGGTGACTTCTTTGCACTGTGCACTTCAGCATGAGCTGACCCCACTCTGTAATTTTTTGTGGCCTACCACTTCGTGGTTTGAGTTGCTGTTGTTCCCAGTTGCTTCCACTTTGTTATAATACCACTAACAGTTGGCCATGGAATATTTAGTAGCAAGGAAATTTCACAGATGGACTTGTTACAAAGGTGGCAGCCTATCACGGCACCACGCTTGAATTCACTGAGCTCCTGAGAGTGACCCAATCTTTCACAAATGTTTGTAGAAACAGTCTGCATGTCTAGGTGCTTGATTTTATACACCTGTGGCCATGGGGGTGATTGAAACACCTGAATCCAATGATTTGGAGGGGGGTCCCAATAATATTAATATACAGAATTTAAATAGCGCCAACAGTTTGCTCAGAGCTTTACAATATAAAGGGAAGCAATACCGCAACGATACAGTTCAATACAAGGTTAGGAGGGTCCTGCTCCTTGGAGCTTACAATCTAAGAGGGAGGGGCTGGTAGTACAAAGGTAATAACTGTGGGAGATGAACTGATAGGAGAGATATAAGATTTGATTATTAGCTGAAGGCAGGATGGGCTTCCCTGAAGAGATAGGTTTTCAGAGTTCACCTAAAAGTGGGCAGAGTAGGCGATAGTCTGATAGATTGGGGTAGAGAGTTCCAGAGGATGGGGCAGGGGTCAAAGGTCAGAACCTTGAGGGACCCCTACAGAAACAGAAGTGGAGAGGAGGAGACCGAGTTATAGGTAGAGCTGAAGGAGCGCTGCGATAGGTAGGAGGAGAATCAGGAGAGAGCAGAGTCTCGGAGGCCAAGAGAGTGAAGTTTTTTGAGGAGGAGGGGATGGTCAACAGTATCAAAAGCCGCAGAGAGGTCAAGTAGTAAGAGTATGGAGTAGTGGCCATTGGTTTTAGCAGTTAGTAAATCATTAGTGAGTTTTAGTAGGGCAGTTTGTGTGGAGTGTAGTGAGCAAAAGCCAGACTGTAAAGGGTCAAGAAGGTTGTTGTCAGTGAGGTAGGCGCTCAAACGATTGTATAATAAGTGTTCAAAGAGTTTAAAGGTAAATGGGAGCAGGGAGATGGGTCTTAAGTTGTTGAGATTGGTGGGGTCCAGCAAGGGTTTTTTAAGTATGGGAGTGATCTGTGCATGCTTTAGAGGGGAGGGGAAGGTGCCAGTAGAAAGAGAGAGATTGAAGATGTGAGTGAAGGAGCATAGGATAGAAGAAGATGGTGACCATAGTAGTTGTGAGGAGAAAGGATCCAGGGGGCAGGTGGTGAGACGGGCTTCTGAGAAAACTTTAGTGACCTCTTCAGTAGTAGCAAGGTCAAAAGAGGAAAGTGTTGAGGGAGGTTTAGTATAAGGTATGCTAAGTGGGATAAATGTCTGTGTAGTGGAGATGCCCCTACGAATTGCATTAATCTTGTTTTTGAAATGATCTGCAATCTCGTAAGCAGTGAGTGAGTTACTGGGTGGAGGTGGAGAAAGTAGAGAGTTAAAAGTAGAGAAGGCATGATGAGGACTGGATGACAAGGTATTAATAAGAGTGACAAAATAGGCTTGTTTGGCAGCATGGAGGGAGGAATTGTATTTTAAGAAATCTACACCAGTGGCTCCAGTGCACGACTACTGTATGTCTCTTAACCAGTTCCAGTCCAGACACTTTTACCCCATTCCTGTCCAGGCCAATTTTCAGCTTTCAGTGCTATCACACTTTGAATGACAATTGCGCGGTCATGCAACACTGTACCCATATGAATTTTTTAGCATTTTTTTGAGACAGATAAAACTTTATTTTGGTGGTATTTATTCACCACTTGGATTTTAATTTTTTTTGCTATGTAAATTAAAAAGTCCAAAAATGTTGAAAAAAAGTGTTTTTCTTATAATAATTTGCAAATAAATAGTATTTCATCATAAATTTATTCCGTTATCTTTTAAAAAAAAAATAACCCAAATTAGTTTATGACCAAAAATTATAATTTTTAAACTTTTTTTTACATTTTTTTTATATTATTATTTATGTTTTTTTTTTTTACATGCCGTCACCCTAGCAGTACAGTGTCACCATAGTGACACTGCACTACTTGTGGGGGGTGATGAAGATTTTTTTTTTTTTTTTTACACTGATTGCTTTTACACCCATAAAGGCTGTAAAAGCAATCATTTCTCCTTCTCTCTAGCTGCATTCTTGCAGCCATTGAGAACTACTGTGTGAGCTGTGATTGGTCACAGCTTGTCACATGGTACAAGGCTGTTGTGAATAGCCTTGTACTATGTGACCTCTGTGATCATTCACAGATTTCACACATAGTAAGCAATGATGTCAGAAGTGACATCTTGCTTACTACTCTGCATGTGATCACTGATTGGCCAATCAGTGATTACATGATTGGGACCTCGCACAGAGGTCCCGTCCGACGATTGGTGTTCCACTGTGTCCTCCAGACACAGTGGGCACCGGATTGCGGTGTGGGGCACTCCCAGGGAGCGCGTACAAGCTGGGTGCAGGGAGGCTGTTTATAAATGGCCACCTGACCCTGCACTGCCACCTTCCGGCCGTTCATATACATGGGCCGGATGGGAAGTTGTTAAGATTTCTGGTGTTGTCAGTCTGCCAAGGTTGTAATGCTCGGGGCCTGATACTTTGTGTAGTTAGAGGAGCAAGTGAGTCTTGTGTGGATGAAAGCGAACTGTTGTAGACAGAAGTAGCCAGGTCAGGGAAGGACAGGGGAGAGATTCTGTTATAGAGGTGGTCAGTTGCAGAGTGGAAAAAGGTTAAAGTTTTGAAGGTTTCTGCGGGTAATTGTTTGCTGCTTGGAGGGATAGGTTTTTGAAGATGAGGACACTGTGAAGGTGATGGAATTGTGATCAAAGAGAGGAAAGGGGGTGTTGGTGAGGTTATAGGGAGTTCAAAGTTGGGAGAAAACAGGTCTAATGTATTCCCATCAGAGTGAGTGGAGGACTATGTCCATTGTGTTAAGGCAAAGGATGAGGTTAGATTGAAGAGTTGGGATGTAGCTGGGTTGTTCACATTAATGGGGATGTTAAAATCTCAAAGAATGATAGTGGGTATTTCAGAGGAGAGAAAGTAGAGTAGCCAATCAAAGAAGTCATCAAGAAAGCGCAACACCAGTCCAGGAGGCCGATAGATCACTGCAATCCTCGGAGAAATGGGAGAAAATAGCCGAATGCAGTGAGTCTCAAAAGAAGAGAAGGATAGAGAGGGAGGAGTAGGGAGGACTTGAAAGGTGCTCAGTGGGGAGAGAAGCAAACCAACTCCACCTCCTTTCCGATCACTGTGTCTGGGTGAGTGAGTCCAGTGGAGGCCTCCATAGGAAAGTGCTGCAGGAGAAGCAGAATCTGCTTCTTGAAGCCAGGTTTTTGTAATTGCTAGTAGGTTAAAGGAGTGGGAGACAAAAAGGTCATGGATAGAGGTGTCCTTATTACAGACAGAGCGGGCATTCCAGAGTGCACATGAAAAAGGGAGGGTGATTTTTAGGAGCATGGGGATTGAGATTAAATTGAGTGGATTGTGGCTATTCCTCAAGCAGCCTGGTGAGGGAGCCTGGTGTGGAGGTGATATACTGGAGGACCAAGGTTTGGGAGATATCCCCAGAGGTTAGGAGAAGAAGGAGGGTGAGGAACGTAAGATGGGAGCGGAGTGCAGTAGAGTTCGTTGTTGTATCTTCCTGCTGCTTTAATTATCCTGCTTTAGTTAAATTGCTATGTTCAACTGCTGGTTTGCACTCCAGCAGAAAATTCACACACGCTGGACAATTCCCCATCTCTGACTGTACCCCTGTCTGTGACCTCCCCCATAAGCTGGTCTAAATTTATAGGAAGATGATCAAATGAGCAATCCTTCTCTGCCCCAATTAGGAACTAATAAGGGGGGGGGGGAATTGGTCAAAGCCAGATCAGGCATAGACACAGGCCAGGGTCATAAAAGATTATTGACTCTTTCATCACAGAAAGGCAAAAAGGAGGTGAGAATCAATCACCACAAACAGATAAAAAGATATAGACTAATTATCCTAAGTTTTACAGAAAGTCAGTGTGCATCAGTGAGACAGTTAAAAGTGTAAATGAGACAGCAGCATTTACCCTAAGTTTGCAGATACTCCGTGTATAATAGTGAGACAGTTTAAAGTGGAGATGAGAGAGCAGCATTTACCCTAAGTTTGCAGTCAGAACATAGCACTGAGACAGTTTAAAGTGGAGATGAGACAGCAGCATTTAACTGTGAAAAAGCAGAGAGGACTTGATCAGGGGACTGTGTCCATGTGCTGTTTTGCACTCCAGCAGAAAATGCACTCACACAGGACAATATATATATATATATATACACAGTATATACACAAACACTCACACTGCTCAAAAAATGAAAGGAACACTGAAACCACATCAGATCTCAATGGGGAAAAATATCATGCTGGATATCTCTGCTGGATATCTATACCGATATGGACTGGGTAATGTTTTAGGAACGTAAGGATGCCCCATCATTTGATGGAAATGAAAATTATCAACCGTCAGAGTACTGAACTCAAAGACACCCCGAAAATCAAAGTGAAAAAATGATGCAGCAGGCTAGACCATTTTGCTGAAATTTCATTGCAGCAACTCAAAATGGTACTCAGCAGTTTGTATGGCCCCCACGTGCTTGTATGCCTGACAATTTACAGGCATGTTGCAAATGAGACGAAGGATGGTGTTCTCAGGTATTTCCTCTCAGATCTGGACCAGGGCATCATTGAGCTCCTGGACAGTCTGAGGTGCAACCTGGCGGCGTCGGATGGACCAAAACATGATATCCCCGAGGTGTTCTATTGGATTTAGGTCAGGCGAGTGTGGGGGCCATTCAATGGTATCAATTCCTTCATCTTCCAGGAGCTGCCTGCATACTCTTGCCACATGAGGCCGAGCATTGTCATGCACCAGGAGGAACCCAGGACCCACTGCACCAGCATAAGGTCTGACAATGTGTCCAAGGATTTCATCATGCTACCCAATGGCAGTCAGGGTGCCATTGTCTAGCCTGTAGAGGTCTGTGTGTCCCTCCATGGATATGCCTCACCAGACCATCATTGACCCATCACCAAAACGGTCATGCTGAACGATGTTACAGGCAGCAAAACATTCTCCACGGCTTCTCCAAACCCTTTCACATCTGTCACATGTGCATACGGTGAACCTGCTCTCATCTGTGAAAAGCACAGGGCACCAGTGGCGAACCTGCTAATGCTAGTGTTCAAGGGCAAATGCCAATCCAGCTCTATGGTGCCAGGCAGTGAGCACAGGGTCCACTAGAGGACGTTGGGCCCTTAGGCCACACTCAGTCTGTTTCTGATTGTTTGGTCAGAGACATTTACACCAGTGGCCTGCTGGAGGTCATTTTGTAGGGTTCTGGCAGTGCTCATCCTGTTCCTTCTTGCACAAAGGAGCAGGTACCGATCCTGCTGATGGGTTAAGGGCCTTCTACAGCCCTGTCCAGCTCTCCTAGAGTAACTGCCTGTCTCCTGGAATCTCCTCCATGCTCTTGACACCTTCTGGCAATGGCACATATTGATGTGCCATCCTGGAGGAGTTGGACTGTGTGTGCAACGTCTGTAGGGTCCAGGTATTGTCTCATGCTACCAGTAGTGATGCTGACCCTGGCCAAATGCTAAACTAATTAAAAACAGTCAGAAAAGATGAGTAGGGAAAAAAATGTCAGTGACCTCCACCTGTAAAACCATTCCTGTTTTGGGGGTTGTCTCATTGTTGCCCATCTAGTGCACCTGTTGTTAATTTCATTAACACCAAAGCAGCTGAAACTGATTAACAACCCCCTCTGCTACTTAACTGACCAGATCATAATCCCAGTTTAATTGACTTGATGCTATACTCTGATTAAAAGGTGCTCCTTTAATGTTTTGTAGCAGTGTATATACCTCCCCTTCATCTTTGTGATAGGTATTCCAATAATAAACTAATGTAAAAGCTCACTGCACTTTGCAATCTAACTGTGAAATTTGATTTAGTTCTGTAACACCTATGCAGAACAAGGACCTGTCTAAATGGATGAAATTTAATGTCTAGTGTTGCTAGGGCCTTATATTATAAATTTTTAGTAAATATAAAGGAGTTTTACAAAGTTTATAAATTTAGATTTTAGCACGTTGTATGGTCATCATAAAGTTTGGATACCTCATCACTTTCTGTACTGGAGACAGTGGTCACCAAGACAGATAGAGAAGGTGAATATCACTAGAAATAAATAACCTGCCTGGGGTTTTGTCATTTCCCAACTCTATCCCAAACTTTTAAAAAATCTGGCTTTACATACACTTTCGGTATTCTTTATTCTTTTTTTATAGAACTGTGAAGGCTGTTATTGTTTACTGGAAATGCGAGTTTCCTGGATTTTAGCTTGACCCCTTGCTTCAATGCAAGAAAAGAAAATGACCCATTTGTCTAACATGCAGTAGAGTATTGTCATTTTCTCTATTAGAGCTGCAAGTCAGTGATGTATTTTATTCCTTACTAGGAGCTTACTCCTTTTTGGCCTTCTAGTGTATATTGGATATATAAGGCAGGAGTGTTTATTTAGTATGTTGAGGTTCCATTCAAAATGAACAGGTGAATGAATGTTCTAAAACAAATAATTAGAATGGTATCCTGTGTGTGCGTTAGTCTGTAAGTTATCTACCAGCAGCTAGATAACTTCCTAACTACCACCATCATCGAATGCAGCCATTCTCAACCATGGTTCTTTGGAACTCTAGAGTTCCTCCAGAGGTGGCTAGGGGTCCTATGAGCTATGGTAAACTAACCAACCTGAATGGTGCCTGAATAGTTCCAGTTTTAATGCCATGTATGACTACAACTGTTCAAAAGAACTTCATGCCTTATAGGAAAAAGAGGTACAGTATATGGTCTGTGCTCCTGATAGTTTACACTCTTTTAGGAAAATAAGGTATGAGGATCTCTGCCAGTTATAGGCATTGTTTTACTGACCACTACCTATCTAAGGGACAGTGGGCACAATTCACTAAAGCTTATTGCATGAGTTAAGTCAGTCACATGACCACATATCGCAGGCGATATTGAAAATGTCAATTCACTATTGCTAGTATGCGGTATTTACTGAAAATAGCAAAAACACTCGGTAAATACCTCTTTAAAAGACCATACAGTCAATTCACAAAAGGAAATAAATAATTAAATGCACACAGTAATTAAGTAGTGGTCCAGGCATGCGGTGTGTACTGGTATCTGTCAGTACTGTCATGGGTTGTTAAGTCATCAGCTGTCAGCGGGGTTGCTCACTGACAGCTGAATGTAAAAAAAAAAAAATTGCCAGAAATTAGAAAACTATTTTAAAAACTATGTGGGGTCCCCCCTCCCATCCATACCAAGCCCTTTGGGTCTGGTATGGATTTTGAGGGGAACCCCCACACCAACATTTTTTAAAAAAATTGAGTGGGCGCCCCCCCCTAAAATCCATACCAGACCCTTATCCGAGCATGCAGCCTGGCAAGTCAGGAAAGGGGGGGGGGGTGAGCGAGCACCCCCCCTCTTGAACCATACCAGGCCACATGCCCTCAACATGGGGGGCTGCTTTGGGGCAGGGGGGCTTATTGGAATTTTGAAGGCCCCCAGATCCTGCCCCCCCCCATGTGAATGAGTATGAGGTACATGGTACCACTACCCAGTCACAAAAAAAACAACTGTAGTGTGACAAAAGACAGGAGACAGTCTTTGACAAGTCCTTTATTAGAAGAAGGAAAATAAAAAAATGTCCCCTTCAGTAGATTCACTGTCAATCATGATGCCCGCCACTTCCGCCACCCTGAAAAAGAAAAAAAAAAAGGCTCTGCTCCTGACACTGGCTCCCGAACATCTGACTGCTCCGCTGGCTTGACAGTTCTTAAATATGTAAGGGACAGGGCCACCCAGTGACATCACCCATGCGGCCCAGCATGCTGGAACCCCTCTGACAGCTGAAACATTAAGGCATGGTTTTCACTACTAAAATACCACATGACTTGATAAAATAACTCATGCGGTATTTTAGTACCATTTTTTAGTGAATTCAAATTTTTTTTATACTTGGATGCAGTAGGATACTGCTTAGTGAATTGTGCCCAGTTTCCCAAAGATCCCTGATGAACTAATCTTAGCAGGGGCTCCCTCAGACCTGAAAATTAGTTTAAGGGCGCCTTTTCTGTGTTCAGCTTTTATAAGAGTAGTGCGAACAACAAGCTTTAAAGCAGAAATCCAGGAAATTTTTTTTGGGGCCCGTGTATTGGGGTTGTGCTGGAACTGCATTGATCAAATGCTCGTTTTGTTCTAGGGGAGAGGACACTGAAGATATACTCGCCTGACCCACTGATCCTCCCCACTTAAGGCCAGTCTTTTTGGCTCCTGCCACTCCCTCCCCCCGCAGTCCAGTGTTTTTTTTTAATGGGCTGTTCTTGAGGTCAGCATACTCAATTCTCGCTCCACAGACAGGAACAGTCCATCACTGGACAGTGGGGGAGCATAATTTTCCATAGGATTGGTGGGTCAGGTGAGTATGAGCTTAGTCCTCACCCCTAGAAAAAAATGAACAGCCGATTCATGCAGCGGGGGCATAGTCCCACTGCATGGTAAAAAGAATTCTAACTGGAATTCTGCTTTAACTAAGCACTTGCAGAGTTTGCAGCAAGCTTTCTTTAAGATTTTAAAGTACCATTCAGTTTCCAGTTTGTAAATATGGATCACAGATCCTAATGGGAATGTTGATTGCCACTTTAAACATTCTGCTAGCAAGCTTCAGCACTTCTTGAAGCTTGTTGAAAGCCTGCTGAAGCCTTCTAGCAGCGTGCTTATAGTGGCAGTCAACACTCCCATTTGGACCTGCATTTACAAACTGGATTTGAATGGTACTTTAAAAGCTTCAACAAAGCTTGCTGTTCACAATGCTTTTTTATACAAGCTGAAACCTGTGTGACAGAGACCTTAGGGTAAAAAGTTTGAGGAAGTAATGTATATAGCCTAGTTTTAAAGTTGGAGTGTTTTTATTTGTTATATCACTACTTCTTGTACTTAGTTGTCAATCAGTTCTTACAGGCTGAATATGATAAAACTTAAAGCATGTTATCCAGAGACTGAATGTGAATGGAAGGAAAAGATAAATTCGAGAATTTGTGAATGTGGCAGTATGAAGAATAGCAGGGCTCACAGCATATCTCAGGTCAAGCAGGAATTATGTAGGTAGAAGATTTCCAAGTATAGTTTGTACGACATAGACTCTCCCAGCAGCAAAGATTAGAGGGATTAAACAGGCAGCTAAGATAAAATAAGTGTCAAAAATGACTAAGTATACCACTTTTTCATCTGTCAGTTTTGCCATTTTAGACCAAATGTGATATAACTTTATGGGATTCCTTGATTAATGAGAAGAATAAAACAATACCTGGATTGTTACAGGTTCAAGTCCCTTGTGATTATTAGTCAACTGGTTCAATTGATTATTTGTTTTGTGTTCTTTATTTATTTAAATTAGATTTAAACTGAAGAACAACATTGTGTTATATATCAGATTACCAGTCCTTAGATGTGATTGGTGCATTAGTTTTATTTTTTAAAGGCTTTTTTTTACTTTATTTGAAATGAATGATCCAGTTAGTAATACATTTCCTGCCATAGGGTATCAATGCTCATTGTACTGTATCCATGGAGAAGCAGCATTGTCACCCTAGGACAAGACTACAGATCACTTCCTCCTTTCCTCAACGCCATAACACAAGGGCATATATTCTTTAGTTCACAGAGGATAACTGAACAGGGCTAATAAATCTGCTTGAAATAATACTGCAGAGTCAACACGGAACAGCTTCAAGATTTCTCACTGTTATTTTTTTTTTACTTATAGAACAGATATAACAAAATGCTTCAATTTTATATGTAATAAACCAAAAGGAAGCAAATAAAAGAAGTTAATTGTTATTGTTTATGCTATGGTCCCTTATAAAAAAATATGTGCTGCAACACGTGATTATAATTACATATGCACCTATAGTTTTCTCCTAGTCTGCTTGTACAAAAACAAAATTACTTGTTGATCCTGTCAGTAAAGTCCATCTAATTCAGCTTCCTGTGATCGTGTGGCAATGATGCTACACTGCTCCTAAATTAAGAGCAGCATTGCCACTCTCATGTAGGCTGTACCTGCTTGCGCTACAGTGGGATGCAAATATTTATTATTTGGATGCAAAATGTTGCAGAGGTTTGCCTATCAGTATTGTCACTGCTGATTCAGAAGCCTGTAGCTTTTCTATCGGCCCTTGGCCACACCTAGCCGTGCTCACTGCTTTCTGGATTGACAACACTGTCTTTGTTGCTGAATTACTGTACAAAAGACCCATTGTGAGCTGCAGTGACTGGAAGGGAGAGCACGTGAAACACAAATGAAAGAGAGTTTGGCTCAGTCAGGGAAGGTAAAGTTTTTGTTTACTTTATGAGGTTTGTACAGTACTTGCTGGCCATGGACAATGTGATTTTCGTTACTGCAAACACAGTCAGTGTTGATGAGGGAATCCCGCTCGTGGAGCCATCCTTGCCAGGAGAACACAATGAATATTGCTAGCTTCTATAGCCACTGGCAATAATCGTATGAAAAATCTGACAGGTTGGTTGTACCCAAATCATACAATTGAATTGGGTTCAATCAGCCTGCCCATAGATGGATCAAATCTTGGCTAGTCCCTGCTGAACCGACCAAGATTCGAACCATCTATGGCTGGCTTTAGTAACTAGATTTGGTACTTCTTTAGACACATAGGAGCCCTTAGTTGAACTTGTAGTACATTTATACTAAAAAAATAACACTCATGCTCTACTAATATGCAGCACTTGTGCAGTAGGGAAGACTTGGGCTGTTAGGTCAATTCCTTGTCTCAATCTATTACACATGTGTATTTCTAACCTATTATGATCATTTTTTGGACATTTTTTCTGGCTGAAAATGCTTAACACAAATGATCCTTCTTTTGCCAGATGTTATTTCCACAGGGAAGTCTTTTTACATAATATACTGATAAGTTCTTACCTGACTCTGGATAGTACAAACATTGGTTTTCAGTATTGTTCTTGAAAGGTATATTTAATGAAGTACAGATCACTAAGATGATTGTGATTAGGTGTGTAGCTGTTTTAAAAATGTCAATGTTTTATTGACCTCTGCATGTAAGCAAATATGCCTGTGTTTACCCTATATATGTTCCAATGAGCATGATCTCGGACTGTAGACCAGTAGTTTTTAGTTACACATATTATGGCCTTGGAAAGTCTTGTACCAGTTCCAGTGAGCTGCTCTCCAATTAGCCTGATCTTGAGATACAGTGACATTTATCTTCTTAGGGCTTCCATGTGTGGGGCAGAATGAGACCTGCCCAGTATGACAGTGCTCTGACCTGAACAGCTAATCACCGGTTCTGAACACTGTCATGTGGTGGGTTCAATGATGTCATACACCTGGGTTAACTCCAACACTGGAGCTTACTTAAGGTGGATTCCTGCAATGGGGAGGTGGCGAGAGAGCCCAGATAGGTGAGGGTACCTTGCTGGGGATGTGGGTTATCAGAAGGTACCATCACTCCGCCCTAAATGTCCAGGAGACAGTGTTTCTTTCATTGCCTGGTCATCAGACTAGGGTGACAAAGGACAGGTGACAAAGGAAGTTGTAATAGTTTCTATGTTCACCATCAGATCGAAGAGTTCTAATATTATGATTTCAAGATGGTGAAGGGTGTTGAACTTTGCACATGGATGAACCCTACAGGTATAAATAAGTTAAGATATATATATATATATATATATATATATATATATATATATATAAAACTGGAACCCTGAGGTTATCATATTTCTTGGAGTTCTGCTTTAATGATGCATGTTAATGCTAGTAAAGAAAGCGTTAAGTGTGTAGTTATTGCTGAAATAGATACAAATCCTCAGGGAGAATGGTTCAGCCTGTGGTTTGTTTTCTACATGTATGTAAGTCAATTACTGGACATAATGGTCCCAATTCTCATTTTAGTGTAACACAGCCACTGTTTTAAATTACAGTACACAAGATTTAAAGGTTGCTGTCAGTTCTGTGTTTCATTGTTTATGTAGCACGTGGGGGGGCACATGTATATGATAAAAGCTAATGAAATTCTGTGTGAAGGGGGAGAGCAGAAACAAACATAGCGGTTAATGAAAGCATGCTAACACTGTTCATAAGGCAAAGCCGGCATGTTCCAAATTGATCTTGTGTTGATGAAGAAGCATTTCTGAATTGTTTTTATCTTCCAGAAATCTGATTATAATGGATGTTGGACTTAGCAGCACCACTGTGTATGTCAAGCTGTTAGATGAACGTGAAATTTTATAATTGCATTACTACATGGTTGGTAATTGCCTCTGCTCTCCAGAAAGAAGGCAGTTATAGAAAACCCGTTCTGCTAAATTGCTTATCACCCTCTTCTGTTAAATTGCTGATCATCCTTTGTAATAGTGAACTGGTAAAAAGAAATCCAAAGGACCACTTACCAGTTCACTATGGAGCAGAGTGGCTGTAAGACTTTATGAGAAAGCTGGTCACCAGGTCGGGTCAAATATGAATATCAGATTTAGGACAGTGGCAGCCCCATAGGCTTCTCTTAGTTGGCGCATAGGAAGCCCATAGAAATCAATGGCGCTACCTTGCACCTGTGCAGTTCTGTGTCTAGCTAGTTTGGGGAAAAGCTTGTAAACAAAGCCATAGAGCTGCAGGTCTGCTGTATGCCAGAAAACAAGCTTCTGATCTGCGGTCTACAGTTCTAACTTTCAGTTGTCTTTTCCTTTAATAAATCACTCCAGATGTCACCAGGTGAAGGGTACAACCATGCACATTTGGTGGGACTGCCCAGTGCTGCAGCCTTTTTGGGGGAAAGTCCAACCCACAATTGCACGAGTAACCACGTATAACCTAGACTTCTCCCCTGCACAATTCCTGCTGCACCACTCCTCACTTCCAATCCGGACATATCGTAGATCACTCGCCATGCATATGGTTCATGCTGCAAAACAATGTGTCCCAGTCCATTGGCGCTCAACACGTATTCCCACTATCAGCGAATGGTTTGCTAGGATCAATAAAATTGAGGATATGGAGGAATTGATCTCTGTTGCTAAGGAACATCCCGAGAGATTCAGGGAAACCTGGGCTTGCTGGAGACATATTAAAACCACCCCCACTTACCACCTACTAGTAGAGGACTGAATGATTGGACATATTATGACATTGGGGAGTATCCTGTTTTCTGAGATACCTCTTGCTACATGTCTGGACATGCCTTGGTCTTTCACCACAGCTTATACTCTTGGACATTTAATCCACATTTTATCCTGTTGACTGTTTTGATACACACCACGTCTTAAGCTATAGGTCTATATTTCTATTGCGGCTCATTCAACATGAAGTGAGCCATTCATCCGCAAGTACACAATCCACTTCCCCATTTTACCTTACCCTAAGCCCTCCCCTCCCACCCCCCCCCTTGTTTTTTTTTCCTCTCTCTTTCTCTTTCCCCTTCCTTTCTTTCCTGTATACTTGCCTTTACCACTATACTGTACTACATACCCTTTTCTAACTAACCCTCTCTCTATCTGATCTCTAGCTCACACCTGTATTCAACTCCTATCATTATTTTTATTTCATAAACGATACAGAGCATTGACCTTCAAACAGGTGTGCTATGCTCCATATAACTCACATATCCAATTCATGGACACACGAAACAGAACTAAAGCTGCATCATGTGTTGTTCTTACTCAATACTCCACACTTCACCATTCCTGGATATAAAATCCTGCTCATAGGTCAGAAGACAGTATATCTCCCTGCTTCTCTCCTATACTCTGTACATTTACTGGATTGTAATATTATGTTGTCATGATGTCTTTTACCGTTATATTCTGTATTGCCTTTTATGCTTTGACCCGTCTGCGCAACGGGAGGCGACATGCTATGTTATGTTCAGATTTGGATCCATAACTGTATATGCATTGTTATGCCTGTTTTCTTCTAATAAAAACATTTTTTGGAAAAAAATAAATCACTCCAGGCCCCTGTGTTACATAGTTACATAGCTGGTCTGACTGAAAAAAAACAAAAGTCCATCCAGTTCAACCATAGAAAAAAAAAAGTTATACTCCTATTCCCACAGTTGATCCATAGGAAGGCAAAAAAACCCAGCAAAGCATGATCCAATTTGCTTCAGCTGGGAAAAAAAATCCTTCCTGATCCCCCGAGAGGCAATCAGATATTCCCGGGATCAGCTTTACCTATAAATGTTAGTATCCAGTTATATTCTATGTATCTGTGTGTTAAATACTAATCTTCCTTCCAATTGCAACGATCATCACTGTGTAGTCTTGCCCAGAACGGTGTAGACTTTTTTTAAAACATCCCTGACGGCTGATTTAATTGATGCTTTTGCACAGCTCTGCCCCATATATTCTATAGAACAGTGGTATCCCAAAGAGAGGTTAGAATATGGCTCACTCATAAAAGTGTTTATCTAGCCACAACTCTGTTTTTACATTTTGCCTAGAATAATTTTTTACAATTTGTGTTCTATTATCACTGTGCTACAGATGTCACTAGAACAAGAAGTGAAATCTTCCAAAAGGGACATGTATGCCAGTGCTAATTGTTTAAAAAGGTAATATCCTTTTGTTATTATTACAGGTACTTATATAGTGCTGTTAAATTATGCAGTCCTTTACACATATATATTGTACATTCACATCAGTCCCTAACCCTCAAGGAGCTTACAATCTAAGGTCCCTAACTCACATTCATACTAGGGCCATGTTAGACAGGAGTCAATTAACCTTCCAGCATGTCTTTGGAGTGTGGGAGGAAACCCATGCAGACACAGGGAGAATATGAAAACTCAAGGCAGATAGTGTCATGGTTGGGATTTGAACCAACAACCCTAATGCTGCTAGGTGGAAGTGCTAACCGCTTAGCCACTGCGCTGCTATGCAGTTTAGTGAATTCCACTCACATTTTTCCTGGAGACACATCGGTGTCACAGTTCTCACAAGGACAAATAAAGAGGGGGAATCTCCTCAACAAGGACTCCTGACAGGGATACTAACCCTTCTCTAACCATCTAAGGCTACGTTCACACTAGCCTTGTTTTCAAGCGGCAGAAAGGGCGTTTGGGAAGCGTTTTTACTGCTTCCCAAACGCCTCGGACAATTCTGCCCATTGCAGCACATGGTGCTGTTCTAACGGGAGCAGTAGCATCGCAGCACGTTGCGGTGCGGCAAAACGGACGCCTCTGGTCGAGTCAGGAGGCGTTGAAGCCTCCTATTCTAGTCTATGGTGCCGCTCCGCAAACGCCCGGCTGGCGTTTGTGGTGCGGTTGCAGGGCGTTTGCGGAGCGGTAACACCATCCAAACTTCATTATAGGCGTTTGTGGGGCGTTTTTAACACTCGGCAAACGCCTAGCAACTGCCGCTGAACCGCGCATGCGGCGTTTGCCGAGTGTTAAAAAACGCTCCGCAAACGTTGGACCAACGCTTGCCAAACGCTATAGGGGTGTTTGGCAAGAGTTGGTAAAACAGTCAAGTGTGAACGAGCCCTAAAATTAAATAAAAGGTTTTCGCTAGTGGTATCTTTTGCATTGTTGGTCTATATCAAGGATTCGTACTAAGGGTTCCTCCAGAGGTTGTCAGGGGTTCCTTGAGCAATAAGCAATTTCTGCTTCCTAGATGAGTAACCCTGACATCAATGACCTTTTTAGCCATCTGTAAGGGAGGTGGTTCTTCCCAATGACCACAAATGTAAGTAGCATTCTTCCTACTGACCACCACACTAATGTACTGTGAGCTGTAAATGTAATAATTATTAGCAAGGGTTTCTTGAAACCAAAACGTTATTTAAAGGGGTTCCTCCATGTTAAAAAGGTTGAGATAGACTGGTCTGTATTGTAGTTTGTGCATTGTACAGTACTGCTGCAGTTTTTTTTCATGTAAGAAAGAACCTGCTGCAGCAGCTGGGAAATCTAAAGGCAATTATATGGAATATAGAAGAGTGACATATAGAAGAGTGTATGTGATATAGGTATGATTTATGGTATGTTTAAATAATAAGTGTTTCAAATTTGTTATAAGAGCTGTGCATCGCTACAGTGACATTTTTGCAATATGGATAAGTGTTATCATTGCCTGTTACTGTGTGAATCATCACAGAAAACTATATCCGTGTATTTTGCTATCAAGTTCTTCATTCATTTCATGGTGTGTCTGAGTGTTGATGTCTGCCGATGCTCTTGGCAGGTAGTTATTAGAGTAATTAGGTAGGGGTGGTGTCACCCTGTGCAAGATCTTATTCAGAGAAGAGAATCAAAGATTTAACCTCTATAATCATTGGTTTTCTCTTCTCTGTCATAGATTAAATCCTAAAGGTCTGGTGTGGTGGTGTTAATCTGTTCTCTTTAAAGATTAGGGTCAGTACAAGGGCCATTTATTTTGGATGACAGTAAAGGGAAGAGTCCAGCTGATATCCTGAGTTATATCTGAATGGTATATAGTAGCTGTGGGTTGTTACATTTATTCCTCCTAGGGAGACAGGCTTGTATTGCTTATCTGGTAGCCTGAGTACCACATGAAGCCCTCCTGGCCTTTTTTGGTTATGCCAAACATTTTTTCCTTTCTTGAAGTATATGTAAGTAAAAAAAAAAGTTAAAAATATTTGCTTTAAGTTTTATTATGTTAATGTCATTTTAAAACTTGTTTTCAGCCTTTTCAAATATGCAGCTTTCATTAAAATAATACCTGTTGATCCCACCATGAAGGTCTATATCTGGAGCTTCCTGTTACAAAGTGGAAAAATTGATGTGTCCTTATTTTGTGCCTATATATTCTTTTTAACATTTTGTATAAATAAAATATGGTCTATTAATGTTTTATCTTTTCTATAATGTGCACATAAAGTGTATTAACACACCCTGGTTGAGTGCTTTGGGTGCGCTTCTAGACAAACCATTTTTTTTTAAATTTGCATGGTATGGGGAAGAGTTAGACCCTCCATCAAATTTTGTTTTGCTTTCTATGTCCCTATTTGGGAGATTCATCATAGCGTTTGTCGTGATTACTATTGTCACCAAAACAGAATGAGAGCGGGAATCCAAAGGTAAGGTAAAGTCAAATCTTCCAATAAACATACTGTACCTGTTCTGAAGATGACTATCTAAGAGGGCAATTCCCTTTATTTTGGGAGATTTCCTCTAATATCTTTTTGCACTTTTCAGACAGGAGGTGGAGAGAAATTTCCCTTATGATACACAAACAGCAAAAAATAAACTGGCAGGTGTTTTCACCTTTCCTAAACTAACCAAAACTAAAGAAAGTTACATCTACTTTTCCCTACCAATTAATTGTGAAGAGAAAAAAAGTGGAATCAAGCAGGTATTTAAAAACACATTTACCACAGTAACGTATTCCATTTACCATTTAGGGCCCATCTAAATCAAGCTGGTCGATTGCGGTGCATTTAACGCAGGCACATGAACTTTAGTGGCATTAAGGCAGGGCATCCATATGCTACCCCAACATTTCATATTCCTGATATGTGTCTGTGTACTACCATATGCTTTGTGTGAAATACCTGACCCTGCCAGTCACCTTGCTTTCCTATTTCACACTGACCATGCTAGGCTTGGGAGCACACCCTTCATGGTCAGTTTTCTTATTTGCATTTTGCATGGGAGTACAGCCTGCCTGTCCTCCAATGGTCAGACTGACTTGCCCCCTGTACACCTCCTCACTCGAAAGCTCAGTGTTTCTGCCTCCTGCTGACACACCTCCCTACAATCCCCTCCCCAAAATCCATAAGCCTCCTATGCAGCTGAGAACAGAGGTCATGTGATAAAAAAAAATAGATTATAAAAAAAGAAAAAAAGTTGTTTTTTTTTTACAAGTAGTTTTGTTTACAAGGTGAGGGTTCACATAGTTCACATAGACTTTAAAGGGGCTGTCAGTGTACCACAATGTATTGAAAATTGGTCTTGCACCTTTTTGGTAACACAGTACACTGCGATGCATGCAATACTGTGCATTACAGTTTGCTGCAGGACAGGTGTGTTCCCCATAGTGTGTTTGGGGGGGGGGCATTGAAAATGAATGGGCACCACAACTCACTAATATGTATTTGGTGTATGTGGATTGCATTCTTGCCTGCAATAACCACAGCATATGATGAGTCAACTTCACTTTCACAATGCAGCCAAGCATAACTGGCTTAAAGAGCTGACCTTCTGTCTTCCACTTTAAGTGCTGCTGTGCAGGGGATTATAGGAGGCTGCTAAACAAAATAGATTAGGTTACTTATGCTAGCTCAAAGTAAAATACATTTAATGAGTTTTAATGAATTAATACATGAATTAAACAGTGGCTTTTTACTACTGCCTGGAGTTCAGCTTTAAAATTATTTGGTATCTGTTCTTATCCAGCACCCAAAGGCAGATCAAGTTAGATCATTTTCATTCTTAATCTGTAATTACTCACAAATAATGGTCACTTGCACAGACCAGATGTTGAATTCAGACTATGCTGTAGATACGAAGAAGTCACACTCATTGTCCACAGGGCCTCTAGTCTGTCACTTTAGCTGACCTTCCTACCAGGCAGGATGAGATTCAGCCTGGCTCACATATACTCTGCAGTTCTGAATGCACCATCTTTGCTGCCTGTACTTTTATTTCTTATATTAGAGAGGCTGCCCAAGCTCATTTAAATGCTAATACATAGCCATCTGCTTCTTTAGCATGACTGTGCACTGGGCCATGTGACATCAATTAATATAATTGTGAGCTTTTCATCAGCTCATCCACAGTGTCGCACAGGCAGAGAAGCATCTGCTACTCTTTACCCTCCTTTACAACACACCCTTTGACCATTAGGGTCTGCAATAGTCTACATACATAGAATATACAATATATATATATATATATATATATATATATATATATACAGTATATATACACAGATCACTATAACGGCCATGACATTAAGAAGTGAAAGTTCACCCTAGAATTACTCCATGAACATTAATGAGCCATATGGCACATGTGTCTTGATAAATACATAGCTACATGTTTGACTTCTATTCGCACTATGCTTGTTCAACATTCCGCACTGGAAACTGCTGCCAATTTACCAGCTACACCATGCAACTCATGGTGTTGCTGGTCCCCACCCTCATGCTATATACATCTTTGAAAGCATCAGGGCACAAAGTTAAAGTGGAACTTTACCCATAACAACTTGATAAAAAATAATGTTTTTTAGCAAAGAATATACATTCCATATTAATAATGATACTACTATAATTAGTGTGTGCTGTAAATTGCCTCCAACATTGCTCCTGTTTTGTCTTCCTGGAGGCTGCCATTTTGCTGAAGCCCAGAGCCCCTGTGCAGCAGTAAACCTTTGGGCCATCATCCCCTGGTGGCTCTGATTTTAGGCACAGTGTAAAAAAAGAGATGACAACTGAGCATGTGCAGGGCAGAGAGAGACAGCCTGTGTTACTGCATTTTTAAGAGTATAGACACTTTTTCTTAATGTTTTACATAGCTATACCTGCAAAAGAGGTCAGCCTGAAGTGATAAAGTTCCACTCTAAGAGTTTTCCATTCAGGCTTTGTAATCACAAGATGTAAAAAGAACTGGGATGGGGAGGGTGGACGTTTAGTGACAGTTGGATAGTTTCGCTTGTAAATGGGCGTCAGTTTTCAAAGCAGGATTGCTGAATAACCGGATCACAGAAAGAAGTCAAACATGACGCTATGCATTTATCAAGGCATATGTTTAGTGGCTGTTTAATGTTCATAGAGTAATTCTAGGGTGAACTTCTAGTTTAATGCAGCAGAGGGGTCAGTTGATATCTATGGCATGCTGTTCATATGGACTGCATTCATTTTTTCCTGCATTGTACCATGCAGATTACCAGCTATATTACCATTTGAAGATATGTTATTGAATTCTGAAAACTATAAACTATTTACATTAATAATAATACTGGCAGGCACAGAGCCCTTGTTGAACATAAAGCTTAGGACTTCCCTTCAGCACTTATTCTACAGATGTGTGCTGCATTTGCTATCCCAGCCAGATTTAGCAGCATCTGTAGATTTTTTCTCTGTTTCCTGCACCATCACATCTCTCATTGTGCCTCTGTTTATTCCCTTAAAAAAATAAAGGCTCTCTCCTGACAAAACATTTTTTTTGGTTTAGACAGAATAGGAATCCGTTAGAACATCTCTGAACTTTTTATTGCTGTTTGGGTCTCCACTTGGGAGATTTCCCCCTCAGTTCCTTCTTTAGTGATAAGAAATAGGAGGGACAAGATGTGATGTTAAATATTTCCAATGGGGACAAAGACAGCGACCGAACCACATTTCAATAGGAGATTAAGATTAGAATTTTGTAAGGCAGTGGTCTCCAAACTGCGGCCCAGAGCTCAGATATGCTCCTTTGCTTGCCTCTATCTGGCCCTTTGGACATTATTCCATCAACTGACACCAATGATGGGGCACCATTCCTCCTACTGACACCCTCAATGGGGCACTGTTCTCATTGATATCAACAATGGGCAGTGGTGTATTTAGGTTTAGTGCTGCCCTAGGCAACACAAAATTTGCATGTCCCCACAGACACTGACCAACACAACCCCCCCTTCCCCCTCCCACGGAGAGAGCCTGACATTGTCCAACAACACCCCTGCCCCCCACCTGGGAGAGCCTTCCACTACCCCTCCCCCCCTAGTGATAGAGAGACACTCATCCTCACAGCCCTGGACATCCCCGGGAGCGAGAGGCAGGCTGCACATACACCATCAAGCAGCCCGCAGCATCTCTCTGATCCCACCTGGTTTCCATCGTGCATGTGTCCCTTCTTTCATCCTTTCTTCTGGGGGGAGGTGCTGCCCCCCTGAAAAATGCCGCCCTAGGCAAGTGCTTTGTTTGCCTTGTGCTAAATATGCCCCTGACAATGGGGCAATATTCCTCCAATTACAACCAAAGAAGGGGCACCATTCCCCCTACTGACACCATCAATGGGGCACTATTTTCCTTACTGATATCCTTAATTCCTGCCATTAAAACCGATGATGGCTCATCTTCTACTCCCACTGACCACAGTCCACCTACCCTAAAGTCTAAAGGACAGTAAATGGGCTCTTTGCTTAGAAAGCTTGGAGACTCCTGTTGAAAGGTTTTGATAATGGAGTGGTTGCTAACAAAGGGTGTATTGATCAGCTATAGTGTCTGCAGAGTGGAAGCTACTTTGTAGCATTTGGGTCTTATTTGATTCTAGTCAGTGCACTGGTTGCATGAAGCTGATATGTTCACTCCACATCGTGATGCTGTATGTTACCTTTTGTTTCTTAGTCCAAAACAGGGTCGGTTTTACTAAACAGAATGTTGTGACAATAGGCTGTATTCTATTGTGTGTGGAAACATATAATGAGAAGTTATTAGTTAAGTTCGTTGCAGTGGATTAGTTAAAAAGTTTATCAATATCTGCAGCATTTTTATAGTTCAGGTCTGGAATTTTTGTTCATGTTTTTATCGGGGAAATTCTTCTTAAAGTGTGCTTCAAGTCAAAAACTTTTTTTTCTAGTTTTCGATAAAGTGGGGAAGTGTTAGAACTTCAGTTGGGTTTTACTACTGTACAGGGCTACCTTACAATGGTTTCAGCAAGCAGGAATTGAAGCAAAAATCTGCAACAAATACAAAGGCCATAATGAAAATCTGACAGGGGTTCTAGCCATATCCATTCTACCAATGCAAAAACGTTTTCATTTCTGTCTGTATTGTTTCTGGAGAATTCCCCTACTTCTAGGTAAAATGTTGTCAGCAGGACAGAAAGCAAGGGTAAATCGTTCTAATGAAGTCCCAGATAGCAGTAAAAACCCTTTCTCAATCTGTTGATAAATGTAAACCTTTTATCTTGATGTACTTTATTTCCCATGGTGACACAACAGGAAGTGAGAGGAAATCTCTCCAAATCTCCCCTTATAGGTGGTAGGACCAGGACCAGGCGACACCAGTGGAAACTATCCTCTTATATTTTATTTCAGTAACAACTGTAAAATTTTGGATTTTGGAGAGGATATATTTCCACATGGGGGCACAGACTGTAATGAAATACTGATAGCTGTTGCAACCCTTCATTATTCTATTTAAAAAAATATGTATGTAGTTGGGGTTTAAGTATCTGCTCTTTCTAAACAGCAAAGGGTCTGGCCCTCTTAACAGTTGAGGTCTTCCAAGTTATTTCTGAACAATGCTGATAGGCCAGCTTGTTTGTAGATGCACAGGCTGCACTTGCAGTATTTCTAGCTTTCTGACTTTTATTCAAAATTTTTGCATTACTGCAAAATATTTATCTCAATCTAGATTATTTGATTCAATTCTCTGCTCACTAAATTGATCATTGGGCAAGGCAGAGTGGGCATGAACCAAGAGGGAATAAAAAGGCAGAATGGAGGATAAATATGACAACTGGGGGCCTAGAGGAGGTGAGAGTGGCAGGAGAAGTCAGAGTAGAAAGGAGTCATGGCAGAATGGGGCAGATGGGGCTGTTAGAGAACATAATGTGAAGAAATGTCAGGGAATGCAGTGCAGGCAGTGGAGGAAGGACTGCAACAGAAACCAGTGCAGACACTGGAGGAGTCACAACACGAGTGCAGACCGTGTGTTGCAAAAAGGCAGCAGTGGGGTTGATCTACTAAAGATAAGCTGTTCACTTTGCAAGGGAAGTTGCACTGTGCAAATACATTTTCTCATAGCTTAGTGAATGTGATGAAATTTCACTTTGAAACCATATACCTATGCTCGTGCAAGGATAGTAAAAAAAAAATCAACAGCACTTTCACATGGTTGGATGATGGTATTCAGCAGAGCCTCACCTCATTCAGTTCTGGGGAAAATTCCCTTGCAAAGTGCAACTTGCCTTGGAAAGTGAACAATCTGTTTGCCTTTAGTAAATAAAGCCAATGTGTGATCAGGAAGTGGACACTAATGATTAAATCTCTTCCAGAGTGTGTAATTATTCAGCAACCCATTCCCAGAAAGAGGGCCTCCACAAAGGGTATCTCACGTTCACCATCAGACTATCTATGTATTCTCATAACAGTTTGAAGAATGCAACAGAAGGATCCTAGCTGGCCAATTCCCGATCATTAATACAGACTGAGAGCTGTCTTTGACAGCTCTGTCACTGTGCTAGGAGTGCACAGTGAGCACTCTGTCAGCACAGAAAGCTCTGCCGCCAATGGACACATGTGTTGCATATGTGCGTTATAGCCCACCATCTTTGGAATCACACATATGAATTATTAAATCACTTGGTCTTTATTCTGCTGTCACTTTTCTGTGCATCTGTGTTTTTGTGAATGGCACCCCAATATATTAAGGCTATGCACATCTGTTGCAATACATTGCATAGAGTAAAAATGAATATGCAGATCCTCCTACGCTAACGGTAACCCCTAAAGTGCAAGAGTTGGAGCAAGCACCCAACCGTGATCCAATCAGTGTAAATAAATATAATTAAAACTTGATGTTGCACTACTCAAAAAATACCTTATCAAAAAATCTGAATAAATATAGAAATAAACACCGCACAGAGCACTAAATGCAATCATAAGTGAAATAACAAAAATAGTGACATAAATGCAACAATAAATGACAGACCAATAAATATTGATATAATTAATAGCGAATTAATTCAGTGCTTAAGTAAACTGCAAAATTACTAATAGTGACCAATATTCATATGTGAAATCATATACAAAAAGTGCAAAGTACCAATCAGTGCATAAATCTTCAATAAACTGTGAATCAACCAGTGACCACTGATAAAGCTTCTTCACCAGCTAGCGTGCACACTCACCTCCAGCCACAACCCATAAAGGGTCATACACGCTTCAACTGAATATGCTCAGCGATGATATCCTTAGATGTCCCCTCCGTGCTGTGTCAAGGAAATCCTCTTATATGGATCAAACACCAGCTATGGCTATGGTCATGCATGCTCTAAATAAACGCACCCAGCAGTAATACCTCGGATGTCCCCTCCGTGATGCACCAAAGGAATCCTCTCACATGGGCCACATATGAAAGAACAAATCACAAGGGGCTTCCCATAGTGTAATATTTTCTCAACTGTATTAAAAATAAATGCAGAGTGCTTACTCACATGAAAATCCAGGTCCACAGATTCATACAGGCATGTAGCCCATAAAATGGCAGAGATGGGTGTACCAAGATGGGTGTACCAAGATGGCAGCTGCTGTCCAAAACTGAAAAGCATGGTGATGTAATTTCCAGTTTTGGATGGCAGCTGCTATCTTGGTGCACCCATCTTAGTACATCTTATTACTGCCATTTTATGTACTACATGCCTGTATGGGTCTGTGGACCTGGATTTTTATGTGAGTAAGCACTCTGTGTTTATTTTTAATACATTTTAGAACATATTATACTATAGGCAGCCTCTTGTGATTTGTTCTTTCATGTGTGGCCCTTGTGAGAGGATTCCTTTGATGCATCACGGAGGGGACATCCAAGGTATTACCACTGAGTGCGTTTATTTGTAGCGTGCATGACTATAGCCATAGCTGGTGTTTGATCCATATAAGAGGATTTCCTTGACACATCACGGAGGGGACATCTAAGGATATCATCACTGAACATATTCATTTGAAGCATGTATGACCCTTTATAGAACATGGCTGTAGGTGAGAGCGCACACTAGCTGGTCGAGGAGCTTTATCAGTGGTCGCTGGTTGATTTACAGTTTATTGAAGATTTATGCACTGATTGGGACTTTGCCCTTTTTATATATGAGTTCACATATGATTATTGGTCACTATTAGTTATTTTGCAGTTTACGTAAGCACTGAACTAATTCACTATTAATTATATCATTATTTATTGGTCTGTCATTTATCGTTGCATTTATGTCACTATTTTTGTTATTTCACTTCACTATTTCACTTCCATATTTAGTCGGATTTTTTGATAAGGTATTTTTTGAGTAGCGCAGCATCACGTCTTAATTTCACTGCATAGAGTGTTGCAGTGCATTTCAGTGCATTGTGTTATGAATTTCTTGGCATGTCTGATTTTCTGGAATTTTAGTATGATGGCAACCCATTATTTTCAATGAACTGCCTTAAATTCAACAGATGTTAACATGCCACATAATGTGTTAATGCACTGCACAAATGTAAACGGTTCCTTAAACTTAATGTTTCGTTTTGCCGCGTTTTGTGAAATAATCCTGTTGCCCTTCAGTTGCTTAGCCCAGAGACTTGATACCATTACCCACATTATAGGATCAGGGAAATTACTTGATCCCATTTGCTAGGTGTATAAGTGAAACGTCCCTCATGCTTGTACACTCACTCTATAGACATATTCCTACTAACTCATCTATACTCTGAAGGAAATTAAAACAAGCAGCATCAGTTATCTAGTAGTACTGTGGAGACAGAATAAGGCCATACAGAAGATATTTCATCAGCAAAATTTAGCTGTTTTCATATTACTGCAGAAACTCTTTTGCATTACTTAGCAAAAATGTATCTGTTGTCCTAGTAACCACAGTCATTTTTAAAGAGTAGGTTAGATAATGAAAGTAAATATGCGACTTGCTGCCCTAGGAAGCAGGCCTACTTTGCTTTTGGTCTACTTTTTTTTCCTGATTTTTATGAATTTGTTTGTTTGTCTGCTTTAGTGTGAAGATTCTTAAATGCATTAACATTGGCATATTAATTTAAAGGTCAGCTAAATCCAAAAATTGAAATTTATGAAACATGAAATTAAAGTTCACTCCAATATTACATTGGCATTTTTCATTATAGTTTAAAAACGTGAATCTGAACATTTTCTTCCTGTTATAAATTATAGCTTGCTGTGTATTATCGCTGACCATATCTCCATGTAAGTTATTAACCCTTATAGACTACTTTAATGGAAACCTGCCATTTAAAATACAGCTAGTTACAATATATTGGGCTGACCATTTGTAATTCATTTTCATTTTGAAAAATCCATACTAGAAAGAATCCAAACTTCTTTTTGGCATTTACCATATATTTTGAATTTTTAGATGTTATTGATGAGTTGATTTTAGGGTTGAGATCTGCTGACCAGATAAAACATTTTTTTGGAATTTAGGGCAGCTTTGAGATATGCAGACTAGGAGTGGGGCCTCAAAATAAATGTAACTTAAATAAAAGCTGGACAATGCATATATAGAAACATTGTGCCGCTTTTAGTGCATTTGCACTTATTTTTGAGGCCTCTCTCCTAGTTTTAATCTTATCTGTTCCTGATTCTGCAAAACCTTGCATTTGTGCCCTCCTCAGGACCACAGATCTGCTTGTCAGAGTCTTTTCCATTAGAAATTCTGACGGACCCTCTGCCCACTGGTCTTTTCCATTACACCCATGCATACATGCTGTTATCTCCATTCAATCCTATTGAGAGCTCATTTTCAGCTAGAATAGGAAGTAATGACTAAGGAACACAAATTCAATAAAACTGAATAGAGATAATGGCACCTATTCACTGAAGAAGGTTCTGACTAGCCACTTCCTCTGTGTCTCACAGCCAAGATCTGACAGGGCCAGGGACAGTTTAAGACTGGGAGGAGAGTCATTCATTCCTTGGGGCGAGCCATAGTTATGTTGGCCTCCAGATGTTTATTGGAGTATACCAACTGATAGGAATAGTCACACTATGGAACACATACGCAGTACGAAAAGGTTATGTGACTCTGGGCAGGGCCATGTAATGACAATTTCTTGGAAGCAAGGTAACCATTTTACCAGGTAGACTGCACTCGGTGTTGGGGTGATTAATTTATGGAAAGCCCTACCAAAAGTACAGATGTTTTTTGTACTGTTCTTGCATTTTCATTGACTTGTATGGAAGGGTGGGATGAGGGGAGGGTTCTGATGCATATAAAACTTTGTGTACATAGTCCCTTTAAAGTGTATCTCTGTATTGCTCCACAGCCAGTGACAAATTTTAACTCTTTCTGACAGTTGTATCCTAGGCCAGCTGAAAATCTGATTGGTCACGTAGAGGCAAGATAGAACTTAAATTAAATAAGCCATACAAATGCTGATCTCCTTCCTAAAATGTTAGTTCCTCTGTCATGCTTTAAAAGATTATGAGCACAGACTTGACTTGCAGATCAGGAAAGTCAGACCAAAGTCATAAGTCCATATTTGATAATTATTTTGAGCCAGCAAATTAAGGCATTGAAGCAAACGGATTGCCATCAAAGCCAGAACACTGGAATTTTCAAATGAAAGCAATGACCAACAATGTCAGGGTCTATGTTTCTGTCTTTAAAGGCTGTGGTAGTGTGATGCCGCACCAAGGTGATGTTAACCCAGGATTCTCAACCAGGTAGGTTGAGGGGTTCCAAGGGGTTTGCTTAATTAGGAAGAAATGGATTTTCAGTTTCCTCATGGCTTAGAAAAATCGATTTTGAAACCTGGAGCTCGGAGATTTCTTAACGATCCAGGTGGGATGAGATCTCCAATCCTGGGTCCAGGTTTTCGGAACCACTAGCACACCTACAGGTTAGGTGTGTGTGTGCCTATTAATAGTACCATGGTCATTGGTCTGAGCTCCACCCTCCTGAGGAGTCCAGGTATGTGCAAGGGAGAAGCCAGAGGGGTGCATGTGTGCACAGGAATGGACAGAAACCCAAGTCGAGGGCCAGAGCAGCAAGGGGCTACTAGAAATGCAGGGAGTGTTGGCAAGAAAATTGTCTGTGGGAGACAGACAAGGGCCTGAAGTGGAAGGCCTGAGTAGAACTGCAGTATGTGCAAGCCAGGAAGCTGAATTTACTGTTATTTTGTGTTGGTTGTGGAAACCCCTTGTGTGGGAAACATACATTTTATGGACTTTTTTGTTTTTCTTTAATAAAAGACCTTAAACAACAAGCCCTTAAACAACAACTTCTGTTATGGACTGTGCTTGCTAGCCAGCGCTACAATTGAGCTATTCAACCTCAAACATCATAAGGCATATAATACATGGAGCTCCATGATATTATGTAAGATGCCTAAAGTTCTTAAAGTGTTACTAAGCCAACAACAGTAAAATCAGTCTGTATATGCAGTAAAGCATGTTTGTTATACTCACTGTGGAACCTAAGGGGTTAATCCTCCACATTGTGTAAAAAGGCTGCTTGATCCTGTCTTCTCTGATCCTCCCCTTCTTCCATAGTCCTCAATCCACCTGCTGATAATACAGAGCCCTAGGAGACACTCTGCACATGCTCAGTTTGGTGTGTATTGCTAGAGAGGTTTGTTTTTGTTTTTTTTTGGCGGGGGGGTGAATGTGATTGGCCAATCACCACTGTCCAGACAGACGGTCAGGGGTCATACAGCCTTATAGGACAGTCAGAGGAGAATTAAAACTTCTCCTACAATCTTTAACCAGTGGTTAGCCAGATACTAATAGAAGTCACAAGACTGCTATATACTGCTGATGGGAAGAGGTATTTAGCAGTTTATATTGACTGAAATAATTGCATTTCCATGGTCTTTGTACTGTCGGAGACCAGATATAGTATATTCAGAGTCCTGGATTTAGTAAAACTTTAATTAAGCTTTAGTAAAGTTTTTTTTTCCTCAAGAAGGGCTTTCTAGATATTAGTAAAACTGACCAGATATAATGAATGCAGGATCCTGGGTTTAGTAACACTTAAAGGATCATCTTTCTTGAATGTAGCAGAATTATATGTGCCATTGACATGTCATTTAGAATAGGTTCAGTGTCATGTATATGTATACTGGACATAAGCAATTTCCAGCCAGTAACGTGCAGGCCACATGTTGCTTTGGAGTATTTTATATGTTGCTTAGAGCAGCCTTTCTCAACGTTTTCAACACAGAGGAATCCTTGAAATAACTTTCTGGTGTCAGGGAACCCCTGCTAAAAATTCCTATATCTACAGCTTATGATACGTTAGTGTGATGTCCAGTGGGAATAATGCTCCTTACATTGGTGGTCATTGGGAAGAATTATCCCCTTACAGATAGCTAAAAAGATCAGCGGTGTCAGTGGGATCTTATCTGAGTGGCAGAAATTACTTATTGCTCAAGGAACCCCTAACACCCTCTGGAGAAACCCCAGGGTTTCATGGAACCCTGGTTCAGAAACCCTGGCTTAGAGTAACTTCTAATCAGGTATTTGGCATCTGTCTGAACAACAACTGCATTGTTTATTATCCAGAAAAATTAGGTTGTGTAAGAGTTACCTTATTTATATGATTTTGTTACAATTGTATTCAGTATGATTAATGTGTAATTGTATTGTATCTTTCTTAGGTTCACTGTAGGTTTTCATCAACTGTTGTATTTGAGTGTGTTTTTCAAAACTAACAAAATCTTTTGTTCACTATGTAACAAAACAGAGTTATGAACTTGTCCAGCCTTCTGTCCTGCTAGGTAGATTACTGTTTTATGTCATTGGGCAGACTGTGTTGTTAATGTATAACTATCGGCCCCAGGAACTAAGGTGCTGAGGTTTAGAGGAGTAAAGAATTGTCATTTTTTAGTAAATATAGTGAAGCTATTCTAATTATGAATATGCAGTCAAATGTTGGTCAGGCCTGCCCAGTAACTTTCTCTAGGGTTCTATTGGGGCTGTCTCCAGATTGTGTCCATGTTAGCAATGTAAGTAGCCATCTGGAAAGGGGAGCTAGATTGAAAATGGATAAGTCCAATAAGTGAATTTAGCACTACTGCTACTTCCTTGGTAAATCAACTCCATTACATAGCACTATAATCCAGGATGCAAAGAGTGTAAAAACTGTACAAATACTTTTTTTTTATAGTTATAGGTTTATTTAGTAATCAGGGCAAAAAGCAGTAATAAGCAATACACCATGGCTTGATTGTTTTGGTATATTTCACAACCGTTTTTCACGCACTTTTATTTTGCTCACTCTCTACGCAAAATGTTTATTGCTTTCTGTACATTTGACCTCTATTCAATTCTGGTACAGTGCTCAGGCTATGATAACGTGTGTCAAGCTCCAATCACAGTTTTTTCACACTCATCAGGAAGTTATCACATTTAATTAAAAATGACAAAATGAATACACACTACTCTGCTAAACAAAGGGAGGTGAACAAGAAATAACTTCCTCCAAACAAAGCTACATTCCTGATTCTAGTAGACTAGACATAATAATAGAAATTAGGTTAAAGAAATAGCTATTATAGTATTATTATTGGCATTCTTCAGTAGTAAATGTCCCTGTCTTAAGAACTGATGTTTTCATTCCTTTGTACAGAGGGCACTGATTATAGGTATTGCTGCTGGCATCCGGTACCAACTGTAATGAGTTTTTACAGTTAATAATTTACAGTGACAATAAGAATATGGACACTGGTCATAGTTATGATTCTAATATACAGATTAAAGTGTTACTAAACCCAGGACCCTGCATTCACCATATCTGGTCTCCCACAGTACACAGAACATGGAAATGCATTTATTTTAGTAGACATAAACTGCTAAATACATTTTCTCATCAGCAGTATATAGCAGTCTTGTGACTTTCTGTCTGGACAGTACTGATTGTCCCTGTGCCGATCACATGTACCCTCCCAAGAAAAAAAAACAACTCTCTAGCAATACACACCAAACTCAGAATGTGCAGCATGTCCCCAAGACTCTGTTCTATCAGCAGATGGATTGGGGACAGTAGAAAAAGGGAAGGATCGGAGAAGACCTTAGGTTCTACACTGAGTATAACAAGCATGCTTTACTGCAAGTACAGACTGATTTTACTGTTGTGGGTTTAGTAACACTTTAATTAAAGAGAATTGTTAAACACATTAGTAAAGTTTCTGCTGTTTGTTAAAATGTCAATATACACTATATTGCCAAAAGTATTGGGACGCCTGCCTTTACACGCACATGAACTTTAATGGCATCCTCGTCTTAGTCCACAGGATTCAATATTGAATTGGCCCACCCTTTGCAGCTATAACATCTTCAACCAGGGACGGACTGACCATTTGGAAATTCAGGCACTGCCCAAGGGCCCGGGGTCAGTAGGGGGCCCCATGAAATGCCCCTGGTACCTTTTTCATAGGCTTTTTTGAGTTTGGGCAAGGACACAGGGGCCCCATGATCTCCTATTGCCCGGGGCCCCATGAGTTGTCAGTCCGCCCCTGGCTTCAACTCTTCTGGGAAGGCTGTCCACAAGGTTTAGGAGTGTGTCTATGGGAATGTTTGACCATTCTTCAAGAAGCGCATTTGCAAGGTCAGGCGCTTTTGTCGGACGAGAAGGCCTGGATCGCAGTGTCCGCTCTAATTCATCCCAAAGGTGTTCTGTCAGGTTGAGGTCAGGACTCTGCAGGTCAGTCAAGTTCCTCCACCCCAAACTCGCTCATCCATATCTATATGGACCTTGCTATGCGCACTGGTGTACAGTCATATTGGAACAGGAAGGGGCCATCCCCAAACTTTTCCAACAAAGTTGGGAGCTTGAAATGATCCAAAATGTATTGGTATGCTGACGCCTTAAGAGTTCCCTTCACTGGGACTAAGGGGCCAAGCCCAACCCCTGAAAAACAAGCCTACATTATAACCCCCCCTCCACCAAACTTTACACTTGGCACAATGCAGTCAGGCAAGTACCATTTTTCTGGCAACCGCCAAACCCAGACATGTCCATTGGATTGCCAGACAGGGAAGAGTGATTCGTCACTCCAGAGAACACATCTCCACCTCTCTAGAGTCCAGTAAGGGCGTGCTTTACACCACTGTATCTGACTCTTTGCATTGCACTTGGTGATGTAAGGTTTGGATGCAGCTTCTCAGCCATGGAAACCCATTCCATGAACTCTCTACACACTGTTGTTGTGCTAATCTGAAGGCCACGCAAAGTTTGGAGGTCTTTAGCTATTGATTCTGCAGACAGTTGGTGACTTCTGCACGCCGTGCTCTTTAGCATGTGCTGATCCCGCTTTGTCATTTTACGTGGCCTACCACTTTGTGGCTGAGTTGCTGTTGTTCCAAGTTGCTTCCACTTTGTTATAATACCACTAACAGTTGACCGTGGAATATTTAGTAGCAAGCAAATTTCACGGATGGACTTATTCCACAGGTGGCAACTTATCAGGGTACCACGTTTGAATTCACTGAGCTCCTGAGAATGGCCCATTCTTTCACAAATGTTTGTAGAAGCAGCCTAGGTGCTTGATTTTATATACCTGTGGCCATGGGGGTGATTGGAACACCTGAATCAAATGATTTGGAGGGGTATCCCAATACTTTTGGCAGTATAGTGTATGAAGAGCTACTGTTTGCAGTAGGGTCACAGACAGCAAAAAAAAATCCTATAAGAGCTTGTGAGCATGACTGGGTAATCTGCAAGGCAGCCTAGACAGGAGCCTAGTACCCAGTGGATGTCCTAGCTACAACCTTATGTCCTTGCAGTAATCTAGGGGGATAGCACAATTGGTCAAAGCTTGGCACCTTTCTGTCATTTTATATGGGATGGTGTATTTGTAGGCAGTTGGTATCTAAAAGTTAGACACCATGCCAGTACGGACAATGGGGTAGATGTGCCTATCGCAATCTTTGTGGATGTCAGTTGAAGTGATGGGGACATGGGAGGTAAACCTGCTATCATACCTAGGCCGCTATTCTGATTTAAAACAGTTTAGAGATTAAAGCAGTATTAAACTCACAGCCAAAAATGTATTATATTGCAGCTTATCAGTCATTAGATATGATGACTGCATCAGTTTTCTTTTTTTAGTTTCTTTTTTTCTTCTGTTTTCACCTAGTGATCTGCCCAGTAACACACCTGTTTTATTAGCGTGCTCCCACTCTGGGTGAAGGAGCACAGGGGGCACTTGTGGACAGTACCATAGTCAGTCTAGGGTGCGGGGAGCATTAGATGTACTAGTAAATATATTTACACTAAACAAATTGAAGCCAGACTCCAGCTCATATTTTATAATCAGTTACAGCAACAGCTTTTTCTTTTTGAGATAAAGGTTTTACATACATAAATCAAAGACAGCTATTGTACGGACCCCTGCTAGTGTTAAATGGTTTGTCTCATCTCTGTAACTGATACATTCTGCTGGAGAGCTTGTTCTTCTGAAAAAAATAACAAACTTACTGGCTGGATCACCAGATAAAAATAGAAGAAAGAAAGAAAGCCTAAAAAAGAAAATGAATGCAACCATCACATCTAAGAAATGGTAAGCTGCAGTATAATAAATGTTTGCTTTTGGGTTTAATACCATGTTAAGTATTTACATTCTATCTTTCTTCCAAACTCCACAAACTGATGCAATAATTCTAAGTCAGCTGCTCCATCAGAAAGATCTATCAGAACTGAGAAAAATAGTTTAAACTAACTATAAATCAGAACTCAAATTCATTATTATCATTTAGGTAATATATCACTTCACATTGAGCAGTATAGTGCATATATATCAGACTCCTTGTTTTGTTCATTAGCATTGGGGTTGATTTACCATAACTGAAGGGTGCAAAATCTGGTGCAGCTCTGCATAGAAACCGATTAGCTTCCAGTTTTTTTTTACAAAGCTTAAATGAATAAGATGAAGTTAGAAGCTGATTGGCTACCGTGCACAGTTGCACCAGATTTTGCACTCTCCGGTTTTAGTAACCCCATTGTGTTTTTTTCTTAGGATTTTTTACTTATAGAGGAACTGGGAGGAGAGAAGAATTGAAGTTATCATTAATTTTACAGGAGCAAGCTCCAGGCCTGTATTTCTGAGCCTGGCATCACTATTTAGTTATAGACTAAGCTAGAACAAGCATGCTCCAAGAATTCACACTTTTCAGACTACTCTGGCTATGTTCTTATTCTAGGTCAGGCACTCACCTTGTGGGTAGGTCCAGTTCAGGATGACAGCTTTGGAATCTGTGTACATGTGAATTTAAAACATATATGACAAGCATAGATTAATCATCCCATTAAAAGAGTCATACAAACACACTGGGTCCTTTAGGCCTCATGCACACTGGGTTTAAAAAAATGCTGCTTTTACAAGCGATTGGCATTTTTTTTTAAAAGCACCTCTATGTTAGTCTGTGTGTCCATACACACATAGGCTTTTACAGGTGTATTAGTAGAGAAGTGTTTATGGGTTGAAAAAAAAAACATCACAAGAGAGTCCAGGAGAAAAGCTGAAGAACATAAAAAATGGGTGACTTGCCTAAACACATGTAAAAGCATCTAAACACTTGAGGCATTTAGGCATGTTTGAGCATTAATGCATTCCAGTGGCCAGAATAAATTATTATTTTGCAGAAGTTGTGGTGTTTAGAGGAGAAAAGCAAACACCCACTGTGCATGTGGCCTTTTTATTACAAATGGAATTGGTCATGGTATTTCTTGCATGTATTTTCTTAGTTTTCATAGTCTATGGAAGAGAGGTAACATCTAGAAAATGATAAGTTGCTATGCTTTCTTTTGTTATGGTGCTCACTATATTTTATGAGCACATTTTAGCTGAGTAGGTAAGTAACTGATAAAGTGGTTTTATACAGTTCTTAACTATACACCTCAGCTAAAAGGGTGTGCTAGGACGTAAAATTCTATAACAGCTGGGGAGCCACAGATTTACTAATCCTGGTTTATTATTGAGTTGTAGGCAAGGTCATATTTAGGAGTGCTAACATACAGAAACAAAGCTCTGGACAGTCTGGACAAAACTGAAAGCAAACACATAGATATTCATTATAGTATTGCTGGTCTTATGGTTCCTTAAATTAAACCTGTGAGAACACAGATATGCAAGCTGCCGTTACTGACTTACCATAAAAGTCAGGGATTTCTGAATTGTCTTTCTAAATATTTTCCTTATTTATTTAATTTATTTAGTGCTTATTTCTCAACTGCCTTTTAGCAGACCAAGTTGTCCAGCAAAAATGGCAGTTAGAGGGATGAGAGAAAACCATGTAACATTGACAGGAGTACTTACAATTGTCAGCATTTATTCATTTATGTAAGATATTTATCCCAAAAGGTAATTCAAACTGTTGCTGTCGCTGCTTAGAAGGTGTTAGTGGGAGTTTGGCTTTATTTATTAGTCAAGTCCATCTAAATCTGCTAGTGCACCTAACAATACCTTCTTCCCAGACTGACGGTGCTAAACTGAAATGTTATGTTTTGGGGTTTAATCCTCCAAAACACAGAGCTCTTGTTTTATAAACGTTTATATACTAAGAAATATAATATTTTCATTCAACTGGCTGATAGTCTCAAAACTTTATTTTCCCACCTTCAAACATCTAAAATGACACATTTTGAGGACTATTTACAAGTTTATCTTTCACAGATTTCTTACCACCAACTGGATCCAGCACTGCCTTACCCACCCAAAACAAACTCTGCATCCTTATTCTAACCTCTGTACATTTGAACTTGATCAGATAGTGAGGTGGCAGATCACTTGAACCTGTGGTGAATGAGTAGTCAAATCTAGTGTCAGGTCAAGTTGACTGCCAAGCTGTACCTTCACTCTATCTTCCCCATATGCTTTTGATTCTCTTCAGTACAGAGCTTCTTCTTGGATGAGAACAAATTTTAAACAGTGTCTCTACAAAAGACTTACTCCAACAAACAACAAAGTGCAGATATAAAGCATCTTTCTGAGATGCCACCTGCAGGAGGTTTGGACACTGCCAAACAAGTAATGGTTAAAGTGTTTCTAAACCCATGACCCTGCATTCACTAGTCTCCCACGGTACACAGAACATGAAAATGCGATTATTTTAGTAAATATAAACTGCTAAAAACCTTTTCTCATCAGCAGTTAGAGCAAGCTTGTGACTTCTATCAGTGTCCAGCAGAGCACTGGTTAAAACATGTAGGAGGAGTTTACATTCTCCCCTGATTGTCCTATGAGTCTTCAAGACCCCTTACCATCTGTCTGGAAAGCACTGATTGGCCCTATGCTGATCACATGCACTCTCCCAAGAAAAAAACAACCCTTTAGCAATATAAACCAAACTGAGCATGTGCAAGGCTCTGTTTTCTCAGCAGATGGATTGGGGACTGTGGGAGAAGGGGAGGATCAGAGAGGACAGGATCAAACAGCCTTTTTTACACAATGTGGAGGATTAACCCCTTAGGTTCCACAGTTAGTATAACAAGCATGCTTTACTTCATGTAAAGACAGATTTTACTGTTGTTGGTTTAGTAATACTTTAAGCCAGCTCCTGTATAATTCTGCTTGCAACTGTCCTGCGTCAGTATCATGCTGGTGTCCTAGAAGGTTGGACACCTTTTCACCAGCTCTGCTGAGAAAAACTATAATTTTGTTGTTTAGTTTTATTTTTTCTTAACTTAAGATCTTCCATTGATATTTTTCCTTTGGTAACTTCAATCAAGTTTTTAAGAATGGTTGCTTGAGTTTGTTGCTGCACAGCAGCCATTCAGATTAGGCTGAATATTGCGGGGTTAGCCTGGAATGTTACATTTGGGCCCTGGGTTCTGTATTGTGGCCTTTTTACTGTGTTAGCTGCAGAATACTTCCCAGGTACAGACGCATGGCATAGCCTCTGTGCTTCTGAAGACTCAGAAAGGGATAAGGCCATCCTGCCTGAGTAGATTGGTATTTGAATGCCATATCTGGACCCTGCTGAAATGAAAGATGCAGGACTTGCCAGGAATGTGACATTTTGGTACTGAGCTCTGCACTGTGGTGCTTTACAGAACCGTGTTTACTGTGTTAATCAGCTGAAGAGCTTTCCTTGGGTCCAGAGCTGTGGTACAGTTTCTGGTGTGATCCAGTCTCTGAGGATTCAAACATTGAGTTAAGCCACTCTGATCAACACACTGGGATTTACCTCACAGTTGGTACCGTTGGGAGCCTGCTTCTGCCATTTTACTGTGGTAACAGTTAAGCCTTAGGGAATTAGGTACTGACATCATCCGCTAGGTGTAGTGGTGTGCACTTGCGTTTTGCTTTCTATTTCCTGTCGTCCTGCTTTGAGGATGGATCTTCCTGTAGCTGCTTCTGAGACACCTTGTGATTGATCTGGTCTCTGTTTCCACATCACTACACCAACAATGACTTGGGCATCTCCATCTGCCTGCAACCCTAATCATTATCTTGGGTGTGTGGGTATGCAAGATTGTGCCTTATTTTGGACCTAGTTGTTTTCCTTTATTCAGTGCAACATGTTTTTTTAAGGACACATAGAGGACACTCCCGCTGCAACAAATGACCTCTGCTCATACTCCTGTACTGTTGATGGGGTGAATTCTCAGTATTCTCAGAAGGAACCTAACCTGTAACATAGATCCAGGGACCCTTATTCCTATAGGGTTAGCCTCATCAGCAGTGTTGAGTGTGTCTTCATAGTCTGCACTTTCCTTCTAAACTCAAGTATTGCTTGCAGCTTCCTACATCTCATGATCTACACTATAGAGAGTAAAGGTCATTCGTCTATCAGTCCGATACTTACCTATAGGACAAGCAGACATGACATTCTATTACCTGGCTGCAAAGTTCAGGTCAGTGGGATAATGTTAACCCAGAAGCCTTAGCGAGACCTGCTTGCTGGAAAATAGATTCTTCCCACCCTCTAGCAGACTGTTGTTCTGAGCGCTAGTACATACATTCCTAAATGTAGCCCCTTTAGAACAAATTATGCCCTTTACTGTCCTCAGTTTTATTATTCCTAGAATAATGTATATAATAAATGCTCAAGCAGGCTATATGGTATATGTGGTGTCTGTATTCCTGACACACCATTGGGTATGAGTTGGAAGGTATCCTTCTCATCCTTCTGATGTCCCTGTACGTAAATTCACATTGCAATGTTTCCTCCTTCCTACCTACTCTTTTATATACAGTAGGTTCTTCAGATCACCTCAGCTTTTCTTTTGAAGGGATTTAAGAATATCGTCCATCTGTTTCCAGCTCTTAGTTTTCTTCCTTCATTCTTTATAGATAGAGCTGAGAGCATTATTATACCCATGCATATCTCAGAAGATTATTTAACTATCAGGCTCGATCTTCATTTTATGGACTTTTCTTTTGCTAAACTCAAGGGTGTTCTATTTAAGTTTCCAGTTGTTAAATGGTTAGTCTTTTTTGTTTGGACATATTTTTCCTGTCCAGCTTTCCTTTCTTTGCAGCCAAATATTAGATATCCTACTTTGGCTGTTACCCTAGTAATTATCCTTTTTACTTTCAATAGAATTTTATTGAAGTTTTGACAGAACAAAACAAATAACTATCATCAGTATTAAAATAGACTAGCACATGAGATAAGAAGATAATGAACACATATTGAATACAGAGGGGTGCACCGAATCTGATAGACTGCAGCAATAACAGATAACCTCAAGAAAATCTTGGGAAGGACAATCTTCATCATCCTCTATGTATCGCTCAGTAATCTCCCAGAGAAGGAGCACCCAGTAACTGATACCTCAGGTGTCTGCTTTAAATATACATTAAACTTTAGAAACCGGTAACAGACTACCAGAAAGGAAAAAAAGAAGGAAATAGGAAAGGAAAAGAAGTCAGAAAGACAGGTCCGGACCAAAATGTTAAGGTGGCACCCCCTGTCCCCACTAAGCAATCATTAAAGCAACATTCATATATTCAGCCCAGGGTTCCCACGTATTTTCAAATCTAGCCACTAAATCATGAAGTATACTAACAGTATTCTCCTGCAACATGATCCAGGTGATTTTCTTCTTTGTGTGGGTCAAAGAGACTGAAGGTTGCTTCCAAGTTCTAGCAATGATCATCTTTGTCCCCAGTAGAATAAAGAAAATCAAGCGTTGTAAATGTTGAGGAGCATCCTTCAATGCAGCATTAAATAGAGCCACAGAAGGAGTCTGAGGAGTGGGCAACCCCATAACCTTACGCAGCATAGCAAAGACACCATTCCAAAAGCCTCTCAGCCATGGACATTCCCACCATACATGAAACATGGATCCATTCAAGCCACAACCCTGGAAACAGAGGGGAGAAGCTGATGGATACATTTTAGCTAAATGTATTGGAACCAAGTACCATCTGGAAGTAGTTTAACATTAGCTTCTATTAAAGTTACGTTCATAATACCAGAGTAGGATCTCCAAAAACGCTTATGTCAGTCTCAACCTCTTCCCCCAGATCCTTTTCCCAGTCAGACATATAAGAAAACTCAGAGGAGAATCCTGTAGCAGTCCGTATATCAGAGAGATACCCCTCTTTGGCCTGTGTCCTGTGTGCACCATTTTTTGTATGGTGCACACCCTACATCGATCTGGCTTATTGGGCCTGAGGGAACGCAAAAAATTAGAGATCTGTAAGAAATGGAACTGTACCGTTTGGGGCATTTCCAGAGCCTCTATACAATAGTGTAGCGTAAAAGGCCCCCTATGGGTAAAAAATTGCCTGATCCAATATAGCCCCTTATCAAGCCACCATTTAAATGCCTTAATATCCCTGCCTGGTGGAAAGTTAGGATTATTAAAAATATCACCCAGCAGACAGAAGGAGGAAACCAGTGCGGAATTATGCTTGAGTTTGTTCCATAATGATACCGATTGTAACAATGTTGGTGTGTAATTATCCTTTTGACCACTTTAGTTGTTGGTCTAAAAATTCTTATTCAGGTAGTTGCTTTCCGAAAGCATGGTGAACCGATGTGGAGGAGAACCAATAATGCACCATATTGGTTTTCCTCCACATTGTTAGTTTTTGACAGCAGTTTTCCCTTAGTGGTGATTACCTAACCTACTCTGGAACACCAGGTTGGTTCCCTTTTTTTCTTTGGTTGTGTTAGTTTTCATAATTGCACCCACCCTTTTTTATCTAGTCTTAACTCAAATGTAAACTCCTTCATATACTCCTTGTAGTAAGATTTTCATATGTGTTGGATCTCTATGTAGCTGCTGTACTTAAAATCTTTTTTAAGCCCATTAAGGGACATCGGTCTAGCCCTTCTATACTATTCATCTTATTTAGTGTTTGCTCAAAAAACTAAGGCATGATAATTTTTGTATTGTCAGTGTCCAACCCCCCTGTAGGCAGCAGTAAAACCCAAATGTTTAATATATGTCCCTCAGTGGACTTCAAGAAAAAGATTTTACAAAAATCTTATTTTTTCTCTTCATATTCAGAATTTTGTTAAAATGTGTAAGAACTGCTCAAATGACGTGCTGCTGTTAAATAGAAAAAAGATTAGGTATGCTGTAGAAACCCTTTCTTTCAGCCATCTCTATGAAGGGGTCCATGCTGCAAAAAAAACTCCTAGAATTGTACCCACCATATAAGATGCCTTTGGTAAGGTGTTCTTAAAATTTTGCATTCCCTTGAAGAAATCGTGAAATTTTGGTATTGATATTGAAAATGTGACTGATCATATGAAGCCATTTATTATCACATAGTTGTTTGGCTCTTTTTTAAACCACAATGATAACAGAAATCACCCAAATGACCCTGATCAAAGTTTACATACCTTGGAATGTTTGGCCTTAGTACAAACACACAAAGTGACTCACACGAGTTAAAATGGCAACCAAAGGTTGATTTCTCACATCTGTTGCTTTTTAAATTGCACTTACTATCTGCGTAGAAATAGCCATTGAGTTTGTTAGCTCTCACGTGGATGCCCTGAGCAGGCTAGATACTGAGCCATGGGGAGCAGAAAATAACTGTCAAAAGACCTGTGTAACAAGGTAATGAAACTTTATTAGGATGGAAAAAGATATAAAAAGATATCCAAATCCTTGAATATGCCAGTCAGTATGTTTCAATCACTTATCAAAAAGTGGAAAATTTCAGGGATCTATTGATATTAAGCGAAGGTCAGGTAGACCAAGAAAGAATGCAGCCACAACTGCCAGAAGAATTGTTCAGGATACAAAGAAAAACCCACAGGTAACCTTAGGAGAAATACAGACTGCTCTGGGAAAAGACAGTGTGGTTGTTTCAAGGAGCACAACACAACAATACTTGAACAAAAATGAGCTGCATGGTCGAGTTGCCAGAAAGAAGCCTTTACTGCACCAAGGCTTCAAAAAAGCTTGGCTACAATATGCCCAGCAACACCTTTCAACGCCTTAGAGCTTCTGGCACACTGTAATCTAGAGTGACAAGACCAAAATAGAGCTTTATGCTCACAACCACAAGCTCTATGCTTGAAGAGTGGTCAACAAGGTTTGTAGTGACAAGAATACCACCCCCACTATGAAGCATGGTGCTGACTCAGTTATGTTTTGGGGGTGTGTGAGCTCTAAAGACATGGGGAATCTTGTGAAAATTGATGACAAGATAAATGCAGCATGTTATCAGAAAATACTGACAGACAAGTTGCACATGGGACGTTCTTGGACTTTCCAGTACAACAATGACCCTAAGGACAGGACCAAGTTGACTCTCCAGTGGTTACAGCAGAACAAGGTGAAGGTCCTGGAGTGGCCATCACAGTCTCTTGAAATTAATATCATCAAGTCACTCTGGGGAGATCTCACACGGGCAGCTATACAACCTGTAAGAATGTAGGGCCTCACAGACAACTATTACAAAATAATGCACGCTGTCATTGATGCTAAAGGGGGCAATACACAGTATTAAGAACTAAGGGTATGCAGACTTTTGAACAGGGGTCATTTCATTTGTTAACTTGTTTTGTTTTATGATTGTGCCATTCTGTTTTGACCTACAGTTAAAAGTGAATCCCATAAGTAATAAAATAAATGTGTTTTATCTGCTCACTCGTGTTTTCTTCAAGAATATGCAAACTTTTGAGCACAACTGTCTTTATGGCAGGGAATAACTATATTTCAACCACTTAGCAACACTACATTAGTAATAATTGTAAAAATAATTGTATCGCTACCATATCTAAACAAAGTTGAACATTAATCGTTTTACAACATTTTATAGACATCTATAAGCTGGTGTAGAAAAATTCACCATCTCGGATATATCTTAAAAGTGATGTAGACTTCTGCGGAGTCATTAAATCCAGTGTGTGGGCTGTGAAGGGAATGTAAGTTCCACTAATATTTTCTTAGATTTAACACTTTCGTCTCCTCTTATACCTACACTGCATTTTCTTGTTGCTACCTGCATTGGCTTGAAAGGAGAACATAGTTAAAAAAATTAAATGGAGTATAAATAAAACTACAAAAAGCCTTAGACAAGAAAGTCATGTTTGTACGATGTGGGTGTTTATCAGAGGAAGTCAAACATGGCAGGGTGGGGAGGGTTTTGCGTTCAAGCTTTGAAGATATCATGCTTGACAAGCTGCTTTCTTTACAGCATAATAGGAAGATCCAGAGTGTGAATGTGTATACAGACACCTGTGCCTAGTAAAGATGAATGAACCAATCTTTATCTCTTTATTGCTGATTTAGTTATTCTTTGAGCTACTTATTATGTTTATCTCAGTGGGGTCCAAGACCACATTAAAAGGCTGGGCCTAGCACCCCCACAGCAAAGCAATTATTTGCCACCTTTCCCATGAGGTCCCAAGGTACTCCACCCCATCTTCACTATGTGCTTGATAACAGACATATTCAGATACTTGTCCTCAGCCCTCATTGGGAACATTAGTACTCTCTGCAAATCATAAGGTAGATTTTCCTTTCTAATTGCTCTGCTGTTTGCCATACTATGCCACCTGCACGCTCCATCTGCATCTAGAATGGCTGGCAGCTAAGTCATGTGGTGCCATGCAGCTGCAGTCAAGATTCCTCTTCTCTTAGTAGCTGCAAGGTGCTACAATATGTTGATAAAAGACTTTGGGGTAAGCACTTAATATGTCAGCTCTTTGTATCCTCTTCTCCTTCATTGCCCGATTATGTTACTTTTCCAACTGGTTGATTTTGTTGCCTCTTTTCCTATTTTTTTCTTTTATAAGGTTATCATTCTATAGTTACTTTCTGATTTGATCATAGTAGGCATTGATTGATTTAAATATACACTATCTTATTTTGTATCTATTAGCGAATGATGAATTTTTGGGATGCTATAAGATTTTTTAAATTTTTCTATCAGTTTTCACATATGGCTTTCATTGTCTTGATGGTGGGAGTCATGGTGTTGTAATTGTTTCTATGTTCTTGCTTGCATAGTGACAGTGGGCCTTGCTGATAGCTGCGTGAAGTGCTGAGCCTGTACAGTGAACAGGAGTCTACAGTACATGGTGGGCAACATTTTGAGTTTTTACCATTTCTAGGCTACAAATAGATGTGGCTTTCTCTTAGCTCTATTAGAAACAACCAATCAATCTTTCACCCAGCATGAATATGCATAACAGTGCTCATTTATTGTACAGATTACTGTAATGATTTACTTTTTAAATCAGATGTAGCAGATGTTGTTGTTCCAGTTAATTTCTCTGACACATCATGGCTCAACCAGACCTCTGCAGAGAGACCACTGCTTCTGCACAGACATCAAATGCCCTCCTTTGCAAGGAACAGCCTTTTCTACTTGAGTTTTTTCTATTCAGGCTGTAGCTGTATTCTAAAGAAAACAAATTGTAAGACTTTGCTTGTCTTTTTTTTTAGTGGAATTTATTTAGTGGATTTAAATGGAAATTTTGTTTGGTCTTTACAATTTGTTTAGGGTACACGTTTTTTCACTTTTGCATTTGAATGTATTCTTGTATGAGTATTGCGTATTTGTACACTTTGTTGTGTTTTGCTGAATGTGTTTTATATGTTCTTGTCTCAAAAAATGCCTTCTGTTTGTTTTACATACTGGGTAAAACGTTGGTAAATGTCATTGCATTATACTTGGATAGTGTTCATTTTAATTTACCTTGAGTGCCGGTTCACATATATGCGGTTTGAATGTGGTTTGAACCGCATTCAATTCGCATGACATGTGAAAAAACATTGCTACCTATGGTGCTTTTTCACATATGTTTGGTGCACTGGCGGTGCGGATTCAGAGCGGTTTGAAAAAGAGTCATGTACGATTTCTGAGCAGTGCGTTAAGGTTCAGGTGGGTACTGTTCTATGGGTACTGTTTCTAAACCTCATATGTGTGAACAGGATAGGATCCTGAGCTAATCCTGTACGGAACCTGATGTAAACCTGACATGAATCACTGAACATCTACTGTATCAATTAGTTGTGAAACTTGAGCTTCAGTCTGCACCACACATGTGGATCAGCTCTAAATGTGAACATCAATGCAGTAAAATGAATGAATGCTGTATTTTCTCTAACATACTGTAGTGCAGCACAAAGATAGTTGCAGGACTATTTACTTACCGCTTACGGTGCAAAGTTTATCTGTGTTAGCTGAGTGCTCTTCATCACTTTGAGCAGCTTAGATGGAAACCAGAATTATTATTATCCTTACAAATTCTGCAGAATAAATGGACACTCAGAAAGTAATAAACGAATGTCTGTTAACACTAAGCCCCCATTAACACTAGTGTGTTTTTTGAAGCAGTTGCTGCCATGGAGCACTGCATAGCAATGGAAATCACAATATTGTCTATTGTGCCCATTCAAATCAATGCAGCCTAGCTTCAGTGCGTTTTTTTGAAAAGTTGCAGGTGCTACTTTGGTGCAGTTGCAGAGGGATTTTGGCCCCATAGACTTCAATGGAAACATACCAAAAATGTGTGTAAAATGCATGTACACTTGTTTTGGTGCATGTTTGGGAGAGTTTTTATATATAAAAGACAGTCTCGTCCTACAAAAACCACATAGCACATGAAAAATGCATAAAAAATACAGCAAAAATGTGCATAGTCACACTACAAAAAAATGCACTGAACACTGCATCATGCTGCAACAGTACTAGTGTGAACCTTGTAAGTGTAAAAAAGTTTCTGAGCTACATAATCAAAAAATGCACAATCCCTATAGAATATAACTAAACCAAAAGCACAGGACAGTGATTTAAAAAAAATATTACTATAATAACCAAAGTCCAATCAATTAGTGTTCTGCTGTGGACCCTCCTTAATATAACGACCACCGTGTGCAGCTATCAGAGGATTCAAGTGCAAACTCTCCTCCACCATAAATCTGCTCACCTCCGGCAGTGGGACTTCTCATTATACAATGTTTTGGTCTAACTGTACTTTTGGTCCCAAACGTACTGGACTCTGAAATTCAACTTGCTGAAGATTAACTCCAAGGATGCCCCCTCCAGATAACCGCCTAAGGGTCAGCTGTATTCTTCATAAACAAATGCTCAACATAGTGCTTTATCCTTTAAAACTTTTATTGTACAATGAACCATAAGAAATGCACTCACATTCAGTAGATGCACAACCTCACCAGGTATGATGAGCATCCAGTAATGTACTTCTTAAGGCACAAGATGGCAGTATCGTCTCCAGCAGAACAGACCAGTCAACCCAATACAGGCTCCAAATTGTTACCACACTGTGTAATGCAAGGCAAAGTGTGGGCTCTGTATGTATAATGCAATTGCCTTACTATAATGATGATCCTGGAGTGGTGTGTGGATCAGTGTACCGCTGTTTCTATCAATGGAAATGTTGTGACATCATCTGACACACTCCTTCCCGACGCGTTTCGTCACCGAGCACGTGACTTTATCAAGGGGATCTGATTGGACCATCCGACATTCATTCAGCTTATATAGAGAACACGCGCCATTTTGTTGTTTGTTTTAGCACAAGAACAATGTTTGCTCTGGCAGTGTTTTTCCTGTTGATCTTCAAAACGATGGTGCTGATCGGATTGTGTTGTCACATATCGGTTTGGTCCACAACAAAATGGCACGTGTTCTCTATATAAGCTGAATGAATGTTGGACGATCCAATCAGATCCCCTTGATAAGGTCACATGATCGGTAACAAAACGCGTTGGGGAGGCGTGTGTAGATGACGTCACAATGTTTCCATTGATCGAAACAGCGGTATACTGATCCACACACCGCTCCAGGATCATCATTATAGTAAGGCAATTGCATTATACATAAAGAGCCCGTGCTTTGCCTTGCTTTACACAGTGTGGTGACAATTTGGAGCCTGTATTGGGTTGACTGGTCTGTTCTGCTGGGGACGATACTGCCATCTTGTGCCTTAAGAAGTACATCACTGGATGCTCACCATACCTGGTGCGATTGTACATCTACTGAATGTGAGTGCATTTCTTATGGTTCATTGTACAATAAAAGTTTTAAAGGATAAAGCACTACGTTGATCATTTGTTTATGAGGAACACGGCTGACCCTTAGGCGGTTATCTGGAGGGGGCATCCTTGTAGTTAATCTTCAGCAAGTTGAACTTCAGAGTCCAGTACATTTGGGACCAAAAGTGTAGTTAGACCAAAACATTGTATAATGAGAGGTCACACTGCCGGAGGTGAGCAGATTTATGGTGGAGGAGAGTTTGCACTTGAATCCTGTGATAGCTGCACGCGGTGTTCGTTATATTAAGGAGGGTCCACAGCAGAACACTAATTGATTGGACTTTGGTTATTATTTGGTTTATATAATAATCATTTTTTTGAGTCTCTATCTCTGTTTTTTTAAGTTCACTGTCCTGTGCTTTTGGTTTAGTTATATTGTATATGGATTGTGCATTTTTTGATTATGTAGCGCAGCACTTTTTTTACACTGACATTATTTCACTAGTTAGCCTACTGAGACATGTGTTGTGTGCACTAATGGCTACAGCATTTATATCATATACATATATACTTATTTATTAATTTAGATATTTTGTATTCACCATAGTAAGCGCTTGAGTTATATTTATTATTTTCATTATCACTAGTGTGAACCTTGCCTTAATTCTAATTTTTATATCGTATATACAGGTATGCATACAATTTAGCCTTTGTGATGCAATGAAGCTATGCACTCCTTTATAAAAGTTACTTTTCACCATAGGGGTCAGCTTATGCCAAATGCGCATTCATTTGTGCATATGTATTGTTAGTGCACTATATAACCCTGGGTACATATTCCTTTGCTTGAGAACCTTTAATTGGAAACAAAGCCCAACCAATATGGAGGCATGCTATCATTCCTTGAATAAATTGGCATGGGCAATTGTCTAATTTCTTCTAAATTCATAAAAAAAGATGCCAGTTTAGAAAAAGTTTTTACTTGTGTGCACTGTTTATCTCCAATAAGTGTTAACAATAGCAGTGTCTATTAACACCAGAACAAACATGTTAGAATATTGTATCATTGTGACATAACTGTATTTCTTACAGAAAAGAATTCAAAGTTTGGGGTCTTTCTACTGTTTGGTATCCTTTATCAAATAAATAATAAATGCCCCATAATAAATGCAAATAAATGCCCCATAGTGTGATGATGTTCTCAACCCAACATACTCCATAGTTTTCCCTGCATCTCCTATTTCCTGCCTCATGTTCTGTTTTTTGTTAATTTATTGATGCAAGTTAATTTCTTTACAAGGGTTTTCCTTCATTAAACAAAGCACATTAGGTGCTTGTTCACAGATGGTGAAGCAAGCCACAGCTTTTCCTAAATCTTCCACTCCCAAAATTGCCTGAAGCACATTGGATGGTATTTTACATGCAAGGAGGACCTGACTCCAGGCCCTAAGGCACGATTCCCCACCTCCAAACTTTGACACTCAAAGTGTCCTAATCTAGACATATAGAAGATGAAACACCAGGAAAACAGTTAAAAACACAAATGAAATACATATAGTGGAGTTGTTTTACCTGCCAAATGGTTTGCATCTCTGTCCATCCACTCCTGAGATTTACACAGCTCTTCCACACAAAACAGCCCTGCGTGGTAGGGCAGGAGACTTTTTCTCTGCTGCTGTTCGGTAACACTTACAAGCCTTATTCATTCACATATGACTTAAAGTGATTGCAAACCCTCACCTGGTAAAACAACCCATTTAGTTTAAAATAAAAATGAAAGGCAAAACAAGGAGAACAGGATGAGTTCCCAGCCAGACAACTGACCACAATGTGTTCTCCTATGTAGTGTGGTCAGTTTTTAATATGAAAGCAGAATGACTGGCAGGAACACCAGGGATTTCACACAAAGGAAGCAATATAAAGAGAACAGGATATTTTTTCATGCAAGCACACGGTACAGCAAGCACATATCAGGAATATGAAATAATGAGTTTACATATTCTATAACACTAAATAAGAAAAGAAGTAGGCTGATTTGCTCATCTTTCTGTCACTATACTCCCTCCTCCTATGAGTAGATGACCACTGCAGTACATCTGATTGATTTCTTATTCTGCTTCTCCCTCAACCAATCTTAATTCTGCTGTACAGGTGCTGCACAAGCCTGATACCAAGTCATAGCTAGGTACTTGCAGTACTTGCATTAAAAAAATTATCAATTTGTGCTGTTTATATCTATCCTGAATTCAATTTTAAAGACCAACTCCAGTAAAAAAATGTAAATAGTGCATTGTGCATCAGCTATCTTAAGCCTCATACACACTGTAACAAGTAGTGTTAGTACAGTGATCTCCCATATGTGTTATTGTGTTTGGACAGCAGGGCATCCCCCCCCCCCCCCCCGTACCGTACACGCGGCCAAATGTCATCCAGGTTTTCAGTTGAACTGGCCGATACCACCCAATATTCGTCCCATGTGCCCGTATCTTCTTGGGCAATGGTCCCTCACCACCTCTATTAAGTCCTGCTTCCTCTGGAGCCTATGAGAGAAGTCCTGGCCACTGGTGTTGTCTCCACCAGTAGGTGTCCACATCATGCAGGCAGTTATGTGGACACCTGGAGAAGGACCCAGAAAAAAAATGGAAGAAGAGAAAAGGATCATCATGTGACCATTTCTTCAGATACATAATATGGGCACATCAATGGTTATTAAGAGGGGGTGGGAGAAGGTGTTGCTAATATCTCTGGACATCTCATGCTGTACGGTCATAGTTCTGCAAGCCATGAACCTGCTCCCCCCCCTTCCATACAAAACAAAACATATTAAACGTAGTATGAATCAACTGCATTTCATTTCCCTCCTTTTATTTGTACGTAGTTGCAGTTCCTTTGGGCATATTCATGTATATATGCATGAGTATTTATGAGCATAGGTATAATGTATGCTCACTCTTATACCATGCTAGAAATCCCATCATGCACCACAGACTCCCAGTGAGCTGTAAGTGGTCACAAGCAGTATAATAGCTCTACAATAAAACAACAGAGGGTGCAGAGCTGGGTGCAGCATTACTAATACAATTTATTAGTAGACATACAAGTGGCAACTCACATTTAAAAGGGCATCATGTGCATATCACTTGTGGCACAGCTGTGTTGTGTCCTGAAAACTGGACATCCCGGGATGTCACACTCAGGGTGTTGTATGGGCTACTGAAGCAGGAATCGGTCTGGGGGCCATGGAACACAGGGCCTTGCTGACTGCAAATTATATCAGGGACAGGGAAGGGGTGTGGCTAACACTTTTCGGAGCCACCCGGCTCCCTCAAAGCCCCTTTGAGGTCTTTGAGAACGGAGCTGGGTGGCTCTGAAATGTGTTAGTTACTTGGCCCACACATACCTAAGGATTTAATGTTTTTCACTATTTAATTGTAACCCCTTAAGGCCACGCCTCCTGATAATTTGAGGAGGTTTGGATGCCGAGAGGCTGGGCGGGGTTTTACATCATGTGACCACTGTGATAGGCTGTCACAGCGATCACATGATTGAAAAGCTTGCGATCGCAAGCAGAGATCGGGACCTTTCAGTCAGGCGCCGGTAGCTGTGCTGGTATCTCGCTCACAGCACATGTTTGTTTATATTTGGGTAAACAATATGCAGCCTTGGCATCAAGGCCCACCCTCCGAGATGCCACATATTTGCATATTGATTGCGCAAATTAGTTAATTTACAGCATTTTACCTACAAGAAGCATTGATGCATATGAAAGCACTTATTGTAATTAGTAAATATTATGTTGCTTTTACATTTTAATTTAGTTTTTGGGATGAAAGAATTTACAATTCTTTATAGAAACGTCCTTTTTCCCAGTGTTTTATTCTGTTAGCTACTAAACCCTTAGGCATTCAAATGAACTGACTTGGTGGTGACAATATGTCTCATAGCATGTACAAGTCACAATGACTCTGGTGGTCATTGTTGGCACACATTTGGATGTTTTAACTCTGAGTTCTGCTTGAGGTGATTGTAGCCGTATTAGTGCACTTGCGACAGGAACAATTGAGTACTGTCCGTGATACGTTAGTGCAAATAAAAAAGTATCACGGACAGTACTTAATTAACTCTGAGTTCTGAAATTCCAAATTCTGAGTTCCAAATTCCCAATTCCACATTTTGAGTTCTGGATTCCAAATTCCAAGATCCCAATTCCGAGTTCTGATGATACTGTGAGGAAGAAGAGGTGCAGCCCTGGATGTTTAAATCCCTGGGGGGACAAAGCGCATATAGACCTACTCTAATGTATGTGTATGTGTGTGTGTGTGTGGGGGGGGGGGGTCATAATCATCTGGTGAGTTCTCCAGTGTGGTGTTGGCACATAGAGTGAAGTGCTGAAGAATCACTATTTTTAAAGAATTGTTATGGTGCAGTTTATATGCTTGGTTTTCATGATTTCCACAGAGAACTTTATATAGTGAAAAAGGTATACTGCATGAAAGAGAACACTTGAAAGTTCCACTTGAATGGACACCTAACCTTTTGCACTCTAATGGACATTTGTGTTGTGGATAATGCACTTTATTGATTTTTATATAAGATTTATATTTTTAGTTTTAAGAACACTGTATATTGAGAATATCAATTAGTTTCTAGCAGTTTAGAAATACCTGCTGTGTGTTTATATTAGAAGTCTGAGTGGCTGCCAAGATTCTCCTTACATGGAAAGTAAAGGGAAACAGGTTGTGATTTCAGTGCCGTTGTTGAAAATTTTAAAGATTAATATCTCCAAATGCCTAGAGCTACAGATGTGAATGGGGGCTTATTTTAGAAGACTTTGAAAGCTGAACTAATTCTTTGTAATATATACCTATATTGGTCCAACTTGGCACAATGTAAAGTATGCATTATTCATACCTGATGGACTGCTGGAAAGAGACTGGAGTATTTGACTTTACTATAGTTATAGCTGCGATCTTCTGCTTCCTGCTCAGGCTCTTTGTGAGCAGCTGCCTCACTAAACACTTACTACAGGGTCATTCCAGTGATTTCCAGCTTCCACAATGGTTCTTCATGTATTAGAAATCCATACTGACATTGTGCAAAGCTGGACCACTGCAAGTATGCCATACAAATATTTTCTGGAGTTCAGCTTTAATATTTTAATGTGCTTTGCCTATGCGCAAGTTAATTTTAATGCATGGTTATGGTGTATGAGAAGCAAATATTCTGTACAGTATATTTCAGAGACACCTGTTCTCATTCTTGCTCCCAAAAGCTTTAAAAACTCCTACATTCTGAAAGGCCAATTCAAATGAAAACAGGGGTATGCAAGGTGCATGATAAATATATAGATCACATATTTAATGTGCTTGGGGTGATAAAACACTAATAAATCTTAAACTCTATGTAAAATGCACTTCAAATGCTCAATAAATACAAAAAGCCTATATCAAAGTATAAAGAAAGCACACAATTGTATACAATGAATTGTTACTTTGCTTGCTAAAGCTTACTGTGCCCAGTTTAATATGTCTGTGCAGTGTACAAGGTGCACACATGTTGCTTTACATCAGTGGCACAAAGCGTCCCACCTTGGTGACATCACCACTGTGAGAGTTAATATACTGCATTCTCATGAATAGTGGCTCAGCCCACAACATGGCTGTCACCACACTGTGTAGGTGACAAGGTAATTTTTACATTTTAACTCTGTCAAGTGCCTGCTCCAGTCTCAAAAGTAGGTCCACCTTTAAGTCTTTGTGTATTGGAGGAATGGGAGGAGGTCCACTAATGCTGTAATCTGAGAATATGGCAGGCAGTTTAGATGCCCGTCAGGTAGCTGCCGATCGAATCCTATGACAAGGTCCTCTATGTAGACACCAGGACATCTTCTCATTGAGAGTGAACGATGACGCGCCTCTTGTCTGCCTTTCCTTCTAGAATATTCCAGGGCTGGTGGAGAGCTCTCTGTTTATTCCTAGATTTCGCTCATCATTTGATATGCTTTGCATATTAACCTTTCCTTTCCTGTGTGTTTCCTTGCAACTCGCTCCTTCTTCATTTTCATTTCCCATCCTTTGTTTCCATCATCTTCCTTCCATCTTACCACCTGCTCATTTACCCATCTTTCCTCTCACCGCCTTTCTTGCTCCAATTTACCTCCTCCTCCTCTTCACCAAAATATTTTTCATCTTTTTTTTTCCTCTACTCTTTCTCCTTTCTCTCCCCAACCCCCTCCTTTTTTCCTCCCTCCCTTTCTGCCTCCCTCGCCCCCTCTCCTCAGTACCACTGCAGGCTTCACTGAGACAGGCTGGTGGTTGACACAGTCCTAGGCAGAGGGAGCCGGTGGAGAGGTAGGGAGGGAGTGAATAAAGTGGATCTCAGCCTGTGTCTTTCGCAGGAGGCTATTAACCAGTTCTGCCAGTGCCCTCTTCCTAAGCATCAGCTGAATTAAAACAAAGAGCATTATGCTGCAGTGCCAGAGAACAGAAGGTGTGTTAAATCCACATCGCTGCTGTCTGCAGATCTCCTCTCCTTACAGGCAGTGCATCTTCTTTCAGTGCTTCATACAAAAAAAAAAAACCTAACGTCTTGTCCTTTTGTCCCCCCCACCCCCTGTGTTTTATTTCTCCAGTTCCTGCTTGATTCGTGCTTTTGTTCCTGCCTCTCCTTCCTGCTACAGCATCCGGATAAAGAGGTATTTATGCCAGTGCTGAAATATGTCTATCTTCTTAGCTGCGCCAATAACTTACAGATTGCTACTTGTAGAGATCAGTCAATCCATGCTATTACCGCTACAGTAAATGTATTAGCTAAACTAATGAAAAGGTATTTGCTTTTAAACAATCGACAGATTAGGGCCCACTTTACATTCTAGAGACAGAATGACAGCTGATTCAATAGCTTTGTGCATGGACGTCTTTTATTTCCAGAGGAGGATAGACTGTGGGGTTAGTACGATTCATTTTTTTTTCTGCATTCTATTAACTTATTGATGGTCGTTATCTTTTTTCTGGCTTGTTCTGGAAAATTGTGTTATCTTTGTAGCCAGCGGTTTTAGGGTTAAGTCATAGTATTAGTAGGGAGGGGGCTGTTTTTGATGATCGCTCTGACACCATTGTTTGCGCGTTTTTTTTTGTTTGGGTTTTTTTTTTGGACTGTGTATTTTTTTCGCTGCATCATCCGTGTTGCAGGACTAGTGGAGGTGCAGACAGAGACAGACCCGCCTGCTGAATCAGCAACTAACAGGGCCTCTGTCTTTGAAGGAGCATCTTCATTTAGAGGATTCACACCGCTGTAAAGAAACTAAGTCTGTACATAAAATCATAACCTGTTGTGCATATGATTAATTATGCTCACCATATGTCACTACGCATGTACAATGCAAATTGACTTTAGATTCTCGAACAAGAAATATATCAAGAAAAATATATTCATGAAATAGAATAAAAATCTGGACTTGAGATCTGAGCATTGGAATACGTAATGCTGAAAGTTCGGTTATTGAAAAGGTTCTATGTTTTCTGTACCTAAAGTGGATAAGATGCATTGTCAGCTGTGCAATGCTTTAATGTGTTCTGCTCAAGTCCATAGCCAGTAATAAGCCCCAACGTACTGGAATATGGTGATAAAATGAGATAAATGTATCACTGGTGAGATCATGGGTGGGATATACCATAGCTGCATCAAGCAGCAATCTATAAAGATACTGTAGAATGTAGATGCAGATCTGAACTATGTAGTCCAGCCCAGCTGGCAGTCAGCAGCTTTGCTGGTTTGTATTGCAGTAATTGATAATTTGCCAAGGCTCATAATCCCAGACATGTTTATTAACATATTGTATAGAACAATGATGTGCACTAACCCACAGCAGCCAATCATAGATACCTTTTAGCAGTTCAGTTTTATCAGAATGTAGAAAGCTGAGGTGTGATTGGTTGTTTTTGATTTGCAGCACATAATTCTTTCTTTGTCACAGTTTTTTTGAATAAAGGTTATAGTCTTTGTTGATTTTGTATCACTTATGTGATTCTACTTGGGTTTTGTTGTTTTAGAGTATACAAACAAAGCATTTTTTAATGTTAGGCCTTCAGGGACAATATTTACATTGTTGGGTACAGAACCATTTTGCCAATCTTTGTTTGCACTTTATTGTGTGACTAAAATTAAAGCATTTCCCTCCACCCATATGGCAAAGGCCATGTCATTCTCTTAGAGTTTGGACTTATCAATAATCACATGACATGTAGTGCACTAGACATTTTTAATCATTCATGTCCAATGTGTGCAGGGGCCTCATTGTAGCCATAAAAGATCATGCAACAATTATGGGACCCAGGAGCACAGAGGGCCCAAAACTGTTTGACCACTCAGTAATATAGCAATAGCATTTGGCAGATAAGCTTGGTTAAAATTACATATACACTATATTACCAAAAGTATTGGGATGCCTGCCTTTACATGCACATCAACTTTAATAGCATCCCAGTCTTAGTTCGTAGGGTTCAATATTGAGCCTGCCCACCCTTTGCAGCTATAACAGCTTCATCTCTTCTGGGAAGACTGTCCACAAGGTTTAGGAGTGTGTCTATGGGAATGTTTGACCATTCTTCCAGAAGCGCATTTGTGAGCTCAGGCACTGATGTCGAAAATGAAGGCCTGGCTTGCAGTCTCCGTTCTACTTCATCCCAAAGGTGTTCTACTGGGTTGAGGTCAGGACTCTGTGCAGGCCAGTCAAGTTCCTCCATCCCAAACTCACTCATCATGTCGTTATGGACCTTGCTTTGTGCACTGGTGCACAGTCATGTTGGAACAGGAAGGGGCAAATTATTCCCACAAAGTTGGGAGCATGAAATTGTCTAAAATGTTTTGGTATGCTGATGCCTCAGAGTTCCCATCACTGGAACTAAGGGGCCAAGCCCAACCCCTGAAAAACAACACCACACCATAATCCCCCCACCACCAAACTTAACACTTGGCACAATGCAGTCAGGCAGGTACCATTCTCCTGGCAACAGCCAAACCCAGACATGTTCATTGGATTGCCAGACAGAGAAGCATGATTCATCACTCCGGAGAACAGGTCTCCACTGCTCTAGAGTCCATTGGCGGCATTCTTCACACCACTGCATCTGACATTTTGCATTGCACTTAGTGATGTAAGGCTTGGATGCAGCTTCCTGGCCATGGAAACCCATTCCATGAAGCTCCCTATGCACTGGTGTTGTGCTAATCTGAAGACCACATGAAGTTTGGAGGTCTTTAGCTATTGACTCTGCAGACAGTTGGCAACTTCTGCGCACTGTGCGCTTCAGCATTCGCTGACCCTGCTCTGTCATTTTACGTGGCCTACCACTTCGTGGCTGAGTTGCTGTTGTTCCCAGATACTTCCACTTTGTTATAATGCCACTAACAGTTGACCGTGGAATATTTAGTAGCAAGGAAATTTCACAGATGGACTTATTGCACAGGTGGCAACCTATCACGTTACCAAGCTTGAATTCACTGAGCTCCTGAGAGCGACCTATTCTTTCATAAATGCTTGTAGAAACAGTCTGCATGCCTAAGTGCTTGATTTTATACACCTGTGGCCATGGAGGTGATTGGAACACCTGAATCGAATGATTTTGAGGGCTGGCCCAATACTTTTGGCAATATAGTGTATGTAGTTTGGTAACCTTTATATTGCTATGAAAGCAATTAGTTATCTGCATCCCTAGAGTAACTGCCTTTGAGATACAGATTAAAATGGACCTTGCAGTAAAATGCCCCTACTTACCTTGCCCCTATTTTTAGAACTTCAGGACGTGACATCACCGTCCTTCTAGGGGAATGCAGAGTAGGCTAAATCTTTTAAGATGTCACTCCAGTCCATTGCAAGGGTGTGTTCTTGCTCTTGACTGCTGTGCAATCCCAAATAGCTTGTTGGAAAGAGCATAATGTCACCCTCACCAAGACACCACAGGCAGAAAACAGAGGTAAGATAAGTATATTTTTTTTTACGTAAAGGTACATTTTTTGCAGTACTATTACAGGGGGTTAAGGAAAGAACCTAATAAGCAGACCTTGCCTTTTACGTAAAGATCCACCTTAAACAGTCTAGGGGGCCCTTAATGGTTTTTCTATGGGGCCCTATTAAATATAATTACAGTCCTAAATGTGGGACATTTGGTTTAAACTGTAAGTGTGAAGAGAGTTGCAAAAACGTTTTCTGGCGATGTCCTCAGTGTCAGTGAGATCGTCCTTGTATGCCAAACACACATGGTTAATAACAGGTAACTGGTAAAGTTACAAATTATTCCTGAGTGCTTCTCAGCTAGAAATCTTAACCTGGGGTACATGGAACCCCTAAGTGATCCATGGATGGGTTTCAGGGATCCGTGAGGGTCAGATAAAAAGTAACTTTTACATTCACTATACATCTCTTCCACTGGTCCCAATCAATGGTTTCCTGTTGAAAGAAATTAAAGAAAACATATCCCGTACTGCTGACAGCTGCAACCGCTAAGTGTTTCTGGATTCGTCGTTGGCCCATGTTTACCATTGAAATTTGTATCTTTTTTCTCTGCACAAACACCATCTTGTACCACTCCATAATAGCACAAACTAATTCTCATTTTCTAATAGTAGTATTGGTAGTAAAAGATTTGAACGGAATTAAAGTGTTGAAATGATGATTGTATTTCATTTTTTGTAATGAGTGGCCATTACTTTTTGCATGAAAAATAATTTTTTGTTAAGATTGTTTACTTTATTCAAACTTTGTGTATATCATATATATGAGGCAATTAAAATTCAATAAAATATCAGATTGTTAAAGTGGAGTTCCACCCCAAAGTGGACATTTCACTTATCTGCTCCCCCCCCCTCTGCTGCCACATTTGGCACCCTTTGGGGGTGAACGGGTACCTGGTTTTGACAGGTACCCACTTCAGCAAAGTTTGGCCCCCCCGCAGCTCTCTAGGACACTTCACAGGTCCCAGAAGACTGTAGACCATTCACAAAGTGTAGCGTCCTTCAAGCATGTGCAGTAGAAAACCATCTGTGAAGCTGTTAGGTTTCCTTAGTTCTTAGGTCAAGAGGACAGCGCCAGCACCCGACAGCTGATTGAAGAATCGGCTCTGGGTGAGGACGCCGCTGGATCCCTGGACAGGTATCTGCCCTAATATTAAAAGTCAGCAGCTACAGTGTTTGTAGCTGCTGGCTTAATTCTTTATTTTGGTGGGGGGGGGGTGAGTGTCGGAACTCCTCTTTAAAGGAATTTGTAACAAAATAAAGTTAAAGGGTTGGTTCACCTTTACCTAAAAAGATAAGGGATGTCTGTAGAAAAAAACAAACTGTGCAGCTCTGGCTAAAGTTGAATAATGGTCTTGCTATAAGTGTAGGCCATTTGCATACCTCTTGAAGCCTAACTGGAATACTGCCAAGACGTTGCTAGAGAAAAAGCTCACTCCTGTGATGGTGGAGGTGAACAGTTACACTAGGCCTCCTAGCAAAGTCCTGGGAGTATTCCAATCAGGCTTAAGGAGGTAAGTAATTGGCCCACACCTACAGCTGTAGTCAGAGCTGCAAAATTTTCTACAAGCACCCCTTCCCTGAATAGGCTATTTTTTTTTCGTAAAGGTGAACTAACCCTTTAAGAACCACTGCTCTATTGCATGCTTGTCATGTCCACACAAGTATTTTTTTTAGCATGTTTACTCTTACCAGTTATTAGGGGTCTCAATTCAGCTTCTAAGTTTGTTGATTATGTCAATCTGTTAATCAACAGTACTTATACATTTACCAATAGTGATCTGCAAAGAGTGTTGGAACGGGTGTTTCATACAAATTTCATTATATCTCCAATCTTTCTTCTGTCTCTAAGCACTCATATTTACTTTCTTATTTTTGGTCTAGAGAATTTTTCATATTTATTTTTTTACAGTATTCAGTTAAAAATTCTAACTGTTCCATCAATGAGAAAGTTATCCATATGTACCCATTAATCATTCTCTTTATATAACTGTTCTGCTTCCTCAGACAAGTATTGAATGATAAAAAAGTGTAAGCTTTTCTTGAAACTAAAAAATCTAAATTGTGCTACAATTTTTTTTATCATTAGTAATTTATTATTTTATTCCCCTTTTCACTAGACCCATGTTGGTAATTTGACAAATGAGACATTTACCAGAAGGGCTGGCGAATATGTCATTACTTATTGGCTGGTATGATCTGCCCATCTGCCTTGTTCTAATAAAATGGAAAGATATACTGAAGTTAAATCTTATTTTAGACTGGAGACAGTGTTATAGCATTAAAGCAGACATTGCATGAAAATATGCATTGTATATGTAGGTGTCCAAAGTAAGCTAAATATGTTGAGATATTACCAGCGATTTCTGTTGTTGTAGTCCCAGCCCCACCTACTGCATGTTGGGATGTTGTCATTGATGAGCATGTGATATGTAATGTCAGCGAACTTACTTTTCCTCAGTCCTGGCTGCATTCTGATTCTTATGTGTCTGAGTCTCTTGTCACTTCAGAGGCTGAGGCAACCTTCTAGGACGGGAAATATTAACACCTTTTAGCACAGAATAAACCTCTAATCACAAGGACCATAGTGAATTGTATTGCAAGTATAATCATGTTCACGGCTATTTTTACTGTATTAGCATTTTAAAGTAATTCATTCAATAATCAGAAAAATGGAAAAAATGTTTAGTGCATTGTAAAGAGCTCAGACAGATAAATGATTAATTTATTTATACAGAACAATTCACCAGAGCAAAAAGAGTGACATTTGTCGAGGAATGAGGGACAGAGGAGTTCAGTTCCAACAAAGGGACAGCCCCTCTAAGTAAGAAACAATTGTGAGCTGTGGTTGATGAATGAGTAGGTCATTTTTCTCTGAAAGTCAGAGAAAACTAAGCAATGGCAACTTCACGATGCTCTCACAAGGAATAAGAACTATCATTTAGATCAGTACTGGCACTAACAACCCTAGTATATAATTTATTCTATGTGCTGTTTTTTCTTTTGGGGGGGGGGGAATATTTACAGATTTTTCTCAAAATTGTGATTATAATGCAAGATCAGATTTAATGATTGTTGACATGATAAGCATTTAAAATCCTTGGCCATATGCAGCACCAGATTTCAATTATTCAGTCCCTTGGCTCCTTTTGGATATTTCATGCTCCTTTTGGATATTTATTTTTTTTCCCTTTATTTATAAGTGTAATTATACAACAACATAAAATATGTTACAAATAATAATGGGTGGCCTGCCGCCCCTAAAATTGTGCTACTCTAGACTAGGGTCAAAGTGACCATGTTTTTATTTATAACCTTTTTTTAAAATAATTCATAAATGTGCACAGTCATGCTTAAGAGAGCAGTAGGGCCAAAGTTTTTTTGGCCGTAATTCTCTTGTATGTCACAGGAAAGCACTTATTTTTGCTCACCTTGGAACCAAAGTCAGCTGAGAGAGGGCTATTGCCTGCTCTCAGCTGACATAACAGAGCCGTTCTAGGCTTTGGAAGGATCCTGACCATATTGTCTGGATCCACCCAGCTACCTGATTAACAGTTGGCTCTGCCTCCTCTCCAGCCTGGTGCTCCAGTAAGCGCTGGACAAGCAGAGCTGAGAGCCGTGACTGAAAGTCACTTCTCTCTGCCCTGAGCAGACCGAGAGCTGAGCAATCAATGGTAATGTGATCGCTCAGTCCTCATTCCTAAAGCCAACGTCGGACATCTGCAGCATCACAGTGATGCTGCAGCAATAAGGTGAGTATAAATGTTTGTTGTTTTAAAAACCCCAAACTTTTTTTTAATATACTAGGGCTGCTTTTTAGTTCTTTTCTAATACTTCCAGGCATCCTAAAGAAAACTTAATGACCTCTCCTTCTGAAATTCTAGTCACCTGGCTGTCATACTGGCCCTCTTGTTGCTGTACTATTAAGTTTTTGACCTGAAGCCAGATCAGGACAGAAACTTAAAGTACTGTAAGTACTGACTTTACTGACTTTTTTTCCCAATCTGAATGCTTGTTCCATGTCATATTACTAAAGCCATTTACAGACATCTTGCACTTTCAAAAAGAGGTAAGTAATGAAACCCCAAGATTTTTCTTTATGACAGGTGTACTTTAAAGTGAACTTATAGAGAGAGAATTATGGGAGCATCCATGGCTCACTGTTTATCCTGATTCAGGCTCCATAACATAGGCATTCATCTGGAAAAAGCATCTATTCAATGGAGTCCGAAAAGTTTACACTCCAGTCTTCTATGCTTGTCCCAGGACAATGACATACTAGGAACTGTTGGCTCAATAAGTAGTAAAACTAATATCAGCCTAACAGCCCTGGAACTTACACCTTTTAGAGGAAGTCAGCAATGGCTGACTAATTCACAAGTGCACTCTAAATAAAGCTTTTAGCAGAATTCCAGGATAAACTTAAAGAATCGTAAAAATGCTCTCTCCCCTCCCTTCATCTATGCTGGCTAACCCGTGTAAAAAAGCTGTATATACTTACCTATTTTCAAGCTGCTCCAATCCAGTCACGTGATCCCGCATCATCCAGTGCTGGCTGTAAGGGAGAGTAGAGTGTGCTTGAGAACAGATGGCAATGGGACTGGTGATGACACCTATAGGCTTACTGTGGCCTGCCTGTTGTTGGGGCTCCCTCTTCTCCCCTGCAGCTGCTGCTGGCTGACACAAGGAAGCTAGATCACGTGGCCAGACTGGAGTGGCCTCAAAATAGGTAATATATATATCTTTCTTACACAGGTTAGACAGCATATGTGTTAGAAGGGGGTAGGGAGCACTTTTAAGATTAGTAAGGTATATCCTGGAATTCTACTTTACTTCTTTCTTACATCACAGTACAGGAGAATAGTATATAGTTACCAAGAAGCAAATGAAAAAGTAAACACACATAGGGGTTTATTTACTAAAGCTGGAGAGTCCAAAATCAGACTCCCTTCTGCATAGAAGCCAATCAGCTTCCAGGTTTCATTGCCAAAGCTTCATTGAACAAGCTGAGGTTAGAAGCTGATTGGTTTCTATGCAGAAGGGTGTCTGATTTTGGACTCTCCAGCTTTAGTAAATAAACCCCATAATGTCAAGTACCAAGTAGAGCTTTGGAAGGTTTCAAAGTGTCATCACACAATGACAGGTATTATGCAAACATATTAATATTTGTGTACCATCAAACATTGATTTCCCATAGCATTGGCCAGTAGCAGGACACAGCTGTGCAATGTTATTCTGAATAGCCAGTGGTATTAATTACTTGAATCTGCAGTAGAAGTGCTGCAGCAGCCCAAGCAGTGTGACAGAGGATATATTAATTCCCGGGGGCTGCAATTGGAGCTTTGTAATGTTATGTGCATCAAGCCATAATTTACATGAGATCTCTCGGCTCTGCAGTTAGCACCTCTTAGTGGCAAGTTTAACAAAACCACAAGCATCTCAGTGAATAAATTTACTGTATAAAGAAAGCAGAAACGATAAGGATAAGTGCTAATTATACCAAGCACTGGCAAACAGTATGCCGAGTCAAGAATTTAAATTCACTTTCTGATCATTATAGTGGCCAGATGCTAGATTCTGCTTTAGAAACAAAGGTATTTAACAGAATCGTATCAGTCAAGACATACTTTACAATTTTGTAGTTAAAGCACTACTCCAAGTAGGTATAAAAGATGCACATTAAAGGGGAACTTAAAGTATGCATGAACCATCACCTTGTAAAACAACTCATTCAGTTTAAAATGTACGGCAAAACACTTATGTATACGTGTAAAAAAATATATAAATACCTTTTTTCCCCTTTTTATAAGTGATCACAAACCCTTAGTTGTCAGCTGCATAAGAGCCCAGGGAGGGAAAAAAAGCAGTACTCTGATCTCCCAGTGAATGGCTGTGCAGGGGGAGGAAGGGAGTGTCAGCTGAAGTCAGATCATTGGAAGAGAGCAGGCTGAGTTCAAGCACAGCCGGAAAAATGATCACGCTGTGCTTTCATGTTTAGTGTGGTCAGTTTTTAACCTCCCTAGCGGTATTGCTGAGTGTAGCTCGGGGTAAAATGTCAGTACCAAAGGCGGTAACCCCCGAGCTACACTCGGGCTTACCATGCGGCGCTGCATAGGGATTCCCTGCAGACCTGACCTTGTCCTTCGCTCCCGCGATGTGTCCCCTGCAGCGTCCCCGGCCATCTCCTCCGGCCGATGCCGGCATCTGGCTTCTGTGTTCCGGTCCCTGTGACATCGGGACGTACGGGCGCTGCCGGCGGCGGGAAATTTGAACATTTTAAAAAATGACATTTTTTTCCAAAAAATTTTACATAGTAAAACATTGCTGTTTCAGCCCATTTCACATACATTTTGTCCCTAGTGCTTTGTCCTGTGCCCTGCCTGCATTTTGTCTGTTATTTCTGCCTGGAAACTGAGAAACGTCCATGGCGTCCAAAAAGTGTCCCTTTAGGTCAAAAGCGGGTTTAGACCGGCTAGAGAACAGCGATAGTAAATTAGAACCACTTGCAGAATTGAGTGATAATGATTCGTGGGGAAATTCGTCATCAGATAATGAAAACGATTTTGCGACTTTGCTCAGTGATGTGCGAACTTGGCCCTCTATTTCAAATTTCAGTGTTTTCGGTTTGATTATATCATTGAATTAAATGTATTATTATTATATTATTATTTTTTATGATTATTTATTAAATTTTAATTTATGATTTTGTGTTTCAAACTTTATCATACCCGGGATGTTTAATAGACTCTTGTTCGGACAGATTTCAGTGAGTTATTCCTAAAAATTACAGCCTACAATAAAAAAAACTACATATTTCCATGCAAAATAATAGTACCGCTTTCAGCACCAAAAATCTGAAATAATCATACTGCTAGGGAGGTTAATAGGAAAGCAGAGGTACTGGCAGGAACACCAGGGATTTCTGACAATGGAAGCAATACAAAGAGAACAGGATACTTTTCCAAGCATGTACATGGTACAGCAGGCATATAGTAGGAATATGAAATGTTGGGTATACATATTCCTTATTTTCCCCTCAGAGTTATTTTTGCGTTTAACACCCTCTTACCTTGTCTACTGCATTGTGGTCAAATAGCATACTTACATGGCCACGGATTGCAGCTTTGTCCTGCTGTGATCTGGCACTCTACCACCTTACTCCGGATCCCTCGTTGCCATCTCCTTTCCTTATGACATTGGCAGCTAGCTGTCTCTTTCAGGTTCTTGCAGCTGACCCATGATGACATGATACCTCCTGGGATATCTGACATAAATATCCAAGGAGGCTGCTGGAGTAAAGTAAACACCATTCATGCAAGAATGGGTAGAGACGTTGAGCCAGACCAAAAAAAAAGAAGAAAAACGGAAAGAACAGCTTTTAAAGATTATATAGAGCTGCAAAGAAGCAATGCTGCCAGGTGTTAACTAATTAATTATTACATTATTTTTTTAGAGGGAGCTGGAGCTAAGTACCTGATTTTGACTTGTTAATAGCTTCTGGCAAGTCCCTATGCTGCAGACCAACAAAGGGAGGGGCAAGCCAGGGAGCCGATGATGCTGATTGAAAAAATAACCAAAGTGAGCATAGAGACCACCTCACCAGTCTTTGGCTGTTCTTTCACTGTTCAGTCAACAGGCTGATAGGCGAAAAAAGCACACAATTAATTCCTTCCACAGTCTATAAATCTAAGCGAGAAAAAGGGGCTTCATGCACCTGACTGTGCTATTAAGCAGGATAGTATAAATCTCAGAACTTGATGGACAGAAATACAAATACTTTGACAGATTAAACAACTGCATACACTGTAACCAAAGGTATTTCATCTGTGGATTAGCATTTGCCTGGGTTTTAGAGGCGTGCACAATGGTTATTATAGTGAAACATAATCTTTGTTTAGGAAAACAGTTGAACATTTATCTTCATCTGTTTTCTCTAGAAACTCCAATAGTACTTTTTCTTTCTGTGATGTGATATCAGCTATATTCTTTTCTCCTCTGACCTGTCTGCTCTCACCTTCATTCAGCTTCTACTTCTGTCATCACAGTTTAGGCCTTCATTTATAAAACTCTGTAGGAAGAACTGTTGAATGTGAAAGGGATAATGTTGCTTTGGAGACACTTTGAGGTCCATATAGAATGGGTCTGAATTTAAAATGTACATCAGGACTGAAAATGTACCATACATTGTTTTCTGTCATGTATGTGAGTGCAGTACATTTGGTGGAAGTAGTGCCTGTTCTTTAGTATTGCTTTTTTAGTTTTAAACATTAAAAAGGCAACAAAATACTGTCTGGAGAGAATGCAGCCTTACACAGTGCCACTATGTACACACACGGACCCACCAAGTTCTACAAGAAAAGTCACACTGTGCAGCATTTCTTTTTAATGGGGGGGACATAGGGGTTGATTTACTAAAGCAAATAGGCTGTTCACTTTACAAGGAAACTTTCACTAAGCTTAGTGAATGTGGTAAAAAATCCCTTTGCAAAAAATAACCAATGATATGCAAGGGAAAAAAACTGTATTTTTGCTTGCACATGGCTGAATGATGGATGTCAGAAGAGCTTCACCTCATTCATAAAGCTAAGGGAAAATTCCCTTGCAAAGTGAACATTCTTTTTTCCTTTAGTAAATCATCCCCAGAACTTGGCCTGTAGAAGACTTGTATCTGTTCCTAAAGATACAATCCAATCAAAACTGAATTAAGCCCTAATATACACTCACTGGCCTCTTTATTAGGTACACCTGTTCAATTACTTGGTAACACAAATTGCTAATAAGCCAATCACATGGCAGCAACTCAGTGCATTTAAGCATGTAGACGTGGTGAAGAGGACTTGCTAAAGGTCGAACAGAGCATCAGAATGGGGAGGAAAGGGGATTTTAGTGACTTTGAATGTGGCATGGTTATTGATGCCAGACAGGCTGGTCTGAGTATTCCAAAAGCTGCTGATCTACTTGGATTTTCATGCACATCCATCTCCAGGGTCCAAAAAAGAGAAAGTATCCAGTGAGCAGCAGCTGTGTGGACGAAAATGCCTTGTTTATGTCAGAGGTCAGAGGAGAATGGGCTGACTGGTTCAGGCGATATTCAGATAGTAGGGTCAGAATTTGGCGTAAACAACATGAAAGCATGGATCCATCCTTGTATCAATGGTTCAGGCTGCTGGTGGTGGTGTAATGGTGTGGGAGATATTTTCTTGGCACTTGCAAGGTGTACCTTATAAAGTGGCTGGTGATTGTATATTCCAGGAGTGCTGTCTACAGGCTCAATAGCTTAGTAGTTCATGCAGGCATTTCTGTACTACACCAGTCCTCAACATTTTCATTATTCAGTAATCTAGGGATCTGAAATCCCACAAACACATCCACTGAAGGCTTTGTACTGACTCTCACATCCAGAAAACCTAGGGCAAAAATTTGTCAGGCCTAAGAATTTTCTCCCAACCACCACTTTGATTCAAATGCCTTGGGAATTGGAATGTGGTTGATGATACAGAAAGTAGAAAAATTGGAATGCACACAGAACAGGCTTTACGAACTACACTCTCTGTCACCCTGTGAGATACTCTCTGGAATCATGTTGCAGACTGCATGTGGCTCAGCTTACACTAAACTGAATGGTTTATAGCAAAGTTGCAGTCGCTCTTAATTATAACTGTTGTCCACGTCTGCCTCCTTTCTAGTGTGACGTAAGAAAGTCTAACAATCTAACAAATCTGCCATTTGCCTGAAGGCCTGCTTCTAGAAGAGAGTGGGCTGTCATGCAATGTATGTTAAGGTCTTTTTATCCAAAATCCAGCTATTACTATAATTTTACCATAGGCCAGAAGCAAGGCTGTTTTGGCAGGATACATTTAGCACAGTGTCGAGAGCTCCAAGCTTTGTATCTTTCAGTTATAGGAAGGGCACCAACATTGGTATTTTTTTTTTAAAGCCCAATATATATATATATATATATATATATATATATATATATATATATATATATATATATATATATCAGGCTATATAAACAGTAAAATAAATCTGCTGTTCTCTCCCTTCCATACTCATTTCTCTATGAGATATTATTGAACGCAGCTTTCAGTATTTAATACTGTATTTAAATATGGTTAAAAATACACTATACTATAATATATGTATTGGGACACCCCTCCAAATCATTGGATTCAGGTGTTCCAATCACCTCCACGGCCACAGGTGTATGAAATCAAGCACTTAGGCATGCAGACTGCTTTTACAAACATTTGTGAAAGAATGGGTCGCGCTCAGGAGCTCAGTGAGTTCAAGTACCGTGATAGGTTGCCACCTGTGCAATATAAACATAGGAGAGGAACCCCCTAAATGAATTGGGACTTTAAAGGCATAAATATGTAAATTGAAAATACAAAAAGTACAAACTCTTTATTTTGTTAAATTTTCACAGCATAACAGACCATTCAAGATCATAGTATAACATCACTGTCAAAATATTTGTTTGGTAATACAAATACTATATATGGTCATACATAGTTAACCATTTTTTTTTTAAAACATATTGTGACATCACCATCAACACATATTGTTACAGAGACAATGTCTATAAATCCAATGCGTTTCGGAGTGACTTCACTCCTTCTTCAGGGAAAGACGATAACTTTGGATAACATTGCTTATTTCCACTAGCAGTATTTTTGTGATTTTCAGTCTGTAGATATACTCACAATATATAAAATACAGGAACATAAATTAATCTCCAACCAAATTTAAAAACAGAGAACTTCGTATTGTTGCCACCTCATTGGCCAGGGGACCACCAGCATACCAAGACATTTTGGACAATTTCATGCTCCCAACTTTGTGGAAACAGTTTGAGGATGGACCCTTCCTGTTCCAACATGACTGCGCACCAGTGCACAAAGCAAGATCCATAAAGACATGGATGAGAGAGTTTGGGGTGGAGGAACTTGACTGGCCTGCACAGAGTCCTGACCTCAACTCGATAGAACACCTTTAGGATCAATTAAAGCAGAGCCAGATTTTGCCCTCAACAGTTTTCAGTAAATCTACCCCACTGTTTGTAAACACAGTTCAGATGTTAGATAAGGAGATGCAAAGTAACAATGTTACATTTTCTTTGCTCTGTTTCATTCATCTGCATATCAAAGGGCTAAGCTTACATTTTTTGTTTCTAAAATGTGTTCATTTCTAAAACTTAGTCTACCCTAATAAGCTATAATTAACTCCTTTATTTCTTTTTTTCCCCATTATCATTTTCCTAATTATTTTTCTGTTTATTTCTGTTTTTCTAAGCATTACAATTAGATTTTTCTTTTTATTCATTTAGGTTTTTTTGTAGCGTTGCATTAAAAATATGCAAAACTGATGTAAATAACTTTGCAATACTTTGTACCATAATTTAATGTCATTACTGGACAAATGATAAAATTAAATGTGTATGCATCTATAGTAAATATATTTAAAAAAACAAACCTAACACTGATCAAATTAGAAAAAGGGCATTTCTAGGGTATTGTAGTTTTTTTGTTATTTTTGTCTATGGATTGTTAAAAAAAAAAAAATTTGCAGCATAAAATTACCAAAATAATACCTTGTTTTTCCCCTCAAAATATGTATGAATTTGTTATCTGAAATAATAATAACGTTATTGCCAAACAAACAAGCCCATAGCTAACAGGTAAAAATTGCTGTGGTTGATAGGCGGTGTTCAGGTGTGAGAGCTTTACTGGTTAAAAATCAACTCCAGTGGATCAGCATGACAGCCAAAAAACTTGAATTTTTAGAAGAAGAGTTTAACAGTTTAGCGTTGGTAGCCTTGAAATAACTCCTTTACATGCATCTAAAGGTGTGTGTATAGCCTAAACTTTGTATTTTAGTTTTGGATACAATATTGAAGAGCTAAAACCCCTGCCTAATTTAGTTTATTTATTTACGTCCTGTCCTGATGATGCAACAGGAAGTGAGAGGAATTTTCTACAAAGTGGGTAGAACTCCCTTCTTGGACATTGTTCACTGACACAGGTGTCCCCGCCCATTATAAGATGCAGGTGCACCCCCCATTGTAAGATTACCATTTTTCTCCTAAATATTTAATTTTCAGTCCTGGCGACAATCATCCCCAGGACAAACAGAGAGGGGAAATCTTCCCAGTGGGTGCACAAGTGGCAATAAAAAATTGATATGGGCTCTAATACTTTCCTATTCTACTTTACGGGTTTGTTCACACAAGCAGCGATGGAAAGCATGGCCCAACCCATAAATGCAAGAACACGGCAATTTGCCTTATGTCCTATGACTTCATTTCACACCTATGTGTTGCATTGGTGAATGTAAAAAAATAGGATATGTTGCATTTGTGTGTATCATTTGCATATGCATTGTAACACATTACAATATCCTGCTGACATAACAAAACATTGCAGTTTGGAAAATACAATATGTTAAAATAATAAAGCATTGCAATGTGTGTTAACAATGCATTGCAGCTCAGCACTCCTTACACTGCTGACTAGCATGCATGTTTTTGTGTATGATAATGCATGCACTGTGGAGTGAATAACTATACCACATGCTTTTTCTTTATGTGCAATGCAAAATAGGAACATTTAAGAGTATAGGTTTTTGATGGTGAAAATGCATTAAAGTTTAGGATATTGATTTTGCTTGGTTTGCTACACAAACATTAGCAGTCAAATTGATATACCCGTATGTCTTATTTTTTAATAACAGTAATACACTGATATTTTATTACAGAAAGGCGATCAAAGGAAAATGGACCATAACTGTTCCCATTTGTGATGATTTCTCGATTTTGCCAGCTGTGGTTTCTGTTTCTTCTTTTCTTGTTTTCATTTAATATTTATCCCATTTTTGTGTCCTGCTACCTCTACTTGGCAGTCTGACACATCCTTCTACTGTCTCTCACCTCTGCCTCTCTTATGTTAGTTGATGCTGAGATGCTTTGGTAGCATATGGGAGTCTGTCTCACCCCTCGCTGTTTTCATATTATTTTTTTTAAGGTGTTTACTGTATGTATGTGTTTTACAAACAAATGCCAACTGGCCCATTGCACACTCGCAGGCGTGCTAACAGAACATTGCCACATGCACATACCCACATTTCATCTGCACCAGCACTCACCGGCCACTTTATTAGGAACACCTTGCTAGTGCCAAGAAAATATCTCCCACACATTAAACCACCACCACCAGCCTGAACCGTTGATACAAGGCAGGATGGATCCATGCTTTCATGTTGTTTACGCCAAATTCTGACCCTACCATCTGAATGTCGCAGCAACCAGTCTGCACATTCTCCTCTGACATCAACAAGGCATTTTCGCCCACACAACTGCCGCTCATGCCATGTGATTGGCTGATCAGCAATTTGTGTTACCAAGTAATTGAACAGGTGTTACTTATAAAGTGGCCGGTGAGTGTATATAGCTGACAAAGAGGAAATATATTTTAAGCTTGTCCTACATAATGAGTTAACAAGTTCCTGATCAAGGGGAGAAATCTTTCCCTACATTAGCCCACCAGGCCAGGTTACCAAGTGCATCAATCCAAGGTTGCCAAACCTTATAGTATTTTTGGGGACAAGCCCTACTATTGTATATTATTTTGAATGTGGGTACAAGGTCATCAATAAGGCCACTTTAGTTAAATAAACCTCAGAGGAGTTGTGTTCCTCCTATTTAAAAAAATTGGATTTCTTGCATAGAACAATATAGAGCGAATTAGAATTTTTTGATTATTTCACAAGTTGTATTTGTCTATCAAATCAAACAGGCCAATCTGAGGAATTTTGGGTCCCTGGAAAGCTACGTCTGTTTCTGGGAATCTAAACACTTGACCACAGAGGAATATGTCCAGAACATATGTAGTAGAACATATGTAGTGTATCTGCAGGTGATACTGAACATATGAAGCAGTGGGGGTTATACCCATTTTTGTAACCTCAGTGGTATTTTCATATTCAGCTTTTTGTGTTAATTTGCTCACACAACAAAGCTTCTGAGCCTTTGTAGGAATGACCAGACTTTCTCACAATTGTCATATGAAATTTATGTAAGTTGGATATGTTGGATGTTGGATGAGTTCTGTAAAATTTTCTGGCTGATCCAGTATAATATCCTTCTAGTCAGTGTTCACCTGTGGTGATTGTGTTCTGTCCATATGGGACCACTTTGTTGCACAACTGCTTGGAACTATTATATTTTATTTATTGATACCTTTTACCAGGCATATTACTCATCTCATCTTTTCTTTCATTGAATATTGGACTATTACTATCATTTTTCATTTTCTTTCATTGATAACCTGCTGATCTTGAAAATTTAGAAATCGATCATTTCCCTTTACATTGAAGACATGCTGTGGACCCAGTGTATTAAACATGCTGTATTTACAATATGATAAAGAGGTTATTTATCTTTGTTTTAATAGTTGTCAGTATAGAGTTTCTTCCTGCTCCTGACTGCAGTATGATGTGTATTGATTTGTTGTAATAGGTACTTTACTATCAAGGCTCAGTTATCAGCAGTAGTTGAACTTCACATGCAGAGTTCCTTGAACATCAGGGACTAATCCATGTCCAAATGCATAAAAAGATGCACTGGATGATATTAGACAAACTAAAAAGGTTACAAATTTGGATTCTATGCACTCAAATAAGTTGTTATTTTGACACATTTGAAAATGATAGATGGTCCTCAGATGTAGTCTGTCATCCTATTTTCTTTTCTAATTTACGCTTGAAATATGAAAGAACTTGATTGGTTACAACGGACAACTCTGTTTTTTCATATCTTTTTAATTGTAATGTTATCTTTTGAATATTACAATGGCTATGCATTATTGTCCTACACAGCCTTTTCCTGGGGATAATATGTAGACAAAGGTCAATACATATTCATGAGTTAGAATGGTCCAGTGGTGGCCACAAAAAACCATGGTCCAGCTGGCAGTGTAACTGATTGACATGTGAATAAAGTTAAACAGCTGGAATGGGTTCAGTTTCTGAATCCACAGAAAATGCAGTTGCAAAGAAAGAAAGACAGAATGTATTTCTATTTCAAATGACATATTCAGTTCACTATCTAAAGCAGGTCTTCTGTGCTCTGTAGGTTTAAATAAAGTGATGATTCATATAAATGCATAATGGCGCAGTTTGGTTTGCATATTAATTGCTTTGTGAAAAGCTGGAATTGATTATCGTATAGTGATGCTCAAATGAGAAGGATTCACCTGATTATTTGCAAATCTTGCTGATTTGTGGAGAATCATATATATCAATAGTCCAGGCAATCATGACTCTAGAATCATATGATCTTCTGTGGACTGAACATATCCGAAATCATATATTCAAACATGAAACCATTTGCTTTTCTTCATTTTGACCGAATTGTAAATTGATTTGCTCATCACATAGCAGTCACTTTGTTTCCTGACATAAATTTCTATTATGTATTAAACAAAATAAATAAATAATAAATAATAATGAGAGCTTTCAGTTCACTATTGTTCCAGCCTAGTGTGTTCAAGTACAAACCCCCAGCGTGCTAATCGAACAAGGAAGGAACAGCAGCATACTAATGAGTTCAGCACATTCACTGTCTGTATATACACTGTATGTACACTGCAACATAACCTTAATTGCAACTTGTGCTGGCCCTCACTCTTCAAGTTGGAGTGCTACTGTACAGAGAACCTACTTCCTAGCATAAATTGCAAGACCACAGGTCCTGTGTTGTACTTGATGATGTCGGCGAGAGGGGGGTGGGGTCAACAAGATTGGTTGGAGTTTGCCAGTTAGAGTGGCTTCACTGGAGCCATTGTCACAACTGGGATCGGTGAGGAGAAAACTGGAATAGGGTTGCTAATACTTGTAGTGCTGCACTAAGCAAAGAAGGAGAATGTATATAGTCCCGCTGGTACTCAGGAACGGGGTGCTGGCTCAAAATATCACTATCCAGTAGTGTGTAGCATACTTAGAAAAATCAGCACTCAACTCAATCCAGTCTACAGTGGGAAAAATAATAATATTTATCATAGGTCTATTTTAAATCATAGAGACAGAAAAACCAAAAATCCAGAAAAAACACATGATCCAAATGTTATAAATTGAGTTGAAGTTCAGTGATTAAAAGAAGTATTTGATCCCCAAGTAAAACATGACTTGGTACTTGGTGGAGAAACCCTTGTTGGCAAGCACAGAGGTAAGATGTTACTTGTAGTTGGTTACCAGGTTTGCACTCATCTCAGGAGGGATTATGGTCCACTCTTCTTTACAGATCTTCTCTAAATCCTTAAAGTGAAATCATTCTATATATATGCAGTAAAGCATGCTTATTATACTCACCGTGGAACCTAAGGGGTTATTCCTCTGCATTGTGTAAAAACGTTGTTTGATCCTGACTTCTCTGATCCTTCCCTTCTTCTAGTATCCCCCTCTTGTTTCCTGATAAGACATATCGTGTGGAGACACTCTACACATACTCAGTTTGGTGTGTATTTCTAGAGAGTTTTTTTTTCTCTTGGTAGAGCACATGTGATCAGCACAGGGCCAATTAGCACTGTCCAGACAGAGGCCAGGAGTTCTGCATCTTCCTAGAGCAGAATAAAACCTCCTCCTACAAGTTTTAACATGTGCTCAACTGGACACTGATAGAAGTCACAAGACTGCTCTAACTGCTGATGAGAAAAGGTATTTATCAGTTTATAGTTACTAAAATAATTGTACTTCCATGTTCTGTGTGCTGTGGGAGACCAGATATAGTGAATGCAGGGTCCTGGGTTTAGTAACACTTTAAGGTTTCTTGAGTGTCGCTTGACAACTTGAAGTTTCAGCTCCCTCCATAAATTTTCTATAGGATTAAGGTCTGGAGACTGGCTAGGCCACTTCATGACCTTAATGTGCTTCTTCTTGAGCCACTCCTTTGATGCCTTGGCAGTATGTTTTGGGTCATTTTCATGCTGGAAGACCCATCCATCACCCATCTTCAGTATTCTGGCTGAGGGAAGAAGATTCTCATCCAAGATTTTACAATACATGGCTCCGTCCATTGGCCCCTCAATGCGGCAAAGTCAGACTGTACCTTTAGCAGAGAAGCAGCCCTTCAGATGGGCCTGTACATGTGCCTTCTTGAGGGGGAGGACCTTGTGGGCGCTGCAGGATTTCAGTCCATGGCGACGTATTGTTTTACCAATGGTTTGTTTGGTGACTGTGGTCCCAACTCCCTTGAGATCATTCACAAGCTCCTCCCATGTAGATCTGAACTGATCCCTCACTTTTCTCATGATCATGAGCTCCAGACCGAGGGCGATTGATGGTTATTTTGTATTTCTTCCATTTGTAAATAATCGCTGCAACAGTTGTCTTCTTCTCACCAAGCTTCTTGCTGATGGTCTTGTAGTCCATTCTAGCCTTGTTCAGATCTACAATCTTGTTCCTGATATTCTTTGACAGCTCTTTGGGCTTGCCCATGTTTGTGAGGTTTAAATGGAAGAAAGAGATTCTGTGGACAGGTGTCTTTTATACACATAATGAACACCTTCTTACATTGACAGGACTAATCTGTGTACTACATGAGCACATAGCCAGTCTGTGGGAGCCAGAATTATTGTTGGTTGGTAGGGGATCAAATACTTATTTTACTCACTGAACTGCAACTCAATTTTTAACATTTGTATCATGTGTTTTTTCTGGATTTTTGGTTGATATTCTGTCTATATCATTTAAAATATACAGGTGATAAAAAATTATAGACCCTTAATTTCTCTGTAAATGGGCAAGCTTACAAAATCTGCAGGGGATCAAAAAATGATTTTCCCCACTTTATGTGGTTAACATGTGTAAGATGGCCTCAGGCTTGCACCACTCCACAAACCATACCCTCTGGCATGTCTCCTAGGAATATAAAGTAAACCACAAGGGCACCTGAGGGCATAAATAACATAATCTGTAGAACATGTAAAAAAATGAGAAATAGGATAGTTTTTACCATTGACCTCAAAACATTTGAGGCTATTTGGGACAAAAGCACAGGTTAAACATTTTTTCTTATGACACCTATGACCTGACCTGAGGAGGTAATGTGTGTTTCAAGATGGAGTCCTGTAACAATATTCCCCACATTTTCTTAAAGATCTTTTCCATCCATTTATATTGGGAGTGGAATTGTGTTATAAATCTGGTGAGATTTTCTTTAGTTGGGGGACTATGGGTTCTCTCAGGAGGATTTCTGTAAGTGGCAAAGGTGTGATGAATGTGTTAGCAGTGTAACTTTTTTCACTGAATTTATGTAGCAGGATTTTGCCTTGGTCTAAATAGTCTACATCCAGTGTGCAGTTTCTGCGGAGCTGATGAAATCAGCTTTTTGGGATGTTTTGTTTCCATCTGGGGTTATGGCAAATGCTAGAATGAACATAAGAATTACCCGCAGTCTCTTTAAAATATTTCTTTGTAATGATGTGGGTAGCCATATAGCCTAATATCAAATCAAGGAAAATGAGGGGTTGTTGGTCAAATACATGGGTAAAAGATAGTCCAAACATGTTGACATTACAGTATTGGACAAATTCTAGAACCTTCGTAGGTGGCCCACCCCAAATAATGACAATAACATCAATATACCTCCCGTAAAAAAATAATATGCTGAGCAAAGGGATAATGGTGATTAAGGTGATGAAATTTCCATAGCCCCATAGTTAGATTGGCATAGCTGTGGGCAAAAGAGGCCCCCATAGCTGTACCATTTACCTGGAGGTAACATTGACAATCAAACAAGAAATAATTATGTTTGAGACAATATTTGGTGGTTTCAAAGATGAATTGAACTTGTCAGTAATTTCATTCTGAGTGATATGAAATTAAATATTCCACAGCCTGGAGACCTATCTGATGGGGAAAGGTGGTGTATAAAGAGGTCATATCCAGAGATAGCCAACTATGATTGGACTCCCATGTAAAATTCCTCAATAAGTATCAACAGAATCCCTGATGTATAATGGTAGTTCTTGAACCAAAAGCTGTAAGAAAGTATCTATGTATTGTGACAGTACATAGATACACTTTATTGACAAATGTGTTGGGACACCCCTCCAAATCATTGGATTCAGGTGTTCTGATCACCTCCATGGCCACAGGTGTATAAAATCAAGCCCCTAGGCATGCAGACTGCTTCTACAAACATTTGTGAAAGAATGGGTCACTCTCAGGAGCTCAGTGAATTCAAGCATCGTGCCGTGATAGGTTGCCACCTGTGCAATAAGTCCATCCGTGAAATTTCCTTGCTACTAAATATTCCATGGTCAACTGTTAGTGGTATTATAACAAAGTGGAAGCAACTGGGAACAACAGCAACGTAGGCCAAGAAAAATGACAGAACAGTGTCAGCGCATGCTGAAGCACACACTGCGCAGAAGTCGCAAACTGTCTGCAGAGTCAATAGCTAAAGTCCTCTAAACTTTGTGTGGCCTTCAGATTAGCATAAGATTAGTTCATAGAGAACTTCATGGAATGGGTTTCCATAGCCGAGCAGCTGCATCCAAGCCTTACATTACCAAGTGCCATGCAAAGCGCCAGATTCAGTGGTGTAAAGTAGTGTAGACGTGTTCTCTGGAGTGACGAATCACGCTTTTCTGTCTGGCAATCTGATCCATCCGTGAAATTTCCTTGCTACTAAATATTCCATGGTCAACTGTTAGTGGTATTATAACAAAGTGGAAGCAACTGGGAACAACAGCAACGTAGGCCAAGAAAAATGACAGAACAGTGTCAGCGCATGCTGAAGCACACACTGCGCAGAAGTCGCAAACTGTCTGCAGAGTCAATAGCTAAAGTCCTCTAAACTTTGTGTGGCCTTCAGATTAGCATAAGATTAGTTCATAGAGAACTTCATGGAATGGGTTTCCATAGCCGAGCAGCTGCATCCAAGCCTTACATTACCAAGTGCCATGCAAAGCGCCAGATTCAGTGGTGTAAAGTAGTGTAGACGTGTTCTCTGGAGTGACGAATCACGCTTTTCTGTCTGGCAATCTGATCGACGTGTCTGGGTTTGGTGGTTGCCAGGAGAACGATACTTGCCTGATTGCATTGTGCGAAGTGTAAAGTTTGGTGGAGGGGGGATTATGGTGTCGGTTGTTTTTCAGGTTTTGGGCTTGACCCCCTAGTTCCGGTGAAGGGAACTCCTAAGGTGTCAGCATACCAAGACACTTCGGACAATTTCATGTTCCCAACATTATGGGAACAGTTTGGGGATGGCCTCTTCCTGTTCCAACATGACAGAGCACCAGTGCACAAAGCAAGGTCCATAAAGACATGGATGAGTGAGTATGGGGTGGAGGAACTTGACTGCCCTGCACAGAGTCTTGACCTAAACCCCATAGAACACCTTTGGGATGAATTAGAGCGGAGACTGCGAACCAGGCCATCTCGTCTGACATCACTGCCTGACCTCACAAATGGGCTTCTGGAAGAATGGTCAAACATTCCCATAGACACACTTCTAAAGCTTGTGGACAACCTTCCCAGAAGAGTTGAAATTGTTATAGTTGCAAACGGTGGGCCAACATAATATACGGACTAAGACTGGGATGCCATTAACCTCCCTGGCGGTATTCCCGAGTGTAGCTCGGGGTAACATTTCAGTACCAAAAGCGGTAACCCCGAGCTACACTCGGGAATACCATGCGGCGCTGCTCCGGCATGTGTTCTTCACTTACCTTACCCTGCGCTCCCACGATGTGTCCCCTGCAGCGTCCCCGGCCATCTCCTCCGGCCGATGCCGGCATCCGGCTTCTGTGTCCTGTCCCTGTGACGTCGGGACGTACGGGCGCCGCCGCCGCCGCCGGCGGCGGGAAATTTAAAAATTTAAAAAAATGTCTTTTTTTTTTTTTCATTTTACACAGTAAAACATTGCTGTTTCAACCTATTTCACATACATATTGTCCCTAGTGCTTTGTCCTGTGCCCTGCCTGCATTTTGTCTGTTCTTTCTGCCTGGAAACTGAGAAATGTCCATGGCGTCCAAAAAGTGTCCCTTTAGGTCAAAAGCGGTTTAGACCAGCTAGAGAACAGCGATAGTAAATCAGAACCACTTACAGAATTGAGTGATAATGATTCGTGGGGGAAATTCATCATCAGACACTGAAAACGATTTTGCGACTGAGCTCAGCAATGTGCGAACTTGGCGCTCTATTTCACATTTTAGTGTTTTTGGTTTGATTATATTATTGAATTAAATATTTTATTATTTTTATATTATTTTTATAATTATTTATTAAATTATAATTTATGATTTTGTGTTTCAAATTTTATCATACCCGGGATGTTTACTAGACTCTTTTTCGGACAGATTTCAGTGAGTTTTTCCTAAAAATTACAGCCTACAATAAAAAAAATACATATTTCCATGCAAAAAAATGGTACCGCTTTCAGCACCAAAAATCTGAAATAATCATACCGCCAGGGAGGTTAAAGTTCATGTGTGTGTAAAGGCAGACGTCCCAATACCTTTGGCAGTATAGTGTATATGTAAGTAATGGTTCATCCCATTGACAAAACAAGCAATATATTTTTCATCTACTTGGGTGGTGGTTGTGGGGAAAGGGGAGTTGGATTTATATTTTTATTATAAGCCCAAAGTTAGGTTTCGATGAATACATAACTGTATTGGTTTGTGTTTTAATATGTTCATGCATTATTTGCATCAAGCAATTGTCTTTTCTTTCATTACTTGACATATTTTTTCAATAGGACCTGCTCAGTGGTTTTCAACACAGCCTTTTCATCAGTCTTTTTGTGCAGTCACTAGACTGAGAACCCCCTTGGCAAAAGTGAGAGCAGGACTTTTCTCTTGCTGTGATCTTGTGTATAAGTGATATATATCACATATCTATTAAGTGAAAGTGATATTACATCAAAGTATATGATGTAATATGATCTACATATAGATAAAAATAAGTAGCTACTGACATTCTGTACGAAGTGTATCTAAACCCAAAAATATAACATGTTGCAGCTTACTAGCTTTTGGTGTGGTGGCTGCAATCTTGCAAATAACATACTTCCCATCCCTGGGTGGCTATGTCACTCCTCCAGTAAACCTATTGAGGCAGCCATGGGTATCACCCTAGGCTGCACTTCTGATATGGATCCCAAACATGTCCCTATCACGTCATCTCAATTATAAGAGGGCAGGGCAATTGGTAGCTTGCACGAGATAACTAGAAAGAAAAATATTCTTCAGTGCTGCTCACAAAGGAAGATATTCTTTGTTGCCGCTCACAAGAAGTGACAAGGGCACTGCATTTGAAGACAAAATCAACAGGTAGTTTTGTACTTGCTGAAAATGTTGTTTAGAAAACTAAAGCAGTCACCATATTTAAGGACTGTAAGCTGCAATATATTGCATTGTTGTTCTTAGGCTTAGTCACCCTTTGGGCTGAAAAAAGAAAATGCGAATAGTAGTAACTTGGTTTCAATAACATTACCAGGTCAGGGTTTGTGTTTCAAAAAGTGAAGAGCTTGTAATTATTTATTAAACACTAAGATCTTTGGAGAAAATGTCTTTAACGTAGAGTTAGGGAAATCTTGGTGGGATATTCTAAGGGCAGAAATTACACCTTTTAAATTTGAAAGCTGGACAGTTTTCTGCCTCTACTACTGTCAAACAATGCAGACTATTTACATAATCATGGGGGGGTTCCTTGTACAGTTTCTCTATTTTTGCTATTGCTATGCATATAGTCAGTGTAGATTGTTGCTCTCTGTGGGCCTTCTGTGCTGCTGGGCTCCTTATAAATGATGTGAACTGTAATGGCTCTGGTTATGCCTACAAAAACAATGTCTGCATGCTCATGAGCCCCATTCATAATTAAAAAATGTTGGTGAACCACAGTTCAGTATAAAAGCAAAAGAGCTCAGATAACATAAATCATGATAATTAGAGATGAGCGAATCGAACCAGGCGAAGTGGAATTCGTTTCGAATTTCAGGAAAAATTTGATTCGCGTCGAATCCGAATATTTGCATAATTCGGGTGCGCGAATCGGATTTTTCCCGATCAGCCGGCAAAAGTGTCCCTGCAGAGAGCTCCGCTATTTCTGACAGTTCTCTGACAGTTCCTTCACATGTACAGCGGTTGAAACATTGTATCTATTTGTTTCCATTTAGGATACAGATGTTTTTATTCGGAAATAAATAGATACAATGTTTCAACCGCTGTCAACCGCTGGAACTGTCAGAGAACTGTCAGAAATAGCGGAGCTCTCTGCAGATACACTTTTTGCTGTACTGGAATACTTCTTCTTTTCATTCTTCTTTTCATTCTTCTCATTCTTCTTTTCATTCTTCTTTTCATTCTTCTTCTCATTCTTCTTTTCATTCTTCTTTTCATTCTTCTTCTTCTTTTCATTCTTCTTTTCATTCTTCTCATTCTTCTTTTCTTCTTCATGAAAAGAAGAATGAGAAGAAGAATGAAAAGAAGAATGAAAAGAAGAATGAGAAGAATGAAAAGAAGAATGAAAAGAAGAAGAAGAATGAAAAGAAGAATGAGAAGAAGAATGAAAAGAAGAATGAGAAGAAGAATGAAAAGAAGAATGAGAAGAATGAAAAGAAGAATGAAAAGAAGAAGAAGAAGAATGAAAAGAAGAATGAAAAGAAGAAGAAGAAGAATCTTTTCATTCTTCTCATTCTTCTTTTCATTCTTCTTTTCATTCTTCTTCTTCTTCTTTTCATTCTTCTTCTTCTTTTCATTCTTCTTTTCATTCTTCTTCTTCTTCTTTTCATTCTTCTTCTTCTTTTCATTCTTCTTCTTCTTCTTTTCATTCTTCTCATTCTTCTTTTCATTCTTCTTCTTCTTTTCATTCTTCTTCTTCTTTTCATTCTTCTTTTCATTCTTCTTCTTCTTCTTTTCATTCTTCTTCTTCTTTTCATTCTTCTTCTATTTCTTTTCATTCTTCTCATTCTTCTTTTCATTCTTCTTTTCATTCTTCTTTTCATTCTTCTTCTCATTCTTCTTCTTTTCATTCTTCTCATTCTTCTTTTCTTCTTCATGAAAAGAAGAATGAGAAGAAGAATGAGAAGAAGAATGAAAAGAAGAATGAAAAGAAGAAGAAGAATGAAAAGAAGAATGAGAAGAAGAATGAAAAGAAGAATGAAAAGAAGAATGAGAAGAATGAAAAGAAGAATGAAAAGAAGAAGAAGAATGAAAAGAAGAATGAGAAGAAGAATGAAAAGAAGAATGAGAAGAAGAATGAGAAGAATGAAAAGAAGAATGAGAAGAATGAAAAGAAGAATGAAAAGAAGAAGAATGAAAAGAAGAATGAAAAGAAGAAGAAGAATGAAAAGAAGAATGAAAAGAAGGAGAAGAATCTTTTCATTCTTCTCATTCTTCTTTTCATTCTTCTTTTCATTCTTCTTCTTCTTCTTTTCATTCTTCTTCTTCTTTTCATTCTTCTTTTCATTCTTCTTCTTCTTCTTTTCATTCTTCTTTTCATTCTTCTTCTTCTTCTTTTCATTCTTCTTCTTCTTCTTTTCATTCTTCTTTTCATTCTTCTGCTTCTTTTCATTCTTCTTCTTCTTCTTTTCATTCTTCTTTTCATTCTTCTCATTCTTCTTTTCATTCTTCTTTTCATTCTTCTTCTTCTTCTTTTCATTCTTCTTTTCATTCTTCTCATTCTTCTTTTCTTCTTCATGAAAAGAAGAATGAGAAGAAGAATGAAAAGAAGAATGAAAAGAATGAAAAGAAGAATGAGAAGAATGAAAAGAAGAATGAAAAGAAGAAGAAGAAGAATGAAAAGAGGAATCTGCAGAGCTCCTCTAAGTGTATCTGCAGAATAGAGGAGCTCTGCAGATACACTTTTTGCCGGTTTGGAATTCTTCTTATTTTCATCCTACTTCTTCTTCTTCTTCTTCTTCATCCTCATCCTCTTCTTCTTCTTCTGAGGATGAGGATGAGGATGAAGAAGAAGAAGAAGAAGAAGTAGGATGAAAATAAGAAGAATTCCAAGCCGACAAAAAGTGTATCTGCAGAGCTCCTCTAAGTGTATCTGCAGAATAGAGGAGCTCTGCAGATACACTTTTTGCCGGCTTGGAATTCTTCTTATTTTCATCCTACTTCCTCTTCTTCTTCTTCTTCCTCTTCATCCTCATCCTCATCCTCTTCTTCATCCTCATCCTCAGAAGAAGAAGAAGAAGAAGTAGGATGAAAATAAGAAGAATTCTAAGCCAGCAAAAAGTGTATCTGCAGAGCTCCGCTAAGTGTATCTGCAGAGCTCCGCTAAGTGTATCTGCAGAGCTCCGCTAAGTGTATCTGCAGAGCTCCGCTAAGAAATAGCGGAGCTCTGCAGATACACTTTTTGCCGGCTTGGAATTCTCCTTCTTCTCATCCTTCTTCTTCTTCTCATCCTTCTTCTTCTTCTCATCCTTCTCCTTCTTCTCATCCTTCTTCTTCTTCTCATCCTTCTTCTTCTTCTCATCCTTCTCCTTCTTCTCATCCTTCTTCTTCTTCTCATCCTTCTCCTTCTTCTCATCCTTCTTCTTCTTCTCATCCTTCTTCTTCTCATCCTTCTTCTTCTTCTCATCCTTCTTCTTCTTCTCATCCTTCTCCTTCTTCTCATCCTTCTTCTTCTTCTCATCCTTCTTCTTCTCATCCTTCTCCTTCTTCTCATCCTTCTTCTCATCCTTCTCCTTCTTCTCATCCTTCTTCTCATCCTTCTCCTTCTTCTCATCCTTCTCCTTCTTCTCATCCTTCTCCTTCTCCTTCTTCTCATCCTTCTCCTTCTTCTCATCCTTCTCCTTCTCCTTCTTCTCATCCTTCTCCTTCTCCTTCTTCTCATCCTTCTCCTTCTTCTCATCCTTCTCCTTCTCCTTCTTCTCATCCTTCTCCTTCTTCTCATCCTTCTCCTTCTTCTCATCCTTCTCCTTCTCCTTCTTCTCATCCTTCTCCTTCTCCTTCTCCTTCCTCATCTCCAAGGGCATTTAAATTAAAGGTACAGTGTTCTGCACTAATTTAAAAGCTCTCTGAAGCCTAGAAACCCTTTTTATAAGTTAAATTCGTAGCGAATAAGTTCGCATCGAATCAAATTTCTTCCTCAAATTCGGCGAATCAGCCGAATCAAATTTTTGAATAATTCGCTCATCTCTAATGATAATGTAAACTAATATATTGAATGCTTGCCTTCATTCATGACATATTAGACGTACATATTGTCTTAGACTTACTGAAGGAGCTTTTACTTCCAGAGTAACCCTTTACTTAACTTAGTAAATAAGATGAAGCTGGGTTTTGAATACGTTATCATGAGCAAGTTTCACACTATTAGCTGAGCCAAGTGCACATTCTCTTTGCTTTAGTAAATTAGCCCCAGTATCTCAGATGGACAACTGACAAAGAGACAGCCACACCAAAGGTAACTAAAAGGCAGAAGTGGCTCCTAAACTACGGGTCAGGTCAGGTCAGGTCAAAATTTCCATGTGTGTGTAGATAGCGTTAGAATCATTGTATTCAACTTTTCCTATATTTTCTATAGAAGACCTGAACCAAAAAAAGACAATTATAAATTTTGAATTAATTATAAAGTCATAGTCAGTACAGATTCTAAAAACAAGCCTTGTGATGTTGGTAAAGCTAAAGCCCCCTGCACACCCTGTAGTTGGAGGAAAGTAGGATATATCCACTGACATGTCCAATACTTTTTTATACCTTCTTTAACTCGACATGTACAGTAAATCTGTAGACATTATTTTAATTACCAGTCCATGCTGAATGCAGATTTGAGAAGGACGAATGGAAATTGGATTAACCCTTTAACCCTTTCTTTACCAGATTGCTCAGCTTAAAGGAAACATTGATGTTGATGGCTGTAATTGGCTTATCAGATTGACTAGCGCGCAAGATAGACATCTTGATCTAGTGTTTTGGTCATAGACCCCTGGCACATACTGTACATACCTGGAAAATAGCTGTGACTGTTTCTTTTGTGGTTTAGGAATCTGATTTTGTGTAGAAGCATACTTTTTTCTCTTATAATGATATCTGATGTATGCAAGTTTACCTTTTGTTTTTGTGGGACAATTTTGGTGGAATAAAGCATTACATTGATATGACACTGGCGAGTAGCATTAGGGTGCTTTCTTGCCATGTAGCAAAGGTTTTTGAAATGGACCTGAACTGGGAGAGGCAAGACTAGTGTAAAGACGAGGGTAAAGACTAGTATCATCTTGACATCAATGTAGAGGCAGGCCTTTGTTTCATTATGTCAGTGCTGTCCTCCTGATGACTGGTGGTGTAATATTAAAAAATGTAAGTGGAGCCAATTTTTTTAGTTTCAGATGGAGTACAGAAATGTTAGAGACTTTCTCTGGTTTTTATTAGAGATTATTGCCTGTGTCATGATAACCCTTCCTGTGCTCCAAGAATCACTTTATCTGTTTCTTCTATTGGTTATTGCCACTGGGACTGAAAGTGAGGATAAATCTAAAAGTTTGAGTTGTCACCAGAACAGCAATGGGGGTAAATTTACCAATGGAAACACCTGTCCCAGAGACAACTGTCTAAGAGGTTGCTATTGTGTAAAGAATGCATAGAAAGTTTAATGCTGCTTTATCTGTAAATCTATCATTTTCCTTAAAGTATAACTAAAAGCAAAACTTTTTTTTTTAGATTTGGATAGAGTGGGGAGTGGTTACAGCTTCTGTCCGTGTCATACTGTATCTGTTTTATTTTGTAACTATCCTGATCGATGTCAGTGGCAATGAAAGTGCAGGTAAATCCAAAATTTTAAGTTGCCATCAGAAAAGAAATAGAAGGAAAATTTTCCAATAGGTACATTCAGGTACCCCCAGGGGCCGACTGACCATTTGGAAACTCGGGCACTGCCCGAGGGCCCGGGGTCAGTAGGGGGCCCCATGAAATGCCCCTGGTACCTTTTTCATAGGCTTTTTTGAGTTTGGGCAAGGACACAGGGGCCCCATGATCCCCTATTGCCCGGGGGCCCCATGAGTTGTCAGTCCGTCCCTGTGTACCCCTGTTCTGTAGCCTAATAGCTGTATTTCTACAATGTATTATCTATAACACTGAGGTCTGAGGAAATGAAGCTGTACTCATGCAAGGATCTTCCTGTTCCTGCATTGTTCATTCTATAGAATTGTGCTTCCTCATCTCTCCTGCTGCCTCTTGAATCAGGATTAGCTTGGTGAACCAAAACTGTTTGGCAAACTGTCTATATTTAGTCAGTTTGTCTGAATCTCCAGCTGCTACAATGAAAACAAGGCAGTTGGGGAGTCCAGGTGATATCATTGGTTAAATATGGTTATGACCATATTTGGTTGATAATGTCACCCATGATCCCCTGTACTGTGTTTGTGTTACTGCAACGGTAGATTGTGGCGGAGAAACATCACTGTGCGGTGGGTATGGATGGATTTACGTTGCTGCACAATAATATTTATGCTGGATTTACAGACTAAGAAAGTGTTTACATTGTACTTATTTTTATTTATTTTTTTCGTATTAAAGGTTTTAAGTGAAATGAGTAATGCGGGATACTAATGTATACCATACTCATTCCTCTGGGAGGATGTCTGGGTCCCCCTTTTTTTATGGGAGAGTACACACTTAAAAAAGGAAAGGAATGGAAGACTAGCATGGGGTGCTCTCTAAAGTTCCAACCAGAATCTTTTCAAGACATGCAGCTTGTGTGACTAGGAAAAGAAGAGGAATGAGCATGCAGTCCCCTTTTCCTGTACCATACCAGGTCCCATCCATATTGAACTTGTACTTTGAAATAGGGGTGGCCAAGCCCCCTTGTCCCAATATAAATAGTAAACCTTGCGCTTATGGGGAATTTATTGTTTTTCGTCCTCTATGTGAGCTGCTGAACACTCTCTTAAATCCCCAGTCATGGAAATAGTGATAACTATGTTTTCACAAATACCACTGTGGCGTTTCTAAATAAACCATCAAAATTACCACTGATGTTAAAGGACAAGGGACTCTTTTTCACACATTCTATCCTCCAGAAGAGAAATGGAATTTGTGGACCCCTAGGAAGAGTACATTTGTCTTTAACTCTAACTGGGGCATTCAGAGATCCAATTTGATGCATTTTAAAGCAGAATTCTGGGCAAAAACCTCTTTACATGTCCTTGTTGCTGATTTCCTACATTCACTGATTCACTGGTTCACTCAGTAGTTGCTCTGAAATAGCCTGTTCATTTTCAGATCAACCTGTTAATTCTCTTTGGTTTCCTGCTTGTAAGACCAGTGGCTGCTATGCCTGCTATTCCTCCAGTCACTGGTTTTGGCACATCCCTTTTGTAATTCTTTCTCCAGGAAGCAGTGATGTAATTCAGCTCCACTTGCAGTGGTGGGTGGACCAAGATTCTCAGACACATTCAACATGTACAGGCCTTGTGTACCCACCCACATTCACTACAATTCCCTGTGGTGGATGGGAACTGTAGTTTCCTTTTACTGCAGAGAGAGAGGAGGGAATATGATGTAATCCCTGCTGTTACACCTCCTCCTTGGCAGTGCACTTGCTGTTATCTTTTGAATTACAGAGATGAGGTAATAAAAATTCAATTAGACTTTTCTCCTAAATGGTAAGAATTTTAAAAATTTTATAAACTTTTTAAATTTTAGTGTTTTGTGTAAGGGGTGTACTAATGGATGATTTTTTGCCTATCCTGGAGTTCTTCTATAAATAACTTTTTAATGAGAGAAAATAAAAAAAGATAATATATTTGCAGAAAATAATTTTACAAAACAGACAGTAATTAACAGTAAAATTAGTGATATTCAAAGTACAAATTATTTAAGCAAGGTTTGCTTGGTCTTCGGTTTTATGCAGAGTTCAATTTTCTCACAGCTTGCTTACTAATCCGGTCTGATATATTAGAGTCACTGGATCTCATAAATTACTCTTACCATTCCTTAATAGTTTTTATTTTGAGTGAGATTTGCAGTTGCCATATGCAAAAGCATATTGTTGGCTTTGGAGGTGTTGTCACATATCTAATGGCATCCAATCAAAGGGTCTGAGGAGTCTGTCAATCAGTGTGCTGGTTTATTTATCAAGCTCAGCAGACACAACCTTAAGGACAACTATTTTAATACGTCTATATTTCTATCTGACAACATTTCACAGTCCAACAATCAACATTACTGGTCAGGATAAAATTAAAATTTATTAGACATCAGATTAGATAAAGATATAATGTAGATCTCAATTAAGAGATTTAATGTGTTTAATTCGCCACCTGGACCTTGAAATATAGGGGCGATTAATATCTTTCAATACATTAATTTCACCACTTTTTATGCAGAAAAGTCCATCACAACAGAAATGATGATATATGGACTAGATTTGATTTGGTCCTTAGTAGTTCTAAAAAACAGACAGGATGTGTATTAAAGACACCCACACTTTGAAAAAGGGGGCATTATTTACATTTTAATGGGATTTTCAGTAAACACTTTTCTAAACATTCCAGTTTGTTCATCCTTACTCTTAAATTTGACCTCAGCAGTCATTAGATCACTGGTCATCAGGCAGTATCTTTGCCATAAGGTAGTAAAGGCCTGCTTCTTTACGAAGATGGCCACCTCCACAGAGCAGTACATGGTGGAACAAGGCAAGGTAAGTCAGCAATGGAAAAAAGATTGGCTCAGGGAAGTTATAGTCAATACTGGTGATTAGTACTTTGCCTTCCGCTTACCTTTTCTGGGCATATCTTCCACAGTAGAGGTCCTCATTAACAAAAGTACAGTGCAGTTACATTTGTGCAAATTCATAATTATCTTTACAAGCCTACAGCATTTGTGTCTTGAGTTGGTCTTCTTTAGGCTTGAGGATATTCCTTGTAACAGTAGAAAAGCCTACTTTTTTATTATAGACTTTAGTTACATCTCTTATATTCGGAGCCTGAACATTTTAACAACTATTTGGCAGAAATAAATGGTTTTCTGATCTATCCTAAAAGCATTTACAAGCCTTTTCATGGTAATTTTCATCTGCTACATTAAGAGGGTGTAAAAATGACAGCCAAAAGCAGTGTGTTGAACACTGTTGAAAGGTAGGCTGTACATTAAAGCAAAATGCTTATGTAATCAAAACTGTCCCAGTTTCACCAGAAAAGGCTTGAATATTATAATAGTACATATGCATATTTGTAAATTTATAAGCAATAAAGGTGCATAAAAGCCTATTTACATTAATGAAGGAGTGTATAATATGGTTCAAATTTTAGAATTCCTATGACATTCATTTAAAAATGTACTCCAGGATTGTTTTTTTGTTTTGGATCCAATAGGGAAAGATTTAAAAAGATTTTTATTGCTGTATGGATTTCTGTTTAGAAAATGTACCCTTACTTTTTTCCTGGTGAAACAGCAGACAATAAGGGAGAGGAATACAGACAGCAACAAAAACTTGGCAGAGGTCCTAACCCTTTCCCATTCTACCAATAGAAGTGCTTTTATTCCTGTCTGTGCCCTTGTTAGAGAAATTCTCCTCTCTTCCCATACCTGTGACACAACAAATGAAAACTACAATGCGAACATAATGAAGAAATGTTGCAACTCCTGTTAAGTTGTATTGCCATCTTTGTCCTGCTGGTAGATACACCCTTTTTATTTTTCCTGGTTTCCTTCCCAACAACTAAGTGGGAATTTCTTCTTGTTCCTTGTGGTGTATCTTAGACAGGAACTTAAGTGAAATCTCTCCAATGGGACATGAAAAGCTAAATAAGGTGTTCTGACTCATGCACACTCTATACAAAACAAAAAAAAAAGTTTTGACTTTAGATTTTAGCACTAGCTAGACATTACATTATTCATTTAATCTAGCTTAGGGGACACAGCCTACCTGCTGAATGGCCCAGAATTTCATCCTGGTATTCTTGTACACATACAGTAACTCCCACTATGTTTGCTGGTAAACTCATCTTATAACTGACTGAATTTGAGCCTGCCAAAACATTGGCCCGGATATTCCCCTGGCCCAGCGCCACCCTACTGCATCCTTGTCCCCTGCAGCACTGGAGCAAAAGGAACCATTTACAGTGATGATGCTTCCTGAATAGCCTTAGTAGTTCACTGATTGATTTTACTCATTGCTTAATGTACTAAAACAGTGCTCTAAAAACTGTGGCCTTTATCTGGTCCTTGGAGCACTATTCCTTCCACTAATATAAGACACTATTCTTCCAACTGACATCAACAACGGGACACCATTTCTCCCACTGACTCAACAATGAGGCATTATTCCTCCCCCTAATACTAAATGTGGCGATATTTACTCTCACTAATGCTATAAATATTCTACTCCCGCTGGCCAGTCTGAAGGACAATAAATTGGTCCTTTGTTTAGAAAGTTTGGAGATCCTGGTACTAAAGGAATGGAGACTGGTCACTGAGAAAAGTGTGAATTTTCACTGAATTTAGTGAATAAGGTAAAGCTATGTTCACTTCACCAAACAAATCATATTCTAGATCCTGTTTAAGTTTAATTTCCTTTAGGTATTCAAAGTAAACCCATGCTTTCCTTATTTACTAACATTCACTTTTTAAAAATCAACATACGGTTTGCTATGTCTATCTATAGGAATCTTAAAACTCAATCATTACTGAGTAGAAGCATGGGTTCCACATGTAATGAGCAATTGATGATGCAACCATTTATACAGTTACAAGCTACACATAATAATCCTATTTAAAAAATGATCTCACAGTTTATGCCATCCCAAGAAAGCACTGCAAAATTATGACCCATTCAGCTTATTACTGAGAAAGGCACTTTAACCTGTTTCAATACATATATATATATATATATATATATATATATATATATATATATACACATATATATACTATATTGTCAAAAGTATTGGGATGCCTGCCTTTACACGCACATGAACTTCCCAGTCTTAGTCTGTAGGGTTCAATATTGAGTTGGCCCACCCTTTACAGCTATAGCAACTTCAGCTCTTCTGGGAAGGCTTTCCACAAGGTTTAGAAGTGTGTCTATGGGAATGTTTGACCATTCTTCCAGAAGCGCATTTGTGAGGTCAGGCACTAATGTCAGATGAGAAGGCTTGGCTCGCAGTCTCCGCTCTAATTCATCCCAAAGGTGTTCTATCGGGTTGAGATCAGGCTAGTCAAGTTCCTCCACCCCAAACTCGCTCATCCATGTCTTTATGGACCTTGCTTTGTGCACTGGTGCGCAGTCATGTTGGAACAGGAAAGACCATCCCCAAACTGTTCCCACAAAGTTGGGAGCATGAAATTGTCCCAAATGTCTTCAGTGGAACTAAGAGCCAAGCCAAAACCCTGAAAAAACAACCCCACACCATAATCCCCCCTCCACCACACTTTACACTTGGCACAATGTAGTCAGGCAAGTACCATTCTCCTGACAGCCACCAAACCCAGACACGTCCATCAGATTGCTAGACAGAGAAGTGTGATTTGTCACTCCAGAGAACACGTCTCCACTGCTCTAGAATCCAGTGGCGGCGTACTTTACACCACTGCGTCTGACACTTTGCATTGCATTTGGTGATGTAAGGCTTGGATGCAGCTGCTCGGGCATGGAAACCCATTCTATGAAGCTCTCTAAGCACTGTTGTTGTGCTAATTTGAAGGCTACATGAAGTTTGGAGGTCTTTAGCTACTGACTCTGCAGACAGTTGGCTACTTCTGCGAATTGTGCACTTCAGCATGCGTTGACCCCACTCTGTCATTTTATGTGACCTACCACTTCGTGGCTGAGTTGCTGTTGTTCCCAGTTGCTTCCACTTTGTTATTATACCACTAACAACTGACTGTGGAATATTAAATAGCAAGGAAATTTTAGAGGTCTTTAGCTATTGACTCTGCAGACAGTTGGCGACTTCTGCGTAGTGTGCGCTTCAGCATGTGCTGACCCCGCTCTGTCATTTTTCATGGCCTTCGTTGCTGTTGTTCCCAGTTGCTTCCACTTTGTTATAATACCACAATCAGTTGACCGTGGAATATTTAGTAACAAGGAAATTTTACGGCTGGACTTATTGCACAGGTAGCAACCTATCACGGTACCACGCTTGAATTCACTGAGCCCCTAAGAGCGACCCATTCGTTCACTATTGTTTGTAGAACCAGTCTGCATGTCTAGGTGCTTGATTTTATACACCTGTAGCCATGGAGGTGATTGGAACACCTGAACCCAATGATTTGGAGGGGTGTCCCAATACTTTAAGCAATATAGTGTGTGTATGTGTGTGTATGTATATACAGTATATATATATTCGCACATGAACAATTAAGACAAACTGTTGACATGTTATTATTTTTATTATTTAAAATCCTTTTAGGTTAGTCTAAGTTATGCCAAGTCCCAAGCTATTTGCTTTGCTATTGAAAGGCATAGTGGTCTTCTAATGTCTGTGTCTTTCAGATTTTGTTAAAGATTTAGAGACCTAAGGCTTAAAGTGGATCTAAGGCCAAGAACGAAAATGTAATATATTGCAGCTTAAGGCCTTAGATGTTGTGGCTGTTTTCTTTTTTGGGCTTTTTTTCTTTTTTTTCATCTTGTGATTCTCTAAGTAACACACCTTCTGTTATAGGGTGACAACAGTCACTGTACTTTATCTGTAAAGGACCAGAGTTGTCACACTAGGACAGGAAGTGTGTTAGAATTACAGAACACCTCCCCTTCTCTTCATCTTCACATTTCCACAATATAGGGGAAGTTGTTCTTTAGTATACAGATGTAACCTGAGCACTATTGTAGATTGCACAGAAGATTGCGAGCTTAGTGGATTTCTGTCAAGATCAACATATCTTTGTTTCCACTTATCAAACAAATATAAAACAAATGCTTTCAGTTGTATTTTTAACAAAACAAAAGGGGGCAAATAAGATAAATTCTTAATTAAAGTTTGCATACCCTTGATTTTAGGTTGGGGGGGGGGGGTCATTTTCCATGGATGGGACTTGTTTTTCCAGTACATTTCACAGATGTTCTATTAGATTGAGACCAGGAGAATTTGGAGACCAAGTCAACTCCCAACCCCTGCTGGTCATACAAACCTATAGACTCCCCAGTGGGGGTCTGCCTCTTGCTGGTCATACAGAGGTATAAACTCCCCAGTGAGAGTCTGCCTCCTGCTGGTCATACAGAGGTATAGACTCCCTAGTGGGAGTCTGCCTCCTGATTGACATACAGGAGTGCAAAACTCTCTAGTAGGCAACCTGCATACAGCGCTGTAGACTCCCTAGTCAAAGTGACAACAGAAAGCTAAGGTAAAATACGGTACCAGGGATTACTAAGTAATATGTGGCCATTTGTTGAACAGAGAGCTGAAAGTATTTACTATCAATGCACTTGGTAAAGTGGATATAAAGGCTCAAGGTTTTTTTTACCTTCATGCATTCTAACATCCGGCCTGTGAACATGCAGGCCGGATGTTATTATCTCTACCCTTTGTTGGTCTATTGATGTCTTTTAGTGAACAAGACAGGGAGAATACACAGCACAAATTTTTGTGACAAGAAGCATTGTCTCCCCCCCCCCCCCCCCCAAAGTAGAGAGAGAGTTTGTAACTCAGGCTTCAATTGATTGAAATTTACACTAAGCTAAATTGTATGGATTTTCTAACTAGCATTCAGCAGGTAAGTATAGACATGTTTGTTATTTTACAAAAAAAATTAGTATTGCTTTAACAATAAGTGCTTTACATAAAGAATATGTACTCCCAACTGCCGTACTCCCTTAGGGGTGTAAATATTTACATTGCTCATGTTTGCAGAGACTTTGGTGTGCAAAAAACTGCAGGATTGGCTATGAACAAATCCATTGATGTAAATTTGGTTGGAATTTTAATAAGGAAATTTCAGAAATTAAAAGAATTCAACAAACTTTACTAAAATATCCATTGAATTGAATGTATTTTTTTGTAAAATACTCTTCAATCTGAATTGAAAATTAGGTCTTGCTGTGCATGGAGCGGGGCAAGTCTCACTGGCTAAGGGTTGTTTTTCATACAGCCACAGCTGTAGTGTGCTAGCTGCTTAAAAGAACTGATTCTTGTAATATTGTGTTCCGGAACACCAGTTTATGAGCCTGTGAACATGCAGTCCGGATGTTATTAACGCTACCCTTTGTTGGTCTATTGATGTCTTTTGGTGAACAAGAGAGGAAGAATACACAGCACAAATTTTTGTGACAAGAAGCATTGTCTCCCCCCCATGAAGTAGAGAGAGAGTTTGTAAATCAGGCTTCAATTGATTGAAATTTACACTAAGCTAAATTGAATGGATTTTCTGACTAGCACTAATTAGCTTTAGCACTTCACTGATTGATTTTACTTATTGCCTAGAGTTCAGTTTACATTTAATATCATTCCCCTTGATGTTTTGCAGCCAAATTTAGCAGGACTTTGAAAGTGCTCCTTGGTAAGACTACAGTGTCATTCTATGTGTCACATCCTTCCTCCTTCAGAATTATACCTCCACATATACTGACTTTGGAAAGTAGTGAATGAAGGCAGTGAAAGCAGATCAGTGGTGTGGATAATGTATTCCTGAATCATCAGGGCTACGCATTAATAGAATGTGTGGTCTTTGTCCTGCATAAATACAGTGAGCCATGCATATTAACATTTATGTTGTACTTGTGCCTTCATTAGGACATTGTGTTCAGACTTCTGAACTAGCATCATTTTCAGTCCATATTCAAAACAGAAGGAGCACCAAATACACATAATAAGACAGAATCCAGGTATATATTTTAAAGATACACAAATTACAAAATTATAACCACAAGAAACCAAATGGGTTGATTTACTAAAACTAGAGAGTGCAGAATCTGGTGCAAAGTAGCCAATCAGCTTCTACATTCAGCTTGTTCAATTAAAGTGAAACTTCACTCTCTCAATCAACATTGTCTATTTGGTATCCTACGCTGCTAGCATTAGTAAATAGATAGAAAAGAATATCATATTTACTTGTTTTAAACAGTTGTTTTTACATTTCTTTAGTTACTTTCTAGTTTCTATGTCTAGGCAAATGATGGCATACAGTACATCCCAGGAGTTTTCAGGAGGGGTTTTCTCAGCTACCTCCTGCCTGTATGTCTGAGCTAAGGGCAGATGGATTCCAGGAAGTAATTGCTACATGTATCATCTGCCTTTGCTCAAGATGGCCATGGCCAGAAATGCTTTTTCTGTTTTTCAAAGTGATTTCTCAGCAAAATAAACCATGGAGACATGAATGAAAGGGAGAGTTTTCTTTGAATATGAAAAATTAATGAAATAGCACTTTTGGTTTGTGGTGCCCAGATACAGTGCAGTTCTGTTTTAAATTTTGAAAAAAAAACCTGGAAACTGATTGGTTTCTGTGCAGAGCTGCACCTGATTTAGCACTTTCCAGTTTTAGTAAATCAACCCAACTATGTTTATCAAGGCCAAACAATTTCCCTTTATCAAGGCTTTAACATCTATCACAGTGTCTACTAGACTCAAACAATAACAACTTGCCTGTACTGTATCAGTCAGAGCAAGGGAGGTCTCTATTATAGAGTCAGCATTACACAGTTTTGCTAACACTCATGTAATAGAGAATCCCCTCGCTATAACTTAAAGACCTGATGAAGGGGGATGTTTGACCCCCAAAACACAATTAACTATTCAGGGTATGCTTTTGTCATTTGTAGATCATTAAAATACATACTTGGACTCTGATGACTTGTGTTTGGTGCTCCTGCTATTTAGATATGCATAGACTTCTGACCCTTTTGACTGGGAAGCTCCCTATTTTGAGGGGGCTGACAAACCAAGGTGTTTTAGACCCAACCAGGATCTTCTGTTAACTACAGGAAAACTTGTGTCCAATGCCTCTCACCTACCCTCAGTTGAGTAAGATCTGCAAAACAGGGTGATGTAGTACACAGAACTTTAATGAACAAAAAATCAAAAACACTAGATTAGTAAGCTGTTTCTCCTGTATCTCTTGAAGAGAACCAAAGCAGCTGTAGTAATTTAAATCTCAACTCCTGTATGGTTGAGGAAGCTTCATCTCTCAGAGATTAGTTGATATTTTTATATTTACTTCTATTCTTTCCCTGTCAAAACTAAAGCATCAGGACGTAAGATCATCCTATCCCATGCCTGAGCTAAAACTATGCTGAGCTCAGTGTTAATAAAAAACACTCACAAACTGTCATATATTAAAAGAGTTTTTTTGGATTATATAGAACAAGTGGTTTGTTCTTTGGCAGTTTTACCCTTTTGCTGTGTCACTTGTGACAGGCAAGAGGGGGACAGTCTCCGTGGAAGCTTATTCCCTGACACTGAGCTGTCATTTCTGCTTAGACAAGAAAGGAATAAAAGGAAATAAAAGCACATATTATCCGAGAGAGGTAAGGCTGCACAGTTATAAGATTCATAATCTTACAAATGTCCTTTGCTGACTGGTTCTCTTTAAACACTACTTTTTAAAGTTTTCCTCCATTGTGTTTTAGTTGCAATTTGTCTGTATGTGCAGTGGTTTCCTGAAAGACATTTTGGTCTGTTTCCTAAACACAATTCAGTAAATAATTTGTAATTTCCTGCAAGCCCGGAGCTATGTGTACTGGATATTTGCTGCAATACATTACTGGCATTTCTGGCAGGAGAAGCCACAACACGCATTCTCTGTGCAATAATTACTCTGCATAAATATTTATAAAACTAATTCTTAGCTTGCAGGACAAATGAGGAGGACGATGTGATAACATTAACAACTGAAAACCTTTCCTAAGAAGGCTTAAGGTGGGAGAGTCCTGATGTGCGATTTTGTGACCTATCCGCATACTGCACTTTATCTAACACAAAGGCCTCAGCTCAGTGTGCATCTGCTGAGCCGAGATTCAATTTGGAAGAGATTAGCTAAATGTAATAGGAATTATGGGTAATACTATGCAAATGAGTACAAAATCCAGAGGCAGTAATTGGTGCCAGCTTTAAATTTAGATAGTTTAACTAAAGAGATTCTAGAGCAGAGTGCAGTCTCTGATATGTGTTGCTATCCCACTGGTATTTCTCTATATTTAAAAAAGAACTTACATTTTAAATGTAGTCAAAATACATATGAGTAAGATATCTTACCTGCCAAAAATGCTAAATGTTAACTTCTGTTCCATCAATTTTAGAATCCAAACAGACACTGGCTCATAGAAACACTTCTTCCTTTCCCAGTCTAAATGCTAGAAGATTACAGGAAGCTAATACAAAGACAGATTGAGTAGCTATTTAAAAACACATTTAATCACTTTTAATGGCTGTACTGTATAACTGGATTAAATAGCCAACACTTTAATGTTGTTTACATCCAAGTCTTATTTTATTCTTGTTTCCCATATTTTAAAGTAAAATAAAAAAACATGCACTGCACTGAAGGAATTAATCAAAATCAGCATAATGTACAGCTCCAAGTTCTATGAAAACAAATCCAATACTACACATATAATACATAATTTTAAATATGTCAGTGAAAATTTCCAAGTGAAAATATATAACATAAAGAAATGGACATAAAACCATGTATGATGTGTTCAGATTCCTTTGTGAAAATCCATAAATAAATCAAACTTTTCACATTTCCTAACAGTGCCAGGACATCACAGTGCAAGGATCTCCACCATCACTGAAAATCAGGGCAGACTCTCACCTCCTAAGATGGATCTTTAAATGATAAAAGGTAAAATCAGGCAGTCTCCCTTTCAGAAATGAAAGCCAGGATCAGCTGTAATGGAGGATCCAAACCTCTTCAATCCCTAGGATCCCTGGCTTACTTGTAAATAGCAAACACTTTAATATTGTGTTTACCTCCAAATATTATTATGTACGAGTTTCTCATATTTTAAAGTGACACTAAACATTTGAGTTAAAACACAAAAGAGAAAAAGAAAAACACACACACAAACACACATATATATATATGTACACTATATTGCTCAAACTCATTGGAATCAGATGTTTCAATCACCTCCATGGCTACAGGTGTATAAAATCAAGCACCTAGGCATGCAGACTGCTTCTACAAACATTTGTGAAAGAATGGGTTGCTTTTCAAGCGTGGTACCGTGTTAGGTTGCCACCTAACACGGTGAAATTTCCTTGTTACTAAATATTCCACGGTCAACTGTTAGTGGTATTATAACAAAGTGGAAGCAACTGGGAACAACAGCAACGCAGCCACGAAAAATGACAGAGCGGGGTCAGTGCATGCTGAAGCACACAGTGCGCAGAAGTAGCCAACTGTCTGCACAGTCAATACAATAAAAGACCTCTAAACTTCATATGGCCTTCAGATTTGCACAACAACAGTGCATAGAGAGCTTCATGGAATGGGTTTCCATGGCCGAGCAGCTGCATTCAAGCCTTACATCACCAAGTGCAATGCAAAGCGTCTGATGCAGTGGTGTAAAGCACACTGCCACTGGACTCTAGAGGAGTGGTGACGTGTTTTCTGGAGTGACCAATCACGCTTCTCTGTCTGGCAATCCAATGGATGTGTCTGGGTTTGGCGGTTGCCAGGAGAACAGTACTTACCTGACTGCATTGTGCCAAGTTTAAAGTTTGGTGGAGGGGGGTTATGATGTGGGGTTGTTTTTCAGGGGTTAGGCTTGGCCCCTTAGTTCCAGTGAAGGGAACTCTTAACCTCCCTGGAGATATTCCCGAGTGTAGCTCGGGGTAAAGTTTCAGCACCACAAGCAGTAACCCCGAGCTACACTCTGGAATACCCTGCAGCATTGCTCCCGGATCTCTTCTTCACTTACCTTGTCCTGCGCTCCCACGATGTCCCGACTGCAGCGTCCCTGGCAATGTCCTCCGGCCGATGCCGGCATCTGTCTTCCGGGTTCCGTTCCCTGCGACGTCAGGACGTACGGGGGACGGAACTGGCAGGAAATTTGAACATTTTAAAAGTGACATTCACTAAATTCACTAAAATCACATAGTAAAACATTACTGTATCAAACCATTTCACATACATTTTGTCCCGAGTGCTTTGTCCTGTGCCCTGCCTGCATTTTTACTGTTCTTTCTGCCTGGAAACTTCCATGGTGTCCAAAAAGCATCCCTTTAGGTCAAAAGCGGTTTTAGACCAGCTAGAGAACAGCGATAGTAAATCAGAACCACTTGCAGAATTGAGTGATAATGATTCGTGGGGAAATTTGTCATCAGACACTGAAAACGATTTTGCGACTTTGCTCAGTGATGTGCGAACTGGCGCTCTATTTCAAATTTCAGTGTTTTTGGTTTGATTATATTATTGAATTAAATTTATTATTATTATATTTTTTTTTAATGATTATTTATTAAATTATAATTTATGATTTTGTGTTTCAAATTTTAACATACCCGGAATGTTTACTAGACTCTTGTTCGGACAGATTTCAGTGAGTTATTCCTAAAAATTACAGGCCTACAATAAAAAAAATACATATTTCCATGCAAAAATATGTACCGCTTTGAGCACAGAAATATGGACATAATCAGACTGCTAGGGAGGCTACGGCGTCAGCATGCCAAGACATTTTGGACAATTTCATGCTCCCAACCTTGTGGGAACAGTTTGAGGATGGCCACTTCTTGTTCCAATGGTCAAACATTCCCATAGACACAATCCTAAACCTTGTAGACAGCCTTCCCAGAAGAGTTGAAGCTGTTATAGCTGCAAAGGGTGGGCCAACTCAATATTGAACCCTACGGACTAAGACTGGGATGCCATTAAAGTTCATGTGTGTGTAAAAGAAGGCGTCCCAATACCTTTGGCAATGTAGTTTATATCTTCGCTTCCCTACCGACAATAGTATATATTTTTTTAAGTACCGTAGTTTGGTGCCATTCCACAAACATGCACTATTTTAAAGCGTGACATGTTAGGTATCTATTTACTCAGCGTAACATTATTTTTTATATGTTACAAGAAAATTGGGTTATGTATTGTTTTTTTGCATCAAAATTCAGTAAAGTGTGTTTTTTCCAAACAATTGTGTTTAAATAATCGTTGTACAAATACCGTGTGACATAAAAATTGCAACACCCACCATTTCATTTCTCTTGGGCCTCAGCTTAAAAAAAATATATAATGCTTATGTTATTAAACACTGCGTAAACTGTTGGCGCTATATAAATCATGTATAATAATGTTTGGGGGTTCTGAATAATTTTCTAAAATGATTCTTACATGTAGGGGAGAAATGCCAGAATAGGCCTGGGAAGCAAGTGTGTGTATGTATATATATATATATATATATATATATATATATATATATATATATATATATACAGTTGTGTTCAAAATAATAGCAGTCAGACATCACTAACCTGATCAATCACTGTTTTTGGTACAAATCATATTTCTACATGGCAAATAATTTACTAGCAGGTGTAGTAGAGTAATAGAAATCTAACAGACCCAACAATCATGACATGCATGCTGCTGATTCTGTGTAATTGAATCACTAATTGAAAGGGGCATGTTCAAAATAATAGCAGTCTGGAGTTCTATTAGTGAGGTCATTCATTCTTTGAAAAACAGGTGGCAATTGTTGCCCTTATTTAAGGAAGGATGGCAGCAAATGTTGTACATGCTGGTTACAGTGCATTTCTCTCTGAAATTCTGAGGAAAATGGGTCGTTCCAGACATTGTTCAGAAGAACAGCGTACCTTGATTAAAAAGTTGATTGAAGAGGGGAAAACATATAAAGAAGTGCAGAAAATGATAGGCTGCTCAGCTAAAATGATCGCAAATGCTTTAAAATGGCAACCAAAGCCTGAAAGACGTGGAAGAAAGTGAAAAACTACCATTCGAATGGATAGAAGAATAGCCAAAATGTCAAGAACTCAGCTAACAATCAGCTCCAGGAAGATCAAAGAAGGTCTAAAGTTACCTGTGAGTACTGTTACAATTAGAAGATGCCTATGTGAAGCCAAGCTATCTGCAAGAAGCCCCCGCAAAGTCCCACTGTTGGAAAAAAGACATTTGCTGAAGAGGTTACAATTTGCCAAAGAGCACATTGACTGGCCTAAAGAGAAATGGCGCAACATTTTGTGGACTGATGAAAGTAAGATTGTTCTTTTTGGGTCTAGTGGCCGGAGACAGTTTGTCAGACGACCCCCAAACACTGCATTCAAGCCACAGTACACTGTGAAGACAGTGAAGCATGGTTGCGCAAGCATCATGATATGGGGATGTTTCTCATACTATGGTGTTGGGCCTATTTATTGCATACCAGGGATCATGGATCAGTTTGTATATATCAGAATACCTAAAGAGGTCATGCTGCCTTATGCTGAAGAGGAAATGCCCTTGAAATGGGTGTTCCAACAAGACAACGACCACAAACACGCCAGTAAACGTGCAACATCTTGGTTCCAGACCAACAAGATTGACGTTATGGAGTGGCCAGCCCAATCCCCGGATCTTAATCCAATAGAAAACTTGTGGGGTGACATCAAAAATGCAGTGTCTGAGGCAAAACCAAGAAATAGAGAAGAACTGTGGAATGTAGTCCAATCATCCTGGGCTGGAATACCTGTTCACAGGTGCCAGAAGTTGGTTGACTCCATGCAACACAGATGTACAGCAGTTCTCAGAAACAGTGCTTATACAACTAAATATTCATTAAGTGATTCAAAGGAAAGCAAAATCTTCAAACATTTTTCAGTTTATATAGTGAATGTTTGAGTTTGTAAAGAAGAATACAAACACTGCTATTTTTTTGAACAGTCTAATATTCACCTTTCTTCAATTTCTTTAGAGGAACAACACAAATTTGATATATTTTTCTTCATGTTTTGATTTGGAATAGAATGTGTAGTGTTGCAAATGCATTTGTGTGTATGGAAATAAAAGCTATTAGAAGGATTTTGAGCTTTATTCACTTTTTTCAACACACTGCTATTATTTTGAACACAACTGTGTATATATATATATATATATATATATATGTAATTATATATTCTTATTTCAAAAAAGTACCTTGTTTTGCTATCAGCCTTCCCAAAATCTCCAAATTCTTATTGCTTTGCTATTCTGATTCGACTTAGAGAATGGCTATTTTCACTCTCAGTGGTCCCACTGTATGTGGAGCATAGCCACCCTCTCTTGCTTCCTCCAGAGGTGAACTACAAACTTAGGTGTAGATTCTATCTGCCTGTATGTAGCATAACTTTACTCCTTCCCTCAGCCTAACTTGCATTTGTAATCAATAATCCATTTCATATGCAGTGAGATCAGAGGACTCCATGCTGTATGGGATTTGTAGTATTCATAAAGCAGTGCATGTGGCTGCTTTTTTCAAAGCAATGGAAGTGAGGCAGAACAGGAGAACTTCAGGATCATAGGCAGGACAGTACAGGGGGCCTGAAAAAAACAGTAAGAAGGGATTTCATGAAAAAGCAATAACAGGGCTGTTATCTACGAGATATTGTATGGATGGTGTTTGAAGATTAGTTATTTTTTAGTGTCATATTAAAGCCCCTCCCCCCATCTCCAGATCCATATAGTTACCTTTTGTACACTCCCCCACCATTCTCTTCAGAAGTCAAAGGAAATACCCAGTAGTTCTGAGTAAGAAAGAGCATGTGATCTGGGCCAATCAGTGCTGTCAGTTGGGAAGCCCATAATCCAGAGAAAGCTACAACTCTAGCAACTAGTAACTTTTAAAGCGGGGTTTCCTTTCACTGCCAGTGGCTAAACGAAGCAGCATAGGAGTAGAAGGAAGGTAAGAACAGTTTTTGCCACTAGGGAGAAGAGATTATTGTGAACCTGTTGCCTTGCCCTGCATGGACAAAGCATGGTTTCACTTTAATGTAGCTGTAACAGTAGAAAAATATATCACTATTACGTTTCCATTCTGCATGAGCTGTAGTTACAGTTCATGTGAATATAATGTCGACTAACATCAAATAATGATCAATAGGTCCCTTTGAGTACACAGTGTCAGTGTTGATGATCTTAACTTTAAATGCCAGGTGGTCCCATGGTGCAGCTTGATGCGTTTTTGGTCTTTTTAGAATTTGAATCAATACTTTGTGTACTGAGAGTGTGGTCTTCAAAGTGATCTATTGATTTTGTGATCCTTTGATGCAACGTGAATTTTATAGTAAGCTAAGCACAATGGAAGGAATTAGGGGTACTTACAACAGCTAACGAGGACATTTACTTTATCTTTAAAGCTTTTTCTGTAAATTCAGATTTTGACAGTGTTTCCTTAAAGGAAAAATTTACAAGAGGAATATGAATGGTGCCCTTTGTTGACTTTCTTCTGAAAATACAAGTTGACTGGTAGATCTCAAAGTCTGCATACTTGGAATACTATGCAGCCATTGAATCAGCATGACAGCAAGGGAATTCCTGTTTTTAGAAGGGGGTGTAGGCAAAGACAAACTTTATACATCCTCAGTACTGATTGCATTCATAGTGACCCTGTCATGAATATTGACCTGGCAAAAACATATGTACATATATAAATACATGTAAATATATGTATATATGTAAACATGTAAATATATATGTACATATATTAATACATGTAAATACTTACCTTTGCCACTGCCCATGCTGCTAAATGTTGGTCTGTTGATGAGGAATCATGTGAGAGGAATCATTTAACACTGCAAGGCACACGGTAGGTCAATAGTCCCAATGGACTCTGTTCCTCAGCAGACTTCAGGGGATTCGTCATCAGATCGGTGCTTGGCAGCTTAGGCAGCTGGAGGTGTATGTATTTACATTCTTCCATTGCAGGCAAATCACTTTTGCCAGTGCAGCAGGGTTGATTATGAGAATGATGGGTAGTGAGACTTTTGTCCTTCATTTGTAGCGTGAAAGCCTACTGCTGTCTGTTTCCCATTGAGAATTTATAAATGTAAAACCACAAACATTTATGTTGATGACAGATTCTTTTTTAAATGGGACAAGTAACAACAGGGAAAGGCATTGTGATATTGAGAGACAGATGTGGCTAACACCTTTCTTTCATGTTCTTATTCAGAGTTTATAAAAACAAAAAGTACAGACAATTATGTAGATAGCAGACTGTTTTATTGAATACTTTAGCAATGCTACTAGTTTACGAACTGTCTATGTCACAAAGACAAGTAAACATAAAACATAGGGGTTGATTTACTAAAACTGGAAAGTGCATATTCTGGTGTAACTCTGCATAGAAACCAATCAGCTTCCAGTTTTTTTTTTTGTCAAAGCTTAATTGAACAAGCTGAAGCTAGAAGTTGATTGGCTACCGGCACAGCTGCACCTGACTTTGCATTCTCCAGCTTTGGTAAACTGCACCAGATGTTGGCTGGGCTGCACAAGGAACTCACAGATATGGGTAAGCTTGTTAACCCCTTGGCGCCGATGCCTGCCGGCCCTTTAAGGGTTTCAGAAACCGGGAGGTAGGGCGGGGTTTAGGGGCGTCACGGCAGTCACATGATCGGGAAAGGTCCCGATCGAAAGAGGAGATCGGGACCTTTCCGTGAGTACCAGACATGTGCTGGGAACATGCAGAGCACTCGCTCTCAGCACATTTTTTTTTTTTAATAGAACACAAATGTGCGGCCACTTGGCGTCTAGGCCCAGACGCTGCACATTTGCGTTTGGCCAGCGCCAAGAGGTTAAAGCCTGGAGTGCACAGAGAATTACTCCGGTGCTGGGATGCAAGTTATTGACTGGAACACACAGGGAAACACGCAAGCCCTGGTTGTATGTTGCAGGGAGTTCCAAATGACTGGTACACAGAAGGTGTCACAGAGGATCACTAAAGACATGATCAGGAAGTCACTAGGAAACACAGGGTGTCTGACTGCTAGTGTGTCCCTTTAAGTCAGATTCTGGACATGGACTGGCTAAGGCATTGACAGATGTTGATGTGCTACATGCCATTGTCCTCATATGCTGCAAAATGGAACTGGTGAGTGTGACATCCACTAAAGAAGAGAGACTATTGACAAATGTGTGAATGCTTAGAAATAATTTATGTTCTAAATGCTCTATAGGGGATTGCCTTTATTTTTGTGGTCTATGCTTAGGTCTATAGCCCTATCAGATGTCAAAACATCCCTCTAATAACATTAGGGTAGAGAATTTAATCTCTTCTGTCCCAATTTCTTATACACAGATAGGGGAGTCTCGATCTGCATCTTTTCCATTGAGAAAACATCATCATTCTCTTTACAGAATGAAAGGTGTTCTGTGATTGGGGGAGGATCATGAAATTCATCCATACTGCCTCCATTCACAGAATGCATTGCATTATGTAAAAAGAATGTAAGACATTTTCTCAATGGACAAGGTGCCAAATGAGCGACCCACTATGTACTCCAGCTGTAACTGTGAGTCTCTGCATCAGACATTTGGCGCTTACTGTACTGTAAGAGCTAAATGAAAGTAAAAGTTTTCACAAACGCAGCAGAGTACACGAATGTCACTAGTGGCAGGACTTTTTTTCAGCATAAATGCCAGGGAACACAGTTCTTGCACCTCCAGCAGTGAATGTATGTAATGGCAAGGGCTGCTTGGGTGTGCTGGAGGATCTATTGTTGCTGGCTTCTGGGGGATTTATTGTCAATGAAGGGGATCTATTTTTGTGTGATGGTCTATTGTTGCACGGGAGGTCTATTGCGGCTGCTGGGGGATCTATTGTTGCTGGGGTCAGTTGTTGCTGGAAGGGATCTACTGTTGAGGGAGGGGTCTATTGTATCTGGCTGCTGATGAGTCTATTGGTGCCAGCTGTTGGAAGATTTGTTGTAGCTGCTGGGGGTCTATTGTTGCTGGGGTGGTAACAAATTCTATACAAATTATTTAGCACCACAAAATGATACTTGGCTCTGTATTCTCTAAAAGGAAAGGTACTGGGAGGTGGGTAGGGGGTGGAACCAAGTGACGATGCTCGGAGGTGGGTAAGGGTGGAGACAAGAACTGACTCAGAAGGGGGGAGTCCTTTCACATATTTTTTGAGAAAAAAATCCCCGTTTAGTGGTAAATTATTTTTACAGTGCACATGTCCAAAAATAGTTTTTGACCAGAGCTCAGAATTAAAAGAAGTATCCTCTGTATTGTCTCCAACCAATTGCACATCTTATAAGCAATTTCCATCCCAGTTTTAAGCCATGTGTGGTACATTGCTATGTATCGATGACATTCATACAGTGATTTTCTTAGTGAGGGCTAATGGAAAGCTTTGAGAATTGTCAACAAAATTGTGAAGTTTATGGCCAGTATTAGAGAGTATTAATTGTCCTTTTCTGAACCCCAACCTGTAAAGTGGTGCTAATCTACAGGATATGCTGCAGACAGCAAGTTAGTTAAGTAACTGGTAATATTATCTTTTTAAAAACCACAACTGAGGAATTCTTTCCACGGATAATAAAATGTTTATATCAGATAAATATAAATGTGAAACATCAATAGACTCCTCCAGACAGTGTGTTTGCATTGTGATTTAGTTTTTATTATTTTCCTTTGATCTCTGCAATCCAGAGTATCTCAGTGTTAAAAAAAGGACTAACTTAATAGTAAAATACCTTATATTCTCTAACACAGCGATGGCTATTCATGTGTATCAGGACAGTCTGTATTTTTACCCACATCAGGAATTCAGGACCTTCGGAATTTTGTCCTCCTGGTGTGGCTCCTACCCGAAGGCTTTAATCTACACCTGTCATAGTGTACAAGTACCTAAAATGGCCACATAAATAAAAAGCAGCTGCCTTCAACTGCCTACAGGTACCTATGTTGAAAATACAAGGCTCCTCAGACCTGGATCCCAGGGCTTTTTAGCCACTTGCCTTCCAGGCACTTTTGCCCCCCTCCTGCCCAGGCCAATTGTCAGCTTTCAGTGCTGTCGCACTTTGAAAGACTATTGTGTGGTCATGCAACACCCATATGACATTTTTATCATTTGTTTTCACATGAATAGAGCTTACTTTTGGTGGTATTTAATCATCACTTGGTGCTTTATTTTTTGCACTTTAAATTAAATTTTGAAAAAAGGTTTTCTTTGTTTCTCTTATAACATTTTGCAAACAGGTAATTTTTCTCCTTCACTGACCTGCGTTGATGAGGCTGCACTGATAGGCAGCACTGATGGGTACTGATGAGGCAGCACTGATAGGTAGCACTGATGGTCACCGATAGCCTGCACTGATAAGCTGACACTGATGAGGCGGTACTGGTGGGCATTGATGAGGAGGTACTGATGATGCTGTACTGATATGCAGCACTGATGGGCACTGATAGGCACTAATAGGTAGCACTGAAGGACACTGACTGACGGCACTGACTGGCAGCACTGACTGGCAGCACTGATAAGCGGCACTGACTGGCGGAACTGACGGGCACAGATTGGCAGCACTGTTTGGCACTGCTGGGCAGCACTGTTGGGCACTGATGGGCCCTTTTGGGGCTGCACTGATAATCAGGGCACTGATTATCAGTGCAGATGTCTCCTTTGACAGTTGCCAGTTATCAGCATTACTTTCCTCAAGCTGTGACAGTGTGAAAAAAGTACTGCCGATAACCAGCCAGTGTATTTACATGGTGATCAGCTGTGATTGGACACAGCTGATCACGTGGTAAAAGGCCGCTGTGATTGGCCTTTTACCATGTCACATGATTAGCTGTGTCCAAAGCACACAGCAATGACAGACAGCGCTGGGTGCGTGCCGCTGGGTGCACGCTGGGGGTAGCATTCTAAGAGGATGTTGTATGACTCCCTTCAGCACTTCGGCTTTAGTGCGGTAAGAAAGTGGTTAATATGAAAATAATGGCACTACCCAGCAATGTCAATAGCTCCTGTTTCACATCTCGTACCTTCTTCATGTCCAATAATGACCCCTGTCATAGTGACAGTAGGAAAGCACAGAAGGATGGAGGGGTAGGTCCAATATCAGCACCACTCAGAAGTGTTGAAAAATGCCATATTCAGAGCACCCTGGGTGTTGAGGCTGCCAGGGTTCTCCAAAAGTTATTTCAATTTCTGGGGCTATTTTAGGGATTTTACAGTTTCATAGGTGTACTGTAAATCATTTTTTTTACAGACATGAGCATATTTTACCAGTGTATCCCTCTAACCTTTAACAATAAAAGCATAACTGAATCCTTATTTTTATGAAAAAGAGTTGTACTCCAAAGATGTAATTAGCTCTGAGCACATTAATGGTGACCGTTACTGGTCAAAGCAAGAATACATTGTAAACGAATGTGCACACTTCGTCATGGGTACCCATGGATGTGTGTAGTCCCTAGAGAGCTAAAGCATGTGTAATTTGAATTGAATAAAGAATATGTAAACCCAACATTTCATATTCCTGATATGTGCCTGTTGTACCATCTACTTGTATGAAAAAGTATCCTGTTCTTGTATTGATTTCTTTGTGCGAAATCCCCGGTGTTCTTGCTAGTTCTCCTGCTATTATATTAAAAACTGGCATGATAGCACAGCGTGGTCAGTTTTCTAGCTGCGTTGAGAACTCAGCCTGCTCTCCTCCAATGATCAGACTTGTCCTGGCACAACCCTTCCCCCCTGCAAAGCCATTTACTGGGAAGATCAGTATGCTGTTTCTTCTCCTCCCCCAGTTCTCTGAGCTCCTTATGCAGCTGAGAACAGAGGGTATGTGATCACTTATGAAAAATGTGTTTATAATGTTTTTTATATATATGCACAAATGTTTTGCCTTTCATTTCTATTTTAAACGGAATGTGTTGTTTTCCAAGGCGAAGTTTCACATACACTTTAAAATAAGCAGCTCATATTCACACCATTAGTGTAAACTGTTGTCTATGGTTTTGGTCAAGAAGTGACCAAGAAGTAAGTCAACTGAGAATGTGTAATAGTCTGATATGACAACGATGTTCACCTCAATCCAAGGATGCAATGCTCACTTAATCATGACCGTAGGCTGGCATTGAGTTAGGGTGAGACATCAGGGGTGTCTATAGTGAGTATTCATTGACAGTGGTGTATGCCCTTATGACACGTCAGACCAGATATGAACAAACTGCTGTATAATTCAGCACCCAGCTAATCTTAAGGCACGAGAGAGAGAGAGAGAGAGAGAGAGAGAGAGAGAGAGGAGAGAGAGAGAGACTTTGATGGTATTACCAACTACAGTTAAAATGTAAAAAAAAATGCTAGTTGTATTTTTTGGATGCTGGCTGCAAGCCTCCTGACTAACTGTTCAAAGGAAAATGCTCAAACTATGTTTGGTACCATTGGGGATCTTCTTTGGTTGCATGTACCATTTAGAAAAGACATTGTTAGCATAAATTGTATGTTATGTGAATGTACTTAAACCAAAAAAACTTAACAGATGCAAGCAGAGTAGACTTTAATGATGTCAGACCCAAAGCCATTGTACTGTCAGAATGCATCAAGAGCGCCCCCCACACGGAATGGAGGCAAACACACTTGCTGCATCCATACATAGACTGAGAAAGAAAACATTTGAAATACAAGTTATATAAGTTGCCAGCTAGAGACTTCAAGGCAGAATGTTATTATCACTAAAAACCATTGCCTTGTGGAAAATGTTTACGGCAAAGCCAGGCAGTAGTTGACATGATCTAATTAAATAGCCTCTGTTTTTTTCATCTGTACAATAAAAACATATTAGGTTACCACTAACTGAAAAATTGTCTGTCAAGGGATGTTTCATCTCATGAACAGAAGCTTTCCATCTTTAAGAATAACTATTCATTTGGCTAGTTTTGAAAATCAACTGCCCATTTACTTAAGGGATAGGAAAGAAAATATAGGATGAGGGTAAAAGGGATTATGTTTACTGAGTTTATATTTTATAGCCATTGCAGTTTGGGTGGCCCTTATCTACTATATAAAATAGAATGAAACTGCTTGTAGTACCTTACAACAACCAATCAAATTTTAAAACTGATATTTTTCCCCATTGTATTCAACTGTCACATCCCTGAAAATACCATCATTTCTGTATTTTGTTATCAGTCAATTTTTATTTTCAAAGGGTCTATGAAGGGAGAGGACCCCTCTGTGCTACTAAAAAGTACAATTTAGAAAAATATTTTCTTGGAGGGTTGGCAGCTGTTTAATGGGCTAAACAAATCACTGACATGACTAAACTGATAAAACTGTATTCTCATATATGTTGACTCATCCTGTTATTTATGTCTTCACTGTACATAATGAATTAAAGCCATGGAACTGCATGAAACCAAACCTTTTCATTTATATGTTTTTTTTGTTCTTCTGGTTTTGCTAGGTGACGTGTTTTGATACCTACACTAGGAGCTCTACTCTTCTGTATAAAGGAGAACACCGACTGTGGCAGGGGGTAAGTCTGGGTATTTGTTTAAAATGATCTGTCTGTTAAGTGTGATAGCTGGAGTGCAAAATCTGGTGCAACTCTGCATAGAAACCAATCAGATTCCAAGTTTTATTGCCAAAGCTTAATTGAACAAGCTAAAGTTAGAAGCTGATTGGCTACCATGCACAGCTGCACCAGATTCTGAGTGCACCAGCTTTAGTAAATCTACACCACTGTCTACTAACACACTTCTAATTTGTACAAACCCAAACATTGGTAAAGCATAATTGGGTTTTATCTACAGTGTAGTTTGAGTAAAATGTACTGTAGATACATAGACGGTATAAAATATATTTTTAAATATATTTTTAGGTTCATTTCAAATTGAAGCTGTCAGCAATGTGCTATTATTTTAGGCATTCTTTCAGACAACCTTCCTTATCTCAGGGCATAAATGTGACCTCAAAACGTTTTATAGGGCTCTCATGAGACTGGAGATACTTGAGAGATTTCCTTAGTCTGTAAGTGTCCACTTCACAAAAGAGACCAGTGGTAAGGTTTTGGCTGGAGGATACAAAATATCTCAGCAAGTCATGTTGTCAGGCTCAAGTAAAGACACAGATGGAGTGAGGATGGTTGAGTAAAGGAAATCAGGAGAGCTAGGTAGGGTGGGTGAGTCTGAAATCTGAAAGTACAGTCATCCTAAAAGTATAGCACTTCAAATTTATTTTAATATGTCATTCAAGTCAAGTCTTTTCTGAGTGGTTACTAGTGTTTGGTCATCTGAAGAAGGCCTACTCCTGGAATTTGAACATTCACATTTAGTTTCCTAAAGTTTCTCTTATACCATGTAGAAAATGTGCAAAGCTTGCTATTTATTGTAGCAGGACAGAGGTATGTTGTGTGTAAATGGACATGCTATTGTCATCTTTATAGAAATACGAAAAGTGACCATGATGGCAAACATTTTGCTTTCAGTACTTATGATGCTTCAAGAGACCTGAACCCTCAGGGGAACCAGAGTTTCAGCTGTCCCTCATTGATGCTTTCCATCAAAAAAGTCACCTGGTAACTAAATACTTGTTATCTGGGTCAGTCTCATGCTGATTATTGGTGTTCCTAGCTTTTGATTCTGATTGTGTCATAAGGAGAGGTCTCTGTGAGGTAGAGGTGCTATCCAGCTGCTGGAGCAGCCAGTCTGTGCCTCTGCCTCACAGACATCCAACCCCTTTATATGATCCTAATCAGGAAGTAGCAAGTTGTTGTTACACTGAGGGAGCCTGATTTTGGTAATAGATATGCATTTAAGAGGTTTATTAGTGAATTTATAATCCTAAACAGCAAGATTGGATTGTGGATTGTAGATTCCCTAGTAGGATTAGGTCCATTTCAACTTGGGACAATTTTGATATGAAGCCAGGTGACAATTTGTCTAATGCAGGCCATAGATGGGGAGAAAAACGGCAGATTTTCGGCCGATTAACGAACTATCGGTCGGTCTAAAAAACTTACCTGACCACCAATTATTACGAAAATCGGCCGATTAATGAGTAACCTATAACGGGAAATGATGTCATTTTGTGGCCTTTGTGATCCTTTTTCGGAAAACGATCGTTCGTTTTTGACCATCAATGAGGATAAAGTCGGGCGTTTTTCGAAAATTTTCCAACATCACCGATAATCTGAAAGTCCAAAATACACGAAAAACGGCCGACAAAATCGTCCACTAACGATAAGATAATCGGCCGGTTTTATTTTCGGACGAAAAATCGGCCGTTTTTCTCCCCATCTATGGCCTGCATAAGACAGCACCCTGGAAGCATGAGATTAGTTTCTTCATGGCCTCAAACTGTTTCCCAACAATCCTTAAAAGATGACCAAAAATTCAAGGATGGTCTAATGATCAAGGGTGAGGTTATTTCACTATGGTTAGTTGGTACCATAGAAGGTGAACAAAGGTGACATTTTTACGGGAAGAATAGAACAAGATATGTAGTGTAGTCATACTCCAGAAGCTACAAGGCAACTCATTCACTCCCTTATCATATCACGACTTGACTACTGTAACTCCCTCCTCGCCGGCCTACCCCAACACTGGCTATCCCCGCTTCAGTCTATCCTGAATTCTGCAGCCAGACTCATCCACCTTACCAACTGCTCCGTATCTGCCACCCCCCTCTGCCAATCCCTCCACTGGCTTCTGAATGCCCAACGCATTAAATTCAAAATACTAACACTGACGTACAAAGCTGTCCATCATACTGCCCCAAACTACATCACCAACCTGATATCCATCTACCACCCAAAACACACTCTCCGCTTCTCACAAGACCTCCTACTCTCCAGTTCCCTGGTCTCCTCCTCCCATGCCCGTCTCCAGGACTTCTCCAGGGCTTCCCCCATTCTCTGGAACTCACTACCCCAATCCATCAGACTGTCACCTACCCTCCTCACATTTAGGCGCACCCTGAAAACCCAGCTCTTCAGAGACGCCTTCCCTGCCCTCACCTAACTGCTGATCTCCCCACCACTCCATCCCCCACAACTATTTCCTCCTGTACCACTCTCCCCTCCCTCCTAGATTGTAAGCTCCAAGGAGCAGGGTCCTCGAACCCCTAATGTATTTTATTGTATTGTTACTGTACTGTCTCGTGAACTGTCTCCCATTATAATGTACAGCGCTGAGCAAACTGTTGGCGCTATATAAATACTGTGTAATAATAATAATAATATATGAATTTTGTTATTTTATAATCCTGCCTTACAAAAGGAAATCTAAATGAAAAGTGAGGTTTGGTGAACATATGGTCTCTGTTTCTGTTTACATTTGTTTGGGTAACCTCTAGTTCTCCAGCTGTCTAGGAACTAGAGGTCACAGAAGACCTGGAACACCCTGTTAGCTGTTTGCACGTCTTTGTTGAAGTTTGCTTTTCTTTTGCCTCCTCACACGTTCTTCATGGCAAATATGAATCAAGTTACAGTTGGAACTCAGCTGCAGGTGTTATGTTAGATACTCAGATTTGCAGTTGCTGAGTGGGCTTGCTGTGGACAGAGTAACTAATTGTCTCTGGGATATAGGCACATTGTTCACCAAGGGTGAGTAAATAACTTCACTTCATTAATGATCCTCTTGGCTGTTTTTCACTTGCAGCATTCACCATACGGAAGGTCTCACTGCAGAGTCAAAGTGAGCTGAAATACTGCATTGCAGGCACTGTGTTAAGCCCTAGCTATTTAATTGCTGTCTAGTAATGCAAGAGGGAACATCTCTCCTGGAGCAATTCTGTAGCATGAATATGATTACTGAATACAAAATTCATTAATCCCACTTTTATCTAAACATGATCCAGGATATTATATTATGTTATTAAAAAACTGATATGTTTATACACTATAGAGTAACACTGCATACAAGGAAATTATTTTGGTTATCTTTACATTTTAATTGTTCTTTTTCATCTCTTAATATGGAATCTGTAGAGTAAACTCATTTGTAGGATATTTGACCAATGAGAAAAATGTAAACAAGGTTGTACTTAAATTGTAAAATATCAGTTCTTTCTGATACTTAGTATTCTCGCTTAGTATGTTATTTCCTTACATGCTTGTAGTTTTGGTGCACGATGAATGCATTCTTCTTAGTATAATCCATTCTTTGCTATTTCACTGCTCATGATTGCTTGTTTCCTGTAATAGCGTAATTGCATCCAGTTAGAACTTACTCGGACTGCAATTTTCAATTGATTTTGACATTTTGACTTTTTTTGCACCCTGATCACTTTTTTTTAAATAAAACAATGATGTATTACTTAATAGGGAGCTATGGTGTATTATCTGTAAGGGTATATATATATTTTTTTTCTTAAATGTCATTTTTATGTGGCTTTCATGCTTTTTTTATGCCTGCATTTTCATATTTTTATGTATATTTTCCTTTAGTAGTTATAGTAAGTTTAATTCCACATAAGAAACATTACATTTTCATTAAAAAAGAATATAGATTACTTTAGAGATGTGTACCGTTATCGCATGAATCACATTATCACATATTAATTCAGCAGAATGTAAGTTCCTCCCAGAGTTGCTAGTACTTCTAATAGCTGCACTCATAGTAAAATTAGTGGTAGTAGTATTATTAAAAGTAACAGTAGTAACAGTAGTAAGAGTAATAACTATAGTAGCTAGCCCAGCACCTCTTCTATGGTGGTATGAATAATAATTAAATAATTGAATGGTGTGATTATATACTTGAATATAATAAAGGGAAAAGTTACCTCCTGAGTTTTCATTGTGCCCTCCATGTCTGTGAAGCCTTTTAAGCCTTTAGACAAACAACGATCTGTATACAGTCCTGAGCTGTTTCTGGAAGTGAAGGTTGCTCTAGTTGCTTCCAATGCATTTCAAATTCGCTGTTTCCACTAAGGATAGGAAGTTTTGCTCAGAAAGATTGCTGACATCACACAATACATAATCAGTAAAGCAGGATCTCTGCTGGACCTTCACAGTCTGAATACTGAGCTAAATCAGCAGCATGGAACAGACTCCCCCCCCCCAAAAAAAAATACCACAAGTATTTTTTTTATACGTTTAGTGATCACAGGTGTGAGGGCAGAGTACATTCTATTGAATATTTTCCAGCAAAATCAGTTTTCGGTTGTTCCAAATTCACCATACAGCATATTTTGCTGCATTGGCACTGTATATTCTTACAGCAAGCCTCCCCTTTATTGTTGTTTTTTTTTTACGCTCTAAACTATATTGTTCTAATTATGTGTTGCCTTTGCACATATGTTCATACTAGTCATTTATTCATTAATCACATATTAATTAATTTGTTTGTTATGCAATTTGATTTTAGTTTTCATTATCATAATTCCTTTTGTATGAATCACACAAAATGCAAGTTAAAGTAGAACTACAGGCAAAACGTTTTTTTTTTCATTTTGGGTAGAGGGTTATAACCCCTGTCAGATTTTTTACCCCATCTGCGTCCCATTGTGAAGATTTCCCTTTGCTTCCTGTCCCATAACCTAACAGAAAGTGAGAGAAAATACTTGCAAATTAAGGGAATTCCTCGGGGACCCCCAGGTCACCAGAACTAGTGTTCCCATTGGAAGATTCCCCCCCCCCAATTACTTTTCTGGGGACATCCCAAAATTTGGAATTTTCTTTTACTTTCACTTTCAATGATAGTGGTAAACAGGACAAATATAAAGGGTGATTCTCTTCAATGGGGGCACAGACAGCAGTAAAAACCTGACATGCCTTCTAATCCTTCTGCACTCTATCCAAAACTAAATAAAAAGTTTTGCCTTTAGTTATACTTTTAGTGGTGTTTCTTGGTGTAGCACATCTTTGTTTTAAGAAGACATTAATGTTCTTGCTCTAAAAAGCAAAGACAGTGCATCTATTTTGAATACATTACCAACCTAACACAATAAAGGGAAACCATAATGCGTTTGGACCTATTCAAATGTCTTTAAACATGTATTTAAAACTGATCTTTTATAGATGTATGTAATTATACACTTAATGCACAACAAAGAATTTCCAGAGCACCTTGGGTTAAGAGAAAGCAGAGCAGAAATTATCTCCGTTTGGACACTCCTCTCACTAGTTTATCAGCATACAGTCTTAGCTGCTTTGGTAATAGGGTTCTTACAATGGTTAGCTTTTTTATCTTCCCTGTTTGTACTATAAACTACTACTTCTCATCACCTCATTTCATCTTCTACGTTGATAATCCAGACTGGTAGGTATCTCCAGGAGTCTAGGATTCCAGGAGTTTCCCAGGACAAAAGGGAGAGAATAATTCCTCCAATGTGTTCTAAATCTAAGGCATAGCTTCCCTGAGTTCAACATCCCTGCAATAACTATCAAGAACCTGCCTTATACATGTAATGTCTCCAGACCAACTAAAGTGGCTTATTCAGATATGAATAAGCAATGACTGTTTAGAGTGTCTTCTGAATGAAGTAACACATTCAACCTCTTTTCATGTATCTCTTTTGGGGTGTAAAATATAGTATATCTGAATAGATAAATCAATTACTACCCCTTGGACATGCCTGTTATAGCCTAAGTATAGAGTAGTATCCATATGTGGAATCAAAGGATGTGTAGTCCAAAGCTATTCTCAGTTTGACAAAGAACATGGTTGTTTGAAACCGTTGCTTTACTGCTAAAATGTGATTTGTATACTTGCACTTGGATTTACAAGTAAAAGGGTCATGCACAACCTATGAAAAACAACCCCACACCATAATCCCCCCTTCACCAAACTTAACACTTGGCACAATGCAGTCAGGCAAGTACCGTTCTGGCAACAGCCAAACCCAGACCAAACCCAGACATGTCAATCGGATTGCCAGACAGAGAAACATGATTTGTCACTCCAGAGAACATGTCTCCACTGCTCTAGAGTCCAGTGGTGGCGAGATTTACACCCCTGCATCCAATGCTTTGCCTTGCACTTGGTGATTTAAGGCTTGGATGCAGCTGCTCGGCCATGGAAACCCATTCCATGAAGCTCTCTACACACTGTTGTTGTGCTAATTTGGAGGTCTTTAGCTACTGACTCTGCAGACAGTTGGCGAGTTCTGCGCATTGTGTGCTTCAGCATGCGCTGGCCATCATTTTACGTGGCCTACCACTTCGTGTCTGAGTTGCTGTTGTTCCCAGTTGCTTCCACTTTGTTATAATACCACTAACAGTTGATTGTGGAATATTTAGTAGCAAGAAAATTTAACAGATGGACTTATGGCAACCTGTCATGGTACCGTGCTTGAATTAACTGAGCTTCTGAGAGTGACCCATTCTTTTACAAATATCTTTAGAAGCAGTCTCATGCCAAGGTGCTTGATTTTATACACCTGTGGCCATGGAGGTGATTAGAACACCTGAATCCAATGATTTGGAAGAGTGTCCCAATACGTTTGGCAATAAGTGTGTGTGTATATATATATATATATACACATATATATATATATATATATATATATATATATATATATATATATATATATATATACATACAGTATCTCACAGAAGTGAATTTACCCCTCACATTTTTGTAAATTTTTTTTTGTTATATCTTTTCATGTGACAGCACTGAAGAAATGACACTTTGCTACAATGTAAAGTAGTGAGTGTATAGATTGTATAACTGTGTAAATTTGCTTTCCCCTCAAGATAACTCAACACACAGCCATTAATGTCTAAACCACTGGCAATAAAAGTGAACACCCCTCAGTGAAAATGTCCAAATTTGACCCAAAGTGTCAATATTTTGTGTGGCCACCATTATTTTCCAGCACTGCCTTAACCCTCTTGAGCATGGAGTTCACCAGAGCTTCACAGGTTGCCACTGGACTCCTCTTCCACTCCTCCATGATGACATCACGGAGCTGGTGGATGTTAGAGACCTTGCACTCCTCCACCTTCAGTTTGAGGATGCCCCACAGATGCTCAATTGGATTTAGGTCTGGAGACATGCTTGGCCAGCCCATCACCTTTACCCTCAGCTTCTTTAGCAAGGCAGTGGTCATCCTGGAGGTGTGTTTGGGGTTGTTATCATGTTGGAATACTGCCCTGTGGTCCAGTCTCCGAAGGGAGAGGATCATGCTGTGCTTCAGTATGTCAAAGTACATATTGGCATTCATGGTTCCCTCAATGAACTGTAGCTCCCCAGTGCTGGCAGCGCTTATGCAGTCTCAGACCATGACACTCTCACCACCAAGCTTGACTGTAAGGCAAGACACACTGGTCTTTGTACTCCTCACCTGGTTGCCGCCACACACGCTTGACACCATCTGAACCAAATACATTTATCTTGGTCTCACCAGACTAAAGGACATGGTTCCAGTAATCCATGTCCTTAGTCTGCTTGTCTTCAGCAAACTGTTTGCGGGCTTTCTTGTGCATCATCTTTAAAAGAGGCTTCCTTCTGGGATGACAGCCATGCAGACCAATTTGATGCAGTGTGCGACGTATGGTCTGAGCATTGACAAGCTGACCCCCCCCCACCCCTTCAACCTCTGCAGCAATGCTGGCAGCACTCATACGTCTATTTCCCAAAGACAACCTTTGGATATGATTCTGAGCACGTGCACTCAACTTCTTTGGTCGACCATGGCAAGGCCTGTTCTTAGTGGAACCTGTCCTGTTAAATCGCTGTATGGTCTTGGCCACCGTGCTGCAGGTCAGTTTCAGGACCTTGGAAATCTTCTTATAGCCTAGGCCATCTTTATGTAGAGCAGCAATTCTTTTTTACAGATCCTCAGAGAGTTCTTTGCCATGAGGTGCCATGTTGAACTTCCAGTGACAAGTATGAAAGAGTGAGAGCGATAACACCAAATTTAACACACCTGCTCCCCATTCACACCTTGGACCACTAATGAGTCACATGACACCGGGGAGGGAAAATGGCTAATTGGGCCCAATTTGGACATTTTCACTTAGGGGTGTACTCACTTTTGTTGCCAGTGGTTTAGACATTAATGGCTGTGTGTTGAGTTATTTTGAGGAGACAGCAAATGTACACTGCTATACAAGCTGTACACTCACTACTTTACATTGTAGCAAAATGTAATTTCTTCAGTGTTGTCACATGAAAAGATATAAGAAAATATTTACAAAAATATGAGGGGTGTACTCACTTCTGTGAGATACTGTATATAGCCTTGACTTCAAGAGCATGTAAAATGCGCAGACAGTGACAGTACAGTAGAATGCATCCATCCATGTGCAGCCTACCATATCAGCATGGAGATATTCCTGCAGGTGTCATATGTTCAGCAGAAGCCAGTAGTCAGCAGAAGTGATTAACAAGATGTAAAAATTGACCTGATTTATTTAGATTCACTCAGCTGTAGCACCAGGCCCGAAATTAGAAGGGACTGCTGACAGCTAGTGACCTGGACCTGTCTGGGCATGGAGTGCCCAAGGCTTATATAATTAGGTACTGGAGAGAAAGAAAGCCATCGCATTGAACTCTATCCAAGAATGCAAGAGTAACTGATACAGAAACGTATACTGAGATAAAACTAATATTTTTCTCTAGTTAAATGTCATTTCAGTTAGATAGCATTTTCTAACATTGACAGCAATGCTCACACTTGAAATAGTTATTTCATAGTGAGATTTGAACCTGAAATGTTAATTACTTAAAAACACATTAGTTAAAAATTGGTTATGATTTAACTCTCTGTATGTAACTGCAGATGTCTGTGATAAAAGACTTCCGATTATTCATACCATACCATAGTAGTACAATATGTAGTGCACAATATGTGCCAGTAGTAAAGGGAATGGAACTTTTTGCATTGCCCAGAATACTGATTGTAAGACGTTTGGCTGAGTGCAGAGGTTTCCCAAACTTGGAGTTTTTTATCTGAATATTCAGGCTGTCATTGGTTGAATGAATGACTAAAGACCATATGACCAAAGAGACTGAAGGAAACAGGATTAGGTGAAGAAGACGTTGGAAAACCCCCCAGAGCATGGAGGTTGGATTAAATCAATAACAGCACAGGGATGATTGAAATCAGGGGGTGATGTGCTATGGCCAAGGATTGAGAAGAATTGAGAAAGCATTTGCAGAAAACCATAACTCTGAGTTTTCATACTTATCATGCTGATGATTAACTAGCTCACATATAAAGGTTTCTTAAAGGACCTAATCAGTTTAGAGAAAATATGGTATTTTTTGTTTTCTTTTAAATGAGAAACATACTTTCAAAGCTTATCCTTTAGACATCACTGGTTTGTAATTTACTCAAATAGTTTGTTGTGTTCCTCTCATCTTGGCTCTTAGCCTCTCAATCTTTTTACACTGTGCTCTGCTAGTGAAGAGGATTATCTTGGTCTCCACTAGATGGAGAGATATAGGGTTCACATTCAGATTAACGCAGAACCCTTCTCCTGTCTCTTAACATCTCCATCTAGGGGTGCTTGGCAACAGCATTTGTAACAGCACAGGAGATTTAAAATGCATTTCCACATATGCAGCCAAAATTGGATAACACCTTCTCATTCACATAGCAAAACTTAAAAAAAAATTGCTGCTTACCTGTTTACCTTTAGTTGCTTAAAACTCTTACCTACCTTCCACCTTCTATGTAATGTTAAAGGGTAAGTTCAACTTAAAAAAAAAAAACTAAAATAAATGAATACACATCTTTTTGCAGGTAAAAAAATGTGCATTTATTATTTTTTTACACTGAAGCCTGTAAAGCATTGCACCCACAATCTGCAGATCGCAATGCCAGGCTTCTGCAGACTCTCAGTACATTGTCTGCCCGAACCTCCCGTATGGGTAGGCAGTTTTTCGAATTGCAGGAAGAATCAATGAACTACAAGAGTGCTCATGAACACCCTCACAGTTCATTGAGAACTACAAGCCGTCAGCTGCTGTTCATGGCAATGATGTCACCTAGGTGGATCATATGTAGCCTACATGTTATCTGCCTAGATTACATCACTACCACAAATGCTACACTCCACCTAATGACCAATAAAGATTATTTCCCAAGTAGAGCTTACTACTGACTGATACTAGACACCAATTTTATCACCTTGAACTATGGAAGTGGCAATCTAAACCACAAAACGTGTGTTATTCGGTGAATTAAAGTAATTGACTGTTTTACTAAAGTATACAACTTGTGTCTATCCTTTGAACAACCACATTGGACGCCTCTGTCAATGGAACTGATAACGGGCCTTTTTTTGTGCTGGCTCTTCCTACAAATTAGTTTCACCCACCTGAGAACCCCATAGAGTACTCAGGATGGGAATGCCCACGGCATAGAGAGCAACCACACTGACCCTGCGTGAAGACAGGTTGGTTTTCCCTGCATGGAGACTGGTGGTTTTCTCCACCCACACACCAGGAAGGCCACGTGTTCTCCCCTGGCTGGGTGACTGTAGCCTCAACAGTTGTAAGTCCAGTTTGACCTTTTTTTCCTTTTATTGTGGAAGAATTTCACTTGTTTCTGAAATAATCTACTACACTATAAGGGCTCTCTCAAGTCCCTCTCTCTTTTTTTCGGTGGAAACTCTGAGCTTTACCAGAGACCTCTGACAAGCTCTTCAGAATCTTTTGGTGCACAATCTACCACCACACCCCAGATCCTTTTTCATTAATTGTATTTCAGTTCTTTCAAAAATGGAGGATCAGCATTACATATGGGCATTACCCATGGTGGTCTGTATGTAAATGCAATCTGCCCAAGTACCCCCACCTCTCCTTACTGATATCCACCCTTGAAGTCAGTTAATCAGTTAGAATACCTCCCCACCAGTGTCAGCTAGTTTCAGGTTGCCTGCCAGACTATCACGGTCCCACCGTAAGTCGCTGATCCCCACCATTGCCAGTGTAACGTCATAGTTGCATACATTCCAGTATTTATACCATAATTTGTGGACACTATAACTTTCGCACCAATTTCAAACCAACTAATACACACTTATTTGGATCTTGCCAAATAAGACATGTAGCAGAATACATTTTGGCCTAAATTTATGAAGAAATTTGATTTCTTTATTTTTTTTATTGGAAATGTTTTATAACAGAATGCAGAAAATACTGTTTTTTTCAGAATTTTTGGTGTTTTTTATGTTTATATAATAAAGAAATAAAAAACCCAAATGGCATTTTAATGCCACCGAAAGAAAGCTCTTTTTATGTGAAACCAATGATAAATATTACATTTGGGTACAGGGGCGGACTGACCATTTGGAAACTTGGGCACTGCCCGAGGGCCTGGGGTCAGTAGGGGGCCCCATGAGATGCCCCTGGTACCTTTTTCATAGGCTTTTTAGGGTGTGGTTTGAGTTTGGGCAAGGACACAGGGGCCCCATGATCCCCATGAGTTGTCAGTCCGCCCCTGTTTAGGTACAGTGTTGCATGACCAAGCAATTGCCAGTTAAAGTGGCACAATACTGGATAGCAAAAAAATGCCCTGGTCAAGAAGGGGGTCACATGATTAAACATTTGATATATTTTCTATTCTGAATAAAATATTATGAGTTTATGAGATTTTCAAATGACTGCATTCTGTTTTTATTTAGATTTTACACAGAGTCACAATTGGGGTTGTGTATGTGTGTATATATATATATATATATATATATATATATATATATATATATATATATATATAATCTATCTATCTATCTATCTATCTATCTATCTATCTATCTATCTTCTCTTCATCTCTTCACAACACTTTACTATGTTTACAGTTTCTTTAAATTACTTATAAATATAATAATCAGTTAACATACATTATATGATGTGGAAAGAGAGCAATTTAATATTGTATCTACTTGCTGAATGGTGGACTGTGCTCAGAACGATAAAAAACGATAAAAAGAATCAATTTAACCAGCATTCATTTGACTTGAAATGGAGTAATAGTGTCTAGCCCTTTCCATTCTTGCCACACAATGCAGCCCTTTCACTAGGCCACTCTCTAAATTTCTCATCTTATTGCAAAGTGCTTAACTGTCCTGAAAATGGAGCATTTGTTGGAGCTCTATGAGAAGCAAGTGGAATGATTTATTTGGGGAAAAAAAAAAAGAACAGGAACAATGATGGTCTGTTGCGAACAACAGCTCTGCTTCTGTTAGGGATAAATAATGCAAAAAATTCTGCACCTTAAGTAAAGAGGGATTGAGTTAATTTTTAGCAACAGGAAATGTAACATTTAGTAAACTGGTCATTATGAATGAAATATACTACTAACGTTACCCGTCAACCAGTGGATGCATTTATTTTCTTTTTTCAGTCTTTTTGTACTTGATCATCCCACTGGTAATATATTTGCTATCTTATTGTGAGAACATTTGTTTATATACTGTATGTATGAAAGAGCAGCTTTGTCATCCTAGGCTGCGCATTTCTGATTTGGACTATAAAATACCCCCTTCTCTCCTCGTCTACCTAACAGAAGAGATATGTACTGTAGTTTACAGAGGAGAACTGGGCAGGGATTGCAGCGCAAACAACATAGGAAGTTACAAGCTCACTGGATTTTTGGCAGGATCAACAGAAATTAATTTATGGCTGTCAAACACTTAATAGGCAAAACACATTTAATGGTACAGTATATTTATTAGAGAAAAAGAAGACAAATTAGACAAGCTTCTTGTTAGGGTTTACATACATTTTAAACTTGAAAAATGTACAGTCCCTCCTAAAAGCAGACATTGCATTGTGACTGCTAATAGGCACCCCTGTTTCACTTGCTAATAGGCACCCGTTTCACTTGCTAATAGGCACCCCTGTTTCACTTGGTTACTAAGCACTTTATTTCTTTGAGTTCAAAGCCTTGCCCTTCTTCTGGAGACCAGGACAAGTTTAAAGTGACTGTAAAGCTTATTTTTAAAAAAATTAAAATAACAAACTTGTCATACTTACCTGCTCTGTGCAATTGTTTTGCACAGTGCAGCCCTGATCTTGCTCTTCTCGGGTCCTCCACTTCTGGCTGCTCCCCTCACGAGTACCCACCATAGGAAGCCACTTCCTATAGTGGTCACATAGAGTGGGGTTTGACACTGCCCCCCACTCCCTTGTCACTGGCTCTAATTAACAGCAGAGGGATCTACTGGCTGTATTAGAGCCAATAAGACGTGAGAGAGCCGAGAGACTCGACTCATGCACATTGATGGATCAATATTGGGCTCATGTAAGTATAATGGGGGACTTATATGCAGAAGGTTTTTTACCTTACTGCATTAGGGTAAAAAAAAAACTCTGCCTTTACAACCACTTTAAAAGAAACCTATCATAAGCTAAATATGGAGGCTGCCATTGCTTTGCTTGGGTTTTCTACTGGCCCACTGGCTTCAACTGACATGGAACAAGTGTTCCATCAGAACAGGTAGGCAATTAGAATTGGCAACACTAGAGGTCAATACTGGCAGCCTGCCTGCTTTTCTATTAACCTGATTACTTTGTACCTCCAAATTTATAAAAGTCTAGCACCTAACCAAGTGAAACCACAAACAGAAAGGCACACTGGTTAGCCTTTTCTTGATAACAAAGATAAAGTGTGCTCCTTATGGCACCTCAGCATTTTAACTTACTGACAGGCCTGCTTTTATTGTCACATCTTATATAGTAAACCAAGGATTTAGCAAACAAAGCTTAGGCTCCATGCACAACAGCTTAAACAATGCTACTATAAGCAGCATTTAGCTTTTTTTTTTCTGCCTCTAGAAGCAATGTTGTCCTATGTGTCCATGTACACTTTGAAGTCTAGAGGTGTTGCTTAGGTGTTTAGGAGCAAAAAAAACTCTTGTGGCTTGCATATTTGAGAACGATTTTCCGGCAGAAATAAATGCTGAACACTCTTACAGGCTCCTAAATGCTGCTAACAGCTGTAAATAGTGGGTTGTCAATGAGCAGGCAGCCGCCTCGTCATTAACAACCAATGACTTGGCAGTTGATAGTGGGATTCCCCATTGACAACCTGCTATTCACTGCTAAACATTGGCACAATTCCAGCACAAAAACTTCTAAACACTGAACAAAAACGCTAAATATGAGAAATTTTATCCAGCATTTTTCAGATTTTTTTTAAGCTCCTGGTGTGCATGGAGACTTAAAGGATAAGATCACCTTTGGAACATGTTACTTGCGTATTTAGGGTGTAACGTTCCAGCTGGTGCCCTTCTCACCCATGATCCCTTTCCACTGTGACAGCAATGGGGGATCCTCTCCCTGCTGTCACGTGTCAAAATCAGCATGGCTGACACACAGCCACATCATTTATTCACAGGGATCTGTGAATGAGAAAACTACAAGTTCCACCTGCCCATGGCAAACAGGTTGTATTTCTCAATGGACTGCGAGGGTGCTGATAAAGAGCCCTTATAGTCCATTCGCTTTTCCTCCAGCTTTGTAACTGAACGCCAATTCAGAGGTACAGGGCACAAAAATGGAGGGAAAGTGTGCAGGAGCCTGACATTGCACCCGTGATCTGCTGATTGCGTGTGCAATGCTTTGCAGCCTCCTAGAGGAAAATATAATGCACATTTATTTTCAGCAAAAATATGTGAAATTAATATGTTTCCTAAATGGTAAACTTTAACATATATTTTCTGTATTTGTGTTAACATTTATCTGGTAGTATTATTATTATTATTATTATTATTATTATTACATCGAGTTTATATAGCGCCAAAGGGTTTGCTCAGCGCTGTACAATAGGGGGACAATACATGGCACAGTACAACAAAAACAGACAGCGTACGAGGGGTAAGAGGGCCCTACTCTTTCAAGCTTACAATCTAGGAGGGAGGGGGTAGTGGAACAATAGGATGTGGCTGAGGGGAATGAAGTGGCTGAGGGGGATGAAGTGGTGGGAGGAATGAGGGAGAATGGCCGTTAGGTGAGGGTGGGGTAGGCTTCCCTGAAGAGATGGGTTTTGAGGGAGCGCCTGAAAGTGGGGAGGGAAGGCGACAGTCGGATGGATTGGGGCAGTGAGTTCCAGAGGATAGGGGAGGACCTGGAGAAGTCCTGCAGTCGTGCATGGGAGGAGGAGACCAGGGAGCAGGATAGAAGGAGGTCCTGTGAGGAGCGAAGGGTACGGGTAGGGTGGTACTTAGGGATCTCAATGGACTATGACGAATGACGAAAGTGAGGCTTCCCACTAGTTAGCTAGGTGTCTCATCACACACTGAAAGCAAAATAATGCTGCATCACTTCCATTTTCAATGCAAAGCATATAATCTTTACAACACAATGGGTGTAAATGTTCATCACACAACCGTGTGGAGGGTAGGAAAAAGGAAAAAAAATCCTAAAATAATTAAAAACCAAAATAAGATCAAGATCTTTCTGCTTACTACTTATCGATGTTTCTTATTAACACGTATGCATGCAGCACACCTGATTGGCTCCCAGTCATCTCCCAGTTTGACTGAATGCTCTATAGGGGAATCAGAGCTGCATTGATGTGTGTCTGTTACATCTGCTTGGAGTTCAACTTTAACTTCCTTCCCTTGCATTACTGTGGGGTCTGAGTTTGACCCTTACAAGGGGCACTATAGAGTTTGAATGTTTTCCTTGTTTGGGTTTCTTTCTGCATCCCCAAAAAATAATTGTAGATTAATTGACAGTATGGGTATGTGCAATATGTTGGTACAATTTGACTACTAAATTCACAATTACTTTTCTGTGATTGCAGATTTGTGGTTGGAAGAAGCATGACGGATAACAGGCAGGATGAGCCCAAACCATCCCACTGGGCACCAGGGCAGCTCACTGAGGCCTCATCCCTTCCTCACGCCACAGACATGAAGGAACAAGGAGGAGCAGGAGTCCACAGCTCAAATGGTATTCCCTTCCGAGAGACAGAGGAAAGAGGATATGGGGAGCGGGCTCTCCGGGACTCCCATCCCACAAGCAAGGAGAATGGCATCAATGGAGAAATGCCATCTGCAGATTCAGAAACAGCAGGTATTTACACTTTAAACTCACATACATTTTTATTTAAATTATACATTATAACTTATGCCGATTGCTTTTTATTAATTCATTCATTTCTATGTATATTGCTGAATAATTATGTTTGTCAAGGAGAACTTTTTTTTTGTCCAAAGCAACCAATCAGATTCCAGCTGCCATATTACTAGTAGAAGTCTAAAAACTTTATTCATATTACTGTTGGTTTATAAAACAACAGTAATGTGATTAAAAAAACACCTAGAAAAGTGCTTACACCTTACAAGGGAATGTAGAGAGGTAAGGGAATTTGGCAGCAGAAGTTGCATTGTAGGATACAGTGTAGTAATAGAAGTTCAAGAACATCAGTTCTCACAAAGTAGAGTTTGAGGAGATAGTACAGCTTGGAGGCTTGGTGACTGATGGTATGTGAGACAAAGATGACAGTAGCAGTGTCAGGAAGATCCTGTAGATATAAGCAAGTTATGGGACAAGAAAAAATGGGGAAAGTTTGTTAACAGACACCTAAGGGGCTGGAGTATTAAATTTGTGCTGCAAAAAAAATTTTTTGTTACCGATATCAACTAATCACCTTGAGTGGTTGAACTTCATTTCTGTAGTGCAGGATTAAAGTGGAAGTAAAGGCAAACCCTAACAAACTCTAAACCTACTCTCAACCACAGTCTAAGCCTAATCTATCTACCCCTGTAAAGAAAAAATTGTTATACTTACCTATTCTGCAGTCACTCCGGTCCCGTCTCCAGCGGCGCCCTCTGTGTGCAGGAGAAGCTGAAAATGGCTGGGAAATGCCTAGGAAGTGATGTCACCCATTTCTTTATTATGGGGCTTCCATCGTTGGCTGCCTCTCCTACACACTGAAGCCACCTCTGAAAGCTGAACCTGGAGCCACCTCTGACAGCTGATCCTGGGACCGGACTGGAGCTACTGCAGAATAAGTAAGGATAGCGTTTTTTATGTTACAGGACAGGTTAGGCTTAGACTGTGGCTTAGAGTAGGTTTAGAGTTAGGTTTTGCCTTTACTTCCACTTTAATAAATGAAATAGAGATTGTGGTTTATAGTTGATTGTTATTTGCTCTCGCAGCATACTTTTCATAGTTCAGCCACTAAATATTCTGTCGTTGTCAGTATGACAGTCCCTTCTTTCTAAAGAAAAGAAGCAGTCCTTTTTCCTGGTATGTACTGAAATCGCACAAAGATTGAGGTGAGTCCTGGCAGTGTTGGGAGGAGAGGCAGTTCTGATAACCACATGCATGATATTCTGCCCACTGTAGACACCTTGAGAAGGTATGGAGGTGCTAGACTGATGACACTGAAAGGATGAATCAGATTAGTTTTTGCAAGCAACATTTTTTTTTTCATACCATCACATAGAAATTTTAAATTCATGTAATTCAACATTTTGAGGACCCACACTCAAGAAGAGGTTTAAATTGGTCAGAGGACTGGTGAAGAATCTGCTTGAAGAGGCTCTTCATATCTTTAGTCTTTCACTCTTAGATGATCTATCAGCCCCATTCACACCTGAGCATTTTTCGGAGCTTGAAGCCAAAAGCTCCAAAACGCTTAACACGTAAACTCCCATGCTTTCAAATTGTCCCTGGTCACATTGAGCACTCAGGTGTCTGTAACTCAATGCCTGAAGCTCAGAAAAGAAAAAGTACATGAATTACTTTTAAAGCAGAATGGGGCACTTTTTTTATTGATTTTGATTTTAATGGGAGTGTGCAAAGATGCACATTATGCATGTTTTTTCGGCTTTCCCATAACAAAAGTCTACAGGGTCAAAAGATGCAGGCCAAAAGAGAAGCTCCAATATGACTCTTCTCTGTTCAAAATGCACAAAAAAACTTGCAAAGAAAGCCTCAAAATCGCCTATATACATTATGCTTAAATGTGAAAGCGATTTAGACAAATAGCAGCTGAAGAGACAAAGCCAAAAGATGCTTACTGTAAGACCATGTGCAATTTAATACATGTTTTGTAACAAACCACACATGGCATTACAGTAACAATCTTTTGGCCTTGTCTGTTGAGCTACCTTTTGTCTACATGATATGGGTTACAAGTCAGCATCCATCACTATCAGGTCAATGAATATTAAATCGAGTGCGGTATTCTCAGAGAGTTGTTATTAATACTGTATGTTGCTTGTTAAATGATCTCTTAGCCAGTTCAGAAATAAATATGAATGCACAACTAGTGAATACGGTGAAGAAGGTGGTGGATGGCAGCAGTGTTGGGCCATAAGTCCTTGGGTTCCAGTGACATCTACACCCTCAATCTAGCCCCCTATTCTTCATAGGAGATGCTGGTTGTGCAGTGCTGGGACAGTGTATTTGCTTTTTTATATTATACTTTGTAGTATACACAGCATTTGCTAGCCACTGCAGAGCTTGTTGACTTTGTAAAGCCCCTTTTAACATCTCCCTAGCTACTTTCTAAAGGATTCAGCTTATTAGACTACAATTAGTTTTATGAACCTTAGCTCTCACTAAAGCTTCAACATTGCAGTCATTTTTTTTCTTGAAGCATATGTAGTTGACCGTGGATAGATTGTTAAAATGAATCCCTAGCTAGAGGCATTAAACTGCATTGCTGAAATTCTCTGAAGTATGAAAAGGTCAGCCCTGGTGCCATTTAGATTTTGTTATGATGTTTGGCTAGAGGGAATGTGCTATTCTAGGTGCAAATATGTTCTTTTGCCATTTGGTTGTTTAATACGAGATGGTGGTGCCAGTTACCGATGCATTCACAATTAAATAAGGAATCATGAGCTAGAAATGATGCATTGCAGATGGGAGTTTTTTTTTACCACTTCTAGATCCTGTTTCACAGGACAAACTAGTAAAGGCTTCCTGCTGTTTATATACAGCAACCAGTAGTGATTGTAAACCCTCACCTTGTAAATTAACGTATTCCGTTTAAAATAAAAATAGAAATGAAAGGCAAAACATTTGTGTTTTAATAGAAAAACATTATAAATACTTTTTTTCCCTTTTTATAAGTGATCACATAACCTCTGTTCTCATCTATATATGAGCTAGGGGAGGAGAAACAGCAGAACACCGATATTCCCAATAAATGGCTGTGCAGGGGTAGGGGGTGCTTTCCTCCAATGATCAAGTCTGATCATTGGAGGAGAGCAGGCTTTGTTCCCAGCAAAGCTAGCTAGAGAACTGACCAGGCTGTGCTTTCCTACCTTGCGTGGTCAGCTTTTTATAGGAAAGCAGAGGGACTGGCAGGAACACCAGGGATTTCACACAAAAGAAGCAACGCAGAGAACAGGATATGTTTCCATATACTGTACGTACATGGTACAGCAAGTACATATCAGGAATATGAAATGCTGGCTTTGTTTTCTTAAAGTTGTATGAGGATTGCAAAAGCTTTGAATTACTATGGGGCAGATGTAAACAGCTACTAAACCATCTAAACAAGCTATTAATATGATTTGTAAAACCATTGATTCTATTTAAGTCTGGTACAGAAGTATCTTATGACACAAAAATGATTTGCTCCTTTCCTCTGATTAGAGAGAGATGGAGTCTGCTACTTGATTCCCTTCCAACTTCTTTATAGGTTTTTACCAACTTATAACACATTGATATATTTTTCTTTGTACCTCTAGGCCAAAAGTATACTTGATTACAGCTTTGTTATTGCATTATGTTTTTTATACTTTCATACCTTTGTATTTTGATACCTGTTCACAATAGTTTATCTTGTTTGTTTCAAGCTGCCGGGTTGTTTGCATGCCTAATTAGTTAGCCTTTTAGGAGAGCGCGGTGCCTTGCAGCCCAAAGTCCAAGTAGTGAAATAGATGAGTGTTAGGGGTGGCTGCTTAATGCTTGATGTGTTTGGACTTCTAGTCACTCCAAAGTCATGTGTGCAGAGTGAGTGAACATGGCTTCTGTTGTCACATCATTGGTCAGCATGCTGGTAAATTTACAGCATGTGACCTACTCATGTAAACTTTTACTTTGCTATAAACATTAGAACACCCAGCTAGCATCCTGTCTTGTATACGCATCTAAAAGAACCGTGGGTTCCTATTTTTAAGCTTTACTTATTCTGAAATGGCATTTAGCATGGAACAGTGAGCTGCAGTTTCATAGATATCACATTGCGTATCTTCTGTGCAGATATGACATATTGAATATGGTTTTTACATTTCCTTAGTATCACTTTTATGATAAATTACTTTTTAGCTTTAGCTGTCTTTTGAATATACCATTCAGGGGCGGACTGACCATTTGGAAACTCGGACACTGCCCGAGGGCCCGGGGCCAGTAGGGAGCCCCATGAGATGCCCCTGGTACCTTTTTCATAGGCTTTTTTGAGTTTGGGCAAGGACACAGGGGCCCCATGATCCCCTATTGCCCCGGGGCCCCATGAGTTGTCAGTCCGCCCCTGATACTATTAACTCTTTTATCCATTTGCAATAGATTGCTTTTTGATTAAGATATGTTTATCATGTGATCTACAGCTATACAGGTTTGGTTTGCAGATAGATACAGTATTGCTTAATTTAGCCATAGCTTTGTTAAAGTCAAGACTAGCCCACATGTGGTTAGCTTTATTGATAGATGCACTTATGTCATCATTTGTATATTTCCATGTTAAACACAGATCACGGTGATTTTAAAACATACAAGTGATACTTCCAGCCTTTTAGCTGCAGCTCAGATGACGCACTGTGGCATTAGTCCCAGTCCATACTGCTAATTCCTAACACCTGTCCTTCACAGCGTGTGCTATCGGCAACAGGGATCCATCATAAAAAGACAAGAGAATAGATAATATACACTGATTTTGGGCCTAGTGTTCACTAAGCTTCCTATATATCAAACTGAGATGTTTGTAGAATATTCAAGGAAGGATTTTATAAATAGATTATAAATTATGCAGAATATCCAGCTCTACCTAGATATTCATATGTTTAGCCTATACTGGTTTCTTAGATCATTCAGGAGTCTTTCTTGTAGTATAGGTATATTGGCTGGTAGTTTTTTTCCAAGGCAGCCTTTGTGTGATGCAATTGATTGATGTTAGCTAGCTCTTGATATTGGTTATATTGTAGTAAAAATTTCAGATAAGATGTCAGTTGACCCAGTGCCTTTTATTGGGAAAATTCTGAATACGCAGGAGAAATAGTGATAGTAGACTTGTAGTGTAGATTACCTGACCCTGATCATACAATCTCTTTTTTGTAGACATAACTACTGACCACTTTTACTTAGGGGTTACTACAAATAAAAACACTTCCATTAATTTTAATTAATTCTAGACATTTTGGTCCAGGCAGTGGACACGTTATGAGGAGTAGCTGCATCAATAGATTTTTCTCATCTTTTCATGAACTTTTTATTAGGTATGCTCATGTCTATACAGTTTGATGAAATGAAATAGGTTTGGACATGTTTTATAATCTGTTATATTCATACTGTATATTGTTAATGATTTATTATTAATATCCATATTTATTTATTACTTATATTATTTATTGTAATGTTTAACTGGTTTGGACATGTCCCTTCATTTAGTATACACATAATTTGCTTTTATTATTTATTATTATTACTGGCCATAATAGTGAGAGGCCAGGCTTGTATGACAATAGGTCATTCAAATTAATAATTTACTGTAGATATTTAAATATTAGACAGCAAAGAGGCATAACTGCTAATCATGGTGCTTGTGTAACAAAATTGTTAAGTGGTCTCTTATGAATGACCCATCTTTACTGAGTTTACATGGCCTGGAAGAAACTTACATTGAGAACTTGTAAAAATCAAAGTTCACTTTTTTCTCTATACCAAAACTCCATATCTGCCCCATGTTGCATGAGTGATACATTACTCAAATTTATCTTGTTTGTTCTGAAATTTTCCAAGTGGATGTGGAGGGCCGTTGGGATGGTAGGAGACATTTTATTATGTTTGGTGAAAGACAGCACTGGACTGGTGCCACTGGAGGCTGCATAGTGGCAAGTTAGTGTGTGGAGGGTATAGAGGGAATTTCTTCCAATGGGTTATATCCCAATTGTATGTGTTGAGTAATAGACGCTGTTGGGGGTCTAGGGCTGTTGTCTGATAACGACAATGGAGGCACTAATGCAGGGAACATTGGGTGATTGGAGAGGAGTGCCCAATGTCCAAAAAAATCTCACTTGATTAATTTTATAGTTCACAGATGATAGAAATAAACGAGTAGTGTGTATTTGCTTTTCGGGGGAATTGCCTCCCCCTTCTTCAGGGCTAGTATAATATCCTGAAGAAAGTGGAGGCCTTCTGGTGCTAGTGGCTGTATTTCTTGGAGAATGATTAGACTCTGAGACGGTTAAATAATATTTTGTAGGACAAAATTATGAGAGAGTGCTAAGTTTAAATGCTTATTTCAACTAGAAATGGACAGATAAATAGTGTCAGGCGAGGCATTTTATTGTCACAGTATGGGTCGTAGGTAAAGCCAAAATCTTGGGAGACAGGAGTCCTAAATATGGCAAAAGGTTTGTTTTTTTTTAAATAAGCAACAGTGTGATCCAACCCACTAGTCTTCTTAAACTGACTATTTGATTTGATTGTTACTGGTTAATATACTGTATATCCAATAAGTTTTGGAAGAACATTCACTTTTTTAAAATATGGCTAAGACCAAGATTTCTGTGTAAAGTAGAATTCATCCACTTGTTTATTCACTGATTTGTTCATATGATCATTCAAAAAATTGGCAGAGAATGTAATTTAAAGGCTAATTCCACTTTTTGCTAAATTTAAATAAATAAATAAACAAACAAACAAACAAACAAAAATGCACCCATATTGATTAATAAAAAAAGTGCATTCATTATTTTTTGCATTGGAGCTGCAAAGCATTGCAGTCCTAATTAGTGGATCGCAGGTGCAATGCACAGGCTACTTCAGACTATTAATCCATCAGTGGGTCCATACCACGGTGATCTTCAGTTACGCTGGAGAAGGTATCAATGGATTACAAGTGTAGTGACGTCACCGCACTTGTACTTCGCTGAAAACTGCGAGCCCCTCTGTTGCGGTGGCAGATGGGCAGGTTCCTGTAAATGAATTCTCCTACTGCAAGGGCAGTCATGCACAGCCGCACTGAATTAAAAAATGACAGGAGCCTTCAGGGAGAAAAAACCTCTGGATTCTGTAAAAGTGGATGGGCTGTTTGAGGGCAAGGGGGAGTTGAGGACTGTCACTATGTGTAATGTTACACCCCAAACTTGAGTGTGACATGAAATCTGCTATCTTAGCACATTGATTAAACTGTCACTAAACCCACAAGAGTAAAATCAGTCTGTATATGCAGTAAAGCATGCTTGTTATACTCACTGTGGAACCTAAGGGGTTAATCCTCTGCTTTGTGTAAAAAGAATTTTTGATCCTGTCTTTTCTGATCCTCTCCTTCTTCTACTATCCCCAATCCATCTGCTGATAGAATAGAGCCTTGGGGGCAAACTACACATTCTCAGTTTGGTGTGTATTATTAAAGAGTTGTTTTATTCTTGGGAGAGTGCATGTGATCAGCACAGGGCCAATCAGCACTGTCCAGACAGAGGGTCAGGGGTCCTGCTGGGAGAAAAAAAACTCCTCCTACAAGCTTTAAGCAGTGCTGTGCTGGACACTGATAGAAGTCACAAGACTGCTATATTCTGCAGATAAGAAAAGGTATTTAGCAGTTTATATTTACTAAAATAATTGCATTTCCATGTTCTTTGTACTGTGGGAGACTGGATATAGTGAATGCAGGGTCCTGGGTTTAATAACACTTTAAGCTATAGTATGCTGATAACAAAGTTATATAGTAGCACACAGTATTATTATTATAACCTTACATTTTGGTTACAGAAATGTGTTAGATGTGTAACTGCTGTTTCATACAGAGTAATAAATTGCATATTGATGATTCATGCTTAGTCAATACTGTACTGCTGTATGGTATTGTGCAGTAAAAGGGAAAATATTGTCTGTGTGTAGCAAAATGTTTATGATGAGCAAAGATTGTTTATATACAAGGGTTTCTAGATGTTTCAAGTGGATAATTGGCCAGGAACTGAAAGTTGTCTCTGCTCTTGGTAACAAGCCCAAAATCATCTGATTCCTTTGACTGTTGTCATGACAACCTTCCAGCCAGGCTTGATTTTTTTTGTTTTTTTAAGCTATCGTGCTGCAGGACAACCAATCTCAATAGCTAATGCAGGGCAATAATATCACTATCTTCAAAGCATTTGGAATGAAAGGTCATTGTTTTGGTAACTTTAAATGTCTCTGAAGTGATGAAGACTGCTTACTTCCAAACATATGCACTGATCATGTGCAAAAAGGGTTCATCACATGCAGTGAATCCTGTGAAATCCCATATCTACTGTAAAAACAAAGCAATCACCCCTATTTCTGCTTTATAATTTTCAAGGATTGTAGGAAATATTTATGTAGATCCTTTTTTATTGTATTTCTAGGCAAATTTGCTAGTGTTCTTGGTGAATGTTCTGAGTAAGAAATTCAAATATAATAATACATAGATATAAACTGTATGCAGACTATTGTGTCCTTTCTTCATGTGTTTTGGATATCATGTCGTCTTCTAGACTCTGTGGCTCCTGCTGCCAGCTACAAAGTCACTATATGACACAGTAGTCCAGGGGTGTCCAGCTGTTGCGAAGCTACAAGTCCCATCATGCCTCTACCTTTGGGAGTGATGTTTGTAACTGTCAATCTTGCATGGGACTTGTAGTTTGGCAACAGCTGGAGGACCGCCAATTTCACACCTGTGCAGTAGTCCATAATGATGTATTGGCCAGAAGGAGGAACCACACATCTGGAAGTGCTGGACCCTAGCTTTAGGTTCAATTCACATCTGTATGTTTATGTGCATTTTAGGTGCAGTGCACAAAAAAAATCAGCATGCTGCATTGTTCATCAAAACGCGCATTCTAGAGTTTAATGGTGACATGCCTAAAACATATGGCAAACATGCTTAAGACACAAAAATTAAAAAATGCACTGCATAGATGTGAGCAGACCCTTATGGTCATTTTAAGATACAAATTATTATAGTCAGATAAATGATAACATTAGTTCATTTTTAAATCAAAAGATAAACTCCAGGTATGGATTATCTTTTTGCATGGACCAATGTTGTTATGCATATTTTATACCTGACCAATCTGGATCCCATCTTGACCTGCCAACTTGCTTCATAGTAACCACAAGGGGCATTCTCTGGTTGGGTAAGGTGGAGACTGTGGCATCACCTTTCTGCCTCTCCGCCTTGTCCAATCAGAAAAGGCTTTACATCCCTTCAGAAAAGTGCAAGGCATTCTCTAAATGGCACCCATGGTGAACGAAAGATCGCCTGTGGTTACTAAGCAGAAGGAGTGCTGCATGCAACCCAGAAGACAGTGAAGGTCACTGTAGTAGCAGCGAGGTATGAGTTCAGCCAAATATATAATATGTATACTTAAATTGATCCAAGCAGGACCAATGTGACTGCAAAAACCTTACCTGAAATTCAGCTTGAAGTTAAATGATTTTTTATGTTGGTAGCATACTGAAAAACATGCAGGAGGTAGCTGTTTGAACTACACATTGGGGAAGGATAAATTACTAAGAACTACTTTTACAGCTTCCAACAATATGTAATGCATCGCATATTGACCCATTTCACTTGGATTTATGGCTCATTTTCAGTCTACTTCATCTGGCTAAAGTTGTGAGTGACATATGCTTAGTTGTTGTTTACATATCTTTTGCTTCCTTTATCTTGTGTGTTAGCTTAAAGCAGAAATCCAGGAAAAAAACTTTTTGCCCATGCAGTGGGGATATGCCAGCACTACACTGGATAAATGCTCATTTTGTTCTAGGGGAGAGGACACTGAAGATTTACTCACCTGACTCACCAATCCCTCATGCACGAGACTGGTCCTTTTTGGCTCCTGCCCCCCCCCCCCGTGGTGCAGCAGTCTTATAAACAGACTGTTCCTAACTTCAGCACACTCAATGCGCTTCCCAGACAGGAACAGTCCACCGTTGGACCATGGGGGAGCGTGGTTTTCCATAGGATCAGCGGGACATGTGAGTATGAGCTTAGGCCTCACCTCTAGAAAAAACAAGCAACTGCATGGTAAAAAAAAAATTAACTGGAGTTCTGCTTTAATGTTAATAAAACCTCTCTGCAAACCTGAGGCTTATGTAACCTGAGGCTTTTACTGCAGACGTTTGTGTTACTGACACAGACACTGTCACCTTGTTAGTGCAGGGCAAAGTGACAGTGCCTCTGCAAAGAACCCACCTGAGCCTCTAAACTCACCCTAGAAGCACTCCCCCCATAGCTCCTTTTTCAGCCACAATGGTCCGCAATACCATTTATTTACAGGAATAGTGAAATGTGTGACCTTTGCAGCCAACTGACATCACCATATACCCAGGTCAATAAAACCAGTGATTTGCAGAGGAGAAAGAGACAGCAAGGGGCTGTTTAAAATGTGAAAATGGGGATGCCCACCTCAGAAACACTGTCACTTTTATTAACTTAGGATTATTGCAATAGCCAGTTGTCTGTCAACTTAGGAGTTCCATGGGTTGACAGATAACCCATGGCAACCAGCCAAATTTGAGAAAGCGTTTGTGGCCAAAAGACACATCAAAATTCAGATTTGTAAAAAGGGGTGAAAATGGTAATTAAATATAACAGAGATATTAGGGATCTAGGTGAAAAATGTTAGAGAATGTTAGAAACTCCATCATTTTACCCATTTCCAATTATGTCAAATTAATAGAGCTATGTCCAATGGTATCATTCACAAAACACAGCATGAGCTGTGGTTCTTTCCTGAATAAACATGAGTGGTAAACTTTTACCACTCATTTTTAGTTAAAAATAAGACTGCCAATGCATATTTTTTTTTGTTTAATTCATATCCACAGTGCATTGGTAACACCAGTGGGAATTGCTACATAACATCTGGTTCCTGGAGACCAGCAAGAACAGTTGCATCTTTCTCCCTTATTACACCAATGAAAGCACTATTAGGATTAGTTAATTCGCTGGAAGACACTTTTTGGCTCACAGGCATAATATTTATTTATAATAGATAAAGTGAGGCAATTGTGTGTATGGGGAAGGGGGTAATAATAATAAAGTTTAGAGATGTGGTGAAGGTTCACATTTGGCTGTTTGCCCAGAGGAGTTTAGCTATGCCCCTGAGTCATAGATTGGAATATCTTTATAATTTTGGTGACAGACCAGCTTTTCTATGGTTTAGTTTTACTGGTGGATGGGTGGGGAGCCCACTGTTTGGACATGAGCCATCCTAGAACCAATTAAAAGCAGTTGCCATGGAAACACGTTGCACCCTGCCAGTAAAAGAGAGTCATGTTTTGACTGCACTGCACTGATGATAATTATATCCTTACTTACACTGGCTTAGTTTTTGTATTTATAAATCCCGAGAAGAAAGGCTTCTAGTGTCTCAATAAATTATATAATTTTGTGTAAGATCGGCACTATTTCAGCATTGTCTCCAAATATTCTCTAAAATCTATTACATAAGATGTCCATTATGCATCTATTTTTCTATGAATATATCTCCCTACAGATAATATCAAATAATCTTCTACATCTGATGCCAAATCGCTGTCTCTAGGAATTGTTTTCTCTGTAAGCAGTTGTCTAATTGCTTCCTCTCCTAGCATCAACCATTAGTAGCATGCTTATGTTAATGTATATGGTAGCTCCTAAGTCTAGGTTGATAGCACCAGACAGAAAGCTGTTTCCATTTTCTAGCAGCACAGATAATTTAATTTCTGTATACTGTTAAATGATGCCCATTGCATATTGTACTATGTAAAGAAGAATTAGCAGTTCAATGAGCCGCCTAGACTTTTAGAATAGACTTAAAGGATTTGTTCATTTCTTTATACAGTTGACATCTGTTTTTACTTGGACAGATGTCTGAAAACTGATGTTATGGTCAACTGCAAATATTAAGATCCCACAAAGGGAATACTGTAAGTGCATTGAAGTAAATATTTCTGTAACTACAAATTTAGTTAGTGGTGTTTGCTCATTGGGTCTTAGAATGCAACAGTGTTAACAGTTCATGATGGTACCATCTTGTCTTTTCGATTCAATAATCCAATCATTCCAGGTTCAAGGGTTCACAGATTTCAGGACTACATTGGCAGCTTGTCTGTCCACATTTAGCTACATAACTAATGGTATCTTCAGCAATTAGCACTGTGGGCTTAATCATTTAGGAATGTGGACTTTAGTCTTAAAGTAAACCTGTCACCCAGTGTAAAAGTTTAAGGAAACGTTTCTACCTAACAGCAAACACCAAATATACCTTTATTAGTCAGTAAACTCTACTTTGTGTGCATCTCTAATTTAGTTTCAGTTGCTTGGGTTCTGGGCTATGTTTCACCAGTCTGTCAGCACAGTGCCCAGGAAGAGTGTCCTAAAATACACTGGGGGAGGGCTTAATGCCAAAGTCAGGAAAGTCAGATTCTTAGTATCAAAGGCAAACTACACTCACCTGCCACCGTATTAAGTACACCTGTTCAATTGCTTGGTAACACAAATTGCTAATCAGCCAATCACATGGCAGCAACTCAATGCATTTAAGCATGTAGACGTGGCGAAGACAACTTCATGAAGTTCAAACCAAGCATCAGAATGGGGAAGAAAGGGGATTTAAGTGACTTTGAACTTCGCATGGTTGTTGATGCCAGATGGGCTGGTTTGAGTATTTTAGGATGTTCACGCTCAACCATCTTTAGGCTGTGCAGAGAATGGTCCAAAAAAGAGAAAATATCCAGTTATCCAGCCTTGTTGATGTCAGAGTTCGGAGGAGAATGGGCAGACTGGTTCGAGATGACAGAAAGACAACAGCAACTCATGTCAATATGGACCAAAACCTCCGGGGAATGTTTCCAACACCTTGTTGAATCTACGCTATGAAGAATAAGGCAGTTCTCAAGGCAAAAGGGCCTCCACCCCTGTACTAGCAAGGTGTACCTAATAAAGTGGCCAGTGAGTGTAAATAAAAGAGGCTGTTAGAGGTAATGGAAGACAGCCTGTGGTACTTAGTAACAAATTATATTTTCATTTTTTTAAATGAATCAGGTTTTGAGAGCCCAGAGCTAAGCCTTAATTCCATCACGTAACATTCTGTTGAGAGGATCTCTTCTGGACAGGAAGATGTTGTCACTCAAATTATCAGGTTCAAATTAAATGAGCTATGAGATTCAACTAGCTATGCAAATGCAACCTTGAAATATGTTTTTCCCACCCTACCTAATATTTCCTCTGTTTAAACTTCAGTAGTGTACTGACTTTAAACTTGGCATAAAAATCGGCAAAATGTAGACAGCTTAGGAATGTATCTGCCTGTGACACAATGGCAGTATTGTCTAGTTATTTTAAAAATGTTTTTCAAAGGGAGATCCCTCCTTCCTCAGAGCCAAACCCCTTTGGCTCTGAGGAAGAAGGGATCTCCCTTTGAAACGCGTTAGCTTTCACGAGAGTCTCCCTGTCTGTGGGATTCACATGCTACTTGATTTCATGTGATCTACTCTTGGATACTATATGCTTTTTATACTGTTACGTTTGTGAGTATACATCTTATTTTAATAAAATCTTTGTATTGCTGAGGTAATGTGCAAGGTTGGTGTGCTTTCTTTTGTTATTATTTGCAGTGTTGCTCAGGCTTCCCCAGCCTTACATAAGGGCTGCACAACATTAGATTCCTTGGTGGACAGGTTCTACGGAGGTCGATTTATCCACCTGTTCTGGATCTGAGCGCTGGAGATGTCGTCTTGATTTTCTTAATTAATTTCATTGGCCAGAATAATATTTTATTCTGGCGATTGAAATAAATTAAAGTTCAAGAGCTAAACGGGCCTACCATTAACACACGTTTAGGTGCGTTTACATGCATCAAGTGTTTTTTTCTGCCGAAATGCTGCTACTCCTGGATGCACTGGGCATGTTTTTTTTTTTCCTGCTGGTAAACGCTACTAAAAGCTTCTAAAAGGCTATGTGTGCATGGACACATAGGATAATATGGAGGGTCGTTTGAAAGCAGTAAAGAAAATATTTCTGATGCCCCTAAAAGTGTTACAGGTACAATATCTGTAAATTGTAATTGTTGCTCACACTCTCCTTTTTCTGTCACATGGGAACATCATAATGTGGTAACTCCTTCATATTATTATATTATATTTTTTTATAAAATAACTAGGTTTTTTTTTTCAAGCAGAGAAAAGCATGATAGATATTTTAGAATGTAGTATGTATTGCACTTGACATGGAGCTTAGCTGACAAGCTTTTATTTGATAAATGTACTGAAAAATAAGGGATCTCTCTCAACCTGTGAGATTAAGTCATTGGAAAAAATGGACTCCAGTAAGACATAATGAAACTTGAAAGAATGAGGTGAAAACAAACAAGCTAAGAAGCCAAAATGTACAGACTACGTAAAATTTGGCAGGCTATGTGTTTTTCGCTGTCTGTACCCTTCCTGTTCCTTGAACTTTGGGTGAACCCTTAGGAAAGTACAGCTTGAAGAATATCTGTATGAAGCCTTCAAGGGTAAACCGTACAACGGGCTCCGCTATTTATAGAGGACGTCCATTAGTTTAGAAGTGTCTGTCCCTTTTTCAGCATCATTAATAGTAAAAACACAATTTCCGCCGCAGTGCTTCTTTCTCTTGTCTCTTGAAATAAGCATCAAACTGGAAGATATGAAGCTTCATTGCTCTTGAGGAAATCCCTCAAGGCAGTCTGGTTATTTTAGCTAGTGTTAAAATCTGTGCACATTCATAAAGATACATTTTCCCTATTGTTCCTTGGTGAGCCTATAATTCTACTAGCATTTATTGGCAAGATTTCAGCCAACTTGTGTGCTTAATAGGGTTTCTTTATTATTGGAAAGTAGGCTGCTCACTTTGTACTTTGATTTTGCCCGTTTCAATGGAATTTTGCCTTAGCTTAGTGAATGAGGTAAAGCTCTGTGCTCATGTGCAAATATTTTTTTTCCATTTTCCTTGCACAATATTGGCTATTTTAAAAAAATGAATTTTCACCACATTAAGCTAAGCATAAATATCCTAACAATATGAAAGTTCATTTTGAAATGTGAATATGCGCTATTGCTGTAGTAAATCAACCACAATGGATCACCCACAATGGGGTTGATTTACTAAAACTAGAGAGTGCAAAATTTGGTGCAGCTGTGCATGATAGCCAATCAACTTCTAACCTAAGCTTGTTCAATTAAACGTTGACAAAACTAGAAGTTGATTGGCTTCTATGCAGAGCTGCACTAGATTTTGCACTTTCCAGTTTTAGTAAATCAACACCAATGTCTCACTAAATAGCTTTTCACATTACAAATGAGAATAACTTACATTTTCACAAACCTTGGATAATACCTCCTAGATTGTAAGCTCGAAAGAGCAGGGTCCTTGAACCCCCCGTGTATTGTATTGTTACTGTATTGTCTCATGTTCTTTCCCCCCACTTTAATGTACAGCACTGAGCAAACCTTTTGGCGCTATATAAACACTGTATAATAATAATAATACAGGATTAGACAGAATACCCTTTGTAAGAAACTTAGGAACTATAGTTCATAAGCTCCAAGGAGCAGGGTCCTCAAATCCCTCTTGTATTGAACTGTATTGTTGCTGTACTGTCTCCCGTTATATTGTAAAGCGCTGAGCAAACTGTTGGCGCTTTATAAATCCTGTATAATAATAATAATAGTGGTATTTAGTCAGTATTTAGTCAGTATTATTTTTCTTTAAAGTTTACATGTTCTTAGATTGATATTTTAGATAAATTTTTCATTCTCTGAAGAAAGTATTTATTTTACAAATAAATATGATAGTGTTTGCAGAGAACGATAGCCTCTCTAAAAAGAAATAGGAAGTAAAAGAATAATAGGAAAGCCCACCACTAGCCCTGCACTTGTTGATTATTGCTGCAGCCTTAAGATCCAGATGGCCAGTCTCAAGGTAAAGAGATAGGGGAGGGGTTGTTAAACTGCATTGAATCATTAATCCTTCGGCTGTGTGTGTAAGATGATATCCAACTGTTTAGGTCTGTATTCACAAAAAAGTGATAAATTAGCTGTCTGAAACACCAGAGTACCAGACTTGCTCTTGACACCTCCTGGCTAAAAATGATAAAAATTAAATACACATTTGCAATGTTGTATTGTTATCTGACTAACAAAAAATGTATAATAAAATGTTTTATTTGTTTAGTTCTGAAAATAATACATAAAGATGGCATTTGAAAAAAATCAATCTAAATTCCCTTTAACAAGGAAAAAAAATCCTTCCTGATTCTCGAAGCGGTAGTAAACTTCTTTTTTTTTCAATTGACCTACTGCATGTTTGTGCCATAATGTGCTAGTATGCATTGCATACTAGCACATTATAACAGACTTACCTTTGAAATGGTGCCCTACAGTGCTGAGCTGTCACTGCTCCTGGCGCTTCCATTTTCACCAGGCCTTCATTCTGGGTTTGCGGCTGCTTGACTTGATGGGCCAAAATGACATCACACATGCGCATGTGGCCGGGAGTCACCACTGCAGCTCAGTACTCCCTGCAATCAGGGCACACTTAGTATGCAGTGAATGTGGAGCTACTGTGCATGAGCCAACGACGTTATTGGCTACATCCGATATACTGTAAATATCTACTATAGGTGCAAGAGTTTACTACCGATATAGGGGAAAATGAATTAATAATTGTATCAACTTTCTACTGTATATGAACATTTATATTTGTTTGGAAGCATCTAATGTCTGCAGGAATTACTTTCTGCAAAAAACTGTTCCTTTTTTTTTTTTTTTTGCAGCTCTCATAATAAAACATGTTTTACTTCTCTTTTCTTCCAATTGAAAGGGTTGTCCTCTTATCTTCTTTACAAAATCTCAAAATTTCAGTGTATTGTTTGTATGAGTCATGCACATTTTAAGTGATCTTATCCCAACTTAGTTTCCTGTTTATGAAGTTAATTAATGTAGCTGGTTAATAGCCATCCATGCCCTGTCTTTCTTTCATTGAGTTCTCTGTACTCTATCTATTCCCAGGGCATCCTTTTTATGAACTAAACCAGAACTGAACTGTTGAGGTTGTTCTGTTGTTTTGGGGTCTAAAAATGTTTCTCTACCAATGAATTGCTAAATTTCACCCTATTAGTTAAGCAAACCTTAGTCCCTAAATACATATCTATATTTTTCCACAAAAGACTGCTTTGTTATATAGCACTGTGTACAAGTTGTAAAGAAAGTTTTAAAAATAGAAGTGTTAATAGTTTATTTTTATCAATTACCAAAAAAAGTTAAAAAGAAAAGTAAATGAACAGAAGAGAAATCCAAAACAAATCAATATTTGGTGTGACTACCCTTTGTCTTCAAAACAGCATCTTTTCTTCTACAGTTGTGTCCAAAATTATTCAACCCCCAATGCTGTAAAGGGGTTTAGGGACTATAGTGTACATTTGGAATTGTATTCAGAATCAAATCCTACAAGGACGTTGTAACTACCCAAATGCAACTAAAATGACATCAATTGTTTATGTAATACAGTAGTAAATGGTTCTTATGTGGTTTCTTCATTGCCACAATTATTCAACCCCTTAAAGACTACCACTCTGAAGAACAGAGGTTCATACAGGTGCTTTCCATCAGGTATTGAAAACACCTGTGGATGTCACCGAGCAGCAATCAAGCATAATAAGCACCAATTAGGCAGCTTTAAAATGACTGTGATACTCAGCTCCTTCTAGACATTTACTGGTGTGGTTACAAACATGGTGAAGGCAAGAGAATGGTCCAGGAAGACAAGAGAAGAGGTGATTTCTCTTCACAGGAAGGGCAATGGCTATAAGAAGATTGCAAAGATGTTAAACATACCAAGAGACACCTTAGGAAGCATCATTCGCAAATTCAAGGCAAAGGGCACTGTTGAAACGCTACCTGGTCGTGGCAGAAAGAAGATGCTGACTTCGACTGCTGTGCGCTACCTGAAGCGTAGAGTGGAGAGAAGTCCCCGTGTGACTGCTGAGGAACTGAGAAAAGATTTGTCAGATGTGGGTACAGAAGTTTCAGCCCAGACAATAAGACGCACACTGCGTAATGAAGGCCTCCGTGCCAGAACTCCCAGGCGTACCCCCTTGCTGTCTCCAAAGAATAAGAAGAGTCGACTGCAGTATGCCAAAAGCCATGTGGACAAACCACAAAAGTTGTGGGATAGTGTTCTGTGGACTGATGAAACAAAATTAGAACTGTTTGGGCCCATGGATCAACGCTATGTTTGGAGGAGGAAGAACAAGGCCTATGATGAAAAGAACACCTTGCCTACTGTGAAGCATGGTGGAGGGTCAATCATGCTTTGGGGCTGTTTTGCTTCTGCAGGTACAGGGAAGCTTCAGCGTGTGCAAGGTACCATGAATTCTCTTCAGTACCAGGAGATATTGGATGGAAACGTGATGCAGTCCGTCACACACCTGAGGCTTGGGAGACGTTGGACCTTTCAACAGGACAATGATCCCAAGCATACCTCCAAGTCCACTAGAGCATGGTTGCAGAGGAAAGGCTGGAACATTTTGGAGTGGCCATCGCAGTCACCAGACTTAAATCCGATTGAGAACCTCTGGTGGGACTTAAAGAAAGCAGTTGCAGTGCGCAAGCCTAAGAATGTGACTGAACTGGAGGCCTTTGCCCATGAAGAATGGGCGAAGATACCCGTAGATCGCTGCAAGACACTTGTGTCAAGCTATGCTTCACGTTTAAAAGCTGTTATAACTGTAAAAGGATGCTGTACTAAGTACTAAGATTGAATGTCACTTGGGGGTTGAATAAAACTGATAATGCTGTGAGCACAGAAAAGACATTTGTGGTTATTTCATTATAACTGTTATGTTATATTTGTCTGACCTACAAGTGCCTCTTTAATGTAAATGTAAGCAAGATGACTGAATGATCAAAAGCAATGTCAAACTGGCCAAAACACTCAATTTCAGTGGGGGTTGAATAATTTTGGACACAACTGTAGGTACACTTGCACACAGTTTTTGAAGGAACTCAGCAGGTAGGTTGTTCCAAACATCTTGGAGAGAACCAACCACAGATCTTCTGTGGTAGTAGGCTGCCTCAAATTCTTCTGTCTCTGCATGTAATCCCAGACAGATTCAAATATGTTAAGATCAGGGCTATGTGGGGGCCAGACCACAACTTACAGGACTCCTTCTTTACACTGAAGAAAGTTCTTGATGACATTGGCATGATGGGTAAGTATCTGCCTTTATATCTCAGCATTGTGGAAACCATTGATCCTGACACTTCTGGCCAGACTTCTATGGACAGTGTACCTGGGTCCCACTGGTTTCCACCAGTTCTGTGCTGATGGCACTGCTGGACATCTTCTGATTGCAAAGGGAAGTAGGCATGATGAGTCTTTCTTCCACTGCATTGAGTTTCCTCTGTTGACCACAATGTCTACAGTCCTCAACAATCTATGGTGTCCACAATGATCCTCTGGAACAAGTGAGGACTCAGGAAAATATAAAGGGGGGTAGGGAGGGCAATAAAAACACTGTGACATTTTTAACCTTCAGGCAGAGAATGCATTAAAGTAAACAATAGTCATCCTTTAGAACCACTTTAAATCAATGAAAAACATTTGAACAGCACAGGAAATTCATTTTTTGCCCCAATCGCACAGAATAAATCTACTGGGGTTAGACAAAAAATGGAAACACTACATGATTTGCAGGTGTGAAAGTGACTACTTGTTTTGCATTGTAGGCAGAAGTGATGTAACATTATTTTGCTTCTGCTGTTGATGAAACACCTAGCTAATAGGTGGGAAGTCTCACTTTCATCATTCACTTTGTGTGCTGCCACTAATACGAAGTCGTGTCAGAGCTTACTGATCTTCAAAGAGGACAAATTGTTTGTGCCCACTTAGCTGGTGCCTCTGTGACTGAAGTTACCAATGTATTTGCCACGTCACGAGGTACAGTATTAAAGGTTATGAAGGCATACACAGTTCCCGGGAAAACACATTTTTTTTTACAAATGCACCCCTTATTGTTTGTGTGTGTGTGTGTGTGTGTGTGTGCAAATAAAGTATACCTCACATTTTTGTATAAAGTCCACTTTAATATCTATATGATGGAGGGTGGGTACCAGCACTGATAGAGCTTATTACTGCTGTGGACAATTTTGAAAATGTAGGAAATTGTCTGAAAACCAGTGGTTTGGGTTTCCAATCTGTGACCAGTACTCCATTGTGAATGTGAGGAGTATAGTTAAACCACCAACTTTTCAGATAGTATTTCAGTGAATCAGAAGGCACTCATATTCTTTTTCTTCCACTCCAAGTGTATCTCGGGTTGAAAACACACAAGCTAAAGATGATAGGGAAATATTATAGAAATGCTAATAAGTGAAAGTTCTCAAGGTAAAAGGCTTGTTTATATTATTTTGTCTGCTTTATTTTGATGTGTATGATGTGCAGGATTGTGTGTGTTACAACCGAAATATGTAGGTGTTGTGTGCTGAATGTATGCTTGTGCGTGATCTGCAAGATGTATGTGCGTGCTGTCTGAGGTTCCTGTATCTACTGTTCTTGACTGTGTGTGCATGTCTAAACTGTGTATTTATAAGAGCTGTTTTGCAGTTAATTGAATGTTAACATTGTATGAGTATGTGCTGCACTAGATTATATGTGTGTGCATCTGTGCTTGAATTTTTGCACTTGAAGTCACCACGTAGGCTTGGAAACTCAGACTCTTCTAAACTACATTAACCTACTTCCATGTTTTGGCCATACCAACAATTACCCATAGTAGGCTACTCAAGTGCTAAATACTTGTAAAAATAGTGCTCAGGGAGTTACAGGTCTTTATCAACCACATTGACCACTCTGGAGTATCTAATTGGAAGAACAAAAAAGTGACAAGTGTTGCTGAGGCTGGAAAACAGAAATGTGTTTGGACAGCCATTTTATAATCATGACAAAGGGAGATTTTCTTGCCTTTTGCATTGTTGTTTTTAAAGAGTGATTTGCCCGCTGTGAACATTGTTACATATTGCTTATTATATTACTATTGATAAAGCTAGTATGTCCTGTCTTATATGTCTAGTGTTGGGTCCCACCTTCTCTTCGTTGTGACTCATTTGCATGTCCAGCTTTCTCTTTCTGCGGTGCTCTTTTTCTTTGCTTAACCAGCTTTTTTGCTTATGTCAAGTTCTTGCCTTCCCTTTTTTTTAATATCTTTTCTTTCCTTTTTAAATTTTTCCTAAAACATTACCTTTGCTTTTTATACATTCAGTGCTGTATTTACCATTTTTTATGGATGCAAAACTTGGTCTTTGGCTGTATTGTTTAAACTGGCAGAGTAGAATTATTTTAGCAATGCTGCCACTGTTTTCTATTTAATTATCTGTTTTGTTTCCTATTGTTTAATCATCTTTGTCTTTAAAATGGTAGAGAAATTATATTGGTTGGAAACCAATGAGCTATTGGATGCCCTGTTAGAAATGTATAGCATATAATGCACAGATAACTAAAAGTACAGCCAAAACTAAAATTCCATGTGCCATATGGGCATATTACTAAATCTAAATCATACCCAATATGAAAAATATGCTACTGTTTACTGCAGATGACTAAGGGCAGCTGCAAATGACATTTGGTGGTAATATAGTCACAGTTCATAAACCTACAAGATAGTGCCACCTAAAATTGCCTTATCTTCCATTGTGTTCTGAATTGCATGGTAAATTTACAGTGCTTTGCAAAAAATACTTTGTAACACATTGATGTGTCACACTTGAGTTGCACTTCAGTTTAAGAGCCTGATTCATGCAGTGATCTATGCATGGATGATTGGTCTGCTTATTGAAACAAGGAATATTTATGTTTCAGATGTACAGTAGCTGGCTATATGTTGTTTGCTCATAACACAAAATTTGATGTGTGGTCTGTATAGTAGGTTATCTGTTAGAAATTCTATCCATAAAAAATAAATATTAACCTCCTTCTAAATGTTTTCATCACTCTAAGCTACGACCACATTGTCACTTCTGCATTAGCATTTAACGTAGGGGTATATTTTGAAATGATATTTTGCTACTGTCACCATATTTTTTTAAGCATACTCATGGTACATTCACTTAACATTTATTTATAACATTGCCTGATATTTGTCAACATCTGTTTCTTAATGTAAAAAGGCACGTATTGTAACATTCACCTCTTAAAAGTGTGAACACTACATTCTCTGAACACATTTGGAAATAAAGTTCATCAGAGTGAGAGCAAGAGTGATACCAATATTTTGAGCTGGTATCCATATAGTAAGGGGCAGCAGGAGTGCTGTCCCTTGCCATGTTTGCCCTTTAGTCATGCCCTTTGCCATGCCATGCCCTTTAGTATTGAGGGAGTGCTTTAAGAGTGGTTGCCAAAAATTGTGGTAAACACCATTGCCAAACAGTACCATGCTGCTCACCAATCCTTGTGCCCAGGACAGATTTTAGGCAAGGGGAGGGGGGCTTTTATGCCACCTACCTGCTGCATAGGGCAGGTCCATTTAAAAATAGATTTTTGCTATATTGATACATTGATATTTTTTGTTGTCATTCCAAAACATATTACACATGAAATTCACTAAGTAAGGTAGCTCAGATCCCAGTGAACAATAATGAAGTCAAGACAAACAAAAGAAAAACAATTATATACATATAAATACATAAACTAACATTGCAATTATTAACAATCATAAAGTGCAGTATTATCAATGCCGATTTGCAGCAATGCCCTTAAATGTAATATTAATATATAGCACCGATGGTGCGCATATTGATGCCAGTAAGTCTCTGGCCAGTCTTTACCATCCACTGCAGTACCTGTTTATCTACAGGACAGGAGAAATTACTGTAACAAATGCAAGAAGCAAAGACACTCAACAGCGCACCTGTAAAATGAGATAAGGACTCAAGTACAGGACCAGTACACTTCAATTTACTGAAAAAAGTAAAGGTGTTGATAGGGACCATCTCAAAATCTTCACTGCTGATGTCGAGAGAGTAATATTGATTTTTCTAATATCCATAGTCATTTTTTTAATGCCCTTAGATTAACTAACACCTTCCATGTTCAGTAGTGTCCCTAGGTGGGTGTCCTCTGGGACAAGATCCCAAAACAATCCCTACTTCATCTCTTCTCAAGCTGAGTGAGTCCAGCACTGAAATGGTTTAAAGTGGACCTGTAGTGTGAAACTGTGCCCAAGAAAGTCAAGCAAAGAGCAAAGGACCACTCACCAGTAATGCCTTTAGGCTCTCCATTACTACCTTACCATGCCAAGGTCTGTTCTGTGTCTCTGGTGATCTAGTATTTCAAAACAGCAGCTGGAGAGGAAGAGAAATCCCAAATCCACATATTAAAATCAGACACTGATCTCATACTGCAGATGAGGCCTTAATGATAGTCTGACAGGCTCAACCCTTACACTCAGAATTGGCCCACAGTCCTTATGCACAATGCACATTTCTTATAGAAAATGAAAGCCACTAATTATCAGTCACTCATGGTGTCCTTGAGTCCTCATGCACACTGGACATTTTTACAGCTGTTGTTTTTGGCTTTTGACTTTTTTTTCTACAGCTAGTAAACCCCCAGCATGTTATCCTATATGTCCATGCACACATAGCCTGTAATCAATGTTTTTTTGGCAGGGGCGGTTTTTGGCTGGAAAAAACCCCCAGAACTAGTGGGTTTCTAGAGGAGTTTTTTTAGCTGTAAAAACACTCTAATGCTGAAAAACGTGGCAAAACATAGCAAATCATGTCAAACCAGCGCTTTTGGACTTTTTTGAGAAAATAACCACTCTAAAAAATGCAAACGAAAAAAAAGCGGCAAAATGCCGCTAAACACTAATGCAAAAATGCTGAAAAACTCACGTTTTTAACATGACTTTACTCAGTTAACATTACCAGCGTTATTAAAATGCCCAGTGTGCATGAAGCCTGAAAGGGCGACACAACCACCTCCATGAAAACTGCTGTTGCATCCACTCTTAGCATTCCATAGGGCATACATTTCACCTTCCTGCTGGGTGCTTCTTGTGAACTAAAGAAATGAACAAGTTACACATAAAAAGATGGCCTTTTTCAAAACTCCTGTGTAGATGATTCAGTTGTAAAGACCCATCACTGAGAGAATAAAGGTTTAAAAAGTTTGAAACAATATGTACAAAAGTGTAATGTGTAGAAACCAAACAAAAAACATACAGCATATTTTCATTGATAGCGTAACTGTAGCATTAAAACTTTGGAATATTCAAACCTCTCAAATTTTAATTGTCTTTTAAATGCCTCTCTTTGGCAATTTGAGACATTATAGAATCTGACTCAACTTTCTTCATGGGCCAGATATTTTATTATTTCTTTAGCAAGTTTAGAAAGCTTGTGTGATTGTCATTGGAGATATATAAATTGTAGAGTTGCATAACACTTTGGGATTGATTTACTAACACTAGAGAGTGCAAAATCTGGTGCAGCTCCGCATAGAAACCAATCAGCTTCTAGGTTTTTTTTACAAAGCTTAACTGAACAAGTTGAAGTTAGAAGCTGATTGGCTACAAATGCGCAGCTGAACCAGATTTTGCACTCCCGAGTTTAGTAAATCAACCTCTTTGTGTTTGCTGTCACACAATGTACTAATGAGTGAATCTTTCTCATACTGAACAGTCATGCAGGCATGGTGCATTACATAATCCTATTTAAAGAATGGCAGTGAAACAAAATGAGATTACTTCCCAAGCAGCAGTCTACTGCAGTTCACTTCCCTGTGGAATAATGTCCCTGAGTAAAGCTGGAAAAGCTGCATATCAAAAGGCCAAACTATTTCCAGTCCACTGGGTCATCTACTGAAACAATATGGGGGAATTAAAGAACAATTCTGCTAAGCAGTATTTTTTTAAAATCTAAAATAGCAACATAATGTAACTCCATTTTAACAAAAAACACAATTATTGGTATTCCTGCGCTTTTAGTACACATGCAAAAATTTGGTAATCACATTTCTTTCTAGTATTTTATTATATCTGAAGCAGGAATAGGCGCTGTCAAATGATGGGACTGATTTTGTAATGTGAAGCAAAGAAAATTGGAACAAATGTATATATTGCTCCTACAATCTTTATATTTTCATTTGTTCATCTTCATAAATCAGCTTCATATGTTTGCCAAAGCAAATGCCTGTTCTAATATCATATAGGCGTTTTTTTATAGCATAATTTCTTAGATGTAGCCATTCTATATCTTTAACATTTCATAATGAATATAATCATATTTTACTTGTAACACATTTAACACATAAAACTGATCAACCTAAATTAAAACTGTGAGAAAAAAATATAAATGAAAATAGCGCCAAAGGTGTTCACATGTAATCAATTAACACAAGCAGCTAAACCTTACCCCTAAATAAAGGTTGCAATCATAAAACAAAAAAGGTAGCACTATCAAAATTAAATATTCAAATAAAACAGTGATAAATGAAAAAGTGAAAAAAATTATGACCAGAAAAATGTCTTTAAGAATTTTTCTTTTTCATCAGCAGTGAAAAATGTCCATCACCATAAGAGCAATTTTGTGCAAATCTACCATCAACAGAAATGAATAAACTCACCAGAGCAAATTGCCAGTTAAATTATAAACCAGCAATTGCACGTGTTTGCTCTGGGAGCAATACTCTGCAGGCAGACTCAGCGGTGACCAGGTTTTCAAATTATTCCTCTCTCAGCTTGTTGATGTAGTATATTACAAGTCAGGGAGACTCAGATATTCAGACACTTATTTATCCTCTCTGGGAGCAATACTCTGCAGATCTATAAACTCAGCAGCGAAAACTTCCAGACCAAATTCCAAGAACTTCATACACAGGCTGAGCAAATTGCCAGTTAAATTATAAACCAGCAATTGCACTTCCGTGAAGACGTCGGATGACGAAACGTGTAGGATGGAGCTTCGGACTAACGTCACTACGTTCTGTGTGAGGCTGGCGTTTTGGCTTTCTGTGATTTTAAACAAAATGTGTTTGGTCACCGCTGAGTCTGCCTGCAGGGTATTGCTCCCAGAGCAAACAAGTGCACTTGCTGGTTTATAATTTAACTGGCAATTTGCTCTGGTGAGTTTATTCATTTCTGTTGGTGGTGGATCTGCACAAAATTGTTCTTATGGTGATGGACATTTTTCACTGCTGATGAAAAAGAAAAATTCTTAAAGACATTTTATTGGTCATACATTTTTTCACTGTTTTATTTATCACTGTTTGATTTGAATATTTAATTTTGATAGCGCTACCTTTTTTATTTTATAAATTAAAACTGTGTCTAAGCTATGGACTTTCAAATATTTACATATTCAAAACAAACATAAGTAAATAATAAAAAATTCCCTCACTGACCTATTTTGCTACATGCTTAGATTTTTCAGCACAAGCTTCTAAATTTTACTTTCACATTCTCTCAATATCTCAGCTCCTTCTTGCCAGCAGTAAGCTGGTAGCCTGGCAGCCTGCAAATCTCTAATCTAAACACAGAACAGGTGCACAGGAATTGGGGAGTTCTGAGACCCCCTCTTGAATGACTTTATTGCTTGTATTATCAAATTTAACTTATTGACTGCTTGTTAGACATTTTTACTATTTAAGGCTCCATTCACACTTGCGCCATTTCATTGTGTGACTTTGAGTGCACCTTTGTTCCGATTTTACACTCTCTGAACCTAAAAGTCGCGTTGATGTAGTGCAGGTACCTTTTCAAAATCACTGCAACTTTAAGTCGCATAGATCCAAACGGGTGCCATTGAAAAGAATGGGCTGTGACTTGTCATGTCCAAAGTCTCATGACAAGTCACACAAGTGTGAATGGAGCCTAAATGTCCATAACTTGGCCACAGATCCACTTTAAGGATTATAAAAGTACATTAATTGTGGTTATCCTAAAGGAAAACATCATCTTCATTTCTCTTTAGGGAGATAATATCAGTACAAATATTTTTGTAAGGTTCCACTTTGGGGCCAAATAATGAATACTGAAGGTAAGATAAAGGGGCATTTTGCCTACAGCAACCAGTCATATTATTTTTTTCTTTCTAACCTGCCCTGACCAGTGGATTCTGATTGGTTGTAATGAGTGCAGGGTTATTTTGATAAAGCAGACCCACTGACTGGCTATTGACCATTCTGAGTAAGAAATCTGTAAATTCCCTTCCCTACTATATTAATAATGTCTGTGTTGTTTGCTTGTCTTGTTTTGCCCCCATTGGTGCTTCGGCAGAGGAGGTATCTGCACGAATAGTCCAAGTAGTAACTGCTGATGCTGTAGCAGTCCTGAGAGGTGAACAGGAGAAAGAAGTCCAGCTCAAGGGCCCTCCGGGAGATCTGCCTTTAGGTAAAAGAGGATATAGTGAGTGTGACTTGTACTGTTCTGTAGAATCCCTCTGCAGTTTGTAATTTGCAGTTGGGGATTAAAATGCATTTTAAATGGCACAGGCCTAATATTTCCATCCTCCTGTTACTTGAGCCTTAAAAAAAGCTAACCCTATGTATTACCAATGCAGAATATTCTATGTGATGTTTTGGTCATAGGTGTATATGTGTGTGAAGTATGTGTTCTGATGGTTCTAGATAGGGGAGTATATGATATATGTGAGTATGTGACTAGAGTGTTGTAATTGGTTGTAGGTGAACAAGTGTCTGTATATAGAAATGTACTGTGTCTGTACATGCGAAGGTGTTCCTGGATGAAAAGTATATTATGTTACATGTGAGTGATAATAAGAGGCAAGTGTCCACAAAAACACTAATTAGTCCACTGACACGCTGACCTGCAAATTTTTTAAATTATTTAGCTTTTGGATTTCATTGTGAGTATTTTATATTTTAGATACTTATACTTGGGTTTTATTTTGTAGCATCTTGCAATATACTTTAAACTGAATACGTGTATTTAAATATATACAAGGGTCAATATGGCCTGTGGTACCCCAGGCTAACCACATTGGTATGTCGCACTTGGCATTCACAAACTTGTTATATCTTGTTACTTTGTGAAATATGGATACTAAAATGCATGACTTTTCTGTTAGTACCTTCAAGGGGAAAGCTTTTTGAATTTAATAGTTTTCCGTTACAATGTTGCATTGGGGATTTGTTTAAATAAGCTTTATTGCCTATATAGAAAGGGATATTTTACTGCTATTCAATAGCAAAATTGTCTGGCATAGAATGCAATTGATCATGGAGAGCAGCGCACAGCGAAAATTACTCTATAAGTATTTTTCTCCATAAGAAGAAAGGCAGAAATTGTAACAGTGAATTTTCTTATTTTGTAAGAAGAGTCAGTGGATAATATTAGCTTGTTATGTGATAGCCTGTAGGAAAATGGAAAAACGGTAAAATATATATGTATATATACACTGCTCAAAAAAATTAAAGGAACACTTTTTAATCAGAGTATAGCATCAGTACAGCAAGTCAATTCCAACTCATGGGATATTGATCTGGTTAGCTAAGTAGCATAGGTGGTAGTTAATCAGTTTCAGCTGCTTTGGTGGTAATGAAATTAAGAACAGGTGCACTAGATGGGCAATAATGAGATGACTCCCAAAACAGGAATGATTTTACAGATGGAAGCCACTGACATTTTCTTTCCCTACTCATCTTTTCTGACTGTTTTTCACTAGTTTTGCATTTGGGTAGGGTCAGTGTCACTACTGGTAGCATGAGGCGATACCTGGACCCTACAAAGGTTGCACAGGCAGTCCAACTCCTCCAGGATGGCCAATCAATATGTGCCATTGACAGAAGGTTTGTTGTGTCTCTCAGCACAGTCTCAAGAGCATGGAGGAGATTCCAGGAGACAGGCTGTTACTCTAGGAGAGCTTTACAGGGCCATAGAAGGTCCTTAACCCATCAGCGAGACTGTTATCTGCTCCTTTGTGCAAGAAGGAACAGGATGAGCACTTCCAGAGCCGTACAAAATGACCTACAGCAGGTCACTGGTGTGAATGTCTCTGACCAAACAATCAGAAACAGACTTTAAGAGGGTGGCCTGAGGGCCCTGTGCTCACTGACCAGCATTATAGAGCTCGATTGGCATTTGCCCTTGAACACCAGAATTGGCAGGTCTGCCTCTGGTGCCCTGTGCTTTTCACAGTTTGAGAGCAGGTTTACCCCGAGCACATGTGACAGACATGAAAGGGTCTGGAGAAGCTGAGGAGAACGTTATGCTGCCTGTAACATCATTCAACATGACCGTTTTGGTGGTGGGTCAGTAATGGAGGCAGACCTCTACAGGTTAGACAATGGCACCCTGACTGCCATTAGGTATCGGGATGAAATCCTTGGACCTATTGTCAGACCCTACCCTGGTGCAGTGGGTTCCGGGTTCCTCCTGGTTCACGACAGTGCCAGGCCTCATGTGGTGAGAGTATGCAGGCAGTTCCTGGAGGATGAAGGAATTGATACCATTGAATGGCCCCCATGCTCGCCTGACCTAAACCCAATAGAACACCTCTGGGATATCATGTTTTGGTCCATCCAATGCCTCCAGGTTGCACCTCAGACTATCCAGGAGCTGAGTGATGCCCTGGTCCAGATCTGGGAGGAAATACCCCAGGACACCATCCATCATCTCATTAGAAGCTTGCCCCGATGTTGTTAGTAATGCATACAAGCATGTGGGGGCCATACAGACTACTGAGTAGCATTTTGAGTTGCTGCAATGGAATTTCAGCAAAATGCACTAGCCTGCTGCATCATTTTTTCAGTTTGATTTTCGGATGTCTTTGAATTCAGCCCTCTGTAGGTTGATGATTTTCATTTCCATCAAACTATGGGGCATCCTTACATTCCTAACACATTACCCAGTCCATATCAGTATAGATATCCAGCATATTTTCCCCATTGAGATCTGATGTGTTTTCAAAGTGATCCTTTAATATTTTTTTAAGCATATATATTTATTTATTTATTTTTAATTTAATTTAAAGTGTTACTAAAGCCACAACAGAAAAATCAGTATGTATATGCAGTAAAGCATCATACTTGTTATACTCACTGTGGAACCTAAGGGGTAATCCTCCACATTGTGTAAAAAGGCTGTCTTCTCTAATCCTCTCCTTCTTCTACTGTCCCCAGTTCAATCATTGATAGTACAGAGCTCTAGGAGTCACTCTGCTCATGCTCAGTTTAGTGCGTATTGCTAGAGTTTTTTTTTTCTTTGGGCGGGTGCAAATATCTAGCATGATATTTTTACCCATTGAGATCTGATGTGCTTTCAAAGTGTTCCTTTAATGTTTTTGAGAAGTATATATATATATATATATATATATACACACACACAAGCACCAGAGTATGATACATAAAGTTAGTTGCACATACACTATATTGCCAAAAGCATTGGGACACCTGCCTTTACACGCACATGAACTTTAATGGCATCCCAGTCTTAGTCAGTAGGGTTCAATATTGAGTTGGCCCACCCTCTACAGCTATAACAGCTTCAACTCTTCTGGGAAGGCTGTCTACAAGGTTTAGGAGTGTGTCTATGGGAATGTTTGACCATTCTTCCGGAAGAACATTTGTGAGGTCAAGCACTGATGTCGGACGAGAAGGCCTGGCTCACAGTCTCCACTCTAATTCATCCCAAAAGTGTTCTATTGGGTTGAAGTCAGGCCTCTGTGCAGGCCAGTCAAGTTTCTCCACCCCAAAATCGCTCATCCACGTCTTTATAGACCTTGTTTTGTGCACTGGTGCGCAGTCATGTTGGAACAGGAAGGGGCTATCCCGAAACTGTTCCCACAAAGTTAGGAGCATGAAATTGTCCAGAATGTCTTGGTATGCTGACGCCTTAAGACTAAGACTTAAGACACCTTGGAACTAAGGGGCCAAGCCCAACCCTAGAAAAACATCCCCACACCATAATCCCCCCTCCACAAAACTTTACACTTGGCACAATGCAGTCAGGCAAGTACTGTTCTCCTGACAACTGCCAAACCCAGACACGTCCTTCGGATTGCCAGACAGAGAAGTGTGATTCGTCACTCCAGAGAACACGTCTCCACTGCTCAAGAGCTCAGTGGCAGCGTGCTTTACATCACTGCGTCCTATACTTTACATTGCACTTGGTGATGTAAGGCTGGGATGCAGCTGCGCAGCAATGAAAACCCATTCCATGAAGCTCTCTACATGCTGTTGTTGTGCTAATCTGAAGGCCACAAGAAGTTTGGAGGTCTTTAACTATTGACTCACTGCGCACTGTGCGCTTCAGCATGCACTAACCTCGCTCTGTCATTCTACTTGGCTTCCACTTTGTGGCTGAGTTGCTGTTGTTCCCAGTTGCTTCTACCTTGTTATACTACTAACAGTTGACCATGGAATATTTAGTAGCAAGGAAATTTCACAGATGGATTTATTGCACAGGTGGCAAACTATCACTGAGCTCCTGAGAGTGACCCATTCTTTCACAAATGTTTGTAGAAGCAGTCTGCATGCCTAGGTGCTTGATTTTATACACCTGTAGCCATGGAGGTGATTGGAACACCTGAATCCAATGATTTGGAGGGGTGTTCCAATAATTTTGGCAATATAGTATATATACATTTATACACAGTACTTTGTAAAAATAAAATAAATATCAACAAAGCAGGTTTATGGTTGTTGGCATCAAGTAAGTTGTAGATAAATGAGAGCTTGAATTTAATTGGTTGCTTTGGGGTAGTGACGTCTGGGCAACTCTTGATGTTTAGGAATTTGGAATATGTACTTTGAGCTTGGAATCCTTACTGACCAATTACCTGGTAAGTCCAAAATAAACCATTTTAAATTTTATAGACTCCCAGGGGAGAAGAGGAATTTATTAAAACTCCACCCACATAAGGAGCGACTAAATTGGTGACACACTTTACAAAATTTTACATAGGTGCTTCCAGTAGCCAGATTGCTGAACAGGAAAGCAGTAATGGTTCTAGACAGCTTGCCTGAGAGGAAGCATGCAATGGAAAGCGAGACTGTTTAATATGATATGAAATGACAGTTTCTTCAAACTGGAGTCTTCTGTAAGAGGAAGGCTCTAGGTAGCTTACAATGAGGTTTTGTATGTATAACTATATATTTATGTTTTAGGTTTGAATTGGAGGTTTTGGGTTCTGTAATGTAATGTTTTGGGTGCTTAAATGTAAGCTGTGAGCACTTGTAAGCACTGCATTTTTAAAACATCATTGCAAAAAGTGAATACACTTTCTTAAAGGTACTTTTTTCCAGGTCTTAAGGATAAACATCATTTAACTTAATGCATTTTTCCATTTTTGCAGTCAAATTTGTGAAATCTGCAACACAATATATGTTTGTTATGTGTTCCCATTCACACATCATACAAATTTTTTTTTATATATTTCTAATATTTTGAATGTTTCTCAGGGGAAGGTGTCATGGCTTACTGCAAGGTTTTTTGAGCAATGTCAGAGCAAATCTTCCCTAAGTCTGTCCTCATTAACATATAATGCAAGAAGCCCAGTTCCCTAACCTTCAAGCTGCCCACACATTAGTGAGTTTTTTAGTTCAAACAGTGAGGTGAATGAAGGAAACTGACCTTATTCCCCCATCCACATATTTGAGGTGGATGGGGGACTTCCACCCTGTCAGAATACACAGATCAGCACCGCAGTCTATGACCTGCACTGCCGATCAAGCAGCTAGAGTCTGACAGGGCAGATGAAGAGAAGTCAATTGGTAGATCAACTGTGTTCTGCCACAGTGGCCACATATGAATTGAAATGTGGCAGGTCTCTGCTGAAATGGATGGCCAGCTTTAAATCTTTGTTAGAACAGACAATATTCAAATTTAGTTACCATGGATAATGAAGATCTGCCTGCACAGTGCAGGCTGGGTTAATGATGGTAAGATGCAATTTTTAAACTTTTTTTTAAGTTATGCTATGTGAATGGGGACATGTAACAAATATTAGGTATGTATTATCCCAATTTGACTGCAAGAGTGGAAATATGCTTTAAAATGTCAGTCTGCCCCAGAATATAAGTGTAGGCCCTGGTTTATATACCTTGGTTTAATCAGGATTTTACTCCCATGAATACCAACTTTGTTCCTGTTGACATGTGAGTTTTAAAAGTTTTAACCCACCTTTGTTCCAGCCCCTCCTGTTGTGTTTTCTATTAAATAAAATACATTTGAAAAAAGTCCAACAGGGTGATTGGGAACACACATAGTGCCACAGCAGGAGCGCGGACCTAAGAACTCAAGCACAAGAGAGTCCTCAAGAGATACAAGTAACTGTCAGGTGGTTTATCTTCCTAGCACAGGCTTTCTCAACCTTTTACACTATATACACTATAGGAACCTTTGAAGTAATTTTCGGGTCTCAGGAAGCCCCTGCTAAAAATTATTTTATCTACAAAATATAGGGACTATTTCTCTTATTCCATGTCTAATCTCAGAGCAAGCTCTGCAATCTCTAGGATCTTCTAAAGTCATAAAATACCTGGTGATCTTGCCAGTCCTCTGAGCAAATACGTCCTTCTAGTTTGTCACTGACCATAATAGGCATTGAAGCAGATCAGTCCTAGCTTGTTCAGTTTTTGCCCATTCTTCTGACTTGGGTATTACAGCAAACTATTCCTATGCAAGGAATGGCTGTATTTCCAAAGTTAGATTGCAGCTTTCAAGCTCCCCATCCAGCCCCTCCACAGTTTTAGTGCCAGGGACTCCTGCACATCTCCGCCTTTAGTCTGAAAATGTATTTGGGGCTTTCATATAGCTAAAGGTCTCCTAGGACCTGTGATGTCAGTGGAGGACCTTGCCCTCATCTATCCATCCATAATCTAAGTTATAGACAGTGGCTCCTGTGCATCTTCACATATAACCCAAGAATGTGTTTGGGGTTCCCATGTCAGTGATAGCTGAAAGTGTCCTTTGCAGTCTCCCCACCCTCTGAACTGTGGGACTAAGGGGTTGCGTGATGGCCACTAAAAGCCACCAAAATGGTATTTCTTTGCTTATTTTCCTATTGATACTGCTGTTAAATGTAAAAGATGAATAGATGTAAATAGATGATACCTACTGTGTTTGTGTTTAACAGTTAGTATTTGCATACACTTTAAATACGTTAAACATCATCAGTTCAAGAAATAGACAGAATTTGAATTTTTGCAAGTTTGATTATCACATAGTAAACATCACTGTAATTTATTCCTGAAAAATAATGAAATCATTTTCATATTTCAGATCACTTAACAACAACTTAAATGCTTTGCCTACAAAAGTACAATACAATTCTTCATGTTTAAGTAATGAATACAATTAAAGTATAAGCCAAACCTTTCATTTAGGTTTTCTTTAATAGGGAATGTTTAAAATCTTCCCATTTCTTGTTTGCTTCTGTTCACCTGGGCAGATTTCTCTTCACTTCCTTTTTTGGAAATAAAAGGAAATATTTCCAAAATGGAGGTGAAATTCCAACTTACGCTGTTGTCATCACACTGGAAGATTGTTGCTTCTCACATTCTATTGCATGTGTTTCCACAATGTTGAATCAATTATTTTCTCATATACAGTATATAGTGCTGTTCTTTTCTATATCTATACATATTACATAACGTTCATATTAATTTCTGCCCTCAAAGGAGTTTACTACAGTAGAGTCATAAACAGACACAGTGGGGTTTATTTACTAAAGCTGGTTCACTCAGAATCTCATGGACTTCTGCATAGAAACCAATCAGTTCACAGGTTTTATTGCTAAAGCTTAACTGAACAAGCTGAGGTTAGAAGCTGATTGGCTACCATGCACAGCGGCACCAGATTCTGAGTGAACCAGCTTTAGTAAATCTCCCCCAGTATGTTTAAAGTGACACTAAACTCGGGTTTAAAAATATATTCTATTCAAATATGTATTCTTAACTGAAAAATGCTCTTCCTATTGTTCTCATTCTCCTCCAAATCTCCTCATTTCTTTTTTGCTGCTATAATCCAAAATCCAATTAGGGGGTGGCTATGTTTGTTCTTCATGGTAAGTACTGTAAGTAATAATGTAGCCACTCTCTCTTTCTCATTCCCAAAATGGAGCAGGAACTATGGACTATGGGATTTGTAGTGTGTACTGCAGAGTAATGTCCACTGCTTAGTTCAAGAAAGAGGAGGTTAGGGGGAAAAGGAGAGATTTTGGAAATCAGGGAGAATGTTACAGGGAGACAAAAACATAGTAGGAAAATATTTAGTGAAACATAGATTACAGAGAAATTTAGCAGTGGATGTGTATGAATTATTTTTGAAAAATAAGGATATCATTTAGTGTAACTTTAATTCTAGGTGGCACTCTTCACAAACATTTCGATTGCCATTACATGCCCCTTCTTTGAAATTCTCAACTGGTCATACTTGCATCTGGTTTTAGATTTTCAGTTGCAGTTAATAGGTCTAACACCAGATGTATAACAAAAAGTAAGCACAATTTTTGATCAGAGGCAGCCTGTACAATCCTTAATCCAAAACAATATTAATTGTTTTTCATGCGGTTTGTATAATTAAATAACTAATTTTACCTTTATGTCCACCCAAAATATTATAAAAATATTTTTTCTAAGGATTAATGTAACTTAAAGCAGTTATAAAGGCTCAGGGGTTTGACCTTCATGCATTCTATGCATGAAGGTAAAAAAACATTTTCTGTGCAAAACCATTGCAAAGAGTGGGTAAGAATGACATGATTGTTATTTTTAAAAAAAATGCCTTTAACCTCTTTCCGCCTGGCCTATGGCCGAATGGCGGCCAGCAAAAGCCCTTACCTTTCCAGGCCATATGGCGTCCTTTCGGGCATGTGCAGTTTGCGCGCCTGCAGAGCTGCACAGCGGTGCGATCTGTCACCGGCCGTGTACCTCGGACACAGCCGATGACAGATCTGAATATCGGCGTTGTTGCCAAAACCATGTGACCTGCTGTGACCAATCACAGCAGGTCACATGACAGTTGTATACAATGGATGGCTTCATTCATGCCATCCATTGTATACTAGTGTGTCTAGCTGTGAATGATCACAGCGGTGCGATCTGTCACCGACCCTGTACCTCGGAGACAGCCGATGACAGATCTGAATACCGGCCTTGTTGCCAAAACCATGTGACCTGCTGTGACCAATCACAGCAGGTCACATGACAGTTGTATACAGTGAATGGCTTCATTCATGCCATTCATTGTATACTAGTGTGTCTAGCTGTGAATGATCACAGCGATCACATACACAAACTGGGCCAATCACAGCCCAGCTGTGTCATGTGATTAGCCGTGGCCATATCACCGCTAAGCACAAAAAAAAAAAAACCCTGAATGAATCGATGTCATTCAGGTAAATGCTTGCTTATAGCAAAGTAATTCTTTGCTATAAGCAAATTGTGTAAAAAAAAATAAAAAAAATATAGATCACTTCCCCAAAGTAGTACAATGTTACTATGGTAATATTGTACTACTTTGGTCATAGTTAAATATGAAAAAACAAATCTTAAAAAAAAAAAAAAATTTAAGAAAAAAAAAAAAAAAAATAAAAATTGTAATCTTTTTTTTCATACTGTCACCAGTCAGTGTCCCTGAGCACTGCCATGCCAGTTATATGATGACGCTGTACTGCACTGGTGACAGTATGTAAAAAAAATTGTGAAAATAATTTTTTTAATTTTTTAATTTTCCGAAAAATTATGACAAAAAAAATACAACTTCAAAAAACTCACCATGCCTCTTATGAAGTACGTCGGACTGTCTAATCTGCAAAATGGGGTCATTTGGAGGATATCTGTACTGTTCTGACATTCTTGGACCTCAAGAAATTAGATTGGCTGTCAGTATTTCAGGATTGATCAATATTCAGATATATCCCATAGTTTGTGAACTCTATAACTTTCCTACAAACTAAAAAATACATCCTAATTTGGGTTATTTTCACCAAAGACATGTAGCAGAATACATCTTGGCCTAAATTTATGAAGAACAATTATTTATTTGCAAACTTTTAGAACAGAAACAAAGAAAAACGTGTTTTTTTTTCAAAGTTTTCGGTCTTTTTTTGTTAATTTAGCAAAAAATAAAAACCACAGTGGTGATTAAATACCACCAAAAGAAAGCTCTAGTTGTGCGAAGAAAATTATAAAATTTTAGTTTGGGTACAATGTTGTATGACCGCGCAATTGTCATTCAAAGTGTGAGAGCGCTGAAACCTGAAAATTGGCCTGGGCAGGAAGGGTGTAAAAGTGCCCGTATGGAAGAGGTTAATATCACTTTAAGTAAAATTGCAAAGTATATGCAACTAATTTTTTATCAGAGCATATTGCTAAATCATTCTGCAAATACTATGATCCTAGTTGGTATCCCTGTTCTACATTCTGTATATGCAGAGATTATATATGTTTTTACATGCCTTATTCTTCATAGAGTCCTGCATCTCATTGACCTACTTTACCTTTCTTTAAATCCTAGCTGTAGAAGATACAACCAATCTGCCTCCTTCCCCTCCTCCTTCACCGGCTTCAGAACAGATGGGAACGGTGGAGGAAGGTAAGGCCCTGTTATGGAATTGGTCCTTTGGGAATTTGAATGTGATACACTATGCAAAATGTACAAAACACAGAAGTAATTCTGAAACTTAAATTTATCGTGATCTCATGGTAATAAACCTAAACTATTACTAGTACATACCTACAAGGTATCTTTCACCCATATATATATTTACCATTTCCATATCCATGTTGTACACTGCAGTTCACTTGCATACTTTGCAGTTGGGAATCATCAAATAATATTAAATCATATTTTACTGGATATAATCTAGATTGCTCTTATGGTTTATTTTTGAAATCACATTTTAGTCATATTCTTCTTGGATAACTCTTATTATTTTGTAGGACTTTCTTAGTATTTGAAATGAAATTATGAAAAGTACACTCCATAAGGAGGGATTTTGGGAAAATAAATGGAATTCTTTTATTAATAATAATAATAATAATAATAATAATAAGTCTAATTCTCATTTAGGGCTGATTTAATATACATCCCTAAGGTTGATTTAACCTAAGGTAATGGATGAATAGCTGACTGCAGAAAAAGTGGGGTCTCTTTTAAGAGGTAGCATCTCCCCTAACTTTTTATGCTATTTTTAAAATAATTGTCATTAAACAGTGGAATTCTCTTTTTCCCCATTGCACTCAGATACAAATTGTTGTCCAGCTTTACTGGAAAGCCGATTACTCTTTTCATATATAAAAAGATCCTGTCACATAAGTCAAAAGTTTCAGCAAACCACTTAACTGTAAAGGAAAAAACAGAATACAGAGCTTTTCTGCTGGCCATTTTGATACTGAGAAATCGTTCCATGAAGTTTGCTGGCAAACCCACACTTCGGAGGGTGTTGATCTCCTGAGTCCTCTGCAGCTCTCTGGTTCCTCTTGTTGACCACCACCCCCATGTCACTACTATGTCCTGTAATGAAGTGAAAATCAAGTGGAGAAATCAGTGAGAGCTGTGGGGGACTCAAGGGACATTTTTGAAACTGGTGGCTTCCTAGTGGGCTTTGTGGGTCCATTTCTCAGGATCAGAATGGTATTCAGTGGCACGAGTGACAGGAGAGGTAATTATTTTGTTTCTTCTTTACAGGTACGTGGCATGTGCAATCTTTTTATTTCGATAGGGTCAATATAAGTTGCTATCTAGATTTCTACATTCTAATATTTAGCTGCATTAAATTAAGAAGTTTGGCCTATGGTAACTGTATTTTTGAATGTAATAACTAAGCTTCAATTTGACATATTATGTGCCTTTAGGCTACCGATGTGGAGCACACCAAATTATTCTGTAAGGGACAACCTTTGCAAGTGTGAGAAGCAGCCCCTTGAGTGTTTCTTTTCTAAAGGAGTGGAATGGTTTTGTGGCCCAGTGGTTTAAAGCCCTGTCCACTTCAGTCATCCAAATAATATTTTTTCAATTCACCTGCACGACTGGGTATTTGAAGTGAATACAGCTTCAGTAGGCTAAGAGTAAATTGTGTTCGTGTAGCTAATCTATCTCTTCTCGTGTAGTACCTCTTCCACACAATGTAGATGAAACTAAACCGATACTTATTATAGGCATATATGTTCATTTAATAAAATAAAATGCATTTTGATAATCAAGTCCTATTTTCAGTGTTAGAATGTGTACAAGAAGTTAAAGAGAGACTTGATATAGATAATTTCATCATCAAATATTCCCAAACCATTTTATAATAGGTAATGAAACATAAATTACCTAGTTCACTGACAAGTTAATTTAAAAAAAGATTAAAATAAATGAAATGTACTGCAACATATATTTCCAAGTGCATCAGCAAGTTGACTGAAGAAAAATATTAAATTAAATGTAATGCACTTTAATAGAAATTCCCAGGCACTGAAGATCAGTTGTATAACAGTAAATGCCCAGTCAATTATTGTCCTTAGTATTGCAAGTCATATCCATTTTTACTACACAATAACAATGGCAGATTACAATTCAGAGACAAGGTATGTGCCAAAACTAGTCAGGTCAATGCTACAAATATATATGTAATTCTTTTATTTTTCCAAAATATTTCATTTAATAAGGTGTTCTATTCATAACTCTCCTATGAATGTCTTATTTGTTCTCTCCATGTCATCTTGTTTTTCAACTCCAAAGAAGAGAGAGTTAAGGGTCCTGTGACTGAGAAAGAAGACGAGAAAGCTCAGGGGGGAGAAAGCAGGCCAACTGAGTCCTCCAACTTGGGGCTCAGCCAGGTCCAATCAGATTCAGGATCTGATGACACACAACACCAAGAGGAAAGTGTTGTATGCGAAATAGCAGATGGAAAAAGCATTACAAAAAGTGAAGCAGAATCCTCTGCTGTTGTAATGCCTTCCTTACCAGAGGAAGGTGTGTCCTGTGTATGCTGTGCATGTTATTTGCTCCCTGAATCCAACTTAAACGCTCATCTGAGGCTGTTTCATTCTTATGTGTTGCCATGTTTATTGGCTTTGCTGTTTTCCTAAGCTGACTGCAGTTTGTTGTCTGTCATGGACAGCACAAAGCGTTTCCTACCTCAGTAGCTGATTTCAGGTTACTTTGCCATGATACAAACATGCTTTGCTGCTAAGCTGTTGCTTCGTGTTAGTCTTTCTTCTGCCATGTTAGACGTGTTTGCCAGTCACATTGCTGATGACTATATACCTCTCTGTTTTATTTTTTTATTCATTTATTAAATTCCTACGTTAGTTCTAACTTTTTTTTTTACATAGAGGCTCAGTTTCCCAACTTGATTTTATATTTCATTTGTTAATGTTTGATTTTCTTTTTGTTTATTTTGTTTATGTTGTCTCTTGATTTTTTTTTTTTTTTTTTAATAATTACCGTTTTCTTCTTTAAAGCATGTCTTCTTCCATTCATTGCAGTCTGCGGCTGCCCATTATAAAGCTGTGCTATAAGTTAGCATTCTTTTTTCTTGCCTTGATAAATGTGTAGTTTTGTTGTTTCTTTTCTTCTGTATGTGGTCATTTATGTATTATTAAATATATGATGTCTTAACAGAACCATTCCAATAGATTTATGACACACCTAATTTAATTTATTACAAAAAAACTTAAGGGCGAGATGGGCTTTTGTTGCCCATAGCAACCATTAAGATTCATTGCTTCCTTTTATATCTTGATCTGCTGTGCATAAAAAGGCTAACAGAATCTTATTGGGTGCTATGGGGAATAAGAACATTTTAAATGGTACATTCGTAAGATTGATAAACCAGATGCCAGATTAAGTAACAGAAATAGAATTGGCCTTTGTCAAGTTAAATGGGATATGTAACCCTTTATGTGTTAAATGGAAGCTGTCATGATATGGAAGCTCCCAAGTTAACTTGTTTTAAAGGTGCATTCCCAGGGGTTGTCATAGTAATTCTGCTTTGACTAATTGTAGAGTGGTAACCCATAACTCAGCAATGAAAGAGTGTGTATTTCTATCTTGACAAGTTCCCTTTAAATAACGCATTTAAAAAGATAGGGAAGGGAACATCTGCTTCCAATGGGATTAAATACTTAAGTATATATGCGTATATAATACCATTATCACTTTAGACAACACTTTCTTTAAATATCTTCTCTTCTTAATTTTCTGTGTCACCTACCCTAAGACACATGTTAAAATTCCAGCAAAATAGAAGCAATTTGAAAGCTACCTGTAAAATGTTTTGTGGTTTGTTGTAGATTTCATAACATAATTGCCAGAAAACCCAGACTCCACATCCCTTCTGGACAACAGGTGCAAAAAATTTAGTTTAGCAACTGAGACAGCAGGCAAGATCGTATGTTGTGCCTCTATGGCCTGTTATATGGTACTGACCATGTACAGGCTGATAGCAGTCATTTGTGAGCTTTTTACAGATGTATGTACCAACATGTTCTAATCATCCTATTAATTTCCAAAGATTTATTAATGACTGCCAAACTAATTTTTTGTTGACATAAAACAATTGCGGAACCCAACAGACTTCAGATTTCAGAAATAGTTACTCTAGTCCAAGAATTAAGCTGAGGTTTACAAGCATTTACTTTTTTTTATATAAGAGGCACTGATTTTTGAACTTTTTTATCTTCCAGCCATGCCGTATCTTCCAGAAAACCCAGGTTAAAGACCTCAAAATCTTAATCGCTACTTCATAAACAAACTGTGTTTTGTTGGTGCTTTTTGGGTTTTTTTTAAGATCTGTGACTAAATATTTTTTTGAGCAAGAAAAAAATCTGGAAATTAGTGTAGGGGAACATGGAGTACAATGGAGAAGAGAATATGTTTTTAGAAAGAAAACGTATAATTTTTATATTTGTATGCATTGTAGACATCAATGCAATGTTCAGCATACATATATTCATATATATCAGCATTAAAAATCCAAATCCAATTATAAAATAAATAAACACACACTCTTAAATACTTGAATGTTCATAAAGTCCAACTTTATCCTGTTTTCTTACTTTGCCTGGAGTGGGTTAGAACTGCAGGGGAGACTTCCCCTCGTTTCCTCTTCCAGTGATACCCTGTCACACTATGACATACAGCATGTCAGGCGCAAGGGACAATAGGAAATCTCAGTGGGGACACATGCAATATAAATATTAAAAAGGTTCTACTGTTACCTTTCCCCATTTATTAAATATGTATTTATTGCTGTTTCAGTCTATGTTGGACAGGTTGTTTCTCCTCTCTCCTCTTTATTGAAAAAGCTTTGGACCAAATTGAACATTACATTTTAAATGTTGATAACTGACCTCAGGAGGTAGCTGAAAGCTACCTATACATATTTCTATTTTATTTGCTGTGTCATTTGACAAGTTACCAGAAACAAAGTATTAAGGAAGAGGCAGTGCTGGCTTGTACCTAAGAAATGTTTTTTTTTTTCTATGGTGAATTAAATGTTACTCTTTTTACAACAGGGAATAATACAATTTAAAAGGTGCTATACTTTCTATACCTGGGAAACAATTCTAGAAATGGTTACCCAGTAACACATTTTTCAAATAGGTCTTCGGAGTACTGTGTCAGCAGAGAAATCCTGCAATGTGAATCGCTTATGTTGTTTTGATACTCTCTGTACTGTTTGTCATGTATTTACAGATGCACTGTAACCTGATTAATAGCATATACTGTAAATCCAATATTACTGAGATCATACGTTCAAAGACAAGTTCCAAACTTGGGATTGGATTCTTCCAAATTAAAATTGGATAGTCGAAGAGAGATTAAAGTCTTCAGTCACATTGTCCTTACTGTCAATGCAACACAGTGCAATGCAATACAAATGCTTGATTTACTTTGTACAATCTTTTAAATTGCATCACCTAAATGTTACTATGGAAACTGCATTATTTTCTTTCATAGTAGCTTTGAGGCAATTTTTCTTTAAATTAAATTTAACTAAAACATGTAGGTGGATTGCTTTGTTAAGAAAGACCACAGTCGAATGTTATTTAACAAACAGCTTAAAATAAAAGCATCTAAAGCCCATCCCTAGCCACTGTTTTTAGTTTTTAGCTTGGATTTTTAATATTACATGTGACTTCATTGAGCTCACCAGAAGAAGAAGACAGAGACAACCATAAAAAAGCATTAGAATTTTCTAAATTCTCCCCAAGAAAGTGTATTTGTTGTTGTTTCTGTTCTAGTTTCTGTCAGCTTTGAGCCCCTGCCACTAGGAAGTGCTAGAGTGCTGTATGTTTGATGCCGCATTCAGCGCTCCAGTTAATTTTCTTGCAAATTTTGTTAGAAAGTTTTAAAAAGCAGAAATAGTGCAAAATTTCTATTGTGCCAGGTCAGAAAATAATGAGTGAAGACCCTCTGATGCTATCCTTATTACGATAATGTATGCTTTGCCACAACACATGGTAGCACACTGTACCAGCATTATTGTGTTACAGTGCCTTTATTTCTCACTGACATCGTGAGCCACTAATGCTGGCTATACATTATACAATTTTCTTATTAAATTCCCTTTAGATTTACCTTCAACAATTTAGTGCAAATGCCTGTCTGATTGCATACAAGTTGAAAGTGTTTAGGTTTGACCTATATTATACGGTTTTGGTAAATCTAAAGGAAATTTGTACAAGAAAATTGTATACTGTATGGCCAGCCTAAGGGAAAGTACCTGCAAAGCAACACACCACAACACATAGTAACACACTGCTGTGCATTGTGGTGCATTACCAAATTAATGTGCTGTTTTAACACAACACTCAATAACACATGACATAACGTGCAATGATGCGTGTGTGTTAAATGGACCGGTATGGCGATGCCTTGCCTAATTAAACTGTTTCCTTTCATAGCATCTTTGTTCAAAATTCCTCCCCAAAACATTGACATTTCAGTCAAACCTCTCATGCAGATGCCCTGTACAGTGACTTGATGCAGGGTTTGTATCTCCACTAAAAATAATTGTCTAATTAGTGATAACCCCTATATGATCCCTATTTTTTGGCTTCTGACAAATTTGAAAACAATGATTTATACTTGTCTATGATGTGTCATGTAGCATAATCTGGTTTATTCAGGTTACAGTGTACTGTAATCCCAGGCCCTGCTGTTTTACGTATGAGCTGCTGTGCTTCCTGCTTTGTTACATAAATTGTAATGCACCAGTTCACAGAGGTATCTATGATGAATGATTTCTGACAAATATGTTTTGAAAAAAAGTCAAACTTCTCTAGATTTGCTTTCAGCCTCGAAGATGGGGGCACAAGGACATTCAGATTCTGTTCCTTCCTCCGTGGAAGTTGTTGAAGATATTCCATCTACTAAGAGCAAGACAGAGGAGGAACCAAAGCAAGATATCTTGGCATCACAAGTCCCTGAGAAAGATATCAAGAAGCCAGAGAGGGAAGATGACAAATTGCCTTCAGTGTTAGAAATGCCCAGCACTGATATAGTGTTTGAGGCTCCACATGGTTACTCATTTTCTATAGAACCATGCACCCCTACATCTCCTGAAGCTGAACAAGACTTTATGAAAGCTGAAACTGAAAGCAAAGATAACCTTTCAACTTCCCCAACAAGCAATCTGAAAGAAAACCTGTTCTCTAGTTTCCCTTCAAGTGAAATTGCTGTACCACTTTCGACTATACAGGATAGAGGGCTGGCTGTCAAAGATGAACTTTCTTTACATACCTCAATGCTTGTCACAGATTCATTTGAGAAAGACGTTACAGATAAGACAGATTTCCCACAATTTGCCAAAGATAGTGCCATTGAAAGTTGTCACAGTCAACTGGTTCAGCCAGAGACAGAAACCTTTAGCATATTAAGTGCACAAATGAAAGAAGAGATACCTAGTTCAACAACATCAAGTGATGTGTCTAGTAAAGTTTCTGACAAACAACTTGATGAAAAAGAGGATATTCACACCAAGCCTGGTGAAGCAATAGGTCAAATAAGCATTTTGCCAAAACAAGATGAACCGTTCAGTGGCAAAGCTACTGATAATGAAAAGCAAATTAAAGATAAACAGGAAGCATCAGCAGTAGACACTTTTGAGATTCAAGATGGAAAAGAAATTATGTTGCAATCTCCTAAAGAGAAATCTTTACTAGAATCTAAGGATGATAGCAAAATTGTAACCGAGCATAAAATCAAGCTGGAGGAGGATAAGTCTGGAATGTCCACATATTTTGAAACATCTGCACTGAAAGATGAAGCTTTAGAAGGTAGTGTTCAACAAAGTAGTGATTACTATGAGTTGACTGATGTGAAAGAGCCTCCTTATGAAGCTGCTTCCATCCCACATATAGCTAAAGGGGATGAAGATGAAGATGAAGAGGAGAATGATTTAGCCCCAGCTGTTGAAGAAAAGGTCAGTGCAGCTCATGATGTAGGTTATAGTACTCTTACATCTGGAAAGATTCAGGCAACTGTATATCCAGGGGATCGTTTGTTCACAATTGATCCAAATATATATGCGGACAAATCAGAGTTCCTTAGTAAAAATAAAGATGATCTGACCCTCAGTCGTAGTTTAGGACTTGGCGGAAGATCTGCAATTGAGCAAAGAAGTATGTCTATAAATCTTCCAATGTCCTGTCTTGACTCCATTGCATTAGGATTTAGCTATGCTCGTGCCCATGACCTTTCTCCTCTGGCAACTGATATTCTTTCTAATACAAGTGGGAGCCTAGATGAGGGCGATGAAGGTGACTTGCCAGCCTTCACCCCAGCTATGGAAAAAGCTCCTTCATTCCCAGAAGAACCAGAGCACGAAGAAGAGGAGGAAGAAGAGGATAAACAAGAAACAGAAAAAGATACAGGGAAAGAAAGGTTTGAGTTAGAACCATTATGTGAGTCTCAGTATCCGGCTAAAGAGTACTACAAGAATGGTACTATCATGGCACCAGATTTGCCCGAAATGCTTGATTTAACTAAACCTCGATCCAGGCTAGATTCAGGTAGTGCAGAGGTAGATGTTACTAGAAGAAAGTCTGGAGCTTCTGATATCATTATTGATGAAGGTAGTGTACTCCAGCAAGCATCTGTAATTGAAGGAAGCAGCCTTCTTGTAAAGACAGATAGCCAGCAGGAAGAACTAGGCTACTGTGTGTTCAATAAATACACTGTCCCTCTTCCATCTCCAGTACAAGACAGTGAAGGTGTGAGTGGGGGAATGTCTACCCTTTATGAAGGCCTTGCTGTAGATCCATCCATTATTCAGATAAAACTGGCAGCAGCAGAAAAACTTGGAATAGAAATGCAGGAATCCAGCAGTGACACAGGGTCACCAGGGTGGGAGTCAGAGCAGGATAAAAAGTTTGGTGAGACAAAACTTGATACTGTCTTAGAAAAAGGAGAGGATCTGACTGAGTTAAAATATTCATTAGGGACAGCAGAGATTAAAGACAAAGTAGAAGGCACAGAGCCTGGCTTCAAAGACAAAGAAACCTCTGAGATGAAGGACGAAATAGATAAGATATCTGTAAAAGACTCCAAACCTGAAGAAAGTGAAACAGCCCCTGACACTGTCCCTGTGAAAACTGTAACAGAGACATCTGAACAAGTCAAGCTATCTACAGAAGAAACACTCAGTCAAGAAGTTACTGAGCCTTCTGAGTTGCAGGCACAAGAAGAAGATACGAAAGGAGCAGTTACTGAACCCCAAGTGACTCCAGAAGATTCTGATTCCATGATGGCTAAAGTCATTTCTGATGAAGATGCAGCCACTCTGAAAGAGGGTGCCAAACTTTCTGAACTTGATTTGAAGGAGAAAGGTGGAAAGCCTGACTTAGTACATCAAGAGGCAGTTGACAAAGAAGAGTCTTATGAATCTAGTGGAGAACCAGAACAAGCTCAAGAGCCATCACAGGAGGGCTCCCAGACTACATCACCTGTAGATACTCAAAAACCAGATATTGAAGATATCTCTATGCAGATCACAAAAGAACCAATAGAGACACTCGTTTCCCTTAAACAGGAAGTTAAGCATGAGGAGCCAGAAAAAGTAGAGGAAGAAAAGGTGGAGGAACTTCATTTAGAGCAAACTACGGAGACAGTTGCAACAGAAGAAATCGATCAGAAGATAATGCAACCTGTTGATGAAGAATTTGACAAAGAGATACATGAGTTAGAGGTAACAGTGGAAAGTAGTAAAGACCTAACCCAAGAAATGCCTGAGGAAGTTGAGTTAGAGAATGTTGATAAAGAACCAATTAAGGACCATGCAGAAGAAACAAAAGGAATTATTGAGTCTGTGGTAACAGTGGAAGATGATTTTATTAAGGTAGAGCAAACCACTGTGGATGAAGGTGAATCTGTGGCTCACAATGTCCGCTTTGCAGCAACTCAACCTGCTGAACTTGATGAGAAGCACTTAACAGAAGAAGAAGAGGAGGAGGAGGAGGAGGAGGATGAGGAGGAGGAAGTAATAGAAGAAGAATCCAATGAAGAGCCCAAAGAAGGATCACCTTGTATGCCAGCTTCCCCAGAAAGGGAGGAAACAGAATACAAGACAGAAACACAGGATGATTACAGAGATGAAACAACCATTGATGATTCCGTTCTGGATACAGATAGCATTTGGGTGGACACACAAGGTGAGTTACCATTCTATTTTTCTATTGACTAGACAGTTTTTAAAATTTGTATTTATTGCAGAAGTTGGATTGTCAAGCAATATTTGCTGGAATGGAGTTACAGATCTAAAACTACCCTCCTGCCAAATATAAAAGACACAAAATAGTGCAGCTTAGTATTCATTAATACACTACAGATTGTAATTTTTCAACTGCAAGCACTGTCATTAAATACATTTGACTTGGTATCAGCCTTTTGTAGTCACCTTGTACAGTGCAGCTCAGACTAGGAGAGGGAGGAGTAGCACAAGGAGGCAATCAGTTGTGCTACAGTGCTCATGTGCTAACCAGAAGCATGCTGACAAGAGGATAAGCAGAGTGGCACAGAGACAAGTTCATCAGTTTCTTCCTCCTAAGTCAGAAGGGAACTAAGGGCGGGGATGGGGACACGATCTAGTTGTATTCCTTAAAGCGGAGTTCCAGTTGATTTAGAAAAAAAAACAAAAGTCAGCAGCTACAAAAACTGTAGCTGCTGACTTTTAAAATACAGACACTTACCTGTCCCTTAATCCCGTGGTGTCCTCACCACCACTGGTTTCACTGGCCATCTTCTCTCCCTGGCGCCGGCATCTTCAGTGTGGGCACCCGGCTGTGACAGCTTGTGGCTGCACAGCCGGGTGCCCACTGCGCATGTGCGAGTATCGCTGCACTTTGTCAATGGTCTGGTAGTCTTCTGGGACCTGTCACGTGTCCCGGAAGACTGCGGGAGGGAGGACAACTTTTGCTTCCGATCGCTTATCGCCAAATTTGACAGGTACCCACTCCCCCCCACCCACTCCCCAAAAGTTAGCAATCCTTAACGGGGAGCAGCGGACAAAGTCTTAAAGTGGAACTTCCGCTTTTGGGTGGAGCTCCACTTTAAGTGCAGTAGAGATTAGGTCTCCTGCCTTGAAAGCCGGGGCTATGCTGTGTGGCAGAGCCATGTACTTCTCAAAAATGGATGGACAAAAATAAAGGTACAACATCTTTGTATGTACGTGTTTGTTTGGAGTTCAGCTTTAAGTGATACTTAAACAGTAGATACATCTCACACACCACTGACCACCATTTAAGAGCATTAACATTTTACTTTTTGCAACCTGTTGCAAATGTTTAATAACATAAACTGATCATTTTTATCTACTCTTTACATCTGTGAATTATATGCCTATTTTACATCAGAACAATAGCAGCTACAAAAACCATGTAATGCACTTATTTTTGTACAAAGCCCATACTGGATTAGGCTCCAGCTAGTTTTAATACTGCTTTGCAGCCATGGGAATTCTGAATATGAAAGCAGAGTAATCCATGGGTCATTGCAACTCCAGCTTCACATAATATTTAGAAGAATTACACATGTGATTAGATAACATCTGTGATCAATGGCACTTGTGCATGAAATTTAATGTGCCAAGGTCTACATTATGCAGTAGCATAGAATCCAGATATGGATACACAGTCATATATTTGTGTGGACAAAAAGCAAAATTATATATGTCAGACTTAATTTATATTCAATTTGTTTTTTCGGACAATACACAGAACCTATTCAGCTGTAAATGTCATGCATCAGAGAGATCTAGAACATACAGCATCTTCCACTTGCAAGGAAATATTGAAAGCCCTATTCTACCTCCACCACAAAGCAACTGTGGGTGCCACGTGTAGTTTGAAAGCCTGTACATAAATAAGTGTATCATTAATTGACAATAATATTGGTTTGAGTAATAGGAATTCTACTTTTTTATAGTAAAGTGATGTTCATTTTAACTCCTTCTGTGAAAAAAATCATGCTGTATTTTAGAAAGAAAAGGCGTTTGGCTTCAAAATGCCCTGCCATTGTTTGCACATAATACTGCAGTGAAAAAGTGAGAATAGCTAAAAGCAATGAAGTGTTTTCAGCACAAAGAACAGCTGTCAGCTCTCTGAGCTGGTGACAAATGTGTAATTGCTAGTTTGTTAAGGAGAAGGGGCGTAACAGGTTAGCTGGCAGACAGATAAACAGCTTGTACTTCAACAAAATAATTTGTACTTTGCTATTTGATTTTTAATGAATCACTAAATTCAGAAATGTAGAATATTAAATGAGCTGAAATGCAGAGGAAGCATGTTTCTAGCAAGATGCAGTAACTTATATTGAGAAGCTGAACAATAAAAAAAACACTTAAATGTAGACCTGACACCTACACAGTGGAACTAGCCAGTTTTTTTGGCTGAATTAATAATCATGAAAATGTAGATGTAATATTGTTGATTCAGTACTGTCATTAACACTGTGTTGAAAGAAAAGCTAAATATCTGATGTACAGAAGTCAACCTTAGTTTTATTTAAAACTGAACTCCAGGTACACAACTAAATACAGAGCTGAATACAAATGTGGAGGAAGTATTACCTGTCAAATAGTTTGTAATCATGCCCTATAGTTCTGAGATTTATACAGATCTGACAAACAGCAGAACCCGATTTGTAATATGACTTTTCTCTTCTGTGGTTAATTCACACAGCTTGGTAACCTCCCCATCCCTAGCCTGATTGGACAATAGCAGAGCATCAACAGAGAAAATAAACCAATCCCTCTGTTGATGTGCATTGCCCTTCCACATGCACCTTACTGCAAAAGCTAGTTATAAATTGAAGTGGTTGAATCTTTTTGTGTAGCTTGTTCGCTGGGTTTGGCATGTGGTCACATTGGATGCCTTCAGCTGTCAGTATGCACTTGCTGGGTGTCCAGTGTGTCCCTGTGCCTTTAAGAGGGAGTTGACTCTATCCAGGCAAACCTGCCCTAAGTGTATCCACTGCAGAAATATAGAGTTAGGACTGCAATATACAGAGGAGCCTTGGCATAGGCACTGCAGTTTCCACATATAATTGTAGATGTATACAATGAAACCCTCTGTTTTTAATATGAATTGTTAGACAGGGTCAGTTTTTTTTTTTTTTGCAGGCTATCTGGAAAGTATGCTGGGAAATTTTTGTTTCTGGAAACCCTTCTGTTCACTCTGCTCTCTGTTCCTGTCAGCTTGTCTGTTGTCATCACTTGAGAAAGAAGCGCCATCTATGTGTAGTATTAAAATAACCATTTAATAATCATAAACAATTGCACTCACAAGAAAGGAATATGTTAAGGCATGTGTAACAATATGAGAGTTGTCATCAGTACCGGACCCGGACCACAGGAGGTGGAGGCTGTGAGCCAGCTGGCAGGATGTTCTGGAGTATTTTAATACTACACCTAGATGGCGCTTCTTTCTCCTCTCTCCTGATCTATTCACAGAGTCACCTCCTCCTCTAATCACAACATGCCTCCTAGTGGATATATTGACCTTATTAGGTCTTGTTTGTTTTATTTATGTCATCACATGTGCACTGCAGCATAGCTGATTGACATCTGCCTTTCCCTATCTCAGTATTGTGGTACATGGGTTACAAGAGGCTAATACCAAGTTAAAGTGGAACTAAACACTCCTGTCCTTTACATCCAAGGAAGCAGCCATCTTGGCCTTAGTTTGATTTGCAGTTGCGGTACAAGTACAAGTGCTATGATGCCCAGCCATTTAATGGCTTGACAGTTTTCTTGAGAGCTTACTTAAGCACAGTGCTAATTGTAACAATTATCATTTAGGACATGCCTTGAATATAACTATTTGGGGAACATCTAAATTGGTAGGTTTACTTTACCTTTTTAAGTGTAACTATAAAAAAATACATGTATATTGCAGTTTTTCAATAGTATTAATACAGCAGTCTTTGTTCTATTAGCCCTGTTGTTACATAGTTTTATTACTTGGCCAGTAAGTCTGTTGTTTTTTACTTCCTTTAACAGACCAAGCTGTCCAACAAAGGTGGCAGTTAGAGGGTTTGGACAAACCATTAAATGTTGACAGGGGTGCTTACAATGATCATATTTAATCATTTATGTAAATGGAAAAAAATGAAAAAAAATATTGCTGTAGCTGCCTAAAAAGTGTTAGCTGGAGTTGGGCTTTACATTTTTAGTCATTAATGTAGAGTCCATTTAAATCTACTAGACCATCTAAAATCACCCTCTCCACTGATTGACAATGCTGCTGTCCAAACACCAGACGAAAATTAAGGATTAATATTCATTGTGCTTTCCAAGGCAACTCAAGAGATCACCTGGGTATATATCGATATATTTTTTATAATAACTCGTTTTGTTGTTTTGTATACCTAGTACAGTATTCATACCTCTATAATAATCCCCAAAGAAAAGTCTACCTTTCACCCTTGAAAGTACAAATATCTAAAGCCTTTTCTCCAGCCCTTATAACACACCCCCTAGATCTTACTACAAAAAATGTCCAAAATCAAGTCCAAAGTGTCCAAAAATAAATCTTCCAAATGTTGTGTGAAAATATCCAATTCGAATCCCCACTCCAAGTCCAGGATACCTCAAAAATATGAAACTAAATATAGTGCATTATCCTTAAATATATAAAGTGATGTGTGATTCCATGCAAAACCACTCGTGAGAAAAAAACAAAAAACTATAAGATGAACAAATACAGCACTCTGTGAATCTCAAATAAGATGTGAATATCAACACTTCAAAATTATGAGTACATATAAATATACAATATAAGTGAACAATCCGTGACTCCCCCACTCGTGAGGTAAATTCACAGCAAGCTGCTCAGCCTGTGATAATGTGCTAATTTCCAGTGGTGCCACACTATAATAGGATTCAATGCAATTACCCCCTCTCAGCTTAAACCAGCATATATAAGCATTCCAGGGTATTCTCAGCTTCCACCCTTTGGATATGTCCAATTAAATCTCCCCCGCTCCTCATAAGGGCAGAGAAGGCAATAATCAGTGGAGTGTGAAGGTTAACATAACAACTTTATTCCGTTATTACATTATAAAAAGGAAAAACCGTCCATCCTTCCCAGCAGTTCTCACAGCCGAATTCCAATACCAAAGATGGCAGCGCCGCTCCTTCCGGTTTTACGGCTGACGTCACATCTCTGATGCGTTTCGTCACTTCCGACTTCTTCTCGAGGGATCTCGAGAAGTACCTTTGCTCTTGAGGGTCTTTAATTTTATATACACTTAGGAATCGGTAATCTCTAGTTGCATCCCGAACTGCCCCTGCGTGGGTTAGCAATCAAAGGAAAATCGTTTGCTGTGGTGCGCACTGTACCTTATGCTTGATTACTTTGTGATTGCATAATACCAACAGTACCAAAAAATAAAGGATTACCCCCCTCCCCCCCAAAAAAAAGAAAATTAATGCAGCCACCACATCAAATATTTGGTAAGCTAAAATATTTTAAATTTTTGTTTGGGGTTTAGTTACACTTTCAGTTTAGCTTCTTACACTAGTTGCATATAAAATGTATTTTATAATTTTTTTATGGCTTCAGAACTGCATTAACTGATGTTTTCTTTATATCTGACTAAAGTTTAAATTTACTCAGTGGGCACATTTAAAACATACACTGATTAGCATAAATATATGAAATGCTTTTTCAGGGGTAAAACACAAGTATACCCCTCCTTCCTCTCTCTAAAGTAACAAGACTTCAACAAGAGAAGTCTTCTCTGTAAAGTAACAATAAAGCTTCCTTCCTTCCACAACCTTCTTATGACTCCCAGTTGTCTGCCTTGCAGACTAACTTTGATATTTGAGTTATATTACCAATTACAGTTACATGTCATCACATAATAGCCACGCTGAAATACCAGATGCTGCAAGCAAGATTAATGTGAAATTGGACTTCTTGGAATAATGGCTTTGTTGTGGAAGAGAGGACCACTTTGTGTGGTAACATAAAGACCTTTGGGAATGGCCCATTGTAATCCTAGAAACCCTTCTTAACATGTTTCTTAGTGTGAAATGTTTAGGGTTACAAAAAAAACTGACACCTATAGCATGGTTAATTTGCAGCACTAGATAGTATAATTACTGTTAGAATGTTAGTATCAAATACGTTTCAAAAGAAGTATATTAATCTATAATAACCATCAGTAGTAGCAGTTTCTACTTAGGCTTGCTAGCTTATGCCTTTATTATTTGGAAGTTCTTTGGTTTCTTCAAACACTCATGTATATGCTGCTGTCCTACCTCTTTCCAACTGTACAGATGATGAAAGAAGTATCATGACTGAAGCTATAGAGGCAATTCCAAAGGAGGAGAAGGTAGAGCGAGGAGTACAGAAGGCTCCTATTGAAAGACATAGAAAAGATAAGCCAATCAAAACTGGCCGAGGTCGAATTTCTACTCCGGAAAGAAAAATTCCTAAAAAGGAACCCTGCATAACCTCCAGAGATGAAGCGAGAAGGAAAAAAGGTCCATCACTTATTCATCTTTTATATCCAAGCACAGATTTATGGCTCATCCACGGAGCCTAAATAGATAGATACAACTCAGCAGTGTTTTTTTTTAATTTTACGGTATGTTGTAATTTCCCCTGACTTGTACTTTCTTTCTCTTTTTTCTTATTTTCCTTGTCTATAGCAGTTCTTAAGAAAGCTGAAATTGGTAAAAAATCAGATGTTCAGACCCACTCTCCCTCCAGGAAAGTAATTTTAAAACCTGCGGTCAAGCAATCTAGACCGGCCCATCAGGTCTGCGTGAGGAGGAAGCCGGCAGGTGACCGCTCTGTTCAGTTTTTTGCAAATGTGGCTGGCAAACATGATTTTGGTTAGTTTCCATGTTGCGTTGCTTGCAAATTTCATCCTTGCAAAATTTCTTCTCTTTTTCCTTTTTTGTTTCCCATTTGAAGAATTTCCAGGCTTCCATAATAACTAATTTTCCATGTTAAAGCCTTGCAAACATTTTATTTTACTTTGTGTTGCTTCTTATTTAGTTTCTTGTTCTATTTATTTGTTGATTTATGGATTCTTGTTCATTTCTTTGCAGAATTCATGATCACATTCGCTTGCGAAGCCATAAGCGTGCATTGGTTGTATCTTGGCATAGTGACTTAGTACTTTCTTAGAAGTTTGTATATCCATGTCTCTGTTCTGGTGGAAACCTCATGATCGATTGCAACCATGGTACACATTTCCATTGATATGCCTCTGTCTCATACATTAATTACATCATCTCTAAATCTATTCTTGCCTACTGTAGAGATAAGTAAAATGGATCTTTTACTAGCATCTGTAAATCCCCCCCCCCCCTGTTTATGCATATTCATATTAGCCTAAAGTGTGAGTGTTCTCCGTCTGTACTAAGAAAACCATTTAGGTATTGTACAGTAAGTTCAATGTGTGCAACAAATTGGCAACCATGTCTCCACGATTGCCACATGTTGCCGGTACCTGTTTCAGATCATATTTCAGATCATACTTTCTGGTTACTGACTTTAAATTGCATATCAGTTAGGAAATGCTTGCGGGTTGAATCCCCCGTTGTCCTAATTTATCCTTTGTCATCTCTGCAGTAGTCAAGGCTGCTGCAGGTGTTAAAAAAAAAGAATTCCACTTTTCCTCCTGGATTATATGCACATCATAAATCATGTAGAATGGCATATTAAGAATGAGGTTTCATGGCAAGGTGGGAATATGAGCCATACACTTTGTGAGAAAATCTCCAAGACTAAAAAAAGCCAAAGAAACTCAGCCCAGCAAGGTTTACTTATAACCAATTCATTAGTTGACTGATCCTTTAAAGGCTAGAGCTGACATTGACAGCTGTCATTGTTGAACCTACATACAACCATAATTCAAAAAAGAGTTAGATCGCTGAGTAAAATTTACTTAAAAACAGAATGCAATGATTTGCAAATCTCATAAACCCATATTTTATTCACAATAGAAAATAGAAATCATGTCAAATGTTTAAACTGAGAAAATGTACCATTTTAAGAAAAAATTAAGGTAAGGTAATTTTGAAATTGTTGGCAACCACAGTCTCAAAAAGTTGGGACAGGGCCACGTTTACCACAGTGTAGCATCCATTCTTCTTTTAACAACACTTTGTAAATGTCTGGGAACTGAGGAGACCAGCTGTTAGAGTTTTGGGAGAGGATTGTTGTCCCATTCTTGCCTGATAGGGGATTTTGATTACTCAATAGTCCTGGGTCTTCTTTGTAATATTTTTGGTTTCATGATGTGCCAAATATTTTCAATTTGTGAAAGGTCTGAACTGCAAGCAGGCCAGTTAAGCACCTGGACTCTTCTACTATGAAGATATGCTGTTGTCATAGATGCAGTATGCAGTTTAGCATTGTCCTGCTGAAATATACAAGGCCTTCCCTGAAAAAAGATGTTATCTGGATGGGAACTTATGCTGCTCTAAAACCTGGATATTTATTTTAGCATTGATGGTGCCTTTCCAGATGTGCAAGCTGCCCATTCCATACACACTAATGCACCCCCATACCATCAGAAATGTAGGCTTTTGAGTGCTGATAATAAGACTGAAGTTCACTCTCCTCTTTAGTTTTGACGTACCACCCATGATTGCCAAAAAGAATGTTATATTTCAATTTGTCTGACCAAAGAACAGTTTTCCATTTTTCAACAGACCATTTTAAATAATCTTTGGCCCGGAGAAGATGGTGATGTTTCTGGAGTATATTAAGACATGGCTTTTTCTGTGCATGATAGAGCTTTAACTTGCATTTTTGGATGACGCGACAAACAGTGATTTTTGGAAGTATACCTGAGCCCATGCAGTGATGTCTATCACAGAACCATGCCTGTTTCTATTGCAATGCCACCTGAGGGCCCTAAGATCATGGGCATTCAATATCATGTTTTGGCCTTGTCCCTTGCTCACAGAAATCTCTCCAGATTCTAGGAATCTTTTAGTGGTATTATGTACTGTAGATGATATATTTAAAGTCTTTGAAATTGTGCGTTGCGGAACATTAGCCTGAAATTGTTTAACAATTTGTAGACCCTGCACTTCTACTTCTGTGACACCCTGACTCTCTAAGATGCTCTTGTAATACCTAGTTGTGTTGCGGACCTGTTGTCAATTAACTTAATAAGTCGTAGAAATCTTCTTCCAGCTATTCCTTATTAGTACCGCTTACTTTAACAGCTTTTTCTTGCCCCGTTGAAATGTGTTGCTGCCCTCAATTTCAAAATTACTTTTACTTTTCTTAAAATAGTACATTTCTTATGTGTTCTGGTTTCTGTTGTGAATAAAATATGGGTTTGAGTCTTGCAAATCATTGCATTTTGTTTTATATAAATTTTACACAGTGTCCAAAATTTTTATAATTGGGGTTGTAAAATATTGCAGTATATTGTCATTTCTTTCAAGGAGAAGGAGATTTTCTTTGAAGAGGAATAAAGAAGGGCAAAGTTAGAAAGTTGTCCAGCTGATATTGCTTTCAGGGTCAGAGAGACAGGAAAACGTGTCAGGAATTTTTAACCCCATTGGCATCGGCATCTCCCACACCTTTAAGGGGTTTATGATGCCGAGAGGTGGGGTGGGGTTTGTGACCTCCGTGATTGGCTGATAGGAAAGCTCTTGATCGCAAATAGTGATCAGGACCTTTCTATGAGGTGGTGGAAAATTAGACAGGAGTGCACATATTTGCATACTGGCACATGTTTTTTTGCATTGGATATGCAAATATGCAGCCTCTCCATGTCAAGGATGTTAATAAGCTTTATATATATATATATATATATATATATATATGTTTTAACACTTTAGGGAACAAGCAGGGCCATTTAATTTAATCTGCATTGAACATTATTGTCATGTCATTAATTGCACCTGCATCTATATGCATTACATGCCTGAAATCTTAGCTGTTGCCATAGCTAAACACCGATTCAGGTGCACAAATATGAACAGTGGCTTCAATAGAGGGGTCAGCAGGACTGGCAGTCTTAAGTCAACAATAATTACAGCATTGTATCTAGCTTGCTATACATAGACTGAACAGGGATTTGCTTGGACAAATTTAGCATTTTGGGTAGCTACATCTTAATCATATTTGGTCATACGCCACTAATATTAGTGAGCTAGCCTTTTTGCCTTCAAAGCCTTTTTGCTGTTTTAGTAGCTACATCAGTGCTTTGTCTGTTTTTTTTTTACTTTCCATATGGTATAAGTCCATATATATGAAGAGGATGGTGGAGGAAGGCAAAAGTAGGATATAGGTTATGGATGGAATAAAATAACAAGGTAAATGGGGAGAAGAAAAACACATTGAATAAAAATATAGTTAATTAAAAGAAGGAATGTGGAATCTTGACATAGATTGTGTCTGTAAGTGGGAGAAATGGAAAACATGTCAGGCTTTGTGATATTAAGTCTGGATGGACAGTTATTAACAAGGCTTTCAAATCATTGGGAATGCAATTTCTTCTCTTTTTAATCTATCAGGAAGCGAGCTGATTACCACTAAGAAGCATAATGTTGATTTTAAACAGCATATGCTTTATTTTGGTTAGCTTTGAGGAGGGAAAAGTCAGTGTATACTGTGCTTTGTTTAAGAAAAGCACTAGTGAGGATGTATGGAAGCTGCCATTGATGATCTTGTGAATTTCCTAGTGCGTTGGTTTTCAAGCTATTCTCTATGCTTTGGTACTTTCTAAGTCAATGACTAACACAAATTTGCAGATTAAGATATGTGACTTCACACTAAGTTTCCTGATCTACTAGCCAGTTTTTCAAAGTACTAAAGAGAGAGACAGGCAATTTCAGAAGCCAGTCATAAATGGCAACTTCAATATTTTTCTCAGTTTAGAGATTTTGTTTGAGTCTAAGTCTAGAGCAGAATCTAGTCAGTTTTCTGTAGTTCCACCAAATTCTGGGCATTGTATCCTCAACATTATACCCTTAACATAGATTCTTGAGGTTTCTAGGCACAGCAAGTGCGGTGTGTGTAAGGATCAGATTCAGCATAATAAAACTTTCTGTGCTGTTTGTAATGGCATACCCTTTATAGTGCTGAAACATGGAGAAATACTTAGTACATCTGTGATTGAAGAGTTTGTGACTTATTCCCCTTACTCCCATGGTGCAGCACTGGTTGCCTGAGTGACCAATCACCAGACACCAGCAGTCTCACATGGAGTAGAAGGAGAGCCTTGGTTAAGCTCTGACCAAAGTAACTTCGAGCATATACATGGCTTCTCCACTTTGCATCTGCTGGCAAACATGGGTAAAGCACAAATTCATCTTGACTTACTACACATGGGCAAAGCACAAATCCATCTTGGCTGACCACACATGGACAAATCACAAATCCATCTTAACTGACCACACATGGGCAAAGCACAAATCTATCTTGACTGACCACACATGGGCAATGCACAAATCCATCTTGACTGACCATGCTTGTAATACTCTGTCCAACACTGGCCAAACACATAACAATAATTTAATCATTATTTGTTTAAAATTATCTGTTGCTCAAAAATGAATATTGTATAAACAAAGAACATGGATTTGAAGTGGATTTTCTACCAGGTGCGATCATTCCTTTTCATCGAAAACATTTATGTTCATGGGTTTTTAAATCATGTTATACTTTTATCATAATTATGCACACTGTGACCTTTTCAACATGTGCATATTAGAAGCTGCAGATAGAGCCTGCTTCATTTCCTGGCTGGAAGATGTCCAGCATCATTGAGGACTTTGCCCACCAGCATTGCTGTAACTGGCCCAGCCCTTTCATTTCTTGGATTCAGTTATTGCACTTATGGAGATTCAACATTACTTAGGGCAGTCTACATTCAAATACAGCCTGCCTAAGATTTCTCACTACTCCAGACTGACACCAGCCCATTAAAGTGGAGATAAACTTTGCGATAATTACCTTTGCTTCAGTGGTCCCATGTCCCTCGCTAGCACTGGCATCTTCTACCTGGCTTCTTCCAGGTGCCAGACTGTAGCTGTCTTCATTGGCCAGCATGGAGTAATGTCACTCCTGTGTACATGTAGAAGTGCAGTCATCCTAGCACAAAGGCAAGAATCCTGGCACAGAAAATAAATATCTGCAATGACAGGCTGAACTAATCCTAGTGGAGGGCTATTGTTAGATTAATGGTTAAAGTGTTACTAAACCCACAACAGTAAACTCAGTCTGTATATGCAGTAAACCATGCTTGTTATATTCACTGTGGAATCTAAGGGGTTAATCCTCTGCATTGTGTACAAATGCTGTTTGATCTGGACTTTTCTGGTCCTCCCCTTCTTCCAGTGTCTCATGATAATACATATCGTATGAAGTCACTCTGCACATGCTCAGTTTGGTGTGTATTGCTACAGAGGGTTTTTTTTTTCTTGGGAGAGTGCATGTGATCAGCACAGGGCCAATCAGCACTGTCCAGACAGGTCAGGGGTTCTGCATCCTCTTAGAGCAAAATAAAACTCCTCCTAAAAGCTTTAACCAGTGCTCGGCTGGACACTGATAGAAGTCACAATACTGCTATAACTGCTGATGAGAAAAGGTATTTAGCAGTTTATATTTACCAAAATAATTGCACTTCTGTGTTCTGTGTACTGTGGGAGACCAGATATAGTGAATGCAGGGTCCTGGGTTTAGTAACACTTTAAGGTTGCAATAGTTGGGGTTACCTCTGGAATATATTTCCTTTTCTGCACTAGGGACCCTGCACTGAAAACTACCAGCGTGGGGCTTTTGCCTTTTGCCTGAAAACAACATACTAATGCAGCAACCTTAGACTTAGATAACAACAAATTCCTTTGGCTACAGTATGTACTGTACATACTATACAGAAGGCATAGTCCTTAAGCCTGCAAAATGTGTTGGTTCTATTGTTCTACCAACAAAGGATTTGGCCATCTCTCCATCAGCATCTCTTCTCATGCCTGATTGCCACTTTACCTACTGGTGCTTATAAGCTCACATTGCTATGTTTGCTTTATAATATACACATTACCATGGTCATTATCTGGATTAAGAGGGCGCTCTGCTGTGTTTTCTATCACGTTCCAGTTTGTTAGTGGATTGGAAATACTTTATTCTCCTTCCATACCATCAGCCTCACACCTTTACACTTACCAACATCTTTCAAACCATTAGCCATTCATTAAGCCCTGAGAGTTTTCTTGTTCATCATGTTTTCTTCACTGGTAACCTCGTTTTTTTGCCGATTTTTGTCTCACTTGATGATGGTCATTAAGGAAATAAGAAAATATCTATTAAACAAGGTCCAATCAACAAAAAAAACTTTTAAGAATGTTTTAAGTCAGGAGACATAAGGATAAAACTTTTCCCCCGTGTTTTTATTGCTGTTTTCATGCCCATTGGGTAGATTTCCCATTTTACCTGTTTGACACAGAGACCCTAGATATCAGGCCCAATTTATTTGCTCTGTGTTTACTGACAGATATGCACAAACTTTATCTGATGCTCGTAGGTTAAGCTAGCTGCAGATGCTAATAGCATTATGACTATAATAGCAGTTTAACTGCCATAGGTAGGCCATAGACTATGTGATTTTCATTCCTGTAACCACGGGTCCCTGCCTGGAGAACTAAAATTATTATTGCTAGCGGCTATAGGCGCTGGCAATAATCACATGAAAAATCCGACAGGCTGATTGCACCAAAGTCGTACAACAATCAGCCTGCCCATAGATGGTGCGCATCTAGGCTGGAGCCCACTGAACCAGCCAAGATTCAAACCATCTAAGGTTGGCTTTAGAGTACAATCTAGCTTTAGGTAAGCAGACATTTTTCTTCAATCTCTGACACATCACAGAAAATACAGATACATTAATGGTGAGAATACATTTTTCCAGTAACAATTGAGAACTGTGCATGATACATTTTTATTTGCACTAACATGCAGTTTTTCCGGGCAAGCTTTCAGGGTGTGCCAAGGTCCAAGCAGTACTAATGCACAAAATTTTAGCAGAGTTTTAATAGGGGGGCCAAAAGCTTGTCCTGAAAAATATGTTAGTGCAAATACAAAAAGTAACACAGACAGTACAGTAATGGTTCTGTTGCAAGTGCACTAATACGGCTACAATCACCTCACACATTTCCAGTAATAAAGTGGTAACTATCACTAGTTAGTTTTTTTTTTAGAAAGTAGTGTAGGAAATCACCTCAAAGGTGGGAGTAATTCTTAGAATTTGATTCTTGCTGCGGAACAAGTGTGCCTATGCCATTAGAAATGTGTACGTGTGTCTTGTGTGTCATGTAAAGCTTGCTATTATGTATGGCTTAAAGTTTGTATCAAATTGACATGATGATGTATGTTTATTTTCTTGTTCACCTTTTCATTAGAGCAGGTTTCATTAATGTTTGTCCTTTAATCCTGTCCTAAAAAATAAGTTAGCCAGTATCATTCAGCTAGTGATAACAGTGCTCTAAAGTTAAGCCGCAAAATCATAATCGTTAAAGCATCAGAACCCACTAATACACTTAGAAGAAGGTAGAGTAATGATAATTATGATGTGAAAAGAAGCTGGTCTACCAGGACCTCCTGTCTGGTGGTTCCATCCTATTGAAATGAATGCTTGTAACCATTAAGTTGTTTTTCCTGTGCTATGCCAACAGGGGGAGATTCTCAGCAAACGCCAAGTGCCCTTCGGCAAACCAAGGACAGGATCACTGTGAGTAACCAATCTGATACCTTCTTTTTGGAAGAATGCGGTACAGAGAGATGCAAAATTTAATAGGAAAAGGCATTAAGCATGTAAATCAGGGTAACCTGGCTTGGATTCTGTTACCCCAGAATAGATTGCTAGGTGCTAGATGACTACCGTCAGGTGTTATAAGTAACTGTGACCCCACTGGGGAAATTTCCTAGTAATTTTTGTTATTGGAACAGAAAAAAAAACATGAAAGTGGGCACCCTATCATTCTCTGACCCATAGCATCACAATAAGGTATAATGTCTGTTTGGCAATACTCAGTGGCAGGATAACAGTGATAGGGTCTCTCAGTAACGTCAACTTGATGGTATATGTTGATAACAGCCTAGTTACAGGAACATCTAGAGCCATACATCAAGTCAAAACTTGGACATTGTGCGGGCCCAGACACACCTGAAGGATTAAGGTTCCTCTGCTTGCGGCTTGTGCTTTTTTTGAGAAAACTAAAGCTGGACTATCAAGAGGCAACATGTGGTCTACTTTATATACAGGACTACGTTTTATTTGCACAGGTCATTATACAGGAGAAAAGAGAGACAGGTCCATGTTTTCTGAACTATAAAGAGTCTTCTGATTCTAAATACCCTTCCCCTGTACAGTTTTCTGCCCTTCCAGGCATAGATAGACATGTAATCCCACAAGCTCCGCCTAACCCTGTGCTGCTCTTTCAAAATGTTGAAGCATGCACAGCACTTTATAGGACTGAAGCAGCAGATCAGGTGGGGAGGGACGACAACAAACAAACTGAGAGCAGGCACCTTGTAGTATCTAATACCATCCTGTGATATGACTATTATTTTGTAATACAGAGCAGGGACGGACTGACCATTTGGGAACTCGGGCACTGCCCGAGGGCCCTGGGTCAGTAGGGGGCCCCATGAGATGCCCCTGGTACCTTTTTCATAGGCTTTTTTGGGTGTGGGTGAGGACACAGGGGCCCCATGATCCCCTATTGCCCAGGGGCCCCATGAGTTGTCAGTCCACCCCTGATACAGAGACATGGTAAAAGGATTAGTTTCTACAGCAGTCACGTCAAAATGTACAATCCCATGTCTGTACATCTTTCAATTGTGAATGTAAATAAGCGAAAACCTTACAAACCCATCCAAATATGGGCAGAACATAAAAACACCAAGATATAAACTTTGTCATACTATTTTTCCCATTTGCATGTTCATGTGGTATTACTGTCTTTTTTATAAGGTGCATAATCTTTGGAAGTATTTATTTTATTCCTTGTTTTATTTTAAATTTAGAAACATACAAATAACAGATTAAGGCTTCATGCACACTAGGAGCTTTAAAAAAACGATGGAAAAATGCTGGATAAAAACGCTGATATTAGCATTTTTGTCTGCGTTTTACAGTTTTTGCACCGGCATTTTGCCAGTGTTTAGCAGTGAACAGCAGGTTGTTAAGGAGCTTGTGGCTGCCTGTGTCCTTAACAACCAAAGACTCATCAGCTGTCAGCGGGGCATCCTGCTGACAGCTGATGAATCATCAGTTTCTAAGGATGTGGGCGACTGCCCACTCCTTCGCAACCCACTGTTCACTGCTAAATGCTGGCAAAATGTCATCACAAAAACATAAAAACACTGGCAAAAAGCACTAATATCAGAGTTTTTTTATCCAGTGTTTTTCAGTAGTTTTTTTAAAGCCAAGTGTTAAATGTAAACTAAAGAATGCCATCATTGTAAAAAAAAAAACAGATTCCGGCCCCCACCATGTGAATGAATATGGGGTACATAATACCCCTACTCATTCACAAAAAAAGATTAGTGTAAATAAAGACAGGAGCCAGTCTTTTATTAAAAAAACATTAAAATCATTTTAAAAAATTGTCCTCTGGTGTAGATCCATCGTTGAGCATGATGAACTCAGCTGACCCACATTAAAAAAAAAGAAGTCCACACACAACGCTGGCTCCTCTTCCTAGCTGCCACTAAATAAACTATGGAGGTGGGGCCATGCAGTGACATCACTGGGTGACTCCACCTCCTTGTGGCAGCATGATCACAAGGGGGCGGCTGCCCACTCCGTAACAACCCTCTGCTTAGTGTTTATGAGTGTTCAGTTTTTTTTTCTGCCAGAAAATCGCTCTCAAAAACACAAACCAGAGAGGTTTTTTTTTTCTCCTTCTAAACGCTGAGCTTACGAACCGCCTCTTGACTACAAAGTGTGCATGGACACATAAGATAAAATTGTTTGTTTCTAGAGGCAGAACAAAACTAAATGCTGCTGCTAGGAGCATTTTTTTAAGCTAGTGTGCATGGAGCCTAAAGGTGCTAAGGGAAATACATTTACAGTGGCTCAAGCACTTGCTGTGGTGTGAACTGTGCCCTAGTTTACTAGGAATAAATGTATTGTTATTCCAAGATTGTTGGAAAAGTGATTTTACAGTGTGGTAATTACTTTGCCTTTGGTATTTTGTTTAGGATGGGTTGACTAAAAGTCCGGAAAAACGCTCATCCTTGCCTAGACCTTCCTCCATTCATCCTACCAGGAAGATCATTCCTATAGATAAGGAAGAGAACTCTATATCCACCAGCACTTCTGTGTCTTCCTCAGTGAGACGCACTACCAGTATGTTCATCATTCTTTACTTTTAATCTCAGATAGAGTGGGGAAGGGTTGGGACCGCTCTCAGGTATTTGTTTCCATATACAGTTGTGTTCAAAATAATAGCAGTGTGTTGAAAAAAGTGAATAAAGCTCAAAATCCTTCTAATAGCTTTTATTTCCATACACACAAATGCATTGGGAACACTACACATTCTATTCCAAATCAAAACATGAAGAAAAATATATCAAATTTGTGTTGTTCCTATAAAAAAATTGAAGAAAAGTGAATATTAGACTGTTCAAAAAATAGCAGTGTTTGTATTCTTCTTTACAAACTCAAACATTCACTATATAAACTGAAAAATGTTTGAAGATTTTGCTTTCCTTTGAATCACTTAATGAATATTTAGTTGTATAAGCACTGTTTCTGAGAACTGCTGTACATCTGTGTTGCATGGAGTCAACCAACTTCTGGCACCTGTGAACAGGTATTCCAGCCCAGGATGATTGGACTACATTCCACAGTTCTTCTTTATTTCTTGGTTTTGCCTCAGAAACTGCATTTTTGATGTCACCTCACAAGTTTTCTATTGGATTAAGATCCGGGGACTGGGCTGGCCACTCCATAACGTCAATCTTGTTGGTCTGGAACCAAGATGTTGCACATTTACTGGTGTGTTTCGGGTCGTTGTCTTCTTGGAACACCCATTTCAAGGGCATTTCCTCTTCAGCATAAGGCAGCATGACCTCTTCAAGTATTCTGATGTATTCAAACTGATCCATGATCCCTGGTATGCGATAAATAGGCCCAACACCGTAGTATGAGAAACATCCCCATATCATGATGCTTGCGCAGCCATGCTTCACTGTCTTCACAGTGTACTGTGACTTGAATTCAGTGTTTGGGGGTCATCTGACAAACTGTCTCCGGCCACTAGACCCAAAAAGAACAATCTTACTTTCATCAGTCCACAAAATGTTGCCCCATTTCTCTTTAGGCCAGTCAATGTGTTTTTTGGCAAATTGTAACCTCTTCAGCACATGTCTTTTTTTCAACAGTGGGACTTTGCGGGGGCTTCTTGCAGATAGCTTGGCTTCACATAGGTGTCTTCTAATTGTAACAGTGCTCACAGGTAACTTCAGACCTTCTTTGATCTTCCTGAAGCTGATTGTTGGCTGAGTCCTTGCCATTTTGGCTATTCTTCTATCCATTCGAATGGTAGTTTTTCGCTTTCTTCCACGTCTTTCAGGTTTTGGTTGACATTTTAAAGCATTTGCGATCATTTTAGCTGAGCAGCCTATCATTTTCTGCACTTCTTTATATGTTTTCCCCTCTCCAATTTTTCACAGAATTTCAGAGAGAAATGCATTGTAACCAGCATGTACAACATTTGCTGCCTTCCTTCCTTAAATAAGGGCAATAATTGCCACCTGTTTTTCAAAGAATGAATGACCTCACTAATAGAACTCCACACTACTATTATTTTGAACATGCCCCTTTCAATTAGTGATTCAATTACACAGAATCAGCAGCATGCATGTCATGACTGTTGGGTCTGTTGGATTTCTATTACTCTGCTACACCTGCTAATAAATTATTTGCCATGTAGAAATATCATTTCTACCAAAAACAGTGATTGATCAGGTTAGTGATATCTGACTGCTATTATTTTGAACACAACTGTATGTTACTGGCCAGATCACCAGAGATAAACAGAAAGAAAAAAGCATAAAAAAATAAAACTAATACAGCCACCACATCTAATGATTGTTCAGCTGCAATATGTTACATTTTTGGTTTTGTGTTTAAGTAATCTGATACTTTCTTTAATTATCAAAAATATTGTTATGATGAAATAGGTTGTATGCATTGCTTGATACTAATAAAGTTTTCTGTACAATTAAAGTGTATCTTCTCTAGAGTAATGAAAAATTGCTGTGTCCCTCCACATGTTTTATGATGTTATGTGTTAGGTCAGGGGTAGGCAACCTGCGGCTCTCCAGCTGTTGCAGGACTACAAGTTCCATCATGCCTCTGCATGTCATAGCTGTAACTGTCAGTTTTGTAATGCTGCAATGTAGTTCCACAACAGCTAGAGAGCTGCAGGCTGCCTACTCCTGTGTTAGGTGATTAATCCATTATTCAAGGTAGACCTGTGCCTTTAGACCTCAGGGAAAAAGTCTGATGCTTGTGCAAGATACTACGAGGTGGTATCAAAAAGTTTTGAGGCTAGTTTTGTAGCATGCCAACAGATGGCAGCACAAGGTGGCACACACAGTCACAAGGAGCACCAACCTTCATAAGTCAGTGTGCCAAAAGACATCATCCAGTGTACATCGGGAGCTGTGCAACTGGTGATAATCTGACCAAGGGCGTTAGCACGTCTGCTATTTCATCATGGACAGCAAGTTAAAATGTGAAAATCTACGTGAAACTTGGCAAATCTGCCACAGAGATGTTTGATATGATTTGGCAAGTTTATGGTGATGCTGCAATGAGTCGTTTGAGGTCTTTTGAGTGGCACGAATGCTTGACGAGAGATTAAGAAGACCTTCAACAATCTCAACCCCTGAAAATGCCCTCTTCCTGAAGATGAAGATCCAGCTCATAGGTCGCTGTTTTGACAACATTGCAGATATCAGTGATTTGCCCAGTTTCACGCAGAATTTCACATTTGCTCTTTATTTTAACTTGCTGTCCATGATGAAAATAGCAGTTGTGGTAACACACATGGTCAGAATAGCAGCACCAGTTGCACAGCTCCCGATGTACACAGGATGATGTCTTTTGGCACACTGACTTATGAAGGTCGGTGCTCCCTGTGGCTGTTCTTGAAGCCTTGTGCTGCCATTTGTTGGTGTGTTACAAAACTAGTCTTGAAAATTTTTTATACCACCTCGTATTGCTGAGCCATCTATACTGATATTGGGGCTTATAGAACAGGAAAGCAGAGTTGCCAATAAGCTGAAATAGCACTGCAGAAGGGAATTGGGAATAAGAGAGTTCTGTTTATGGAAAAGATGAGGAGAGTTGTAAGAAAAAGTAAAAAGGAATCTGGGGAAGAATAAATTAGTGAAGGAGGATATAAGAAAGAGAGCCATAAAGAAAACCAGCTGTTCCCTTAGCAACAAAGAACCAACTTGCAAGGAAAGTAAGATAATTAAACACAATTTGTTTCTCTGTTAGAAAAGTATGTTGGAAGCTAGGAAAGTCTAGCCCCTCTTTAACAATGTACTTAGGCAAGCACCCTGTTATAAATGTATTTAGCTTTTTATGGTTCCTGTTTATGCAAGGCCTGCTTTATGTTTTGTGATGCACTTGGGGAGTGCGTCTGATTTTTGTCTGTATTCAAAATATAGGTATTAGTGCAATGGGAGATAGTTGTCAGAACTGCATTAAAATGATAGGTCTTTATGCTATGGGAGTGTCACAAGTTAGCCTGCAGTTTCTTGTTTGTGTTCTTACCTCCTTGCTGCAGTGCTGTTCCTGATCCCTTTCACGTGTGTTTGCCTGTGCTCACCTATGGGCGTCGTCTGCTTTTCTTGGGTTTTATTTCCTTCCCTTCCATCACTTCCTGGCCTGCCATCTTGTTTGCCAACCTATATAAGACATGCTCAGTCTAGGCCACTTTGCCTGAGCAATGGCCTAGTTGTCCAAACTCCTGTGTGTTGCTATTGCCTGTATCCTGCATTGACTAATTGTGTACCGACCCCAGCTTCGTTCTCTGACTGTGCTTGTTTTCTGCCTGTCCTGGCCTCGTATAGTCTATTGGATTTCCGTTTGTCTCCTCCCATTGTACTCTGCTCCCATGAGCAGTCTCCTCATCCTCAGCTGGGCATACCCGGGGGCCGTGACCTGGTCCCAGCTTGCTGCAAGTCCATGCCCACCATCAGGGGCTCTGGTGAAGAAGCAGGCTGGGGCTTAGACTCTGCGCCCTGGGGAACCCCAAGTTGACTATCTACAAGGGCACAATACCACAGGTGCTGACAGTGCTGTTTTATGGTAGATTTTCACCACCAACTTTACATACCAGGTTCAGTAACCATCCTCTACCCAATAACAAAATAGTTTTTAATAAAAGTATTCCTCTCTAGTACTTTTCTTAACAGCTCCTGTAATAAGGATGTATAATTGTTCATTACTATTTGGGAAGAACTTCATAAGTCTTATTAATGTTTGGTTATTGATAGGAATTTAAAGAAAAGTAGAATTATTGCCTAAACTGTTTCCAATCTGTATTCAGGATCTGAGCCAATTTGGAGTCGAACAGGAAAGAGTGGAACATCTACCCCAACCACACCTGGATCTACAGCTATTACTCCAGGAACACCACCAAGCTATGCTTCAAGAACTCCAGGCACACCAGGAACACCAAGTTACTCACGCACACCACGCACTCCAGGAACTCCGAAATCTGCCATGTTTGTGCATACAGATAAGAAAGTGGCTATTCTTCGTACACCTCCCAAATCCCCAGCTACATTAAAACAAATGCGTTTAATGAATCAGCCACTACCTGACCTGAAGAACATCAAGTCTAAGATTGGATCCATAGACAACATTAAGTATCAGCCTAAAGGGGGACAGGTAAAAGCTTCCATTTTGTAGACCAAAAGACTGTGATATCATTATAAAAGTATATGTAAACACAATCATTAACATGTTATATAATCTTTAAAATATTAATTGCAATTTAAGAATAAATTATAATATTGCTAAATCTGCAGCTTTCATGAACCAGATCCAGACTGTGCTTTAGCCAAAAGACGGCTACAGCGCGGTTGGCTAGTTCTGGGAGGGCATTCATGGATGTCCTCCCAGAACCACACCCCACACTGCACGCAATCTGCGATTGCTGTGTTCTTCAGACATAGCTGATCACATGACTAAGGAATGGGCCCATCACAGCTGCTTTTACCATGTGACCAGCTGTGTCCAATCACAGCTGATCACAGGGTAAATAGGAAATGCCGGTTATTGGCAGTCCTCTCCTCTCGCTGACAGCGCATGGGGAGAGGAGAGCCAGTAAGCAGCATTTCACAGGGGGACATCTACAGTGATCATTAGGGCACTAATCATCAGTGTCCTGGTGATCAGTGTAGCCCCATCAGTGCGGCCAATAGTGCCCATCAGTGCCCATGTGTGCTGGCAATCAGTGCCCATCAATTGAATCAGTGCCCATCAGTTGAATAAGTGACCATCAGTGCCCATCAGTTAAATCAATGCCCATCAGTGCCGCCTAACAGTGCCCATCAGTGACTCCTCATCAGTGCCCATCAGTGCAGCCTATCAGTGCCCATCAGTAAAGGAGAAAAATTACTTTTTTTCCCCAATATTTTTGGTCTTTTTTTGTTTAGCAAAAAATAAAAAAACCCAGTGGTGATTAAATACCATCAAAAGAAAGCTCTATTTGTTTAAAAAAAATGATAAAAATGTAGTTTGGGTACGGTGTTGCATGACTGCACAATTGTCATTCAAAGTATGAGAGCGCTGAAAACTGAAAATTGGTCTGGGCAGGAAGGGGTAAAAGTGCCTGGTAGGCAAGTGGTTAAAGTAGAAGTAAACTCCCACTGGACACTTGTAACTACAGGTAAGCTTATAATAAAGCTTATCTGTAGGTACAAGGAATATCTCTTAAATTCAGTGTTCCTGCAGCCAATGACGTCACCGGTGCATGCACTCCTTGCTATTCCTTTAGAGTTCTGTGCTGTGGCCGAGACTTCCGTGCACATGCTCAGGGCTTTGATTTAAGGTAAGTCTTTCATAATGTGCTAGAATGCAATGCATACTAGCACATTATGACTTTTTTTTGCAGGGGAATTTTTTTTTCTTTGGGATGTTTACTACCGCTTTAAGATAATACCTAGTGATGCTGCCATGAAGGTCCTTGTGCCTGTAGTTCCTGGTATAGAGTGACCATGCTCTATTCCTGTCTCTCAGCTCTTCTCTTGCATTGGCAACCTGTCATACACACTGTTTTTGGAGACCAAATAAAGAAGCACATTGCACACACATGGCCCAATTTTGTCATTATCTGTGAAATGAACAGTTGCCTGAGTGCATGCTTGTAAACAGAAAGAGGCTGCAGATGAAATGCAGTGCTGTTATGCAACAAAGAATGAAAAAAGATGAAAATGGAATTTATTTACAAAAATGGCAATCGGTTATGAAACACAAACTTTAGCAAACTAAAATAATTTGGTTAGAGTTTACATCTACGTTTTTATAGTGGAACATGTTAAATTACTATCAGCATATAAAATAATTTTTGCTTTTTCAACAGGAACCAACAATAAGCTATTTCCTACAATCAGTAAACCTCACTTCTTACTTCCCACTATCAATGAATACATTTAGTAAACCAAGAAAATATACTTAGTAATATAGTATAGTCCAAATCCAATAACCAAATTACTGGATTGAAAATCTTCCTAGTTTTTTAACAGTTAGCATATGCAGCATGGCTACTGGTAAGAGGTTGTCTAGATTGGCATTGGACAATGCTAGAGTAGTGTATGATAATTATTTAAATGTACTTAGTGCCGTACATGCAGTTTTGTTTATTCTCATGGAAAAGGATGTTTTTCATCAAAATTCATAAATGATGCATAATCATTATGCTTTTGCAGTCATCAAGGTGTAACATTTTGTGTTATTTTTTGCACTGAACCGCAATACAAAAACAGTGGATCTCTCCTTCTAAATCAGAAAGCTCTAAGGTACAGTAGTGACAACGTTTTCAGCAGTGGTAAAGTGGTTCTAAAGGCTCAAGGTTTTTTACCTTCATGCATTCTATGCATGAAGATAAAAACACCTTCTCTGTGCATCAGCCCCCCTAATACTCACCTAGGCCCCCTTTTGATCCAGCGGTGTGCACTGGAGTTTTGGCTATCCTAGGACTCCCTCTCTTCATTGGTTGAGACAAAAGAGGGAGCCATTGGCTCCCACTGCTGTCAGTCACAGCCAGTGAGCCAATAAGAAGAGAGAGGGGGCAGGGCTGAGCTACGGCTCCATGTGTGAATGGACACACAGAGCAGTGGGTGCTCCCATAGTAAGCTGCTTGCTGTGGGGGCACCTGACATGAGGGAGGGGCCAGGAGCGCCAGTGGGGGACCCGAGAAGAGGAGGATCAGGGCTGCTCTGTGCAAAACTACTGCACACAGCAGGTAAGTATAGACGTGTTATTTAGAAAAAAAAAAAAAATAAGCCTTTTGAAATCACTTTAATTTCATCAACAAAAATAATTTTGTTGATGAATTAACACAATTTATTCGACTAAAATACAACTAAAACTAAAACAATAAAGAGGACTAAAATACGACTAAAACTAAAATCGCATTTTAGTCAAAATACTAAGACTAGAACTAAATCGAAATTTTACGTAAAAATTAACACTGGTTATATATCAAAACTGCTAAACCTGTCTTTGTAGTGCATGCCCAAACCTTAATACCTTAAATGATAACATGTATTAGATTTTTCACTTCAGGAGTAAATAATGCGTTTGTAAATTCTACAAAAATGCTTAACTAACGCATTACTATTTAACTAAACCCATTAGATTGTAGTTGACTAAAATGATTTTAGTCAGTTAAAGAGTAGGAGACTTTAGTCGACTAAAATGTACTGGAGATTTTAGGTGACTAAAATTCAACTAAAACTAAAACAATTCAGATGACTAACATACGACTGAAACTAAAGTTTTAGTCAAAAGACGATGACTAAAACTAAATCAAAATCTACACTGGTTTTCAGTGCTTTTTTTATATCACTTGGGCACACTTACTCTGCCTCCTGTTCCTTTTAGGTTAAGATCTTAAGTGAGAAGACTGATTATAGTGAAGTTCAATCTCGTTGTGGCTCCAAGGATAACATCAGTCATAGTGCTGGGGGAGGTCAAGTAAGTAAGGGCACATTTTATGACGGGATCTCCTCCGCCACTTCCTTGGTGCTCCTTGCAAAATCCTCAAAGGTTCTACCCTTTTCTGTGCCTCACCTAACCTGTCAGCACTTGGTCTGTTCTGTGTGTCTGTCTACTGAATGTTCACTTCTGTAACAAATTCCCAGAGCTTTGTTCACTCGAGCAGCTAATCTGGTGCCACATAGTTTAGTAATATAAAACAAATGAGATCCAGTATTGGTCCTATGTCTCCATGAGCCTCCAGAGCCAAACATCCCAATTCTTGCTCTTGTCATGGCCTCTACTTGGCCAAGCAAAAGCCTTTTCTCTTGCGGCATTCTCTGTAATGTAAAACAAATAGAGATTTAAGCAGTCAAGAGTGAGGCTTTTAATGGCTGTGGTAAGCAAATAAAATTAGTAGATATTGTACATTTCAGGAAACTCCAACAGATAATAAAGGTAGTGTAATGTTCAGCCTGGTAGCAAACACAAAACAACGGAACACCAACTTTGCACATACTGACCCTCTGAGAAAAAAACACAATTATTTCTTGTTACAGTATTTCTAAATGAATATTCAAAATTTGTATTACAGTTTTACATTATTGTGTGTATAATGTGTCATTAACCAGTTCACGCAGGTGCCTCCTGGCCCTTTAAGGGGTTTCTGACGCCGGGAGGCACAGTGGGGTTTAGAGTCATTTTACCGCCGTAATTGGCTGTCATGGTAGTCACATGATCGGAAAGGTCCCGATCACAAGGAGAGCTTGGTACCTTTCCGTGGGATGCAGAAATGTGTTGGGAGCGCACAGGGCGCGCGCTCTCAGCACATGTTTGTTTACAAATGGTACGCAAATATGCGGCCACTTGGCGTCAAGGCCCAGCCGCTGAGAGGCTGCATATTTGCATACGAAGAGGTTAAGTTCAATCCAACACTACCAGGATAGCTGTTATAGTGATTAGTTTGTGTAATGGACACTACTTTGCAGGTTCATTACTATAGAGGCCTTCTTGCAACCTCGGCTTAGGCCCTTCTTTTCAACATTCATCTCTGTGTTGGCCAGCTTTAGGTAGTATTTGGCACATTCAGGACATTTCAGGCAGCATGGCAATGATATCAAGTAATAGGCAAAGATATTAAAATACCTGTAATGCAGTTTTTTTTAATGGTTACATTAAAGCAACCAAACTGTGTCTGCAAAGAATGTTGTAGCAGCAAAAAACTCCTTTATTGGCTTGATTGCAAGTAAAACTAAATATTAAAATAAAATTAATACATAACAATAAATGCCATTGAGCATAAAACTAGAGTCCAGCTGTGACCATCCATATTGGCTGCTTGTACTTAACCACTCCTTGGTGAATTACTAATGTCTTCTGAATATAGTAGCAAGTGTTACCTGCAGTAGATGCTTGCTGCACAACTGACCTGTCTATCCTCACTGCCTCTGAAGCATGAAACATCTTTTGGAAATGCTCTTTTTCAGCTTCCTCAACAACTTTGTTGGTGAAGGGTTTGTGTATTCTCTATATGTTATTATTTCTCCCTCTTGCTTTTTTAACAGATCCAGATTGTAAGTAAGAAGATTAACCTTAGCCATATCACATCAAAATGTGGATCTCTAAAGAACATACGCCACAGGCCAGGTAAACAAAATCTAGATTTCCCAATATTACTATTGACATGCTAACTAAACCTCCAAGTGTGTAAAATAAATAATGATTTTTTTCATATTGCTTTGACTATGTTCTTTTTCGGAGAGACAGGGTAAATAGGAAAGGTGGTGGTGTCTGTCTCTATGTGAGAAGTGATCTCAGAGTGAGTGTGAAAGAGGACCTAGTTGATGGAGAGTGTGATGAGGCTGAAGCATTATGGGTGGAACTGCACATGGGGGTGTGTAGTACAAAGGTAATCGTTGGAGTTTGTTATAGGCCTCCCAGTGTTAATGAGGAAGTGAAGAGCTCCTTGCACAGATCAAAAGGGCTGCAAGGGCTGAGACAGTGATAATAATGGGGTATTTTAACTATCCGGAAATTGACTGGAGTAATGGTACTGCAGGAACAGGTAAAGCACAAACATTTTTAAACCTACTACAGGGTAATTTTATGGTACAGTTCATAGAGTCCCCAACTAGGAATGATGCTCTGCTGGACCTGGTAATCTAAAACCATGCAGAGCTTATTACGAATGTCCATTTAAAAGAACATCTGGGTAGCAGTGACCATAATATTATTTCATTTATTGTTAGCTGTAAACAGCAAGCACATACAGGAAAAATAAAAAACACTCAGTTTCAAGAGAGCTAATTTTCCAAGGCTGAGCGCTGCTCTCCAAGACTTAGACTGGGAGGGAATATTGGCATCAATGAACACAACACAGAAATGGGAGTTCTTCAAAAAGACTGTATGTGAACACAACGCAAAATATATTCCCATTGGCAACAAGTTTAAAAGGCTAAAAATCAAACCTATGTGGCTTACGGCCAAAGTTAAAAAAGCTATAAAAGAGCTTTTATTAAATATAAAAATGAAGAAACGCTATCATCATTTAAACATTACAAAGAATATAACAGAATATGCAAAAAGGAAATAAAGGCCACAAAATTTGAAAACGAACAACAGATTGCAAAAGATAGCAGGACTAACCCCAAAAATTCTTCAAATATTTAAATAGTAAAAAGATCCGGTCCGAGCATGTAGGCCCTTTACAAAATAATCTAGAGTGGGTGACTGGGAACAAAGAGAAGGCAAATTTATTAAATACCTTCTTCAGTTCTGTGTATACAAAGGAGCATGGGGTAGCTCTTGTCCATAATAGGCATGGTATTGACACAGCTCCAGATGATCCACATTGGCTCACAATTGATATGATCCAAAAATATTTAGACAGAATAAAGGTGAATAAAGCACCTGGACCAGATGCCATACAGCCACGGGTCCTATTGGAATTGAGCTCTGTCATTTCAAAGCCATTGTTTTTAAATTGTAGGGACTCTTTAATGACTGGCATAGTACCACTGGATTGGCATAAGGCCAATATGGTGCCAATATTTAAAAAAGGGTCAAAATCTTTACCAAGTAATTACAGACCTGTTAGTTTAACTTCTATAGTTGGGAAGATACTGGAGAGTTTAATAAAAGACCACATAGATGAGTTCTTGCTGGAAAAAATATTTTAAGCAACAGACAGCATGGATTCATGAAAGACAGAAATTGTCAAACAAATCTGATTTCTTTTTATGAGGAGGTGAGCAAACCCTTGGATAGAGGGGTGGCGGTGGATGTGATATATTTGGATTTTGCAAAAGCGTTTGTCACAGTCCCCATACATGGCTAATGTGTAAGGTAAAGTCTACGGGCTTGGAAAAATTTGTATGTAAATGGATAGAAAACTGGCCAAAAGATCGCATTCAGAGAGTAGTGGTTAATGATTCATACTCTGAATGGTCTAGGGTTGTCAGTGGTGTACCCCAAGGTTCAGTGTTGGGACCCTTACTTTTTAATATATTTATAAATGATATAGGGTCTGGGATTATAAATACCACTTCAGTCATTGCAGATGACACCAAGCTGTGCAGTGGAATAACGTCCTTACAGGATGTCTCCAACTTACAAGCTGACCTCAATACACTGTTTAATTGGATAACTATGTGACAAATGAGGTTTAATAATAAATAATATCCTCCTGCGCTTCCAATGGACGTGTGACACCTTAAAAAGCTGCTGACACCCAAACCTATACCTGCATGTCCTGGAATATTGAAGCACCTCTTGCAGTTTTGCACTTTATTGGACATTTTTTATATATAAATGAGGTTTAATGTTGATAAATGTAAGGTTCTGCACCTGGGGGCTAAGAATATGAATGCATCATACATACTGGGGGGGGGGTACAACTGGAGGAATCAATGGTGGAGAAGGATCTGGGAGTTCTGGTAGATCACAAGCTTAATAATGGCATGCAATACCAAGCTGCTGTTTCTAAAGCGAGCAAAATCCTCTCTTGTATTAAAAGAGGTATAGACTCCAGAGAGAGAGATATCATTTTACCCCTCTACAAATCATTAGTAAGACCTCATCTGGGCACTTTTTACGTCTGGAGGAAGATAAATTTAATCTCCAAACAAGGAAAGGTTTCTTCACAGTGAGAGCTGTGAAAATGTGGAATAGACTCCCTCAAGATTTGGTTCTGGCCAGCTCAGTGGATTGCTTTGAAAAAGGCCTAGATTCTGTCTTGGATACACAGAATATAACTGGATACTAACATTTATAGGTAAAGTTGATCCAGGGAATATCCAATTGCCTCTCGGGGGATCAGGAAGGATTTTTTTCCCCTGCAGGAGCAAATTTTATTATGCTTTGCTGGGTTTTTTTTTCCTTCCTCTGGATCAACTGTGGGTGTAGGATTATAACTTTTTTTTTTTTAATGGTTGAACTAGATGGACTTTTCTCTTTTTTCAGCCAGGCTAACCATGCAATTATGTAGCTATGACTATAATGATCACCAAATCCTTGTCCAAATATTACCCAGAGTTCTTGGAGTTTTCACACAGTTTTAAATTCCCCACCTAACTGATTAGAATATTGGGTTTGAATTTTTATTATTGACTAATATTTAACATAATTCATTGCACATGATAAAACATCTAACAGGCCCTATGGGGGATCTGTCCAATGTTTTTTACTGTTGGCATGGCTTTGTTGACAAGGCTTGTTCATTGACCAAGCCTTGCATATTTTTACTTAGCTGTCCATTCTTAGTATCCTTCCCCTCCCACTATTCATGCTTACTACCATGGCTTTAATTACCCCTTGGGCTTCCTGTCTTGAAAATTACATGAAGGTGAAACACCATATCTCTAGGAATTCCTTTTAATATTGGTAACTGAAAATGTTTTAGAGCTAGAGGTACTGAAAGAAGTTAAAGTCAGTGAAAAGCTTGTCAATCAGTCATCATACTGGCAACATGCTCGCTTCCCAGTTCTCTCACTGATGATTCATCTCATCGGCATGGTCAGGTGGGGAGATGTCTTTGTTGAGATTTCAGGGAGTTGTGTTAGTAGACAGATTACAATGCAGTGATCAAGAGTTTTATAAAACTAATTTTGTTCTGCTGGCAGGACCTTTTTATCTTGGGGCTAAACAAAGCACTCCAGAAAAGTTAAAGTATTGTAAGTCATTCATGTAGTTTTAAAGAAAGTAACAGTATGTGCATAAAATCTACATTTTGGAGTTGTTATACATAGATAAATGTATCCATCTGGCCAGATCTCTGCTTCAGCCAGTACTTGTTTCACAATGAAGGCAAATATGGTTTAAAGAATTAAAAACAAGTGCTAACTACCCAGAATGTTCATACTTTCTGTTAAATAGTGAATGTGCTTGTTAATGGAACAAGGGGTTATTCTGTAATTGGATCATCTGTGTTCTTTAAAAAGAAACAGTATTAGGGACATTTTGAGCATCTTGAGCAATAATTGCAACTTGTGGGTGTTTCCAAGTGCAGAGGACTTGTCTGTTAAAAATCTTTTCCATCAGTTTCTAGACATGCTTGAAAATCATTTTTTGGAAATATTGAACAAACTAGTCCCTTGAATAGTAAGGTGGTGCTGGGACCTGCAATGTGCTGCACATCATGAACATTTGTCTATAAAGGGCCAGTCTTAATTTTGACCTTTCTAGAATTAATATTTGCATCAAAATCACAAAAAACGCAAGCTACACAAGAGTGATTAAACAATGTGGGTTTTTTTTTCATGATTTTTCTTCCACATTGAAAGGAGCAATGTAGTTTTATAGTGAGACACAGAGTAATGATGACATGTATGAACCACTAAAATAGAGTTGTATTTTAAGTGACCACAGGAGACCAGTTTATATTGCTTATTGACTTCTTACCAGAAGATAAGATGACTGGCAGATCTCAATATCAGTATTGCTTAGCTGACATCTGGCATTTGATCTGTGTGTTGAAGGAATGTTGTTTAAAAGACAGTTGGTGGGCCTACTGACATATTCTGAATGGGATTAAGATAGAAATCTTGACAACTGCTACTTAGCAATTGAAAAAACTTTTTGTAGTTTGTTTCATATATAATAAATTTAAATAACATCCCCCTGGAAACTAATTCCAAAAACAAGCATCACTGTACTAAAAACTACAAAATGGAGTTGTAATTTACTTTGAAGCTGAGCTAATCAAAGTAATAAACTTCTGCATGCTAAACTGGCACATTCTCTAGTTCACAACTAAGTACAAAAGAACCCAGACTTTCTGTTTCCTTGATCCAAAATATGTATTTAGTAGTTTTAAGTTTACTCTGACTTAACTTGTTTATGCTTGTTATGGAATTCTGAGAATATCTTACTACATTCGTTCACAGAACACAAAAGTATACCGGCCATTTATTTTAATTTTAATATATAATTGTAATATATTTGAACATTTAATAGATTTAACATCTCCTTATAGCAAGGTAGTAACTCCCTATCACTATTCACGTATTCAGTTAGTGGGCACTTTTAGCTGATATTAAAGGCAGATTTAAAAAGAAAAACAAACAAACATGTCATACTTACCTGCTCTGTGCAGTGGCTTTGCACAGAGCAGCCCAAATATTCCTCATCTCAGGTCCCACGCTGGCACTTCTGGTCCCTCCCTCCTGCCTAGTGCCTCGAGAGCAAGCAGCTTGCTATAGGAGATCCCAAATAGGCTCGCTCTCGAGCCACTGCTCTGTGTGTCCAGTCAGACACAGAGCATGGCTTGGTCTTGCCCTCCACTCTCTCTGCGTTGGCTCACTGGCTGTGAATGACAGTAGCGGGAGCTGATGGCTCCTGCTGCTGTTTCAGCCACTGAGGAGGAAGAGTCCTCAGAGAGCTCCTGCTCTCGTATGCATATCACTGGATCAAGTTGGGGCTCAGGTAAGTATTAGGGGGGCTAGGGAGGCTGCTGCACACAGAAGGTTTTTTACTTTCATGCATAGAATACATGAAGGTAAAAAACCTTCAGCCTTTGCAACCACTTTAATAAGTCTGAATTTGGTCTTAAACTGGCTATACATTACTAGATTGTGTTAAAAAAAAGTATTTAAGAACATTTGTCTGATTTTCTAATTGTTAGTGTGGTCATATCAATGTTCATTTTCCACAACAGTAAATAAAAAATTTGAAGGGGCAGAATTTAAAAAAATGCTTTCAAATGAACAAATTTCTAACTGTGAATGCAGTTTTCGTTCTGGAAAGTACATTCATTTCCAAATCGAATTTTTAAAGCAAACAAAATGTTGAAGTACTTTTGAATGAAATTCGTCCAGTCATGGAATGTATAATAAATTTTTGTACAAACGTTCATGAAAAAATATTCATGCAAATAATCGTTTTCAAATCTACTGGTATACAGCCCCCTTTGCACATTCAGGACTGGTAAATAGAAGGGCTTGAAGTGTCTTTATCTTATCACTTAGTCTAATGATTGTGCTCTTTGCAGGTGGTGGAAATGTGAAGATTGAAAGTGTTAAACTAGACTTCAAGGAGAAGGCCCAGGCAAAGATTGGTTCTCTAGATAATGCCCATCATATTCCTGGAGGGGGCAACATAAAGGTAAAAGAACTGAATATATTAGCATTTTAGTATAATATGTTGTGTAAATCACAATATACAACAACAAAATAAAGCAATCCCGATGGAAAGGAGTTGAAGCTCAAAGTCTAAGAAGAAGAAACATAAACTGACAAACCTATGGTACAGCTCAAGTATGGTAGGGCATTTCACATGCATAGAAGCATTACAGAACTATCCTGTTATGTTGACAAGTAGAAAACTTTGGATAACTAGAGTACACAAATGATAGACCTGGAGTTGTTGTTGCATTTAATATGTAAGCTCAAGGATAGTGGCGTAGATAAATAGGGGTGCACCAAAATTTTGGTGGCCGAAACGTTTCGGTCGAAAACACCCCAATCGCTCGTTAGCTGACATGAAAATAAGCACCGATGGTGCCAAAAATAACTACGCCCCCTCGCCGCCACTGCTGCCACCACCCGCCGCTGCTTGGTGGTTCTCAGCCTTACCTGAGAAACCACCAAACGATCCCGATGCTGGGTATAGAGATAAGTGAAGGAAAGATCGCCTCCTCTCATCTCTATGCCCTTGGAGGACCGGAGCAATGTCACTTCTGGTTCTGGCGCCTTGTAATCAAGGCCATTTTTTTTTTTTCATAAAGCACTAGATCAATGATTTTTTTAATCCAATGCATTACATTGTAGAGAAGAGATGTGGGGTCTTATTGACCCCATATCTCTCCATAAAGACCTGTCACTAACTACTTCTATCACAGGGGATGCATGCATTCCTTGTGATAGGAATAAAACTGATTACATTTTTTTTTAAAGGGACAGTGTAAAAAAAAAAAAAATTAAATAAATTGAGAAGAAAAATTTAAAGTACCACAGTCCCCCCGTGCTTGCATGTAGTGGTGAACGCACACATAGCTCACGCCCACATATGTAAATGGTGTTCAAACTACACATGTGAGGTATTGCCACGACCGTCAGAGCAAGAGCAATAATTCTAGCACTAGACCTCCTCTATAACTTTACACTGGTAACCTGTAGAAATTTTTAAAGCGTCACCCATGGAGATTTTTAAGTACCGTAGTTTGACGCCATTCCAGGAGCATGCGCAATTTTAAAGTATGACATGTTGGGTATCTATTTACTTGCCGTAACATGATCTTTAATTTTTTTTTTTTTTTAAATTGGGGTATATATTGTTTTTTTAATTATAAAAAAAAAATTTTTCCAAAAAATATAAATTAATTTTTAAAACCATCCATTTTGGTTTCGGTTTTGGTTTTCAGCCGAGTGCATCCTAAATTTTCCGTTTCGGTACCAGAATTTTCATTTCGGTGCACCACTAGTAGATAATTCTTTATACTTATGGATAGGTGTAACCTATGCAGTGTGAGCTGCAGCATTCATTATGTACCTTACTAATTTAATGCTTCCAATTGTAGCTGTCATTTGTCAATAATATTGCCTATTTTCAACAAAGTAGCACAAATAAATAAAACAAAAAATAAGAAAGTGGAAGTTCAGTCAACATCTAACTAAGGCTAAACCTACTCCCACCCCCATTATAAGCCTAGTCTATCCAACCCTGTAAAGAAAAGATCTGTACACTTTCTTATTCTGAAGCTGCTCCTGTCTGGTTCCATGATTAGCTGTCAGTGGCGGCTTCAATGTAGAGGAGGGGCATGCCCCATAGTAAGCCTATGGGTGAAGTCATCTCCCAGGTACAGTGAGGAACAAAAGTATTTGAACATCCTGCGATTTTGCAAGTTCTCCCACTTAGAAATCATGGAGGGGTCTGAAATTCACATTGCATTCCCACTCTGAGAGACAGAATTTAAAAAAAAAAATCAGGAAATCACATTGTATGATTTTTAAAGAATTTATTTGTCTTGCACTGCTGAACATAAGTATTTGAACACCTGAGAAAATCAGTGTTAATATTTGGTACAGAAGCCTTTGTTTGCAATTACAGAGCTCAAACGTTTCCTGTAGTTCTTGACCAGGTTTGCACACACTGCAACAGGGATTTTGGCCCACTCCTCCACACAGATCTCCTCTAGATCTGTCAGGTTTCGGGGCTGTCGCTGAGCAACACAGAGTTTCAGCTCCCTCCAAAGATGTTCTATTGGATTTAGGTCTGGAGACTGGCTAGGCCACTCCAGAACCTTGATATGCTTCTTACGGAGCCACTCCTTGGTTATCCTGGCTGTGTGCTTTGGGTCGTTGTCATGTTGGAAGACCCAGCCACGACCCATCTTCAATGCTCTGACTGAGGGAAGGAGGTTGTTGCTCAAAATCTCACAATAAATGGCCCCATTCATCCTCTCCTTAATACAGTGCAGTCATCCTGTCCCCTTTGCAGAAAAGCACCCCCAAAGCATGATGTTACCACCCCCATGCTTCACAGTAGGGATGGTGTTCTTGGGATGCAACTCATCCTTCTTTTTCCTCCAAACATGACGAGTGAAGTTTACACCACAAAATTCTACTTTGGTCTCATCTGACCACATGACTTTTTGCCATGCCTCCTCTGGATCATCCAGATGGTCATTGGCAAACTTCAGACAGGCCTGGACATGTGATGACTTGAGCAGGGGAACCTTCTGTGCAATGCATGATTTGAAACCATGACGGCGTAGTGTTCTACCGACAGTGACCTTTGAAACTGTGGTCCCAGCTCTCTTCATGTCATTGACCAGCTCCTCCCTTGTAGTTCTGGGCTGATTCCTCACCTTTCTTATCATCAGTGATACCCCACGAGGTGAGATCTTGCATGGAGCCCCAGTCCGAGGGAGACTGACAGTCGTCTTTAGCTGCTTCCATTTTCTAACAATTGCTCCAACAGTTGATCTATTTTCACCAAGCTGCTTGGCAATTGCCCCATAGCCCTTTCCAGCCTTGTGGAGGTCCACAATTTTGTCTCTGGTGTCTTTTGACAGTTCTTTGGTCTTGGCCATGGTAGTAGTTGGTGTCTGACTGACTGTGGGGTGGACAGGTGTCTTTAAAGAGCTCAGACAGGTGCTACTAAGTTAGATTAATGAGTGGAGTAGAGGTGGACTTTTTAAAGGCACAGTAACAGGTCTTTGAGAGCCAGAATTCTTGCTGTTTCTTAGGTGTTCAAATACTTATGTTCATCAGTGCAAGACAAATAAATTTTGATTTTTTTTTTTAAAATTCTGTCTCTCAGAGTGGGAATGCACCTACAATGTGAATTTCAGACCCCTCCATGATTTCTAAGTGGGAGAACTTGCAAAATCGCAGGGTGTTCAAATACTTGTGTTCCTCACTGTATTTGCAGCCATTGTTGGCTATCTGTCCTCTGCACAAAAGCTGACGCTGGAAAGATCATGTGACCAGACCAGAGAAGCTTCAAAGTAGGTAAGTATATATCCTTTCTTTCCAGCAGTGGTCTCCAAACTACAGACTGGGGACCAGATGCTGCCCTTTGCTTGCCTTTATCTGGCCCTTGGGACACTATTTCATCCACTGGTACCAACAATCAGGTATAATTCCCCCCACTTACACATATGAAGGAGGCACAACGCCTTCCAATTACACCAGCAATGGGGCACAATTCCTCTCACTGGCACCAAACAATAGGGCATTATTTTTTCCCACTGATGTCAGAATCTTTTCTACCCCCACTGGCCTTCCTAAAGTCTGAAGGACAGGAAACTGGCCCTTTGTTTAGAAAGTTAGGAGACCTCTGCTTTACAGGGTTAGATAGAAAAAGCTTAGAATGGGGCAGGAGTAGGTTTAGCCTTAGTTAGATTTTGACTGAACTTTCACTTTGTGACCTGAGTGGAAAAAACATGCTCCCTTAGTGGTCTCAGAGAAGTGATGTAGGTTAACAGTTAATTAAATCCCTTAGCATGTGTTATATGCAATGATGATGCAAATATAGGTTATCTTAGTAGGCTAGTACTGGAGTTTAGGTGGACAACCATGTCTTGGTAGGTTTGCAGTTGTGCCATACTCCTTCCATTATTGGATGATGGATTGAACAGTGCTCCATGAGATGTTCAAAGCTTTGGATTTTTTTTCTTTAAACTAACGCTGCTTTAAACTTCTCCACAACTTTATTCCTGACCTGTCTGGTGTGTTCCTTGGCCTTAATGATGCTGTTTGTTCTCTAATGTTCTTTAACAAACCTCTGGGGGCTTCACAGAACAGCTGTATTTATATTGAGATTAAATTACACACAGGTTGACTCTATTTACTAATTAGGTGACTTCTGAAGGCAATTGGTTCCACTAGATTTTAGTTAGAGGTAGAGCAAAGGTGGGTGAATACAAATGCATGCCACACTTTTCAGATATTTATTTGTAAAAAGTTTTGAAATTCCATTTATCATTTTCCTTCCACGTCACAATTATGTGCCACTTTGTATTGGTCTATCACATATAATCCTAATAAAATACAATTACATTTTTGGTTATAACATGACAAAATGTGGGAAATTTCCAGGGGTACGAATACTTTTTCAAGGCACTGTAACTGTGACAATTGTTATTCATGGCATGTCTTGAATGTAACTGTGTTGGAAACAGTTAAAATCGGTGGCTTTAGTTCTGTATTAATGCTTAAGTTTAGCTAAAAATAAAAACAGAAAAATCTACACAACACAAGGGACATAACTTACAGTTAGTATGATGTGTCTCTTGTGTTGATTCTTCTCTTTCAGTAGAAATCTCCTTCGGGTCCCCCTACCATCATGCTCTTCAGGTTCAGCGGGGGTTAACACAGCTAAGGGGCTGTCAGGAGCTCCTCTCATCAAGAGAACTTCACTATGCCCTTTCCTGCCAGATCTTCTATTCCTAGAAGCTGTACTACAGCCTCTATGAATGACACAGGATTCCTGAATGGAGGGGGTGGAGCTATCAATCATCAACCCATTCCCCCATTTAGAGATCCTGTGTTATTCATAGAAGCTGTAGTATGGCTTCTATAACTGAAAGATCTGGCATAGTCAAGCTCTACTGATTAGGGCTCCTGACAGCCCTTTAGTTGTATTGGCCTCTGCTGCACTCGAAGATCATGATGGAGTGTGGAAAGGGTAGGAGGAAGATTTCTACTGAAAGAAGAAGAATCAACACAAGGGACACGTCATACTAACTGTAAATTATATTCCTTGTGCTGATCCTTCTGTTTTATTTTTAGCTAAATGTAGGCTTTAAGATTCTAATTACTGATTGGCTGGAGGTAGGGGGCAGGTTTTAGTGCTGGGTATAATTGCATTGTACATGGTGTAGGTGGGTTATCTTTTGTCTGGAACTCACCTAAATTGGGCTATGTGTGATGTTTCAAAAAACAAAAAGCAGAGAAAAAAATGCTAGAAACATGTCATTTTTACGATTTTTTTTTTTGTCTGGAATTTTTCTTTAAAGCATCATAGGCAGAATATTGGCATTTACAACTGCATGATGTTCAGAGACTCCTTTTTCATTAATCAGTAAGTCACTGTCCCAGTTGTTCCTGGATAGCAGCCCTGAATCATTGCCAGAACTATGTAAGCAGAAGATAATTTTGAACACTAGTTTATAGAAAAGAATTTTCCAACTCACATTGCTGACCTACATGCTTTATGAAGTGTGCAGATAACACTAAATCATTTTGTATTGCTCTTCTATTTTCTTTCTGTAGATAGACAGCCAGAAACTGCATTTCCGTGAACAGGCAAAGGCCCGTGTAGATCATGGCGCCGAGATTATTACAGAATCTCCAGGAAGGTCCAGTGTGGCTTCTCCACGGCGTCTCAGCAATGTGTCATCCTCTGGAAGCATCAATCTGCTAGAATCCCCACAGCTTGCTACTCTAGCAGAAGACGTCACTGCAGCCCTGGCCAAACAGGGATTATGAATGTGTCCTACTTTTAGCAGTGTATGAAGTTAATATTAAGTAATATTAATAACAAAAATATTTACGCATGAGCTCTTGGCAGGATTTGGGCTCAAAGCAGGTGTCACATTCATTATTTATCCTTCAACACGAAAGAAGCAAATATCACTTCATGCCAAACCTATACACTTGTAGGTTCTTTCATTGTATACATGATTTTCTGCGTGAAGATACCAGATGTACCCATTATGTTACAGACAACAAGTGATGATCTTAGGATAACTGTAGACAGGTAGGTCTGGTCATGCTTCATCACTGTACACTGGAATTAGAAGACCAAATGTCACATATTATAATATTCCCAAAGCATCACCCAAGTTGTTATCACTGCTCTTAACTAGTCTTGCATGGAGCCCTGAAATACTCGGTGTAATTTCAACATGTGCCTGCCAGCCACCCAAACAAAGTTTGCGTAAGAGCCATGTCCAGTCAGAGCGGCTGCTCATCTTCTTGTTCAGTTCAAACAGTGGTTAAGCTCTTTGTTCCATCAGATTCCCAGTCCCCATAGGCTAACAAACCCATTGAAGCTTTGTGCTGTGTCAGAGACCAAGCAAGGTGTGTTTAAGAGAAGAAGACAAACATACACTACTTTTGACGTTAAAAGCAAATCTTCTTAGCAAACAGTTGGTCATGCCATTGCAATGGCAGAGGAAGCAGCCAATTTGAGGAAGATTTTTCAAGGAAGTTATGGGGAATACTGTTGTAAGGGAGCAGTAAATAAAGCACTTGTTTTTTGACTAGTATCTGTATATTTGATGGTCTGTTAGCTACTAGAATGTCTGCTTTGCTTTGTAACATGGCACATTGCAGACTTTTCGAGCAGCTGAGGCCATGAACAGAAAATTTTAGCTTTGTGCATAGGCAGACATTTCCAACACCTTTTTTTCCACCTGTTTGATACAGTATTATTAATCTAGATGTATATATATTTCTCTGTGGCCATGTTTTCATGCATATCCCCAAAAACCCTTTTCATATACTTGAAGATTCCATTTCTTACTCACAGTATCTGTGTCTGTTGCACCATTTGGTAAAGCAGTTTTAGGTAGGCATAATTTAATGTTAGGAAAGCTTCTCTTTTTTCCTATGTAAAAAATACACAAAGCAAGAAAAAAAATGAAGAAAACAACAACATATATTTAAGACAATAAAGAAAAAAAAATGCAGAAAAGCTCTTAAGCATGATGTTGCCCTCATTGGGCTCTTAAGAAGCATTGGCTGTCTTAGATTTCCTTTTTCGCTGGAATGCTCCAAAATGAGAGCTGTTTTGTCAATGATTTTGCTTTTCTCTTGCTCCTCATTTCGAAAGGGCTGCCGTATGCATTGGTTTTTAATCATGAAGGTTCCTGTTTTCTTTTTTACTTACAAAGACTCAGTAGGAAAGAACTGCCTGATTTTGATTTTCCGCTTGCTAAAGTTGAACAAAAGTACATCTGAAGTATTGATTTTGGATTGTGAGGTCTTTAGATTTGACACAATTTTTCAGTGCAGCCTATTAGTTGTATTCTATGTAATAGCTGGTGACCAGTCAGAATGTAACCCCTCTCATCACTGAGGCTTTAATAAGGGGTTATGAGAACTGTAGAAGTGATAATTCTAAATTCACGTATGTCATATCATCATTTATTCCCAAAGAATATGACTTTTTTTATGAATTTTACTATACAACACTAATAGGCTACTATTTAATTATCCATTTTGATAGAAGCTGACATGTATTTTAAACTGATAATCCATATCTACCACCCGTATTATTTAAAGTATATGGAGTGTTGGTAGGTATCAGTTTGCCTAGCAGCCAGTCTTGCAATAGTGTTGTGTAAATTCAGAATTGCTTGCTGTGTAAGCAGGTCCAGTTCTACTTAGGCTGTATATTCATAATTATAATACTTTTTAAAGATAGGATGTCTCCTATAGATTCTAATTAAGTCCTATTGAAACTTCAAAGCCAGAGTTATGCATTTAGTAGTATTGTTTACAGATGAAGTAGGTAAGTACATGGTACTTTGTGATGATATTAGTGTATTTTTAGCAGAGAAAGCAGACATTTGAATACGCAGTAATGCAGTAACATGTATATTACCCCTTTCTAAATTTACACTGTGCTCTAAGCCTTATGTCAAGACAGACAAATTGGGTCTTTATTGTTCCTATCTCTTTTAGGATGGCCACATGGATATTTTACTTGTTCCATATTTTTTTATAGACGAGCACCTGCTGGGCTACCTTAGAAATTGTGTATATCTCTGTAGTAGTTGTACTAGCGCTCAGTGACCTGAGTCAGCTGCAGTCCTTGGGTGGTCTAGAGATGGCTTGCCTGCATCAAATTACAAAAAAAACTGCTTGAGAACAAGTTGCATATTTAGCATAAAAAAAAAAAACCTATTTTAGGATGTTTAACAAGGCATGTAACAGTTTCCATAACCTAAATAAGACACGTTGCATTTCCTAAGTTAATATTTGTGAGCTACATGCTTCTGTACTAATCTGTTCTATTATCAGTGCAAGATAAAAAACATCAGCAATTGTTATCATTTTATTAATAATAAACACGAACAAACTGATTGCTCCTAAAATGTATATCTTTGTGTGACGAATAGGGATCACATATTAGTTGTGGCATGTATCTAGTTGGCTGCAGTCAACACTTTATCAAATACACTGATCTAAGGAAGTCATCAGAGCTACTTGGCTAGGCAATCTTGTAGAGCAGAACTTTCTTCAGAGGCGTGTTGTGTTTGTGGAGGTGTTCTGTATAGTCTTTAAATGTAAAAAATGATGTAGCATTTAAAATGATGTGCTATGTAAGCATTTTATAAATTATGAACAATTTCAAAAGGTTTGGTACATGACAGAAATTTTAGATCAATATGTTCCCCATGCATTCAGATTAAAAGGAACTCATGCTGACTGCCCCAGTCTTATAATTATCCTGCATGCAGCCAGCTTTTCTTGATATCTTGCAGGTGTTTTCCTTCACGGTACAGTAATTAATTTCTAAGTGACCATTACATGTGCTTCTCTACACTCAAATAGCTGATGTTTCACACACCATCTGAATATGGTACAGCTTGTACAGTGTATGTTAAAATATCACTTTTCTTAAAGCAGAACTTTTTGTTCAAGCAAGGTTCACACTAATGCGGTGCGGTACATCGTATATAATTCGCACATGAACCGCACCGCATTTCTGTGCAAATCACACATGCGAATTCTGTGCAGTGCAATTTGAGCCATGCATTATATATGGCTCAAATCGCAACCGCATGCGCACCAAAAAGGTGCAGGACCCTTTTTTGGGTCCACACTAGAATCGCACATTAAAAACTGTGAATTCCGCACCGTATTAGTGTGAACCCAGTCAAAATGACATATTTGTTGCAGTCAGTGCAAATCATTACTGAAGCGCATTTAATTTTGCATTGTGTCTTTTCAACTCTAGAACCCTGACATAATTTTTTTGGGTTGATAACACTATTTCTACTGCAGTGAAATCACTGCTGCATTGTCACTCTGCACTTCCACAATAGGACATAGGGAGTGGGCAGGCAATAAGAAATGTTAATGCTGAATGTCTGCCTCTGCCATGCCTATCATTGGAAAACCATTCTGTCTTCTCCCACATGGTGAACTGGTTTTCACATAACTGTCAGGAAATGCAGTTCAAATAGTAGCTTGCCAGGCACGTGGGAGGACATGAAAAAACTGTTTATTCTGGCCACTCTCTCTGATTCTCTACTCTAACATAGAAAAAAGAGATTTTACTTGAAAAAGAAGGTCATAAAAAAAAAATTAAAAAGCTGATTGCCTGAAAAGTGACTGAAATAGTAAAAGAGAGGTGAAACCTATAGATGAATGTTAATTTATTTTGGTTTGGATGGGCTTCATATTAAAGAGCCTTTAACATGCAAAATTCCAATACTTCCTACTGCAAACAGATCACATTTCTGTTTGAAACTTGCATTTAAAGATTAGAGTTGAAATAAGCAACACATATAGTTTTTTCAGACATTTTTACATTGAGACCAGGATTTGTTACCTATACATGACCACACTTAGTCATTTGAAATATAAAAGAACTGAACAGCTATTTATCTGACAGTCCCCTAGTTTTACAAAATTCCAAAGCCTTTGTAGCTACTGTGCTTTAGCAAAACCCCATTACAGTATTTGATAATGACCAGCAGGACCTAGGTTATCCATCATTCTCCAGTCTTGATCAAGCAAACACATAAGTAATAATATTTTGTATGGAGAAAATGTCTTTATATTTTTTGAAAAAGTGGGTGTAGTCAATAAATATATCATAGTGGGCTTCCCATAGTCCAGGATTAAAAATCTGACACTTTTAGTATCTGTCAAGTGACCTACTTTGACCCAGGGTAATATTGTACACTTGTATCAGTGGACTTAAAAAGTGTAACTTTGGCCATGCAGAAACATATACCCAGAATGCTTTAAATGCCAGGATAACTCTGTGTCCCAGTCTGGAACTGGGCATTAATACTTAGCACTTTTTTCTATTTACCTGAAAGCCTTGTTGCTTAGGTTCCTGGTGAAATGCTGGATTTATTACATTTGGTATTGTATAAAATTATCAAATAGTACAGATCTTATGCTACAACAGAAAACCATAAAAGGTAGACTGAAACAATAATACAAAATCAATCAAATCAATCAAACTTTTCAGGAAAGGGCTTGCACTAAACAATGATGATAATAAAAACTGAGAAACCCAAAACAAGCAACCAGATATAATTTACGGTAATCACAACAGGCCCTCAGATATGTGTGGACATTCAAAGTCTGAATGAAAGTTGAGGGATGATATGTCTGCAAAATAAAATGCAAGCAAAGCCTTTATTTTTATTTAATTTTCACATGTAATAACTTTGTAGAATTAGTTTAAACATTTTCAAGGCAATTTGCATTCTTAAAGTGAACAGTCAAGATAAAAGTGTTCAACTTTAGCAATGGAAAAGAAAAACCGGAGCATTACTTCTGTGCTGAGCTGTGAGGGGTGTGATTTGCGAAACTTGTGCATTTCCCTGAGACCTTTAAAGCCTGTAATAGGGAGGTGTTTATTGAATGGCTGGTGGTAGTTAGTTCATGTTTTTCAATCCAATTTGCAATTGTATTTGTTGCTGTATAGTGATTGTTTTGCAAAATAAACAGCTTGTCATGGTCTGTATTCCTCTTCTTTATTCACACCAATGTTGATGAGGTCATCTGTGTACTTTATCTTGCCCCCCTTCCCTCTAACAGTCTCAATGCTGTTGTATGAGGGTTGGGAAGAGGCGAATACCAAGTCCAAATCAGGTACTTATACTAGTAGCATTTTAAAAAAAAATCTAATGAATAAATTAATAACTAGAAGCATTAATTGTGTCTTTTATATCATACTGGTTGAAATCTCATAATTGCACAACATGTAGCATGTAAGACATAAAAACAAAAAAATTCAAATCAGAGTGCTGTGAGTGCCAATCTTGTCAAAAGCTTTATAATATTATAGTTATAATATTGTTCCATCAGTTTTGCTTTGCAGTATGCTGTGCTTTTGAAGAGTCCTGCTTCTGCATCCTCAATGCCCTGTTTGAAAAATGCACCCACGCACCTTCCATTAAAATCTATGGGAGCTCACCAAAAACATATCAGAAACACACCACAAGTTTTTAAAGTGTGTTTTTTGAGTCACATGTCCATTTTTTCCAGGTGACCAGGGAGGAAAATGTATTCAGAAAGCCTGCAAACTGTATTATGAGTTGCATTGTATTTTAAAGCAATGCATCAAAAATACACTAAAAACACGATATCGCGTTTTACAACCCACAGATGTTAACAGGCCCTAAGTCAATATAGTCAGGCATTGGACCTCCTTGCAACTAAGAAATATAGCCTAGTCCAGGGTTAACTCTAGCATATGCCTGGACAGTGAAGAAGCAGTAGAAAAATGTTGTCTGTGTACTCTAGCCCATTGTAATCTTGTTCACAGTGTTACAGTGATAGGGCTACCACATCATCCCTTTATCACAGGGCATAAATACAGTATATGAATTACGCAGGCTCTGTAAATAACTACACCATATGCAGGTAAGGCACTGATTGCACCTTTATCATCCTCAGAACTTGTGTAATTCATATGTGTTTCGGTTGAAAGGAATGATTCAGCAACCCTGCCAACAATGCTGTGAAAAGCAATCGAGTACTTAGTACCAAGTGCCGACCATTCCTTTTCTAGTTTGAGGTCTGCTGTGCATGTAATACGAGTTCAATATCAAGAAAAAATCAACTAATTGCAGCAGCTCTATGGAAAACATGTTTTTAATTTTTTTATTTATAACTGAATTAAAAGGTGTGAGAACAAACATTAACATACCACACCATATTATATTTTATAAATAAAATACAATTTTTTTTAAATACCAAGCAAAGTTTCTCCAAAAAACAACTATATCCATATTAAAGGAGGAGTAGTGATATACAATTGTTATACAAAATGGGATGGTCCTTGCGTCTCAGATCTCTACACATTTCACTGAACTTTGGAACAACTTCATCAGGAGTCAATCAGGTATTTATTTCTGCAGTATATACATTATATTTCCAATATTTACACATTAATGTGTTTCCATATTATAACCTTACAACAATGGTTTATTATCATTGTATAGTGTACTTACAAAATCCCGCTATTTCATTAGTTCCAGTGCAGTTAGCAAGCAGGAACAATTTCATATATTCACCCCAAAAAGTTTGGTAGGGAGGGGAAAAAAGCAGGAGGGAATGGAAAAATAAACAGACCCACAAATCCTTTCACTTACCATGATGGTTCCCTATAGAATATATATATATTAAGCCCTATATAGGTATTAAGCCCTACTCTAAAAATGCCAATCCTTAAATAAAAATTACCCATAACTGTGTTCACAGACAGTGACTTGAAAATATTCCTGATCCCATGCAATGATATCCATCAGGGAACCATGCCTGTTTTTATTGCAGTGCTTTCTTAAGGTCCGAAGATCATGGGCATCCAATATTGCTTTTTGGCCTTGTCCCTTGCACACATTGAGGAACATTATTTTGAAATTGTTCCTTGATAGTACCACTTACTTTACCAGCTTTTTGTTGCCCTGTCCCAACTATTTTGAGATGTGCTGCCATTATCAATTTTAAAATTACCTTATTTTTATGGTACATTTTCTCAGTTTAAAAATGAGTATGTTTTCTATTTACTATTTTGAATAAATATGGGTTTATGAGATTTGCAGATTCTAAATTACAAATTTCAAGTTTTGAATAAAAGTTTCTGAGGTCTGGATTTCTAATTCCCAAATTCCCAGTTCTGATTTCTAAATTCCCAGTTCCAAATGACAAATTCTGAGTTCTAAATTCCAAATTTCCAGTTCCAGATTCCTTGTTCCAAGTACCAAATTTCAAATTCTGAGTTTCAGAAATTCCAAGTTCTTATTTCCGAATTCTAAATTCTGAATTCTAAGTTCTGAGGTCCAAATTTCAAATTCCAAGTTACGAATTCTAAATTACAAGTTCCAAATTCCAGGTTCCAAATTCCAAGTTATAAGTTCCAAATTCTGACTTCTGAGTTCTAAATTCTGAATTCCAAATTCCAAGTTCTGAGTCCAAAATTCCCAAGTTCCAAGTCCAAAATTCACAAGTTCCAGATTCCAAGTTCAAAATTCCAAGTTCTGATTTAAAAATTTTGAGTTTTAACATCTGAATTCCATGTTCCTAATTCCAAATTCTGACTTCCAAATTACAAGCTCACAAATTCCAAATTCTAAGTTCTGAATTCCAAATTACAAGTTCCCACTTTCCAAATTACAAACTCCCAAGTTCTGAATGCAAAATTACAAATTTTGAGTTAAGAATTCCAAGCTCTGTGTTATGAATTCCAAGTTTCAAACTCAAATTCCAAATTCTGTATTCTGAATTCCAAATTCTGACTTGCAAACAAAGTTTTGAATTCTGAGTTCAAAATTCCAAGTTCTAAAATCTAAATTCCAAGTTCTAAGGTTCAGTTTTCAAATTCCAAGTTCTAAAATGTGAGTTCCAAATTCAGAATTCTGAATTCCAAATTCTGAGTTCCAAATTCCATTTTTCTGAATTCTAAATTCTAGTTTCTTAACTCCAAGTTACAATTCTGAGTTCAAAATTAAAATTTCTGAGTTTTAAATTCCATATTTTGAGTCCCGAATTCCAAATTCTGGTTCCAAATTCTGAGTCCCCAGTTCCGAATCCTAAATTAAGAGTACTGAGTTTTGAGTTCTGAATTCCAAGTTCCAAATTTCAAGTTCTGCCTTACAAATTTAAAATTCTAAGTTCTGAAATATACATATTTAGTTTAGAGTTCCAAACTCAGAATTGTGTATTCCAAGTTCCGAATTCCACATTTTGAATTCCAAGTTCCAGATCCTAAGTTTTGAGTTCCAAATTCCAAATAATAAATTACAAGTTCTGAATTACAAGTTCAGATTCCATTCAGGTGGAACTACACTGCATCTGAGCACCATAAACCAAAAATATTATGTACTTAATTTTTAATATTCGAAGCAAACTCACCCATCCATTTTTGTCTCCATGCTTTATTTTGCTGAGAAATCACTTTGAAAAACACCTCCTAGCATTTCTGGCCATGGTCATTTTGAGTAAGGGCAGACAATTCATATAGTATTTACTTTTTGGAATCCATCTGCTCTTAGCTCAGACGTGCAAGCAGGAGGGTTTGCTTAATTTAGAAAACTCCTCCTCCCCTCCTGAAGACTCTTGGCCTATGATTTACTACTGCTAGAAGGATTCAAAATAGTCAATGTTGATGAAGTGAGTGAAGTTCTGTTTTGTTTTACATACAGACATGAGTTTCAGAGAAGTTAGAGTTGATTTACTGAAAGTAAAAAAGCTGTTCACTTTGCAAGATAGTTTTCAGCTTGCAAGGAAATTTTCTTGCAACAACAGATGTCCAACCTGGCCTATTTAGTAGCCGGTCCTAAGGACTAATTCTCCTCCCTGCCCCTCTACCCAAACCTGACTGTATCACAATAACGGCTTTAAAAAGTTACATGAACATAAGGATGTGATTTAAAATGTTAGAATTATATTATCCACTTGCTCTCCAGGGGATTTACCCCCCTTCCTGACCAGGCCATTTTTTGCGATACGGCACTGCATTAATTTAACTGACAATTGCGCGGTCATGCAACACTGTACATAAATTAAATGTATGTCATTTTTTTTTACCATAAATACAGCTTTCTTTCGGTGGTATTTGATCACCTGTGCATATTTTATTTTTTGCTTTTTACACAAAAAAAGGCCAACAATTAAAAAAAAAAAAAAAAAAAAAAACATTTTTGACTTTTTGCTATAAAACATATCCAATAAAAAAATTTTAAAAATCAAATTTCTTCATAAATTTAGGCCAAAATGTATTCTGCTACATGTCTTTGCTAAAAAAATCATCAAAATAAGTGTATGTTAATTGGTTTACATGACAGCTATAGTGTCTACAAATGGTGATATATACTGTATACTGGAACTTATTTTTTTTTATACTAGTAATGGCGGCAATCAGGACTGCAGCGGGCATTCTGACACTGGGCGGGAACTGACTAACTGCCAATTACATCCACAGTGACACCAATACAGTGATTAGTGCTAATAAAAAGGACTGACACTGTACTAATAACACTTGGCAGGAAGGGGTTAACATCTGGGGCGATCAAAGGGTTAACCATATGTGTTTTGCATTGTGTGCTTGGGAGACATGCTGCTTTGTTTCTCTCTATTGTGCAGAGAGACACAAAGCAGCATGTCCATGCTGACAGGAGAGAGATCTGTGTTGTTTACACACAGATCTCAGCCCTGCTGATGATCACTGAGTCCCGGACAGGAATCGCTGCCCGGGACCCAGTGATTGACATCCCAGCAGCCAATATTGGCATGGGTATCGGCAATATTGTCATGTGCACGCCCCCTACCCGGAAATGCAAATCACGTATATATACTGTACATGATTTTGCGCAGCCATGCTGCCTTGTAGCTATAGTGTGGAAGGCAAGTGTATAAATTATGTGCTGCTTCAAAATAACAGAAGGTTAAAAAAATGTATAAATAAAGACAATTTCTTCTAAAGCTGAACAACTATTAAAATGGAAGAAGGTCTGTATTGCATTCATTTAGATTTAAACCTTATCTCACCAAAATGAAATTCCTGTTGAAAAGGATGCCTAAAATCTGACTTTATCTTATGCAGACTTCTGGGAAAATCAATTAGCCAATCACACAAGCAGGAAATTACATTTTTGGAGGTGCTGTGTACACCAGCAGTGTACAGAATTCTTCCAGGTTGCTATATTGCCATGAATTTTACAGAAAATTACAGAGATGCAGATTGAAATAGAACATTAATTTTTATTAACATAAAATTAAAATATGATTTGCAATATTTTTTCGTGCAAGTGGAGTTACTCCTTAAGGGATGTGCCATCAATGCTGGAATAACTAAAGTAGGTAAATATATCAAACAACTGGTAAAATAAATTTTGGGGTTTATTACCATAGGGCTTGAAGCAGGTATGGAATGAACTACTTGGAGGGTGCTAGTTAGGCCAGGCTGGGAGTCTCCCAGGGTATATTTGTGCATTGGCAGGTTCCAAAGGTTATCCCGCGGAGGATCCTTTACCCTTGGTGCCCTGATTTGTCTGGAATGGGTCAGCGAGTGCACATGGAACCCCATTGGTTGGTTGTAAACATGGAGTACTTGCAGCCCAGCATGCAGCTCTTGTAACATTACACATGATCAGGGCTGCTGTTAGAAATCATGGGACCCCATACGGTCTACCTGTTTGGGCCCCCAACACCGCCACTGACCCCACCCTCTGACTTTGCCCACCTGCCTAAAATAAAATGCAGCTGTGTCTTTAGGGATAATTATCTTTCTCCAGCCTGTTATACAGTAAATTTGATTATCCAAAAGGAATACAATTTTCAGACGAGAACAGACCTCTTTAACCACTTGACAACTGGGCTATAGCTGAATGGCGGCTACAGTGTGGTTGTCCAGTTCTGGGAGGGTGTCATATGACGTCCTCCCAGAATGTGTCCCCTGCATGCCCCCAGTGGCGTGCACACAGTGCTGTCTGTGATTGCTGTGTCCTATGGAGACAGCTATTCACGTGACAAGGTAAAATGCCAATCACAGCGGCCTTTTACCATGTGATCAGTTGACAATGTCCAATGACACAGCTGATCACAAATTAAATACAGCTGCCGGTTATTGGCAGCACTTTCCTCACGCTGATAGTGTGAGGAAAGTACTACAGATGACCGGCAAGTGTCACAGAGGACATCTGCACTGATAATCAGTGCCGCCCCAAAAGTACCCATCAGTGCCACCTATCAGTGCCCAGCAGTACCACCCATTAGTGCTGCACAGCAGTATCACCTATCAGTGCCCAGCAGTGCCGACCATCAATGCCTCCTGTCAGTGCCGTCAGTCAGTGCCCATCAGTGTCACCTATCATTGCCGCCTATCAGTGCCCATCAGTGCTGCATATCAGTGCAGCATCATCAGTGCCTTCTCATCAATTCCCACCAGTGCCCATCAGTGCTGCCTATCAGTGCCGGCCCATCAGTGCTGCCTATCAGTGCAGCCTCATCAACACACATCAGTGAAGGAGAATATGTACCTGTTTGTAAAATTTTATAATAAAAACAAAGAAAACCTTAATTTTTAAACTTTTTTGCTCTTTTTTCATTTATAGTGCAAAAAATAGAAAACACAATGGCAATTAAATACCACCAAAAGAAAGCTCTATTTGTGTGAAAAAAATTATAAAAATGTCATATAGATACAGTGTTGCATGACCGCGTAATTGTCATTAAAAAAGCGACAGCACTGAAAGCTTAAAATTGGCCTGGGCATAAATGGGGTAAAAGTGTCCGGTAGACAAGTGGTTAATATCTACATCTAATATCAGCCGTTAATGAATGAATGAAGCAGTACGGAAAAAAAAATCAGACAGCTGGTGATTCCAGTGCTAAATTCAGCAGGGGACACAGAAACTATAATAGCCCCAAGCTAGGCTATCTGTCCGCTGCAGTCCCTGATTGCAGCAATAAGTCGCTGATTGCTGGCATAAGCCGCTGATCGCCGCCATTATTAGTATTAAAAACAAAAAACTGTATATATACCGCCATTTGTAAGCTATATAACTTTCATGTAAACCAATTAATTTACAAGTATTGGGATTTTTTTTTAGCAAAGATGTCGCAGAATACATTTTGGCCTAAATTTATGATGAAATTTGATTTTTAAATTTTTTTACTGGACATGTTTTATAGCAAAAAGTACAATATACTGATTTTTTTTCTCAAAATTGTCGGCCCTTTTTTTTTTATAGCATAGGCAATCAAATACCATCAAAAGAAAGCTCAATTTGTGGGTAAAAAAATACTTAAATTTCATTTGGGTGGAGTGTTGCATGACCACGCAATTGTCAGTTAAAGTAACGCAGCGCCGTATCACAAACTGCTTCCTGACCACTTCCTGACCATCGTATAGCAGATATACTGCTACAGGGCGGCAAAATCATGTATATATACGTGATTTGCACTCCCATGGTTTTCATGCCCCTCCCAGATAGCGTCAGATTATCTGTCAGTACACTAGTAATCATATTTAACCCCTTGATTGCCAGAAACACACTCATACACAATAAACCTCCATTGCTAGTATAGTGTCTGAACGGATCAATATCTTTGATCAGATCAGCACTATACCAGCGTTCACATTAGTATAGTGTCTCCAAAAACACAGCGTTAGCGGGATCAGCCCTGGCACCTGCCAGCACCTGCATTTAGCCCCTACCCTTACCCCTCCCCCCTTCTCCAACAGCAAGTGCAGTGTCAGTAGGTCACTGTCACTTGATACATTACACACAAAACCGCAGTGTTTGCAGAATCAGGCCTGATCTCTGTTAGCACTTGCCATTAAATTTTGATGACTCTCATATGCAGCAGAGTGCCAGTACTAGTGCCACACTACCTTTTAGTGAACTGCCGAGCACAAGCGGCATAGTACATCCTGGTCTTTCATATACCAGCACTGCAGTATCACTTGGTGACGTGGCGAGTCCCATAAGTGCAGTACAAGCTGGTGCGGTGGCGAGCACAAGTATTGTCCCGCAACCACCAAGAATTCGCACACAAGCCCGTAGAGACCCTAGTATCCTTCCGCATGTGCTTGCAAATCCCGATTGGTAACCCAAAAATTTTGCAGCACCCGTACTTCCCCCATTCACTGCCCAACCAGGAATTTAGGCGTAAACAGCAAATGTAACTACTCCCCTTGATTTTTTTATTATTTATTTCAGGTACTTATATAGCGCCGTCAATTTACGCAGCGCTTTACATATATATTGTACATTCACATCAGTCCATAACACTCAAGGGGTGTACACTCTAAGGTCCCTAACTCACATTCATATACAAGGGCCAATTTATACAAGATCCAATTAACCTACCAGCATGCTTTGGAGTGTGGGAGGAAACCGGAGTACCCAGAGGAAACCCATGCAGGCCCAGGGAGAACATGCAAACTCCAGGCAGGGGGTGCCGTGGCTGGGATTCGAACCAACAACCCTAGTACTGCCAGGCGGAAGTGCTAACCATTTAGCCACTGTGCTGCCCGAGCTATTTTTCACGGAGGATCTGTATGCATTGATTGTGGATCAAAGCAATTTATATGCACAACAATTTATCTCTGCCAACCCAAATTCAAACCTTGCCAGACCATTCACATGGAAACCCATTACGGTTTCTGAATTTACATTTTTTTGGGTCTAACCCTCAACATGGGCATTAGTAAAAAAAATGAATTGCGGTTCTTTGGTCCACAGACCCGATTCATCATATGCCCGTGTTCTCTGCTGCCATGGCCAGGCATACATATGAGAGTATAATGTGTTTTAAGCATTTCAACGACAATACACTCTGTTGTCCTCAAGGTGACCCTGAATTTGATTGGCTCCACAAAATGCAGCCCCTCGTAAATCATCTTAACTAAAAATTTGCAGATGTCTATACTCTCCAGCAAAACATTTGCGTTGATGAGTCCCTCATTCATTTTTCTGGCCACCTTGCATTAAAACAATTAGTCCCCAGCAAGCGTGCCAGATATGGGGTCAAGATGTATAAGACCTGTGAGAGGGCAACAGGCTATACTTGTACGTTTCAGATTTAGGAGGGAAAAGATAGTCACATGGAGCCCCCCGCAGCTGCAGGCATCATCTTGGTATTGTTTTTTTCATCTGGCGATCGGCTTTCATGTAAAAGCAATCCTAGTGGTTAATTAGCTGCAGGATTGCATTTGCAAGCAGCGGGAGATGATGCCCCCTCACCCGCTGCCTTCCACGGCCTTCTCGGGCAGTCCCGTGCCATTGGGGGAACCTGAGAATGCAGCCGGTGTTTCTGCCAGCTGACCATAGAGCTGATTGGAGACTGGAATGGTGCCAATCATCTCTATAGTCTAAGAAATCGGATGCTACAAGCATTTCATCACTTCGGTTTCGCAGGATATAAACAGCGCCATTTGTAAATTGGGAAAGCATCTGATCACACCGATCTTGGTTTGATTAGATAATATAAGGGCAGAGGAGATATCTAGAGTCTGATAAACCACAGATTTCTCAAATAATATATGACAATGCCCATTGAAGTTATAGGGGATATTTGCATTACCTGTGATAGCATTAAAAGTGCAAAAAACAAATTAAAGGGACAGTGTAAAAATAATTAAAAAAATCAAAATAACTTAAAAAATAAAAAAGCACCCTCGCCCCCCCCCCGTGCGCGCATACCTGTATTCTCGAGCTTTGCCCCTGTGGCGGTATGTAAACAGCGATTACACCATGCATGTGAGGTATCGCCGTGAATGTCAGATTATGGGCAGTAATTCTAAAAGTAGACCTCCTCTGGAAATCTAAAATGGTAGCTTGTAAAGGCTTTTAAACATTGCCTGGATATTAAAAACGTATGCAGTTTGTCGCCATTGCACGAGGCACGGGGCATGCGCAGTTTTAAAGCATGTCATGTTTGGTATCTATTTACTCGGCATGCTATCATCTTTTATATTTTACCAAATAATTGGCCAATATATTGTGTTTTTGTGAATTAAAAGTAAAAATTGTATTTTTAAAAAAAAATTGCGCTTGAAAAACTGCACGAGTACCATGTAACATAAAAAATTGCAGTACCCACCATTATATTCACTAGTTTGTTTGCTTTAAAACAATATATAATGTTTGGGGTTTAAATTAATTTTCTAGCAAAAAATACAGATTTTTTTCATGTGAACAAAAAGTGTCAGAAAAGGCTTGATCTTCAGGTGGTTAGAAGAATGAGTGATGTGCAGCATAAACTTCTAATGCTGGGCATAAAATGCCACCAAAACTACCCCTTTTTGGAAAGTAGACACCCCAAACTATTTGGATAAGAGGATATTGAATCAATAGAAGAATTTATTTTTTTACCACAAAGTTTTGGAAAATGATAAAAAAATTTTGTTTAAACAAAATTGTCACTTAAATGATTTATTGCTCACACATGCCATAAGTATATGTGGAATTACTCCCCTAAATACATTGTGCTACTTCTTCCGAGTATGGGGGTACCACATGTGAGAGACGTTTTGGCAGTCTAGCTAAGTAAAAGACCCCAAAATCCAATAAGCACCTTCAGGCTTTTAAACAGCTTTATTTCCTAATTAAACTTCCTGACTACCTATCACAGTTTCGGAGGCCCTGAAATGCCAGGATAGCACCAACCCCCTCCCCAAGTGACCCCTTTTTGGAAAGTAGACACCCCAAGGAATTTGATCAGAAGCATGGTGAGTATTTTGCAGATCTTGCTTGTTGCCACAAGTTTTTGAAAAATGAAGAAAAAAACAAAAAAACATTTTTTTCTTTTTTTATATTTCAAAACCTTGTGACTCACAAATTTGACCCTAACATTTCGGATTTGTGCTGGAGATGCCACTAGGCAACGGGTACACTATTGCATATCTGGTGGGACTGCCTGCTGCAATCTTTCTGGGAAAAAATTCAACCCATAATCATGCAAGTAACCACATATCCCTAGATCTCTCACCCGCACAATTCTTGCTCCACCACTCCACACTTCCATTTCAGACGTACCGTAAATCACTTGCCATGCACATGGTAAACGTTGCAAAACACATGTTCCCACTATTCGAGAATAGTTTGCTAGGATCAACAACATTGAGGAAATGGAGGAACTGATTTCTGTAGCAAAAGACCATCCCGGGAGATTCAGGAAGACACGGGCTTGTTGGAGTCATTTCAAAACCACTACCACCTATCACCTACTAATGCATGAACAGCCTACACCCCCTGACTAAATAACTGAATACAATGTTGTGTCATATATGACACCCTATCCATCTGTGACGCATTTGATGCATACTTAGATGGATTGGGTCTCCACAACATAACCTACCTTTCAGGTTTTTGATCCACATCTTAACCCAACAGATGATCTCGCACATATTGACTCCTAAGCTAAATAGCTATCTTTCTGGCCCGTATAGAACAAAGTGATTTATTGTATTTATGGCTGTCCCTTCTAACATCTCATCTAATCCTTACCCAACCTTCCCTTTCCCCCTCCCTTTTTATGTTCTCTCCTACTACCTCACTTTGTATTGCCTTCTCTATCTTTTCATTCTTTCATCTCTCTGATTCTTCTTTCCCTCACACCTTTTGTATGAGTCCATCAATCATATACCCCCAACAAAATACTGCATAACATGTAATCTCTCATACAGGTGTGACTAGATTCACGTAGATCACATTCTTCCGAAATGGACACACTACTGATAACACAATTATCAACATGGCATATGTTTTCCCGGCATTTCACATTCCTTCAACATAAGGGCATACAAGTAGATAGGCGATAATTAATATACATATAATGATTTACCTATTGCACCTTTTCTATCTGTTGGCGTGCTACACACTTTTGGATATAAAGTTATACCTTATTATGCCTTCTACTACTATTCAAACCCTTAGCCAGTCTGCGAAACGAGATGCTGCATATTGTGTCTGTGTTTGGACTGTAAACTTTATTTGTGTTCATATTGATCTGCCTTAATTCTTCCAATAAAATTATTTTTGGATTAAAAAAAAAACAACAAATTCAAAACCTTGTGAGAAAAAATAAGATCTGCAAAATATTCACCATGCCTCTCTTTAAATTCCTTGGGGTGTCTACTTTCCAAAAAGGGGTCATTTGGGGGAGTTTGGTGCTATCCTGGCATTTCAGGGCCTCCAAAACTGTAAGAGGTAGTGAGGAAGAGAAATGAGGAAGTTACACACCTTCAGGCTTTCAAAATGGTCATTGGATTTCAGGCTCCTGTATGTGGCTAGGCTCCCAAAAAGTCTCACACATGTGGCATCCCCATACTCAGTAGAAGTAGCAGAATGTATTTTGGGGTGTAATTCCACATATACCCATGGCTTGTGTGAGAAATATATCATTTAAATGACAACTTTGAGAAAAATAAAAAATAAATGTTTTTGTCTATTTCCAGAAACTTGTGGAAAAAAATAAATCTTCCATGGACTCAATATGCCTCTCAGCAGATAGCTTACAGTGTCTACTTTCCGAAAAGGGGTCATTTGGGGGTGTTTGTACTATCCTGGTATATTAGCACCTCAAGAAATATGAAATGATGGGCAGTCAGAAAGTAAAAGCTGTGTAAATTGCAGTATCTATACCATAGTTTGTAGACGCTATAACTTTCACACAAAGCAATCAATATACACTTATTGGGATTTTTTTACCAAAAACATGTAGCAGAATACCTCTCCCCCCCTCCAGGGACCCCCCTGCTCCCGCCAGCCGCCGCAACCCCCTCAACCTCATACCTGTGCACCTCCTCCCCACATCCATCCCCCCTCTCTCGGTTGCACTTCTGAACGCCCGCTCGGTTTGCAACAAACTAACTGCCATCCATGACCTCTTTATCTCCCGCTCCCTCAACCTCCTAGCCATCACCGAAACCTGGGTACAGGCCACCGACTCTACCTCCCCTGCGGCACTCTCTCATGGAGGTCTCATCTGGTCCCATTCACCAAGACTGGGCGGTCACAAAGGTGGTGGTGTCGGCCTGCTCCTATCACCGCTGAGCACCTTCCAGGTCCTCCCTAACCCCCCCTCCCTAACCTTCTCCTCCTTCGAGACTCACTGCATCCGGCTCTTCTCACCCACCCCCTTAAGGATCGCAGTGATCTACAGGCCCCCCGGATCCATAGCCCGCTTCCTGGATGACTTCGCCGCCTGGCTTCCCTTCTTCCTCTCCTCTGAGCTACCGACCATCATCCTCGGGGACTTCAACATCCCCATCAACGACCACACCCCAGCTACCTCTCAACTCCTCCACCTAACCACCTCCTTCGCGCTCACACAACACACTCAATCCTCCACCCACATCAATGGGAACACCCTGGACCTCGTCTTCTCCCACCTCTGTACCCTTAACCACTTCACTAACACCCCCTTCCCTCTCTCCGACCACCACCTCCTCACGTTCTCCATCTCCCCTTCCCCTAACTCCCCCCCCCCAGTGCGCCAAACCATCACCAGCCGCAACCTCCGCAACCTGCACCCGGCCCCCCTCCACTCGGCTGCCGACCGCTTGCACGACAGCATCCTTCCACTGTCATGTCCTGACCTAGCCACCACCGCGTACAACGACTCACTATCAGCCACCCTAGACTCTCTGGCACCCCTAACCACACGCAACATCAAACCCAGACCGCTCCAACCATGGCAGAACGACCACACTAAATGCCTCAAACGTCGCAGTCGTGCGCTGGAGAGACTATGGCGCAAAACCAGGTCCCCTCATGCATTCTCCCTCTACAAATCTTCCTTTCTCACCTACACCTCCTCCCTCCACGCCGCCAAGCAGGCCTACTTCGTTGACCTGATCAACACCCTCTCAAACTGCCCTCGCCGACTCTTCTCCACCTTCAACTCCCTGCTCTCTCCCCCCCCTCCTCCACTCAGTACCTCACTTACCGCCCACGAGATTGCCACTCATCTCCATAGCAAGATTGACGCAATCCGCAAGGACATAGTCAACTTGCAGTCTACCTCCCCATCTAGCCTCCCCCCTTCCATCACCCTCTCATCTCTCCCCTCCTCTGACCTTGCAACGGCACTGCCCCCCACCACACCCAAGGCCCTGCCTACCGTAACCCCCCCATCACTGCACTCCTTCAGCCCTACTACCACTGAGGAAGTCACCAGAGTCTTCTCAGAAGCCCGCCTCACTACCTGCCCCCTGGACCCTATCCCCTCTCAACTCCTCCGGTCACCCCCCTCTTCCCTCATCCGCTCCCTTACCCACATCTTCAATCTCTCCCTCGCTACTGGCGTCTTCCCCTCCCCCCTAAAACATGCGCACATCACCCCCATACTCAAAAAGCCCTCCCTGGACCCCACTGACCTCAACAACCTCAGACCAATTTCCCTGCTGCCACTCATGTCCAAGCTCCTTGAGCGCTTGGTCTACGATCGCCTAAGCGCCCACCTAACTGACAACAACCTCCTTGACCCACTACAGTCCGGCTTCCGTCCCCTACACTCCACCGAAACTGCCCTCCTCAAAATCACCAACGATCTACTAACCGCCAAAGCCAAAGGCGACTACTCTGTCCTCCTCCTCCTAGACCTCTCTGCGGCTTTTGACACAGTCGACCACCCCCTCCTCCTTAATAAACTACTCTCCCTTGGCATCAGAGACTCCGCTCTCTCTTGGTTCTCGTCCTATCTATCCCAACGCTCCTTCAGCGTTTCCTACAACGGCGCCACCTCCTCTTCCCTCCCCCTCTCTGTTGGGGTCCCCCAGGGCTCTGTCCTTGGACCCCTTCTCTTCTCCATCTACACCTCCTCCCTTGGCAAACTCATACACTCCCACGGCTTCAACTACCACCTCTATGCTGATGATACTCAAATCTACCTATCCACCCCTCACCTCACCCCCACATTCTCCGCCCGCATCACTCACCTCCTAAACGACATCTCTGACTGGATGTCGCTCCATTTCCTCAAACTCAACCTCTCCAAAACCGAGCTTCTCGTCTTTCCCCCTTCCCGTGCCCCCCCCCCCATCCTTTCCATCACTACCAACAACACCACCATCAATCCCGCCCAGCAAGCCAAGGTCCTTGGCGTCATTCTGGACTCAAACCTTTCCTTCCAACCTCATGTCAAATCACTCACAAATACATGCAGGCTCCACCTTCGCAACATCGCCAAAATACGCTCCTTCCTTACCCCAGACACCACTAAACTACTCGTTCACTCCCTGATTATCTCACGCCTGGACTACTGCAACTCCCTCCTCATCGGCCTACCCCAGTGCAAACTCTCCCCGCTTCAGACCATCCTGAACTCAGCTGCCAGACTCATCCACCTCACCAGCCGCTCCACCTCTGCCACCCCCCTCTGCCTCTCCCTCCACTGGCTCCCCATTGCCCAACGCATTAAATTCAAACTGCTCACTCTGACCTATAAAGCCATTCACAACACTGCCCCTAACTACCTCACCGACCTGATTCCCAAGTACCACCCTACCCGTACCCTTTGCTCTTCACAGGACCTCCTTCTATCTTGCTCCCTGGTCTCCTCCTCCCACGCACGACTGCAAGACTTCTCCAGGTCCTCCCCCATCCTCTGGAACTCACTACCCCAATCCATCAGACTGTCACCTTCCCTCCTCACCTTCAGGCGCTCCCTGAAAACCCACCTCTTCAGGGAAGCCTACCCCACCCTCACCTAACAGCCGCTGCCCTTCCCTCCTCCTACCACTCCATCCCCCACAGCCATTTCCTCCTGTACCTCTACCCCCTCCCTCCTAGATTGTAAGCTCAAAAGAGTAGGGCCCTCTTACCCCTTGTGTGCTGTTTGATGTTACTGTACTGTTTCATGTATTGTCCCCCCCTATTGTACAGCGCTGAGCAAACCCTTTGGCGCTATATAAACTCGATAAATAAATAAATAAATAAATAAATACATTTATAACTAACTTTGAGTTTACTATATATTTTTTATAGCCAAAATTAAAAAATATTGTTTTTCTTCAAAATTTGTGGTCTTTTTTTGTTTATAGCGTGAAAAATAAAAAGTGCACAGGTGATCAAATACCACCAAAAGAAAACTCTATTTGTGTGAAAAAAAGGACATAAATTTTGTTTGGGTACAGCATTGCATGACTGCGCAATTATCAGTTTAATTAGTGCAGCTCAGAGTAGCAAAAAGAGACCTGGTCATTAAGGAGGGTAAATCCTCAGGAAGGCAAGTCCTTAAATTGAGTAAATAGATAAAAAACAGGTCAAGATTAAAAATGGTGCACACCTGTGGCAAACTACGGTACCTAAAATTGTCCATAGGTGATGCTTTAAAAGTCTTTACAGGTTACCAGTTTAGAGTTAAACAGGAGGTCCGCTGCTAGAATTACTGCTTTTTTGCATTTTTTTCGACTTTATTGCTATCACAGGGGATGAATAACATCTTTGGGGATAGCTGTGGCAGTGACAGGTCCTCTTTATGGACAGATCAGGGATCTATTACACCCCTGATCCCTCCCCTGCCCTCCAAGGTAACTGATCAAGAGATCAAACACAGATTTGATCCTGGATGGTACCAGTCAAGTAAACAGAGAATTTAAACACGTAGTGACACAATCCTCGTAGCTTCTTGCTTCATTCATGACAGAGGGGAGGGAGAAATGGATGTATACTACCAACCTGACTGCTTACAGCAGGACAGCCCAGAAAAACAGAGGTGGGCTATGGGTGAACAGAACAGTGGTGATAATTTTAGCTGCACAAAAATCATCAGGCCATGGAATATATATTTTTCCCCCTCCACTGCTTTGCAGCATTAGGGGAAGCAGTTCAGAGCAGTAAAAATGCACAACTGAGCTGCACTTTTTTACCACACCCCCAAACACAAGTGTAAATGAGGCCTAAGGCCCCTTTCACATGATTGGTCTGATGGGGTTCACCTGTCAAGTTTTCAGGCATACCAAATCGGACCCTCCATTCACCTCTATGGTGCGGTGGATGTAAACAGACTTGTGTCTATTTACACCTACCTACCTCCAGTCCCCTAAAAAAAACAGAAGGGGATCTGCACTTCTCTGTCTAGATGGATCAGATCAGAGGGCAGTCAGGTGTAAACAGACAACGAAAGGCCCCTTTCACATGGACGTTCCGATCGGGTCCGCCTGCCTGTTTTTCAGGCAGACCCAATCAGAACCTTCATTCTCTTCTATGGACTTGCGGGTGTAAATGGGCATGTGTCCGTTTATACCCGCCAACATCCGATCCGACCCGCAAATAGGAGGATCCAATTCCCCTTCCTTCTGTCAGACCGGGTCAGATGAAAATGAACAGGTGGTCTGTTTTCATCCTACCGCCCATTGAGAACAGTGAGCTGCTCTGTGTCCACTCTGCAGCAGCGGAGCAGACACAGACCTGTCATCCGCTTGCTCAGCGGGGATCATTGGAGAGATACCCCGCTGAGCAAGTGGATACACTAAATGGGTCCGCTCCGTGTGAAAGGTCCCTTACACCTGGCCGCACATACAGCAGAGCATAAACTGAGTGGACACAGACCTATTATCTGCCCGCTCTACTCTGATCAGCAAGGGATCAGCAGACGGATCCCCTGCTGAACAAGGTGGAGTCCATCCAGTGTGAGAGGGGCCTAAGGCAAGCCACAGATGATGTGATTTCTTGCCTGCAACCACAGGTTGAAGAAAAGAAAGTTGCCTGATTGCCTCATCAACACTGACTGTGGAACCTCTGTGTTCTCCTGGTGGGGAGGGGTGGCAGGAGAACACAGAGATTACTTCTAGCAGCTAAAATAGCCAGCCGCAAGCTATAATCACATGTAAAACCCAACAGGCTGTGTGTGCTAAAGTCATACAACTATGCACTTGGGTATAATCAGCCTGCACATAGATGTTTCCAATTCCCAGCATATCACTGTCCTTCAATGATCATCATCATCATCATGATAATCACACAGTACAGGTGCTGGGGCTCAAAGCACTGTACTGTGTGAGTGTGATTGTCATCATGATGATAATGATGGTCATTGGGCTTCTCCAATGACTACCTGTCATGTGACTTCTGCCAGAGACTCAGAGCTGACCATCTCTCTGTGTCTTCACTGCTGGGCTGCTGAGCGGACCTGCACACTGATCCCTTCCAGATCCAGCCAGCTGCCCCCAGCCTGCCAGTGCTCTTCTTGTGCATGATTCCCTCAGCACTTACATACTGAAGGAGTCAGGCAGTGTTAACCCTTAGAGGACCAAGGGACGTATTTATCCCATGTTTTTAATTGCGTGTATCATCTGATTAAGAACTTAAAACTCTTTTTTTTTTTTTGGTTTGAGTCAAAATATTAGTTCTTATCAACAACAAATGGATCTAGCTTTTTGCCAATTATTTCATGAAATGGCTTAGTTACAGCAACTGAAGTGTACGAACTTTAAAAACAAAAAAATTGATTCTTTTGGCATTCCAAAATCTTACGGTCCTCAAAGGGTTAAAGGCAATCCAAATGATGAATCACTCCGCCAGGCCAGCAGAGGGGACTTATGCAGGCCATAGATGGGGAGCAAAACGGCAGATTTTTCTTTTAAAAAATGAAAAATCGGTCGTTCAAGCGGCCGACGTTACCATCAATGGTAAAAAAAATCGGCCGATTTTCATCCCGTCTAGAGCCGGCAAAAAGTGTCCCTGCAGAGAGCTCCGCTATTTCTTTGACAGTTCTCTGACAGTTCCTTGACATTTACAGCGGTTGCAACATTGTATCTATTTGTTTCCATTTAGGATACAGATGTTTTTATTTGGAAACAAATAGATACAATGTTGCAACCGCTGTAAATGTCAAGGAACTGTCAGAGAACTGTCAGAAATAGTGGAGCTCTCTGCAGGGACACTTTTTGCCGTACTGGAATTCCTCTAATTTTTCATCCTTCTTCTTCTTCTCCTGCTTCATCATCATCCTCTTCTTCTTCATCATCATCCTCTTCTTCTTTTTCTTCATCATCATCATCATCATCCTCTTCTTCTCCTTCTTCTTCATCCTCATCTTCTTTTTCTTTGTATTCTTCTTCATCATCCTCATCCTCTTCTTCTTCTTCTTCTTCTTCTTCTTCTTCTTCTTCTTCTTCATCCTCATCCTCTTCTTCATCCTCATCCTCTTCTTCTTCTTTTTCTTCTTCTTCATCCTCATCCTCTTCTTCTTCTTTTTCTTCTTCTTCTTCATCCTCATCCTCTTCTTCTTTTTCTTCTTCTTCTTCATCCTCATCCTCTTCTTATTCATCATCCTCATCCTCTTCTTCTTTTTCTTCTTCATCCTCATCTTCTTCTTCATCATCATCCTCATCCTCTTCTTTTTCTTCTTCATCCTCATCCTCTTCTTCTTCTTTTTCTTCATCCTCATCCTCTTCTTCTTCTTCTTCTTCATCATCCTCTTCTTCATCCTCATCCTCATCTTCTTCTTCATCCTCATCCTCTTTTTTTTTTTCTTCATCCTCATCCTCTTCTTCTTCTTCTTTTTCTTCTTCATCCTCATCCTCTTCTTCTTCTTCTTCTTCATCCTCTTCTTCTTCATCATCCTCATCCTCTTCTTCTTCATCATCCTCATCCTCATCTTCTTCTTCTTCATCCTCATCCTCTTCTTTTTCTTCTTCATCCTCATCCTCTTCTTCTTTTTCTTCTTCTTCATCCTCATCCGCTTCTTCTTCATCATCCTCATCCTCTTCTTCTTCTTCTTCATCCTCTTCTTCTTCATCCTCATCCTCATCTTCTTCTTCATCCTCATCCTCTTCTTCTTCTTCTTCTTCTTCATCCTCATCCTCTTCTTTTTCTTCTTCATCATCATCCTCTTCTTCATCATCCTCATCCGCTTCTTCTTCTTCATCCTCATCCTCTTCTTCTTCATCATCCTCATCCTCATCTTCTTCTTCCTCATCCTCTTCTTTTTCTTCTTCATCCTCATCCTCTTCTTCTTCTTCATCCACATCTTCTTCATCATCCTCATCCTCTTCATCCTCATCCTCTTCTTCTTCATCCTCTTCTTCTTCTTCTTCTTCATCATCATCCTCATCCTCTTCTTTTTCTTCTTCATCCTCATCCTCTTCTTCTTTTTCTTCATCCTCATCCTCTTCTTCTTCTTCTTCATCCTCATCCGCTTCTTCTTCATCATCATCCTCATCCTCTTCTTCATCATCCTCATCCTCTTCTTCTTCATCATCCTCATCCTCTTCTTCTTCTTTTTCTTCTTCTTCATCCTCATCCTCTTCTTCTTCTTTTTCTTCTTCTTCTTCATCCTCATCCTCTTCTTCTTTTTTTTCTTCTTCTTCATCCTCATCCTCTTCTTCTTCATCATCCTCATCCTCTTCTTCTTCTTTTTCTTCTTCATCCTCATCTTCTTCTTCATCATCATCCTCATCCTCTTCTTTTTCTTCTTCATCCTCATCCTCTTCTTCTTCTTTTTATTCATCCTCATCCTCTTCTTCTTCTTCTTCTTCTTCTTCATCCTCATCCTCTTCTTCTTCTTCTTCATCCTCATCTACTTCTTCATCCTCATCCTCTTCTTTTTTTATTCTTCATCCTCATCCTCTTCTTCTTCTTTTTCTTCTTTTTCTTCATCCTCATCCTCTTCTTCTTCTTCATCCTCTTCTTCATCATCCTCATCCTCTTCTTCTTCTTCATCCTCATCCTCATCTTCTTCTTCTTCATCCTCATCCTCTTCTTTTTCTTCTTCATCCTCATCCTCTTCTTCTTTTTCTTCTTCTTCATCCTCATCCGCTTCTTCTTCTTCATCATCCTCATCCTCTTCTTCTTCTTCATCCTCTTCTTCTTCATCCTCATCCTCATCTTCTTCTTCTTCTTCATCCTCATCCTCTTCTTCTTCTTCTTCATCCTCATCCTCTTCTTTTTCTTCTTCATCATCATCCTCTTCTTCATCATCCTCATCCGCTTCTTCTTCATCCTCATCCTCTTCTTCTTCTTCATCCTCATCCTCATCTTCTTCTTCATCATCCTCATCCTCTTCTTTTTCTTCTTCATCCTCATCCTCTTCTTCTTCATCCTCATCTTCTTCTTCATCCTCATCCTCTTCATCCTCATCCTCTTCTTCTTCATCCTCTTCTTCTTCTTCTTCTTCTTCTTCATCATCCTCATCCTCTTCTTTTTCTTCTTCATCCTCATCCTCTTCTTCTTTTTCTTCTTTTTCTTCATCCTCATCCTCTTCTTCTTCTTCTTCATCCTCATCCGCTTCTTCTTCTTCATCATCCTCATCCTCTTCTTCTTCTTCACCCTCATCCTCTTCTTCTTCTTCATCCTCATCCTCATCTTCTTCTTCATCCTCTTCTTCTTCTTCATCCTCATCCTCTTCTTTTTCTTCTTCATCCTCATCCTCTTCTTCTTCATCATCCTCATCCGCTTCTTCTTCTTCATCCTCTTCTTCATCCTCATCCTCATCTTCTTCTTCATCCTCATCCTCTTCTTTTTCTTCTTCATCCTCATCCTCTTCTTCTTTTTCTTCATCCTCATCCTCTTCTTCTTCATCCTCATCCTCTTCTTCTTCTTCTTCTTCTTCATCCTCATCCTCTTCTTCTTCATCATCCTCATCCTCTTCTTTTCTTCTTCATCCTCATCCTCTTCTTCTTCATCCTCATCTTCTTCTTCATCCTCATCCTCTTCATCCTCATCCTCTTCTTCTTCTTCATCCTCTTCTTCTTCATCCTCTTCTTCTTTCTCTTCTTTTTTTTCTTATTTTTGTCTTCCTCTTGCAGGTCACTGCTCATGCGCAGATTTTTTATCGGTAAAAATCGGCCGATTTGCACATCATTGCCGCGAAAATTGGCCGATCGGCAAAATCGGCGGATTTTTTTTCCAACTTTACCGAAAAAAAAAATCTGCCAAAATACCGAAAAACGGCCGACCAAATCGCCCACTAACGATCCGAAAATCGGCCGATTTTATTTTCGGCCGAAAAATCGGCCGATTTTCGACCCATCTATGGCCTGCATTACTCCATGGTATCATCACAGGAAATTGTGTAAGTCCACCCGAAAATGGAGAAAAAAAGTCCCCGGCGACTGTGATCTACAGTGTCTGAGCTGGTTCCAGTCTCCGGTCAGTGGTGAACAAATGCTCCCCTCCCCAGCTTCTGCCCAGCAGGGAGAATGATTGCCTGGGACTCTGTCAGTGGGGAACAGTATAATATGTACATTCACTGACTGTACACATTGACATCATGAAGCTGCCAGCCGAGCTAGGTGACGGGGCCAGTGTCCCCTACAGGAGGCCCGGTGATACCCCCTTATCGGTGGCCCTGCACATGATCATCAAATAAAAAATATTTTCATTAATATACTGTATGTCATTATTGCATTGTGTGCATGTTAATGTCTATGGAGGATGGGAGATTAGGGTTGGCTTGTTAGACAAGCTTGATCAGGGTCTTATTTCCTGTGGAATGAACATAATTATGAATATAACAGAATGGAATGAACACCATCAGCATTGTATTACTATAATTCTGTGCAGTGAAGAAGAATGAGCAAAAGACGAAAATGACCAGACAGATATCTTTAGAAGACTAATATTACAGAACGACTCAAATGACGGTCATTGCTAGTGCCTCTTATGCCCACATATACAAAAGCTACTGTATTGTTTTCCCAGCACTACCTAAACTAATCTATTGCTTAAAAAGGAACAAATACAGAGATTTCTGATATATCAAAGGGACCATCTGTGCTCACTTATAGGTTAGACAGTCTCATTTGGAAGATGGTTTTGTGTAGCTATGGCAACAATTGGTTCCTATCACAGTTATCACAGTCAGCCTTCCCCCAGACCAGAGCTGGAAGTCAGTGGAATTAATAAAGCACAGAATGAAAAGTATTAGATATAAGACCAGAATACGAAATGTCAATATAATCAGAAATAACGAATACTGAATTATGCATACAATGTACATGGGCAATATTCAGAATCTGTACTATTCATGCCAGAGATTCAAAAGCATCACTAAGATGTCTATAATGAAGAGTATGGACATCACATGGCCCCATCAAGAATGCTCATTAGCCCCTCACCCCCTTCCAGGCCACTTCCACTTTAGCAAATGTTATTACAAGAATATCACTGTATGCTGCAGTTAAAATGATAATAAAAGGCCTACCATATTGAATTTACTCTCATTTTAAAATAAGCAAGGAAATCTTTTATATATATATATATATATATATATATATATATATATATATATATACACTGTATATATACTGTATATATATTGTAATATTATTAACTACTTACCTTTTTAAAGTGTTACTAAAGGCAAAAATATTGTTTAATTAAAATAATAAACATGTTATACTCACCTGCAGCTCAAAACCTCCTCTCCTGGGGGTCCTCCGTCGGCGATCTTGGCTTCTCCTCTTTCATGTGCCCCTATAGCAAGCTGCTTGCTATAGGGGCACACAATGTGTGCACTCTCCAGTGCTGTGTGTTTATGGAACGATAATCCATAGATGCACACAATGGGGTTTAGCCCCACCCACCCATCCACAATGTGTGCTCACTCCAGAGCTGTGTGTGTTTATGAAGCCATAATCCATAGACACACACAGTGGGGATTAGCCCCACCCACCCATCCACAATGTGTGCTCACTCCATAGCTGTGTGTGTCGATGGAGCCATAATCCATAGACACACACAGTGGGGCTTAGCCCCACCCATCCACAATGTGTGCTCACTCCAGAGCTGTGTGTGTCTATGGAGCCATAATCCATAGACACACACAATGGGGATTAGCCCCACCCACCCATCCACAATGTGTGATCACTCCAGAGCTGTGTGTGTCTATGGAGCCATAACAAATAGACACACACAGTAGGGTTTAGCCCCACCCACCCATCCCCTTCCCCTTCACAGCATGTGAGTGACAGCAGCAGGGGCCAATGGTTCTTGCTGCTGCCTAGGTCCTTCTGTGAAGAGGAAGACAGGGGAGATCCAGCTGGGCACATCGCTGGAGCGATTGTATTTAGGGAGGTGGGCCAGGTAGCTAGCTGTAAAACGTGTTTTACCTTAATGCAGGTAATGCATTACGGTAAAAAGAAGTTTTGATTTTAGAACCACTTTAAGTCTCTGTGCTGTTCCTGTCCATTTCAATCCCCTTGGCTGCTTCCACAAGGTGAGCCCATGCTCTAAAGATAACTGAACATCTCTCTTTGATGACATAGGCATTCCATGATTCTTTATGTAACCTGTAGACTTCAAGCTGTATGTGGCTCGCTGTGCATCAACGAAGGGAGTCCATAGGGAACACACATCCTTTGATGACAACATTGCTCCTGTTTAATAAGCCACTCAGGGAGGATTGTCACCCTAGCATAAGAAGTTGGGAACTGGCAAGATTACCAATTAAAAAAATGCAAATTAAAGAACAGAAGAAGCAAAGATTGACATTAAGACCCTGGTCACATCAGGTGCCACTTGGCATGCGATTTGCATGCCAAACAACTTGCAAATCGCATGGAAAGTCGTACCCTATTGTGTGCAATTACAGCAGTCATATCAGTGTGGTTCCGACTTGGTCGGAGCTGCATTGATTTCTAAAGTAGTTCATGCACCACTTGTGATGCAATTTGCATAGACATCTGTGTCAAATTTCTTGCAAATTGCACCTCAAATCGGCATGTCATCTGACTTTAAAATCATGCGACTTCAAAGTCGGGATCAGTGTGACCGGGGTGTAAAGCTTATCGTCTTCTTTTATTAAAATAATAAGAGGTTTATAAATACCTTGCCCCGGCTGCTCTCAGTGTCTCCTGTGAGACCAAGAAGTGAAGGGAGAAGAACTGCAGCTGAGGGACAGCACCGGGTAGATCAGAGGATACAGGTAAGTGTTTTCTTGCTGGGGGTTTAGAAAAGGTAGCTAAACATGTTTTACGTTAATGCAGGGAATGCATTAAAGTGATATTAACTACTTGCCAACCGCAGGCAGCCGAATGATGGCTACACTGCAGCCGGCCAGTTCTGGGAGGGCGTCATATGACGTCCTCCCAGAACGCGCTCTCCTGCGCGCCCCCTGTGGCGCGCACCCGGCAATCTCCATGATCGCTGTGTCCTATGGACACAGCTGATCACATGATGTGGTAAAAGGCCAATCACAGCGGCCTTTTACCACGTGATCAGCCATGTCCAATGACACACTGATCACCGGGAAATGCAATTGCCAGTTCTTGGCTGCACTTTCCTTGCGCTGTCAGAGCGTGAGGAAAGTACTGCCGAGAACCGGCAGTTGTCAGAGCTGGGATCGGCACCGATCATCAGGGCACTGATGATCAGTGCCCTGATGATCGGTGCCCAGCAGTGCCACCCACCAGTGCTGCCCACCTGTGCCCAGCAGTGCACACACCTGTGCCCAGCAGTGCACCCACCTGTGCCCAGCAGTGCCACCCAGCAGTGCCACACACCTGTGCCCAGCAGTGCCACCCACCTGTGCCCACCCACCTGTGGCCACCAGCGCCACCCACCTGTGCCCACCAGTGCCACCCACCAGTGCCCATCAGTGCAGCCCAGCAGTGCTGCCAGTCAGTGCCACCAGTCAGTGCCCAGCGGTTGTGCCAGTCAGTGCCCAGCAGTTGCGCCAGTCAATGCCTAGCAGTGCACCCACCTGTGCCCAGCAGTGCCACCCAGCAGTGCCACACACCTGTGCCCAGAAGTGCCACCGACCTGTGCCCAGCAGTGCCACCCACCTGTGCCCACCCACCTGTGGCCACCAGCGCCAACCACCTGTGCCCACCAGTGCCACCCACCGGTGCCCATCAGTGCAGCCCAGCAGTGCTGCCAGTCAGTGCCACCAGTCAGTGCCCAGCAGTGATGCCAGTCAGTGCCACCTATCAGTGCTGTCTATAAGTACCCATCATCAGTGCCGCCTATCAGTGCCACTTATCAGTGCCACCTATCCATGACACCTGCTTAGTGCTGCCTATCAGTGCCGCCTATCCGTGCCACCTCATTAGTGCTGCCTATCAGTGCCGCCTATCAGTGCCCTTCAGTGCTGCCTATCAGTGCCACCTATCAGTGCCCATCAGTGCTGCCTCATCAACGCACATCAGTGAAGGAGAAAAATTACCTGTTTGAAAATTTTTATAATAGAAACAAAAACTTTTTTTTTTTCAAATGTTTTTGTTTATAGCGCAAACAGTAAAGTGCCCAGCGGCGATTAAATACCACCAAAAGAAAGCTCTATTTGTGAGAAAAAAATTATAAAAATTTCATATGGGTACAATCTTGCATAACCGCACAATTGTCATTCAAAGTGCGACAGCGCTGAAAGCTGAAAATTGGCCTGGTAAAGAAGGGGGTATAAGTGCCCGGTAGGCAAGTGGTTAAACTCAAAAGCAAACACTTACTGTATTGTATCTTACCAATTCATAGATGGCTGCATTAGGCTTCTTTTTTAGTCTTTTTTCTATTTTCATCTGATGATTCAGCCAATAAGTCTGTTGTTTTTCAAAAGAACAAGCTCTCTTGCAGATATATTACATTACAGGGCTGAGACACTATTTAACACTGACAGGGGTGCTTACAATGAAAAGTTTTATTTATTATGTAAAATCTTTATCCCATTAGGAAAAAATGGTTTGCCATTAGCTGCAGTTTGGCTTCAAAGTAGTAGTGTATTTAAATCTGCTAGTCCATCTAACTCTTTCCTCCCCCAGACTAACAATGATGCTGTCCAAAGGTGCCCCCTGTGCTCATTCATTCACAGTGTGGGCACTCTGATACAGGAGGCGTGTTGCTAGCCAGATCACCAGGTGAAAATAGAGGGGAAAAGCCTAATAAAAGAAAAGTAAAGCAACCACCATATCTAATGATTGGTAATCTGCAATACATTACATTTTTGGTTTTGGGTTTAATACTGCTTTAGGCTAAAAAAAAGTTTAAACTTTAAATCCAGCCATGAGGGAAGGTCCTGGTCTCTCAATACATTTGTGAAATTCCGTACCATTGAAGAGAAAAGTCTAACTGAATTTTCAGGAAGTCATCTCTGTAATTCAAAAGAGAAGAATATCTGCTCTGCCAAGGAGGAGGCGTAACAGCCGGGATTGCATCATATCCTCTTCTCACTCCTTACAGGAAAAGGAAATGACATTTCCCATCAACCTCTGAGAATGGCATTGAATATGGGGGGGATACAGTAGGCCCGTTCCTGTTGAATGTGTACTCGTACACTTCAATATAAATCACGCCTCCTCAGTCTCTAGCCCCACTGTTCAGCAGCACATAGCTAAACAGTTAGGCTACACTCATAAATGTAAAGCATGCATGTGCAAAATGTTTAGTTCATTCTATGTAGTCTATTTTAGCTAAATACAGGTGTACCTTGGATTACGAATTTAATGTGTTCTCCAGGACGTTTCGTATTGCAAAACATTCGTAAACCGAAACACGGTTTCCCATAGGATTGCATTGAAAACCAATTAATCCATTCCGGAGGTCAAAAAAAAAGTTTTTAAAAAGTTGCTGTCACTATAGGTGAGTGCTGTTTTTTTTCTAGGGATGCACTGAAATTTCGGCCACCGAAACAAAGCGGCCGAAAATAGCGCTGATAGGAATAATTTAGCCGATACAGGAGACTGTGTGTACTGCATATGTGAGGGGTCGGCTGAGAAAGGCAGGATAGGAGCAATGTATACAGTAAGTAGCTGTCACTATAGGTCAGTGCTGGTTTTTAAATGTAATTACCGGCTTTTTTTTTTCTTCACTATAGCTCACATAATTAGCTGTCACTTTCCCCCCAGCCAAAAGAAACAAAGTTTCCTTTTAGTATATTTCCCCGAGTTAAAAGAAACAACGTTTATTTTTAGTCTATTTCTCGAGATAAAAGAAACAAAGTTTCCTTTATCTCCGGGGAAAGTGACAGCTAATTCTGTGAGCTATAGTGAAGAAAAAAAAAAGCCGGTTAGTACATTTAAAAACCGGCATTGACATATGGTGACAGCCACTCACTGTATACACTGCTCCTCTCCTGCAATTGCCGGCAATTGCATTTAAAAATCGGCACCGATATACACTTCATATTGTGAAAAAAATGTGTAAATCAAGGTATTATTTTCAATGGATTTTCATTCGTAAACTGAAAATTACATTAACCGAGGCATTCATAAACCTGTATTTAATTCTCCCTCTTCTAGGTTTTCTGTTACTGGGTGTGATTGCTGTCTTCACATGCGTTCTCTTCTCCTCCAGCCACAACAGGAGATATGCCAATTGCCCCGACATGCTTTTTTTTAAAGAGGAGGTCCAGTCAAAATAAAATAATAAAAGTCAGCAGCTACAAAATCTGTAGCTGCTGACTTTTAAAAAACAGACACTCACCTGTCCCTCCATCCCACAGTGTACTCACTCCGGCATCTTCAGTGTGGGCACCTGGCTGTGACAGCTTGCAGCTTCACAGCTGGGTGCCCATTGCACATGCTCAAGTAGCATTGTGAATAGTCCCATAGTCTTCTGGGACAAGTTACGTATCCCAGAAGACTACGGGGAGGAAGGGGGGGGACGACTACTTCCGCTTCCGATCACCTAGGCGATCGCAGAAGAAGTGGGAGCGGGTACCTGTCAAATTTCGGTACCTGCTCCCCAAAGATGCCAATCCTTAACGGGGTGCAGGGGAGGAGACCTCAAAGCAGTACTTCCCCTTTTGGGTGGAGCTCCGCTTTAATAACTACCTAACTATAGCCACATGGCCATAATCATATAATATACTCACTGTATTCTGCTGTAATTCAGTATTATAAATATTCCTCCTCCTGCAGCTTTTAGATCTTTCTAACAGCATTCAGAGCTTTTTTGGTGAGCATAACTTTAGCTGCAACACAGAAAGAGCTGAAACATGCTGCTTTACATCATAATGTGGCACAAGTAAAGATCAGCACTACCTTACTAATCAACAACTTAACAATAATGGTGGAACCCTCTAATGTATGGAAATCTCAATACACTTCAATATTGCCACAAAACCGGTCTCTGTGATATGTAACTTCACATTTAATACACATCAAAATTAAAATAAGACATAAAAAATGAAACATAGCAGGGATGGTGGAAACCCCTCCTATAGATGCAGTATTTGTAATACAGATTCACTTCAAGTGCAATAATTCAAGTGATATGTGATTTCACATGTAAAAAAAAAAACATCAAAATGAGAACAAAACATAATTTTTATTTTTTTTAACTTAGCAGGAATGGTGAAAATACATATTTGTAATTCAAATTAACTTAATGTGCTATAATTCACATTATATTAGTAAATAAAATTTATTAAATTCAGTGTAACCCATTATGTTGGCGGGGTTGTGGAGGGAGAGGCACGATGTATCATATATGGTGGGAGTGCCCAAAAATACAAGAATTTTGGGAGAAAATAGTGCATTTGATCTGGAAGATTACTGAAGCTGATGTTATATTAGATCCAGAGATTTGCCTTCTCCATAGTGCGGAGTTCCCAGTGAATAAATACAAAGAATCCGGTATATGGTATTTGAATGCAGCAAAGAGTCTGATACCCAAGATCTGGCAGAGAGGGGAGGTGCAGAAAGTAGAGGATTGGGAGGATAGAGTAGACCAGATATGTAGGATGGAGAAACTTTACCATATGAATGAAGATATGATGGGGAGATATTATGTGAGATGGAATAAATGGGAAGAATTTAAAGTAAATATGGAATATATGGGGGTATAATGTAAAACATTTTGAGTACACCTCTCTCTTTTATCTTTGTTATCTTTTATGTTTTATATGAAGGTGGTGGGAAAACGCAGAGTGGGGGGGGGGGGGTGGGAAAGGGGTGGGGTAGATAGGGGGTGGGGGAGGGGTTTTTGGGAGGGTAGAGATAATTAGGGGAAAGATAAATGTATTTAAATGTGCTAATGTTTTTTAAAAGAATAAGGATGTATAGTTTATTTGTTTGAAAATTAACAAATATTTAAATAAAAAAAAATTCAGTGTAACAATTAGAGATGAGCGAATCGAACCAGGCGAAGTGGAATTCGTTTCGAATTTCAGGAAAAATTCGATTCGCGGCGAATCCGAATATTAGCATACTTCGGGTGCGCAAATCGGATTTTTCCCGATCAGCCGGCAAAAGTGTCCCTGCAGAGAGCTCCGCTATTTCTGACAGTTCTCTGACAGTTCCTTCACATGTACAGCGGTTGAAACATTGTATCTATTTGTTTCCATTTAGGATACAGATGTTTTTATTCGGAAATAGATACAATGTTTCAACCGCTGTAAATGTGAAGGAACTGTCAGAGAACTGTCAGAAATAGCGGAGCTCTCTGCAGATACACTTTTTGCTGTACTGGAATACTTCTTCTTTTCATTCTTCTTTTCATTCTTCTCATTCTTCTTTTCATTCTTCTTCTCATTCTTCTTCTCATTCTTCTTTTCTTCTTCATGAAAAGAAGAATGAGAAGAAGAATGAAAAGAAGAATGAAAAGAAGAATGAAAAGAAGAATGAAAAGAAGAAGAAGAATGAAAAGAAGAATGAGAAGAAGAATGAAAAGAAGAATGAGAAGAAGAATGAGAAGAATGAAAAGAAGAATGAGAAGAATGAAAAGAAGAATGAAAAGAAGAAGAAGAAGAATGAAAAGAAGAATGAAAAGAAGAAGAAGAATGAAAAGAAGAATGAGAAGAAGAATGAAAAGAAGAATGAAAAGAAGAATGAGAAGAATGAAAAGAAGAATGAAAAGAAGAAGAAGAATGAAAAGAAGAATGAGAAGAAGAATGAAAAGAAGAATGAGAAGAAGAATGAGAAGAATGAAAAGAAGAATGAGAAGAATGAAAAGAAGAATGAAAAGAAGAAGAAGAAGAATGAAAAGAAGAAGAAGAATGAAAAAAAGAATGAAAAGAAGAATAATCTTTTCATTCTTCTCATTCTTCTTTTCATTCTTCTTTTCATTCTTCTTCTTCTTTTCATTCTTCTTCTTCTTTTCATTCTTCTTTTCATTCTTCTTCTTCTTTTCATTCTTCTCATTCTTCTTTTCATTATTCTTCTTCTTCTTCTTTTCATTCTTCTTCTTCTTTTCATTCTTCTTTTCATTCTTCTTCTTCTTCTTTTCATTCTTCTTCTTCTTCTTTTCATTCTTCTTTTCATTCTTCTTCTTCTTTTCATTCTTCTTCTTCTTCTTTTCATTCTTCTTTTCATTCTTCTCATTCTTCTTTTCATTCTTCTCATTCTTCTTTTCATTCTTCTTTTCATTCTTCTTCTCATTCTTCTTTTCATTCTTCTTCTTTTCATTCTTCTTTTCATTCTTCTCATTCTTCTTTCTTCTTCATGAAAAGAAGAATGAGAAGAAGAATGAAAAGAAGAATGAAAAGAAGAAGAAGAATGAAAAGAAGAATGAGAAGAAGAATGAAAAGAAGAATGAAAAGAAGAATGAGAAGAATGAAAAGAAGAATGAAAAGAAGAAGAAGAATGAAAAGAAGAATGAGAAGAAGAATGAAAAGAAGAATGAGAAGAAGAATGAGAAGAATGAAAAGAAGAATGAGAAGAATGAAAAGAAGAATGAAAAGAAGAAGAAGAAGAATGAAAAGAAGAAGAAGAAGAATCTTTTCATTCTTCTCATTCTTCTTTTCATTCTTCTTTTCATTCTTCTTCTTCTTCTTTTCATTCTTCTTCTTCTTTTCATTCTTCTTTTCATTCTTCTTCTTCTTCTTTTCATTCTTCTTCTTCTTTTCATTCTTCTTCTTCTTCTTTTCATTCTTCTTCTTCTTCTTTTCATTCTTCTTTTCATTCTTCTTCTTCTTTTCATTCTTCTTCTTCTTCTTTTCATTCTTCTTTTCATTCTTCTCATTCTTCTTTTCATTCTTCTTTTCATTCTTCTTCTCATTCTTCTTTTCATTCTTCTTCTTCTTCTTTTCATTCTTCTTTTCATTCTTCTCATTCTTCTTTTCTTCTTCATGAAAAGAAGAATGAGAAGAAGAATGAAAAGAAGAATGAAAAGAAGAAGAAGAAGAATGAAAAGAAGAATGAAAAGAAGAAGAAGAAGAATGAAAAGAAGAATGAGAAGAATGAAAAGAAGAATGAGAAGAATGAAAAGAAGAATGAAAAGAAGAAGAAGAAGAAGAATGAAAATAAGAAGAATGAAAAGAAGAATGAGAAGAAGAATGATAAGAAGAATGAAAAGAAGAATGAGAAGAATGAAAAGAAGAATGAAAAGAAGAAGAAGAATGAAAAGAAGAATGAGAAGAAGAATGAAAAGAAGAATGAGAAGAAGAATGAGAAGAATGAAAAGAAGAATGAGAAGAATGAAAAGAGGAATGAAAAGAAGAAGACACTTTGGGTCAAATTTGGACATTTTCACTGAGGGGTGTTCACTTTTATTGCCAGTGGTTTAGATATTAATGGCTGTGTGTTGAGTTATTCTGAGGGGAAAGCAAATTTACACTGTTATACAAGCTGTACACTCACTACTTTACATTGTAGCAATGTGTCATTTCTTCAGTGTTGTCACATGAAAAGATAAAATAAAATTTACAAAAATGTGAGTGGTGGACTCACTTCTGCGAGATACTGTACATTCATTCCTTATTCTCTAGAGTATACAGTCAGCTCTGGATACAGAGTGACACAATTTTTTACGTCTTTCACGTTTTTCACACTTATCAAGTCAGGCTCATATAACAAGATACGGTGCGCTCTGCCACTCACGCACCAAAAATGTCGGACAGGCGGCCCCTTAGTTGCTGCAGGCCCTCAGGTCCCATCATGCCCCAGTGGTTTTAAATATGTATTGACAGTGCGCCTTGAGATGGGTCATGGGAATTGGGTCCGGGCAATATTTGGGCTGTAGTTCAGACATTCTTGTCTTCTATACATTGACTGGTTGCTCACTGTTTCTCGTGTCATAATTGTTGTGTTACACTATTTGATTTATTATTATTTCTCTGTGACCATCACGTGTTTATCATTGCTCTGTGTCTTTAAACTGTCTTCTCCTGCCTAACCTGAGCTCTTTCTCTTACTGTTCTTGTGTATATCCCTCCCCCCTGCCTCTCTCTGGTAGTCATTTCACTGTATCCTGTCTTCCTGAATGCATCTTTCCATGAGGCTTACAACCAGGGGAGGACTGACAACTCATGGGGCCCCCGGGCAATATGGGATCATGGGGCCCCTGTGTCCTTGCCCACACTCAAAGCACACCCAAAAAAGCCTATAAAAGGTACCAGGGGCATTTCATGGGGCCCCCGACTGACCCTAGGCCCTCGGGCAGTGCCCGAGTGTTTGAATGGTCAGTCCGCCCCTGCTTACAACATTAATGTTTTTCTGCCTATGATTAGCCACCGTTAAATGGAACATTCGAGGCTTTCCTCATCTGACTTCCTCAACATGTAAGTTTATTAATTGAGTTAAACTGTCTGACCCGATGTAACCCTGTAATTGACGCCAATCAGCTTCTGAGAGTTGGTGGTCGTATAGGGAAATCTAGGCCTAATCTCAAGGTTGGAGATTTCATTCTCCTAAAGGACAAGGAGGTTTGTCAGAATGAATGGCCTATGGGTCTTATTACTAAAGTTATGCCCAGTGATAATGACAAGGTCCGGAAGGTAGAGGTCAAGGTAATCAAGGGAGGATCAACATGAACTTTTGCACAACCAATTACAGAGTTAGTACTCCTTTTACCAAGTGACTGACTTATGCAACCATTTTGCCTTGCTATTGGCACGGCAGGGAGTACATTGTTGCTAACCACGGGTTTTTTACTTGGAACTTTGGTATTCTCTGAAGATGTTACATGTTGGATTACTACAAGTTCTGCCATCCAGTTGAACTTATGTTTATGTTTGCTTGTTGCATATTTCTTGTTACAGGTTCCAAGACATTCATCAGAATAGGACTTATTGAATATATATATTTTGAAGTTATGAAATCTAAAGATTTCAGATGGGGAGTGTTGTGTTACACTATTTGATTTATTATTATTTCTCTGTGACCATCACTTGTTTATCATTGCTCTGTGTCTTTAAGCTGTCTTCTCCTGTCTAATCTGAGCTCTTTCTCTTACTGTACTTGTGTATGCCTCCCACCTGCCTCTCTCTGGTAGTCATTCCACTGTATCCTGTCTTCCTGAATGCATCTATCCATGAGGCTTACAACGTTAACGTTTCTCTACCTATGATTATCCTCTATTAAACAGAACATTCGAATGGTTTAACTCATCTGACTTCCTCAACATGTGAGTTTATTCATTGAGTAAACTGTCTGACCCGATGCAAGAGATAGATTCAATACCACATTGCATAGCTGCATACATCGCTGGAGATAAAGTTTATGGTCCTGTAGTTAGAACATAAAGAGTGGCTTAGTTGCATGGTAGTACGGCAATTCTTTATAGAATGATATTACCCATGTTCATACATACGGACAGGTACACCCGGTTTTGGCCACATGTAAATTGTGTACCGCCACAGCACTTACATTTGGAGGTACATATCATATGGAAAAATTTACCATTTAGGTATACATGCATGCAGTTTACCATTAGAATCATTTCTTAATTATCAACCATGCTAACCAGAATTATTAAACCAAGTTTTATTCATTATATATACCTTTTAGATCAGTGAATACCTGCATCCTTTGCCCATTTGGCACTGCCTTATTATTATTTTTTTTTTTATTTGTATTCCAAGTTTTTTTTTGTTGTCCTCTCTGGGAGAATTCCCTGATAGGTAATTGCCAAATGGGAATGTATTCTATCTGGCCGGGTGTCTCTGTCAGCTTCCAGGTTCTAGTGTCTTCTCAATCTTTTTCAATGACGTCACTTGAAGTGATGTCTCCAGATGCCCAGAGGGCACAGCTGGAATGCATATACAGGCCGAACCTCCGGTTTTCAGCTGGCGTGTGGTTCACAGCAACATGCTGTACCCTGCTTGGCGTTCTATGCAAAACATTTTTTCCTGCTATTCTTTATGGGAACGATTTCTTCAATTGCAATTTATATTAGTACTACCTAACCATGGACAGCATTAGATGCAGGAGAGCCAATGGCCCCACTGATTATATGCGAGTAAAACGTTTATCAGTTGTTGAGGTAATATATTCCTATTGTATTATTCAATTATTTTAGTCATTGTTAATCAAATATATTTTTTTATATTTTTTTATGTGTTTTATGTGTTTTCTATTGATACTTTTATGGGCTAATCATATAACATCTTTATGTCTTTATGAACATGTATTTCCCAGCTCGCAGCCAGATGTATAGTATTTGGGTCTTTACTCCTTCCCTTCTCTGGGAGGAGTCTATTTTACCAATATGACCTCATTTTGTTATATAAAAACATTACTTATGTAACAATTGATATTGGCTTTGATGAAGCGGGGATCGCCCCTTGAAACGCATCAGTCATTTGAGGGTCTTCTTGTGCTTTGGTAGCTGATATTCCTTTGTCAACACAGTTGTTTGTGAGTATATATCTCGTATTAACTCAATAAAGTTAACTCTCAGGCAATACACTTGGCCGGTGCGCCCTATGTTTCCTTGTTTTTGCAGTGGGTCACTTGAATTATTGCACTTGAAGTTAATCTGTATAGCAAATATCTATAGGAGGGGATTCACCCATCCCTGCTAAGTTTTAGAAAAAAGGTTATGTGCTGTAGCAGGCCCAGTGCCCCAATATAAAGAATTACAACTTTCCTTCTCTAAAGCTATAGGACATCCAGGCAGCTTCATATTCTGTGACAGGGACCCAGTCCAAACATAGCTGCTAACAATCTCCTATGTTCTTTAACAGTCCATGCAGTGCTGTATGCAGGCACAGCACCCCACTATAAAGAATTATAGTTCTCTAAAACAATAGGACATCCAGGCTGCCCCCTGGAGTCACACTCATTGAAAGGGACCCCATCCCACCATACGCTCTAACAGTCTCCCATATGCTCATTAACAGTCCATGTAGTGCTGTATGCAGACGCAGTGTCCCCACCAGGGGCAGACTGACCATTTGGAAACTCGGGCACTGCCTGAGGGCCCGGGGTCAGTAGGGGGCCCCATGAGATGCCCCTAGTACCTTTTTCATAGGCTTTTTTGAGTTTGGGCAAGGACACAGGGGCCCCATGATCCCCTATTGCCCGGGGGCCCCAGGAGTTGTCAGTCCGCCCCTGGTCCCCACTATATAAAATTATAGCTTTCCTTCTCTGTAGATAGAAGACTCTGTAGAGGGAAGGCCTTCACATTCACTTGTATAGTCCCAACTTCTAACACTCTCATTGATACATTGCTGTATGCATGTAGAGCCTTCTAATGAATTCTTGCCATCCTCTGTACTGACCGGTCCTAAACACATCCCAGTCCCAGTCGCACCATGAACCAACCCTCTAACACCCTCTGGTAATACATTGCTGTATACAGGCAGGGCATCTCTGTACTGATTGATCTGACACACATGCCGGGGGGGGGGACATTCAGAGGTCCCTCCATGACATACAAATTGTCCTCAACACAGATAATGGAGACAATTGCAAGGGGAAGCTTCCCCTTTCCCCCCCTTGTGAGGCATGGCCACTAATGTTAAAAGGCATGTGGCTTTCCTGGTCTAGCAGGTTGCATGCCAGGACAAGGATCTGGTTGGAATATTAAGAGGAACCCTACACCATTTTTTAATTTTCTTCTTTATTTTAAGGTGTATTGTCGCTTCCATTTTCAAAACATTATCTGACTCTAGGATTAAACCTTATTCTAATATACATCACTAGAGAAGTTCAGGAATGTATGATGTCATTGCTATGTGGACTGCCGTGATCAGAAATGCCCAATTTCACTGAAAGGTAGAAATTTGCCAATAGTTTGGTGAGTCTGTTCTCACTGATGCAAAATTGTCCTGCCACTGGTCAATTTCTATCAAACTCTAATTAAGAATTAATAGACTGCAGATGATTCAGCAGTTCAAAATTTACCAACAGTAGGACACTTTTAATGAAGGAGAAATGGCCGAAATGCACTGGTAGAACTCAGCTCATATGGCTGCTATAGGGCCCAGACCTTGAGGATGGCCCAATTGAGGCACCAAGGATAAGGAAAAGTGGGCACTTCTGTATCTAAATCATTTCCCATTTAGATCTCCAGCTGATCACTGCTGTCAGTTGCTGGCAGAAAAAGGCTTCCATGACTCGTTTTCTCTCCCAGGCTTTGCATTAGATGATGGCATTAGTCAGAGGCAAAGAAAGCAATTAGGGGAAGCATTCTTCTATCGTCTATTTGTTTACAATTGACAGCAGAGATTGGATGAGCTGTCATTGTGCCTGTGGGGCTGCGCTGATGGAGATCTGAATGGGGCACAATTTAACTACAAAACTATCCACCACTCTTCACTCCTGGGGCTGGATGTTGCTGCAGGTTATTTCTATTAGGGCCCATTCACACTGTTGCACATTAATGCGCATTATGCCGCTCACTTATATGGGCTGCCTAACACACCAGAAAAGGTGCATGTACTATTTTTGTACCATTGTGCAACACAATGCATGGTACTGTATTACCAAGCCCTAAACTCTCTTCCTGCTCCGTGCTTAGTAAGGCTGAGGCAGCTGCAGACATGCCCCAACCACTTATGCTCATGCTTTGTCACTCAAAGAAAAGGGAGTGTGGTGACAACTTTTTTTATAGCAGGTGTCAGGCTTTTTTACAGTCTGAGACGGGGTCTTCTGACAACTCATGGGGCCCCTGGGCAATAGGGGATCATGGGGCCCCAGTGTCCTTGCCCAAACTCAAAAAAGCCTATGAAAAAGGTACCAGGGGCATCTCATGGGGCCCCCTACTGACCCCGGGCCCTCGGGCAGTGCCCTAGTTTCCAAATGGTCAGTCCACCCCTGCTCTGAGAGCAGGGAGGATTGCAGCTGACGGGCTGCTTTTTTCCTGTCATACTATGGGCACATGAGTTGAGCTGTTTTGCATAATTATATGAAATGTTCAGTTTATATTTTTTTAAGTTTACAACCACTTTAACAAAACAATACAAAATACAGATACAAAACAGCATGTCTCCCTAGTAAAACACAGCATGCAGTAAAACACACACACAGCACACAGTTAACCCTTTGATCGTATCAGATGTTAATCCCTTCCTGCCCAGTGTTATTAGTACAGTGTCAGTGCTTTTTATTAGCACTGATCACTGTACTGGTGTCATTGGGATGTCAGTGGCAGTTAGTCAGCTCCCACCCAGTGTCAGAATGCCCGCCACAGTCGCTGATCGCCGCCATTACTGGTATAAAAAAAAATTAAAATTCCAGTATATATACATCACCATTTGTAGATGCTATAACTTTCACGTAAACCAATTAATTTACGCTTATTGGGATTTTAACATTTTTTTTATTGGATATGCTTTATAGCAAAAAGTCAAAAATATCGGGGTTTTTTTTTTCAAAATTGACGGTAATTTTTGTTTATATCGAAAAAATAAAAACCACAGAGGTGATCAAATACCACTGAAAGAAAGCTCTATTTGTGCTAAAAAAGACATAAATTTTATTTATGTACAGCATTGCATGACCGCGCAATTGGCAGTTAAAGTAACACAGCTCCGTATTGCAAAAAATGGCCTGGTCAGGAAGGGGGGTAAATCCTCTGGAGGGCAAGGGGCATTATTTTTTATGGAAATTTCTTTTTATTAATTTTGCACATAGAAAAAGTACAAGATATAATAAAACCAGAAACATCACAGTTAAGTCCTGGCTGTGCCAAAAGGACCAGCCAAAAAAGTAGTATGAAACACTATCCCCCCACCCCGTGCAATATCTCCTACTCAATTATACACCAAATAGGAAATCATGCACAGATGTTGACGTAAGACAAATACGGTGTGATATCAACCATACAGAAGGATTACCCAGGTCAAAGTTATAATCTCAAAGGAACAAATAATGGGATACCTTAAGATTAAGTGGGAGAAATCAGCAAGGCCACATCGGAGAAAGTTTCCAACTGAAACCAAGGGTCAGGTCAGGACCGCCTCATGCAAGGGCAGATTTATCTGAAACCCAACTATGCCATACCTTTTCGAATTTCTTAGGGAAGCCTCTCTTTAAATAGGTTGCTTTATACCGAGGCAAAGCCTTATTAATTAGAGTTTTTCAAAAAGTAAAAGAGGGGGCCTCTGTCTTTTTCCAATGCACTAAAATTGCCTTGCGATCATAAAACAAGGTTATAGTAAGAAGGGTTCTCTGTGCTCTAAGATTTGCCATTTCCCAGTCATCCCCCTGAAAATTAGTTACAACTGACATCCACCATTACCTGCACTTTTCTAGGGGTTTAGGCCTGACTGTAAAGAGTTCTTTGTAGACCTCAGACAAGGTTTTTACGCAGGTCTGACTCCCAGCAACCTCTCTAAATCAGAAGATCAAGTTTGTAGGAGTGTAGAACCAAACTGAGACATAAATGAATGATGTAGCTGTAGATTATGAAAAAGCTATCTAATAGGGAGTTGAAACTTAGCTTTCAGTTCAAAAAAGGTGAGCAACCTTCCGCCCCTAATACCCTTAATTTGTTTGATCCCCCTATTGGGCCATATTATAGGATCAGGCATGGTACTGAAACGTGGTAATTTAGGATTATACCAAAGTGGAGTAGATGGTGAGCACCCCACCCCCTCAGTCTGCATGATGTGCTGGACCTTGCCCCACGCCCGGAGAGTGACCTTTATGGAGCCCATCAGTGGAACACACTCCTGGGGGCCCCTGGACAACAGATGATGTAAGCCCTCATAGGATCTCACTAGAGCTTCTTCCAAGACTGTATCCCTATCATTTTTCACTACCCAAAGATGTGCGAAAACCATTTGGCCCACTAAGGGGCATAATTTTTAAGCAGTGAATGTGACTTTCACCAAATTTCACTGGTGGTGAATTAGTCACTGTCATTTAAAACAAATGTACCTGGAAGATTCACCAGCAGGCAATGCTTGGTGCATGTCAAATTCTGGGTATGGTACCGAACCCAAAAGCAAATGTACTATATTGCAGCTTACCAATTCTGTTGTGTGTATAAAAATATACAGTTTTGTGAAAAAGTATTTGCCCCTTCCAATCTTCTATTTCTTTGCATATTTATCACACTTAAATGATTTAGATCATCAAATTTAATATTACACATAGAAAACCCGAGTAAATACAAAATGCAGTTTTTAAATTATGATTGCATTTAATGGAGAAAAAACTGTCCAAACTGTCCTATGTAAAAAATTAATTGCCCTCTAAACCTAAGAACTGGTTGTGTCACATTCATTTTCTGATGTCTACATTCATTTACTTTTTTAGACTTTCTTTCCTTTATTTCATCTGGTGATCCAGCCAGTAAGTCTGTTGTTTTTTTAACAGAACAAGATCTCCTATAAATATATCAGTTAGGAGTGTTGAGACACACCATTTACCACTGGAGTGCATACAATTATCAGCTTTTATTTATTCATGTAAAACCTTTATCTCCAAAAAAAAAAAATGTTGCTGTAACTGCTTGAGAATCTGCAGTGTGAGATGGAGTTCAGCTTCGATTTGTTATGTGTATCTAAATCTGCTAGTATATCTAACATCCTCTCCCCCCAGATTGACAATGCTGCTGTCCAATGGTGCCCCCTGTGCATCTTCATCCAGAGTGGAGGCATATTAATACAGGAGATGTGTTTCTGGCCAGATCACCAGATAAAAACAGAGGGAAAAAAAGTCTAAAAGAGAAAACGAAGGCAGCCACCACATCTAAGGACTGATAAGCTGCAATATTTTAAATTTTTTGGTTTTGGGTACATAAAGTGGAGCTCCACCCAAAAGGGGAAGTCCCACTTTAAGTCTTTGTCCCCCGATCCCCATTAAGGATTGGCACCTTTGGGGAGCGGGTACACAAATTTGACAGGTACCCCCTCCCACTTCCGCTGTGCTCGCCTAAGGCGATAGGAAGCGGAAGTTATCCTCCCTCCCCCCCTACTTGTAGTCTTCTGGGACACGTGACAGGTCCCAGAAGACTACAGGGCCATTCACAAAGCACAGTGGTTCTGGCGCATGCACAGTAGGCAACTGGCTGTGAAGCCACAAGCTGTCACAGCCAGGTGCCCGCACTGAAGATGCCGGCACCAGAGAGAGAAGACAGACGATAAAATCAGCGGTGATGAAGACACAACTGGATTGAGGGACAGGTAAGTGGTTGTATTTTAAAAGTCAGCAGCTACAGTTTTTGTAGTTGATGACTTTTATTTTTTTTTTTAGGTGGAACTCCGCTTTAAGTTAGTGAGAGGGTTGCTTTAAAGGGTAAATGTACTTATTTAACAATGCACGCTTACATTTTTTTCTAGCTCCTGGCTGAATAAGACCCACACTCCCCCTCCATTAATCTGTACTTACCTCAATATCACTGCCACCTCCACTTCAGTCCATTGTCCCCTGCCATGATAATTAGGGTGTTGTAAAATGGAACTGAAAGCCGCTAGGAGGAAGCGGAGAAGCCGTTTTTCAGTTGCTGAAGGGGTGAACTACAGGGGTTCCAGTAAATGCACTTCCCCACTGTATTAATCACCCCCTCCTGTTGAAGTGATGGGGCCCAGGCCCTGTATAGGAGCATCAATGGTACCCCTTTATCAGCAGCCCTGCTCAGACCTGATATGGTTCATGGCCTCACTTTCATTTCCAATCCACAGTGCCAAATGTCAATAATTTCCAGGAAGCAGAGAAGCCATTCTTCAGTTGCTGCAGGAGTGAACTACAGGGGATTGGTTCTAGTAAATGCACTTCCCCACTGTACCGATCACCCCGTCCTGTTCAAGTGATGGGGATCAGGCCCTGTATAGGAGCACCGATGGTACCCCCTTATCAGCAGCCCTGCTCAGACCTGATATGGTTCATGGCCTCAATTTCATTTCCAATCCACAGTGCCAAATGTCTATAATTTCCAGGCAGAAACTTTAGCAGGTTTATAAGTTTTGCCCTTACTCATTGTGTGGAAAGGATGGTCCTGTTCTCCATATGTTGATGATAGTCAATGCCAATGAGGCCTAAATCTATCTTTCTACCCCTCACACATCACTAATTTACTAACATGTAATAATATGGATGTCACACCACTATTTTTTATTCAAAACTGAACTCATAATCCTTTCCCATGTGCCCCTTCCCCTGACTTCTCTGTCAAGGTTGATGGCACAACTGTCAGTCCGTCCCTGCAAGCCAAGTGTAACTCAAGTACCATGCGGTTGGCTGCAGTGTGCTTCAAAAAGTAGTGCCTGCACTACTTTTTTCTGTGATGCAGTGTGTTTTGCAGCCCCTTCAAATGAATGGGTTATCAAAAAGCAAAGCAGGGAAATGCGCTGGATTTGCACAGGAATGCGTGCGTTCAAAAGCATGCATTCCAGTGTGAACTGGCCGTTAGGGGCATACAGTCAAGGAGTTGGCCCCAGGCATCACCAAACCTCTACATGCCACTATATGTCTGTCTTGAATAGAGAAGCACAAAGAGCCAGTGATGACATTACTGGGTCTAAAATTAGGTATTTAATGAAAATGGAAAGTTTTTATTTAAAAATGCATTAACAGGCTGATGATGTAGGGGGGAGGAACCATGGAAGGCAAAATAAAAGCAGATTAACCACTTGCTACCTGTCCGCGGTAAAACTACTACACAGGCAGGCCAGGCAATGTAACTTTACATTGCCACCTGCTTCCAAGTATGCCCCCTGCTGACCTGTGCTGTGATTGTATAGTGAACTCGGTTATTCACCCTGAGGTCATCACAGAGGACAAGGGGGCACTCTTTACGTCTGGAGGAAAAGAAATATCCAAACACGGAAAGGTTTCTTCATAGTGAGAGCTGTGAAAATGTGGAATAAACTCCCTCAAGAGTTGGTTCTGGCCAGCTCAGTGGATTGCTTTAAAAAAGTCCTGGATTCTTTCTTGGATATACAGAATATAACTGTATACTAACATTTCTAGGTAAAGTTGATCCAGGGAATATCCGATTGCCTCTCGGGGGATCAGGAAGGAATTTTTTTCCCTACAGGACCAAATTAGATCATGCTTTGCTGGGTTTTTTTTTGCCTTCCTCTGGATCAACTGTGGGTATAGGATTATAATTTTTTTTTCTTTTAATTGTTGAACGGGATGGTCTTTTGTCTTTTTTTCAGCCAGACTAACTATGTAGCATGAGTTAATCAGCAGGTTTCAGCCAATGATTTCGGCTGAAACCTGGTGATTGGCTGTGTTCAATCACAGAACAGAGTCCTGTGTTTACAAACAATCTGGATGTTTCTTCTCCCTGCCAAGCAGGGATAAAAAAAACCCACCAAATCTCTTAGTAAAAGCAGCACATGTTACACACATTACACTTGTTAGGCGTACAGTTAACACCTTGATTGCCCCTAGATGTTAACCCCTTTCCAGCCAGTGTTATAAGTACAGTGTATTAGTGTCACTATCGACCTCAGTGTCAGTTAGTCAGCTAGTGTACTTCCCAGCAAGTGTCTGTTTGTGGCAGATTGCCCACAACACTATCACAGTCCCACTATAAGTGTGTTACCAGTATCGCATCTATAGCTGCATAAATTCTACTATATCATCATTTGTAGATGCTATAACTATCACACAACCCAATTACTATTCACTTATTGGGATTTTTTTTATTTTACCAAAGATATGTAGCACATTGCATTTTGGCCTAAATTTGGGAAGAAATTTGATTTTATTGGATATGTTTTATATCACACAGTAAAAAATATCTTTTTTTTCAAAATTCTCTTTTATTGTTTATAAAATAAAAATAAAAAACCCAGTGGTGATCAAATACCACCAAAAGAAAGCTATATTTGTGTGAAAAAGATTAGATAAATTTAATTTGGGTACAGTGTTGCATGACCGCGCAATTACCAGTTAAAATAGCGCATTGCTAAATAGCGCATTACTGAATAGCAAAAAATGCCCTGGTCATGAGGGGGTTAAACCTTTCCGGAGGTCAAATGGGTAAAGGTCAGCTTCCTCAAATAAACCAAACAAAATGATTTTTCAAAGTTAATAACAGGAAAGTCCATTGCAATTCTAAAGCTGAGCTAAAACCATATATGAATGAAAAGCAGCTGTTGGCTAAATTCCCTCAATGATCTATTCTGTCTATTCAATAGTAAATCATAATACAGTCTGAATATCAAAGCCAAATACTGTACATTAATAATTCGTTCATCCATTGAAGGGATGTTATGAAGCACAAGCAGCGATTCCTGGGCTCAGGGTGCAGTTCTCCGACTCTCCGCTAGAGACAGGGCGCTGTCCACAAGGGGAGGTGCTGAAAGCAGAAATCACAGGAGCGGACATCTTCCTGAGCAGAAGACGGGCAGCGGAGAGCCGCGGAGGGGAGACGAGGCTGGAGGACTACAGGCTGCCATCATGGTGAAGAGGAAGAGTTCGGAGGGCCAGGATCAGGAGAGACTCCGCGGGATCCCACTGCCCATCCAGATCTTCCTGTGGAGGCAGACTAGGTACATGACAGCTTCCTATTCAATCATATATTATAGAGATGTCATTATTTCCAGGTCATCCTACTCATCCTACCATCTCCGAGTCATACATGATTGGCCATGCAGTATATATATATATATATATATATATATATATATATATATATATATTAGCCTTCCAGATGTCTGTCTCATCTAACATAGATGTCAGTGTTTCCAGATCATCCTACTGATCACAATCACCCTAAGTAAAACCACACACACACACACACACACACACACACGAAACAATCACGTAGGAGGCTTTTATATGTATATATATATATATATATACATATATCTATTCCTTCTACGTGATTGTTTCATTTCATAAAGATGTCATTATTTCTAGATCATCCATCCATCCTGATGCTACTGATCTCAATCACATCTCTAAGTGATACATGATTACCTATCACTGCCTCTACATGTATATATATATATATATATATATATATATATGTGTGTGTTTTCACTTGATTGTGATCAGTAGGATGTTCTGGAAACATTGACATCTATGTTAGATGAGACAAACATCTGGAAGGCTAATATATATATATATATATATATATATATATATATATATATATATATATATGTCTCCTAAATGCTTGTCTCAAAAATGTGTGTCAGTTCATATCCAATGATCATATTCACACTTTTTAAATGATGTCTCTCTCTCTCTCTCTCTCTCTCTCTCTCTCTCTCTCTCTCTCTCTCTCTCTCAATATGTGTGTATATGTATGTATATTTATATTGGGCTCCCCCCGGCATGATCATACCCCTTCCTATATCTATCATTTCTGTGTCGCTGAGCTTTCCCTCCGACTGTTAAATCCTATACACACATTATTTTTATTTCATGCTTTTTTTTAACCACCAGATGTCTCCATTATTTTTTTTTGTGTTACATCACAGTATTAATTACTTCCAGTGCATCTACAAATTGGTTTTCTTTCAGACTTGCCCAGCAGTGCATAGATATAAACCTCTATAATGCACAGTATATTGTCATGTTGTAGCACAGGCTATACAGATGCAGACATAGATAACTATATGGTGACAATAAATGGCTTCTGATCATAGTGGAGGTGACTTCTGTTACCACTGGACACACAAGCACAGAGCAGGAATAGTGCAGCACAGATGAAAATCAGGATTCATGTATATTTCATGAGTGTAGCAGAGCAATTGCACGGTTCAGTTCCAGCAGCCACCACAGCTTTCATGTACTGGAGAAAATACCCAACAAGTGGTAAGGAGAATGAAGCAGAAATGAGAGTGTTTTATAGAGGAGTATCAGCCATGGCCATATGACAGATAATAGCAAGCCTAGAGCAAGAGGCAGGGCAGGCTGTCACTGAGAGCAGAGCCAGTGCATCTCCATCCTCATTATTATTGCATTTCTTAATAATGACCCAAGCCAGCAAGATAAGGATACATTGAGGTTGATTTACTAAAGGCAAATATGTTGTTCACATTGTAAGAGAAATTTCCTATAGCTTAGCGAATGCGGTTAAGTTCTGTTGGTTTCCATGATCATCACATGCAAAAATACAGTTGTTTTTACATTGTCCCTGCATTTGATTGGGTATTCTATGCAAAGTGAAATCTCAATGCCTTCAGTAAGCTATTGGAAATTCCTTTGCAAAGTGAACAGTCTATTTGCTTTTAGTAAATCAGCCTCATTGTGTGAAAGAGCAATGAATAACGATCACATTGAGGTGTAATGGGTTTGAGTTACTAAAAGCAAATAGACTGCTCACTTTGCAAGGGAAGGGAATTTCTCTCATGACGCGTTCCTTCAATTTTACACTGCAACCTCTGTGTTTCTGCTGTTAGGCAGGACGCTGCACAGAAATCATATTAGGCTATTCATTTCTATGTGGTTACCAGAAAAGATATCATTCATGTGTTTGAAAATATCAACTCCTTATATACCGGGTTCATTTTAAAGTGGACGTTTTGTCATTTTTTGGGATACAGAACCAAACACATTAATTACATGTAATGGTGTGCTAATCATGTTCTAAAAGCTGTTGCTTCTTGTAAAGATCCTCCCTATATGTCATTTTCCTAGCGGCCAGATATTGCCTGAAGCGGCTATCTTCTGTTGCTGTAAGGGTTAACAGCAGCTAGTGTGAAGAGTTGTGCCATTTGCACTCTGCCTTCTGCCTTCTCCACCATTCAGAGATCTGCAATGCGTTTTGTGATTGGGCGGTGGGGATCCTGTTCTCCTCCATTCACAGAACAAGATACATTGTGGGAGAACCCTCCACCCCCACCCCCCTAAAAAATGAATAAACTTTAGTTTTAGTAAGTGTGTCATTAGAGGAATATGGAGGATACCCTTGCTAACCTCCTTTTGAAAATGCTAGTTGTCACGCCATTATGCTGCCACACTGCCATCATTACTTTTTGAGTAACTGATCTGAAATTAATATGCAGATTAGAAAAGCTAGAAGTTCTTATTGGCATACTTAATTTCAGTAATCCAAAGGGGTCACCAATACAGCCAAGCAACTAGCATTTTCAGATGGAGAGGTCAGTAATGACAGCTTCTGTGCTTCCATCATGACAAGTTTCCATTAAACAACTTTTCCTCTCACAGTCTTAGAAGGTATCCATCAGCACATGGGATTCAAGTCTTTTATTGGATGTAATTTTACAACCTCCAATTTTACAGCCATTTTTTGTACATCAAGCTAGAAGTGTATACAGTGATTTTCTGATTAAAGGGGCTCTGTCATCAAATAAAAAGATACAAATAATAATAAACCCCACATAAGAAGAATATTCATACTCGCTGGGCCTGTCACCCAAGATTTGAATCTTTGCTCTTTTTAAGAGCTACACCGGGTGAAGAATATTCAGCATACAACATGTGTTTGATATTTGGTCCCCCACTGTCTGCTGTGGTTCAACCCCCCACTGTTATGTCACTACAGAACACAGTAGCAACATAGCAGCCTACAGGTGGAGCCACAGTGCACAGTGGGGGACCAGGCACCCAACACATTCAGAAGTAGACTTGTGCAATTTGTTTCATTTTGATTCCTCTTTTGGATGAAAATTTCATTTTCAGAGATTCAGATGTATCCGAATCTCAGAATGAACACAGAAACTAATGGTAACAAGTAAAAAAAAATTAATGAATACATTTGTTTCTTTTGTTTCATTTGGATGACATCACGTGATGTGTCAGTAGTTTGGGCCTATGAGGAAATTAACTCAATTTTCAAATTTGTTCGATAATTTGGATAACAATTGGATCTGAATTTCATTCTATTCATTATTTCGGATGTACACGAGGCCAGTTAATATTGTCCAAACTGCTTATGCCATTTCTCCTGGTGGGTTGGACTAACATCTAAAAATATTTTTGTTTCTGATATTTTCAGAATGTTTCTGATTCGATTCCATCCAATTCAATAATATATTGAATTTATAGCAATCTTCTGGAAAAACTGCAAAATGTTTCGAATCCACCCAGACCAATGAATATATGAAACGAATGCCAAAGGTGTGAAATGAATTCCGAAAAGGAATCAGTTAAAAATAACGAATATGACAAAATTAAATTAGTCAATTAATAAATGCATCTGAAACAAAACAAAAATTGCTTGTGTGCAGAAGTATGTGGGATGCTGAAAATTCTTTAGGTAATGACAGCAGGGAAAGTAAATATTAATACTCTTCTTTTTTTGTGTCCTTTTAATTTAGTTTGGTAACAGAATTCTTTTTTTTTAAGCTTCACACTGGACAGATATAAAAATGCATCCCAGTCTAGTATTCTGTTCATTGAGATTATTAAATGTAGTTTTACATACATTTAGCATATACCTAAGTCTGTCTTGATAATAGCCTGTATTCCCCTGCACAGCAGCAGTTACACGGGGAGAACAAGGGGCTGCAATGTCACTCATGGCTATAATAATTTGCAGTTCTGTCGTACTTCAGTTGAGAGCTGAGAGAAAACTTCGTCAGTCGGCTGCTTTTCCTTCATTGTTCACTCACAGACAGGCTGGAGGCAGGGAGATGTCCAATTATACTGCTTAGAGGCAATGGAGTGAGTTATCAACCGGTCTGTACAGTCTGGCAGGGGGGCCAAAATAGAATACTGGCTGCAGAGACTTCAAAAACTTTTAGCAGATAAAACATTTCATGTGTATATCTTTCAACTCTGCATTTATATATTACACTGCAGTTCAACTCTAAAGGATTATGTTTAAAGCTGAACTCCGGGATATGTATTTTTTGTCTAAATACAAGAGTCGTGTACTCTTATTTAAATCTTGGTGTCCTTTGTTTTCTTTTCTTCCATATCTGGGTAGTAATCCAGTGTGATTTGTCTTTGTGCAGGAGCTTCCTATAATAAAGACCAGTTACTTCTGCTGTCTTTCATTGTGCAGGGTGGCTGGTCTTGTATCCAGTCCATCCTGTAGTTTTCTGCAGGCAGCCTGTAGGGGAGAATCTCCCACAGCTCTGCTGTCTGCTAAGGCTATTTGTAGTACAGTGGTGATGTCACCACTAGTTTTACAAGGTAAAATCTGGATTTTTAAGCTATTTGAAGCATACAAGGAGGATTTATATCTTTTGTGGCTATTGAACAATATTTTCAAATAAATATGTTGTGTCTGGAGTTCAGCATTAATCAATAATGTAATGTGTCTAAAGTCTGTATGAACCAGTCAATCTTGTTGTTGCAGTGCATTTCTGAGACCCAAGCTTGGCAAGCAGTATGAAGCATCTTGTGTGGTAGGTATCATATTTTTTAGGGGTTTTTTTGTCTGAGGAGTGTTTTTCCCCAATTATTATTATTATTGCTATTTAATATGTATCAGCCTCTTCAATCTTCACAGGAGATTGCCATATACTGTGCAAAGAAAAACAAACTAAGGCTGGCCATACACTATACAATTTTCATACAATTTTCTGTCCAATTTCTACCCAATTTCCTTTGGATTTACCTACAACTGTGTAGCGCAAGGGCCTGCCTGATTGGATACAACTGAAAGTGTTGTTTAGGTTTGACCTCATATTATATGGTTTTTGGTAAATCTACAGCACAAATCTCAAGAAAATTGTATAATGTATGGCCAGGCTTGATTTGGCTTCTAACAGAAAGCTTTTTGGATTCTGAGATCCTTCAGGCTAAGACTGGCCACACATTATACAATTTTCTTGAGAATTTTGCTTTACATTTACCGGAGGGATTTCAGAATCCACAAAGCTTTTTGTTAGAAACCAAATCAAGCCATACAGCAATCTGCACAGGTTGCCTTGATGTGTCTAGCATGTCTGTTCTCATTCATAAGACTTGAGTGGACCATTTTGTTTGTGTGGTTCAAGTATACAGGTGAAACTCGAAACATTAGAATATCGTGCAAAAGATCATTTATTTCAGTAATGCAACTTAAAAGGTGAAACTAATATATGAGATAGACTCATTACATGCAAAGCAAGATAGTTCAAGCCGTGATTTGTCATAATTGTGATTATGGCTTACAGCTCATGAAAACCCCAAATCCACAATCTCAGAAAATTATAATATTACATGCAATCAATAAAACAAGGATTGTACATAGAACAATATCAGACCTCTGAAAAGTATAAGCATGCATATGTATTCAGTACTTGGTTTGGACCCCTTTTGCAGCAATTACTGCCTCAATGCGGCGTGGCATGGAGCTATCAGCCTGTGGCACTGCTGAGGTGTTATGGAAGACCAGGATGCTTCAATAGCGGCCTTCAGCTCTTCTTCATTGTTCTGTCTCATGTCTCTCATCTGTCCCATAGATTCTCTATGGGGTTCAGGTCAGGTGAGTTTGAACCAGGTTTTGGTGCTTTTGGCAGTGTGGGCAGGTGCCAAGTCCTGCTGGAAAATGAGTTCAGCATCCCCATAAAGCTCTTCTGCGGAAGGAAGCATGAAGTGCTCCAAAATCTCCTGGTAGACGGCTGTGTTGACCCTGGACTTAATGAAGCACAGTGGACCAACACCAGCAGATGACATGGCTCCCCAAATCAACACATACTGTGAAAACTTCACACTGGACTTCAAGCATCTTGCAGTGTGTGCCTCTCCATTCTTCCTCCATACTCTGGGTCCTTGGTTTCCAAATGAAATGCAAAAGTTGCTCTCATCAGAAAAGAGGACTTTGGACCACTGAGCAACAGACCAGGTCTGTTTTTCTTTAGCCCAGGTAAGACGCTTCTGACGTTTGTTGCTCAGGAGTGGCTTGACAAGAGGAATACGACATTTGAAGCCCATGTGCAGGATCCGTCTGTGTGTGGTGGCTCTTGATGCACTGACTCCAGCCTCAGTCCACTCCTAGTGAAAGTCCCCAACACTTTTGAATGCCCTTTTCCTGACAATCCTCTCCAGCCTGCGGTCATCCCTGCTGCTTGTGCACCTTTTTCTTCCACACTTTTCCCTTCCACATAACTTCCTATTAATGTGCTTTGATACAGCACTTTGGGAACATCCAACTTCTTTTGCAATTACCTTTTGAGGCTTTCCCTCCTTATGGAGGGTGTCAATTATGGTTTTCTGCACAACTGTCAGGTCAGCAGTCTTTCCCATGATTGTGATTCCTACTGAACCAGACTGAGAGACCATTTAAAGGCTCAGGAACCCTTTGCAGGTGTTATGGCTTAATTAGCTGATTAGAGTGGGACACTTTGAGCCTAGAATATTGCACCTTTTCACAATATTCTAATTTTCTGAGATTGTGGATTTGGGGTTTTCATGAGCTGTAAGCCATAATCATCACAATTATGACAAATCACGGCTTGAACTATCTTGCTTTGCATGTAATGAGTCTATCTCATATATTAGTTTCACCTTTTAAGGTGCATTACTGAAATAAATGAACTTTTGCACAATATTCTAATTTTTTGAGTTTCACCTGTATGGCAGCTGAGTAAGGGCTGTGGTCTGGGAAAGTGATGGAAAGGAGATGTGTGGCTGCAGTTTTCTGCACTGGAAGTTCTTGAGTCTGTAGACAAATGGAAGCTTAGAAGAGTACAGTAGATAGCAGTATCATGATTGGGATAGCAGCATGTTTTCTCATAGGTGGTAAGATTGTAGGAATGAGTAAAGCCTACTGTGTATGAATAAGTGAATGCCAAAAGCGACTGTATGTGCTTAACATCATATTAATTTTAGGAAGCACTGGCTCTTATTCTGTTTTGAAAGATAAAAGAACATTAACAGGATATTACACATAATATTCCACATATGTGTCTAATATGTGTGACCTGTCATTTTCTATTTATTTCCTATGATTGTCAGCTACATGTGGCTATTGTGCAGTATTTTCCTGACTGCAGTATTTCCAAAAAATACCATATTAATGTCATTAGATGGAGCTGATGATCATAGGAAATAAATAGAAAACAACATTTAATGCATATTACACATACTGTAGTATAGGAATTATTTGTTGTGGCTGTAAAGAGGCTGAGACATTAGGATTTTTATTTGACTGTGTAAAAATACAGGGCACAGTGTACTAGTCAGGAACTTGAGATCTTTTTAGACAGTTTTATTCTTCCACAGTTGGTCTCTAAATAAGGAATACCTGGATTCTCCCCTGATGCTCTAGGAGTTGAAGGATGTGGTGGCCAGTTTCTCTAATAATGGCCGTCAGATGGAAATTTCTAAATAATATCAGGATACTGCCCTCTCTTTTCTCCTTTAGACATATAATGAGGCCACTCAATGGAGGCCTTACCTATTCCTGTGCATAAAGCCACAACTGTTGTCCTTTTTAAGAAAGATAAGAATACCTCCCCATCTCATTATCATCCACAGATGTAAAAATCCTTTCATGTAGACCAGGTGTATCCAAACGTTCTAAACAAAGGGCCAGTTTACTGTCCTTCAGATGTTAGAGGGGCCAGACTGTGGCCAGTGGGAGAAGGAAATGCCCCAGCTTCAGTGGGAATACACAACGTCTCAGGTTTGGTGGTCAGTGAGATTAACAAATTACATAGCACCTGTGCCCAGTAGGTGGAGGAATAGTTCCCCATCAATGGTATTAGTGAAAGGAATAGGGCCCCATTGTTGGTGTTAGTAGGAGGAACAGTGCCTAATCAATTATACTCTACCAGTGGGAGGAATAGTGCCCAATCATTTATATCAGTGAAAGGAATAGTGCCCCATCGTTGGTGTCAGTAGAAGTAATAGTGCCCCATTGTTGATGACAGTAGGAGGAATGGTGTCCCATCGTTGGTGTCAGTGGAAAGAATAGTGCCCTATCATTAGTGTCAGTAGGAGAAATAGTGCCCTTTCATTGGTGTCAGTGGTAGTAATAGTACTGCTCAGGGCTGCCCTGTATCCCCTATAATTTTCAATCTCTCTATTGAACCAGCTGCTGCCCTGATTAGATAATCATTAGATAAATAGTGGGATTTATTACAGGAGAAGTAGAGAACAAAAGCTAGCTGTTACCCATTCTTCTCTCCTTCATGTATATCTGTGTAGAATTTAAATGTTTCTAAGGACTTTTTAATTAACTGGGACAAGTCCATACTTCTTCCAATGTACTCCATTCAACAACTTCCTACAAGTTCAGTGTCTCCTATTGAGATAGTGTCTGAAATTAAGTACTTGGATGTCTAGATTCAATACCCAAAGTTCTCCTTGTGATTAAAGGATTTACTAAATATACCCCTTTGTGGCTTAATGATTCCCTGACTTATATCTACTAGATAGGTATATTCCCCAGTGGAGACAGGCACATATTGAAAAAACCATAGTTTAGGCACGTGTCACTAAAGGTTTGATCTCACATCTGTATGCTCTTGGTAACCATTCAGCTTCTATCTTTCATTTTCAAAGCTTAACTAAACTAATTTAAGATAGAAGCTTATTGGTTACCATGTACAGCTGCTCCTGATACTGTCAGCTCAAGTTTTGATACATTTCCTGCAGCAGAGTAAACACAGATGGAAGCAAGACTTGGGTATCATATCAAATGATTATTGGGAAAAGATCCTCCGATTGCTTCCAAGAGTTTCTCTCTCACAATCCAACAGGCTCCCATTATTATGTATTCTGCACAATACCTATCAAACATGTGGTTGCGGAGTTATCCTTGTTGCTCTAGGTGCGGTAGAGATCAGGGTGATCTCTGTGTTAGTGTTACATTTGCTATGAAAGTTCCCCAGTCTGGTTTGATATTGGAACACCAAAAATCAAACAATAATCTCAATAAAACAATGTCTTTATTATATCTGTCAATTTACCCTATTATTTGTATCCTGGGCTTCTTTGATGCTTTAAAACTTGGCCAATTCTGGTATTTTGTGGTGTGGACCGTAGGTATCAGTCTGCTATTTCAGCTGTAATCATGTCTGACCTACCCCTATTTTCTTTTGTTCTTGTTTTGTGCTTTTATTAATTTTTTTTTGTTTTCTCATCATTATGTGTTGTTAACCTTTAAAACTAACCTCTGGATAAAATAGTCAGGTTTTTATTGCTAATAATTCATCAGGATATTAATTGCATCTTGGGCTTTTTTGATGCTTTAAAACTTGACCAATGTTGGTATTTTGTGGCGTGGACCCTAGGTATCAGTCTGCTATTTCAGCTATAATCATGTCTGAACTACCCCTATTTTCTTTTGTTCTTGTTTTGTGCTTTTATTTTGCTTTATTTTTTGTTTTCTTGTTGTCATTATGTGTTGTTAACCTTTAACACTAACCTTTGGATAAAATAGTCAGGATTTTATTGCTAATGATTCATCAAACCATACCACACAGACATCCATAGGTAACCCTTGTAAGTGCATGATTTTACAGTAGCACTGTACAGAATCCAGCAGAAAAGAGAAGACCAGCACACCAAGGAGCTTCTGAAGTAGGATTTACTGAAGTTCCATATCGGCAGAAGAGTTAATCTGGCCATAGATGGTTTGAACTTCGGCCAGTCCCTGCAGGGGCAGACTGATTGTACCCAATTAGATTGTTTTACGACCTGGGTACAACCAGCCTGTTGGATTTTTCATGTAACTATTGCCAGTGGCTATAGCTGCTAGCAATAATAACTGTGCTCTCCCGGCAGGGATGCCCCCCCCACACAGGTTGTAGGAAAGAAAATCACATAATCTATGGCTTGCTTTACACCCACTTTTTGCTGATATTGGACTTGAGTAAGATTCTATTGACTTTCTCTACATTGTCCTTTCTATTTGTCCTGATGTCCTTTATCAATGGGACTGAGAGTGAAGAGAATCCAAAAAATGTTGGTTGTCACCAGAAATCTTCCTGTGGGGATACTTGTTTTGGTAACAACAGTCTGAGTGAGTTTTTAAAAGTCTTTGAAGAGATTTCCTCTATCCTTCTGGTGCACCTCTGAGACATGAATTAAAGAAACGCCCCCTAATGGTACACAGGCAGTGAAAAAATAAAAAAAATTGACAAGGGTTTAAACCAATCTCTGTTGTGCATATCCTAAACTGAAAAAAAGTATTGGCTTTAGATATGTTTTAAGCTGTAAATGGCAGACTGTAATAGATCTCATTTCAGCTTCATGAAGTGCATAGTCTGCACTGCTGCCCTTTAACCACTAGATGTTACTGTGTATACATCAAGTATTTGATTAACAGCCCAATAGAAGACCAGGCAACAAGTGCTGAAGGTGCAAAAATCCCATATTTGTCCTGGAGGACTAGAGTATGTTGTGTACAGATAGTCAATTATTGTAGTTGCCAGGGAACCCTGGCATTCTTGGAAGATATTTAAAGCTCAGCAATAACAAAAGATTTGTAGTACAATATATCTGCACAGTGTTAATGATTACTATTATTTTCTTTCTATACTAGTCATTTGAAAGAGTTTTGGTTGAAAACAAGTTGCATGGCCTTTCTCCTGCCCTCTCAGAAGCTATCCAGAGCATCTCTCGATGGGAATTAGTCCAAGCTGCACTTCCACATGTTTTACATTGTACAGCGACATTGCTCTCCAACAGAAACAAATTAGGTTGGTATTATACCTGGTGTTTGAGACGTTTGACCTAAGTGTTTCGCAGACGTGTGTTTTCTAGTAACTGTAATATTTAGTTTGCCAACATATAAAAAGCTTCATCTTTCTTCTGATCAGACTAGTCTTCATGGCCTGTTTGACTTACACTGTATTAAAGTGTTACTAAACCCACAACAGTAAAATCAGTCTGTATTTGCAGTAAAGCATTCTTGTTGTACTCACTGTGGAACCAAAGGGGTTAATCCTTCGCATTGTGTAAAAAGGCTGTTTTATCCTGTCTTCTCTGATCTTCCCCTTTTTCTATTGTCCCCAATCCACCTGGAAATAGCACAGAGCTCTAGAAGTCACTCTGCACATGCTCAGTTTAGTGTGTATTGCTAGAGAGTCTTTTTTTTTCTTTCGAGGGTGCATGTGATCAGCACAGGGCCGATCGGCGCTGTGCAGATAGAAGTTCAGGGGTTATGCAGCCTCATAGGACAGTTAGAAAACTCCTCCTACAAGCTTTGACCAGTGCTCAGCTGGACACTGATAGAGGTCACAAGACTGCTATATACTGTTGATGAGAAATGGTATTGAGAAGTTTATATTTACTACTATATTTGCATTTCCATGTAGTGTGTACTGTGGGAGACTAGATGTGGTGAATACAGGGTAATGGGTTTTGTAACACTTTAAGGTCCTAATCATAGTTTTATTTTCCACATAGGTCATCAGGATAAGCTTGGTGTTGCAGAAACTAAGCTTCTACATACTCTTCATTGGATGCTTCTGGAAGCTCCACAGGACTGCAGTAATGACAGGTTTAGCACTGACCGGAGTTCTAGCTGGGGTGCTGGTAGTGGTGCCTTTATCCATCAAGAAAACCAAGGCTCTCCAGGACAGCCTAGGCAAAGTAATACCAATGAAGAGGATGAGAACAATCGGAGGAAGTTCCTACAGAATTCTATGGCCACGGTGGAACTCTTTGTTTTCCTTTTTGCTCCTCTAGTCCACAGGATTAAAGTAAGTGGCTCAAAATCCGATTGCATGGGTATTTTTTTATCATGAACCATCTTCTGTGTTATTCTAATTTGCTTGTGTAAAAAGCTAAGAGCTAATTAACAGGGTTTTTTTCTTTTTTAAGGAATCCGATTTGACTTTTCGTCTGGCAAGTGGCCTTTGCATCTGGCAGCCAATGTGGGAACACAGACATCCTGAGGTTCCTGCTTTTACAGCACTGGTTAAACCTATCCGTAACATCATAACAGGTAATTTTGTTTATTTCTTTGTTCTGTACTTAATGGGAAAATAATACTACTTTTTAAAGCAGAACTAAACCAATTGATTTAACAGATGGCAGCTTCCTTGGCTGAAAAAGACAAGAGGGTATAGTTCTGCTTTAAGTAAAATTAAACCTGTCACAAAGCTGAGTTAAAACTCATGTGGAAAAAATGCATACTTTAACTGCTTTCCACCCAGCCACTGTACTGAAACAGCTGGGTGGGACAAGCGCCATTCTTAGAGGACGTACCTGAACTTACTCTCAGACCCTGGGCTCCTTCGTGGCCCTAGGGTCATGCAGCGGTGCAACCCTGTGATGATGTGTCCCTCTGACACAGCGCATCAAAGATCAGGATATGGGCTCTCTGATTGGCTGCCCAATCATGTGTTGGCTGTGTCTAATCACAGCCATTACGCAATGTAAACAGAGGCACGTGCCTCTGTATCGGCTGTCCCCCTGATCTCAGTGAGAGCTCAGTGAAGAGGGGGAGATGGGGAGTTGCTGCAGCCTTTCAGCGATCTGTGTATAGTTGCTGTTTTTACTGTGCAGATACACGCCATTCCACACCACTGCACCAAGCACCATCTGTCCCTGTCCAAGTGCACACCAACATCTGTACCAGTGTCCCATCAACATCTATCACAGTGTGCCAGTGCACAAAACATCTGTCACAGTGTACCAGTGTCCCATCAACATGTGTCATAGTGTACCAGTGCACAAAAACATCTGTCACAGTGTACCAGTGCGTATCAACATCTGCAATAGTGTCTCATTGCAACATCAACATCTGTCAGTGTTCAGCTGCAACATCAACATCTGTTGGTGTCCCTAGTGGACTGGAAACATCTGTCAGTGTCCACAGTGAACCAACAACATCTGTTACAGTATAGCAGTGTCCCATCAACATCTATCACAGTGTACCAGTGCACATCAACATCTGCAATAGTGTTACATTGCGACATCAACATCTGTCAGTGTCCCATTGCAACATCAGCATTTATCGGTGTCTCTAGTGGACCATCAACCTTTGTCAGTGTCCACTGTGGACAATCAACATCTGTCACAGTGTACCAGTGCACAAAACACCTGTCAGTGTACCAGTGTCCCATCATCATCCGTCACAGTGAAACAGTGCACAACACATGTGGCAGTGAACTAGTGTTACATCAACATATGTCACAGTGTATTAGTGTCCCAGCAACATCTGTCACAGTGTACTATTTTCCCATCAACATCTGCAATAGTGTCCTATTGCAACATCAACATTTCTCATTATGCCTACTGGACCTTCAACATTTGTTGGTGACCCTAGTGGACAGTCAACATCTGTCAGTCTCCAAAAATGTTAAAGGTAGACAGGAAATTGGATGTGTGATTTATGCCCCTATAATACCTTATTTTGGGCCTCTGTAGGTAGCTAGACTGTGAAAAAGTCTCACACATGTTGTCTCGCCATACTCAGGAGAAGTAGCAGCATGTATTTTGGGGTGTATTTTTTTAGTATATGCATGCTGTGTATTCAAAATATTTTATAAATTGACACCTTTGTGTAAAAAAAAACATTTTTTCATTTTCTTCCACATCTTCCAAAAACATGTGGCAAAAAAATGACATGTTCAAAAGACTCATAGAAAATACATTGGGGTGTTTGCTTTCCAAAATGTGGCCATTGTGAGGGTGTTTTCATTGTCCTGGTGCACCAGAGCCTTCAGTAGTGTGATAGATAGTCAAGAAATTAGATGCGTAATTTGCGCTCCTTAAAAGCCAAAAGGTGCTTCTTGGATTTTGGGCTCCTCTATGTGGCTAGGCTTTGAAGAAATCTAACTCATGTATCTCCTTACTTGGGAGAAGTAGTAGAATGTGCTTTGGGGTGTAATTGTAAATGTGCATATGCCGTGTGAGAAATAAGTTGTTAAATTGACATTTTGTGGAAAAAAAAATGTATTTAGTTTCTTCGTTATCCAAAGAATTGTGGGAAAAACCAGGGCATGGGCCTGTGCAGTAAGGAGCTGCAATATAAAAGCCTGTATACAAAAGAGCAAGTGCAACAAAATAAACCATAATACAAAATTATAATACAATTATAAATCAAAAATGTATAATATATTAATGTCCAAAATGGTGATATTAGTCCGTTAAGTGTCTGCTTATTTCCACTTTTGTGATCCCACAAAATCCCCAAGGGCTCATGTACACTGCAGCTGCTAAACTCATGTTTAGGAGCTGTTCAGTGTTTTTTTCAGCAGCCCCTGAACTCACCCTAATGTTTTCCTATGTGTCCGTGTACTCATCTTCGTTTACAGTCGTTTACAGGCAGTTGAATTTACAGTCGTTTACAGGCAGTTGAGTTTACAGTCATTTTTTTGAACACAACAAACTTGCATTCAGATGTCGATGTTATCAGCGTTTCAAATGCAAAACGCTTGTAAACACGGCTAAACGTGGCGAATCACGTTTATAAACGTTTGCGGATTTAAATTTGTATTTTAACTCTTCCAGCTCCCAATGCTGTCCAGAGCCTTTTTTCATCATGAAAAATACTTGCAAAGAGTTTTCAAGGTGTTCAGATGGACAAAACACTTAACAGAGGATGTTCCTACCAAGCTTGTCACACATTGTAATGACCAATTCACACCTCAGACCTCTCCCACCCTTGGAAACAAAAGATATGTTAATGCACATGCACACCTCAAATTCCTCATGCAGACCCCCTGCCAGGTGACCTTAATGACTCACTCCACCAGACACCTTTCCCACCCTTGGAAACAAAAGAAATGGTAATGAGCAACACCTAACTAATGTCAACACATACTGCTGTGTCTGCTTCTACTGTGTGTATTTCCCTGAAACAGTCTAAAATAGTTAATAATTTACCACTTTTCAGTGCATTCTGGGCATTTGGGTGGTTCTCCTGTGCTTGTCTTTAAAAAACGCTTCTAAACGCAAACGCGCATAAACATGCATAAACGCGTTATGCAAACGCGGCCAAACAGACGTTTTTTAATCTACGTTTTGTAGTAGATCAGTTTCCATAATTCAGAAATGTCCCTTGTACATGGGGCCTTAGTAATAGATGTATGATAAACCGTAATCTTCACAGAGTCAGAAGAACACTCTTGTGCTCAGAGGAAATCCATGTGCCCAGCTCCAAAGCCCAAAAGGACACACTCCAGCTCCTTGCTGGATCCCAATGACCACTGTGTTTACAAATAATCATTCAACGCTTGAAGGGTTAAAGCATTCCGTCGGCAAGCGTGTCAGCTCCACAGAACTAGCACAGGATGTACAGCCACAAACTTTCAGAGATAAATGATAAGAAGCAATTCTATAGTGTAAAATTGCTACATAAGTTTTATTAAAAGAAGCAAAGTGCACACTCAGAATAAAAAACAAGCCTCTAGGCATCAAGCTATCAGCCATAGATTAGCATTCCTATAAGAAATAAAGGGAATAAGACAATAAATGGAATTCCTATGAGAAGAGCCAGAAAAGTAAGCTGAGAGAGGGGTGCAGGAACACAGAGGGACTGTGGGAGACACCCAGAGGGACCAGTCAAAAGCCAAAGGCCAAGGTTTAAGGCCTAAGCAATGACACTGCTGAAGAGAGGAAGCCAGGTGGCTCGCTATTATTTTACAGTTCCTGTTTTGATGGTGAAATACTCCTGCCTGGGTAACTACTTTATGTTGGACTTTAAAGTGGTTCTCACACAGGACTCAAGCAGGACTTGGCTACTGCTGCTGTCAATCAAATGCAGTGAGGAGGAAGTGGGGGCGGGGGATAAGCCCTACTGTATGTCTCTATAGAGTATGGGTCCATAGACGCACACAGCTTAGGAGCAAACAAGCACTTTGTGCCCCTTAGCAAGTGGTTTACTATGGGGGCACGCGAAGAAGAGGAAGAGTCAAGATTGGCAGCGGGGGACCCTAGAAGAGGAGGTTCAGGGCCGCTCTGTGCAAAACCATTGCACAGAGCAGGTGAGTATAACATATTTATTATTTTAACTTAAAAAAAATTACCTTTAGTGTCACTTTGATTTTGTTTAATAAAAATGGTCCGACAAGCCCAAACACATATCTATCTTGTATATGTACTGTAGTTTTTTGTTTTGTTATGGGTTTTTTTTAGAGATTTAACCATGACCTATGACTCAACAGTAAGTAAAGGGGAAATCACTTTAATGAACAATGTGATAACAATAAAAATGGAGGTTCTAGTACCCCACCCAAAAATGTTTAAATAAATACAGTCTTGACATGATAAATACAGAATAAAGTATTTCATTGTGAAACAGTCAGTGTAACAGGTATTTGGCTATGTTTTGTGTCTTTTCCATAAGAACAGTAAAAGTGGAAATAATACACCTGACATATATTGTAATGTTTAAACTATTTAAACATCTATATTTTAGCAAAACGAAGTTCACCATGCAACAGTCAGAATCAAATTGTGGATTCACCAAAGCAGGATGTAGGATCCACACAGGTACAGCTCTTTGAATACAGTATTTTCCATGATTAATTGCAACATCTACCAAGGGTGTTAAATAAAGCTAGAGTTGGAGAAATGTTCAGGTTCTACCCATAATTATTCAGATCATAAAAAGGTCCTTTGTACAAACCCATGTGCCTATTATACTGTGTTTTTAATATACTGTATTATACACTTGGTGGTATATCAAATATTCTTTATTACGGCAGGGATTTGAGGTTGTGTCTGAAGTAGCTCAGCCTGACTCCATATCCCCCAGTCCACGACCTACTGCATCCAGTTGTCAGAGGGCCAACTCTTTTGATGGTTGTGCCACCTCTCAAACATCACAGGAAAGAGGACCTCCTCCACTTCCAAGGTACCATACTTATTATTAACTTTCACACATAATTAATAATTATGGAATGTTTATAGCAACTTTTATATGTTTTCTGTTCATTTTTAGACCATCACTGGTGATTCCACCATGCCAAAAATCCCGTTATGCCACATACTTCGATGTGGCAGTACTAAGATGTCTGCTCCAACCCTATTGGTCAGAGGAGGGGACACAATGGTCACTTATGTATTATCTCCATCGGCTCAGACACATGCTGGAGGAGAAACCAGAGAAGTCACCTGAGCCTGAGGAGCCTCCAATTCCACGTCCTCGCAGTAGCTCCATGGTGGCAGCTGCTCCTTCTCTTGTCAACACCCATAAAACCCAGGTGGGAATTTACTTGGATAAAGCTTTATAAAATGAAAGTTTTTATATTTAAAGAATTGTTATACTTGTATAGGAATTAGGACATTTGTCATTATTTTGAACAATATTTGCATTTTTTACACTACCACCATTGCATAGATAGCCTTAACACTTCCTCTACCAGCCCTTTACTATTTCTCCTAATTAGGCAGAAGATATGTTCCATAACAAAGAGTGAAAAACCTATATTGGTTGTGACATGCTGCACTCCAGAATTTAACTTGTGATTTTAATCTGAAAATATTTATGAACTTAACGTTGGGAATAAAATAGAGTTTTGTCATAAATAGAAATCTGGAGAATTTCTGATTGGTTTGTGCCCTTGTTCTGTCCAGGTCACACTCTGTTGATCGCAGTGCTCCAGCTAAGTTCTGTCATAATGAAGGCTATGAAAAATAGGAAGATCTAGTGATATTAACTCAGCACTGAGTATAATTGAAGATCTGGACAAATACTTTTGAAATCCTTACCTCCTTTATTTTATAGGATATGACTAAATGTAATGAAGAAGACAGATCCTTGGGCGCAGAGCCATATGCCAAAGTATCACTGACTAATCTTCGAAGACCAGCAATACCAGATCTTTCCTCTGATCTTGGGATAAACATCTTCAAGAAGGTACGATATCAAGTTTTAAAAAATCTAGAAGGTGCAGAACAGCTAATGAAGAAGCATGGATTATAATGTGTAAAAGCCTTTACCTCCACTCTACAGACCACCTAATTTACACCTCAAAGTATTGCATATTTCCATCTCTGTAAAGTTTGGTTTCAGTAAAAAAAAACTTTTGCCTGTTAGCAGTGATAGATGGTGGTTTCCTTCCACTGGGCACTTAATGTTTGGCTACTTGATCCCTTCGATGGCAAAATATTAAATGGCATATTTTATTGTTGGTTGCTTTCCTGTTGGAAAGATTACCCCCCACTTCCTGTCAGTACAGAAAATCATGATATTTCCAATAAGGGACACAGACAAAAGCAGAAACACATTAGCAATGGAAACTGTTTTATTAAAAATGTTTTTATTGCTCTCCATGCAGGTGACAGTCGCTCCCCCATTTCTTTTACCGGCTTCACAGGGGCAGCAAATAAAGGAAAATCTTCCCAATAGAATTACAGACAGAAACTTTAGCTCTGCCCTCACTCTATTCAATTTACTAAAAACTCTTGTCTGTTAGAACAGCACTATATTAGCAGGGTCAGGGGGATCTGAGAAGCATTATAATGCAAAGGTTGTTTGCAATTTTCTTTGCTAAGTGAAGAATTCCATTTATTGTTCTATTCTTTTTAGCAGACTGGAGATAAGTGTATATTAAGAACTTTTCAGCAATAACATACTGGATTAGACATTAATATTGAAACTCAGTTATGTACTTTTGCAGTTTAAGAGCAGAAGAGAAGATAGAGAGAGAAAAGGATCCATACCATACCATCATCAAGGGAAGAAGCGACAGCGCAGAATGGGGGTGCCATTCCTACTTCATGAGGATCACTTGGATGTATCCCCAACCCGCAGTACGTTTTCCTTTGGGAGTTTTTCTGGTATTGGAGAGGACAGGCGCACTATTGAGAAAGGGGGCTGGCAAACCACAATATTAGGTGAGTTTGGTTGCTCAAGGCTTTGCATATTAGTTGTGAGTGGGCAGCCATGTGTAGGGTGTAGGCTGGAAATAACTGCATATTTTTCACAGCCCTCACTTTTTACTACCTATCAGACAGTAAGAGGAGAAAAGTTTTAGGTATACTGGAGAGGATTGTAAATAATTTTTGTAGTTTTGAAATAGGGTGGGATTATCAAAAAAACCTATACACACTGCTTATAAGGATACCAAAAAGTTCAGGAAAGGTTATGCCAAAGCATAATGCCGCTTTCATCTGAAATAAAGATCTAGCATGATATCATTATACAAATATAGAGAAAAGAAGAGAGAGATATTCTAGCCAAGACAAAGTAGCTTGATTTGTATTCAAAAGTTTAAAATAGCTTTTCTATTTATATAGTGCAGCAAGTGAAATCCAAAACTCCATCGATTCTTTGTCAAGCTTGGTACAAAATGAAAAATATAGAAATTTGGCAAGGTTAATCTGATTGTTTGCTCTGTTTTCTTACTATATATGGGAGGCAACTGACACTGAAATGCTAAACACCTTAATGCCATTTTGAGAGTATTTCAGCTATATGATCTTGCTTTCCTGGATTCTTGTATTAGATGGGAGGAAGTAGATGTCTCTAGATTTTGGGATGTGATCGTTCTATAAAAGGATTTAGAAAGGGTAAAGTCAAGTGTTTTGGTCTAAGCCAAGCGTTTTGGTCTTATGGGGTAAGCCTAGTTTGTAACCTCTACTGATTCAGCTAATGTTTCTGCTTGTTAACTGTATATCATATTAAGGTGCTAACATGGTGCATTTTCTTAGAATGGTTTTCATGTATGCTATCCAGTAATTACAAGATTGCCAAAATACTATTTTTAAATGTTGATTAATTGCTAACAGTTGTAAAATGTTAATATTGCTCAAGGTAAATTCACCAGACGTGGAAGCTCTGATACAGCTACAGAGATGGAAAGTCTGAGTGCAAGACATTCCCACTCCCATCATACTTTACTAAGTGACATTCCAGACCATTCTAACAGTCATGGAGAGAACACCAATAAAGAGGGTAAGTACAATGTAAAGGGTGGTCATTTAAGTCATGTGTATGCTATGTAAGATTCATCATGTGATAGATATAGTAAGATAACATAAGCATACTGAATCATTGCAGTGAGATCTCAGATTTCTACCATAACCGTGGCCACTTTCAACACCACGTTGGCTTCTTTCAATGTGGGCTACGCTGACTTCTTTACTGAGCATATGAGAAAACTCTGCAATCAAGTTCCCATCCCTGAGATTCCACATGAACCTCTTGCCTGTGCTAATCTGCCCCGTAGTCTTACTGATTCCTGCATAAACTACAGCAGCCTTGAAGACACAGATCACATAGATGGTACCAACAACTTTGTCCACAAGAACGGAATGCTGGATCTAGCTGTAAGTAAACAGAGTATTTAAATTTATAGATATCCATAGAACATACATTATAAAGGAAACTATAATTGATTTAGGTCAATTTATCTTATTTTGTTTTAACATGTTTAATAGCCTGTTCTTGCACAGAGCCTTCATAGACCTATGAAGCTATCCACATAAAAGTTAGAGCTGCCTCCTGGGACAGCTCCATACAACTCTATGAGCAGGGACAATGCTAGACTATTCTATTTTGTGCCCTAGGCAAGACACCCCCCCCCACATCGGCAAATGCAACCTGTGCAGGGAGAGCTGGGAGGAAGTGATGTTGCGGGCAGCATGGGATGTTTCATCTCCCACGGAAAGAATGAGGATGCTGGAGCAGAATTATCATTTAGCGGCAGGGCATATGAATGGCTGAATGGCCGGGGGTCATCCTGTGCCCTCATTATTTATTTATTATAGGTACTTGTATAGTGCCGTCAATTTACGCAACGCTTTACATATATATATTGTACATTCACATCAGTCCCTAACCCTCAAGGGGCGTACAATCTAAGGTCCCTAACTTACATTCATACATACACATACTAGGGACAATTTAGACAGGAGCCAATTAACCTGTGTATGGTCAACAATCCAATCCAAGATGCGGGCTTCATGGCCAGTCATCATCCCTCCTTCACGTGCCCAGACTCCCCCTCCTATCTACCCCTAGGCCAGAGCAGGTGGAGATGGAGAGAGGGTGAGATTGGTAGAGCTCCCGGGAATCCCCCCCACTTACGTGGCTGGCCTGGCTAGCTCACCCCTATCCATATTCCCAAACAGAGAAGGCTGAGCCTGAGCTGGGGCCTCTGATCTCCAAGCCAAAGCCCCTGTGGCAGCCCCTGGGTAATTGCGAGCTCTGGGGGAGGGGGTCGCTACCTGCTCCTTCTCCCAGCCCAGCGACTCTGCACCAGCAGCTGCCCAGATGGAGCTTATTCCTGCTACACTCCGCAGAAAAAAAATCAGATAATCTGACTCTGTCTATAAATTTCAAGTTGAGCTATCAAGCTCTGTAAACAACCAGATTTTATAGCAAAACACAAATAGCCAGGAAAAGTAGCCTTGCGCTCTACTGACTACCATTTTATCCTCTTGGTGTTGAAATGTCTCATATCAGATGAAAAAATTGTTAATTTTGCATGACACAATAGGAGCTTTTCCTGCACTGCTTCTGTATGATCTGTACTGTCAGTCACATAATCTACTTTCAGTACTCAATTTAAAACCCTGTCCTGCTTTTTAAGTGCACCTAGTAGATTTTATCCACATTGTTTAGCTTATCTGCATACTAGACAATATGCAATACATGCAGATATGCATTACCTCTCAAGGTAATCACATTACTCCCTGGGACAAAGTCTTCATCTTCTTTTCTCCTCAACAGATTGCCACTATCTCTGTTCATGCAACATCTAGATTAAGAACCCACATACTGGATTGATGACACAGCTAGCCCAATACCAACACTTGGTCCTAATACCAACACAACAGTCTTTAGCCTTGATACCCAACCTGTGTCCATTGGTACTTGTACTTGTTTTGCAGCTCTTAAACCCCAGCAGCCAGGAATTCGTGATTTTTCTACCCAAGCGCTTACTCAGACCTCAAAGAGCAGGAATGTGATAGTACTGATTTGTAAAGTGGTCTTTAGCAGTCACATGTAACAAACCACAGGAGTTTGTCAGAGACCGAGACATACTGCAGGAACGATCAGAGATATGCTGCAGAAGAAAGTCAGAAACTGGGGACTTGGATAGCACTGGTTGGTCCTTAGCAGTCTCATGTAACGTCCCCAGATTCTGACTTTCTTCTGCAGGATATTCCCAGTCTTCAATCATTCCTGTAGTATATCATCAGTCTCTGACCATCTCCTGTGTTTTGTTTACAGGCTCTGACATGCTGCTGTAGCGTTACATATACTGAACCTAATGTGTGGCCATATGAGGATGTCTGAGGACACATACAGTATATGGCACTTTATATTTAGTAAGTCAACCACCCTGCTCCATGTTCTTGGCAGTTTGCACATAAGGCACGGTCACCTAATTAGACCTCAGGGGCCTATTTATTATTAGTAAAGGTTCATAACATATTATGCTATTGCTATACTGTATGTTAGAGATCAATAAATGATTGATGTGTGCCTGCTGCTGCAATTTTCATTAATGTATTAAGCCATGCAATAACTTCCCCAACAGACTGCATATGACTCAGATATTTTATTTCCTCTCTAGGTTGTTCTTAAAGCAGTTTACCTTGTTTTGAACCATGATATCAGCTCTCGTATCTGTGATGTAGCCCTAAATATTGTAGACTGTCTGCTGCAACTTGGGGTAGTGCCGTGTGTGGAGAAAAAGAGGAAGAAGAGTGAAAACAAGGAGAATGAATCAAGTACTGTTTCAGGATCTAGCTCAGTTGCTGCAGAGAAGAGGCAAAGTGAAGGAAACTTCCAGATAAAATCAGGGACCCGTGGATCTAGCTGTGGTTTTGGGGGCCCTTCAACTGGTGGTGGTGGAGCAAATAGTGGAGCAGGAGGAGGAGGAAGTGGTGGAGGAGGAGATGGTGGTGATGATGGAAGTGGTGGAGAGCGATATTTTGAAAAGAATGAGAAAAGCTCAGAAAAGGTCATTATCAGACACAGAAACTCTTGTATGTATGGAAACAGAATATCATATATTATTGCCTTACAAAACGTGTTTATAAAAATCTCCTTCTGGTTAGCTATATACATTGCAAAAATTGTAGCTATTTCTAGTGAAAAGCCTTACATGCAGGGGCGGACGGACAACTCACGGGGCCCCTGGGCAATAGGTGATCATGGGGCCCCTGTGTCCTAGCCCACACTCAAACCACACCCAAAAAAGCCTATGAAAGGTACCAGGGGCACTTCATGGGGCCCCCTACTGACCCCGGGCCCTCAGGCAGTGCCCAAGTTCCCAAATGGTCAGTCCTCCCCTGCTTCCATGTTTCTGTTCTGTAGAAACTGAAATAGGCAATTCCCTTGCACTTGTAGAAATAAGTACCATGTTGGAAGTTCTGTCTTTGCTATAATTATATAATCATTCACAATGTGGTGTCAAAAATATTTCTACTTGGCATTCCATATAGCTCCTTGTGTACATATCTCACAAAAAGCAGCCTGCCCATTTGACCTTTGTCTGTGCAAACTTCTGGAAAAGGCCATGAACCAGTGACAGGGGCAGGGACAGGGGGCTGAGGTTCCTGAGACAACATGACTATAACGTGAGGTCTCTTTGCCATAGTTGCAAGAAAGAACATTTGGATTTTTTTTGGCAGTTACAGAACTTTATGGCTAGGTTCCATAAACAATACACTACAATATACAGTACACCAAATGATTACGTAAATAAATATGATTTCTTAATTTTTTCTTAATGTTCACCTCCTGGAAGGCAATTTCAACATGGAAAAAAGATAGAACCTCTGTCAGGTTTTTATTAGCAGATGTTGTCTTTATTGGGAATACATTTCTTTACTAACTGTTGAAAAGAAAGTTATATAAATTTCTCCATTGAGGTCATCGACTACAATTTTTTATTAAAATAGGGAAAAATCATAACCTGTGTCATGTAATTATTACGATATAGAGAATTCTTTGGCATGTGTACATCATCATACAGTGTGCTGCATATATATAATTATTACACTCTGGGGTTTATTTACTAAAGGCAAAACCATTTCAAGTGCAACTGTATTCATTTTCATTAGTAAATGTAATGTAGTAAAGCTTCACTTTGCACAGAATATCCAATCAGATGCAAGCAGAATAACAAAAAAAATGTTTGATTATGGAAATCAGCAGAGCTTTATCACATTTACTGCGTTCTGGTAAAATGTGGTGACTGCAACTGAACTTTTAAAAGTTTGCCATTTGTAAATTCACCTTTCTGCATTTACTTGTTTCAGTGATAACCATGCTCCTTATTTTTTTCCCTGCTCTCGCCGGGACAGAAGATGATGTGAAATCTCTACAATAGAATCATGGACAGCTGTTTTGGCTGAAGCTGTACTGTGAATATTGTAGCAGCCTACTTACACATTCTGAAGCTGTATGCAGAACAGCCTCAGCATATGTGAACAGTGATGTGGTTATGTGCAGGAATATGGCCCCGACTCCCAGCCAAGTACTCTTTGTTTACATACACTGGAGCTGTTTTTGGGAGCAGCTCTTGTACACATAGTCTCAGCATTGTAATTCCAGAGGTTAAAGGGGGCAGAGCAGCAGAGGGCAACCAGAAAAAACAGAATCCAACACACCTAAATGTGCTGAATAATTCTAATTCTTCTGCCTATACGTCTGCAGTATATTACTAAAAATATTGTGCAGAGGAGCAATATGAAGAACATAAAACCGTAAAACACAGTTTTATTAAAGAATCAAAATGGTCTTGGCTTGGTGACTGGGTCTCTTTATGAATATCCGTTGATCGGTTGTTTACTGAATAAGGCATCTTTTAAAAGATCCACTAGCTTTGCAATTTTTAAGGATTTTCTTACTTAATTTTTCATCAATTCTGAAGTTATCAAATATTGTATATCCCCACTTATCTGTTCTCTGTTTTATTAGGATGAGAACATTCCAGTCACTACTCACAAGCTGGCACTCACCATGCTGATCAAGCTGGTGAAATCACTGGGCTGTGCATATGGTTGTGGTGAGGGACATCGAGGGTTATCTGGAGATCGCCTTAGGAACCAGGTACAGTATGGAATTGTTTTGCTAGAACATTGATTATAAGCATGCCATATGCATTTCTTCATTCTTACTGTATATGTTATTTTGCTTTGATGCAAGATAAAAGTGATGGCTGATTACATTCAGTATATTTTACATAAACACAAATGATGTAGCGCTCAAGCATAAATGCAATACATGATGGTGATCACCACGTGGGATAACTAAATGCTCATTACTGACATAAATATGTGCGCAGCAGAATGTGTAGAGTCCTTAATGCACACATAACACTGCAACCGATGCACACAGGAAAGTCCAGTGATCCGTGTCACATTCCTCCTAAGCATGCAAAGTGGAGGAATGTGTATGAACCCACACACACTCCAATGTGATCCAAAAATGGCTAGAATGGCCTCTCACCTCCAGCCTGCGACCCTGCAGGGCCACAGCGCATTGAGTAAAATACCACCACAAGGACTAGGGTGTCCTCCTCTCGATACCGTATCTTGGGGATATAAGTACAGCTTCCACCTCTCCTTTGATGTTTTTATGGGCCAGTAAGCGGGATGAATCTCAGCTCAGATCCCCATAAAACAAAAGAACATATCCTCCATAGTGCAAACTGTTTATTTACGTTAAAAAAGAAATGACGAACACACTCACATGGGCAGAGTGACATCCAGCGTTTTCCCCATATGCTGGGTGTAAGCATAGACCTCAAAGGTGTTCCAAGATGGCGCCACGCCGGAAGTGCGTCACCACGTCAAGCCGTCGACGCGTTGCGTCACGTGACCTCGTGACTTCATCAGGACTAACGTGATTGGCCTATCGCACTTCCTTAAATAGGTCTGTATTAGCACCAATGGGAATCCATTGGGCGGGATCACGGCGGCCATATTCCTGTAGCCCATAGTTAACAACCGCAACACACAGGATCCAGGACATAAAATACCCGGGACTTGATAGAATAAGGTCGAAGCTATGCCAAACTAAGCTGCAACCAAACATAAAGTGACCCGAATATTGGAAACTATATGCCAAACTTCCCAAGATAGGGTGTACATTAATACCCACCCAATACCACTTATAAAAACAATATATGGTTAAAAACTAAATGATGTATAAAAAATCCATATAGGGTATATCATATAACTATGATCAGTCATTGAAGCCCAAAGTAAAATCAATAGGATATATCTGGGTCAAAATTGTATATATACAATTCCACCCAACCATAAACATAGCATAACATAGAAAGACACATAAATAAAAACAACTATAAAACTCAAAAATGTAAAAATAATATAATGAGATATCAATAAAAATTGATGGACCACCTTTAAGCGTATGCTCATCACCCCTCATATTTACAAATGATATACCAGAAGAAAATATTAATGATAGTAGTACTCAGAATATACGAAAGGTCAAAAAAACATGGATGATACAGATATGATGTCAACATTGAAACAATAAATAAAATCAAAAATCGCTAATAAAACAATTTAAATCAAATTCAATATTGAGTCCTTTCGGTACCTGTGTATCCATATTGAAAATCCACTTTGACTCTGTTTGGCTCAATACCCTGACCTTGTGACTCCCTCTCCAGTGTCTACGGTATTTCTCCACTCCCCAAAAAGAGAGACTTGCCGGATTTTTATTATGATATTGTAAAAAATGTTTGGAGACACTGTGTTTCGGAAAGCCCTTTCGGATGTTTTGGACATGTTCTCTAAGTCTGACCCATAATGGTCTTTTTGTCCGTCCTACGTATTGGAGGCCGCACCCACATTGCAACACATATACCACCCCCTCCGTCCTGCAAGATATAAAATCCTTAATCTGGAATTCTTTTTGGTTACTGGTGGAGATGAAGGACTTACGTCTGGGGTTAGGGACTTTGATAGCTCGACATGCATAGCACGTTTTACAAGGGAAAAACCCCTTTTGATCCAAAAACGTACCTTTCTTATTATTACTCGGTGGGTCCAGAACATTATGTACTAGTGTGGACCTCAATGTAGGTGCTTTCCTATATATAAATTTTGGGGCTGATGGTAACATTTTACACAATACCGGGTCAGTAAGTAGAATCGACCAGTGTTTTTTGAAAACATTCTCTATTTTTCTATAATTAACCGTAAAGTCTAACACAATAGCCAATTGGTTATCAAATTCTGTGGTCTTTTGTTTGTCCACTAGAAGACAACTCCTATCCATATCACCTACTTCGGTGATTTTATTTTGTATAATATCTCGTTGGTATCCTTTATCCACAAACCTCTTTTCCATAATTTCAGCCTGCTTCATGTACTCTTCTTTTACAGTGCAATTCCTCCTTAGTCTAATCAGCTGACCTTTTGGGATGTTCAACAGCCATGGGGGGTAATGGCAACTATCCAATGGGATGTAGCCATTACAATCTACTTTCTTAAAGAAAGTTTTGGTGCACAACTTACCCTCATGTGTATAGACACATAGGTCCAAAAAATTAATAAATGACCGATTAACCTCCCATGAGAATTTGATATTCCGATTATTACCATTCAGCCGATTAAGAAATGCCAATAGGTCATCTTCTGTACCATCCCAGACGATGAAAACGTCGTCGATGTATCTTTTGTACAGAATTAGTTGCTGTGGGGATTGATGGTATACTGCCTCTTCCTCCCAGTGGGCCATGAAAAGATTGGCCACACTGGGAGCGAATCTAGCCCCCATAGCAACACCCCTGGTTTGCTTATAGAAAACATTTTTGTACCAAAAATAATTGTGAGATAGGCAATAGTCCAAACATTCTGTAATATATCTCCTCTGCGTCCAGTTGAGATGACTAAATTCTCTTAGACCCCAATTGACTGAGTTGACTGCATCCTCGTGGTTAATTATTGTATATAAAGCCGATACATCAGCACTTGCAAGAACCAATTGGTTACTCCCCTTTATATTATCCAGCACCTGAATGAGATGCTTGGTATCTCTCAAATAGGCTTTAGTATTACTAACTAGAGGTTGGAGGAAGACATCCACATACTGTCCCATTCTTGACATTACGGAATCTATCCCATTCACTATGGGCCTCCCTGGTGGGTTCTCCGAATCTTTATGGATCTTGGGTATCATATATATAACTGGTATTCTGCATACTTCTGGATTTAAATATTGTGCCTCTTTTTTGTTTAATAATTTCTTGTCTTTTCCTTTTTTGATAAGCTTCACAAGATCTTTTTTGTATACATTGGTCGGATCCTTAGGTAGGGCTAGATAAGTGGTCACATCACTAAGATGCGTATCCATTTCTTTTTCATAGTACTCTTTAGTTAGTATTACTATACCCCCACCTTTATCAGCTGGCCTGATAATTATGTCATTTCTCTTCTTTAGTCTATTCATGCCAATTGACAACGCTCTATTTTGTGTTCCTTTCGTAAGTTTTAATTTCTTCATGTCCATATCTATCATTTTTTTAAAAACCTCAACCTGACTGTTGCTATTCAGCTGAGGGTTAAATATAGACTTGTTTCTCAATCCTGAATGAACAATATCATTAGCAGATGCATTAGATATCGTATTTTTCGCTCCTGGTAATCCCGAGAAAAACTTTTTAATATTTAATTTTCTGGCATATCTAAGAGTATCAACATAAATATTGAACCCATTACCTGTTTTAGGGGGTGCATATTTGAGTCCCTTGTCTAGGACTAATAATTCTTCAGTGGTCAATTTGATCTTACTCAGATTAAAAACTCCTTTTCCTATGACTCTCTTTTTCTTTTGGATCTGGTGGCCTCCTCTGCATCCCCTCCTCTGTTTGGGCTTCTCCGGCCTGGACTGAATTCCGCCCTGTCCCTCCACAAAAAATCCCTGTCATGATATTCTTGTCTTAAAGGGTCAAACCGATTATGTGTGGGAACTGGGCTCCTCTCATTAGGACGATAGTAGTGTTCAGGATTATGATAAGGTCTAGGACTCCTATCATAATAGGTCCTAGAGTTATGTCTTGATCTGGCATTATTATAATAGTTATTATTGTAATTATTATTATTATATGGTTCCTGTCTTGGTGGTCCATTGTAATACTGGGCTTGTTGGTAGTTTGGTCCTCGTGGAGGATAAGATCTAGGTGGATAATAAGGTCTCCATTGTTTACCTTTGTTTGGTGGTTTCTTTTGGTAAGAGCTGTTATTCTTTGACTTTCCCCCATTTTTTGGGGTCTGCTGGGTGGGTTGATGATAATAATTCGTATGTGAATTACGAGGTGTGTTATTATTTGAAGTTTTAGAGGGGAAATGGTTATCAAATTTAATCTCCTTTACTGGTGTAGTATTTATTGATGCTACTTCATTGTCGATCAGGGAACTTTGCCATTTAAATACCTGATCTTTCTTAAAATCGTTACAATCCCTTTGATATTTTTTAATTTTACGATGCTTAACCTCTTGATCCAGACTATCTAGATCTTTGCATAATCTTTTAGTGAGGTTAATCATATCCGGAGTATCTTTAAGAGGTTCTAATTTGGTTTTGATATCATTGATCTGTAATTCTACACTTCTCATTTTCCTTTGTTTCCTTTTAAGGAGAAAATTAACCAACTCTAACCCCCTCTCCTGGAAAAAATTAAACCATTCTTCTACATCCTCTACCTCTAATAAACCGTCACTAATAGGTACCTCCCATCTGAGACGCCTAGGTACCAACTTCTCTTTCAAATATTTTTCGTAAGTGATTAGATCCCACCATATACTTATTTTTTTCTCCATAAGGTGGCCTAACTTTCTAAAATGTGTTTCTAGATCACTAATGTGATCATTGTTAGGTTTGGAGAAGATATCTTCAATATTTATAGCTCTACTTTCTATAAACCCAAACACATCCATAATATGCAGCAAAAAGGGTAAAGTAGGTAAAGAATGTGTACAATATAATACAGAAATCCTTTTGCGCTCTTATGAAGGCCAAAAACGATTCTATCTGGCATACACCAAATATTCTGCGGCTGCTAACATCCAATCCTATACCAAGCAAGGAATAATAACATACATAAACACAAATGATGTAGCGCTCAAGCATAAATGCAATACATGATGGTGATCACCACGTGGGATAACTAAATGCTCATTACTGACATAAATATGTGCGCAGCAGAATGTGTAGAGTCCTTAATGCACACATAACACTGCAACCGATGCACACAGGAAAGTCCAGTGATCCGTGTCACATTCCTCCTAAGCATGCAAAGTGGAGGAATGTGTATGAACCCACACACACTCCAATGTGATCCAAAAATGGCTAGAATGGCCTCTCACCTCCAGCCTGCGACCCTGCAGGGCCACAGCGCATTGAGTAAAATACCACCACAAGGACTAGGGTGTCCTCCTCTCGATACCGTATCTTGGGGATATAAGTACAGCTTCCACCTCTCCTTTGATGTTTTTATGGGCCAGTAAGCGGGATATTAAGACAAGAATATCATGACAGGGATTTTTTGTGGAGGGACAGGGCGGAATTCAGTCCAGGCCGGAGAAGCCCAAACAGAGGAGGGGATGCAGAGGAGGCCACCAGATCCAAAAGAAAAAGAGAGTCATAGGAAAAGGAGTTTTTAATCTGAGTAAGATCAAATTGACCACTGAAGAATTATTAGTCCTAGACAAGGGACTCAAATATGCACCCCCTAAAACAGGTAATGGGTTCAATATTTATGTTGATACTCTTAGATATGCCAGAAAATTAAATATTAAAAAGTTTTTCTCGGGATTACCAGGAGCGAAAAATACGATATCTAATGCATCTGCTAATGATATTGTTCATTCAGGATTGAGAAACAAGTCTATATTTAACCCTCAGCTGAATAGCAACAGTCAGGTTGAGGTTTTTAAAAAAATGATAGATATGGACATGAAGAAATTAAAACTTACGAAAGGAACACAAAATAGAGCGTTGTCAATTGGCATGAATAGACTAAAGAAGAGAAATGACATAATTATCAGGCCAGCTGATAAAGGTGGGGGTATAGTAATACTAACTAAAGAGTACTATGAAAAAGAAATGGATACGCATCTTAGTGATGTGACCACTTATCTAGCCCTACCTAAGGATCCGACCAATGTATACAAAAAAGATCTTGTGAAGCTTATCAAAAAAGGAAAAGACAAGAAATTATTAAACAAAAAAGAGGCACAATATTTAAATCCAGAAGTATGCAGAATACCAGTTATATATATGATACCCAAGATCCATAAAGATTCGGAGAACCCACCAGGGAGGCCCATAGTGAATGGGATAGATTCCGTAATGTCAAGAATGGGACAGTATGTGGATGTCTTCCTCCAACCTCTAGTTAGTAATACTAAAGCCTATTTGAGAGATACCAAGCATCTCATTCAGGTGCTGGATAATATAAAGGGGAGTAACCAATTGGTTCTTGCAAGTGCTGATGTATCGGCTTTATATACAATAATTAACCACGAGGATGCAGTCAACTCAGTCAATTGGGGTCTAAGAGAATTTAGTCATCTCAACTGGACGCAGAGGAGATATATTACAGAATGTTTGGACTATTGCCTATCTCACAATTATTTTTGGTACAAAAATGTTTTCTATAAGCAAACCAGGGGTGTTGCTATGGGGGCTAGATTCGCTCCCAGTGTGGCCAATCTTTTCATGGCCCACTGGGAGGAAGAGGCAGTATACCATCAATCCCCACAGCAACTAATTCTGTACAAAAGATACATCGACGACGTTTTCATCGTCTGGGATGGTACAGAAGATGACCTATTGGCATTTCTTAATCGGCTGAATGGTAATAATCGGAATATCAAATTCTCATGGGAGGTTAATCGGTCATTTATTAATTTTTTGGACCTATGTGTCTATACACATGAGGGTAAGTTGTGCACCAAAACTTTCTTTAAGAAAGTAGATTGTAATGGCTACATCCCATTGGATAGTTGCCATTACCCCCCATGGCTGTTGAACATCCCAAAAGGTCAGCTGATTAGACTAAGGAGGAATTGCACTGTAAAAGAAGAGTACATGAAGCAGGCTGAAATTATGGAAAAGAGGTTTGTGGATAAAGGATACCAACGAGATATTATACAAAATAAAATCACCGAAGTAGGTGATATGGATAGGAGTTGTCTTCTAGTGGACAAACAAAAGACCACAGAATTTGATAACCAATTGGCTATTGTGTTAGACTTTACGGTTAATTATAGAAAAATAGAGAATGTTTTCAAAAAACACTGGTCGATTCTACTTACTGACCCGGTATTGTGTAAAATGTTACCATCAGCCCCAAAATTTATATATAGGAAAGCACCTACATTGAGGTCCACACTAGTACATAATGTTCTGGACCCACCGAGTAATAATAAGAAAGGTACGTTTTTGGATCAAAAGGGGTTTTTCCCTTGTAAAACGTGCTATGCATGTCGAGCTATCAAAGTCCCTAACCCCAGACGTAAGTCCTTCATCTCCACCAGTAACCAAAAAGAATTCCAGATTAAGGATTTTATATCTTGCAGGACGGAGGGGGTGGTATATGTGTTGCAATGTGGGTGCGGCCTCCAATACGTAGGACGGACAAAAAGACCATTATGGGTCAGACTTAGAGAACATGTCCAAAACATCCGAAAGGGCTTTCCGAAACACAGTGTCTCCAAACATTTTTTACAATATCATAATAAAAATCCGGCAAGTCTCTCTTTTTGGGGAGTGGAGAAATACCGTAGACACTGGAGAGGGAGTCACAAGGTCAGGGTATTGAGCCAAACAGAGTCAAAGTGGATTTTCAATATGGATACACAGGTACCGAAAGGACTCAATATTGAATTTGATTTAAATTGTTTTATTAGCGATTTTTGATTTTATTTATTGTTTCAATGTTGACATCATATCTGTATCATCCATGTTTTTTTGACCTTTCGTATATTCTGAGTACTACTATCATTAATATTTTCTTCTGGTATATCATTTGTAAATATGAGGGGTGATGAGCATACGCTTAAAGGTGGTCCATCAATTTTTATTGATATCTCATTATATTATTTTTACATTTTTGAGTTTTATAGTTGTTTTTATTTATGTGTCTTTCTATGTTATGCTATGTTTATGGTTGGGTGGAATTGTATATATACAATTTTGACCCAGATATATCCTATTGATTTTACTTTGGGCTTCAATGACTGATCATAGTTATATGATATACCCTACATGGATTTTTTATACATCATTTAGTTTTTAACCATATATTGTTTTTATAAGTGGTATTGGGTGGGTATTAATGTACACCCTATCTTGGGAAGTTTGGCATATAGTTTCCAATATTCGGGTCACTTTATGTTTGGTTGCAGCTTAGTTTGGCATAGCTTCGACCTTATTCTATCAAGTCCCGGGTATTTTATGTCCTGGATCCTGTGTGTTGCGGTTGTTAACTATGGGCTACAGGAATATGGCCGCCGTGATCCCGCCCAATGGATTCCCATTGGTGCTAATACAGACCTATTTAAGGAAGTGCGATAGGCCAATCACGTTAGTCCTGATGAAGTCACGAGGTCACGTGACGCAACGCGTCGACGGCTTGACGTGGTGACGCACTTCCGGCGTGGCGCCATCTTGGAACACCTTTGAGGTCTATGCTTACACCCAGCATATGGGGAAAACGCTGGATGTCACTCTGCCCATGTGAGTGTGTTCGTCATTTCTTTTTTAACGTAAATAAACAGTTTGCACTATGGAGGATATGTTCTTTTGTTTTATGGGGATCTGAGCTGAGATTCATCCCGCTTACTGGCCCATAAAAACATCAAAGGAGAGGTGGAAGCTGTACTTATATCCCCAAGATACGGTATCGAGAGGAGGACACCCTAGTCCTTGTGGTGGTATTTTACTCAATGCGCTGTGGCCCTGCAGGGTCGCAGGCTGGAGGTGAGAGGCCATTCTAGCCATTTTTGGATCACATTGGAGTGTGTGTGGGTTCATACACATTCCTCCACTTTGCATGCTTAGGAGGAATGTGACACGGATCACTGGACTTTCCTGTGTGCATCGGTTGCAGTGTTATGTGTGCATTAAGGACTCTACACATTCTGCTGCGCACATATTTATGTCAGTAATGAGCATTTAGTTATCCCACGTGGTGATCACCATCATGTATTGCATTTATGCTTGAGCGCTACATCATTTGTGTTTATGTATGTTATTATTCCTTGCTTGGTATAGGATTGGATGTTAGCAGCCGCAGAATATTTGGTGTATGCCAGATAGAATCGTTTTTGGCCTTCATAAGAGCGCAAAAGGATTTCTGTATTATATTATTCAGTATATTTTACCTTCACCAGGAGGTAAAAAGTCTAATTGCATTTTTTATTACTCTTTCAGGCTCAAAGCTGCCTTACTAAACTATATAAACTGGACAAAGTCCAGTTTCGGCAAACAATGAAAGACTATGTAAACAAAGACTCATTAAATAATGTAGTGGACTTTCTTCATGCTCTTCTGGGATTCTGCATGGAGCCTGTTACTGATAGTAAGTGTTTCAAAACTACAATGGAAAGTAACAGTGTGTAAATTCATCGTAATGTACTTAAAGTATAAATCTACAGTAGTTCTCAGGGCTACAGTGACTTTACAGGTAAATGGGGATGTTTAGATTAAAATGTGTGTTATATTGTAAATTCTACAGTCATGTCCATAAATATTGGGACATCGACACAATTCTATACACCACCACAATGGATTTGAAATGAAACGAACAATATGTGCTTTAACTGCAGACTGTCAGCTTTAATTTGAGGGTATTTACATCCAAATCAGGTGAATGGTGTGTGTGTGTATCTTTCTATCTATCTATCTATCTATGTATCTATCTATCTATCTATCTATCTATCTATCTTTCTATCTATATATATATATATACAGATGTGTTCAAAATAATAGCAGTCAGACATCACTAACCTGATCAATCACTGTTTTTGGTACAAATCATATTTCTACATGGCAAATAATTTACTAACAGGTGTAGTAGAATAATAGAAATCCAACAGACCCAACAGTCATGACATGCATGCTGCTGATTCTGTGTAATTGAATCACTAATTGAAAGGGGCATGTTCAAAATAATAGCAGTGTGAAGTTCTATTAGTGAGGTCATTCATTCTTTGAAAAACAGGTGGCAATTATTGCCCTTATTTAAGGAAGGAAGGCAGCAAATGTTGTACATGCTGGTTACAGTGCATTTCTCTCTGACATTCTGAGGAAAATGGGTCGTTCCAGACATTGTTCAGAAGAACAGCGTACCTTGATTAAAAAGTTGATTGGAGAGGGGAAAACATATAAGGAAGTGCAGAAAATGATAAGCTGCTCAGCTAAAATTATTATTATTATTATTATTATTATACAGTATTTATATAGCGCTAAAAGGTTTGTTCAGCGCTGTATATTATAGTGGGGGACAGTACATGAGACAATACAGTAACAATACAATACACGAGGGGGTCAAGGGCCCTGCTCTTTCGAGCTTACAATATAAAATGATCGCAAATGCTTTAAAATGGCAACCAAAACCTGAAAGACGTGGAAGAAAGCAAAAAACTACCATTCGAATGGATAGAAGAATAGCCAAAATGGCAAGGACTCAGCCAACAATCAGCTCCAGGAAGATCAAAGAAGGTCTAAAGTTACCTGTGAGTACTGTTACAATAGAAGACGCCTATGTGAAGCCAAACTATCTGCAAGAAGCCCCCGCAAAGTCCCACTGTTGAAAAAAAGACATGTTCTGAAGAGGTTACAATTTGCCAAAGAGCACATTGACTGGCCTAAAGAGAAATGGCGCAACATTTTGTGTAATGATGAAAGTAAGATTGTTCTTTTTGGGTCTAGTGGCCAGAGACAGTTTGTCAGATGACCCCCAAACACTGAATTCAAGCCACAGTACACTGTGAAGACAGTAAAGCATGGTTGCGCAAACATCATGATATGGGGATGTTTCTCATACTACGGTGTTGGTCCTATTTATCACATACCAGGGATCATGGATCAGTTTGAATACCTCAGAATACTTGTAGAGGTCATGCTTCCTTATGCTGAAGAGGAAATGCCCTTGAAATGGGTGTTCCAACAAGACTACGATCCCAAACACACCAGTAAACGTGTAACATCTTGGTTCCAGACCAACAAGATTGACATTATGGAGTGGCCAGACCAATCCCCGGATCTTAATCCAATAGAAAACTTGTGGGGTGACATCAAAAATGCAGTTTCTGAGGAAAAACCAAGAAATAGAGAAGAACTGTGGAATGTAGTCCAATCATCCTGGGCTGGAATACCTGTTCACGGGTGCCAGAAGTTGGTTGACTCCATCCAACACAGATGTACAGCAGTTCTCAGAAACAGTGCTTATACAACTAAATATTAATTAAGTGATTCAAAGGAAAGCAAAATCTTCAAACATTTTTCAGTTTATATAGTGAATGTTTGAGTTTGTAAAGAAGAATACAAACACTGCTATTTTTTTGAACAGTCTAATATTCACTTTTCTTCAATTTTTTTTAGAGGAACAACACAAATTTGGTATATTTTTCTTCATGTTTTGATTTGGAATATAATGTGTAGTGTTTCCAATGCATTTGTGTGTATGGAAATAAAAGCTATTAGAAGGATTTTGAGCTTTATTCACTTTTTTCAACACACTGCTATTATTTTGAACACAACTGTATAAAAAACATAAAACTAATATGAATGTTCATTTTAGCATGCTGACATTTCATAATATAATCCAGGGCTACTTTTTAGGAGAACAGCATTATCTAAGCATGCAACATGTATTATATAGGGTTCCATACGAATATAAAATGCTTGAAAATACCCAACAGTAATATGAGAAGCATCCATGCCCAATGAAACACAGATAACTCTTTCTGTGTATCTTAAAGGATGTTATTTTTTTCCATTAGAATGGGCCTATTAACACAACTATTCCTTCATTTCTATAATTTCATCCCAATGTATACTCACAAAACAGCCGCTTGATTGGAGGACTTTTCTGTGTGGGCCATAAACACTGGCCAGTACTGACTTCTTTAATAGTCCAGCCCTGGTGGAAGTTGGTTCAACAACTGAAAGCTCTTGACCTTTCCAGAAAGACTATGGGGTATGAATGTTCACACAACTTTCACCCAAAATGAACAATTTGTCAACTGAATCCAATTAGAAAAAGTTCTTCGGTGAAAGCTGTGTGAATCTTAGGTGAAAAAAATATAAATGGACAGTTGTGTGTAAATTGAAACCTGGGCACCCATATTGAGTAATACTGATACCCCTGTTTCTACAAAGGCCATTTTTATCACAAAACTAAAATTGATGTCTGTTATAATGGCTTTCTCTTCAATGTCTCTATTAATAAGGGTGTAAGAATTTTTTAAATGGTTTATGTGTTTTTCAGACAGAGCTGGTTTTGGGAATAATTTTGCCACAATGGACAACAAGTCTACATCTCAGGGTGTGGAGGGCATCATTGTGAGTTCAATGTTTAAGTCTCTAATCACACGCTGTGCTTCTACTACTCATGAGCTGCACAGCCCTGAGAATCTGGTAAGATCCTGAATAAACATTGAGGTTAACATGAATGTTTAATCTTTTTGAATAACAATGATAAGAGCTAAGGAGATATACAGTAGAAATGAATAAAAATGTTGTTGCTGTGTGACAATACTTCTTTTCTTGCTGAATGTAATTTTAATTAATTATATTACTACAGTAAAACATTGTAAATTGTGTCAATGCATAATAAATACCATTATAACAGTAATGGGAATCTGTTGGGATAGAAACATGAGAACTGTCATTGTTTATTGTTTTTAGGAATGCACGCTCCATGGCTGTCATTCTTTTATTTGCTGTACTACTTGCTATCTCTGGCCTGGAACAAGCATATATTATCCATACAATATATGTTGGACCACCTTGACAAGTGGTGCTCAATCAGAATTTAAAACTTTTAATGTAGCCTCTGACTCTTCAGAAGAGCTTCAGGACATATGATCTTGCACATCATAAAATCACTAGTTTTTATTACCAGTAAAGGAAATAGGGAATAATAGTAATTCAGTGTTTTTCTATGTAACCTGCAGTTTTTAGGCATAATCACTCTAGTATTGTAAAACTGTAGCACAGAAGGTCTGGCCTAGCTCTACATGACAGCGAAGCATCAGTCAGCACCAAGTATGCCAACAATAACACCCTGTAGTATGTTCAGTGGAGGTTTTGATTTCATTCTCAACTCTACTTACACAAAAGGCTATAAGTTCAGGAAACAATAAGCATTATTTTGTACTTGATTCTCTAAAATGTTTGTGAGGTTACCAAGAAGTTGATTTGTATGTGTGCTTATCTGCCATGACGAGGAAAGTACATAAAATGGATAGTTAGTAATATTTAGTCATTTCAATAGCTATTTATTTTAAAAAAGAAACTAATCAGAGCAGAGTTTGTTTTTGATTGTCTCTGAATAGGGAATGGTACACATTGACTTGACACACTTCAAGCCAAAATGTTCCTCAAGGGCTGCCAGGAATGACATCAAATGCCACTACCTATTAACATTTTTCAGCATTGTGGCCCATTAGACTGGTGTTAACTGAATAACTGGGCTGACCTTCTAAAAATTCCACTCCCCTCACTCTCTCTGGCTCTCTGTTGATGAAAAAAGCATGAAGCAGGTAAAGTCAGAATTAAGTCAGAGCTGACTGACAACATGTTCTGGGTCAGTCACCACCACTAAGGGAAGCCATTTGTTTCAGCTGTAAAGCGATCGATTATTACACTTAGCAGTCAATTTAGTAGTCTTGCAATACCAAAAGTGCCACACTATAAATAGTGTAATGTGAACATTCAATCAAAATCACAACACTGCAATAATTTATATATACATGGGTTATAAAAGCATATTTATAGTATAAATCAAAAGTGCCAAATCAATAAATAATTATATATATATATATATATATATATATATATATGTGTGTGTGAAGTAATAATAAAGTCCATAAAGTGTGTTCCAACAAAGAAATTGGCACAAAATTTACAAGAAAAGGTGAATCTTCATATGGATACAGCCTGAAAACGACTGTGATAGTACAATAATTCCACCATCAAGGTAACAAATGGCCACTCACCTTGAATCATGGACCTTTACATAATAAAAGTCAATAGTGCTTGTGTTTCCCTTTACCAACTAGGAGAAACTCAATAAGCTGAACTCACTTTTGAAACTCTTAAAATCCACCATGTGAGTGAGAAAATCCACCACCTAAGCAAAAGATGGATGCTCACCTTAAATTATAGATCCTTAAAGATTAAAGGTTTCAATGTGTGTATTTCCCTTTAACTGCTGGAATGAGCTTAAGGCAGTGTTTCTCAACTCCAGTCCTCATGGACCCCCAACAGGTCATGTTTTCAGGATTTCCCTCAGATGAAACAACTGTGGTTATTACTAAGGCAGTGAAACTGATCAAATCACCTGTGCAAAATAATGGAAATCCTGAAAACATGACCTGTTGGGGGTCCATGAGGACTGGAGTTGAGAAACACTGGCTTAAGGTAATGGGCTCTCTCCCGAACTCCTTTTCCAATGTAACCAGCTCCACTGTAAAAAGATGTAGCTCATAAAAATATAAGACCCAATAGTGCTCCTTGTCTTACAATTCTAGGTCTCTTTTATTAAAAATGTAGAATCACACTCAAAGAGTAAACAAAAATATTGTGGTAAGTTAAATCACGGAGTGGGGTAATACCCATGGATCACCGTTCAATCCATATTCCAGCTGACAGCTCCAGTATCACACAGGTTAGGCTACTGATGTTAGAAGGAGAACCACTGCTGTGGACAAAGTGCCTTAAATAGCTCCACCCTCTCGTTAAATCAGGATTCATTTAGTAGTAACCAATATAGTAGCGTCACTGAGCTCTAAACATTGCTTGTGTAACTCTAGCCTTAGATATGCATTCTTTGAACAATTTTAAAGATAGGAATAGACTCATTTGAGACAAAGCTTTTTTTGGGTTTGGTTGAGTTGACAGTAGGACAGTTGTTTTATACAATATTGATCTTTGTTGTGATTTCACTGCATCTGTCTCATTTGCTTTTACATCGACAGGGTCTGTATTGTGATATTCGACAACTGGTACAATTCATTAAAGAAGCTCACGGCAATGTGTTTCGGCGCGTGGCCCTCAGCGCCTTGCTGGACAGTGCTGAGAAGCTAACACCAGGGAGGAAGTCTGATGATTCACAAGAGCCAAGACCTTCAGGAAGCAAAAGGTTTTCCTTTTAAACATACTAGCTTTGCTACAGGCTCTTTATATACATGCTGTGCTCTGCTGCTGGATGTGTGGCCGCTTCAAGCTCTTGACTTCCATTTTCTTTCTTTTACCTTTTACTTTGTTTATTTTGTTTTGATTATTGTAACATATTCGCAGCTCTGGTGTGTAGTAAGACTTATGTACAAAGAGGCAATAAATGAATGTGACTTTTGTGGTGCCATTGGCTTACACTAAAATCAATGAAAAACCTGCCAAGTTATAAAATGATAATAAGGCATGTTATACAACCCTGTTTTTCAAACTGTAGTGTGCATGTTTGTACATAGGCCCTGCTCTATATGCTGCTAAAGCTATCTTTCCATCTCCTAGATAGTTCTTTTTTTTGCTACTATCACTACAACTAGTATATTTAGAAGCTACAAGGATATCAAGAAAAAGAAAAAATATGTATACACTAACAAACTTTCTTTTAACTAAGGGCTTGTTCAAATCATTAGTGTTGGGCTGTGTTGGACAGATATCCATATGTCCCATGGCTTCAGTTTACCCCAACCACTGAAAAATCATGTTTTTCTCAATGCAGAGCATTCTGACAAGCTGCAATACACTGCAATGTGTGCCAGTGGTAAAAAAGCCTCAAGTTGGAAAAAAATAAAGGTTAATCACAAAAGCCATATTAAAAACACATTGCTGCACACCACATTGTAGGGCAAGTTAAAAACTACATACATGTGCGCTATTGCATAAACATGCCCTAAAATCGTGTCTACACTTTGTGGCCACTGCTATTCATTGGAGAAAACAGAGAACAGTGAACCTAATAAGTAAAATCAGAGAGAGTCAGCTTCAGTCTTTGCTGCTGTCAAAAAGCAGAGCTGGTGACTGAAGGAAGGACGCTCAATATGATTCAAATAATCTCACACATTTTTCTAGTGCCAAGATTAAAATTGCAAACTGCAAAGAGTTTGGTTTCATATGCCAAAAGTTTTTTACAGTTTTAATGAATATGGTACAAAAAAATGCTCTCCAGGGGAAGTAATGCCACATCATGAGCTCCTGACAGTATATTGTATGAAACACTTTCCAAGGATACATTAGCTGTTCAAGTTATGTCAGTTTTCTATGCTAAAGAAATAGTGAAAGGTCAGTGTGTTTTAATAAAATACTGAACTTTTCATATTGAGAAACCCATTTATTTTGCACTGTTAATTTACTACTTGCAACTGTCTTAAACAACCAATCAAAGGTCCTCCCTAATCAAAAAATAGATTTAAGGGGTGATTAAATATGGAGTAATGAGTGAACTTTTACTTCAAACACATATACACTTACAATATATGATTTTTATATAATTTTATTATGTATGAATTTTAACATGATCCTGAACCAGTATTTGAAGCAAGCACGGGCCAGGCTCTATTTTTTTTTTAAAGCTTTGCAATACAAATATATTATGTTAGTCAATATTAGCCATAGGTTTCTGCTTCTAATTACTACTAGAATATAATTCTTGAAAGCCAAATTGTAGGTCATGCATACCTCAAATTTGAAGTGCCTAAGCAAACCCACTTTACAACAATATTTAAATGTGGGTGGGCAGTAAGGATAAAGCATCAGCATTGACAGAAGATGCATCGTTGCTCAGTGAATTTATCCATTTAAGCATCTGTGCTTATTAAACCATTTGTCCCAGGACTTGCTTTCTTTTCTGGGTTCCATATCGAAACGTTAGGGCCTGGGCATTAAGAATGCATTTGAAGTGCTCTATTTTTACACCAAAGTGTGCCCATATGTGATCAACTGCAAAGAGAAGAACATGCGTGAAAGTTTCCCTTTTGTTTGTGCAATCATTTTTCCAGGCAGTATTTACATATATCATATATAATTAATGTATACATAGGTCAAGTACAAGCACTGCAGAATTCTCTGTAACCAGTGTAAAAAGTTCATTGTTGATACTCATTGTGTTTCGACATATATCGATTTTTGTGAATCCCAGTTATTTACAGTAATTTATGTGCAACAGCCTTGAATACTTGACTTCTGGAGACTGCAGTGAAGGCTGCAACAATGTTTAGTTTGCATTTACCCCACTAGCTAACCATGCTCACTTCCTTCCCACTAGTTATTATTAAATTGATAGCCTCCATAGTCTTGGTTATTCTAAGAGACATGTCACTATGTTTAATGACAGTGGGCCTACAAGACCAGAGCCTGGGCTTGTACTTAGTTGCCACCTCTGTGACCCATGAACTATGATCCATCTTTAGTGAGTTAAAGTAACTAGTACATCCATGTTGAAAACCTTATAACACCTTCTGAAATCTGTGCAAGTCAGTTTTGACCTCAGGGTAAAAATGTGTTTTAGGTGAAACCATATTGTTTGATTTTACTGAGTTTAAAGTTGATAACAATTAAATTGTTTATGAGCCCCATTGCACATGGCAGCTTTATTATGCTGTGGTTGAAGAACTTTTAGATGACAGATATTGTACACCTTCATAGGCTACACCTAATATCTTGTAGAACGAATAGGCATACAGCTACTGTATACTGTTCGCTATATTTCAGCGTTGAACTTTTGCTTCCATGCTGTTTCATTCCATTGCTTGCTGCTGCTCAATAAAATTCACTTAGTAGAGGAACTGCAAAATGAGATAACTGTTTATTTAGAAGCTTTGTTGTGGATAACACCTGAAGCTTGTTTTTTAGCATTCCTTGGTGACAAATTTATGCTAGTCAGTACAAAGGGACCAGGGCATTGGTTGACTTTTCTTTCCTCTGGTTGGCCCTATTGCACCCTTAGACCAGAAGAAGGGAGCGCTCCTGAAAAGGGTCGGGTGTCCTATGCGCCCGAGGAGTGCCGAAGTTACATCTCTAGCCACCCCCCACAGACTCCAGAGCAGTAAGTAAGGCAATTATTCCAAAGACCTAATTGTGTCTTCACTGTGTCCACTGATATCAACTTGTGTTACAGAGAGCTTCCAATGTGCTTGGGTGAACTCATGGCTGAATCATTGCTTCAGTTTTGATATTAGTATTTCATGATATTTAGCTTTTGAAATTGCAGTGTATGCTATTAAATGTGTTTTCATTATTGTCTTGGACCAGGAATCCTAAAACACCCTTTTGGCCTATACCAGTCTTTTCAATGTACTGCTAAATTATCACCAGTAAGAAACAACTTCCCTATACTCCATCTCCTTCCTATGCTTTGCTTCCCTACTTTGTGAGACCCACTTGAAATTTCCTAGTTTTATGTGCGCAGCATCAAAGCCTCTAAAATTATATACATACTCTCTAGATACACATGTGCCATTCAAGAAATGGACATACTTTATTAGCGCCATTAAAAGGATAAGTTCACCTTTGAAATATGTTACATACTCCATCCATTTTATGTGATAGCAACCTGTGACAGTGGGAGGGGGATCTGATGTTACAGTTTGAAACTAATGTGGTCTCAGGGTCCCCGCCCACACAGCCGCGTCATTCATTTACAGTTTCCTGTAAATGAATGCCTACAAGTACCATCATACATTACCCAATGAACTACAAGGGCGCTGGTGAGTGCTCTGGTAGTTCATTGGTCTTCCTGCTTTGAGGTATCAGTGTGCCTGTATGAGGTACGGACAGACAACTATGCTAAGAGTCTGCAGGAGCCTGAGATTGCACCTAGGGTCTGCTGATCATGAGTTCAATACTATACAGGCTCCTTAGAAAAAAATAATAAATGCACATTTTCTTACCTGCAAGGAAATGTGCATTTATTATTTTTTGCAAAAGGGGAACTTATCCTTTAATGTATATAGGGAATTTACTACATATTATGGACAAAATCTAAAATTAGGACTAGACCTAGCAACGAGCCTTATGACAAAATGTGTCTAAAAAGGAAAGGGAGGTACTTTTTTGTCTATAGTATGAAACCCGAAACATGAAATTCAATTTTTATTAAATACATAAACAAATTAAAAAAGACATCCACTGTAATCTATATCTGTCATTTATGTTAGCATGTGTGCTTCAAATTGTTTAAATCACTAGTGAAAAAAAAAAGATTATTATTGGTAACTTTTAAGTTGCTATTCTGTTACTTGCTATTAATTGTGAAATTATGGATAGAAAAAGGGTTACTTCCAAGCCTTCTCCTTGCAACCTAGATTACAGCTTTACAGACATACTGTTATTATTTGCTTAAACCCAACAGCAAAAATGTAATATATTGCAGCTTACCAGTCCTTAGACCCAGACTTTTTTCCCTTTTGTTGACCTGGTGATCCTGCCAAGTTCACACTGCATGACAACATTCACTCACTGTAGTATAATGTTGGAGAATCCATATTTTCACCCTAGGACAGGGCTACAGAACACCTCTGTAATACTGGAGGGCAGATGTTTTGTAGTCCACATAAATGACATGATCAAGGCCAATAACATTTCTATTTGATAACAGTGCAGCAGGGGTAGAGAGTATAGGATGTTATGAAGATCAAATAGTTCTTTTGCAATTATCAAACAGATATAACAACATGCTTTTAGTGGTATGTTTAATAGACCAAAAGGAAACAAAGTTAAATATTAGAGTTTACATACACTTTAATGTATGTAAGTGAACTCGTGCAACCTCAATGAATCTGAAAAGTATTGCAAAAAATAGTCTACAACATTTTTATCCTACTGATTTTAATCAAAGTAGATCTCAAATAATCTTCTCTTTTTTTAAAGTAATGTTTGTTTTCAAAGCAGACCTATTGTCAGATATCTGAATGCTAAGTAATGTGTAAGGATAACACTTGAAGGTGTTTATTGTCACTCACCACATTTTCAGTACTCCCACTAACAATGACTTTTCCCTCTAGAACAACCTTTTTCAACCAGGGTGCCTTGAGGTTGAAGTGCCTTGGCAAAATGTCTAAAAATTTCCCAAAACTTGTATACAAGCAAGCAGGTGGAACAAGCCTGCCTTTTAGGTACACAAAGCCAAAGGTTTTCATTGTGCACCATTACAACCTTCTATCCACCGGCATTGATAAGGAGTTGATAAGGAGGATGTTGGTTGCCTGCCCAGCATCCTTGTTTGACCCTCCCCTGTCCCTCTCCATCAGCACTGAGGTCACATTAGCTCTGTGATGGTAAAAAACTGAGGGACAAGAAAAACTTTGGAATATTAGTCAGTACCAGTGTGTAACAGTGTATTTGCTTTGGAAGGATAAATCACCTCTAACATTGGGTGTCCTACATGTATGGATGTTGCTGCATTATATAAAACTATTAGAATAGTTTTTTTACATTTTAGAATGGGTGTCTCAAGACAGTCCATAATTTTAAAGGGTGCCTTGACTGAAGAAAGGTTGAGAAACAATGCTCTAGAAGGTCGGTGCTATATTTGTTCAGGCACTATCCAGGGTCAACATCTACTTTATGGACAAAGATGGTTCAATCATGTACATTTTAACAGAAGGGTCAGGGTAGTTTGACATGGAAAAGGATCATTTACTTTTACATTTATTTACCCTTTAATGTATATATATTTATTCATATTTCCATATTTCTGCAGTAATCTTGTTCGTTAAAATAGGTGATTGTAATACATGGGGCATTCAAGTCAAACTGGGACTTTTGAGTTTATATAATAAAAGAACAAATTTCAAGGAGTGGTAACTGCATTTATTTTTCAACATACTCCCCTGCTACATTTATACACGTTTCCCAGTGTTTAATGCCTGGAAAGCTTTGGCATAGAAAAAATTGTCAGTACACCCGAACCATCCTAAGACAGCCGGCTTCACTTTGTCATCATGTTCACTGTTCCCACAGAAAGATTTGTCTCTTGTGCAATTTCATGACAGGTTATGCATCGATTATCCAGCATCAGCATCAGGCATTTCACTCGCTGAATGTTCACAGGAATGACTGCTGTGGGCTGGGAACCACCACATCTGGGATTGTCACTGATGGACATACGGCCATCTTTGAAACATTTACACCATTCACATTTCTTACTGGGGCTGAGTGTCTTCTCGATGCTTGATGTCTTCTGTAGATATCTGTGGGTTTTATGCCTTCATTCACAAGAAACTTCATCACCACTTGCTGTTCCATGTATGCACAAACACTGTTGTCTGCCATTTTGATTATCGGTCTCTGGACTGGCCAGCATCATGTTCGCTGCCTATCAGTAATAGGACACACTTGCCACTTACTACTGCATGTAGTACTGTACCCTATCATCACTTTTATAACTGTAAAACTAAAAGTCTCAGTTTGACTTGAATGCCCTCGTAAATAAGAGCTGCACAAAGCCAACTAATTGAAAGAAAAAGTCAGTAAGAATCAATTTCCATATTTCCAATCAGCAAGCTCCCTTTTTGAATATCTAAGATGCTCTAAGAACAAGTGGAAACAATATACTGTATTTTTGGGGTTCTTATCTAAGGCAGTCTTCTTCTCCTAGAGACAATCTCCCTTTCTGAGCAGCTTCTTCTTCCACTGAGTAAAGAACCCAACTCCCTTCATGCCCTTGAGCTGCAGAAGTTACAGTGACAGATCTGTTCTCTGCTTCGGAAGTGTAGAGTCATCCTGAAGAAATCTGTTTGCTTGGCTTATTTGTGTTTGAAATCAGGAATCAAAGTCTCTGCAAAAGCCCACTATTTATAAAATAGAAGAAGGAAGGGGAGTTTACTGATATATGTCGTGCACCAGACGTTTTGTGTTCCTTTATTTGTACATTATCAGCACAGGATTGCCAGAACATCATGAGTCATTTAAATCCTGTATAATAGTCATTTTGTTTTGTATTTTTGTTAATTCGGTTTTGTTTAGGTTAAATTACTAAATAGACCTGCTTTTTTCGTGCTTAAGTTTTTATTGTTCTATTTTCTTGTTAATGTAAAACTCCAGTTTTTGTTGTTTTTGTCCCCATTAGTGATTCCTCCCTTAATCCATGTGTGTCACCAGTACAGAAAAAACGTGGAGACACACACAGCAGTAACATTTTTTTTGACAGTGAGGGAAAGGGGTTAGAACCTCTGTCTGGTTTTAATTGCTGTCTGCGTCTCCTTTGTTCAGAATTTGATAACTTCTCCGTCTGACAATGCTACTTGGCTATCTGCCCTGCTGACCCCACTGCCTTGTATACACTGATCTGAAACAATTATGCAAGTCAGGTCTTCTGAAATGTCTGTCATTCCTGAGCTGCAAATAGCACCTTTTGCGGGTCAGTGACTAAAAAAGTATTAAAACTGCATTGAAAAAAGACCCAAGCAACTAGCATTTTCCGAAAGTGGTCAGCGATTGCAGCTCATCTTCTGAAAAAAGGGGAAATTAGTAGAATTTCACTTAATTAAGCATATTTAAAAATAAAATTCTGTTCTTTGATTCCACTTGCAAAGTCTATTGCCTTGTCCATTTTGTGTGCTGAGCTTCAATTTGTATTAAATTGCGTAGCATTTGGAGGTATGGGAAGCAGGGGTGGACTGACCATTTGGAAACTCGGGCACTGCCTGAGTGCCCGGGGTCAGTAGGGGGCCCCATGAGATGCCCCTGGTACCTTTTTCATAGGCTTTTTTTAGTTTGGGCAAGGACACAGGGGCCCCATGATCCCCTATGGCCCCATGAGTTGTCAGTCCGCCCCTGATGGGAAGTTATAACAATAGATAGTTCTTGATTTCAGCTCTGTACAACACGTGTGTTATTGTGGTGAAATATTGCTGCAGAAAACATAAAACATACTGTACTATAATGTTTTTGTTCAATTTTGGACAGGGAAGGGTTAAAACACTGAGATTTTTATTTGTTGCTGTCTGTGTCCCATTGGAAAGATTTTCCTTAACTTCCTGTCATTTTTTCTAAGTGAGGGGAAATCCTCCTTTAGACTGCTGTAACCAGAACAAGACCTGCCTTTCCACTTGTTGTGGTGACAACTGTAACATTTTTGATTTTTATATCACTTTCTGTCTCAGTGACAGTGGTCACCAAGTAAAACAGAGAAGGTAATTCTCTAGAGTGGGGATGCAGACAATAAAAAAACTGGAAAGGAGACTAACTCTTTCCTACTCAATCAAAACAAAATTATAAGGTTTTACTAGACATTCACTTTTAAGATAGAAACCCCTACACAAAAGTTTACATTTAAATGGGCCTCATTTAACATTAGATATTTGAATATCCAGATGCCAAAAGATGTTTTGCATCTGTACACTCTTAACTTTGTTCCCCTTATCTCTACAGAATTATTGACATGGGCAACATGAACATGGGGAGATGCAATATAAGTAAAGCATAAGTATGGCCAGAGCTTTTTGGCCCTACTTCCCTGTGGATCACAGGAGTGCAGTTAGGAGTCCGAGCCACTGAGAGCCTGAGCCAGCTGCTCCCACCCTTGCCACAGTGAGCGCTGGAGGAGCACAGCAGAGAGCCAGTGACTGACAGTCACTGGCTCTCTTCTCATTGAAGACTGGTCAAAGTGGTCTTTGATCACTCAGTTCTTAGTCTCAAAAGCAGCGGGGAACAGATGTAGCATCAGACCAATGCTTCATTCACCTAGATGAGTATAATTTTTTAAGAACTCCATACGTCTCTTTTAAACAAAATGCCCTACCCCCAATTCTTTATCTTCTCCAGACAATCCCAATTTATATCCACTTGACTTATTTCAAATTGATTCAATCCATCCTTAATAACTTAATTTGGTCATTCAAACCAGCTCACATTAAACAGGTGGTCCTTCCCAGACCGAAGATATCCAGAGGCATGGAACTCCCCGAATTCGAAATCTACCAAATGGCAGTACACCTTGCACTAGCCCTTGACTAGTGCAGACACACCTTGACTAAACCATATCCCCTGCCTTCACCATTGACCACACGCCTGTGGTGCTCAGGGATCTGCCCTGACTGCTGACCTATGCAAACAGCCCACCATAGCTCACCGACAAGGCATGCCTGTAATCAAGCATTTACCACATATAGCATCTCGCCTTCACATTCTCCACTTTATCTGGTTGGGGGGAATCTTGACTATCAAGACAGAGTATTTGACTATACCATATACAACAAAGTCTGTATACTGTTGGGGGTTTTACTGTAAAGTATAACCTGTGACATAACTTCTATAATGTATTCAATGCAATCTTTGCCGATATCTTTTGTACTTTTTCCAAAATAAAAATAAAGAATGCAAAAAAAAAAAAATGGCCACACTTATGATCATCAGTTGATAAAGAATGTTATAATAAAATAATAACTATTTTAACATTTACAGTAAATGTAGATTTTCCCACTTTGCTTTATTTCACAGCAATGCCGACAATTTAAATGTTCACCCCGATCTGTCTCGCAGTGATGAACAAATGCAGGGAGCGGGACTGGGACGCAAGGATTTTTGGCGCAAGATGTTCAAGTCACAGAGTGCAGCCAGTGATACCAGCAGTCAATCAGAACCAGACACTTCGGAGTGCACTACAGCTCATTCTGTCAATACCAATGAGAGACGCTCACGATCCAGGTCTCGCAGGATATCCCTCCGGAAAAAACTGAAGTTGCCTCTAGGTTAGTGCTCTTTGATAATATTTATCAGTTATATGTATATACAGTAAGTGGGCTTATTCAACCAGGCAAATAGTAGCAATGTTTAATAACCTGTACCAGTCAACAGAATCTGACCAGATAATCTAAAATTTGATTTCCTTCCCTAGATTACTGTATTTTGTGCATCATTGCATTCCTCGCATTCTTTTTTTGAATAAGCCTATTAATGGGATTCTGTACAGCAAAGCAGAAAAATGTAGACATCTTGGGCATAGGAATTTAGAACTGCAATGTGTTTCATATTGTATTAATATTATTTTCACATGTCTGCATATTTAGGCAACTGGCTGAAGCGCTCCTCGCTTTCTGGGCTGACTGACAATGTTGAAGATCTTTTGGACATTAGCTCTGTGGATCGGCTTTCATTTATCAGACAGAGCTCTAAGGTGCACTTTCATATTTAAAAAAAAAAAAGCCATATTAATCATTCACAAGAACTATGCATGATGTTTAATGCAGAATAACACCTTGGAATAAAGGTGACCTTATTTGGAGGTGTAAAAGCTCCACATGTAGCATAGTAATGATTCACTGCTACTAAGAAACCTTTGGACCATTATGTATGCTATGTGGGAATATGTACTGGATTGCTATCTGGCTGGCTACAATCAACTTCTACAATGAAATCTCACCATATCAGGGCAACACAGCTCATTGAAGGCTGATCCTCACATACATTTAGCACTGGGGTTGATTTTTTTAAAGGCAACCATGCTGTTCACTTTGCAATGGATTTTTGCTTTAGTTTAGTGAATGCGGTGACATTTCATTTTGCAAAGAATACCCAATCATGTGCATTGAAAATAAATTAAAATAAAATAAAACAATACTTTTGTTTTCACATGATTGGATAATGGAGGTCATCCAGATTAGATGATGGAAGCCAACGGTCACCTCATTCAACAAGATGAAGGGAACATTCCCTAAAAAAAGTAAAATTTTCTTTGCAAAAGCCTTTCTGCCTTTAGTAAATTCACCTCTCTGTGTGTAAATTCCTGATGATACAGAATTTGGTGGCATTTAGTTAAAAAAACAATTATACATTGCTACAACACTCCAGTATTTTGTTTTTGAGGACTGATATAGGACAGCTCTGTAATAAAATAAAAAAAACTCCGCACATGAAAAATGACTTTTGCTCAACATGTCAAACCCAAAATATTTGAAACATAAAAAGAAATCTCATTTGTGACTGAATATTAACAGAGATCATTGCCAGCAATAATGCATCTTCATTGGTTAAAATAACATATAAACACAATGACATAAACCCAATATAAAAGAAAGGTATGGGTCTGAGGTAGTGACCCTGGATCTAATTAATCAAATGTCATTCATATAATTAATTAATAATTACATTTTATAAATATATAATTATTGGTTGGACTGAGAGCTCTCAAAGAAGAGGGACAGGCATAGAGAGTGAAGAAATGCAGAAAAAGAGTGGCCACTAGAAAATGCAGCTGCTATATTGGTGTATCTATTCCCTGTCCATTGGTCATTTTGTGTAAAGATATGCTGGATAAGCCATAAGGATCCAAGATGTAATGGAGATGAAGGAATGAACTGGAAGACATAGAAATGACCAAATAGTGATTTCACTGGATCAATTGCATTGAGTCATCCTTAATACATGTGTATGGCTATAGAGTGTCCAGGTCAGGAAAGGAGCAGCTGATGTAATAGAGGAGGACAATAAAATGTGAAGACTGCCTGTGGATATAGATCCACTTTCATATGTGTATAGACAGATACCTCCCTGGAATTCCACTGGAATGCCCTTGACTAGGGTGTGGGTGAAACTGTCTGCATGTAATAAACTGTTTGTAACAGTCGGCTTTCTATATAAAGTAGTCTTGATGGTTAATTGGAATGTTATTTCTATTGACAAGTCTAAGAATGTAACTTTGTTTTGGTGCCAGTTACTCGTGAAATGAAGATTGTAAGGATTGATCGAACGTTGTATTAAGGATGGCTCAATGCAATTGATACAGTGAAATCACTATTTGGTCATTTCTATGTCTACCAGTTCATTCCTTAATATCCATTACATCTTGGATCCTTATTGCGTATCCAGCATATCTTCAAAAAAGTGAGAAACAGACAGAGAGGAGATACACCAATATAGCAGCTGCATTTTTAGTGGCAACTCTTTTCTGCATTTCTTTACTCTCTATGTCTGTCCCTCTTCTCTGAGAGCTCTCAGTCCAACCAATTATTATTATTATTATACAGTATTTATATAGCGCCAACAGTTTGCTCAGCGCTGTACATTATAATGGGAGACAGTACATGAGACAGCACAGAAACATTACAATACAGGAGGGGTTCGAGGGCCCTGCTCCTTGGAGCTTACAATCTAGGAGGGAGGGGAGAGTGGTACAGGAGGAAATAGCTGTGGGGGATGGAGTGGTGGGAAGAGTGGAGGAGATTGGCAATTAGGTGAGGGCAGGGTAGGCTTCTCTGAAGAGATGGGTTTTCAGGGTACACCTAAAGGTGAGGAGGGTAGGTGACAGTCTGATGGATTGGGGTAGTGAATTCCAGAGGATGGGGGAAGCCCTGGAGAAGTCCTGGAGATGGGCATGGGAGGAGGAGACCAGGGAACTAGAGAGCAGAAGGTCTTGTGAGGAGCGGAGAGTGCGTTTTGGGTGGTAGATGGATATCAGGTCGGTGATGTAGTTTGGGGCAGTGTTATGAACAGCTTTGTACGTCAATGTTAGTAATTTGCATTGGGCAATCGGAAGTTAGTGGAGGGATTGACAGAGAGGGGTGGCGGATACGGAGCGGTTAGTAAGGTGGATGAGTCTGGCCGCCGAATTCAGGATAGACTGAAGCTGGGATAGCCTGTGTTGAGGTAGGCCGGTGAGGAGGGAGTTACAGTAGTCAAGTCGTGATAAAATAAGGGAGTAAATGAGTTGCTTTGTAGATTCTGGAGTTAGTAGCGGACCTATTTTGGAGATGTTGCGGAGGTGGAGTCTGCATGAATTTGTCAGCAATTGGACCTGGGGCTGGAAAGACAGATTGGAGTCTAGGATAATAATAATTATATATTTATAAAATGTAATTAAAAAATATATGAATGACATTTGATTTATTGGATTCAGGGTCAGTACCTCAGATCCATAACTTTCTTTTATATTGGGTTTATGTCATTGTGTTTATGTGTTATTTTAACCAATAAAGGTTCATTATTGCTGTCAATGATCTCTGTCAATATCCAATCACAAATGAGATTTCTCTTTATATTTCAACTATTTTGGGTTGAGTAAAAGCCATTTTTCATGTGCGGAAGTATTTTGGATGTTGTGGCAAGCTCTCCTTCCCCTTATTTACATATTCTGAGACACAAGCCTAGTAGAATAATTTTTTAATTAAATTTTTGTATGACAGTTCTGTACTACTTGATTTGTTTGGGTATCAGAATGACAAGTTAAATGTCATCAAGTCTTCGTAAATTTTGGCGCCGAGTTTATATAAAAAAATATTTTACATTTGGATCAGTCCTACTGGTTTAAATTATTAACTGGCTTCCTTTATGTCTCACTGACTGCTGCAGTAAGACCCTTTACTTACAGTGCTAGATCCACGTACTTTATTTATCATATACAACAGTTCACACTTGCATATTTGAAAATTCATATAGTGAACATTTCCAAATTCAGTAATGATTTTCTTAGACAATTAACTCTAATCACTGACTTGTGAAAAACAGGGAATAATGAATTGCATCAAATGGTTATTGAACCTGTAGGTTAAAATCAGCTAGCAACTGTATCAAGTGTGAAAAAAGGATGTGATATGCTCTCACCTATGAAATAGAAGCAACAAAATACATGAAGGTTGCAACTGAATGATTACTGCATTTGTATAGGTTTGTTTTGAGAGGGAAATGGCATGACCCATTTTCTTTTATTATCAAATAACTACTAGCTGAACCTGTCTGCTCCTTCTCATTTGCATAGAATGCCACTGGCATTAGGAAGAGCTTGCCAGCAAAGGAGATGGAGGAGATAGACAAAAAGGTAAATAACTTTAAAAGGAGCAAATATCTAGCATGGCATGTAAGCATATATAACTTATACACAACTCCTTGTTTTGCCATATACCATTGAGAGAGAAGATTGTGGAACGCTACAGGTAACTGTTCTACTGCTCTACTGAGTATTAACCCTGCTGTCCCTCTACTGATTGCAGGCATAGGGGTTGATTTGCTAAAGAGGCTGTTCACCTTGCAAAGAAAGTTGCACTTTTCAAGGGGACTTCCCCTAGACTTTATTGAATTGCACTTTGCAAAGAATACCCAGTCGCATGTAAGGAAAATAAAAAAAGCACATTTTTGATTGCACGTATTTGTCTGATGGAAATCAACAGAATTCCACCTTATTCACTAAGCTCTGGGAAAAGTTCCTTTGCAAAGTGCAACTTTCCATGCCAAGTAAACAGACTATTTGCCTTCAGTAACACAATCCCATAGTAATAGTCAACCTGACTTGCTTCATGAGATGCAAGGACAATTGTAGCAATATTCAGCTGTTCACAAAATACATGGTCCAAAAAAAAAGCTTAATGTCAGTTAATGGGGCGCAGAGTCAATTTGCAGTGATCCAGTAGTGTGAAAAATTAAATATTGTGCAGTGTAGTCCTTGTGTGCAAAAGTGCAGTGATCTTGCTGTACAGCTTTTAAGGCTTCCTATATGTTTTTTTTTTAAAGCTTAACATAAATGCTAATCTGATAAAAATGCTAAAGGTGGTTAGTAGAGGTTAGTCAAATTCATCTGCAATTGTTCTGTAGTGCAAGGTGGGGTAGTAAATAAATTTGCATCACCCCACCCATGGAACCATGGCAGACCCCATTAGATCTTTTGTTGAAGCTGTTCCCCTTTAAATTCTGACTTATCTAGGCCAGTGGTCCTTGCAAGAAGACAGGTATAATAGTCTTCTCATGTGCCAGTCAGGATCTTTAATTAGAAAAAGAGATGCGTCATCAGTCAGTTATGGTAGATTGGCAGCTACAAGAGCATCCTCCCTTGTCACGGCCGTAATTGTGTGGTTGTGTCCCTTCGATACTTAAGGTGACATTTCTTCATTTATTGGTGGTTCAGTTGATTAGCTTGAGCTGTAATAGCTGAGCTAGGTTTATGGTTAAAAAACTTTTATTAATTAAACATAGATGATGATTATCTTAATAAATACAACTACATGGCTATTTATAAACCAATAATAAAGGGCTGCAGCCAATTTTAATTTTATAAGCACGTGTAACATATTTATGTATTGTTATTTTTATTAGTTCTGCCTATGGTCCCATATGTTTCAGAACTTTTTAACATTACAGACCAAGTGAGTTGAATGTGATTAATCATTTTTTTTCTTTGGTGATGTACTTGCTGCATTTTAGCTTGTGTTTAATGTCCATGTGTGGCAGTATTTTGTAGAAGCTTCAAAAAGCATTTTAATTAATTTGAAAGCATACTGCATTTAATGAAAACATTTTTTAAAGCTGAATTCCAGGCAGATAATAATTTTAATTTTTCATAGAAATAGCATAGGTACATGAATTCAATGGAATATCTTCAAGCTCCTTCGCAACAGCACTTGGACTGTAGGGAGGAGGAGCAGCCATCTGAGATAATCAGGGCTCAGTTGCTTACAAGAAGTATGCCTATAGGATAGTACAGTGATGACCTCATCAGTGTTCTTCAGCTCCTTCATTTTCTATGTATTAAGATGTTATAGGCTGTGAATAGGACTGCATTACATCAATATGGGGTAGCCTGCTGAGACTGTCATGACATGGTTGTACTTACCGACATCGGAACCGGAACCGGTATCTGAAAAGATTAGCTGAACAGAGTTACATTTCCTTTGTCAGGTAATACATTAGACCTGTATGTATTTAACTATATCTTTTTGTCTGGAGTTCTGCTTAAAAAAGCATATTAATAAAAAAAATATCAGAATTCCATACAATGTGACTAGAAATGACATGTGCATTTGTCAACTTCTAGTAAGCACCCAAATCAATGTTCTTTTAAAATGAACCTGTTCTTTGTACTTACAGAGCAAGGTGACAGATTTACTTCACCTTTCAGGGTATAAAGTACATGCAGTTACCTTCCACTCACATTCCACCACTGTATTTCATCACCTTCCCAACCCAGGATATACCCACAACTTCCAGGTATGGGATAACATACCAGGATCTACCCCGTGGTGGTCAATTTAGTTACTATATAGGGCCTCAAGTGCAGACATGACATGTCTTGAGGACCCCACAATAGCTTTGATTTTGTTACGTAGCTGACACACTCACCGGCACGTGTCCATGACAGCCTGGGCCCACACTAAGTGGGTTGAATGATGGTGACCATCATCCAACCTAGGAAATGAGCAGAGCTGGACCTTGAAGGAGTAAGTCTGTAGGGACAGTACCAGGGACAATATATTTTTTAAGGCTGGATATAACAAAAAAAAACCTGTTGCTGCAGCTGTATACCCTTTAACCTTGTTTACTTTAACTCAGGATTTTGCACATGGAGTCTCAAGGCCCCCAAATGCTCAACATCAAATTCCCATGCTTTTAAGTTGTGTCTGTTCAATATGACCGCTCAGGAACCTGTAAGTGAAAGCCTGAAGCCCAAAAAGATAAATTAGCTACTTTTGAAGCAGAATGAGTCATTTTGTGGCCCCAAAAACTTTAACGGGAGCACCATATAAACCTGAAATTAGCACTTTTCCAACCTAAACTACTATCTCTAGTAACTGGCTTTTCTTTGGCTAATTACAAAAACACTCAAGCCTGAAAACACCTGAAAAAATGTGCAAAGAATAAAAAGCTCCAGAATTAGGTGTGAATGCAGCTTTATAGTTGTAAAAAAGTTGAAACAGCATAAAATGATTTTGTTTAATTGTCATATTTATTTATTTAATTTATTTTACAATTTTGTCTATAATTTTATACTCTTATATTGTATCAATTATTTCCTTTTTTAAACATTTATGGATGGATTTGTGCGTGTAAATAAATCCATTCATGGTAAACTGCTGTGAAGTGAGTGCAGTTGTGAATCACAACAACCTTATGCAACAAACCTACACTGAGTGCAGCAAAACAGGCTTCACACTCCATCATTCCCTTTGTTCTTTATGGGAGTAAAAGGAATGTATACAGCCCCTATTTAACTTTTGATTTTTCTCAAAAAATAAAAAACAATCAATTACCACTGAAAGAAAGCTCAATCCATGGGAAAAAAGGATGAAAATTTTATTTGGGTGCAGCGTTGCATGACCGCGCAATTGCCAGTTAAAGTACTGCAAAAAATGGCCTGGTCAGGAAATGGGAGAAATCCTCAGGAGGGCAAGTGGTTAAATTAACAGTTAGCAGCAGCTTTGCTATGCAGCACAGACCTGTTTTGTATGTAGTTATAAACCCCTACATATACCCAGTGAAGTGACTTACCTCACAGGATACACAGAGATTTAAAAAAGTCCTCCTACATAAGCTATACCTTTTTATCTGCAGCCTCCCTTCTCTACAGCTGTTAAAAGTCAGAATTTATACAGCTTGCCTGAGCTTTGAAAGCTGAGAGCAGATTGGAGGGAAGAAACAACCCCCCCCCCCCCACACACACACACACACACAGCACACAGGAACAGAGCTGAGTCTGTCAATCACAGGCTGTGTGCTGGAGCTCCCCGTCACCTTTTTTTCTCAGGGTGTCAGGAAACTTGTCAGAAGTGACTCAGAACGAGACAGCAGAAAAAAATGACACTGCTCTGGATTCAGACAGGTACACACTATAGAGGGATATGCTTCATTCATATTTTATGTAAGCTGTTTGCAACTTTAAGTAATACCTACGCATGTAGTCCCTCCCCCAACATGTGATTGGACAGTGAAGGAATCAGCAACAGACTATTTCACTATGGTCTTCTTCTATCAGCATATCTCTTTTTTAGCACATCGGCACTGCAGCACAACCGATTGGTTCCTTGTGTTGCTCCCCCCTCTTCCATTCTTAAATTGGAAGGAAAGTCAAAACCTAACTAAGCTTAAACTCCCACTACTATTCTAAGCTTATTCTTAATACGTTGCAAAAGGAAACATGTCTATACTTACCTATTCTGAAGTCGCTCTGGTCTGTTCACATGATCGGCTTCCAGTGCAAGCTTCAGTGTAGAGGAGGAATAGCCGACAACAAATGCCCCATAGTAAGCCTATGGGTGATATCACCTCCCAGGTTCTGCAGCCCGTTGTTGGCGATCTTTCCTCTACACTGAAGCCGGCGCTGGAGAGATCATGTGATCAGACTGGAGTGACTTCAGAATAGGTAAGTATAGGCATCTTTCCTTTCACAGGGTAGATAGAATGGAGGTGGGAGTGGATTTAAGCTTAGTTCAATTTTGACTTGCCATCAACATTACCTCTGCTGTACACTGGATTGCAAGAGGCTGATATGCAAAAGTCAAATGCAGGTACATACACAGCTTGCATTTAAATCATACATGTAATGATTTAATAATGAATACAGAGCTGCATTAATTTGGGTCTTTTATATCTGCCTGGAGTTCAGCTTTAAAATGAAATGTTCAAGCCACAGTTACAGAATGCTAAATGATTAAAGCGAGTAGCTGGTTTTTAAATACATGTATTCAGTTAACAGTCATGACTACTTGGTTAACTTTTTTTCTGAGCGAGTCCTAATCACGTAAGTATACTCTTGCTTCTTCTTGGTGTAGGTGAAATTTACTAGTGCTGTAAAGCTGTCTGAAGCTGGGCCAGGATCAGGAATGGATGGCGGGCGAGATGAAGAAGAAAATTTTTTCAAGCGTCTTGGTAAATGGCGCTCAAGCAGAAGGAATACATCCAGGCTTCATCACACAGAAGAAAAAGATGGTTAGATATCAGGGTTCTCTTTTTTCTGTTCCTTGACAATTATTTTACCTTCTTCCATTGAAATTTTTAACACTTTTGCTGCTGAGGTGACTTGCAACAGATTCACTGCAACCTCCTTCATTAGCAAAATGTGACCCATAACAATACCTATTTCTCATAATTCTTTCACAGAATCTCCAGCAAACTTATTCAATCCACCCATCTATCCTATCTTTTACATTTCCATTTCTTTCCTTAATTCTCATGAAATAACACCATAGCTTCACTGAATGAAAAAAAATCAATTGTGTTTCAAAATGCATCTGTTACCTGTTTGAAAAGAAACAGAGCAATTATCTGATTCAGGTCAATGCTTAATCTATGATGGTAATAGTACCAAACAAGTCTATGGAGGCATTGTAAATATTCTGCTAGCCTCGGTGACTCATTTATAGGACTGTGTTTTTAAGCACAAGCCTGTACTCTCAAATCATTTGCCTTAATTGCTGAATAATTGGGTGACGGTGCATTTTTGACACATGAAATTTGGAAATGACCAAACGGCATGTTTCAGAAAACATCCCTCACAAAATCTTTCCTCCATTTCACGGCATGCTTTCTTTAATTTACCAGCACAAATTTATCAAAATTTGGATGCCCAGTATCCCAAAATTTGCATTCCAGAATCAGTTCCATATATTATGGACTCCTAATTCATACTATTATTTTTAGTTGTCTATTTTATACAAATATATTTTTGTTATGACTCCAAAGCATTTTAATAAGACAAAAATTCCACCCGGATACCTTGTTTCAATTATCTCTTTTCTTCTGTGTTTGCATGACCAGCATCTGCATAACCATTTCCAAAATAAGACACTGTCCTTCTTGCATCAGCACTGTTATACTGAGATTATAATAATGTGATAAGTCTGCTGAAAAACTGTATTCATGTACAGCATTGATATTCATCATAGAGAATAAGAAAATGGTGAGGCTATTAAGGAAAAGAACATTGTTAATATACTCAGTGAAATGATGGATGCATGAGTAAAGCAAGCTATAAGGGGCTGTGATGGTAAACGTGAACACAACCTATTTGTCATGTTTATGGCTAATTGCCAATTTAGCCTTAATACTGTGTACCCTACTGAAATATTCACTTTAGCCTTACTCTAAATGAAGAAATTTGGAATATCCTTTAAGCAGATTGATACCATATACTGGGGTACACATATGCTGATATGTTTTTGAGTCACTGTACTGAGATGGGCAGAGTTGAAGACTTTTGTTTGACATGGGGTTCTCGGCAGATGATGGTTGTGATGGAGCTGACCTCAGGACACTGCCTTTGGCTGCATTCAATCTCTGTCTCTCTGCTCTCGTGGTGACGTGCTTTGTGAAGTGTTGTACTCTGCTCACATTTGTTACTGTAGTTTTTATCATGTGTTAACTTTTATATATACAACAGGTCGAAAAACATTAGAAATGACTCAGTGAACCTGTTTTGATCATAGGGGATTAGAAGTGCTTAAGAAGGTATAACTTGCTTGGACAGCAACGAAAATAGAGCGACAGATGTAGATAATGTCCAGATTGAATTAATGTATTATTATATCCAGTTAAAACATCCAAAGCATTTTGGGGGTTCAAAGGAGTCCCCTTCACCAAGACTTGAGATTATAGAGAGTCTTGACTGTTGCTTGATGTAATTTTTCTAAAAACAATGTGCTGGATAATAACCTATCAAACCAGAGACTGGGAGCTGGCTTGTTATCCAGTACTAATGCTTCTGAAATATCACACTAAGTTATAGTTCAGACTTTGTACAATCTCAAGCCCTGAAAAGGGGGCCTTTTGGATCCCCCAAAATACTGTTGATGTTATTCTTCACTCAATATATAGATAAATAATCTTTTTTTGGACATTATCTAAAATTTGTGTTCTCTTTTCTTGCCTCTTCAAGCATATTTTTCCCAGGAACCAAGAGTCAGTTTCTTTAAACCAGATTGCAACTTATGCAGATCTTTATAACTTTATGCCTAATCACAAACAAAAGTGCTCCTCATCTCCACTACTATGTCAAAAGTGATAAATGTCGACCACGTTTCTTCTTAATTCTGCTCTACTGTCTTAGCTACCGACTGATATATTATACATTTTATATAATATACAGTATATGTGTACTATGTAGAGATGTGAGGATGTCGATTACACCTCCCTACTGTGCAATACCATGTTACTATTTCTGACTCCAGAAAAATACTTTTCAATATTATACAGTATAGCAAACTTCTTTGTTTAGTGTTTAGTTGGTAGATGGAATAGATAGATTCAGAACGCAAATATATTGTAGGTGAATGCTGCAGTTACTGATTGATTCAATATACAGTACAGTTCTGCTTATTTCGCATATGAATCTCCTCATTAGAAATGTCTAACATTGGAAAACTGATGCAACTTGAAAACATGTATTTGCCTTTAATTAAAGTCTATTCAATCGAGAAAAAACAGCAGATGGTAGATGCTTAACAAACATGAACATTATTCAGCAATTGATTGATGAATGCTTTAAAATAGCTGAGTTAATAAGCAGATTAGTTTACCCAGTGTTATTCCAATCCCTATGTGCAAACTACAGAGAACAAAAGTTAAATTATTTCTACACTGGTTTAAGCCAAGCTGAATTAGGGATAATGTATTAATTTTTATAAGCTATTCCACACCCTAGCTTTGATCACAAGTGATTACGCTGCTTGTGTTCTGTTGGCTGCAATGCTTTAATTGTATTTTCATGTAAACAAACTTTTATATATGCTAATATAAGAAGCCACAGGGATTGTGTGGATCCCAGTAGATATGAAAACTGTCATTTTTAAGGCAACGGTGTGTGGAATACCTTGAAAGATCATTGTGTATACATGTACCCCATAATACGCTGGGTGTTGTGGGTGATTTCACCATGTGCGCTTAGCTTCAGACCACGCATTAGATTAGAATTCTGGGGAAATCCAGTGTTTCGGGGTTCAAAATTGGCTTTTTTATTTGTGAGATCTTGTGCTCTTTCCCCTTCTTTCCTCCCACCTTTGCATTCTCCAGGATGTCACAGCTATGATGACCATGGCATAGCTCATCTGGAGGCTGGAAAAAGTAAAAATGTGGTCAATCTGGGAGCCATAAGACAAGGAATGAAGCGATTCCAGTTCCTCCTCAACTGCTGTGAACCAGGGACTATTCCTGATGCCTCCATTCTTGCTGCAGCTTTAGATTTGGTAAGTGGTCAACTAAGGGCTTTATTTATCAATAGAAAAAGGAAAGTTCCAGCCAGAATCAAAAATAGCAGTTATGTGGACATCAACAACCAAATTCAGAACTGACTGCGCTTCCTGCATACCCAAAACTTTGTAGAACATTTTTCATCTGTAATCAGACGACAGTAATTGTTTCCTCTTTTGGATATACTGTATATTCCAGAAAGTTGTGCTTTATTTGAAGTGTAAGTATAAGTGGAGCAATTTTGATGGGATTCATATTGCTGTGATTTCACCTATGTGATATTTTTCCAAAGCAAAAACTCACAGTTTTTTTCTTTGAGATGCTTAGGCAGAATTTGCTAGAAGGAGAATTATCTTCTCTTTTAAAGGGTGTGTTTGGTTTGGGTGTATTTAGGGTAGTTTAAATCATTTAGTCTTCTTTGGATTTGTGTTTTTTTTTCCTTTTTTTGTGTTATTGGTCATTATTTATATACTGTCATTTGAAAGTTTTTTTATTTTAATCCTTTTTCAGTTAGCATAACCTGAATAAATATGTCTAAATGGGCTGTGAACCATAGCTCCACTTCTCAACAGGGTTAAAGTAAAAGAGGTAGAAGATATAAGGAGTGAACAGAGCCTGAACTTTACTTATATTAAAAGCAACACTTAATTTTTCCTTGCACATTTATCACATACAGTACTGATCTACATTGTGGAAATGCCAAGCAATTTAAACATGTGTGAAGATAATGAGGGTCTCTACACTACTGGATAGTGTATAGTCTATGAGAAATTGTCATGTGTGAAACATGTAATAGCACAGATTCTGTATGGTTTAATTTAGTAATGAGATTGCTATACAGTTATATGTGATCCATTAGTACTGTTTTTTCTTGGATAGTGTACCTATTACTTGTATTTTTTCCATGGAACCCAGGACAGACATGAAGTCAATAGAATGATTAATAGCAAGGAAACAGTGGCGTAACAATAGTCATAGAAGCCCTCATGGCTGCTACAGAGCCTGGGCTTGGAGGGGGCCCCCAATAGGGAGGCAGTTAAGGAAATCTGAACTGTGAAGTTTTCAGTTTAGAAGGGTTGAGGTCAGATTTGAGGATTGGAAGTAGCCACAGATCCTGCTTTCTTTTTTTTTTTTTTTACTTTTTTTTTTCTGCCAACATTTCTACTTTATATACTCTATGATACATTTCCCTCCCACCTCCGCCCCCACCCCATATCCCATCTGCCTATTCTACCTTTTCTCTGCGTCTTCTTATATCAGCAAGTGAAATTTTTCTGTTGTTTTCTTTATTCTTTCCTATACTTCATATATAATCTAGTTTTTTCCCAGTTCTCCCATTTCCCATAGTAAACCTCCATCTTATCTTCTTGGGTATGACACAACCTTTCCATCTTTTTGATCTGCTCAACTCTTTCAATCCAGTCCTCTTCCCTTGGTGCCTCTATTCGCCGCCAGAACTTGGGTATCAGGGCTTTTATATAGTACCATATCCCTGATTTTTTATATTTATTTACTGTTATATCTGTGATATGCAAAATGCATACTTCTGGGTCTAGATCTATGTCTATTTCTGCACATCCCCTCCAACACAACAGTGAACTCTCTCCACACATCTTATTTTCTACTTTTGGTGAAATGTGCCATCTTGTCAAACACTTATAGTTCATCTCTACTTCTCTCATAGAAACGTTCTCGTGAGTTAATCTATACATTCTCCTCTGCTTTTCCTCATCTATCACAACTCCCATATCCATTTCCCATTTTGTTATATATGTTGGCTTTGTGTTTGTGTCTAATTCAGTGAGTATTTTATAAACTCTAGCAATCCCGTGTTTCCCATCACCTTGTGTTCCCAATACCTTTTCGAACAAGTTCCAATTGTCTCTTGTCCTTAAAGGTCTTGGCAGACTTCTAACAAAACACCTCAATTGGAAATACGGCCATTCATCTAGTTTAGTGAAGATCTCTCCCTCTTTTTTTTTCAATTCGCCAAATGATCCTATTTCATCCCCCACCAAAATATCTCCTAATTGCACCTTGTCTTTTTTAAACCACCTCCCTCCTATTTCTTCTCTGCCTGGGGGAAAAAACTCTGTGTTTTTTAGTGGAATCAGTGTGGAATTAAAAGTCCATTTCATACTTCTGTGTAGATTATCCCAAATCTTTAAAACATTCAAAGTGTATGTATTTACATTATCATTTAAACCCCTATACTGTGTTGGCACCCATATCATTCTTCCCAAGTCTATTCCAATGAGTTCATTCTCTATTCTCACCCAGCTTTTTTTATAATTAAATATCCAATCTATGGTTCTTACCAATATTACTGCTTTGTAATATCTTTTAAAGTCTGGGAGCCCTAAACCACCTCTTTCTTTCCTCCTACTTAACAGTTCGTATGACAGTCTTGGTTTTTTATTCCTCCATATGTATTTTGTTATCAGTTTCTTAATTATTTAAAAAAAAATCTCTGGGAGTTTAATTGGGATCATTTGGTATCTATATATAATTTTTGGTACTATTACCATTTTTACCAGATTAATACGGCCCATCCATGTCGGGGTTCCTCCCTCCAATCTTTTTAACTCGTCTCTAATCTCATTAATCAATGAAATATAGTTTAATTTATATAGATGTTTGTGTGAGGCTGTAAGTTTTACTCCTAGATATTTTATATCCCTATCTTTCCATTTAAAGGGAAATTCCTTTTGTATCTTTTCTTTTTCATTTTTTAAGATGTTTATATTTAGAATCTCCATTTTGATAGTTCTCCATACTCCTTTAATGACTTCATTAAATTTGGAAGTGTTATCCTGGGATTTCCTACGTAGAACAGCAAGTCGTCTGTGAAAGCAGCAACTTTATGTTCTGTATCTCCTATCAGGATTCCTTTTACATCTCTATTCAGCCTTATTGTTGACAATAATGGTTCTAGTGATATAACATACAACAATGGGGACAATGGGCATCCCTGTCTTGTTCCGTTTGACATCTCAATGGGTTCTGACCTCTCCCCATTTACCCCAGTAACCACAGAGGGGTATCTGTACAGCTTTCCTATCCACTCTCTCATCCTAGACCCAATTCCCAAGGCTTCCAGAGTATCCATCATGAATCTCCAGTTCACTCTGTCAAACGCTTTTTCAGCATCTATAGAGAGTAACACCACCGGTTCTTTTCCCTTTTTACTCTTTTGGATTAGCATCAGTGATCGTACCCCATTGTCTTTACTCTCCCTCCCTGGAACAAAGCCCACCTGATCCTCATGTATCCATTCAGGCATTAGCTCTTTCAATCTATTTGATAGGACCTTTGCATACAACTTAGTGTCTGTGTTCAATAGTGAAATAGGTCTGTAGCTCGAACACTGAGAGGGATCTTTTCCCTCTTTTTGGATGAGCACGAGTTGGGCTTGTAATGATTCTCTTCTTACTTCCATCTCTCCACCTAGTGCAGTGGTGGGCAACCTTTTTTTTCAACTGAGCCAAATCTCGCCAAAACCATGATTGAAATTTATTTTGAGAGCCACATTTTTAAAACTGAAAATACATCTCCCATATAGTAATTCATCCCCCATAGTAATTCATCCCCCATATAGTAATTCATCCCCCATAGTGTAATTCATCCCCCATAGTGTAATTCATCCCCCATAGTAATTCATCCCCCATAGTAATTCATCCCCCATATAGTAATTCATCCCCCATATAGTAATTCATCCTCCATATAGTAATTCATCCCCCATAGTAATTCATCCCCCATATAGTAATTCATCCCCCATAGCAATTCATCCCCCGTATAGTATTTCATCCCTCGTATAGTATTTCATCCCCCGTATAGTATTTCATCCCCCGTATAGTATTTCATCCCCCATATAGTATTTCATCCCCCATATAGTATTTCATCCCTCATATAGTATTTCATCCCCCATATAGTAATTCATCCCTCATATAGTATTTCATCCCTCATATAGTATTTCATCCCCCCATATAGTATTTCATCCCTCATATAGTATTTCATCCCCCCATATAGTATTTCATCCCTCATATAGTATTTCATCCCTCATATAGTAATTCATCCCTCATATAGTATTTCATCCCCCCATATAGTAATTCATCCCTCATATAGTATTTCATCCCCCCATATAGTATTTCATCCCCCCATATAGTATTTCATCCCCCCATATAGTATTTCATCCCTCATATAGTAATTCATCCCTCATATAGTATTTCATCCCTCATATAGTATTTCATCCCTCATATAGTATTTCATCCCCCATATAGTATTTCATCCCCCCATATAGTATTTCATCCCCTCATATAGTATTTCATCCCTCATATAGTATTTCATCCCCCCATATAGTATTTCATCCCTCATACAGTAATTCATCCCTCATATAGTAATTCATCCCCCATATAGTATTTCATCCCTCATATAGTATTTCATCCCCCCATATAGTATTTCATCCCTCATATAGTAATTCATCCCCCCATATAGTATTTCATCCCCCCATATAGTATTTCATCCCCCCATATAGTATTTCATCCCTCATATAGTAATTCATCCCTGATATAGTAATTCATCCCCCATATAGTATTTCATCCCCCCATATAGTATTTCATCCCTCATAAAGTAATTCATCCCTCATATAGTATTTCATCCCCCACAGTACTATTCCCCCCCCCCCCTTCTAGTAAGCCAAGTCCCCCGTGTCAATTCACTTACCTTTTGCGTTCCTCTCGCTGTCTTCCCGCGCCGTTCGGGTCTTCAGGGCGGACTGTGAGAGGAGCCTAGCTCCCCTCCCCTCACGTTCGGCACGCTGCCCCGCCTACACACATCCTGACAGCCACATCCGCAAGCCGGATTAAAAGGTCCGCGCGGACTTTTGGGGCTGCCAACCGAGAGGAGGCAGGGGAGCGGCCGACCGAGAGGAGGGAGGGGAGCAGGCGCCCGGCACACAGAAGAGCCGCATTAGACTGGGTAAAGAGCCGCATGTGGCTCGCGAGCCGCGGCTTGCCGACCACTGACCTAGTGCATTCATGTAATTTTTAAGTTTTGGTACTAAAATTTCACTAAATTTTTTATAATATCTCACTGTATATCCATCAGGTCCTGGACTTTTCCCCGACACTGTCCCCTTCAATGCTAATTTTATTTCGTCCTGTGAGATATCTGCATCTAGGGAGTTTAGTTGATCCTCGCTTAATTTTAGTAACCCAGCCGTTTCCAAATATTTCTTTCTTTTTTGGTTCTTCTCACTGTCTATAGTTTCTGAACCTTCCAGGGGGCTTATATTGTACAGTTTCCTGTAATATTCTATGAAGGCTTTGATGATATCTTTATTTGAATGCATCAGGTTTCCTTTAGCATCTTTTATTTTTTCTATATAATTTCTATTTTTCTTTTTCCTCAGGGCTCTCATCAGATACTTTCCAGGTCTTTCTCCCCATCTATATCTCTCACTCAAAACTCTATTATATACTTTTCTCCTCTCCTCTTCTATCATTTCTTTCAATTCTTCTTTCTTTTTTTTTAACTTCAGCTCTATTTCTTTTGTTATTCTATTCTTATGTATTTGTTCTAATTTACCTATTTCTTCTAAGAGCTCATTCATTTTCTCCCTTCTTTCTTTTTTCTTTCTTGGCCCAATCGCCATTAATATTCCTCTTATATACGCTTTATGGGACTCCCACACTGTGGCCATTGACACCTCCCCTGTCTCATTCTCCTTAAAAAAGCGTTCAATCTCCTCCACCTTTTTTCTGAGCTATTTCCTTTTCCACTAAGAGTGTCTCATTCAATTTCCATCCCAGCCCTCTGATTTTCCTCCTCCCCCATTCCATTTTCATAATAACTGGGGCGTGATCTGATAAAGATATTGTCTCTATTTCTACCTGGATCAGATGGTCAATTAATTGATGTTCTATTAATATATGATCTAATCTTGAATATCTCTTATGCATATTTGAGAAGAAAGTATAATCTCTATCTTGCATATGTGTAATTCTCCAGGCATCTACCAATTGACTAATGTGTAATTCTTTTTTCAATAATTTCAGGGCCCTACTTCCTTCTGTCTTTATATGGGAGGTGGCGTCTCTTTGTGGGTCCATACAAAAGTTAAAATCCCCTGCCAGGATCAGACGTCCTTTTTTAAAGTCCATCAACTTCCTCAACACTTTTTTCAGATACTCCTCCGGTTTTTTATTAGGACAGTAGATATTGGCCAGTGTACACTCAATCTCCTGTAACTTGCCCTTTAAAAACAAAAATCTCCCATCTGGATCTGTTTTTCTATCTTCCAACTCAAACCTAATATTCTTTGCCAAACCTATTGCTACCCCTTTTGCTCTTTTAACCGGGGAATCTGCATAGTACCATGTTGGGTGATTTCTAGACCTCAGCCTAACATTTGATTTTATCTCAAGATGTGTCTCCTGTAGAAATATCACTGAGGCAGCTCTATGGTGTAATTCTTTAAATAATCTATATCTTTTCCCAGGGCAGTTCAACCCATTTATATTATATGTTATAAACTGAATCTCTTCCATCTTCCTTAAATTTCCTCTTTTCTCCTCCATCTATATTTTTCATTTCTCTCTCCTTTTCTCATTTCCTCTTCTCCTCCCTTCCTCTCCTCTCCTCCTTCTCCCTTCTCACTTGCTTTTATATCGTCTTTTATCTTGCAGAAAAAACAACCCTTCCAACCTTCCAACCCCTCCCTCCCCCCTCCCCTCCCCCCTCTTTTTAGGCCTAACATTTGCCTACTAATCATTTATGGATTATAAAGTCCACTTTTGACTGTCCATGGACAACTTTCCCCTTGTCTAACCTCCCCATAACTCCCCAAGTCCCACCCAGATTTATCACAGGCACAGAAAAAAAAAAAAAAACGAGGACGGTAGGGTGAGGATAGAAAAAGATAAAGGAGAGAAAAAAAAAAAAACCCTATTTCTCTTCCTCCATCCCTCTCCCCCTCTCCCCTCCCCTCCACCTCCCCCCCCCCCCACATATTGCCAGTCCTCTTTTCTCTTCGTTCTATTTTCCCATTGTTCTTCTTCCCAGCCAGGAATTTCCATTCTTTGGATTTTTAAACTGTCACAGAAATTTTTCAAATCTTCTGGAAACCTGAGGTATGCTGTAGTCCATTTTTCCATCCTATTAAGCATTCGGGAGTCCCCCATCTATATTGCACATTTTGTTCTTTCAACCTTTCCAATAGGGGTCTCAAAGTTCTCCTTCTCCACAAAGTCTCTGGAGCCAGATCTGCATATATCTGTATGTCTCCTCCTTCATACTTAATTACTGATTTTCCCTTGGTCTTCTTCCAGATTTTTTCTTTATCCTGAAGTTCATAGAATTTAACTAGTATATCTCTCGGCCTTTCTTTCCCCAGATTTCTCTGAATTTTTCCTTTTCTAAAGGTTCCTTCTATTTTAGACCTTTCCATTTCAGAGCTGTCTGTTATAGTGTTAAATATTTTACAAACCACCTCTTGCAGACTTTCTCCCTTTGAGTTTTCTGGGACCCCACATATCAAGATGTTTCTCTTCCTGTCTTTGTTTTCTTGTATCTCAACCTTATATAACAGTTTTTCTTGGGCTTTCCCTATATTAGTTAGTTCTTTTTCAAGTTCAGAGGTAGCCTGGGTCTGACCTTTAACTTTCTCCTCCGTTTCCTCAACTCTTTCCAACAGGTGTCCCAGATCACTGCGGTTATTTACCATTTCTTGTTTTATTGTTTTCTCCAGTTCTTTAAACATTTCTGCCATTTCTTTTTTATTAGGTATTTGTAGATCTTTTTCCATCTCTATATTGCCTGATATTTGCTGATTACTAGTATCAAGGCCTAATGATACTCTAGGACTTCTTTCCATACTAAGATCTGCTTCTCCTTTTTCAGTCCTGCTCTGGGGTCTTTCTGGGGTTACGTTTCCTTGGGATGTGTATTTTTTAATTGTACCAGTCTGGGACCCTTTAAGCCCACTTCCTTTTACATTTTTATTTTTCATTTTTCTCTGTGGCACTTATCCTTCTTATACTCCTTTATAAATTCGTGGGTAGGGAGGGGAAATAATTCTTTAAACTTTCAAATCTCTGCCCTGTCCCCCTGCTGGTTTTCCTTTTTCTTTTTTTTTCCTCTTCTTCCTTCCCTCCTCTCCCTCTCCTTCCCCTTAAGCCTCTCTTCTTCTTTCTGCGAACCTCTTCCACCTTTTGTACAGTCTCCAGGGGTCCCCCCTTTCACTTACACTCTATTTCTTGGGGGTCAGCACAATAGTTCCTCAAATGCAAGTCAAAAAGTTCATTCATAATCACTCACCCTCCTCCTATGTCCTCTTCCAGTGAGTGCCTTCTCGCTCAGTTCCTCTGAGGGTCCATTCATGGGGGGGAACTCCCCAGGGTCTCTTCAGACTCCGTGTCCAGGTCTGAGTAGGCTCAAGGGGTATCAGGGGGATAGGGGGAGAATGTGTCGGCCACCGGCAAACAGGTCGGCGTTGCTCTCTCACTGCAAAACGCCGGCCGGCTTCCCGATCTCCCAGTGGTGCCTTGCGGCCGGTCACGTGATCGCGCCGGCCCCCTTCGTCTCCCAGCGTCCAGGGACTCTATCTCTGCCAGTCTCCAGCCGCTCCTCTCTCTCCCGTCGCCTGCATCAACCTCTCCTCCACCGGGAGCCGTCAGGCCAGGTAAGTCCCACACCGCAGGGCTCTAACATGCCTAAGGGGATAGGCTTGGAGGCTTGGGGAGGTCAGACAACGGAGCTCCGTCCACGAGCTCCTACATTGAGCTCTCCCCTGCCGCCATGTTCAGGCCCCGCCCACGCCACAGATCCTGCTTTGTGCAGCAAGAAGCATTCGCTTATCTGTCTTAGCAGTGTAGAATTATTGCCCTCAGAATTCTGCCACAGAGTAAAATTAACCCTGTATTTCTAATGCTGTCAAAAATTTCAGATTATCCTCAGTTAAAACCTTATAGGATAGCTGAGTTTTTTAGTTTCACAAAAGAGTTTAAAGAAGTGTGAGTTTAAAGACGGTTTTATTTGGGTAATTTGGTTATTGTTACTACATCTGTATCTTTTATGTACAACACTGGCCCCTTGTAGTCTGACTATGTTTTAGGTATACTTTATATTAAGATCAATAACACATTTTGTCACAGTTGACACTGCCAGCTGCTACAGAGAAAGTTAGCCACGTTCGTCCCACCATCCAAATTTTGCTATGGGGCCCTGTGATTCTTAGTTATGCCCTCGCAAGAAAACAAAAAAAAAGTGTGGAAATAATGTACTACACTAATTAAATAAATAATAGTTGTGGTTACGGCACCTATAGAATAAACTGTGAAGACTTTAAAGTTAAACTCCAGGGAGATAAAAGCAAGCATTTTCTTGTTATTTTTGTAATGTAGTAAACCTTGTTTTTGACCTTTTGCTATTTCATTTGTATGGAAAAGTTATTATTTCTGACATTCTACTGTAAAGTTTGAGGCCCAGAAGTGTTAATTTCAGGATGAAGCTGGTACAAATAACTAACACAGCTTAAAATCAAGCTTTAACTAAACATCTTTACTTGTTATGATATGTAAAGTGATAAATGGACCCTTTTATGCTCAGATTTGTATGCCATCCAGCTTGTTTTCATTGTTGATTGTAGCAATTTGTGGTTATTTTCAGCTTTGCATCGTCTGGTTCATTCCTCTCCATTTGTGATTTGTGTCTGTGTTCTGTGATTCCATTTATATCCATTCACTCCTCATACCTTCATATATGTATTGCCTCTTCTACAGATGGCAGGTAAGATAAATATAATAGATAATTTCAGGAGCTGCAAGCAAATTATTTTTATATATGGGTACTACATACTTTATAGCAAATATACTGTATTGCAGTTATGGCACCTATAATCAATTCGTTCAACACCCATAACTGCCTTATACAACATGTAAGTTATTTTTAAACTGATGAATATTTAAATATTTGCATTGTTTGAATATTATCTTTATATGAGTAAAAATTGCTTAAAACCAAGTTTTTATTTGCTATGATTTAACTTTATCAGAACATCTAAAACTAATATTTCATTTTAGGGAGATTTTAACATGTTACTTTACCCACCAGACTGTTTTATTTCTTGCAGGCCTTATCTTATATAGTTTCTAATTACACTATATCTTCCTCAGGGGCAGACTGACAACTCATGGGGCCCCCGGGCAATAGGGGATCATGGGGCCCCTGTGTCCTTGCCCAAACTCAAAAAAGCCTATGAAAAAGCTACCAGGGGCATCTCATGGGGCCCTCTACTGACCCCGGGCCCTCGGGCAGTGGCCGGGTTTCCAAATGGTCAGTCCGCCCCTGATCCTCCTAACCATACAGCCTTGTAGCTGTTGCATCAATGGCTAATGTAATTCTTTCTGCTTGCTTTGTGATGTTCAACTAACAAAAATCTAACACTTAGACCTTCTCATAATTATTACAACTCATCTGAAGAGAAAATATATTTTTGTTGATGTCCTAGCATGGTGGTTGACGCTGAGATCTTGGTACCTGACAATCTCTTCCGCATGTAAGGTGTGACTCCAAATCATAAGCTGATCCTCAGGTTCACCCTAACATTTAACTCTCTTCTTACTCAACCACTTAAACTTATCTCAAACCCTAGATCAGCATTACTCATTAAATAAAGCAAAAAAAAAAAAATAATGATAATAATAGTAATAAAATACAGTAAAAAATATACTGTAATTTTACACTTGTGGTCACTGTGGGTAGGAGACCAGCTAAAGGATACCCTTGATTAACCCCTAATACTTTTCAAACCACCTAAAATGTAAACCCTAATCTAACCCTGAACCCCATCTTTCGACTCTAAACTATTACCTCATTCGTACCTTAACCCTTACCATCTTACTTTCATCCTAAAATTTAGTGCAGTACTTCATGCCTTAAACTGTAACCTTAACTCCAAATTTCTAAGTCTAACCCAGTCCCTGTACTTAAACTCTAACCTAAGTTAACCTCTGAAAAAACTTACTTAATTCTTCTTTGCCAAAGCACCATTCTGTTTAGCAACAACGGCCAAATTAATTCAAAGAGAAGGTTATACAGTTTACAGGGTTGTCTGTTTTTAATTAAATGTTAAGATATCAAGTTTTGGCTTACTTACATTTAAGAATTACAGGTCCATAAATTATGTAATTTACAGTATATATCAAAAGTTCAAATTCCACAGCCTTTCCTGTTGTTCACAGATTTTTATATCATGCTTTTTTCTCTCTGTATGTTAGGAGGCTCCTGTGGTGGCAAGAGCTGCTCTCTTCCTGGAGTGTGCACGCTTTGTGCACCGGTGTAATCGTGGAAACTGGCCAGAATGGATGAAAGGACATCATGTTAACATTGCCAAAAAAGGCCTTTCTCGTGGTCGATCTCCTATAGTGGGAAACAAACGTAATCAGAAGCTGCAATGGAATGCAGCCAAGCTGTTCTACCAGTGGGGAGATGTAAGTGCACTTAATAGTTGAGCTCTACAGACTCCTAAAGCTGGTATGGTGTAGTCATTTTACAAATGAGCCATTATGGAATTCATAAACTAATCAATGGCTGTAGAACTGAAATATGAGGTTTCAGTTACCAAGAAAGAGGAGTCCCAGGGTTTGCACAAACAACAAGGCCTATACTTCTGGTAGACTCAATAGCTTCATGGTGACAGAGGAAAATAATTACTAAATATTAGTGACGGCCTATAGATCTAATCAGCAATTGCACTATACTTGATGGTATGATCATTTAATGATATCGCCTAGGTGATGGCATTACATCTGCTCCATGTGATGATGAAGAGGAAAGGGCAACCCATGCCATGCTTTCTTTTTTATTTCAGGATACAAAGAGCATACATTATACCTATGTGCCAGTCATCAAATGCTGTTTATTTTCCGGTGATGGATGGCAGTGCAGTTAATCAAAAGAAAGTGAAAATGTTTTCTAACTAGTAGGCTCCTGGCCTTCAAACTACTACATACATAATATTAATGTTATTTCAGGTAATAGGTGCCCGTCTTAATGAGGTTTGTCACAGCGAAAGTGAAAGTCCAGCCAATCTGCTAGGCCTTATCTATGATGAAGAAACCAAGAGAAGGCTGAGAAAAGAGGATGAGGAAGAAGACTTTTTAGATGACAGTAAGGAGAATCCCTTTACTACAAGAAACCCTGCTTGTAAGGAACTCTGCTTTAGGAGCACTCTATTTCTTTTTTTCTCTTAATAATTCTTGCTTGGATATTTCAGACAGGTTTATCACCTGTTCCTTGTTTCTCATATCAGATCGGCCAGCAGTGTTTTTTATACCAAGTCAGGAGGTTTAAAGGATAACACTCATTCTTTAAACTTCACATTGTCCGAAGTCCTGACCTTGTGTAAAGAGCCTGCTATGGCTGGATCATCCTGAGTGACCAAGATGCAGGTGGCAATCCTACACCGAGGCTGTATGCACAGAACTCTTTGCACGTGCCTTTGGTAGACAGAGTAATAGAGGCCCCCAAAGTTATTCCTTGGATATCAGAGTGAGGTAAAGTTTTCTAAACTCTCTTATCTATCTATGCTGATCTTCAAGTATACTATGGTAAAACTGGAAATTGTTGGGTTTTTAGAGTTACATGACAAAAGTAACAACAGCAACAAAACAAAACTACAAATAGATTGGCTTCAGAAACAGATAAAACGTATGTTTTTTTTAGTTTGACCGCAACGGTTGAGATCAATATGTGCATCATCACAATAAGAGGATAGTGAAATACTAATTGAAGAAATACAATTATTGGATCTATGCATCCTGACACATTTAAAGCATACCCAACAATCTCTAGACTAAAGAAAATGAAAATTCGCATTGGTTTTAAAGATGAATATGCCCAGTAATTCTATTGGAGAACTACATAGCATTGCTCTATGATGTCTCTGTGATCTTTATTTCTTTAGCTGAAATGGAATAAAGATTACAATGTAAATTATTCATAGCTTCTACATCCCCTAACCTAAAGTGCAGCATCTGTTTGTGTCCAGATGGGTCTATACCATGTGCCTTATTGCTCTGTGGAAAATACTATGTTTATATGTCTTTAAGGCTCTTTCTGTGCAGTCTGTCTCCATATATTTCCAAGGCATTATGTTCTAAATTATCTAAACTATAATAGAATTATTTGACCGTCCAGTTATTTTCCCTTAAATACCAAAACCACAAATGTAAGCAAAAATGTAAAAGTGACAAAGGAATAGAAAGTGTATTGTTTTATTTCCTAACATTGGTTCTGTTTAAATGCCTCACCACTGAAGCATGTCTACAAATAATGCCTTGGCCATATGTGTGCAAACTACAATTCTACTAACTAGAAAATGCCAACATGTTAAACATTTTCTAGCTGGCAGCGAATTCAAGATAAAATTAATATACAGCTTTTGCAATGTTAAAACCTAAGGGTTGTGCTTACTTTAACTGGCAACTAACCTTACTCTATTAAACAAAAACAGCAGATATAATGAATAAGTCACTGTGTATGAACCAGATGTTTTTTGTACATTTATTGTACATTTTTTAAATAGCCATGGGTATGCATTTTATATCACTTGAACAATTTCACTTTTACAGCATTAAGAGTTAAAAATATGAAGGGCAAAGGAAAAAAATTTGAATACATTTTTTTCCCAATTAATAAGAGGAATTTTTAGAAAACAGTTTTTTAGTAAAGGAATATAAAATACAGTGCAATGGGTGTTTCACAGTTTGGGGTAATTTTTACTTTAGTCTGTGATTATTGATTGATAGAGGTTCGATTTTGGCTTTAAAGTAAAAATAAATAGAAATCATTTGCATTACTAGTGTCACTAACTTGTTTTGTAATGTTGAAGGCAGGGGCGGACTGACAACTCATGGGGCCCCCGGGCAATAGGGGATCATGGGGCCCCTGTGTCCTTGCCTAAACTCAAAAAAGCCTATGAAAAAGGTACCAGGGGCATCTCATGGGGCCCCCTACTGACCCCGAGTTTCCAAATGGTCAGTCCGCCCCTGGTTGAAGGACATTTCACTACTTATCCAAGTAGCATCTTTAGCTAGATGATTAGTGAAATGTACTTCTGGGTTTTTGTGTCTACATAGAAAACCAAAGCTCATATGATTATAATATTACAATCATGTTAAAAGTTAAGCTGGCTATTATGTTACATAATATTTAGACATACCTGTATATGGATCAGCCAACAATCTCACAATGGGAGAAATTTATAAAAAGTGGAGCAGCCAGATTCTGGAGCAGCTGTGCATGGCAACCAATGAGCTTCCATCTTTAGCTTGTTCAGTTAAGATTTGAAAATGAGCGATAGAAGCTGATTGGTTGCCTTACACAACTGTTCCAGATTCTGTCATCTCCAATCTTGATCAATTCAATGTCTCTTAGGCCAGTTTCTTCACAAAACAAAAGAAAGCCAGTCACAAGTGGGTGGGTTTTTTTTTCAGGGCAGTGTGGGAGAGAGGTGGGGGGAGGACTGCATGCAGATAGTCCAAATAAAATAATTGCAATCCAACATGGTTTTGTAACTTGCCCAATTTCTTTGTTCCTCAAGACTGCTAGTTTGAGGCTGTTGAGTACTTTTCCATCAACAATGGATCTTCACCCAATAAAGGCCAGTTCAAAAGATTGCTATCTAATAGGCTATCTGCCCATTTCTGTGTATCTAAAGCTATTTTTTAGTTTTGGGTAGAGTAGACATAGGATAATGTTTGCTGTCTGTGTCACGCTGGAGAGATTTTCCTTCACTTTCTTTTCTAGAGGTGCAAGTAAAGGAATTCCTATATTAGAAAGCTGACATAGAAACAAGGGTTCTCACTGGAGGATTTACCCTCACTTCTTGCTTTAGTGACAACTCTGCTTACTTTCTGTCTTAGTGACAGCAGTTACCAGGACACATAGACACAATGTAAATGCATTATTCCTTATTGGGCCATTTTACTTAAAGTATTTAGCCACTTAGTAATGCTGTACCTATTTTAAAATGAAACAAAATACATTTCATCACTAAAAAGCATTCACCTTTCCTGAAGGCTGGGGCTACAAAGTTGAATAAGCAATTAAATCTGAACTCCAAGAATGTTAAAGCACAGTTTATTCAGTGATGGATAGTTTAAAAACGTATTAGAGGCACGTTTATGCAGAACTAACCTAAGTACCTGCATCTATATCAATATCAGACTCCTCTAAACCTCTTCATGCTTTCAGATTAAGGGAAGAGGAGGATAGAGGGATAGAGCAGAGATTTGACTTAATGAGTGTAATACTGTTCCTTTATTGTCCAGCCATGGGATGGTGTGGGTTCTGGACCAGGCTGTATTGCTTAATTGCAGTCATTTGCAGTGGTTTCTAGGATCTGGCTTGGCTGTTTGTCAGGAAAGCCTGCATGGCAAGACTGGCTGAACAGTATTTCAGATATTTTGTCAGATATAATAGAAAATAGTTATGTATTTTAACTTTGTATTTAGCTGTGTGCCTGGAGTTTAGTTTTAAGACCTTGCTGCCAGCCACCTCATTTGAAATCAATAAACGGTCAACTATGTAGCTCTGGGTTTATTTTGCTAATAATCAATTACTTCTCCTGAATGGAGAAATAAACTGTTACAAACTTTGTTACACTTAGAACAACCCAAATATCTGGATCATGCATAAAGACTTAAAAGAGAATGTAACACGTTTGTTACAAAAATGATGCAAATTTGTTCAAGTTAAAGTGACCATTTTATGCTGGTTATGTTGTCCATGTAATGGCTTTTTATGTTTTTTAATCATGTGTATGTGGGAATATTTGTATTATCAGATGTGCAACCAGATCAAATATAGGAAAATATAGTATAATATTTTTTTAAATGCAATTGACTATTCTAAATTTGAATCAATATTTTAGAGTATATTTTGAAGACTATGCATTTTATGTTTTTTGTGTTAGAGAAATAATTTGGACTGTTGAATACAGGCAACCTGATGAATAAATCATCTTGCCTTGTTTTATACTCTGGTTGCACTTTTCTGAATGATTAACATTGCTTTCTTTTTCTAGCTATAATATACTGCATGCATCTTACATGTTGATTATTATATGGTCTTTGCATGCATGTTGTTGAAACATGTTGAGAATTCTGCCCATTTTAATAGTTCTTTAATAGTAAAATATCCCATAGTATTCTCTAATGACATACTATGAAATAATGTAGGATACCACAATATAGTCTATTATATGAAATAAATATATAAGTAATTGTTACATTCATCAATATAGAGAAAGAAGGCAGAGCATTAAGGCACTTTGCATTTTTTTATGCCATTGTACTTAACCTCTGTACAGGACAAGAGCCTAACACCAGCCATAGAGTACAGAGGTGAAAGTTAGAACATCTGTCAGATTTTGATGCTGTCTCTGTCCTTTTTGGGGAGATTTTCCTCTCTTCTTTTGTCCTGTCATCCATACAGGTAGTGAGGGGATGTCTAACATATGAAGGCACAAGAATAAATAACTCCAGCTCTTTTTAGTAGAGTATAGAAGCATGACAACCTTCTGTCAGGTCACTTCCTGTCCTGGTGGCAACTTGTGACAGGCTGTCACTGGGACAGGAAGTGAGGGCAAATCTCCACAGTGGGGAAACTAACTGTAATCAAAACTGGTAGAGGTACTAGGCTCTACCAACAACAAAAAAGAAAAACACAAGCTGGGCATCGATACTTTTTTTTAAAGAATTGCAGTGACTATGGTAAGATATTAGGATTTAGTAGCCTCACGATAAGTTATTTAGGATATTCTACCTCCAATCCCTCTCCACTCTGCCTTTAGTTATACTTTATAACCCCTGTGTGTTTTTTTGCCATGTGTGTCCCATTGGGGAGATTTACCTTCACTTCACTGTCCCATAGCCAACACAGGAAGTGAGAAGAAATCCTTCAAATTTAAGGGAATCCCTCCCCCCACGCCCACAGGTCAGGTTGGAAGACTTCCCTCTATTACTTTTCTGGGGACAACCCAACATTTGGGATTTTCTTTTACTTGGCCTTTCAGTGATAATGGTAAGCAGGACAAATTGAGAGGATGTATCTCTGTAACGGGGGCACAGACAGCATTAAACTCCTTTTCGGTGTTCTAATTCCTCTCCTCTCTTTCTAAAACTAAAAAAAAAAAAAAGGTTTTTTTAGTGCTGATTGTAACGTATGTACATATATATATATATATATATATATATATATATATATATATATTCAACGCATGTGCACATGCCTGGTAGTGAATGTCAATGTTAGAAGCTTTAAAGACAGGTGTTATTTCTGGGGGGGGGGATGTCAGGGTCAAAGGTTAGGTGGGCAATAGTGACCAATACTTCATCACCCCCAATTAGGATCTGTCCAATTTGGCAGCAACCTCATATGCCTACAACCCAGTTACAAGTCCTTGGTTATTGCTGTCATACATTTATACCCTACAAATTAATACATTTTTGAAACTCAAGTTGTTGGCATGAACAGCTTGCAGGCATCATTTTTCCAGCATAGGTTGGATTTCTTTACTTTAATTCAAGAATCGACCATAGGATAATTTTATCATTGAGACTTTGTCTTATAGGTAAAGCAGTTTCTCAACATGTTTTAAATTTTCAGGACATATCTGACAGACTGTTCAATTATGGATCCATATGAGCATCAATATATTTACATTTTGAGAAAAAAAATTAAATACCCATAATTGCACAGATATTGTCTTGATGCACACTAAATAATGTAAATATATTCGTAAATGTTCAATGTCTGCAATGCCATACTCTTCCCTCATTATTTGGCATCTATTCTAATTTCACCCCTTGACTTTATTTATTTTATTCTTTCAGGTTGGCTTTTTTCATTTTTTATTTCTCATACCTGCATCCTTTACATCCTTGCCTCCTCATAGTTTCACAATGAAAAACTGCACTCGGACGCAAGTCTGATGTGTAGCTATAGCACAGCGGTCAATCCAGTGAGCGACCCCTGTGAATCATAAAGCAAGAAAGCAGATGCTGATTTAATCCTCCATGTAGCTGAAAATCAAAGGTTACACGGAGGCATTAAATCAAATTGGTACATTTAGTAGCTGACATCTAATATAATGGTTAGGAAGGGATGACAGAGCAGACACTTCAACCTACCAGAAATCATTCATCATTCAGGTCACACTCTGTACTGTGTTTATAACTGTCTTTATAAGCAAGTTTAAAGCTGTCACCAGGCACAAAAACTTTCATTTACATTAATATTCTTTAATAACAACAAAAGATATAAATCAATGTTGTGTGCTTCAAATGCTTTTACAAACTCAGTTATTATTTTGTAAAAGTATCAGTGATTTCATGACTGTGCTGCACATAGCCTATGAAGAGCTATGGGAGGAACCCAACAGGCCCCACCCACTACAGACTGCCTGCAGAAAACTAAAGGAGGGAAGGCCACCCACCAGGAGAAAGAGCAGCAGTGACTGGTATTTATTACAGGAAGCTCCTGCACAGAGGTAAAGTTTCACACTGTACAGATCTGGAAGAGTTACGCTGATCACACCAAGATTCAAGTAAGAATGCACATGCTTCTGGTACATAGGCAGTATTAGCTCACCCAGAGTTCAGTTCTGAATAACATTTACACATTAATATGTGAAATTGGTTCCAGAAAGGGGCATAGCACTTCTTAGTTTTAGGTAAGGTGGAGAAAGATTTGAGACTGTGTCATTCATTTTGTGTCTTCAAGGGGGAAATTACCCCTCACTGCCTGTCATGTGATCACAGAAAAATGTGGAGGAAACTGCCCCTGGTGGACTCAGACCACAATAAAAACTGACAGAGATTCTTACTTTCTCTTCCAAGTACTGAGAAAAGTCCTTGTATTGCTGTGTCTCCACTGGAGAAATTTGGTTCACATTCACCACTGACACAAAGCTCTCCAATGGAGACATGAGCAGTGGAAAAAAGAACTAATAAGAGTTGTAACCCTTTTTCCACTCAATCCATAACTCATAAAAAGGTTTTGGCTGACCTTGGGCTTTACATTTTAGTTCTGTAAATCACAGCACTCCTGCACAGACAGTTTTTTTACCTTAATGCGTTATCTGTCCCCCAGCCCCCCCCCCCCCAACTGTCGACTAAAGCAGCCTTTCTCAACCAGGGTGCCAGCACCCTGGGGGTGTCTTGAGGTTTCTTCATGGGTGCTTTGCCAAAATGTCTAAAAATTGCCCAAAACTTGTATACAAGCCTGCAGGTGGAACACGCCTGCCTATTAGTTACACAAAGCCACAGGTTTTCTTTGTGCACTATTATGACCTGCTAGCCGCTGGCGTCCTGACAACCAATGACATCATCAGTTGATAAGGAGGATGACAGCTGCCTGCACAGCATCCTAGTTTGACCCTCCCCTGCCCATTCCCATCAGTGCTGGGGTCACATTAGCTCAGTGATGGAGAAAAACTGAGGGAGAAGAGAAACATTGGAATACTACTCAGTACAAGTGTGCAAAAGTGTATTTGCTTTGGAAGAATAAATCACCTCTAATGTTGGGTGTCCTACATGTGTGGATGTTGCGATGTTATATAAAACTATTAGAATAGTTTTTCACATATTAGAATGGGGTGCCCTTTTAAAATTATGGACAGTCTAGAGGCACTTCATTTTAGATTGGGGTGCCTCAAAACTGTCCATAATTTTAAAGGATGCCTCGGGACTGTAAATAATTTTAAAGGGTGCCTTGACCGAAAAAAGGTTGAGAAGCACTAGACTAGAGTCTCCCTTCTCATACTTACCTACATCGATCCAGTGCTGTGCCCATTTGCAGCAGCACTGGTCTCTCCCCCTGCTCTCATAGGACAGACTGATAGCACTGGAAGCCATTGGCATCTGCTACTGTCAATCATATCCAATGAGGAGGGAGCAGAGGGCTTGACAGAGCTATTCTGTGTGTCCATATAGTGGGAGAACCCGCACATGCTATGGGGGCACATTCAGGAGAGGAGGACTGGACAGCACCAGTAGGGGACTCCGAAAAAGAGGTAAGGGGCCGCTCTGTGCAATATCCTTGCACAGAGCAGGTAAGTATAAACCTCTTTTTTAATTTTAGGTTAAAAAAAGAAAATTATCACTTTACGTCACATCAGCTTTAAGGTTTACTTAAAGTGGAAATACACTGCTTCTGAGCACCACAAGCCAAAAATGCTATTTATTTCATTGTCAATATTCAAAGCAACCTCCCCAATTCATCCATGTCTCCATGTTTTATTTTGCTTAGAAACCATTTTGAAAAACACCCCCTGGAATTTCTGGCAGAGGTCATCTTGAGTAAGGGCAGATGATTCATGTAACACTTACTTCCTGGAATCCATCTGTCCTTTAGCTCAGGCATTGGCTGAGCTGAGAACCCTCCCTCCCCTCCTGAAGACTGCTGGGATGTATGACATCATTTGCCTAGGCATGGAAAAAGTGTTACAAGTCTGCCTTGAAAAATGTAAAACAAGTAAATATGATATAATTTCCTATCTATTTACTAATGGTAGCACCATGAGGATTACAAATAGCCAATGTTGATTGAGAAAGTGAAGTTCTACTTTAAGTAAACCTTACTCCAGTTTTACCTTTTAAAATTAAAAATTAAAATTCTTGCTTAGGGTCTAACACCACAAATGTCTGATATTACAATTATATTAGCCAGAAAAACTCTCCCTTACCCCCTTTTCTACTAACTTTTCCTGACTTCGTGGGTAATTTTTGCCAGCTGCCTACCTATTGTCCTGTTGTACTGATTCAATAGTCAGCAAGGGCTGGATATCAGGATGGCAGTGGCTCAGGCTTAACAATGAAGTAAGGAATTACTTAGATTTAGTCAAACTAAATCAAACAGACACACAATAGAAGCTCTTCTGGTTAAGCAACATAAAAGCTGACCATAGACAATTCCAGTCGGCTGACCAAAAAAAAATTAATGGATTCCCCCTTTCACACATTCATCCTCCCCATTGTATTCTGACAGCGGGACCCCTCTGCTGCCAGCATACATTGATCATCGTTGCAACCAGTTGGCTGCATACCCTGATTGAACACAAATTGTTCAACAGCCCTGTTCAATCGCTGTTGATTGCTAGGTAGACTACTCTTAAATGGGAATGGCCATTGGTTTATTGAAATTTGTCCAGTCCCTGCTGATCCAGGTGAAATTTGATCCAACTATGGTCGTCTTAAGTCTTTTACTTTTGAAAGATTATAATTTATTTCAGGTTCATTTTAGTCCAGCTCAGGCAGTCTATGGAAATACTATTTAGAGGGTTGGCTGAACTTATTGACATAGTCCTCCAATCAACTTCTACTGCATGTTGTTCAGCAGTAAATTTCAGAGCATGTTGTGATGCCTACAGGGTCAGTGTTCACTATAAACCATTTGAAGAGTGAGGATCAATTAAGTGATTTGGTAAATGGTTCTGGGCCACAATGATCAGAATTTCAAACTTTTTATTTGAATAGGATAATTAAAAAGTAGGGATGCACTGATACCAATACTGTTCTGGTATCAGTGCTGATACCAAGTCTTTTCATACTTGTACTTGTGAAAAGGCTCCTGATACCTGAAACCGATACTTTATGGTGCGATTTTCATAAATACAAAATGTCTGGATGCAAATTGCACCGAAAAGAAAATCATGGAATTTGAACAGGAATGCAATTCCTCTCCAAATCACTTTCATTTTCCTCACTGTTCCAGTGTGAACCCAGGCGTGTCAGAACCTGGGTGTCAAAAGCTGGGGATTTCTGTCCTCTCAGTGCAAGGATGACAGTATGAGCTAGACGGCTTTTGTTTGGTCAGCACTGCCACAGTGCTGACCAATCAGAAGCTGTCTAGCCCCTACTGTCATCGCTGCAAGGAGAGGAGAGAAAACTGCGGGGATTTCAAATCCCTAGACCTGTGAAGCGACTTTCTCTGCTCTCCTTGCAGGGATGACAGCTTTTCCTTCTGTGACAGCATGGGATCTGTGCAGGGAGGTTTCCCACACTGCTCCTGTGTGAACTCAGACTATGACAAGCCTGGGTTCACACAGGAGCAGTGAGGAAACTGCATGCGATTTGGACAGGAATTGCAATGCCAGCGGTAGGCAGTAGAGAGTGGGGGAGAAGCGCACCAAATCTCCTGCTTTCAATTTTGGTGGTCTTTCAAGAAGTGCTCCAAACTTGCAGGATATAATAGAAGTGTGCTTCCCTGGTTTCAGGTACAGGGCCATATCAGAGGGCTTCTACGGCCACATGTGGCCTGGGGGGCACAGGTTTAGCACCCCTGCTATAAACTGTGCCTGACTGTGCTACTGTTGTTTGTAGCTTTCTTTGAACCCTACAGGCATAACAATTTCCATGAACAACTATGTTGAACATTACTAAAGTGAAAACTAACCACGGCACGGGTCCTTCACTTCTTTAGACCTCAGTAGAGGTTTTGCTTATATCCTGTTGTTATTTGGCCTACCTATTTTTAAAATAAAAAATATGATTTTAATTTCCATTTACTTGGGTAACATATTTAGAAAACAAATGCCAATTTGATTGAAAAAAATATATAAACTTTAGCAGTACAAGATAAAACAAGAAACAGAATACAAACATTTAAGATAATTGGAGTAAAAACTTGCAATGTTTGGGACTGGCAATCCTGGATTGGAGACCTTATATATGTTCTTCTTTCTGACCCATGATGGCTGATCTCTGGTGTTGGAGGTCTGGTTGTGTCAGTCTCATGTTGGTACATTTCTAGGCATCCACTGCTCCCCTTACCAAAAATATCAATTTATAGGTTCCGTAAACCCTACAAAGTGCGGCTGCCCTTTTGCTCTGAAGATGTCTGCATGTCAGTTGCTCCTGGAGATCACCACTTTCTTAAGGGAAACATTCCCATGCCTGCCCAGGCCTAGGGCTGAGCCTCTTGTGGTATGTCAAATGCAACAATATATTATCATTTGATTTTGTTTTTTGTTTTTTCTGAAGCTTTATATCGATAATGGTAGGTCATTGGGAATACATCAAATTCAAATGTTCAATTTCAAACGTTCTTCATGTTGCATATCCTGAGGTTAAATATGATCTAGCAATAATGTAATGCAAGAACTGTTGTTAAGTAAATGATACAACCATGTTCTGGACCATTTAATGATACAAACTAAAGGGAGGAGAAAACTAAACAAATATATATTCCATATTTGGAAATTAAATATATATTTAATATTGTTTAAAATACAAAAAAAACCCAGACAAATAGCTAAATGCAGATTTAAAATACACCTACTGTATACAGTCAGGTCCATAAATATTGGGACATCGACACAATTCTAACATTTTTGGCTCTATACACCACCACAATAGATTTGAAATGAAATTAACAAGATGTGCTTTAACTGCAGACTGTCAGCTTTAATTTGAGGGTATTTACATCCAGATCAGGTGAACGGTGTAGGAATTACAACAGTTTGCATATGTGCCTCCCACTTGTTAAGGGACCAAAAGTAATGGGACAATTGGCTTCTCAGCTGTTCCATGGCCAGGTGTGTGTTATTCCCTCATTATCCCAATTACAATGAGCAGATAAAAGATCCAGAGTTCATTTCAAGTGTGCTATTTGCATTTGGAATCTGTTGCTGTCAACTCTCAAGATGAGATCCAAAGAACTGTCACTATCAGTGAAGCAAGCCATCATTAGGCTGAAAAAACAAAACAAACCCATCAGAGAGATAGCAAAAACATTAGGCGTGGCCAAAACAACTGTTTGGAACATTCTTAAAAAGAAGAAACGCACCGGTGAGCTCAGCAACACCAAAAGACCCGGAAGACCACGGAAAACAACTGTGGTGGATGACCAAAGAATTCTTTCCCTGGTGAAGAAAACAGCCTTCACAACAGTTGGGCAGATCAAGAACACTCTCCAGGAGGTAGGTGTATGTGTGTCAAAGTCAACAATCAAGAGAAGACTTCACCAGAGTGAATACAGAGGGTTCACCACAAGATGGAAACCAGGAAGGCCAGATTAGAGTTTGCCAAACGACATCTAAAAAAGCCTTCACAGTTCTGGAACAACATCCTATGGACAGATGAGACCGAGATCAACTAGTACCACAGTGATGGGAAGAGAAGAGTATGGAGAAGGAAAGGAACTGCTCATGATCCTAAGCATACCACCTCATCAGTGAAGCATGGTGGTGGTAGTGTCATGGTGTGGGCATGTATGGCTGCCAATGGAACTGCTTCTCTTGTATTTATTGATGATGTGACTGCTGACAAAAGCAGCAGGATGAATTCTGAAGTGTTTCGGGAATATTATCTGCTCATATTCAGCCAAATGCTTCACAACTCATTGGACGCCGCTTCACAGTGCAGATGGACAATGACCCAAAGCACACTGCAAAAGCAACCAAAGTGTTTTTTAAGGGAAAGAAGTGGAATGTTATGCAATGGCCAAGTCAATCACCTGACCTGAATCCGATTGAGCATGCATTTCACTTGCTGAAGACAAAACTGAAGGGAAATGCCCCAAGAACAAGCAGGAACTGAAGACAGTTGCAGTAGAGGCCTGGCAGAACATCACCAGGGATGAAACCCAGTGTCTGGTGATGTCTATGCGTTCCACACTTCAGGCTGTAATTGACTGCAAAGGATTTGCAACCAAGTATTAAAAGTGAAAGTTTGATTTATGATTATTATTCTGTCCCATTACTTTTGGTCCCTTAACAAGTGGGAGGCACATATGCAAACTGTTGTAATTCCTGCACCGTTCACCTGATTTGGATTTAAATACCCTCAAATTAAAGCTGACAGTCTGCAGTTAAAGCACATCTTGTTCGTTTCATTTCAAATCCATTGTGGTGGTGTATAGAGCCAAACATGTTAGAATTGTGTCGATGTCCCAATATTTATGGACCTGACTGTATAAACTGTTTATTTGCAGAAGAATTTTAATTCTGTTCATTCGGTAATAGGATTTATACAGTTTTTGCACACTGCGTACCACATTTACCTTTTTCATCACACTGGTAATATATTGTCCTGTGAGCAGGTAGGTGGCACAGGAAGCCCCAAAACCTCAATGAGAAATTATGTCAGGTGCCTCAGCATGCAGCATAGCAAGGGTTTGTGAAATACCAGACAGTATGAACAAAGTTACACTTTCTTTGGCAAAGAGTTCACAAATATGTACTGTATTTTAACTGTGTAAGCTTTTTGCCTGAGTTTCCTTTTACTGTGTATTACAGAAGAGCTTTAAAAGACTCCATTCCTAGTGATAGTTAACATATATTTTGGTAAAGAGGTCCTTCAGTTAAAATGATCATTCAGTTAAAGTTGTAATCGGGTAAATGAGCAATTAAAAAAAGGTTAAATTGCCCCTTAATTAAGTCTCAGGGCACTGTATTGCCTTTTGATACTAAAAAGTGATTTCTGAACTCAGGTTACTTATCAATGTTCCTGCTGCCTGACTATCAAAAAATGACATCCAACTAAAGGCGTTCTTGTGTGATAGCATAGATTAGTGTTTGTGTGTTAAAGAATGATCCCTGGGTGGTTGGATTATTCTACACAATGCCCCAAATAATATTTTTATATTTACTCTTAGCCGCAACTATGAAAAAAATGCATTCATTAAAGCTAAGCAAAGGCAGACTTGTAACTCTGTTTATGACCCTGTATAAGGATCTGGAGACTTGTCGACTTCGTCTGGATCCAGAGATGGACCGGCACAGATACGAAAGGAAAATAAGTTTTGCTGGAATCCTTGATGAGAATGAAGATTCTAAAGACTCTCTGCACAGTAGCAGCCACACCTTGAAGTCAGACACAGGATGTGAAGAAAAGAAAGGTATGGGATAAAAGCAACTAGTCTAACATAAATATAATTACACAATCTTTATTGGCTTCTTTAGTGTGATTTTGTTTTGCTTGTGAATGATATAATTTAAAGAACACCTTGCAGATCTGTCAAAGCAGGAAGAGACTGCCAAATGTCCATAGTTGTTGATTTGGATTTTATTTAAAGTATATGTTTAAATATCAGGATTTCATTATTTCTATATATATTAATGTGGTTGATTAAAGGCAAACAGGGTGTTCATTTTGCAAGTGAATTTCACCTTAGCTTAGAGAATGAGGTGAAGCTCTGCTGACTTCTTTCATTAAATCATTTGTAAACAAATAAACTGTTTTTTTTTTTAATTTCCCTTGCACTTGATTAGGTATTCTTTGCAAAGTAAATGTAACCACATTCACTAAGCTAAGGGAAAATTCCATTGCAAAGTGCAAATTTCCTTTGAAAGTGAACAACCCATTTGCATTTAGTAAACAATGTCTTTAACCAGTAAATAAAATAAATATATGTGAGCGCACACAAAGAATAAAGCAGCTGTGCACCAGGTAACCATAAAAAACCTCTAAACAGACAATGTAAATAAGGAGTGCAGTGCTAAAAGGAAATCACAATATGAGTATTCAAATGTATATACACCATTAAATATACAGTGACATAGTTTTTATGACTTCCTGTCATAAAAACTATGAAATTCAATCAGGAGGAGTGACATCACAGGCACAGAAACCTGCTGTATATAGCTAAAGGAGGGAAAAACTGGCACGCTAGGAGCAGCTGGTGATCAAGACCATATGAGGGAGTCTACCGGATTCTAGATACTTTCCAGATTGGCAGATGACATCAGGAAATATACACAAACGCTCATTTAATTGCGCGTTCTGGTGAGTGCACATTCTTTTCGCACTTAATATCACAGCACCTTACCCATAGGAGGATGCAGTTGCATTGGAGCACCTCAAGTCACTTCAAGTCACCTAATGAACTGTATATTTAATGGTGTATATACATTTGAATACTCATATTGTGATTTTCTTTTAGCGCTGCACTCCTTATTTACACTGTCTCTAACCACCCTGCCTTATTCCAGGCCATGAACATGTTACGTAATGTACAAAATATTCTTCCTTAAAGTGTTACTAAACCCACAACAGTAAAAATCAGTCTGCATATGCCGTAAAGCATACTTGTTATACTCACTGTGAACCTAAGGGGTTAATCCTCTGCATTGTGTAAAAAGGCGATTTGATCCCGTCTTCTCTGTTTTTCCTCTTGTTCAAATGTCTATGTCTTATCTCCTGATAAGACAGACTGAACCTGTAGCCAATCTGCACATGCTCAGTTTGGTGTGTATTGCTAGAGAGTTTTTTTTTTCTTGGGAGAGTGCATGTGATCAGCACAGGGCCAATTAGCACTGCCCAGACAGAGGTCAGGGGTTATGCATCCTCCTAGATCAGAAAGAAAACTAATCCTACAAACTTTAACCAGTTCTCTGCTGAACACTGATAGAAGTCACAAGCCTGCTCTAAGTGCTGATGAGAAAAGGTATTTAGCAGTTTATATTTACTAAAATAATTGCACTTCCATGTTCTGTGTACTGTGGGAGACCAGATATAGTAAATGCAGGGTCCTGGGTTTAGTAACACTTTAATTTTAAATACTGTTAATAATGTGAAAATGAACAATAACATAGTGAGGTCAGTAATGCGTAAATAACAAGACTTTTCTTCCCAATTTGATTTATATAAATAAATGATATGCAATAAACAGTGAGACATTGGTTTGCCACTATATGGTTAACTGCTTGGCACCAGCAAATATAGCGGCTGGGCCTTGAGAGGCTGCATATTTGCGTACCCGATGTAAACAAATGTGCCAAGAGCATGCATCCTACTTGTGATCAGGAGCTTCCTGATCATGTGACCGCTGTGACAGCCACTCATAGTAGTCACAGGACCCTAAATGTCGTCCCGCCTTCCAATGTCACAAACCTCTTACAGGGCCGTTAGGTGATGGCGCCAAGGGGTTAGTTTAGTTCATGTTGACTATCTTTGTTTTAACTCAGTGTTATGCAAAATAGCAGCTAGTAGAGCTGAAGAAACAGTCATTTACTAAACCAGTAACCATTTGTTTCAACATGACACTTAAGGAAACCTTGTCACCAAGTCTAACATTTATTTACATGCTTTTTTTAGTGATAGAAAATCTTTGAGTCCTAAATGTGTCTATAAAATGTGTTACTAACAAAATCTAAGATGGCAGCTTCCTTGGCTGTAAAAGACAAGAGGGTTTAGTTCCACTTTAAATTTGCAAGGGTTGTAAATAGAAAAGAGTGCATAAATGCATTTGGCTATACCATTGGCTTTGACAGATTCCTGAATAAGCTACACAAATGTACAGCCTATAATGCCATCTACTGTATATCATTTGAAGGTATTAAGTGCTAAAGGCATGGATTGGTGTTGACACCAAACTGTTAAAGTGGTCATTTGTAGCTGCTATGTAGCCTTATTTGCAGTTATTTAAGTTCAAAGTACTTGTCTCACTGAATATGTTCAAGGGGAATCACATTTACAAGATTGGACAGTTTAATGTTTTAAAATGATATAATGTTTTCTGCTATGCCAAAAGGCTTCTCACAAACTCCATTGCTTGTAAAATCGATTAACTTCATTTTCGACCTCTCTGGCCTCCTAATTTAATCTAGTTATATCAATTGTCTTAAGTCTTCAACAACCCATCTAACACGATCTGTTTATTGTTAATGGATTTGAATGCTAAGAATGAAAGACGCTAGAAATGTTTAACAGTGGAGGTCAGAGTACGTACAAATTATATATAAGTATGTTTTTGTGCCACTTTTTGTGAATTTTTAGGTGAGTGATGTCATTTTATTTTTTCTCCCGTGGTGCTGTCTTCAATCAAGCCCCATTTTTGAATTTTTTTCTTTTTAAAGTTTGTATATCATATTGCAGAATGTGTGATAGAGGCTGGCTCTGTAAACATTTTATATTGTACTGCTTTCATAGAGGAATGGATTTTGAATGCTTAAAATGCTTATAGAATGTGTAAGAATAGTAGGTCATTTTTAGAGTGATAAGCCTTCATTATCCCTTTCACTAATGAAAACATATAACCGTTTACTAAGCAGCTGACAATTACATGTAACGTTTATACAACATGACTTGGCATCCTTTCATCAAATTCCTTTACTCGATTAATTTTAAAATTGTATAACTTGTATGCCTTTATTGAGTCATAGCTTATTTAAGTTGGTCCAACAATACTATGGATTAATACACTTGTAAGGACCTACTAACCTTCAAAGATGTTTCTAACTATTTACAGACTTTGACAGAAATTAAGATATTTCATATTTTATATAAGGATAGTACAAAAAAGGCAATGGCAGTTTCTGATTATTTTTAACCAGGGACCTTTCATACTAGCTAACTGCAAAGTCTCCTTGCTTTGTAGTCCTGAGCTTAAATCCTACCTAGGACACTGTCTTCTTAGACATGTATGTGTTCCTTGTCTACTTGGGTTTCTCACCACAATTCAGAATATATTGCTAAATGTATTGGCCAGGGTGTATGCAGGTATGGTGGGGGCATAAGGTTGAGGGTCCATTGAAAGCAGGACTGTGAATGGTTATTTTTATTGGTTAAATTTGGTGTACAATACATGTTATGAGTACAAAAATGCAAGATCCAACACTTTTGAAAATACTGGTTGCCTGGAAATGTTTTCTGAATCACAGACCTGGAGAATGAAAGCAATAGGGGATCCTGTATTCTTATGGCATGTCATTGACCCAAGAAAGCATTCTGGGTCAGCATGACAAATAGGAAACTAGTGTTTGCAGAAGAAGGTTCACAATAGGAACCCCATTTTTTATGTCAGGTTCCCTTTTTGTGCCTTGTAAGTAATATTTCAGGACTGTCTACATACAGGAAATAAAGTAATAAAGCATTATATTTTAATTCCAGTGAGTGCTTTTGTAGCTGGGGTCCCAAAATACACAAATTTGATAGAAGTAAAGTTGTACTGACGGCATAATGTAAGCTGTCATTGCTTGACCTTTATCTAAGAATGTGTGTTGTCTAACTGTCTCTGGCTTCAATGCTTTCCAAGACACTGACCTGGAGCAAACATGTAGATTGGGAAAGTGAGCGTGAAGTCAAAAGTCTTAATTTGTATGCTTGCCCCAATATAATGCAGAATGTACCGAAGCCTTTCAATTAGCCAAGGAACTAGTATTTTAAAAAAAATAGTGTTGCAGATTTTTTATTTACTCAGTACAGATTTCTTTTCAAATTAATGTGTGCTTTGCCCATGCAGGTTAATGGTAATGCCACCCTTCCCTTTCCTTGACTCCTGGCTGCTCAGTTCATACACCAGGAGAGAACACAGTCCTGTGTATGCTCTGAACATGAGAACAAACAATGTGCTGGCTTCGGATTTTGTAAAATTGTCATTGGGCACACTGGCACCGGTTGGGCAACACTCCACAAAATGGGGACTACCCTCAGGAACAGGAAAGGAGAATACACACAATCCAATGAGAGTACCAAACAAATGTCCAAAGGTCCAGGGTAATATAATTATAAAATTGATTCAAAGCAGAATAAATCCAATGATCAGGGGCCAAACACACCCCTCCCTTTCATCAGAGCTAAAAATGGTTGTAAACCAGTGAAATGAAAAAACATATCTCTCCGTAGTGTGTTGTAGCCTCAATCCAAAGCACTTTATTGTGGTTCCTTCCTGCTCTCTCTTCTTTTTGCTATCTCCATGAACCATGTTACTCTGACACTACAGAATCCTGGGGAATGGCACTTCCCCCGCCAGCACACACCAGCTGATTGACAGCTTAAGCTATGCATGTTTCCCAATAAGACTTTTGGGGGGGAGTCTATATCCTTTGCTCAGGTCACAGATTACACTCAGCTCCCTGTTCTGTGTTCTGCAGCAAGTGATGTCAGATCCCTGCCCCCTCCCTGCTAGAGCTCAGAATGCTGTGTAAAATATGTACTTTAGGAGGTTGTAGAGGAGAGAGGGCTGCAGGTACAACTTTTATAGGAAGATTTTTTTTTATAATTTCTGTGTCTCACCTGAGGCTACTCACTTCAGTGGGTATATGTAAGGGTTGCAGCTCCCCTCTCAACTCCTCTCCTTATACTTACCTCAGCCCCATCTCAATCCAGCATTGTGCATGAGGGAAGCAGCTATCCTGGGACTCTCTCTTACTTCACTGGCTCACACAGCTGCAGGACCCATTGACTCCCGCTGCTGTCGATGACAGCCAGTGAGAGAGCAGGGGTGTGGGGACGAGACATGATCTGTGTGTGAATGGACATTGTCACCTGGATTTTCTATGTTCAGATGTAATAGCCACTCAGCAGTCAGGATGGAGAGTACTAAGCCATATTCTTTGTTTAGGCTGACACTGGAAGCATTCAGCTCTGAGCACTTCTGCGTTCAGTTTTGTGCTAGCAGCTTCTAGGTAAGCAGCAGATCAGGGATCTGTAGACATATTAGGGGTGTAGTTTCTTGATGTTTTTGTAAATGGCATCTGTCTCTATGTTTATACTGTCACATAAGAGTCACATCAGCCCCCTCTGTAACCAAAACTTAGCAGATGCTGTCATGACTTTATCATGGAAGATTCCATTAGAAATAGTAGAACTGGAAGAAATATTATCTCACATATCTTAATTTCTGAGGTTCAAATGTTTACACAAATTATGAATTATATCAAAGTCTGGTTCACATTAATTATTTTGTATGTATTTCTATTTATTTTTATTACAATTAATATAGGTGTTGTAATTAATTAAACTGGTTACAGTTTCTGTGCTGGGCAACTAATATTTCCCAAATAAATGCCAATGTTATTTAGTCTCAGTTTGGTGGAAGGATAGCAATTGTATAAATAGCAATGTGATATACTGTGCGTGTGTTTGCTTTTATTTATTAAGAAGGAGAACCAATTCAAATGCTTTATCTGGTGAAGTCACGCTATCACAAAAACCGTTGTTTTTATATAATAATGCATCTATCGTCTCAAAGAACTCTAGTCAGTCACTAAGACCAGAAAATATGTTTTCAATTGTCTAATAAGCAAGAATATAGATATTAGAATATTTCTTCTATTTATATACAGTATGTATGTTCCATCACCCTACACACATTAGAAACTATTTTTAAAGTGAACCTTTGGCCAAAGCAAAAAAACAAAATTACCGGCTGCAAGTGTATGGCCGCCTACATTGTCCTATCATTATCTATGGATGCTGAAGGAACTCTCACTTCAGAGCAACCTGGAATCTCCTGTAGTTATTGGAGATCCCATTTTAAGAACCAAAATCCGTCTGTACTCTTTCCTTCTCTCTTGCACTACTTTTTGGTCTGAAACAGGGGTGGACTGACTATTCGGGCACTTGGGCACTGCTCGATGGCCCAGGGTCAGTAGGGGTCCCAATGAGATGCCCCTGGCACCTTTCATAGGCTTTTTTTGATGTGGTTTGATTGTGGGCAAGGACACAGGGGCCCCATGATCCCCTATTGCCCGGGGACCTCATGAGTTGTCAGTCCGCCCCTGGTCTGAAATAAACACCTCTATACAATGGTATTTAACTATTTTACTAACAATCACGTATCCCATACGTTCTGGCTTTAAAAGGGACAAAACAAGCAGCAGCATTAAGCGTGTTTTTATCGCTTTTAGCAGGTTTCAGATGTTTTAGTAAAATGGATATCAGCAGCTATAGTCCTATTTTTACAGGATTCAGTGTTTCGGGGGTTTTAAGTAATTTTCCAATCAAAAAATGCAGATTTGTGCAAAAAAGTTGCTCTGGAGGTGACAGGGTTAACTACCAAATGTGTTGATGTACACCATTGGTGGTCAACTTGATAACTAAATAGGCCCTCAAGTGTGGCCCCTGACATGTCCAAAGGGCCACACAATAGAATTTGTACTTAATTATACCAGTTCCTGCACGTAACATGTTTACATAATTTACACACACTCTGGTTAAATTGCATTGCAGTGCTATTTTGTTTACGTTTGCAAGTATTATGTGCTGCAGCACGTTGAGATGCATTGCAGCGTGTCAGAATGACTGCTGCCAACTCAGAATCGTGCAGCAGCATGACGTCAGTACTGTACAGGAGTGTAAATATTACACTATTTGAGGCATATGTGCTCTTTGTGAGCTTTATTTCATCACAGCTTGTCCAGACAGAGTGGTAGCTGTGGATACAGTCATTTGGCAGTTACATGCATTTATGGAACTTCTGTTTAGACACAGGGGTGTTCATTCTGTTGCAGTGGCAGCCACCAGTTTTGATGAGTTTTGAGTTCACAGGGAGACGGTGACATCAACGGCATTTTTGAATTACGTTACTGCAACCAAGAGCACTTTGTGGTGGTGGACTGATGCTTTCAGGGGTTTTTTTTCCACTGAAAATTTGATTATATGGACGGTTATTTTATTTTTACTCGATTCTTGAACTTTGTTTTTTTTTATATGTCTTTATTAGACACACAATTTTGTATGATCGGCGCTGCACTTTTATTTTTGTACACATTTACTTAGGTTTGGTATATTACCTATTGGTGTCAGCTGCCTTATATTTCCAGATATAGTGCAGATATTGTTTGCTTTATTTTAGTTATCTTATGTTGTCAACCAATTGCTGCTGCTAACTTTCTTGTTTGATTTAGCAACAGGCTCACTTTAGCTTAAGAAGGTGAGGTGAGAAAAATCAATCAAAAAACCTCTTTTTGCAGAAACCGAACAAAACCATAGTCTTACTCGCTATCTAAAGATGCAATCTCCCTAATTTAAAGTGTTACTAAACCCACAACAGGAAAATCAGTCTGTATATGCAGTAAAGCATGCTTGTTATACTCACTGTGGAACCTAAGGGGTTAATCCTCTATATTGTGTAAAAAGGCTGTTTGACCTTGTCTGCTCTGATCCGCCCCTCCTTCCACAGTCCCCAATACATCTTCTGATAGTACAGGGCCCTAGGAGGTGCTCTGCACATGCTCCGTTTGGTGTGTATTGCTAGTTTTTTTTTGGGGGGGTGCATGTGATTGGCACAGGGCCAATCAGCACTGCCCAGACAGAGGTTCAGGGGTCATGCAGCCTCATAGGACAGTCAGAGGAGAATGAAAACTCCTCCTACAAGCTTTAACCAGTGCTTAGCTGGACACTGATAGAAGTCACAAGGCTGCTATATACTACTGACAAGAAAAGGTATTTAGCAGTTTATATTTACTAAAATAATTGCATTTCCATGTTCTTTGTACTGTGGAAGACCAGATATAGTGAATGCAGGGTCCTGGGTTTAGTAACACTTTAACATAATATAAAGGGAATCTGTTAGCAAGCAAAAAGCACTTGGGCATTCAGGTTTTGTTTTGGTTAGCATAGCTCAAAAGTGTTTTTGATACAGGTTCTGTTTGGATACACCAAAAGCAATGAATAGCTATAGACATTTTGAGCTCATATACTGTAGGTAAAGAAACTACATAGATATTTATAAAAAAGCAGAAAGTTTATTTTACATTAAGTTTAAAATCACATATAACACATATCTGTTTTAGGGGTTCACACATTGTTTCATCCAAGTAATCCCCATGTGAACTCAATGCGTTTCGAATCATCTGCTTTAGGATAACATGTGAATGATATCAATACAATGGAACCTTTGGGCGGCACAGTGGCTTAGTGGTTAGCACGTCTGTCTTGCAGTAAATGGGTTTTGGGTTCGATTCCTGCATGGAGTTTGCATGTTCTCCCTGTGCTTGCGTGGGTTTCCTCCCACACTCCAAAGACATGCTGGTAGGTTAATTGGATCCTGTCTAAATTGGCCCTAATATGTGTATGTATGAATGTGAGCTAGGGACCTTAGATTGTACACCCCTTGAGGGTTAGGGACTGATGTGAATGTTCAATATATATATATGTAAAGCACTGTGTAAATTGACAGCGCTATATAAGTACCTGAAATAAATAAATAACCTAATTTCTAAAATCAATACAAGCGATACAAGGTCTGCTGGGACAAACTCAGTGTGAAGCTTTTTTTCCAAAAACAAGGGAGACAGAGGATGATACAAAATTGTAGAACATAGAAATTGGGTTCCAGTGTATAGATTATCATTCACATGTGCTCCTGAAGAAGATCATTTGAAACACGTTGAGTTCACTGATGGATTGCTTGGATGAAACAATGTGTGAACCCTTATAATGGATATGTGTTATATGTGATTTTAAAGCTTAATATAAAATAAACTTTATGCTTTTATACAAATATCTATGTAGATTCTTTACCTATATGAACTCAAAAAGTCCATAGCTACACATTGCTTTTTTGTTGTATTGGTTAGAATAGCAAATACCTAAAACCCATGTTTTGACTGTTGATGACAGTAGTCCTGTTAAAAAAAAATCCCTCACTTTATGTTATGGTAAAAACATTCTCACCTAGTCAGGAACAAGGGCAGATCTCCCTAACATGACAGAGTAGCAAAAAAAAAAAAACACTACTAGTAGGGTGAAGCAAAGTTAAAACCTCCAATAAAGTAGGCAGGTCTCCTGTTATAAAACAAAGGACAGGTAGCCTGTAAAAAAAGAGATTCAACACATACCTTTCCACTGGGTGGTGAGTAAAACCTTTGCCCTCGTGAATAGTGTGTGTTGGATAGTGTAACCCCATGCTCTTTGGCTCTTCCCACTGGCCACTACTGTGTCCCATAGTGATGTACTGACCAGTGGGAGGGAGCACAGTGCTAAGTGGATGACCAGTTATCTGACACTCCCAGAAGTGTCAAATACCATGGGCAGCTGAAGCTCCTAAAAAGATCAAAGATTTTAAGTATTAAACTTTTTTTTTTCTTAAAGATTGCCTGTCTTTCAATGTTAATGTTTTCTTACTGTCTGTATGTCCATTAGAGATTTCCTTTCATTTCCTGTTACAGCAACAACATTGTCAGGAGATAGGTACTGGAGAGAAAGTTCTCTAAAATGATACAGCCAGTAACTAAATAAATCAAATAAAAAGCTAACTGGGGTTTTAACTGCTTTCTATCCTATCCAAAGTTAAAAAAAAGTATTGCTAGAGACACCTTTTAATCTCTCAGTGTCTGGATTAAAGTTACAGTGTAATATAAAATATATCATCTGGAATATTGAATTTTTGTGGCCAGGCTTTCCATTTCTGAACATCAAACCCACTAATTTTCTGGCAATAGAAAATTGCTGTATCTGGTTCTACATGTCACAGATTTGCGTTATCAGCTTACTTCCATAGTTTGCAGTCAAAATTACATTTTCTGCAAAGCCAAAAGTATACATAACCTTGTATTTTTTAACACATTTTTCCATCAGCTTTTCTTCCAATTGAAGTAGCAATTAACTACTATGTAAAAACTGGGTGAAAAAAAATTAAATCAGGTTATGCCCTCCTTTCACAAATTACTGGCAGCCATTCGATAATAATTTATGAACCGGGCAGTGTCAGTTCTGTTACTCTCAAATTGCATTTTATGTTGTACTCAGACCAAGGACCTGTGTCGATGGACTTTGGCATTGTGTTGATGGCATCAGGTTGACGTCAGGTTGACGTCAGTTTGACAGCGTTCTGAAATCATTCAGAATTACTGACAGGTGCCTCTGACCAACAGTTGACGTCCTCCTCACTTGCGCTGACCTTTTTCAAGACTTGTATGGGAATACAAACCAACTTGAAAATAACAAAAGCCCAATAACACAGGCCCCACTGAATTCAAGTGACTGGAAACATACAACTTTTTTTTTTTTTATTTCTGGATGGAGTATGGAATGGTTAGTTCCATTGTCATGTCCCTGCTAGGGAGATTCATCGAAACAGAAAGTAGTGGTAAATCCAGAATTTTAGCGTTCCTATCAAATCAAAAAATCTTCCAATGGGAGATTTTTTTTTATGTTGGTCGAACCGGATGGATTAGTGTCTTTTTTCATCTAGATTAACTATGTAACACCTGTTCTGGTAACAACTAAATAAGAAGAGAATTACCATCTCTTCAGGAGGTTTCCTCTTACTTCTTGTTGCATGTCTGGGGCAGGAAGTGAAAAGAAATCTCACCAGTGATACACAGACAGCAAAGAATAATCTGAAAGGTTTTAAGCTTTCCTTACTCAATCCAAAACTAAAAACGTTTTGCTTATACATACAATTTAAAGAATTGAATGATACATTGTGATTTGCTTTGAATTCGATTGTACTGTTAGTTATACCACATTTCATACAAATGGACTGTGTAAGGTTCTCAACTTATATTTTTATGTTACTAATTAAAATCTGGTAATCATATCTAAGGGAATAATTTTTTGACACTTTTCCTGCTGCCTCTCATTGGTTTTGACTTTGAATAAAGCAATAGATGAATTTATGGATTTGTGCAAAAGAAAGCAATCTAGTAGATGTGTTCACAAACAATTGAAGAAGAGGGAACAATTCCTCTTGTGTTCTTTCAATGCAGTTCCCAGCAGGAAGATCAGGATAGGAGGCTCCCGCCTGCTCCAGATAAAAGGAACCCGCAGTTTCCGGGTGAAGAAAGGGGGCTCCCTGTCCAGCATTCGCCGGGCCGGCAGCCTAAAGAGCACCAAACTTACACGGCAGGACTCAGGGTCCGAGAATGAGGACATCCAGCTGTCACAGAGCAGGGACACTGTAACTGACATAGGTAATGCAGTGAAAAGTTTTCTAAGGGGAGGTATGATAGAGAGGACAACAGTTTTTTGAAAACAGAAAAGATGGAGGTAAAGAATGTATCTGTTGCTCCCATTGTTTACATTATAATACTCAGTTACATTTCTTTCTTCCACTTCCAAAAAAAACAGCCTCAGAGATATAAAAAAGATCCATTAAAATGAAACAAACTTAAAATTTCCACCCACGGTAAGAGTTTCATAAATGTTCCCTGAATGATCATGGTAGAAGAAACTGCTGCAACTTTCCCATTTGGTACAATTGTATCAAAACCAAGGTATAATACATAATCTGGCATATAAACTAGATGTTTAAGAACCACTATGTGAGATTGCACCCGACAAATAATAGTTATATTTACCTCCATTATAAGTAATGTTATTCAACATGTTTTCTATATTAGTCCGTGCAACAAACCAAAAGATAACCTCAAATAAATATTTTGTTATTGGACGCACATTCAACATATATACCCATAGCAACATAAAACAATATATAGGCAATAGTGTATTTTCATTAGAGCAGAGTATTTTTTATAGTGCTATAATACTTAACAAAGTATTCTTGGCAACAATGTTCTTTGCAGACTAATTGTGTGGTCTGCAGCATCTCCAAGATGCAGGGAATTCGTTCTCCACTTTTTGTCCCATCCCTTTGAAAAAAGGGGACATGTGCCAATAGATGTGCTTGTCTTCACCAACCCAGCTAGTGGTTAGAGGGGGAGGGAGTTGGGTAGATGTGTTGTGTTGCTTTTTTGTGAAATCATCTGTGCATGGCTGAGCTGATTCATCTGTACCCCAGTGATATTTTTGGGTTTTATATACTTATGGCATATTTAATGTTTGTTTCTGAGAAGAAGGGAGCCCATGGAGCACTAGTGAACCCAGTATTGAACCAGATGGGGGCAACATTGGCACTGAAGAAAGCTATCACCGTAACATGTCTTGGTTGCACGTAAGTAGTGAAAAGTAAAGTACAGGTCTAAAAAAAAAAAAATACATGGTGTATAAGAATACTGGACCATACACAACATTGAGTACCATGCTGAACTAACAACACTGGCAGGCTGAAAATATTTTAAAACTGAACTCCATGCAGATATAAAAGACAAATGAATGCAGCTTTGTATTGCATAGTACATAATTAATTGTATTTTTATTGCATGCAGTGTATATACCTGGATTTTATTTGGTATCAGCCCTTTTCAATCTCTGTACAGCAATACATATCTTTGGCAGGAAAACCAGCTCCCATATACTATATTTACTTTATCCATGTAATTGCTGCTGAATTTGCATTCTTTCTATTTACAGTCAGTTCCATAAATATTGGGACATTGACACAATTCTAAGATTTTTGGCTCTATACAAGACCACAATGGATTTGAAATGAAACAAACAAGATGTGCTTTAACTGCAGACTGTCAGCTTTAATTTGAGGGTATTTACATCCAAATCAGGTGAACGGTGTAGGAATTACAACAGTTTGCATATGTGCCTCCCACTTGTTAATTGACCAAAAGTAATGGGACAATTGGCATCTCAGCTGTTCCATGGCCAGGTGTGTGTTATTCCCTCATTATCCCAATTACAATGAGCAGATAAAAGGTCCAGAGTTCATTTCAAGTGTGCTATTTGCATTTGGAATCTGTTGCTGTCAACTCTCAAGATGAGATCCAAAGAGCTGTCACTATCAGTGAAGCAAGCCATGATTAGGCTGAAAAAACAAAACAAACCCATCAGAGAGATAGCAAAAACATTAGGCGTGGCCAAAACAACTGTTTGGAACATTTTTAAAAAGAAGGAACGCACTGGTGAGCTCAGCAACACCAAAAGACCCGGAAGACCACGGAAAACAACTGTGGTGGATGACTGAAGAATTCTTTCCCTGGTGAAGAAAACACCCTTCACAACAGTTGGCCAGATCAAGAACACTCTCCAGGAGGTAGGTGTATGTGTGTCAAAGTCAACAATCAAGAGAAGACTTCACCAGAGTGAATACAGACGGTTCACCACAAGATGGAAACCATTGGTGAGCCTCAAAAACAGGAAGGCCAGATTAGAGTTTGCCAAATGACATCTAAAAAAACCTTCACAGTTCTGGAACAACATCCTATGGACAGATGAGACCAAGATCAACTTGTACCAGAGTGATGGGAAGAGAAGAGTATGGAGAAGGAAAGGAACTGCTCATGATCCTTAGCATACCACCTCATCAGTGAAGCATGGTGGTGGTAGTGTCATGGCGTGGGCATGTATGTCTGCCAATGGAACCGGTTCTCTTGTATTTATTGATGATGTGACTGCTGACAAAAGCAGCAGGATGAATTCTGAAGTGTTTCGGTCAATATTATCTGCTCATATTCAGCCAAATGCTTCAGAACTCATTGGACGCCGCTTCACAGTGCAGATGGACAATGACCCAAAGCATACTGCAAAAGCAACCAAAGAGTTTTTTAAGGGAAAGAAGTGGAATGTTATGCAATGGCCAAGTCAATCACCTGACCTGAATCCGATTGAGCATGCATTTCACTTGCTGAAGACAAAACTGAAGGGAAAATGCCCCAAGAACAAGCAGGAACTGAAGACAGTTGCAACAGAGGCCTGGCAGAGCATCACCAGGGATGAAACCCAGCGTCTGGTGATGTCTATGCATTCCAGACTTCAGGCTGTAATTGACTGCAAAGGATTTGCAACCAAGTATTAAAAAGTGAAAGTTTGATTTATGATTATTATTCTGTCCCATTACTTTTGGTCCCTTAACAAGTGGGAGGCGCATATGCAAACTGTTGTAATTCCTACACCGTTCACCTGATTTGGATGTAAATACCCTCAAATAAAGCTGACAGTCTGCAGTTAAAGCACATCTTGTTCGTTTCATTTCAAATCCATTGTGGTGGTGTATAGAGCCAAAAATGTTAGAATTGTGTTGATGTCCCAATATTTATGGACCTGACTGTATCTATGCAGTGATGTGATCATGTCATCACATCCACCAAAGAGGCTTTGTTGGCCATAGAGAGTGAGTAAGTCAGGGCCAGAAGAGCAGTGACTGTCCACCTTCCTGAAGGGTAGGAGCCCTAGCATGGCCAACAAAAATAAGTGAAGTTATGTAGAAGCAACTTTTTTTTAAAAAAGTAAGGATTACAGTGCCTTGAAAAAGTATTCATACCCCTTGAAATTTTTCAAATTTTGTCATGTTACCACCAAAAATGTAAATGTATTTTATTGGGATTTTATGTGATAGACCAACACAAACTGGAACATAATTGTGAAGTGGAAGAAAAATGATAAATGTTTTTCAAATTTTTTTACAAATAAATATCTGAAAAGTGTGGCGTGCATTTGTATTCAGCCCCCGAGTCAATACTTTGTAGAACAACCTTTTCGCTGCAATTACAGCTGCAAGTCTGTAAACTTGTAAGTAGTTGTGCCAAGTCTGGCTGTAGAGGATTAAAGTGGTTGTAAACCCTTACATATTGCAAACTTTGTACTTGTTTATCTGCAGTCATCTCTTCTCTATAATTTCTAAAGCACACATTTTACACAGCATCTCAGAGTTCTAGCAGGCAGGGGGAAAGGATCTAACCTCACACATTGCAGAGCACATAGCTGGGAGCTAAGTGTAACCTGAGACCTGAGTGGAGAGAACGTGCACATCCCCTTCAAACGAAGTCATAGACAAATATGCACATCTGAGGCTGTCATTCAAAGGCTGTTTGCTGGAGCTTCCCTCCCCCATCCTCCTCCATCTCTTGGAGTTGGCATTAGCTATCAGAAATGACTCATGCAGATAGTAGAGCAGGCAGGCAGCAGACAGATATCACACTAAGTGCAGCAAGTACACACTATAGATGAATATGCTTTGCTCATTTTTCTTGTCAGAGGTTTACAACTATTTTAAAGAGAACATGAAACTAAGGTTTACTGAGTTTTACTGCCTTCTTTACAGTGTTAGTAGCTCACTGATTGTTTTTTTTTTTGCCTCAAACTGACTGTACTTACCGTACTAAAGGGAAATACAATGATTTGGATCAGTCCTACTTTTTTAAGTTTATATGTTTTTAAAATGATGTTTTGTATGTAGGACTCTCCCTTTTAGGGGCATGGAATGGCTTCCTAAAGTGTTTTACACAGCTTTACAGTCAGGATCCACTCAGATGCCTGGACTGACAGCTGGCTCAGGCTCTCAGCGAGCTGCTGAGAGCCTGAGCCAGCTGCTCCTGCCCCCTCTACATTCCGACACTCCAGTGAGCACCGGAGGGGCAGAGCAGGAAGCTGGTGACAGTCACTGGCTCTCTGTTCACTGAAGACTGAGAACTGAGTCTTTTATTGCTCAGTTCTCAGTTTTAGAAGCATCAGGGGACAGAGGCAGCATGGGAACAATGCTGCATCCACCTAGGTGAGTATATTTTTTTTTTCTTTAAAGAACCCCATACTTCTCTATTAACTCTGAGGGATGGATCTGTGGCTTATGACAGGGTAAAAGAAAAGTTGAGCTCCAGTCACTTTTGTCTTTTTTTGTAATTTTATTTTTGATTTCAACTACAGGAGAGAGCGTTAGAGATACTGGATACTGAAAAGGGATACCAGCAAACATGTCTCACATGGGTTGTGAGGTGAACCTCAATTTCCAACCTCAAATTTAGTGTAGCTTGTTTTTGCCTTCCTTAGGTTTCTTGGTAGTCTGTTCCCTTTACTAGCAGGTAAATCAGATCTATGACTCTGTAATAGCAGTCACAGTCTTTTCTTAAATCATAATGGACCTTTCTATCTTTATGAACAATTTGTGCCCTTGACCCATTAATAGCAGCAAGGTACCATAATATGTGAGGAGCGATTCCTTACAGGGTCTAGTGGCAGTAACTTCTACTGTGGTCTCCCTAGGTACTCTTCAGTACGGAAGATTTCTTTGCAGATGGTCCATCTAGGCAGTCATCTTCTTGCTTAGGTCCCTATGAATAGTCCTTCCAGCATGGCAATTTAAATCCTGCAGAGCATTGCACACAGGCTCTAACTGGGTAGATACCATGAGGAAAGGATTACCCTTGAGGGTTGCCCCAAACATTTATCACCTTCCTTCAACCCCACCACTGGACAAACTACTCAGTGAGTGGCTGGGGTGTATAAATAATCATAACTCAGATATTGCTTCTTCCCACTCTGACCACTGGAAATACCTCAACAGTAGAAGAGAGAAGCAATCAATACATTGAAGGTATGAAAAATCTGCTGAGCACAGGAAAAGTAAAACATTGTTTAGAATGGCTACTAGCTGCTAAGCAAGCAAAGCTAGAAAAAGACTCCAGCTCATAGGGTTTTGTTTACCTATCTAGTAAATCTTGTCTAAGCGCCCAAGTAGGTTAGACATTAAGGTACAGTATAGAGAAATTCAACTTTATTTTATTATCTGCCTGTAGGTCAACTGTGGCTTCTGCAAGGCCTGGCCATAAAAGTAGCATTCTAAGCGATTGTTGCCATCTTGCATGTAAGCTAGGACCGATGGTACATTGCTTATGCTCCCATGATCATGGGAACAAGTGTTGAGCTGCCAAATTGCTCATCCACTCGTTTGTAGTGCACTCTTTCATGCACAAATCCTCATGCACTCTCCTTCCATTGTTACAGCAGTACTGAGCTCAGTTGTGGGTTTTCTTAAGAGTGGGCACAGCAGCAGCTGTTTGCCCTCAGACTTTCACTCTCTAGTAAAAATTTTGGAGGAAGCCCCCTGAGTACATAAAAAGAGCTCTGACTCTTTCAAGTGTGTGTTCACATTTTCAGGTTTACGCTGTGCAAAAGATCACATCAGAATAGACAGAGAAAACATGAAAAAGAGGCTAGCCCTCCACAATGAAAACACAATAATATGCAATATTTTTAATTGCCTGATAAACAAAACATATTTTGTAAAACTTGTATTCAAGTGTTTGTGTTTTAATTATGTATTCTTTATACTTATTAGGTTATGATCCTTTTATGCAACCAACAAAGCTTTATTTGCACCCATGTGGACTATTGCCACCCACATTGCTACCTTCATCATAGTCGCTCATGTGCTCGGCTGGTAAGAGCTCTCAAGCTGCTCTATGGAGACACAATGGATTCGCTCAAAGAAGATAACCTGGGCTGTGGATCTGGTCTTAGAGGCAAAAAAGTTAAAGAGGTGTGTATGTAAAACCTGTACTGTATATATTTGCATGTTTGTGGGATCAGTTTGTGAACAATGGGTAAAGCATTATTTTTTCATGAATCATGTAAAGTGTAATTCAATGTAAAACTATACTGACTGGTTGAGCAGTATATGTTAGTAAGTAAATTACATTCCCTTCCCTGTCCTCTGTTCACCAATCTGCTGTATGAAAGTCAAAGGTCTGAGAACATTTTCAGGCTCCTGTCTACCATTTACCTAATCTACCTCCTCAAGTATCAAACCCAAAAAAGTCAATGTGAAAACTGACAACTTTTAGTACCCCTGCTTCACCCAAATCCTGCACCATTCTGACAGGCAAAGCTACAGCACTTTTTCTAAGATAATTGTTGATTATGTGCTTCTAGATCAATAGAAATGTTTTTACTGAAGAAAAAATGATCTAGGAAGAAGTAAGAGTATTGTGTGTTTTTATGCCCATAGTGTTCAGATAAATCTTGCCTACGAACCCCATCACTAAAGAAGAGAGTTACTGAAGCCAATCTAGAAGGAAAGAAGGACAGTGGTATGCTGAAATACATAAGGCACCAGGTAAAGGTTTCCATAAGATGCTGAACTCACTTTATAATGAACAGAAAGATGAAAAGCTGGTCTCATCTTACTTTTGGGTCTCATGTATCAATATGTTCTTTCTAAGAACTCCAATTATTTCCCCAGGGGGTCCATTCAAATTCAGACAGGTCTGATGCTTGGTGGATACGATAAAGTCCTGTTCATGGAGCTAAGCTTAAACAGGACCCATGGGAACCAGTCAACATTTAGCATCTATGATGATCTGAATGGCCATTCTTGAATTGTTATAATACAACATTAAAGTTCAGATAAATTGGTAATATAGTGAGCGATCTTAATGTATAGCACCTGAGACACCCAAGGTAACCACAGTAACCTTTGAAGTAGCAATAAATAGAGATGAGCGAATCGAAGTAGGCGAAGTGGAATTCGTTTCGAATATTAGAAAAATTTCGAAAATAAGCAGACTTCGGATGCGCAAATCGAAATTTTTCCTAAAATGGCGGCGACATGTGCGGCGACGGAGCGGGGATGTCTGGGAAGGCGCGCAGACAAGGCGCGCTGACCCATAATGCATTCATTCATGACATGTGATCGCATTAGCCAATCAGCAGCCAGCCAGCCAGCACTGTGTAATGGTCGAGCTATAAATGGCGGCCATTTTAGAATTCTCCATTTGCCTCCAGTCATTCAACAGAGGCAGACCTGGCTGTATTCAGGGAGAGAGTTAGGGACACAGAAACGTTACTTAGGGACATAGAAACGTTAGTTAGGGACACAGAAACGTTACTTAGGGCCACAGAAACGTTACTTAGGGACACAGAAACGTTACTTAGGGCCACAGAAACTTTACTTAGGGACACAGAAACGTTACTTAGGGACACAGAAACGTTACTTAGAGCCACAGAATCGTTACTTAGGGCCACAGAAACGTTACTTAGGGCCACAGAATCGTTACTTAGGGCCACAGAATCGTTACTTAGGGCCACAGAAACGTTACTTAGGGCCACAGAATTGTTACTTAGGGACAGACACAGAATTGTTACTGAGGGACACAGAATTGTTACTGAGGGCTACAGAACTGTTACTTAGGGCCACAGAAACGTTACTTAGGGCCACAGAATTGTTACTTAGGGACAGACACAGAATTGTTACTGAGGGACACAGAATTGTTACTGAGGGCCACAGAACTGTTACTTAGGGCCACAGAAACGTTACTTAGGGACACAGAATTGTTACTCAGGGACAGACACAGAATTGTTACTTAGGGACAAACACAGAATTGTTACTGAGGGACACAGAATCGTTACTTAGGGCCACAGAAACGTTACTTAGGGCCACAGAAACATTACTTAGGGCCACAGAATTGTTACTTAGGGACAGACACAGAATTGTTACTGAGGGACACAGATTTGTTACTGAGGGCCACAGAACCATTACTTAGGGCCACAGAAACGTTACTTAGGGACACAGAATTGTTACTCAGTGACAGACACAGAATTGTTACTGAGGGACACAGAATTGTTACTGAGGGCCACAGAACTGCTACTTAGGGCCACAGAAATGTTACTTAGGGCCACAGAAACGTTACTTAGGGCTACAGAAACGTTACTTAGGGCCACAGAATTGTTACTTAGGGCCACAGAAACGTTACTTAGGGCCACAGAAACGTTACTTAGGGCCACAGAATTGTTACTTAGGGACAGACACAGAATTGTTACTGAGGGACACAGATTTGTTACTGAGGGCCACAGAACCGTTACTTAGGGCCACAGAAACATTACTTAGGGACACAGAATTGTTACTCAGGGACAGACACAGAATTGTTACTGAGGGACACAGAATTGTTACTGAGGGCCACAGAACTGTTACTTAGGGCCACAGAAACGTTACTTAGGGCCACAGAAACGTTACTTAGGGCTACAGAAACGTTACTTAGGGCCACAGAATCGTTACTTAGGGCCACAGAAACGTTACTTAGGGCCACAGAATTGTTACTTAGGGACAGACACAGAATTGTTACTGAGGGACACAGATTTGTTACTGAGGGCCACAGAACCATTACTTAGGGCCACAGAAACGTTACTTAGGGACACAGAATTGTTACTCAGGGACAGACACAGAATTGTTACTGAGGGACACAGAATTGTTACTGAGGGACACAGAATTGTTACTCAGGGACACAGAATTGTTACTGAGGGACACAGAATTGTTACTGAGGGACACAGAATTGTTACTCAGGGACAGACACAGAATTGTTACTCAGGGACAGACACAGAATTGTTACTGAGGGACACAGAATTGTTACTGAGGGACACAGAATTGTTACTCAGCGACAGACACAGAATTGTTACTCAGGGACAGACACAGAATTGTTACTGAGGGACACAGAATTGTTACTCAGGGACACAGAATTGTTACTCAGGGACACAGAATTGTTACTCAGGGACAGACACAGAATTGTACTCAGGGACAGACACAGAATTGTTACTCAGGGACAGACACAGAATTGTTACTGAGGGACACAGAATTGTTACTGAGGGACACAGAATTGTTACTCAGCGACAGACACAGAATTGTTACTCAGGGACAGACACAGAATTGTTACTGAGGGACACAGAATTGTTACTCAGGGACACAGAATTGTTACTCAGGGACACAGAATTGTTACTGAGGGACACAGAATTGTTACTGAGGGACACAGAATTGTTACTCAGGGACACAGAATTGTTACTGAGGGACACAGAATTGTTACTGAGGGACACAGAATTGTTACTCAGGGACAGACACAGAATTGTTACTCAGGGACAGACACAGAATTGTTACTCAGGGACAGACACAGAATTGTTACTGAGGGACACAGAACTGTTACTCAGGGACAGACACAGAATTGTTACTCAGGGACAGACACAGAATTGTTACTCAGGGACAGACACAGAATTGTTACTCAGGGACAGACACAGAATTGTTACTGAGGGACACAGAATTGTTACTGAGGGACACAGAATTGTTACTGAGGGACACAGATTTGTTACTGAGGGCCACAGAACCATTACTTAGGGCCACAGAAACGTTACTTAGGGACACAGAATTGTTACTCAGGGACAGACACAAAATTGTTACTCAGGGACAGACACAGAATTGTTACTGAGGGACACAGAATTGTTACTGAGGGACACAGAACTGTTACTGAGGGACACAGAATTGTTACTCAGGGACACAGAATTGTTACTGAGGGACACAGAATTGTTACTGAGGGACACAGAATTGTTACTCAGGGACAGACACAGAATTGTTACTGAGGGACAGACACAGAATTGTTACTGAGGGACACAGAATTGTTACTGAGGGACACAGAATTGTTACTCAGGGACACAGAATTGTTACTCAGCGACAGACACAGAATTGTTACTCAGGGACAGACACAGAATTGTTACTCAGGGACAGACACAGAATTGTTACTGAGGGACACAGAATTGTTACTGAGGGACACAGAATTGTTACTCAGGGACACAGAATTGTTACTGAGGGACACAGAATTGTTACTGAGGGACACAGAATTGTTACTCAGGGACAGACACAGAATTGATACTCAGGGACAGACACAGAATTGTTACTGAGGGACACAGAATTGTTACTGAGGGACACAGAAATGTTACTCAGCGACAGACACAGAATTGTTACTCAGGGACAGACACAGAATTGTTACTGAGGGACACAGAATTGTTACTGAGGGACACAGAATTGTTACTCAGGGACACAGAATTGTTACTCAGGGACACAGAATTGTTACTGAGGGACACAGAATTGTTACTGAGGGACACAGAATTGTTACTCAGGGACACAGAATTGTTACTCAGGGACAGACACAGAATTGTTACTCAGGGACACAGAATCGTTTAATTAAAGAGTATGTCAGACAACATGCATAGGAGTGGCAGAGGAGGCAATGTTTTAGGAGCGAGCAGACGTGGCAGCAGAGGAAGGGGTCGAGGCAGCACTAGTCGCAGCCAGAGGCCAGTGCTCCCGGTGTCATCCAGCGGTCGTGTCTCCACCGACAACCCTGCCGTCATCGATTGGTTGGCTCGGTCGTCTTCCTCTTCCCAGGTCACCTCTGACACCTACAGCCAACGGTCGGTGGGTACGTCAGACACAACCGTTAGTTGGCATGGCCCGGGAGCAAGCCCACTGAAATCACGTGTCCTCGACCTGCCCCTGTCCTTTGGTGTTCCCTCACCAAGCGAAGTATCGTATGCTGTGGGCTCAGCCCCACTGTACAGTGAGGAAGAGCTAACAGAGGGCGGTCAGGAACGGGGGGAGACATCCGCCTCTTCAGCAGCCAGGCGAAGAAGTAGTGGCGAGGAGAGTGGCTCGGTAGCCGGTCTAGAGACAGGTCTGTCTCCTGACCCACACGCAGCCGAGAGGGCTAGTAGTGAGGCGGAGACCCTAATTGATGATGATGAGGCTGATCGCACTTGGCAGCCTCGTCGTCATCAGGCTATTGCTTCCGCATCATCAGGAGAAGAGGGTGGCAGCTTGGCAGCGAGCAAAACAGTCGGTGGGTTGCCCAGGAGGCAGCAGGTTCACGGCAGTGTCAGTGGAGGCAAACGGCCACGGAGTACAGCACCAGCTCCACTGCAGCCTACCACCACGGCCAGTAGTGGTGCCGGTGTGCACGGAGGAAGCAGCAGTCAGCCAGTGAGGAGTATCGGGGGCAAAGTTTCCTATTCGGCGGTGTGGCAATTTTTTGTCAAGCCGCCCGAGGAAGTAAACGTAGCCGTATGTCGACTATGTGGCCAGAAAGTCAAGCATGGCCAGGGGGCCCATGTTGGGACTACAGCGTTGCGGCAGCATATGCAGCGTCGCCATTTGGTGGCCTGGGAAAACCGTGATAAAGATACGGCGGTTCTGCCTGCTCCAGCCCCCGCTCCATCACCCGCTCCGTTACTTGCTCCGTCACCCGACGTCAATCGCCCTCTATCAGCTAGTCAAGGCTCCAACACCTCTGCTGAGGGGAGTTGTCGCTCGTTGGCATCTTCCGCTCGTTCTGATGCTCCTTCTCCTGCTACTCCTCTTCACGGATTCCGTCAGCAGTCTTTCTTGCAATCCGTTTCCAAGAGACAACAGTTTGCGAGCACGCACCCAACGGTGCAAAAGCTGAACGTCCTCCTGTCCAAGTTGCTGGTGCTGCAGTCCCTCCCTTTCCAAGTGGTGGACTCAGCACCTTTCCGAGAAATGATGGCTTGTGCCGCGCCGCGGTGGAGAGTGCCAAGCCGTCATTTCTTCGCCAAAAAGGCAGTGCCAGCCCTGCATTCACATGTAGAAGAGATGGTGGGCCAGTCTTTGAGCATGTCGGTCTCTGCCAAAGTGCACGGCAGCGCCGACGTGTGGAGCTGTAACTACGGTCAGGGACAGTACATGTCATTTACGGCCCACTGGGTGAACGTGGTGCCGTCACAGCCGCACCAGCAACTTGGACAGGTCACGCCGCTTTTGCCTCCACGTTTGCACGTCCTTGGTCCGGCAAAGATGTCCGCCTCTACCACCTCTTCTTCCGCCGTGTCCTCAGCCGCCACCCCCGTGCCAAGTCCCATTACCCGACCGGCATATCACATGTGCAGGGCGCAACGGTGTCACGCTGTGCTGCACCTGGTATGCCTTGGCGAACGTAGTCACACAGGGGAGGAACTTCTCAGTGTAATGAACAGAGAAATCGACAGATGGCTGTCTCCGCGCAAACTGAAAATCGGAACCATGTTGACCGACAACGGAAAGAACATGGTGTCTGCTCTGCGTCAAGGAAGGTTGTGCCATGCGCCATGCATGGCTCACGTGTTCAATCTGGTTGTCAAGCGGTTCCTAAAATCCACCATCCCACTGCAAGACATCCTTAAAATGTCACGTAAACTTTGCATGCATTTCAGCCATTCCTACACCGCAAAGCACACCCTCCTTGAGCTGCAGCGGCAGAACGGAATTCCACAGCATCGCCTGATCTGCGACGTTGCAACAAGGTGGAATTCAACCCTACACATGTTAGACCGCCTTTACGAACAGCGAAAGGCCATCACCGATTTCCTGATGTTACAAGCGGATAAAGGTACTCCCCTGTGTAACTTCGATGTCAGCCATTGGCAGCTCATGCATGACACCTGCCGCTTGCTCAGGCCCTTTGAGGAGGCCACGCTATTTGTGAGTCGGCAGGACTATGGGATGAACGACGTCATTCCTCTGTTGCACGTCCTGGAACAAATGCTGTTAACAATGGCTGGTCAGCGTGCGGTAGACGTGGCGCACAGATCTCAACGCCACATGACCCCTGTGGGGGCAGGACAGGAAGAAGAGGAGGAGCTAGAGGAGGACATTTGTGCTCAGGAATTATTGAGTGAAATGGGTGGTTTTTCCACTCAGCGGACAGGAGTGGAGGAGCAGGAGCATCTGGTAGAGGAGGAGGAGACAGAGGACCCAGACGCACCGTGGCAGTATGCTGTGGAGATGGAGGCAGGGAGTCACTCGCATTCCTTGGCACAAATGGCCCATAGCATGCTCGGTTGCTTGCGTAGCGACAGCCGAATAATAACCATCAGACAGAGGGATGACTTTTGGCTGTCCACCTTGTTGGACCCTCGCTACCGTTCAAAAATGGTGGCCTTTTTCACACCTGCTGAGAGGGAGGCCAAAATAACGTACTATAAAAACCACCTATGTAGTCAGTTGGTCTCTGCCTTTCTGCGCCAACGTCCATCCTCAGACACTGTGGGCCCTGTGCGCTCGCGTTCCGCTGCCATGGCAGCAGGGGAGGGGTGGGGTGGTAGGAGCAGTGGCAGCTCCACCAGCAGCGGCTGCCTCAGTCTGCAGTCGATGATGAGTAGCTTTCTTCATCAGCGCAGTGAGGAAACTACTAACCAGCCGCAGCAGCAGCAGCAGCATCAGGTGGACCTGGAGCAGGACCTCAAACAACAGGCTTGGGCCTACTTGGACAGCACCCTGCCAACCGAGGTAGACAATCCCCTTGACTACTGGGCAACGAAACTTGACCTTTGGCCCCAACTAGCTGAATTTGCCCTTGAAAGGCTGTCATGCCCGGCCAGTAGCGTGGCATCGGAGCACGTGTTTAGTGCGGCAGGAGGTATTGTAACTCCGCGGAGGACACGACTGTCCACCCAAAGTGTGGAGAGACTCACATTTGTGAAAATGAATCAGGCGTGGATTAGTCTGGATTTCAAACCACCAGTTCCTGACACAACTGACTAAATCCGCCATGAATCATGCCCCAAACATGTGCCACTTTCAGGTCTCCTCACACTGCTGGTGTGTTCCATTTTTTGTCATAGGGTGTTGGCAGATTACGGGCCTCCTATAACTGCTGCCAGGCCCCTAATCTGCCATGGGCCCCTATACCGCCTCCTCATGCTGCTGCCAAGTCCAGAGTCTCTCATGGGTCCCTGTACGGCCTCCCATTGCTGCTGTCTCCATCGCCACACTCTGCCATGTGCCACTTTCAGGTCTCCTCACACTGCTGGTGTGTTCCATTTTTTGTCATAGGGTGCTGGCAGATTACGGGCCTCCCATAGCTGCTGCCAGGCCCCTAATCTGCCATGGGCCCCTATACCGCCTCCTCATGCTGCTGCCAGGTCCAGAGTCTCTCATGGGTCCCTGTACGGCCTCCCATTGCTGCTGTCTCCATCGCCACACTCTGCCATGTGCCACTTTCAGGTCTCCTCACACTGCTGGTGTGTTCCATTTTTTGTCATAGGGTGCTGGCAGATTACGGGCCTCCCATAGCTGCTGCCAGGCCCCTAATCTGCTATGGGCCCCTATACCGCCTCCTCATGCTGCTGCCAGGTCCAGAGTCTCTCATGGGTCCCTGTACGGCCTCCCATTGCTGCTGTCTCCATCGCCACACTCTGCCATGTGCCACTTTCAGGTCTCCTCACACTGCTGGTGTGTACCATTTTTTGTCATAGGGTGCTGTCAGATTACGGGCCTCCCATAGCTGCTGCCAGGCCCCTAATCTGCCATGGGCCCCTGTACCGCCTCCTCATGCTGCTGCCAGGTCCACAGTGTCTCATGCCATGTGCCACTTTCAGGTCTCCTCACACTGCTGGTGTGTTCCATTTTTTGTCATAGGGTGCTGGCAGATTACGGGCCTCCCATAGCTGCTGCCAGGCCCCTAATCTGCCATGGGCCCCTATACCGCCTCCTCATGCTGCTGCCAGGTCCAGAGTCTCTCATGGGTCCCTGTACGGCCTCCCATTGCTGCTGTCTCCATCGCCACACTCTGCCATGTGCCACTTTCAGGTCTCCTCACACTGCTGGTGTGTTCCATTTTTTGTCATAGGGTGCTGGCAGATTACGGGCCTCCCATAGCTGCTGCCAGGCCCCTAATCTGCCATGGGCCCCTATACCGCCTCCTCATGCTGCTGCCAGGTCCAGAGTCTCTCATGGGTCCCTGTACGGCCTCCCATTGCTGCTGTCTCCATCGCCACACTCTGCCATGTGCCACTTTCAGGTCTCCTCACACTGCTGGTGTGTTCCATTTTTTGTCATAGGGTGCTGTCAGATTACGGGCCTCCCATAGCTGCTGCCAGGCCCCTAATCTGCCATGGGCCCCTGTACCGCCTCCTCATGCTGCTGCCAGGTCCACAGTGTCTCATGCCATGTGCCACTTTCAGGTCTCCTCACACTGCTGGTGTGTTCCATTTTTTGTCATAGGGTGCTGGCAGATTACGGGCCTCCCATAGCTGCTGCCAGGCCCCTAATCTGCCATGGGCCCCTATACCGCCTCCTCATGCTGCTGCCAGGTCCAGAGTTTCTCATGGGTCCCTGTACGGCCTCCCATTGCTGCTGTCTCCATTGCCACACTCTGCCATGTGCCACTTTCAGGTCTCCTCACACTGCTGGTGTGTTCCATTTTTTGTCATAGGGTGCTGGCAGATTACGGGCCTCCCATAGCTGCTGCCAAGCCCCTAATCTGTCATGGGCCCCTGTACCGCCTCCTCATGCTGCTGCCAGGTCCACAGTGTCTCATGCCATGTGCCACTTTCAGGTCTCCTCACACTGCTGGTGTGTTCCATTTTTTGTCATAGGGTGCTGGCAGATTACGGGCCTCCCATAGCTGCTGCCAGGCCCCTAATCTGCCATGGGCCCCTATACCGCCTCCTCATGCTGCTGCCAGGTCCAGAGTCTCTCATGGGTCCCTGTACGGCCTCCCATTGCTGCTGTCTCCATCGCCACACTCTGCCATGTGCCACTTTCAGGTCTCCTCACACACTGCTGGTGTGTTCCATTTTTTGTCATAGGGTGCTGGCAGATTACGGGCCTCCCATAGCTGCTGCCAGGCCCTTAATTTGCCATGGGCCCCTGTACCGCCTCCTCATGCTGCTGCCAGGTCCACAGTGTCTCATGCCATGTGCCACTTTCAGGTCTCCTCACACTGCTGGTGTGTTCCATTTTTTGTCATAGGGTGCTGGCAGATTGCGGGCCTCCCATAGCTGCTGCCAGGCCCCTAATCTGCCATGGGCCCCTATACCACCTCCTCATGCTGCTCCCAGGTCCAGAGTCTCTCATGGGTCCCTGTACGGCCTCCCATTGCTGCTGTCTCCATCGCCACACTCTGCCATGTGCCACTTTCAGGTCTCCTCACACTGCTGGTGTGTTCCATTTTTTGTCATAGGGTGCTGTCAGATTACGGGCCTCCCATAGCTGCTGCCAGGCCCCTAGTCTGCCATGGGCCCCTGTACCGCCTCCTCATGCTGCTGCCAGGTCCACAGTGTCTCATGCCATGTGCCACTTTCAGGTCTCCTCACACTGCTGGTATGTTCCATTTTTTGTCATAGGGTGCTGGCAGATTACAGGCCTCCCATAGCTGCTGCCAGGACCCTAATCTGCCATGGGCCCCTATACCGCCTCCTCATGCTGCTGCCAGGTCCAGAGTCTCTCATGGGTCCCTGTACGGCCTCCCATTGCTGCTGTCTCCATCACCACACTCTGCCATGTGCCACTTTCAGGTCTCCTCACACTGCTGGTGTGTTCCATTTTTTGTCATAGGGTGCTGTCAGATTACGGGCCTCCCATAGCTGCTGCCAGGCCCCTAATCTGCCATGGGCCCCGTTACTGCCTCCTCATGCTGCTGCCAGGTCCACAGTGTCTCATGCCATGTGCCACTTTCAGGTCTCCTCACACTGCTGGTGTGTTCCATTTTTTGTCATAGTTTGCTGGCAGATTAGGGGCCTCCCATAGCTGCTGCCAGGCCCCTAATCTGCCATGGGCCCCTATACCGCCTCCTCATGCTGCTGCCAGGTCCAGAGTCTCTCATGGGTCCCTGTACGGCCTCCCATTGCTGCTGTCTCCATCGCCACACTCTGCCATGTGCCACTTTCAGGTCTCCTCACACTGCTGGTGTGTTCCATTTTTTGTCATAGGGTGCTGGCAGATTACGGGCCTCCCATAGCTGCTGCCAGGCCCCTAATCTGCCATGGGCCCCTGTACCGCCTCCTCATGCTGCTGCCAGGTCCACAGTGTCTCATGCCATGTGCCACTTTCAGGTCTCCTCACACTGCTGGTGTGTTCCATTTTTTGTCATAGGTTGCTGGCAGATTACGGGCCTCCCATTGCTGCTGCCAGGCCCCTAATCTGCCATGGGCCCCTGTACCGCCTCTTCATGCTGCTGCCAGGTCCAGAGTGTGTCATGGGTCCCTGTACGGCCTCCCATTGCTGCTGCCAGGAGGCAGCAGGGTCGCAGCAGTGTCAGTGGAGGCAAACGGCCACGGAGTAGAGCACCAGCTCCACTGCAGCCTACCACCACGGCCAGTAGTGGTGCCGGTGTGCACGGAGGAAGTAGCAGTCAGCCAGTGAGGAGTAGCGGGGGCAAAGTTTCCTACTCGGCGGTGTGGCAATTTTTCGTCAAGCCGCCCGAGGAAGTAAACGTAGCCGTATGTCGACTATGTGGCCAGAAAGTCAAGCGTGGCCAGGGGGCCCATGTTGGGACTACAGCGTTGCATCAGCATATGCAGCGTCGCCATTCGGTGGCCTGGGAAAACCGTGATAAAGATACGGCGGTTCTGCCTGCCCCAGCCCAGGGTTCCATTTTGTCATAGGGTGCTGGCAGATTACTGGCCTCCCATTGCTGCTGCCAGGCCTTAATCTGCCATGGGCCCCTGTACCGCCTCCTCATGCTGCTGCCAGGTCCACAGTCTCTCATGGGTCCCTGTACGGCCTCCCATTGCTGCTGTCTCCATCGCCACACTCTGCCATGTGCCACTTTCAGGTCTCCTCACACTGCTGGTGTGTTCCATTTTTTGTCATAGGGTGCTGGCAGATTACGGGCCTCCCATAGCTGCTGCCAGGCCCCTAATCTGCCATGGGCCCCTGTACCGCCTCCTCATGCTGCTGCCAGGTCCACAGTGTCTCATGCCATGTGCCACTTTCAGGTCTCCTCACACTGCTGGTGTGTTCCATTTTTTGTCATAGGTTGCTGGCAGATTACGGGCCTCCCATTGCTGCTGCCAGGCCCCTAATCTGCCATGGGCCCCTGTACCGCCTCTTCATGCTGCTGCCAGGTCCAGAGTGTGTCATGGGTCCCTGTACGGCCTCCCATTGCTGCTGCCAGGAGGCAGCAGGGTCGCAGCAGTGTCAGTGGAGGCAAACGGCCACGGAGTAGAGCACCAGCTCCACTGCAGCCTACCACCACGGCCAGTAGTGGTGCCGGTGTGCACGGAGGAAGTAGCAGTCAGCCAGTGAGGAGTAGCGGGGGCAAAGTTTCCTACTCGGCGGTGTGGCAATTTTTCGTCAAGCCGCCCGAGGAAGTAAACGTAGCCGTATGTCGACTATGTGGCCAGAAAGTCAAGCGTGGCCAGGGGGCCCATGTTGGGACTACAGCGTTGCATCAGCATATGCAGCGTCGCCATTCGGTGGCCTGGGAAAACCGTGATAAAGATACGGCGGTTCTGCCTGCCCCAGCCCAGGGTTCCATTTTGTCATAGGGTGCTGGCAGATTACTGGCCTCCCATTGCTGCTGCCAGGCCTTAATCTGCCATGGGCCCCTGTACCGCCTCCTCATGCTGCTGCCAGGTCCACAGTCTCTCATGGGTCCCTGTACGGCCTCCCATTGCTGCTGTCTCCATCGCCACACTCTCCCATGTGCCACTTTCAGGTCTCCTCACACTGCTGGTGGGTTCCATTTTTTGTCATAGGGTGCTGGCAGATTACGGGCCTCCCATAGCTGCTGCCAGGCCCCTAATCTGCCATGGGCCCCTATACCGCCTCCTCATGCTGCTGCCAGGTCCAGAGTCTCTCATGGGTCCCTGTACGGCCTCCCATTGCTGCTGTCTCCATCGCCATACTCTGCCATGTGCCACTTTCAGGTCTCCTCACACACTGCTGGTGTGTTCCATTTTTTGTCATAGGGTGCTGGCAGATTACGGGCCTCCCATTGCTGCTGCCAGGCCCGTAATCTACCATGGGCCCCCGTACCGACTCCTCATGCTGCTGCCAGGCCCATAATCTGTCATGGGCCCCTGTTGTCGCTTGTTGGCATATTCCGCTTGTTCAGATGCTCCTTCTCCTGCTACTCCTCTTCACGGATTCCGTCAGCAGTCTTTCTTGGAATCCGTTTCCAAGAGACAACAGTTTGCGAGCACGCACCCGACGGTGCAGAAGCTGAACGTCCTCCTGTCCAAGTTGCTGCTGCCAGGCTCGTAATCTGCCATGCGCCCCTGTACCACCTCCTCATGCTGCTGCCAGGTCCAGAGTGTGTCAATGGCCCCCGTACCGACTCCTCATGCTGCTGCCAGGCCCGTAATCGGTCATGGGCCCCTGTACCGCCTCCTCATGCTGCTGCCAGGTCCAGAGAGTGTCATGGGTCCCTGTACGGCCTCCCATTGCTGCTGCCAGGCCCGTAATCTGCCATGGGCCCCCGTACCAACTCCTCATGCTGCTGCCAGGCCCGTAATCTGTCATGGGCCCCTGTACCGCCTCCTCATGCTGCTGCCAGGTCCAGAGTGTGTCATGGGTCCCTGTACGGCCTCCCATTGCTGCTGTCTCCATCGCCACACTCTGCCATGTGCCACTTTCAGGTCTCCTCACACTGCTGGTGGTTTCCATTTTTGTCATAGGGTGCTGTATGGCCTCCCATTGCTGCTGCCTCCACCGCCACACTGTGGCTCCACACTCTGGTTTTGGCCCCGTGACTGCCCAAATGAGTGAAGTGTGCGGTGATTCTAAGATCGACGGCACTCATCTGCATGTCATACTGACTGTCAGTATTATTTCTCTTCCCCAGCAGACTCCAAGGGCATTTAAATTAAAGGTACAGTGTTCTGCACTAATATAAAGGCTCTCTGAAGCCTAGAAACACCCTTTTATAAGTTAAATTCGCAGCAAATATATTCGACTCGAATCTAAATTTTTTCACGAATTTGCTGGATCAGTCGAATCGAATTTTTGAATAATTCGCTCATCTCTAGCAATAAATATAAAGTGCAGCGCTTAATAAATATATCAGTAAATGAATAAATAGCAAGGTATGCGCTTCTGTAGACAAAAAAATTATTAATAGTTCAAAAATGGCACAAGTGATGGTTTCCTATGAGGCAGATATCTCAGTAAACTTGTGACTGGAATCAAAATGGAAGGGATGCGCACTCACCAGAAGCGCATGGAAATTGCGCATATAGATATAAACCACAAGGTGATGATCTGTAGTGGACAGGGTGGTGAGCTTCCCTCTAGAGACTGGTCATCAAGCCTGGTTTAGTCTGAGAATCTGCTGGGTCCAGCGGTCCCCTTAAGGATGGATGGGCGCTCAGCCTGGATACAGGGCTCCCTCCTCTGGATACCGGATACCGGATATAGGAACTTTCCTTTAAAAGATGGCCGTCGGGATTCCTCGTGGTTCCTAAGGCCTTTCGTGCTAAGACACATCATCAGAGGGGAGGCTAGAGGTCTAGCCTCCCCTCTGAGGTCTAGCCTCCCCTCTGATGATGTGCCTTAGCACGAAAGGCCTTAGGAGGAGCTGACAGAGCGTGACATCAATTTGCCGCAAGAGCCACGAGGAAGCCCGGCCATCTTTTAAAGGAAAGTTCCTATATCCAGTATCCAGAGGAGGGAGCCCTGTATCCAGGCTGAGCACCCATCCATCCTTAATGGGACCTCTGGACCCAGCAGATTCTCAGACTAAACCAGGCTTGATGACCAGTCTCTATAGGGAAGCTCACCACCCTGTCCACTACGGATCATCACCTTGTGGTTTACATCTATATGCGCAATTTCCATGTGCTTCTGGTGAGTGCGCACCGTTTCCATTTAGATTCCAGTCACAAGTTTACTGAGATATATGTCTCATAGGAAACCATAACTTGTGCCATTTTTGAACTATTAATAATTCTTTGTCTACATGAGCTCATACCTTGCTATTTATTCATTTACTGATATATTTATTAAGTGCTGCACTTTATATTTATTGCTAACATTAAAGTTCAGCCCCAGCAATCAGGGTGTCAGGAACATCAATTTAGGGCCCTCTTCCTGCATACAATGACATACAGTTCAAAGTACTTTGGGAACACTGCGACACAAATACCTAGATGTGCGAGGCAGAATTCAACTTCTTTATTATTGATCAGGCCTCAAGTAATAAAAGTAATTAATGACAACACAGCATATTTCAGGCGGTTTCCACAAAGCACCAATCAGAATACAGTAAAAAGATTTCAGTAAAATACTACATGGCTAATCATAACAGAAATGCAACAGAGTAGTAACTTCTGCAATTTCTCAGGGGAAAAACGTGTGCATAGATAACAGCATTTCAATCCCAAGGGAACATCTTGAATGAAATAAACCAGGTAGTAGGCACAAAGCAAAAGTTAGTTAACTATTAACCCTTTCACAGGGAATACGTTTTTATTACTTGATTTATTTGTATTCTTGGACACTTTGTATGGACTGACTACTCTAAAAAATAATTCAGTTCATGTTGTGTGCTTTGGTATCGATGTTGGCAAAGAATGATCCGACCCTGTCCATTCAGATGACCTGATGTGACAGTTGAGCATCGGACAATTACACTTCCAACATCTAAAGCCCTCATTAGCACAAAGTGAGATTTTGCAGCTTTTTGAAAAATCTTCATGGAATTTGGCCAATCAGAGAAGAAAGGTGTTTACCACATGTGCGCCAATTTAATCAGTAGGTACTTGCACAACAGAAGGCTGTAAGTCTGTTTTGGGAGACATCTGATGGTCCCTGGCAAGCCCAAACAGTATGCTCATGAAAGGTTGTTGGTACCAGAAGTGTATTAACTCATTTAGTATTGAAATCTGTTTATTACTTTCTAAATCATACATGTCTTCTTTGTGTGCAAATTAGGTCATGAGTTTGTCCCCAGCTCCCCTGTCATTACTGATTAAAGCAGCTCCAATCTTAACAGAGGAAATGTATGGCGACATCCAACCAGCGGCTTGGGAGCTGCTTCTGAGTGTGGATGAACACATGGCTGGAGCAGCAGGTAAGAGACGTTCCTCTTTGCATTGAAAGATGTCTATCTTATTACTAGGTTTTACCAGCAACCATCATTGTTTAAAGTGGTTTTAAAGGTAGAAAGTTTATTTACCTTAATGCATTCTATGCACAAAGGTAAAATGCCATCTGCATGCACCCCCAGCCCCCCTCCCTCCATACTTACCTGAGCCCAAACTCAATCCAGCGATGTGCATGAGAGCAGAAGCTCTCCTGGGTCTCTCCTTCCTCGTTGGCCCAGAGACAGCAGTGGGAGCCATTGTGTGAGTGAGCCCGCACTAGTGGCCCAAAACCATTGCACAGAGCAGGTACGTATACCATGTCTGTTATGTTAAAAAAAATAAAATGTAAGCCTTTACTTTAAGATTTATCATAACAGACTATATGTACAGAGATGCAATGGTGAATACCAGCAAATAATTATGTGTAAATAAGGGGGACAAAATGTCATAGACCAGGAAAGGCTGTCCACCAAAAGCAGTCTGGAATGTCCTTTGTAATAGCTAATTTCTCAGTTCCTTGCCTTTTTTGGGACACTCCACTTTGATGGGTTCACTCCAGACATAAAGAACAAAAAGACTCCAATCTGACCCCTAAGTAAAAGCACATTTACTGTGTAGAAGATGCAGCCATAATAGTCTGATACTGAATCCCCTCGCGGAAAGAACGAACAGCAACATAAACTGATCTGTTTTCTGTAGCATTGGTGTTCATTGTAAAGCTCTTATCAAATATGTTGCATTCAGTTGCCCCCATCCCACAGGAGAAACAGCGACAAGATGTGGAAAGAATGTTAAAGCAATAAATATATAGAAAGAGAACTAATATTGCTATACATAGGGATTGCTGGCCAGTGGTATCTGAGGTGTTAGATGCAGATTGAATGTTAGAAATCCAGTTAGATTGTTCTACAAATTGTTTTTGACATTGATCTTTTGTGACTTTAAAATCATTTTGTGAAAAATAAAAAAACTGTTTTATATATTTCATTGTGAGTGATGCCTCAAAAGTTAGAATTTGTTCATTGTATATTTCGGATGTGGTGCCCAGTTTCACCATCATAAAGTAGAAATCATAATCAGTTTCATCATAAAGTAGAAACAGAAGAGCGAGGCTAGAGGAAATAGAGATCCTAAAATTGTGGAAGTGTTGAATTCCTGTGAGATTTGCAGTGTATCTATCCAGATGCTTAAAGTGTACAATTTCAAAAGAATGGGTATACATGTAACTATTTTATCTACGGTACTTAAAATAGTTGTAAACCTCAGACAGGAAATTTGAACAAAGCATGTCCCTCTATAGTTCCCTATAGAACCCTATATTGTTCACTTGCCTTTTTCCAAAGAAATAGATGTCAATTTTCTCTGCTGCAGTGTTCCTCTGTTATCAGCATGAATGACTTCTGGAACGTTTTCCTGACACCAAAAGGTAAAAAGGGAGGGATCTCCAGCACACATCCTGTGATTGACAAGCTCAGTCCTGTTCTTGTGTGCTGTGTGAAGGGGTTTTGTTCCTTCCCTCCAATCAGCTCTCAGAGCTCTTGTACACTGCAGCTACCACTATACAATTTATGTCGGAGGATTTGCTTTACTTCTCTGTATCATCTGAGGCCATTCACGTTATTGGGTATAGGTAAGGGTTCACAACCACTTTAATTGTAGAACTGTGGGATTTTAATGTGGTGACAGGGTCTCTTTGATGAAAAAACTAAATGGAAGTGGAAGCATTATTTTGATATATGGAAGTGTCCCCAACTGCTGAGTAAGAGCTGCTCCCAGGAGCTATTAGAGGAAACTCAGCAAGACAGGCTGCCCATTCAGCACAAAATCAGATTGGGATACAAAAAACAGTATAAATGTCTGTGTATTAAAAATAATGCAAAATCAGAATCACAGGTATAAATCACAGGTATAAACAATCTAAATATAGCCATATATTAAATGAGTTACTCAGTATATTTACTGTAGATCCAAACCAGTGTTGTGGGAGCCACATAGACAGTTAAGTGAGAAAATATAGAAATTCATCTATAATTAAAAGAATCTATTTAATAATGTTTTCACACAAGATATATACAAATTTCAATTTTTTTTTAATTGGAAAATCTCCAACAAAGGCAATATTAAACCACAAACCAACATTTTTATATATTACTGTTTACTAATCACTAGTTGTGTTGGCTGCATTAGTTTGGCTTTCTTCCCTCTGTTTTCACCTAGTGATCTAGCCAGTAACACATCTCCCGTATTAGGGTGCCTACACTCTGGATGGAGGAGCAACAGAGACACCTTTAGACAGCAGCATTGTCAGTCTTGGGGGGGGTGTATTATATGTACTAATAGAATAAATTGAATACAGTAACAAATTGAAGCCAAACTCTAGCTAACACTTTCTAAACAGTTACAGCAAACTATATTTAAATAAACTTTTGGTGTAAAGGTTTTACTTAAAGTGTTACTAAACCCACAACAGTAAAATCAGTCTGTATATGCAGTAAAGCATGCTTTTTATACTCACTGTGGAACCTAAGGGGTTAATCCTCTGCATTGTGTAAAAAGGCTGTTTGATCCTGTCTTCTCTGCCCCTCCTCTTGTTCAAATGTCCACGCTGATAAGACAGACTGAACTTGTAGCTCTTCTGCACATGCTCAGTTTGGTGAGTATTGTTAGAGAGGTTTTTTTTTCTTGGGAGATTGCATTTGATCAGCACAGGGCCAATCAGCACTGTCCAGACAGAGGTCAGGGGTTTTGCAAGAAAACCCCTCCTACAAGCTTTCACCGTTGCTCAGCTGAAGTCTCAAGACTGCTCTAACTGCTGGTGAGAAAATGTATTTAGCAGTTTAAATTTACTAAAATAATTGCATTTCCATGCAGTGTGTACTGTGGGAGACCAGATATAGTGGATGCAGGGTCCTGGGTTTAGTAACACTTTAAGTAAATAAAAAAGTCTATATTTGTAAGCACACCTGTCAGTGGTACTGTAAATGGATTGTCTCAACACTTTAATTGTTACATCTGCAGGAAGAGCTTGATCTGTTGAAAAACAACAGACTTACAGGCCACATTACCAGGTGACAATAAATAAAAGAAAGCTAGAAAACTAATGCAGCCACCACATCTAGAAATTGGTAAGCTGCAATACAATAAATGTTTGTTTTTGGGTTTTATTACTGCTTTACAGTACCTGGCTGCTCTGAACAGGTCAGGGGCATCAACTGTTCACAGTGAAAGGTCCATTGAGAATTAGGAAGAGACTGTGACTGCTATCACAGGGTCATAGATCTGATTTACCTGCTATTAAAGGACCAAGACACCAAGAAACCCAAGGAAGTTAAAAATAAGCTACACTAAATTGGAGTTGAGGTTTACCCCCAACCTTTGTGAGACATTTTTGCTGGTATCCGTTTTGAGTATCCAGGATCTCTAACCTTTTACCAATACATTGTAATTTGAGGACCAACTTAAAGTGGAAGTTCAGGCAAAACCTAACGGGCAGCACAGTGGCTAAATAGTTAGCACTTTTGCCTGGCAGTACTAGGGTTGTTGGTTCAAATCCCAACCACAGCACCACCTGCCCTGGAGTTTGCATATTCTCCCTGTATCTGCATAGGTTTCCTCCCACACTCCAAAGATAGGCTGGTAGGTGAATTGGATACAAACGGAGAAACAGAAAAAGGGCGGACCGAACTAGTGCATTATCGTTTAAAATAATTTATTAAAGAAACAAAAATAGGTATCATACTTACAATGAACATAATAACACAGGCATGTCAAACTGAACAAGATGTATGATCCAAACAACATCTGAGTCCATACGATGGAACCCTGGATGACCAACTGGCTAACGCGTTTCAAGGACACAACCTCTTCCTCAGAGCCAGAGGTTGGCTCTGAGGAAGAGGTTCTGTCCTCGAAACGCGTTAGACAGTTGGTTGGATCATACATCTTGTTCAGTTTGACATGCCTGTGTTATTATGTCCATTGTGAGTATGATACCTATTTTTGTTTCTTTAATAAATTATTTTAAACAATAATGCACTAGGTCAGTGCGCCCTTTTTCTGTTTCTCCATTTGTATCCAGTGTATTCGGACCACCCCGGTCTGTTGAGGGCAGCAAGCAGTGCATATTCCAGAAAATTCCAGAACATTCCTATTGGGTCTACTGAGTCCTTTCCTAGCGCAGGAGTAAAGTGTTCGTTGTGTTGGTAGGTGAATTGGCTCTTGTCTAAATTGGCCCTAGTATGTGTATGTATGAATGTGAGTTAGGGACCTTAGATTGTATGCCCCTTGAGGGTTAGGGACTGATGTGAATGTACAATACATATGTAAAGCATTGCATAAATTGACAGTGCTCTATAAGTACCTGTAATAAATAATTCAAGTCTAAACCTACTTCCACCCCTACTCTAAGCCTATTCTATCTAACCCTGTAAAGAAAAGATCTGGATACTTACATAATGTGAAGCCACTCTGGTCTCCAGCAGTTGCTTCTCTGTACAGGAGAGGTCGCTGGAAATGGCCGATGACATCACCCATAGACCTACTGTAAGGCATCTGTTGTTGGCTGCCCCTCCTCTACATAGAAGCTGCTGATCCTGGGACCAGACAGGAGCAGCTTCAAAATAGGTAAGTCTACAGATCCTTTCTTTACAGGGTTAGATAGATTAGCCTTAGAATGGGGGAAGGAGTAGGTTTAACCTTAGTTAGGTTTTGCCTGAACATCCACTTTAACTGGCCAATCAATTTGTATACAGAAACCTCTTGCAGTACATATTTGTTGGCAGATCTAAAGTAGATTGCAGTCAGGTTGTAATGTGCATAACAAAGTTATTGGCCTGACATACACCTAATAAAATATAAATGCTATAATGCCAAAATATTAAAAAATGTAAACCTCCCAAGTATACTATCACTATTTAGGGGTATAGCTGGTGGGGATATCTCGTGGTAAACATGGAAAATTACACTCAGTGTAAACTGGCGTGGATTCAATATAAAAATCCACTAACCTCTCTCTTACATAAATCTTTTGCAATAATTTACCAAGTCAAGAGGCTATACTGCTTAAAGGATAAGTTCACCTTTGGGAACATCTTACATATTCCACCCGTTTTTAGACCGCCCCCCCTCAGACAGATGGTACAGAGAGAAGTCTCCCTGTACTATCTGTCAAATTTGAGGCTATGGGAACATGTTATATGTTCCACCCAAAAAACATGTTCCCAAAGGTGAATTTATCCTTTAATGGGACAGGTGCAGCATTGGACCGATACTGCATCCACCTAGGTGAGTATAATTGTTTTTTTTTTTTAATCCTGCACTTCTCTTTTAAACATCCTGAGTATGGTTAACATTTTAGAATATTTTAGCACAACTATGCCTTAGGACTCAACATGTTAGCACTGATCATGGTTCCTAGCTAGGACAGTACTGGTAAGGATAAATCATTTTATTTTCTGTACTTTTGAAAAATTTCCAGGGATGTGGAATTATCTTACTCTAATAAGTAAATGTGATACTTTGCTCTTTAAAGGAAGGTTTTTAGAAGGCCAGACAGCTAAGATATGAGCAAAGCTTCATTAGTCTTACTTATCCTGGAAAACCTGTTTCATTTTGTCCTTGTTTGCCATTTTATTCTAACTAAAAAAGTGTGCTTATTTCAGAACAGGCAATTTTGGGGATATTACAGATATAATATTAACTGGCAGTAGCTGTGAAGGTGAGGAGTGTGGAAGTATGAGAGGGGGCAGTATGTGCAAGAGAACAGTGTGGAGGATATGACAGCAGGTAGCGTGTGTGTGGTTGAAGTCAGAGCTGCTGTTAGAAACCATACAGCCAACCTGACAGGGCCCCCCTCATTAAAGAAATACAGTTTATTATGCTTCAGTTATGAACAAACACAGTGATTGAACAGTAGTGATCACGTATTGTGTTCATTCAGGAAAGGAAGGGGCTGGTTAATGTAATAAAATTACCAGACCCTTTCCCCTCTCTCCATCATGAAAGATCCTATCGTGTCTTTGCAGCTGCCGGTGAGAAGGAGAGGAGGGAAGCTGGAACTGTGGAGGCCCAGGCAACTAGGTGAATATCAGATGAGCACAGGGAGGGTCATCGGCTTGGTGGGTGGGGGAGAGGGACAATTCTTGTAACTGATCCCCTGTATGGATGTCTCTGCTGCAGCTGAAAACCAGCGGGAGACAGAGGAGAAGAATCCAGCTTTCAGATGATGCAGAGAGAGCCATACAGGGAACCAGTTCCTGTAAATGTTCCCCCATCATGCCGATCACCCTCCCTGCCCACATACAATTCACTCAGCTGCCAGAGCCCCCCCCCACTGGCCTGGGCCCCACACAGGTGGATTGGTGGTACCCCCTTATCCGCAGCCCTGGTTGAAGTGCTGAGGGGATAGCCTTAAGCAGTATGTACAAAGAGGGATAAGATTGTGAAGGTATGACAGTGGGCAGCATGTATGGAAAATAATTGCATGGAATATGACTGTGGGCAGTATGTATAGGAGAGAAGTGTATATGGTTTAACCCCTTCCCGCCGGCGCCTCCCAGACCTTTAAGAGTTTCAGAGGCCAGGAGGGGGGATGGGCGGGGTTTAGGGATCATATGACCGCCGTGATGCATCATCACGGCGGTCACATGATCGGGAAAGGTCCGGATTGAAAGAGCAGACCGTGACCGTTCCGTGAGTACTGGCCCTTTCCGTCTAGGCCCAGACGCCGGAAGGCCACACATTTGTGTGCGACTGGCGTGAAGAGGTTAATGATGGGTAGTATGTGTAGAAGAGGAGTGCAGAGGGTATGACATTGCACCCAATGTTTGAGAGGTTGTGGGGCGAGGATGCTATGAGATTGTACACAATGTACAGATAGGATGTGTGAGAAATAGGTGGAAAGAAGTGAAAAGCGGGCATTCTTTAGTGCAGGGGTCCTCAAACTTTTTAAACAGGGGGGCCACTTCACTGTCCCTCAGACCGTTGGAGGGCCGGACTATAGTTTTAAAAAAAAAACTATGGTTATCTCCTGTACTGTATCCGCATTTGTTCAGAGACTGCGGACATACAACGGCGGTAGGAATACTGGGCCGGCCGCTCTATAAGGCGCACAGACATTTCCCCCCAAGTGTGTCTTATGGAGCGAAATAGTGTCCCATCATTGGTATCAGTGGGAGGAATAGTACCCCATCATTGGTGTCAGTGGGAGGAATAGTATGTCATTGGTGCCAGTGGGGGGGGGGGGTGGAATAGTGCCCCATCGTTGGTGTCAGTGGGGGGAGGAATAGTGCCCCATCATTGGTGTCAGTGGGGGGAGGAATAGTGCCCCATCATTGGTGTCAGTGGGAGGAATAATGCCCCATCATTATTAACAGTGACACCAATGATGGGGCACTATTCCTCCCACTGACAGCAATGACACTTAACTAGCCGACCCCTGTTCCAGCATGGTGCTGCTGCAGCCAGCATACCTGGTTGCAGCAGTACCATCTGCACGGCACACTTACCGGGCGGTCAGCTGTTCTCCTTCCTTCACTTCGGTCTCTCCCTCCCTTGATTTTCGCGGGGCCGCTCGGCTCTGCCTCCTCGCCGGTGATTGGCCGCCTGTGTGCCTTTCCTGTGCTACAGTACTGGCGCCCAATCACCGGTGACTGGGACCGGAGCCAGGTAAGAGACAGCAGCCCCTGTTCGCCCCTGTACTTAGTGTCCCCTGCCGGCGGGCCGGATAAATATGCTTGGCGGGCCGCATGTGGTCTGCGGGCCGTAGTTTGAGGACCCCTGCTTTAGTGTATATTACTTTGCCTTTTTAAAATAAAGTTTTATTATTTTTACTGTGAAGGAAAAAGGATTGAGTGTGACTGAGTGCTATATGGCTGTATTCTGTGACTTAGGCTGGCCATACACTGATTGAACTTTGCCCGATTCCTGATAAACAGGCTAAAATTTACTCTATGGGTGGTCCTGCCAGCCACCTACCACCTGATATTCCTTGATTGAAAAAGCCAGGTCGGAGTTTATCAGTTGAACAGCACTGGAATACAAACAGATGCAGCAGCTGTTTGAATATCTTGACAGGCAACAGGAACAGAGGAGGAGAGGAGCAGAGACACACAAGGAGAATATAACATTGAACAGGACCTCTGGGGGCAAGTGAACACTGAAAAGTTGAGCCAACAGGCAGATGGGAGCATACTGTCTGGGGATGTAAAGCTAAACAGGTGCAATAAGCCTTTAGTGCACTTTTGTTTTTATACAATAGAGGATATACAGTAGGAACAGGGGTATTATCCTTAACACCCATCCCATTAACACCCCACTATAATTTCTAGTGCAATCTTCACCAGGATAGGAAGTAAGAACTGGAGAAAGTGCAGAGAAGGGCAACCACACTGATAGGAGGTATGGAGGAGCTCAGCTATGAGGGAAGATTAGAGGAACTGAATTTATTCTCTCTTGAGAAGAGGATATTAAGGGGGAATATGATCACCATGTATAAATACATTAGTGGTTCATATAGTGAACTCAGTGTAGAGTTATTCACCCTGAGGTCATCACAGAGGACAAGGGGGCACTCTTTACGTATGGAGGAAAAGAAATGTAATCTCCAGACACGGAAAGGTTTCTTCACAGTGAGAGCTGGGAAAATGTGGAATAGACTCCCTCAAGAGTTGGTTCTGGCCAGCTCAGTGGATTGCTTTAAAAAAGGTCTGGATTCTTTCTTAGATACACAGAATATAACTGGATACTAACATTTATAGGTAAAGTTGATCCGGGGAATATCCAATTGCCTCTCGGGGGATCAGGAAGGAATGTTTTTCCTTGCAGGAGCATATTGGATCATGCTTTGCTGGGTTTTTTTTTGCCTTCCTCTGGATCAACTGTGGGTATACGATTATAACTTTTTTTTTTTTTAATGGTTGAACTGGATGGACTTTTGTCTTTTTTCAGCCAGACTAACTATGTAACTATGTAAGGGAAGATCTCCCTAACAGGGTCACAGACAGATAAAAATCTCACAGAAATGTTAACCCTTCCCATATGAAAAAAAAAACAACAAAGAAAAAATTGGGACTGAAGTTAATATAGTACACAAGTGTTTAAGCGGAGGTTCAGGAAAAACCTACTCCCACCCCCATTCCAAGGCTATTCTGTCTAACCCTGTAAAGAAAATATCTGTATACTTTCCTATTCTGAAGCTGCTCCGGTCCGGTCTCAGGATCAGCTGTCAGTGGCAGCTTCTCTGTACAGGAGAGATCGCCGACAATGGTTGGAAATATCTGGGAGATGACATCACCCATAGGCTTTCTATGGGGTATCCATTGTTGGCTGTCCCTCCTTTACATTGAAGCTGATCATGTAATTTAAATGGAGTGGCTTCAGAATAGGTAAGTACACAGATCTTTTCTTTACAGGTTTAGATAGAATAGGCTTAGAATGTGGGTGAGAGTAGGTGTAGCCTTAGTTAGGTTTTGCCTGAACTTCCACTTTAACTATTTTATGCCTGTAGCCTCATTTTTTCCTTTCCTTTTTAAAGGAATCAACACCTCCTTCCTCGATCTTTCTCCTTTCTCTACAGAGAAACAGAGAAGAATACCATTTGGATATCATCTTCCACAGCTTATTTTACAAAATATCTTTATGTCTGTTTGTGGCACTGGGTTTAAACTAGGAAATTCTGTAATAAAATAAATCATTGTTGCTAATGTATATGGTGTATTAAATACCCCTTGCTTTCTTGCAGCTGCCATGTTCTTGCTTTGTGCTGTCAAGGTACCAGATGCTGTCTCTGAGATGTTAACATCAGAATTCCAGCACCCAGAAACAGGGCAGAGGCTGAATGCTATTCTAAAGTTCCACACACTCTGGAGGTTCAGATATCAAGTCTGGCCAAGAATGGAAGAGGGAGCCCAACAGATCTATAAGGTTCAAAATATCACACTGTTTGACTAAGATGCAGTAATGTGATCATATGGCATTGTTCAAATGATGACTATTATTAATCTAAATTTACAGATCCCTCCTCCCAGCATAAACTTTACTTTACCCTCTCCCATCTTGGGTATGCCATCAGTACCAATGTTTGATCCACCCTGGGTTCCACAGAATAGTGGAAGCGTACAGGACCCAATTAGTGAGGACCAGTCTGTAAGTAACTGACATACACACAGTTATCTCCTATATGTAAGTCATGTGGTGGTGGTGGTGGTGGTGGTGAAATGATACAACAGAGGACTGTCTTTTGTATAGATAGTGCCTCATTCTCTTCCTTAGTGCTTAGTTTAATGATAATATTATAACTTTGTATAATGGAATGTGCTCTTACAATATTTTAACTCTAGAAATCATTCTCTGCTCGTGCTGTGTCCCGATCCCACCAGAGGGCTGAACATATTCTCAAGAACCTACAGCAGGAAGAAGAAAAGAAGAGGTTGGGGAGGGAGGCCAGTCTGATCACTGCAATACCGGTCACACAGGAGGCTTGCTATGAACCAACCTGTTCTCCTAGCGCAGAACAGGAGGAGGAAGGTGTGCTTGGTGCATATACACACTGTAAAATTTGTAAAAACAAACATATACCATTACTACCCCATAAAGTCTTATCTTTGTCAACTAGTCAAAAAGCTTTATATGATACTAAGAAGAGAGTTCAAAGAACTGCACGTATAAATTATCTATAAAAAATGAAATTATGATGTGCTTTATATCTTTTAACTAAATGCAGTACATGTGAGGGTTCCAAATTATCATATTCATGTAAAAGGAAGAATGAAGTTGGAATTTGTAAGGATACATGCATCTCAAATTCTCAGAGTTTAAAGTCCAACGTCAGCCAAATAGTTTTTACTAGATTTGGATAGAGTCAAGTAGGGTTAGAACCTAATTAAAATTTTTATTTGTGTCCCCTACTGGGGTAATATAGCCTCATTATTTGTGCCAGCGACCACAGTCAATGGAAGACATTTTGATGTGGAATCCAAAATGCTATGGTTGTCACTAGAACAGGAGTAGAGGGGATATCTTCAAACAATATCTTCAATCATGTTCTGATGACAACTGTTGTCCTGTTGTGTTGCTAGAGTTAGGAAGTGTATGAAAATCTCACAAATGGGGAGAGTTGTTCCCATCTATCCAAAATGAAAAAAAGTTTTGGCTGGATTTACACTTTATTTTGCACTAGCATGCTTTTATATGTTTAGGTTAAGTTTACATATTAGTAATGAATGTTGATTCATAGCTATCACATTGAAAGACTAGCTGTTGACAGAGGTCATTATTGTGCACTATTCAAAATTCACTGGTCAGATAGGGCAGGTTTCACCTCTTCAATTTTGATTGCCAGTAGAAGAAACCGCCAACCTGAATTCCCGTCGCCTATCAGTGAGTCCATCCTGCACCTCAAGCACGTCTCACCGTAACTACTCTTTTCGCCGTGGCTCTGTGTGGTCAATACGCTCTGCAGTCAGTGCTGAAGGTCAGTCTCAGCTTTTATTAGTACCACATTCATACATTTCCAGTGGTATAATGAGAACAAATTGCAGAAACATTTTCTCTTTGTTAACCAGATGAAGAACATGCTACAGAGCATACTGCAAATCATCATGTGTCCCAGCCACCACAGCCTGTGTTCCCAGCATGCATCTGTGCTGCTGTCCTGCCGATTGTTCACCTCATGGAGGATGGAGATGTTCGTGAAGATGGTGTGGCAGGTAAAAGTTCTATTTGGTGTATTTTTTTATCCCTCTAACATATTTAAAAAGTAACTCAAAATCACACTTTTTTTGTCCATTCAGAGCATTAAGGCACACCATAAATTCTCTTAAACATTCACACTTAATAATTATTATTGGGTCCCTTTGGATTCTCCAGCAGGGATGAACGTATCACGGCTGATAAACTGTTGTAAAAAAAGAGCATGGGAAGATGGTCACTGCAATGGGGGACATTTAAGAATACAAACAAATTTAATCTATCATATAGTGGGGAGAGGGTCATGTTATTGTGACTTTGAGGTTGACAAGAGTAAAACGTCAATCCTTAAAATTACATGCTTGGGCTTTTAAGCTGCATTTGGTGTTGTGTAAAAGTACAAACTTCATACTACACTCTCTTGGCCTCAGAGACTCCGCTCTCTCCTGGCTCTCTTCCTATCTATCACAGCGCTCCTTCAGTGTTATTTATAACGCTGCCACCTCCCCCTCACTCCCTCTCTCTGTTGGGGTCCCTCAAGGTTCTGTCCTCGGGCCCCTTCTCTTCTCCATCTACACCTCCTCCCTTGGCCAACTGATACACTCTCATGGCTTCAACTACCATCTCTATGCCGACGACACGCAAATCTATCTCTCTACCCCTCGCCTCACCCCTTCAGTCTCTGCCCGAATCACTAGTCTACTGAACAACATATCGGATTGGCTGTCACTCCACTTCCTCAAATTATACCTTTCCAAAACCGAGCTCCTAGTTTCCCTCCCAGATTGAGAGTTGCTTTTTCTGGACAACTCAACTGCATTGCCTTTGTGAATTGTACATTCCCTGACCCCCCCCCATCCTTGTATGACTATTTATTCACAAAACATTCAAAATGTAGACTTTTACGTGTTTTGTAGAAAGTCGTTAGCTTCAGGACAGTATGCAAGCAAATAGAAGGAGATGATTCTGGTTTTATCTTGCAAAAAAAAATAGTGTATTAAACACAGATATGGTCAACATTGACCACATGCTCCATTAATATCCTCTCTCTGGAATCAGCCCTCAAAACGATGACAAGATGGTATCTTGTCCCTTCCCGTTTAGCTTGTCTCCATCCGTCTACCCCTAATACTTGTTTCCGAGGCTGTAATGCATCGGGTGATGTTCTCCACATATGGTGGATATGCCCCATGCTCTCTAGATTTTAGACTAAGGTTCTTAAATTACTCCAATCACTACTCACCTGCCACTATCCGAGAGACCCCTGATATACTCTTTTCCATATAAAATCCCCAGGAAGATCTAAACTCCAATTTAAATTGGCCACCCATATACTACTGGTGGCCAAACAAACCATAGCGAAAGCCTGGAAACAGCAGTTCGTGCCCTTTACGGAAGTCCATCCGTCAGCTAGTTTTTTTTCTTACTAAATGAGAAACTGTCCACTGTCCTCTTAGACACCCACGAGAGATTCCTCAAAATCTGGACTCCCTAGATCCAGCATGCCCATCCTAAGATTTCAACGAATAGCTTTACCTCCCTTTAATTTGTTCAACCCATTCGAGAGAATTCAGATGTTCTAGATGTCCATTCCCTTTAATTTTCCTTTATTTTTTCTTTCCTCTCTCTTTCTCTCTCTTTCCTCTCTTGATTCCAGTTTCTTGGCTCTCCCATGGGGTTGCCCTGCAACCTGCGAGACGTCCTGTATTCCTTAGTTCGGAAGATATTAGTATTTCTTAAACGCTATGCTCTTTGACTTGTGTCGGTGGTTGTGTTACTGCCAGACTTTTTCTGTGTACTGGCCAACCATCCAGCACAACAAAGCACGCTTTATTTTTACTTTCTGATAAGTTGATTTGAACATTATCTACTCTAACTATGTGCCGTTTGCACATGATAGCTATTGGCTGTTGCTTGTAGTTATGATCCTGTTTATGCATTTTTATGCGGTTAAAACCATATTTTGTACTTAAAAATACCAAAAAGCAAATAAAAATACTGAAAGGAAAATAGTGTATAAATGCATTATCTGAGAGACAGCGGCCACAAATATTGTACAGTGGCTGGGCAGTATGTAAGTATCTTGGGTAGGTCAAACTATAAGAGGGAGAGATTAGGCAGATTTTATCTTGAAATAAACATTAGAGTACCCTACCTCAAAGACAATAGCCATAAATATTTTTGAGTGCCAGAGCACTGAAACAGGTCACAAATGTCAATACACAGTGCAAGATTTTCTCCTCAGTAAACAACAGAAATTTGCTGCTAATGTCCAAACATTTGTTGGCACCTTTACAGTGCCTGGTCACTAAAATAGGCTGCAAACTGTGACATGCAATGCAGGATTTACCCTGCAGCATATATTCAAAATTTAGAAGTTTTGGTCTGCAGAAACATTTTGTGGCACCTTTACAGTGTTTGAGCACCCAAATGGACCATGTGGGGTGGCAGGAGCTGGACTTGGTGGTAGGGATTTTTTGGGGGGGCCAGATGCCACTTAAAAGTTTAGTCTGTAGCATAAGCAGACTGGTTCATTTTAAGGAAAGTGAGCTGGTCCACATTGTCAGGGTACAGGCAGATTCCCCTCTTAGTAACTAAACCTCCTGCTACACTGAAGACCTTCTCAAACATCACACTGGCTGCAGAGCAAGCCTGAAGCTACAGTGCATATTTTTAAGCTCCAGACAGTGGTCCAGCCTGGACACTCAACAGTCCATGGGGTCCATATGTGGACCTGGTTTAAACAATTCTTAAAAAGGGTGCTGCCACTGGTGCTCCTCCTTTCAGGGATCAGATGAGCATGTTGATCATCAGTGGGGATACTTCCACCATTAGAAAATGCAGCAGAGAGCTTCCTATGCAGAACATCCTCAATCTGTGGTATTTTCAGCTTCCTCTGTGGTAGTGGCAGTATATTATTTTACTATTGTATGAGTGATCCAATAGTGTGGTAATCCTATAGTTGTCCTTCTCTTTTATGCCCCAAATCTTGGAGTCTTTGCGCAGCATTTTAATATTAAAGACCATGCTCACCACAGATTTTCTGTAGCAGAGGAGCTTGAATCATTGGCATTTCTGAGGACAACACTTTCCTCAGCAATCTCACCCCACCCACATACAAATCCTGAAGTTTGAAAGGGTTGAGATAATCCCCTTGAAGCCTGCCTAATTTCCTACTTTTGCTCTTCACTTCCATTACCCTTACTTTCCTCCTCCTTGTATTCCTCTTACTCCTGCTGCCTCTGCCTCACAGGAATGAAGACATTAGTAAAAGGATCCTGCTGGCCCTTAGACAGGAGGAAGTCCTTCTCTTTTTTCCTGCTGCTATGTCTCCAGCGCTTGATCTAGAAGAAACATGTTTGAGAGGTCTTGGGATTCCTATGGTTATTCAAATGATGTAATGTAATAAGTCTTCACTTAAGTTCAATGACTCGACAAGGCACCTCCCAAACACAGGCCTCCCTCAAAAGGGTACAAGACTTAGATTTAGGACACTGTTCTTGTATAGGTGCACGTGTGGTGTGCATATATACATTCCAAAAAGGACACATGACCTACATGCTGTACATACATTATTTTGTATATGTTTAAAAAATTCTACAAATCACATTTGACTACAAAACCCAGTGCTTCTTTGGATAGTGATGTAAATGGTGGCACCTTAACACTTAGTGGTCTATTTATAAAAAAAAATTGATGTGCGAGTACCTTAAAGGATAAGTTCATATTTTAGTAAAAATAATAAATGCACAGGTTTTTGCAGGTAAAAAAATGTGCATTTATTATTTTTGTCTGCAGGAACCTGTAAAGCATGGGTATTGAAGTAAATTCAAAGAGGTCTGCTCACTAAAATCTTCTGGCTGAGGTCCGAAAATAAATGTCCCCATTAGTGTTCCCTCTTACATCAGGTTCCCCCTCCAGAGTATTTTATTACATTGGGTGCCACCATCAGACTTCCCCCTAAATCGGTTGCCACAGTCAGAGTACCCACCTATATCAGGTGTTCTCATCAGAGCTCCCCCTTAAGTCATGTGTTTCCATCAGAGTGACCCATACATCAGGCATTTCTGTTAGAGTGCCCCCCTTACATCAGGCACTTCCGTCAGAGTGCCCCCTTACATCAGTCATTTCCATCAGAGTGCCCCCTTACATCAGGCATTCCCATCAGAGTGCTCCCTTACATCAGGTTTCTGCATCAGAAAGCCCCCTTACATCAGTTGTTCCCATTAGAGTGCCCCATTATATAAGGTCCCCCATCACGGTAACACCTTACATAGGGTGTGCCCGTCAGCTTGCCCCTTTACATTAGGTGTCACCATCAGAGTGAAACTTTACATCATGTATCCCCATCACATCAGGTGTGCCCATCAGAGTGCTCCTTTACATCAGGTATCCCCATCTCAGTACCACCTTACATCAGGTATTGCTGTCAGAGTGCCCCCTTACACTCAAATTACCTCTTTCCATCATATTTCCCCATCAGAGTGCCCCCTTCCATCACATGTGCCCATTAGAGTGCCCCTTTCTACAGTATGTGCCCATATGTGCCCCCTTAACATAACATGTGCCCTTCAAAGTGCCCTTTAACATAAAATAAGCAGCATGCTGATGGGCACATTTTATGTTAAGGGGCACTCTGGTGGGAACATTTATATTATGGGGCATTCTGATGTGCACATTTTATTTTAAGGGGCACTCTGATGGGCACATTTATATTAAGGGGCACTCTGATGTGCACATTTTATGTTAAGGGGCACTCTGATGAGCACATTTTATGCTAAGGAGCACTCTGATGGGCACATTCTATGTTGTGCCCATCAGAGTGGCCCTTAACATTAAATGTGCCCATCAGCATTACTCTTTAACATTAAATGTGCCCATCATAGTGCCCCTAATATAAAAATTCCCATCAAGGTCCCCCAGAAAGAACACCCCCTACCTTGAAGGCAGACAGGAGCAAGAGGCAGGAGCTTGCCAAGATCCTTTCTGAAGGGGGCAGGGTGCGTGCTTTTGGACAGGCAGGGAGTGGAAGCCTGGAGAGACAGCAAGCTACAAGGGGCAGGGCGTCTGCGTGATGTCATCAGTTGCATGGACGACCGTGCTGCAAAGCGGCGCATTCTACTCTGGTGGGCTGGCGCTCCGGGCGGGAACGCTACTCGGGCCATTCTCGGACCGCGATCTGCCATTTAGTGACCGCTGCTGTAAAGCAATACCATGCAGGTCACCTGCTGATCTGTTAGTATATCTGTTTGCCCATACGGGATGTACGAGCAAGCGGATATACTGACAGGAAGAATGAATGAGGACTACGAGCCGAAAGACGTTAAAGCTGTTAGCTGGTAAAGCGGGGGAGCAAGGGGAGAGGAGGCCGGTTTGATCATAACATATTACTTGTACACCCTGAGTATGGGTGTAACATGTAGTTTGTCACGAAAGGTCAACTTATCCTTTAAGTCTTCTCTAAGCAGTCACAAATAATCACTGCATTGTGTATAATATGATACTGCACTATGGGCTGTAGATGGAGTTGATGATCAGAAAAAATAAATATATTATACACAATACTGTGATTATTCATGATGGATGTGCCAATGCTTAAAGTAGAAGTAAAGGTTAATATAATTCAAGTTTAAAACTTTGCCTCCCCCTGCTCATACACAAGCTGCACACTGTTTGCAAAATATCTCATTGTAAATTCCTTTTTTAAATCTGCTACAGTGCAGTTATGTGATCGCTAAGCTCCGGTAACTTTATGTCAATGAGTGGCTCAACAACAGGGCTGAATTTACAGACCTGTGACATCACCTGCCAGCTTCTGTTGCTCCACCATTGTTGGTGCTTCCTGCCATCAGCCACACACTAATATATTTTTCTAAATAGACCACAAACACAAAGGAGATTCTCTGGTGGAGAATCAATCACTATCATTATAACACACGTACTTGGAAGATTCTCCTGCAGAGAACTTTTGCTTAATGTGAGATTCACTGGTTTAAAACTATGCCCCTACTATATATATTGAAAACATACCCCACAGGACTTTTAGAGGTCTGGTTTGTTAGAGCTTGCTCCATAAGTAATTTTTATGTATTTCTAGCACTGGACTAGTGTCCCTTCCTTCATGTTCATTGTTTTCTTTTTTTTCCTGCAGTGAGTGCAGTAGCCCAACAAGTGCTCTGGAACTGTTTGATTGAGGACCCATCCACTGTCCTAAGACATTTCCTAGAGAAACTCACCATCAGCAACCGACAGGTAACATTCACTTACATTACAAAACAGGTTCTACTGTCAGTCAGCAAGAAAACACAACATTGTAGACCTTCTTCATCTGAATTAATAAGGGGAGTACCTGTAGGGTTAAGATGTTGTCAGAACAAATGACAAATGGATACATAATGGACAGGCGGAACGTTTATCTGGGGCAGAAGCAGACGTACCATAGGCCTGCCTTTTTCATGAGTATATGAGAAACCGAACATTTGTTTTTCCTCGTGTTTGCCACTGTGCTATGTTTCCTGTTCATTGTTTTTTTTTTCTGATAAAATGGCCACAGTTGTCTTTCTAGGACATACTGCCATCTCACATGTGATATTCTTATCTACTTGCTTACAGTATTTCAATTAGCTGATTTTATGTAGGGTTGCTAGCTGTTCAATGTTTTCTATTTTTTTCTCGCTCCCTCATCACTAGAGTTGATTGACAGGAGCAGGAGCCAATGGCTCCCGCTGCTGTCGATCTGCCCAGTGAGGAGGGACAAAGCCAGGAGAGCCGCAGCTCTCATGCACAGTGCTGGATCGCAATGGGGCTCAAGTAAGTATAAGGGGGGGCAGGGGGGCATTCTGTTACACCAAAGGTTTTTTATCTTAATACATAGAATGCATTAAGGTAAAAAACCTAGAGGCTTTAGAACCACTTTAACCCGTTCCTTCATGCACGCATACAGAGATATTAGTTAAATAAATGTAACAGAATACAGCATGTAGAATTAGCTGCAATGAAATGCATTTTTCAGTATGAACTAACTGAACCATATTAGTTTGGGGAAAAATCAGTAGAAAGGCAAAGTTTTGTAGAAGTTTAGCTCAATTCAACAAAAATTAATTTGCTCCATAATAGGGTCAGACTATAGCTGCAGCACAATCAGGTTTTTGTTGCCGTAAACCTGATTTGTAGCATATACTTTCTGTTTGTGTTTGCTGATAAATGTGGTTGGATGGTTGGAATGTATGAACTAGGTTATATTTTGATTTTTTTTTCAGGATGAGCTCATCTACATGTTGAGGAAGTTGCTTCTGAACATTGGAGACTTTCCTGCACAAACATCACACATATTGTTCAACTACTTGGTGAGCTGAAGATGTGTATTTGACTTTGAATTTTTAATCACAATACTGATATATGTATCTTCGCTCTATGAAAAATGTTTAAAGAAATATATAAAGAATTTACTTTAAAGTGGACACCAAAAAAAGCTAATCTCAGTTGAACCCTAGATGTCATGGTATTACTGGAGATAGGAATGATGGTTACTAATAATGACTTAGTAGAAGATCACCACTATTTCATGTCATCCAAATTTAAAAAGAAAGTTACACCTTAGTTCATGTTACATTTCTTATATTCATTTTTTTTTCTTAGGTGGGCCTTATTATGTACTTTGTTCGCACACCATGTGAGTGGGGAATGGATGCCATTTCAGCAACCCTTACCTTCTTGTGGGAAGTGGTAGGATATGTGGAAGGTCTTTTCTTTAAGGACTTGAAGCAAACGATGAAGAAAGAGCAATGTGAGGTGAAGTTGCTAGTAACAGCCTCCATGCCAGGTAAGGAAATGCCTTGACCAGTGTCATCTACTCCTGCTTAACTATTCGGTGAGTAACTTGTTTTTTTTTATTTTCGGCTTGCAGGAACAAAGACACTAGTGGTTCATGGCCAGAATGAGTGTGATATCCCAACCCAGCTGCCAGTTCATGAGGATACACAGTTTGAAGCTCTGTTAAAGGTACAGCAAATACAGCCAACAACAGACAAGAAAAAATAGACAGAGAAGGTCATATATGAGCCATTTGTGCTTGTAGGCAGGTGCAGTCCACTGTCTCCATTGCAGGTGGTGCTTGACCCAAGTGGTACCACATCCAGGAGAAGAAGTCAGGAGAAACCTTCTTTCTCTATGGTTTCCTGGTCCCTGAAGGTAGCGCTGCATCCAGGTGATCCTTGGTGTGTCACGTACCTGATGTGAGACTGAATTGACGAGGTCGGCCTCACTTGTGTCACTAGCCCTGACCCCGCTGAGGTTGGAACAGAGGGAGTCTAGGGACCAGGGGGACAAGAGCGCCAGTGGTTGTTGTTTGCAGCTCTTGCAGATAAAGAACTTGGAAGGCAGGTGATCCTCTGATTTAGGCACCATAATAACAGACAGAGCAGGTTCTGTGGATTGCCAAACGTGCAGCAGAGCAAGGTAGGTAGCAAGGACAAGAGACTGGAGCAGGGTCATAGAATAGCCAGGGTCATCAACAGTCGGGCAGCGCGGTACAGAATCAGAAGGAAAAGCCAAAGTCAGGAGCAGAGCCGAAGACAGGAACTGGTAGCAGGAGAGTAATCGAAGTTGGGTTAGGAACAAGCCGGGTTGGTAACGGAGGAATTGTACAGGAACAAGCAGGACACGGGGGGGAGCTGAAGACCAATCGGCACTGAACCTGAGCAGAGGCACTCCTTAAATGGGCCGCCTGGCACCAATCTTCGCCGTGCGTGTGCGCGATCGCACGTTCCTGCGCGCATGCGCACAACCGGCAATTCTGCGGGAATTCCTATGCGCATGCACGTTCCCGATCGCGATTCTTCTTGCCGGAAATCCCTTACATGGTGGCTATCTTATATATTTATATGTCCCTGTCCCCAGGTTTTGGCCTGCATTTGCGAGTGGGTATTGTAGGGCTTAGGTCTGTTAGGGACAGAACCAGCGGAAGAGAAAAATTTCCGGACAAGGAGGGAAAATGTAGGGCTTGCAACTTTTCTGAACATCTCCTTGCTTGGGTACATGACGGCCAGGCCACACTCTGCTCCTCCTCACAGGCGCTGTAGGTTTGACTGAAACTTGCTCTTTACTCACTGTTGGGTTCCGTGAGTGTTCCTGGTTAGGCTGTCTTCCCACTGGATTGTTGTGACTGTTTGCATTGCTCCATTTCAAGTTCTTATATCGCACTTGGACTGCGTGTGTTATTGGCAACGCACCACACTGCACCGCACCTACATGCTATTACAATTTTCTGAATATATTTTTCGGCTATATGTATGAGTTTGCCTTTGATTTTGTAGAAGGATAAGTTCAGCTTTGGGAACATGTTACATATGCCACCCATTTTAGGGTGGAACATGTAACATGTTCTCGATCTTGCAGCCATCACCTGCTGCCCCCCCCCTGTGACAGAAATACAGGAAGAAATTCCCCATACTAGCTGTCAGTTTTCGCATCATTCGTTCACAGTGTTCTGTGAAAGAATGGACTACAAGTCCCAACAGCCTTAGCAGCTGTCGGCTTGTAGCCCTCAATGAACTACCACAGCACTGTGAGAGATGTGGTAGTTCATTGAGTCTTCCTGTTAGCAAGTATCGGCTTGCCTGTACGGGATGTATGAGCAAGCAGATACACTGACAATCTCCAGAAGACCTGCTTGGCACCAGCGATCTGCAGATCGCCAGTTGCAATGCCTTACAGGCTCCTAACACAAAAGTGAATAAACTCACATTTTTTTGTGCATTTATTATTTTTTGTGGAAAGGTGAACTTATCTTTTAAGCAGTATGATCAGTATATTCTGTAAAATGCTCTGTGTCGTATCCTGATATAATTGATTTAATTATTGTAGAAGGCATAGTATCAACATAAAAGCAATATTACCTTACTACTATGAACTGTAAATCCTGATCACAATGACACAAGCATTAACACTTATCTGGGATCTTCATGACTTTGTAATGAGAACCAAAATACTAATGCCAGCCTGGTAGTGTATTATATATTTAATTTCCACATTAAAGACCCTTTCACATTCCTGCTGCTGCTATGCATTTCTTTTACTATGATTAGGCTGGCAATGTCTATGTGACATAAATGGTTTTGAGAAAAATATTTAGTATGCAAGATTGTCTGTATACTTTGGTTCTTGCTTTGAAGAGTTTGCTGCAGAATTGCTTCTTCTGTAATGTTACTTTACTGATTGTCGGTGAAAAAAAGAAGTTATGCTTCTCAGCAGTGTGATGACCTTGTACAGTTTTCTTTGAGGATAAACAGGAGTTTAGCAATGACTGCAATTTGCACACTTGTTTTTAAAACTTGTAGGCTGCATTTGCTGAGATTCTCATGCCATTAGCCTGATTGTCGTGCAATCATTTTACTTTCTAATTCACTGACCCAGAACAGGTTTATAGATGAGGAATTTGGACTTAACTTGCTGCACACTTCTTCTGGGTATCGAAAAGTCTCACTCAGAGATGGACAAAATTAGCGCTCATAAGGGGATCAATCACATTTTTCTTTTTGGTTATTTTCAATTGAAACAATTGAATATTTCATATTTCCCTCTATTTTTCTTGTCAGGAATGTCTAGAGTTTTTCAACATAGCAGATTCACAGGCTGCAAATTACTTTCTCATGGATAAACGATGGAACCTGACTCATTATAATAAGGTAAGTTGAAGGTCTGATCAGCTGGGCTAACTCTGAACTGAGCTGCATTAGATGTATGTACAGTATATTCAGCTGTAGGTATCAGCTGGCTGCTACTTTCAATATTATAAGCAGGAAAGACTTTGAAGAGGGGCACTTGTAAAGTAAATGTGATCCCTTTCAGAAAAACAGCAACAAAAATTAATTTTGAAAATAGAAATGAAAGGCAAAACATTTGTGTATATACAGTATACTATATATATATATATATCCACTTGCTGACCACATAACCAAGTTATACAGTGGCAGCTTGGCACTCCTGCACCAGAACATGTACCTAGTATGTGATCCAGCACTTCTGGGTAGGGGGCATGCACACGCGCCACTGCCGACCCGGTTGTGCTGTGATTAGGCACACCACAAGTAAATCAGCAGGTGCCGCCAAATGGATGGCCGTCGATAATCACCCACTGATCGGCGAGGAGGAAGACAGAACAGCTCTGATCTGTCAGCAGGAACGTGCTGGAGTTTGTTTCCCTGCAAAGTAGGGAATAAAATACAGCACATTCCTTAGTGAAAGCACCTGAAAGTAAACACAAAAGCACAGGTTAGACATACATTTAACCCTTTGATTGCCCTAGATATTTAACCCCTTCCCAGCCAGCATCATTAGTACAGTGTCAGTGCATATTTTTAGCACTGATCACTGTATTAGTGTTAATAGTTCCCACAAAGTGTCAGTTAGAGTCAATATTTGTCAGATTGTCCACCGTGATATTGCAGTCCTGCTATAAGTCGCTGATCGCCCCCATTACTAGTATAATCTCAGTATATATACCATAGATTGTAGACGCTACAACATTAAGGTAAAGCAATCAATAAACGCTTATTGGGATTTTTTATTGATCTAAATTTATAAAGAAATTTTATTTTTTTTTATTGGATATGTTTTATAGCAGAAAGTAAAAAATATTGTTTTTCAAACTTTTTGGACTTTTTTTCATTTATAGCACAAAAAAATAAAAAACCCAATGGTGATTAAATACCACAAAAAGAAAGTTCAATTTGTGGGAAAAAAATTATATAAATTTCATTTGTGTACAGCATTGCAGGACCTCAGAGTTGTCAGTTAAAGTAATGCAGTTGCAAAAAGCAAAAAATGGCCAGGTCATGAAGGAGGTCAAGTGGATATAAATACCTTTTTTTTCTTTTTTTTTAGAAGTGGTCACATAATATCTGTCCTCAGCTGCATAGGTCTAAAGAGCTAGGGGTGGAGAAACAGCAGTACACTGATATTCCCAGTGAATGGCTGTACGGGGGAATGGGCGTGTCAGCACAAGTCTGATCATTGGAGGTCAGGCAGGCTGTTATTCCAGCCATAAAACTGACCACCCTGAGATGGATGTGTTCTCAAGCCATGGATGTGGTCATGTTTGAAATAGAATAGCAGGGGGACTGGCAGGATCCCCAGGAATTTCACACCAAGGAAACAATACACAGAGAACAGGATACTTTTTAACACAAGTACACAGTACAATGGGCAGCACAGTGGCTAAATGGTTAGCACTTCCACCTGGCAGTACTAGGGTCCCTGGTTCGAATCCCAACCACAGCACCACCTACCTGGAGCTTGCATGTTCTCCCTGTGACTGCGTGGGTTTCCTCCGGGTACTCCGGTTTCCTCCTACACTCCAAAGACATGCTGGTAGGTTAATTGGCTCCTGTCTAAATTGGCCCTAGTATATGGATGTGAGTTAGGGACATTAGATTGCACACCCCTTGAGGGTTAGGGACTGATGTGAATGTACAATATATATGTAAAGCCCTGCGAAAACTGATGGCGCTATAGAAGTACCTGAAATAAATAATAATAAATAAACAACAGATACATATCTGGAATCTGAAATGTTGGGTTAACATTTTTTTAAAGCAGTTCTAAAGCCTAAACATTTTTTACTTTAATGCATTCCTTGCATTAGGGTAAAAAATGCTTAGGCATCAGTATCAGCCCCTCACACCCCCCCCCCTTTTATACTTACCAGAGTTCTAAGTCAATCGAGTGCCACATCTGCAGCACTTCTCTCCCCTCACTTCCAGGTCTCACAGGCTTTTCTGAGGCAGTGGGAGCAATTGGCTGTTACTGCTTTCAATCAAAGCCAATGAAGCGGAGGGAGTCCCGCTGTATGTGTCAATGGACGCACCAGAGGGGCTCAGGAGCCAGCCCGCACAAGTGCCCCTATGGGAAGTGGCACTTGGTGCAGGGGAGGAGCTGGGAGTTCCAGCAGGAGACCCGAGAAGAGGAGGTTTGGGGTCACTCTGTGCACTTCTATTGCACAGAGCAGGTAAGTATAGACATGTTTGTTATTTTAACAAAAATCCTTTATAGCAACTTTAAGCCCTCGTTTACACTTACAGCTGAAGTGGGGGGGGGGGGTAGTAAAACGCAGCTCATCTGTACCTTTTTCCATCCACCCCACTTGCAAATGTAAAAATAATGAACACATTAAAAAATTACAAATTCATATATATACCTTAGCAGCACAACTTTAAAGTTTTAGATGTTCTGAATCAGTTTAATTCAGTTTGGGACTTAAAAAATGTTTTGTAAGTGCGCTCATAAGATACTTTCTTAGTGCCCATAGCAATCATGCAACTCCCAAGTGTATATCTGCAGTGCAGAGTTGAAAATAAATGAAATATCCTGATTGGTTGCTTAAGGCAATAAGAAATTGCTTGAACTTCCTATATTGATTTTTATTTTGTTGCATTGGCCCTACTAGTATCAGTGAGAATTTTGTTTCCATAGTAGTAGCTGGGAGGTGGGGGGGGGGGGGATTTAACAGGGGAAATCAAGTGGTGTACCTTTGTAACAAGACTATATTGCATTTATATGTTTGAGTGCCCTTTGGAATCTCAGCCCAGTGTTCAGTTGTTTGTATTTGGGTAGAGTTGTTCATTATCTAAAATATGTAGATGAAACATGAAATAGTAATATCTCTTATTTGCGTTTTTATCGTTCAAATAATTTAGACATACGTACGTGACATTTATCCATTTCGGAGGTCAGTGTCTCCACAGCTGAACCTGGTACATATGCCCCCTGAGAAAGGACAAGAACTTATTCAGAAGCAGGTATGTTAGTGTCATGTTTCTAAGAATTCCTATGAAATGGTCTTTTGAACCAAATTTCTCAAATGCCCAAATGTCTCTGATTATGGTTTCCAAAAAGTAGTTGTAATCTGAGTTTACTTTTAAATGTTTAAAATATGCAATGCCTTAACATGCAGTAATGATATTAAAAACCTTAGAAATTGCAAGCTCTTGGCCTATGATGTGTAACCATAGGTATGTATGATTAATAGGATACATAAATACTGTATAATAATGAGTGTCTTTTTCAAGGATATGCATTCCTGACTCCTTTTGCTCTCTCCTACGCTTCTGCTCTTGATCACATTGAGCTCTGCTGTAAAAAATGATGAATGAGACTCTTATGGATTAGGCATCTTCATTTTGGCACCTTTGTGGGACAAGTTGACAAAAAAGGCATTGGCTCTTAGCGAAATAGAAAATATTGATCAATCCTACAAATTGATTGCTTCCACTGCTTGTAAGTGGTTGTGCATAGAATGACATTGGTTATACATACATAAACATTTTCTGAATAACTATAATAATGGTCCCATATTATAAAAGGAACTGTGCAGGTTGGAAAACATATCGGATAAATCAGAGATGAATAAAGATGAATAAAGATAACCTTGATGTGAATGTACAATGTACATTGTATATGTAAAGTGCTGCGTAAGTTGAAGGTGCTATATAAGTACTTGTAATAAATAAATAAATAAATACATAAATAACCTGATAATGGTAAAATTAATCAAAGGAACAAACAAAGGAAACCATTTGTATACTGTCTGGTCTCTAAATCATTGCAAAATGATATTTATCAAAGCTGGAAAACAGAGAGAATGCTGTTTTAATTGCTGCCTCTTTTGTCAAGCCATAAGAGCTGCCCAGCATGTGGTAAATGTTGGATACACATGCTGTGTAAAGAACTGATTGTATGGGGTAGGGATGGGCTTTATGTTCGAGTCGAGCATAAGTTCGACACGAACATTGGGTGTTCATGTGTTTCGGCGAACACACAAAGATCATGGGCATTCGGTGGGCTATTCTCCCGCCATGTCCCACAATGCACAGCTGAATTCACTGTGAGAGCCATGATTGGCCATAGCAGCCTTGTGTAGTGTGTTGGTGGAGTTAGATAAGTGAGGATAGTTAGTGGTGTGTTAGGAGACAGTGTAGTCAGTGTAGTGCGGTGTTGTGGAGCAGTGTAGTGATGTCAGTGTTGTTTTTACAGCACTTCTGTATCACTGCTGTTTCCTTTTTTTTTAATTTGTTCATTTTTTTTTTTTGGCAGCATCAGGTTCTGTTACCGCTTTTTTAGTTTCCCCCCTTGTGTCACAGGTGTTCCTCCTTCGTCAGCAGTGGTTTCCTTTTTTTTAATTTAAATTTTTTAATGTAAGTTAATTTTTTTTTTGGCTGCAGCAGTACTAAAAATAATTACAGCATCTTTGCTGTTCCTCCTTCTGCGTTGCAGGTGTTCCTCCTTCTGCATCAGCAGTGGTTCCCTTTTTTTTTTCTTCTTTTGGATTTCTCAATTTTTTATTTGTTGCTGCAGCACCAAAAATATTGAGGGGATAATTGCTGTTCCTCTGTCTGAATCACAGATGTTCTTCCTTCTGCGTCACCTTTTTTTTGGCTTTCTTCTTTTTTTTACATTTATTTTATTTTTTTTTACTGCTGTGGCAAAAATAATTAAAGTATCCATATTTGCTGTATAAAAAAAATCATAATAAAACAGTTTATAGTGCACCAAGCACAAAAGTATTGCACCCATGCACCAAAGTCTCATTCCACACTCAAAAATAAAACGTTATAAAAATCCTTTAAAATAATCCCCATCATGTCAGGCCAAAAAGGCATACACTCATAGTCAGCTAAGAGAGGGCAAGTAGTCTTTGTGTCCACAGTGAAAAGTGGTGGTCATGGACATGGTATATCCTCTGCAGGCAGGGCACGCTTGTCCTCTTTTTCTGGTCCTGGTCGAGTTGTTGAGCCACAACATGCAGAATAGGTGGTGGAGTGAATAATGAAGCCATCCTCCTCATCCTCCGTCACCCAGGATCTTACTAGTTTGCCTTCCACCACAGCTGCCAACGCTGCCTATTCCATAGGCTACTTGTCCACCACAGCTACTCCTTCCATAGCCCCACCATTATGCACGGAGGAGTCACCGGAATTATTTAGTCATAGTGTCAGTTACATGCTGCTGGAGGATGAGCAGCAATTTGAATGCTCCAATATTGATTCACAGATTGAGAAAGGGAGTGACGTGAACCTAGAGAGAGGGGATGCCAATGAGGGAAAAGAAATTGGCAGTCATGTTCCCTCAGCTGCAGCACACTGTCAAGTTGGCTCCAGTGGCGAGGATGAAGGGGGATGATGAGGTCACTGATTGTACTTGAGTGCCCGAGAGAACAGAGGAAGAAATTGAGGAGGCACAACTTCAACGAGGCAGGATATCCTCCAGGGGCAGGCGTAAGGGCAGCCACCCTATGGCATCACACAACAGAGCTCCACAGGTACAGGGTGCTGCTGACTCCTGGCTGACTTCCAAAAGTTCTATGGTGTGGGATTTTTTCAACACGTGCAGCAGACCGCAGCGTTGATGTTTGCAGTATCTGTCTGAAGCAGATCAAGAGTGGCCAAAACACCAGCCACTTGGGTACCACATGCTTGACAAAACATATAATGACTCATTGGCAACAGCACCTGAAAGACTCACATCCCAGACTTCTCCTTGCTCCTCATCTGGGATTACTACCCCTACTATAAAACCTCAAGTCTTCTCAACAGCCTCCACGGAGAGGAGTAATGCTATAGAAATGGGTTCCACAGGTCATTGCACCCAATCTGCTAGCAGTACACCACCTGTTGATTTCACCAGGCAAATTTCGCTACCCCAGTTGCTGAACCGTAAAAAAAAATACTGTCCCATCCATCTACATACTCAGTGTCTATATGCTAGCTTGGCCAAATTGCTAGCGTTACATTTGCTGCCTTTCCATCTGGTGGACTCTGCCCCTTCCATGAATTTGTGGAATGTGCTGTACCACAGTGGCAGGTTTCGAAAAGACATTTTTTTTTCACATAAGGCATTCCAGCTCTGTACCATCATGTGGAAGTGTCAAGGTCCTACCTTTTCCCTGTGGTTATGTTACTTCATGTGCTGGTGTCCATCTTGGATTCTGCTGTGCATGATGGGAGCCCTTTTATGCCTTCAGGTTTCTGTGGTCCATCCTCCAGAGGGGTGTGGCTGATGACATATAAGCCTGTGGCCCGCACATGCTCTTTGCACTTGTGTCTTGTGTCTTTGTGTTGCTGTTACTCTGTTCTGACTCTCGTGACTCTCCTGGTATCTGATTCGGCTTGTCTTGACTATTCTTTGTATTCTCCTTTGATCTGACCCTCTGTTGCTGAACCCGGCTCGTGACCTGTGATTCTCGTCTGCTGTCCTGTACTGTCCTGTCCTGTTGTTGTTGACCCCGGCTTGTCTGACTACTCTTTTGTCTCTTCCACCAGCTACACGCCATTGGCGGCGGCCATTACCGCAGCTGAGGTGTCTCGGGGGCCGCGACCTGGTTCCTGGCTGCGTCAAGTCCATCCCCACCATCAGGGGCCCTGGTGAAGGGCAGCCTGGGACTTAGACTCCGCGCCCTGAGGGACTTCGGTCTGTGGGTGGTGGTTGTCGTCAAGCAGTGCGTTACATTGTTAGGCCTGCCTGTCCGTTCCTCAGCTCCTGCCCTGACATTACACAAGTGCCATGAACCCTGACGGTGCAGGCACGCCTTCGCTCCCAATGTTAGTCGCCAGACTCGATCAACAGGATCACCTGTTGGATCAGTTCGCTCAGGCGTTGCAAACTCTGCTTGCACGCACCGCGCACCTTACTCCTGGTGTTATTAGGCCGGTTGTCGCTCCGGTGGTCGCTTCCGCTGCTGTTCCGCTTGCTGTGCCTACCGCCGCGGCTGATGCGGCACCCGCGGTGTCCAGAGGTATGACCGGTTCAGCCCCTCTTCCACAGCGCTTTGGGGGTGAGCCGAGTCAGTGTCGTGGGTTCCTCAACCAGGTGGGTATTTATTTTGAATTAATACCCCACGCCTTTCCGTCTGAGAGGTCAAAGGTGGGGTTCCTCATCTCACTACTCTCAGACAAGGCCTTGGCCTGGGCAAATCCCTTATGGGAGAGGAACGACCCGGTGATTCAAGATTTTTCTGGTTTTGTCGATGCCTTCCGTAGGGTATTCGACGTACCGGCTCGTTCCGCCTCGGCGGCCAAGCTGCTCATGACCATGCATCAGGGTTCACGGACCGTGGCCGAGTACGCTATAGAGTTTCGTACCCTGGCGGCAGAGGTCGGTTGGAACAATGAGGCTCTGGTGGCTGCGTTTTCCCATGGTCTTTCTGACTCATTGAAGGACGAGATTGCAGCTAAGGAACTGCCTGTGGTGTTGGAGGAGCTCATCTCTTTCCTGATCCTGATTGACACCAGGCTCAGGGAGAGGCCTTCACTCAAGGAACGCCTGCGGAGGCCTTCCAATCGACTGGCACCTGCGTTTTCTGTCCCACCCGTTCCTCCCTCTCCTCCCACGCCTCCTGGGGATAGCTTGTCTGGTGGGGACCCCATGCAGCTGGGGTTTGCTCGCCTTTCGGAGGGGGAGCGGGCCGCTCGGCGTCGGGAGGGTCGCTGCCTGTACTGTGGCCTCGGTGGGCACTTTCGGCAGTCTTGTCCGGTCCGTCCGGGAAACGCTCGCACCTGAGATCATGTCGGGGACAGATCTTGGGTGGAGTTTCCTCGTCCCCGGCGTTCCGCAAGGATAAGCCACTGATCACCGTGGTCCTTTCTTGGACAGGGGGCTCGGTGACGGCCCAGGCGTTGGTAGACTCTGGGACCGGTGGGTTGTTCTTGGACAGCTCGTTTGCTGCGCAGCACTCCATTCCCCTGCAGGCTCGTGCTGCCCCATTGGTTCTCGAAGCAATAGATGGCAGGCCCCTGCAGCCGCCGCAGGTTACCTACGAGACCCTGCCAATAGAGGTAGCCATTGGGGCTGTTCACAGGGAGTTGGCCTGTTTTCAGGTGATTTCTTCCCCACACTATTCGGTGGTTTTGGGGTATCCCTGGCTCCAGAGGCACAATCCAACCTTCAATTGGCAAACAGCCGAGATTCTCTCATGGTCTCCACAGTGTGGGGCCGGGTGCATCCGGGGGCCGGTTAAGGTATTGTGTGCCTCCTCGGACTCTGCGTTGCCCACCGACTATGGGGAATACCGGGACGTGTTCGATAAGGTACGCGCTGGTACCTTACCACCGCATCGTCCTTACGACTGCGCCATATCCCTGCAACCCGGGGCCACTCCTCCACGTGGCAGGGTGTACCCTCTCTCGGTTGCGGAGAATAAGGCCATGGAGGAGTACGTGGTGGATGCGCTTTCCCGGGGGCACATTCGTAAGTCTACTTCTCCAGCAGGAGCGGGGTTTTTTTTCGTAAAGAAGAAAGGTGGGGAATTGAGGCCCTGCATCGATTATAGGGGTCTCAATCGGATTACCATTAAAAATGCATATCCAATTCCTTTGATTTCTGAGTTATTCGACCGCCTTAAGGGAGCAACGGTCTTTACCAAACTCGACCTTAGGGCGGCGTACAACCTCGTACGGATCAGACAGGGGGATGAGTGGAAGACCGCGTTTAACACCAGAACTGGGCACTACGAATACCTGGTGATGCCCTTCGGATTGTGTAACGCGCCCGCGGTCTTTCAGGAATTCATAAACGATGTCCTTCGTGATTTGTTGCAGCAATGCGTAGTGGTTTACCTGGATGACATCTTGGTTTACTCTACCTCCATGGAGTCCCATGTCCAGGATGTTAAGCAGGTGCTGCAACGATTGCGTGAGAACGGACTCTTTTGTAAACTCGAGAAGTGCGAGTTCCATCGATCCCAGGTTGCCTTTTTGGGCTACATAATTTCCGCGGAGGGATTTTCCATGGACCCTCAGAAGGTTGCGGCAGTTCTGCAGTGGCCTCGTCCCAATGGTCTTCGGCCCATTCAGCGCTTTCTGGGTTTTGCCAACTACTATCGGAAGTTCATCAGGAACTTCTCCACATTGGCAAAGCCTCTCTCTGACCTAACCAAGAAGGGGAGTAACCCTCACGAGTGGCCATCCGAGGCCATCAGAGCTTTCGAGGCTCTGAAAGCTGCCTTTGCTTCGGCTCCGATTCTTTCGCATCCCAATCCTGGGTTGCCCTTCGTCCTCGAAGTTGATGCCTCCGAGACGGGAGTAGGGGCTCTCCTGTCTCAGCGTCGGTCACCCGATGGACCCCTACTTCCCTGCGGGTTCTACTCCAGGAAGCTTTCCTCGGCTGAGTGCAACTACCAGATTGGAGATCGGGAGTTGTTGGTCATCATTCTGGCTCTCAAGGAATGGAGGCACCTGCTCGAGGGTTCCGCGGTTCCGGTCCTCATTCTTACCGATCACAAGAACCTGACTTATCTTTCGGAGGCCAAGAGATTGACACCCCGCCAGGCCAGATGGGCTCTGTTCTTGTCACGCTTCAACTATGTGGTTTCATATTTGCCTGGTTCCAAGAATGTCAGGGCTGATGCGTTATCACGGCAATACTCTGAGTTGTCCAGGGAGGACTCTGAGCCAATCTCACTTATACCTCCAGATCAGATCCTGGCTGCCATTCGCACCAGTCTGACCTCTCCCCTTGGGGAGCAGATTTTGGCGGCTCAAACTGATGCTCCTCCCGGGAGGCCGGAGGGTAGATGTTTCGTACCCGAGGGATTGCGCACCTGCCTGCTGCGTACCTACCATAACGCCAAAACTGCCGGGCATCCAGGGAAGAACCAGCTGTGTTGGGTCGTCTCTCGCTTATTCTGGTGGCCAACCCTCCGTGCCGACATTGCCTCTTATGTAGCGGCATGTTCGATCTGTGCCCAGAATAAGTCTCCACGGCATCTCCCTTTGGGTCTTCTGCAACCCATTCCCAATGGGGAGCGTCCTTGGTCACATCTAGGGATGGACTTTATTGTAGACCTCCCGGTGTCTCGGGGTCATACGGTCATCCTCATGATCGTCGATCGGTTTTCCAAGATGTGCCATTGCATTCCACTCAGGAAATTACCCACAGCGCAGGAACTGGCCACGGTCTTTTCCAGGGAGATTTTTCGCCTGCATGGGTTACCTAAGGTGATTGTCTCAGACCGCGGGAGTCAGTTTGTGTCCAGATTCTGGCGTGCCTTCTGCTCCCAGTTGGGTATTAGTCTCTCCTTTTCATCAGCCTACCACCCGCAGTCCAATGGGGCTGCGGAGCGTTCCAATCAGGCCTTAGAACAATTCCTTCGGTGTTATATTTCAGACCATCAGGATGATTGGGCCGATCTCCTGCCGTGGGCAGAGTTTGCCAGGAACTCGGCGGTCAACTCCTCCATCGGGATGTCTCCCTTCATGGCCAACTATGGGTTTCAACCCGCGGTATTACCTGAGAGGTTCTCACCACAGGACATTCCGGCTGTGGAGAACCATCTTGCTGCCCTGCGTTCTTCTTGGGGGCAGATCCAGAGGGCCTTGAGGGACTCAGCTCAGCGCCAGAAGTTCCAGGCTGATCGCAGACGGTTGCCCGCTCCTTCATACCAGGTCGGCGATCGGGTGTGGTTGTCTACTCGCAACCTCAATCTTCGGGTGCCCACACCCAAACTGGCTCCCCGTTTTGTCGGTCCTTTCCGCATTCTCCGCAAAGTGAATCCGGTGGCCTATGCACTTGCCCTTCCGTCTGGGATGCGGATCTCCAATATCTTTCATGTTTCCCTGTTGAAACCTCTGATCTGCAATCGCTTCACTACCTCTCTTCCTCGGCCCCGTCCTGTCCGGGTTGACGGTCATGAGGAGTACGAGGTGAGCCGGATCCTGGACTCTCGATTGGTGCGCGGTCAATTACAGTTCCTGGTTCATTGGCGCGGTTATGGTCCCGAGGAGCGTTCCTGGGTTCCTTCCGCGGATGTCCATGCTCCTGCCCTCCTCCGCGCTTTTCATACCCGCTTTCCTCAGAAACCTTTTGTTGAGCCGCGGAGGGGGAGGGGCCCTTGAGGGGGAGGTACTGTCAAGGTCCTACCTTTTCCCTGTGGTTATGTTACTTCATGTGCTGGTGTCCATCTTGGATTCTGCTGTGCATGATGGGAGCCCTTTTATGCCTTCAGGTTTCTGTGGTCCATCCTCCAGAGGGGTGTGGCTGATGACATATAAGCCTGTGGCCCGCACATGCTCTTTGCACTTGTGTCTTGTGTCTTTGTGTTGCTGTTACTCTGTTCTGACTCTCGTGACTCTCCTGGTATCTGATTCGGCTTGTCTTGACTATTCTTTGTATTCTCCTTTGATCTGACCCTCTGTTGCTGAACCCGGCTCGTGACCTGTGATTCTCGTCTGCTGTCCTGTACTGTCCTGTCCTGTTGTTGTTGACCCCGGCTTGTCTGACTACTCTTTTGTCTCTTCCACCAGCTACACGCCATTGGCGGCGGCCATTACCGCAGCTGAGGTGTCTCGGGGGCCGCGACCTGGTTCCTGGCTGCGTCAAGTCCATCCCCACCATCAGGGGCCCTGGTGAAGGGCAGCCTGGGACTTAGACTCCGCGCCCTGAGGGACTTCGGTCTGTGGGTGGTGGTTGTCGTCAAGCAGTGCGTTACATTGTTAGGCCTGCCTGTCCGTTCCTCAGCTCCTGCCCTGACAGGAAGGCAATGTTTTGACCTCGTTGGACAGGGCGGTCAGCAGCAAGGTCTACATTACTGCTGACATGTGATCCAGCAGGCATGATCAGGGACGTTATACATCCTTCACGGTACACTGGGTAACTCTGCTGGCAGCTGGGAAGGATGCAGGACAGGGTTCAGTGTTGGAGCTTGTTCCACCACCACGCCTACAAAATGCTGGTGGTGATTCTGCCACATGGTTCTGCTCCACAACCTCTTCTTCCTCTATGGCCTCTTCTACTGAATTGTTCTTTGAACCAGCAATGCTCCATAAGCATTCAAGGGGCTACGCAAGCAAACTCATTTGTGACATGCCCACCAGGTGGAACTCAACATTGCAGAGCTCATCCTGCCTTCACAAAGGAGCATCTTGAGGATGCTTTGAAGAAAAATGTGTGTAACACCTTTCCAGACACTGGGAGATTACCATTACCTGGACAACATGTTTTTGAGGCTTCATTCAGTCAAAGGAAGAGCGGTGGAGAAGGTGGCCAGCTGATCGATGCCTTTAAATAATTTTATAGTCCTTAGCACCCAGGGCTGTTAGGTTTAAGCATCCATCGGCAGCGTCTGCATCATATGGTGCAGGATTATCTAGGGGCAAGAGCAGACTTGGTGACCTTTACAACTAAGCATCCACTGGGTTACTGGGTCTTGAGGATCACTGGCCAGAAGTCGAGCTACTGGCCTGTCCTGCATCCAGCATGCTTTCCAAACAGATATTCAGTCCTACTGGAGGTTTTGTGATGGATAAAAGACTCCATTGAGTGGCTGACATTTATCAAAATGAATCAGTCCTGGATCAACAGCAGCTATCAAGCCCCTGATGCTTATGTAACTGATTAAATTTGTTAGGGCTCTTGGATCCCTTGAAGACTGCCTATGCTGCCTATCCTTTTCCTGGACCTTGATTCTGCTAGCTTCCAACAATGTATTTGGTTTAGGGCACCACCAACACCCAAGGCCCAATTTTTCTTTACTTGTTTGACAGGTGCATCTAATTAACATTTTTTAACATTTTTCTCTAATTGTTAACAATGGGTAACAGTAGGGCCCATTCCTGTGCCCAGCAAGAGTAACTGTGAGGGAGGTACAGTGTTAAGGCACCACCAACACCCAAGGCCCAATTTTTCTGTACCTGTTTGACAGGTACATGTTATTTAAAATTTGTACATTTTTCCTATAATTGTTAACAATTTTTAACTGCAGGGTTCATTCCTATGCCCAGCAAGAGTAACTGTGAGGGTTTACAGTGTCCAGGCACCACCAACACCCAATGCCCAATTTTTCTGCACCTGTTTGACATGTGCATGTAATTTCAAGTTTGTACAATTTTTCTCTAATTGTTAACCATTTTTAACTGCAGGGTCCATACCTGCACCCAGCAAGAGTATCTCTGAGGGGTTACAGTGTTCAGGCACCACCAACACCCAATGCCCAATTTGTCTGCACCTGTTTGACATGTGCATGTAATTTCAAGTTTGTACAATTTTTCTCTAATTGTTAACAATTTTTAACTGCAGGGTCCATACCTGCACCCAGCAAGAGTATCTCTGAGGGGTTACAGTATTCAGGTACCACCAACAGCCAAGGCCCAATTTTTCTGCACCTGTTTGACAGGTGCATCTAATTTAAATGTTTTAACTTTTAACAATTTTTAACTGCAGGGCCCATACCTGCACCCAGCAATATTAACTGTGAGGGGTTACAGTGTTCAGGCACCACCTACACCCAAGGCCCAATTTTTACGCACCTGTGTGACAGGTGCATATAATTATAATTTGTAGAGCAGCATCCAATCCTGCACTCGTAAAAAATAACTCTTGAAGAGTTACGGTGTGAAGGCACCACCAACTGTTCACCCTCCAAACACCCCACAATGCACTACACTCTCATAGAGTCCCCACCCCACACTATATAAGACAGAGGGGAGAATACTCTCCCTGAAAAAAAAATTATATGAATAATAATAAAAAAAAGTAATTATATAGATTTTTTTTAAAATAACATAAAAAATACATTGAAAAGCAAAACAGCATAGGGTCCCTCTCTTCCTAATCCTTATAAGTTAAGGGAGACCCCACACTTCCCCTCCCCCCATTTTTTTGGGGTGGGGTTCCCCTTAAAAGTCATTCCTAGCTTTAAGAGTCTGGTATGACTTTTAGAGGGAACCCCACGCACATTTTAACCCAATTTTGGGAGGTGGGGTTCCCCTTAAAAGTCCTACCAGGCCTAAAGGGCCTGGTATGGCTTTTAGGGCGAACCCCAAGCACTTTAAAAAAAAAAAATTACTGTGGGGTCCCACCTAACCTTCCTACCAGACTTAAATGGTCTGGTATAGATTAGGGGGGACTGTTTTGTTTTTTTGTTTTTAAATGTCTTTTTTTTTTTGTGTCAGTCCTGCTGCAACAGGTTCTATACATTGTATAGATGTGAAACTTTGCAGGTAGTTTAACGGCCCCCCCCCAGCATGATATGTACCCCCCCCCCAGCATGATATGTAAAGGAATTTTCTTTTTTTTTAACTTTAAGCAGTGAAAAATGACTGCTCCTTTCAAAACAGTACTTTTTAAAAAAAAAATTCACTGATTCGTGTCCCTCAGGGCAGTACTCGAGTCCCCATACCCCCTATATGGTCAATAACTTGCATGTAAGCCTTTAAAATGCGCACTTTTGAATTTACAAGTTCGAGTCCCATAGACTTGCATTATGTTCGAGGTTCGTGGTCGAACTTTCATTAGGTTTGAATGTTTGACCGCGAACCGAACAGGGGGAGTGTTCAGACAATCACTAGTATGGGGGTATCATTATTGGTTACATACTTAGAAATATGATAAAGACCCTGGGAAGAGCATTTCCTCCCTTCCAATTTTGATGTCTCCCTTGTCAATCCGTAACCTATACCTCTTGCCTTATTGGTACCATTCCTTACCAATACTGTGATTTTCCCTCTTCTCCCCCTACCGTGGAACCATATGCCCCTTTCCACCCTCCCTCCCCCCTTCCCCCCCACCCCTTCTTGTTAGGCCTCATTTGCCATTTAATAGTCATCTATGTTAGCGATGCCTGACATTGTATTATTGGGTATCTTTACTGTGCAATTACTGTACACCTTCAATGACCCATACTCTTACTTATTATCTTGTTTTGTTTCATGTTAAAACAATAAAATATTTGAACAAGAAATATGATAAAGTCTAATTTTTGGTATTCAACTGCTTGATTTATGGACACAGGTGGAGACTTGACTCTTGTACACAGAAGTGAAAAAACACCACTTTTTTACTGATTTGAAATAAGATGCAATATTGTCTGTGGAACAATGCACACAGCTGTGTGAAGATCAGTAATACAGCAATGAGTACAGAGTCGTAAAATGAAAATAGAAAATTTTACATTTGAGTTCAGTAATTTACATGCATACACCAGTTTACGCATCTTTAAGCATGTTTATACGGGTATAAATGAGTATATTCCAACATTGTGGCAATGAATTTTACTCGTCTGTACGCTTATGCATTTTTACATGCCTATACTCAACATTACCCAGGTCTTTACACATGGTTTTGTTTACTCGGGGACTTTCTGTTAATAAGTTCCTGAGTAAACATCAGTAAATTCTGACGTCCGTGTGCAAGGGACCTCATGAGCCTATTGCAATGACCATCCTTTTTAAATTGGTGTTACTGCACTGAACTAGCAAAGACCAAAAAATTGGCAGCTTTGACTTTTTGTGCTTAGGGTATTTAAATACAATTTTAATATGAATATATAATCTGTAATACATTTATAATCCTCAGGTGTTTACTAGAAAACTGGAGGAAGTTGGAAGAGTTCTTTTCCTAATATCCCTAACCCAAAAGATCCCTCCTGCTCATAAGCAGTCTCATGTATCCATGCTTCAAGAAGATCTTTTACGTCTACCTTCATTTCCAAGAAGTGCCGTTGATGCAGAGTTCTCACTGTTTAGTGATCCACAAGGTAAACCATTACTTTACACAAAATGTGCTTGTGTATTGTGATGACATTTTTAGAATTGGATAGTATCAGATTCATTATTTTGCTTATTCCATTAGGTGGAAAAGAACTGTTTGGCTTGGATACATTACATAAAAGCCTGTGGATAAAGCTGTTGGAGGAGATGTTCTTGGGCATGCCCAGTGAATTTCCTTGGGGAGATGAGATAATGCTTTTCCTTAATGTCTTTAATGGTGCTTTGATTCTTCACCCAGAGGACAGTGCCCTTCTCAGGCAATATGCAGCTACGTGTATCAACACAGCTGTACATTTCAACCATCTCTTTTCATTGAGTGGGTACCAGTGGATTCTGCCCACTATGCTCCAGGCAAGTGAAAAATAGATGATTGTATTTAAACCTGACAGCAGAATCATGAATAATTTTTAGAAGGAATTTTAATCATTCAAACACTACTGAATAGATAGGGATACCAGACTCTCTAACATGATCAGCTCCATAAAATATACTTCAATATGATCAACAGTGCATATGAAGGTTGAGCATTATAATGGTAACTTTTGTACAACAGGGCTAAATATGACTCATCGAAATGCATGTCATTTATTATTATCCTGTCTAGTGTGAAATAACTGCTTTTGTTTATGTCATTAATATATAATACTACACAACACAAAATGAAACACCACTATTTTCTTTCATTCAGGTATATGCTGACTATGAAAGTAATCCTCAACTTCGCAAAGCTATTGAGTTTACCTGCAGACAGTTTTATGTACTGCATCGTAAGCCATTCGTGCTTCAGTTGTTTGCCAGCGTCGCTCCTCTTCTTGATCTTCCGGTAAGAGGCTCCCTGCCATGGCTTTATTTCATTTGTTTCATTGACTAAATGTCATTATTAAGTTCTTATCTATAATGATTGTCCTTGGACTATGCTAACATGTATGATAAAGATTTCTTATAGAGCAGAGCAACCAATTTTGTTTTTGTTGAATTCCATTCCTTTTTCTAGGACCTCTATTCATTTTTTCACTGTTCTGGGATCTTAAAAGATACTAGGCTCAAAACACAAAGTTTTAACATAAAATAAGGATCTCAAACTTTTTTTTTTAAATCTTTTTTTAAGGCTCTCAAATTTAGCTACATGAATTCAATTACAAATCTCAACTGAAAAAAAGTGTCTCTCTCTTTATTTTTTTAATCCAAACAACTTTTATTGTCCAGACAATGAACAAAAATGGAGCAGAGTTTACTGAATCTCTAATAATATTACTGCTCCAGAAGAATTATACATAGATAGAACAAAATGGATCCTGTAACATACAGAATAACTGAAGCAGTGACCAATCATAGCAGGGAACACATGGATCCAAGGCTATCTTGACAATACATCTCTTTTTAAATAAATACTGTATATGTATTCTGTGTGAAATAAATTCTACTGTGAGAGTCATCATTTGAGGATGCCAACAGTCATGAGTGAATTTTACTCTCCTAATTTTATGTTTGCAAGTTTCAGGCTATTCTAAGTATGTTCTAATATTGTATCAGGTAGTCAGCTGAATGCTGACTCCTGTCAATCCTTTTTATAGTTTTGATAATGTGACTGTCCAGTGAGTGTTTTTCTGGATATTGATAAAGATGCAGGTGGTCAGGACTTAAATCAAACGCAGGCTACCCTACAGTATATTTTTGGTCTTTGGGTTAAAGCAAGAACAACTGTAGGAAAGCCATGAAAATATGGAGAGAATATCTATACAAATATACTTATTTATTCATAACATATAAAGATCTAACACATTGCTTGGTATTTTAGTGTCAATTTGGAAATTTTATTTTTCATTATATTTGTACTGTTTTTATCTTCTGACCCAACACGTTAATCTACAGGATGGTGTAAGCAGTAGCTCTTCTAGCAAAGGTGTGTCTTCTCAGTGCTTATTTGACCTTCTTCAGTCTTTGGAGGGAGAAACACCTGATAATCTCGATATCCTGGAACTTGTGAAAGCAGAGCGTCCCCTTAAATCATTAGGTAAGTATACATACAACATATACAAAACATAGAAAAACTTTTTAAAGAATGGAATAAAAAAAAATGCAGCTTGTGCTTATGACTTTTCAAAGTAATTTATTTTAAAGACCTAAATGAGATGTTGTCGCCATGCCCATTCAAGGTAAAGTGACACTATCTATGTAGCGGGGCCCCCAACATGCTCATAGCTATCTTGCTATTGCTGCCTATGTAACTTTTTCTGAATCCTCAGTTAGCAAAACTACATGGTGTGGGGAGCATGTGACCTCTGTTCAAGTGAAAACTCAGTTTTAGCTGGCCTATAGAGCCACTGAGAGTCAGATAAAACTGTACACATACATTCAAACATGATCAAACAGAATATAACAAATTTATAAAAACTGATTTACAGAAAATGCTTCAAAACATAAAAAAGTATTTGTACATTACTCATTATTATTTTCAGAAAAATCACTCTGTTTTTCTGACACTGTTATCACCTTTTTCTCAATTGCAATTTTCATTTACTGATGCTGACCTTGCATTTTTGTCATTAACAATACTTTTTCTTCTGCCTTTGACACCCCTAGAAAGACCAAACTGCTCCCTCCTTGCTTTCTTCCGGCCCACCAGGGTGTCTGGCTGCTCCTGTGAAGCCTCCAGTTCAGTATAAGTGACAGCAAGGACCAGGCTGAGTTTGTTGTGCCTGTTTGGTGCATCAGAACTCACTATTATCTCTGATACTGTGAAGGCACTCTCCCACACACAGGAGTAGATTTACTAAAGTTGGTGAACTCAGAAACTGGTGAAACTGTGCATGGTAGCCAATCACCTTCTAACCTCAGTCTATTCAATTAAGCTTTGGCAATAAAACCTGGAAGTTGATTGGTTACTATGCAGAAATGAGCCTGATTTTGCACTCTCCAGTTTTAGTAAATAAACCCAGCTTCAGATAATGGAAGGTTCATGTACATCAGCCACTCTGCCTTGGTGATGTCAGGACCAGTACAGATCCTACTACAGAAAGCCTCTGACACTAAAGGGTTACCTGATGACAAGTTCTATTTAAATAAACAATATTTCTTTGCCAACTGCAGTGGGAGAACCAACAGTTAACCAGCTTGTGCTTCAATTATATTTCCATCTAGATTTCTGTTATGGCAATGAAGACATGGCATTCTCCATCAGTGAATGCATAAAGCTGTGTGTAACAGTGGTAGCCTATGCTCCAGAGTCATTTCGCAGGTACCTAGCCTCTGCTGAATTAAATAGATTTTAAGTGAATGGATGGGACTGGGAAATTATGTAAAATTTTTACAAGAAAAAAAATGGTATCAGTTTTCAAAATGTTCACTTCTCAGCCTCCAGATGTTGATGGTGCTAGAAGCTCTGGTTCCCTGCTATTTGCAGAAGTTAAAACGGCAGACATCACAGTTGGAGACAGTGTCAGCGGCTCGTGAAGAAATTGCTGCCACTGCTGCCTTGGCCACATCACTTCAGGCTCTTCTTTATAGTGTAGAAGCTTTAACAAGGTAAATAATATATTATTTAAAAGAGGAATTTCTAGTTTCTGGCCCCACATGTTTTTTTTACAACTCCTTGCTCACTTTTGTGTTTTAGTGTTTCTCTTTCCCAAAGAAAAGGATGATTCTACCCTATACTTTTAAACTCATTATACATAAATAAAATGTAAAGTAGTTTGGGGTATATTTCTTCTTTATGTTTTTTTATGGCCAAAATTTAAAAAAATTTCAAATTTAAACATACCTCCCAACATCTTAAGCTGAAAAAGAGAGACAATGTGCAAATGGAAGATATGTGCCATACAGATTGCAATGCTCGGGAGTGTGTAATGACACCCCCCCCCCCTCCTAGTTCCTTCTCATCACAGACCCCAAGTACCTATCACCCCCTCAGTACAGATCCCCATCCCTGCCTACAACACAGTCCCCTTTCCCCTTAAATTCACCCTCCAGTTGGTGGAGATCTGACATCTGGCTGTGGCAGAGGGAAGTCTTCCCCTCAGTTGTGGATGTGAGGGAGCTGAGGAGGTGCCTCCCTCTGCTTTGCACATAAATGAGCCAGAGGGAAACCCTGTCATCAGATCATGTATACGCAAATTACACAACAACCAAATTAATACTCAAATAGTGCAGCAATTTGCATATGAAGAAACTTTGGCCACAGTGTACAGCTTTTGGGGGACTCAGCTGAAAAGGTCCAGGACTGTTGGGAGGTATTGATAAGTATATTTTGTTCTGTTTTTGTTAGGTAAATATATTTTATTGCAAATTAAATATTATGTAGTATTTCATCAAGCTAGCAGGTGAAGCTATCAGCTTCTTTTCAAATTCTTTTATCTGACTCAAGTTTTGTTGTAAAAAGCCTGTATTCTACATAGCTGTTTAAATTAAGCTGAAATTTACACAGAAATAAATGAGTCAGAGCACTGACTTGTTGGATAGATCATTCTGAGGTTTTAGTGAACTGAAACAAACCAAAAGATGGACCACATCTGCTGTACTGTCTTTTATGTTAATCCATGAGAATCCTTTCTGTGCATATATTCCCAACTTTACCATAATGAATATTCTTATGAAAAAAGTTAAAAATAATTTTAAAACTATAAGGGTGATTTACTAAACTTGACAGTGCAATATCTGGTGCAGCTGCATGGTAGCCAATCCGCTTATAACTGCGGCTTGTTCAACTAAGCTTTGAAAAAAAACCTTAAAGCTGAGTTGCACTAGATATTTCACTGTCCAGTTTTAGTAAATCAACCCCTATTTCTTCAATCCTGCACATACCAAAAAAAAAAAAATATATATATATATGGTAAACATTCTCTTGAAATGTAGATTTTAGATATTTTAACACAAAGTCAAAATATTAAATCAATAATATTTTTAGGCCCATGACAGCACCTCAGATGAGCCGAGGTGATCAAGGCCACAAGGGAGCCACAACAGCAAACCACACTATGTCAGCTGGGGTCAACCTGAGGTAACAATTAATTTCAACGTGTGATACCACTGAATATAAGTTACTTGTACAATATCAAATAAAAGGTTAAATCAATACCTTGTTTTCCAGAGATAATCTTCACCTGCTGGAAGAAGGTCAGGGACTACCCAGGGAAGAACTGGATGAGAGGATTGCTCGAGAAGAGTTTCGGAGGCCACGGGAGTCTCTGCTCAACGTCTGCACAGAGTTCTATAAACACTGTGGTCCTAGGCTGAAGATTCTGCAAAACCTGGCTGGAGAACCACGTGTGACTTCTCTGGAACTCCTGGATGTGAAGTCACATATGAGGTCTGGATCTTACTGAATTGCTGGCTGTTCCAATTCAGAGATGATGAATAATAGTGCATCACAAAATTGTCATAAAATTTAAGAGTCCATAACCAATTCACCATTTTTTTTGTCTCCAATTATAGGTTGGCAGAAATTGCCCATTCACTCCTGAAACTGGCACCTTATGACACCCAGACTATGGAGAGCAGGGGGCTCAAGCGTTACATCATGGAGATGTTGCCCATTACAGATTGGACAGCAGAAGCCGTGCGGCCAGCTCTTATCCTCATCTTAAAGAGACTGGATCGTATGTTCAATAAAATACACAAAATGCCAACTTTAAGGTGAGCAGATAGCACAGAAACATGCATTGAGTTTCTGATGTTGCAAACCTTGAAGTAAGGGCATAATGCTTGATTACTTTCCTCTACTGCTGTCCACAAACAAGATTATGGTGGTTTCTCTGGGCAACAGCAGAGGAAAGCAACGTATGAAAAAACAAAGGTAGGTAAATTCTAGCTATAGGCACAGTCTTACTATTTAGGCCACAATTCAAAACTAGTTACATGCTCTTAAAGTAATATAGGATAATTTTGATGGATGCTGTTTAATAAATTATAGCAATACAATAAAAACTTTTTCAGGGAGAATGTTAGCATGAGTACACTATGCATCCAATATCAAAAGACAGATAACTTAGCAGATCTTCTCTAGCAGTCAGAGTAAATATGTTGATTCAGTGTGATACTTCTCAGTAGTGTGAGAGCTTGCCTCTTCCTCCCTACACACTCTTGTTGGCCCATTTCAATAATGAGGGGAGGGCAAAATCAATTGCCTCTAGGAATTTCCAGAGCTTAGCTTGTTCAGTCACCCAGCATTCAGTTATAGCAGAAAGGAATGATAGCTGCTGCAGGTATGTGCAGGTACCTGTGTGTGCCAGCATTTTATGCCTGCTTGCAGTTCTCTTTTTTTCAGTAACAGAGTCCCTATAAAGCAACCTTTAGTTACAGGAAAGTTTGTAAATTTCCAGGGGAAGCATGCAGCTTTAGTCTTTCTTTAGAATACTATGGGTGCTCCAAAACCTGGGGTACCTGGGATGAAAATCTCAGGTTTGACAAGGAAGGTCAGGAACATGTCCACCTTCCCCCAGAATTTGACACATTTGGTGCAATTTCTAAAGAAATCTAAGGCTTTATGAAAACACCGGTTCCTGCTGTACACCACCTATGTTAGTTTATCAGTTTTCATGTAAGTCCAGGCAAACTTTAATATCTGAAGTTTTCCTTGTCGGCTTATTGACCTTCTGACTCTTTTGCCATGTGCAGTGCAGTGTACTTTCAGCAGAATTTAATTTATTTCATGGAATTGCTCTAATAGCAGCTTTATAAGAACATCTTCATTTTCATTATCCAGATTAGGTTAACACTATAATTCTAAAATTAACAAGTCATCTATCCTTGCAGATTGTTATTATTTTTACAAATTCTAAAGCTGAGCTCAAGGAATTCAGCCACTTTCTAAAATCTGTCATGCCACCTCGTGCAATTATCTCTTATATTTACAACTGACAGTTTTACTGATAGCCGGGAGTACAGTGATACTGACAGGAGTGATGCTGACAGGAGTGATGCTTCTCACACAGCAGCAGCTCTGCCCACTACTCCTCCCCTCCTTTCTCCATTCACAGAAGGCTTTGTATTTTGTGAATGGGTTACTGTAATACAAAGCATTCTGTGATTGGACAGGATTGGGAGAGGAGCAGACAGAGCAGCTGCATACAAGTCTGCAGAAGCTGAAACCAGAAGGTCCAACATGGTAGCACCAGAAGTATAGCGATAGCTACGCTCCTGGTGCTCAGTAAAAATGTTATTTGTAAATGAATGAAGTAAGTCCACAAGGTGGAATACACCTGATTCGACTTAACCCATACTAATCTGGCATATTTTAAAAAGAAGCTGATTTCCAGGAGTTCAGCTTTAATGAGCTGTTAGTCTAGTTCAGAAGACTTTTTATGAATATTTATTCACAGGATGATGTTTGTGCTCCAACGAGTCAGATCTCAAATATAGTTTTGAAGCCTCATTTTGCTGTTTTAATTTCTCTAACCTTACCTCCTGTTGTATTGCAGGCGACAGGTTGAGTGGGAGCCTGCCAGCAATTTGATAGAAGGGGTTTGTTTGACACTTCAGAGGCAGCCAATCATATCCTTCCTGCCTCACCTTAGGTCACTGATCAATGTGTGTGTGAATTTGGTGAGTAGGTTTGTATTGGAGGGCCCTCCGTTTTGTAACTGGGTCACTGTCCTACACATCTGTGATTATTTCCTGCATGCTCCGTGGAGCCCTGTGTGAGGAAGTACTTCAACGTGTGTTGTTTACATTCAGCGGTGTTTGTTTCCTGTTCACATTATTTCCATTTGATCTAAATGCCTGACCTACATTGCATTTACTTTACAGGTAATGGGTGTTGTGGGTCCCTCTAGTGTTGCAGATGGATTACCTCTCCTCCATCTTAGTCCATACCTTTCCCCTCCTCTACCCTTCAGTACAGCAGTTGTCAGGCTGGTAGCACTGCAGATACAGGTTAGTACGTGGCCTAGTTTGTATATAATTACATTTTTAATTTTTGATGATACCTCAACTACGTCTTATGTGTGTTGTGAAGACCTACAGATACTTTTACCCAGGACCTGCTTGCACAGCTCAGTATACACTCTCAGCATACACTCTCAGCACAATGTCATTGTGCCAGGATGAATGACTACTGTGTGCATGTGTGGGGGTCCCAACATCCCCACCAGCCCATCAAGAGGCTGAAAACCCAGAAAAAGTCTGGGGAGAAAATCCCTGCAAGGTACCCAACAGTCTCATCGCTGGAGCAAAGGTGAGTATTCTGTTGACTGTAGTTCCACTTTAAATGGATTCTTGTCATTAAGCTTTGTGTTAAAGGTAACCTATAAAAAAAATAGAGGCTACCATTGCTTTTTCTTGAAAATTACCAGATTTCAGCTGTTAAGTGGTCCAGTGGCTTTGATACTATTAGAGATTCTGACCTGAAACAAGGATACAGATCAAGTGTCCTAACTTCACTTTGACCTTGTAATCTATATGCTTGCTCCAGGTTAAGCCCCATACACACGATCAGAAAATCTTATAAAAAATGTCATTTTCAATGGGTTCGTACAACGATTTGGATTGTTAGTACACAGCAATCATCTGAAATTACTCAAAGGGACAAGAAGAAAATTCTTTGTTGTAGATACCAGACCGTTCCATTTTCATTTAACCAGTACAGTTTTTATCCAAAAATACAATACAAATACATTAGAATACATTACATTACATCACTTTCGAATTTTTATTCTGTCATATAAGAGTTTTAACTTTAGTAACCTCTTCACTTTTGATATAAGGCTCTATGTACACTGCAGCTGATAAACTCACGTATAGGAGTTTTCCTGCGTTTTTTTTCAGAAGCACCTGAACTCTCCCTAATGTTTTCCTATGTGTCCATGTACATTATGTCGTTTACAGTCATTTACAGGCAGTCGAGTGTACAGTCTGTAACTGCGTTTCTAAGCGTTTGGAAAAGTTTTTTAACTCTTCCATTTCCAGATGCTGTCCAGAGCCTTTTTTCATCAAGAAAAATGCATGCAAAGCATTTTCCTGGTACTCAAATGGACCTGGTACACCATACTTTGAGGTTTCGCATGAAAGAAAATATGTTAGACACTGCTGCAATAATTTCTGCACAGAAATGAGCTTGAACACATCCAAACACCACAAAAAAAGACATCTAATCTCAATACTGCTCTCTCTGCTTCTGCTCTCTCTATTTCTCTCAAAATGTCTGAAATAGTTCATTTTTTGCTGTTTTTGCAGTGCATTCTGGGCATTTTGGAAGGTCTCCTGAGGTTATCTTTAAAAAACGCTTCTAAACGCAAATGCTCATAAATGCGCATAAACGCGGTATGCAAAAGCGGCTAAACAGACTTTTTAACCTACATTTTCCAGCAGTCAGTTTCCATCATTCAGAAGTGTTTTCCAAACGTCCCATGTACATGGAGCCTAAGACTAGCATGCAACAAAACCGGACAATCATTCATCGGATATTCTCAACGTGTATTCGGGGCTTTAGTGGTTTAAGAAGTACTGAAGCCAGAGATAGCCAGGAAACGAACAATTTCAAAAAGAGGTTGGCAATGGCAGCACCAATTATCTAAGCACAGGATCCTTTATGTCTGTGGGGGCATAATCTTACACCCAGCTCCTAGTTGATCTGAGATTAGGTCGTCAGTACTTGATGTATGAAATCTTTTGTGACATTATATTTATTTATACTAAATCTATAAATTCAACATTTTATAAATAACCTTTTTATGTGATGCTATGATTTATGTGTGTGCTTTAGGCTTTAAAGGAGGATTTCCCCTTGAGTCATGTGATCTCACCTTTCACTAATTTGGAAAGACGCGAGGGGATGCTTCTCAACCTGCTAATTCCTTTTGTGTTGACAGTTGGATCAGGAAGCAAAGGTTTGGCATATATGACATACTGTATCATTCCATTCTTTTTTATTGCTTATCAGTTCTTTGTTAATTTTATTGCTGTCATTTTTACTAGTAGTTTTTTTTTATAATGTCAATATCTGCTATGGAACTGTGTAGAATAAAAAACTAAACATGAGCCCTTTGGTACTTGAAAACCAAAAAAAAGCAGAATGAAAATGAATGCTGAAGATTTTCTTAATATTGCTGTGCACCATTTCCACCTCCAGACAATTAAGCTGCTAAGCAGCACAATGATATAAATCATCCAAAAAATATATGTTTCATAATGTGCTGCGCTATTATGAAAATGTGCAGCAAATATCACTTAAAGTGTTACTAAACCCACAACAGTAAAATCAGTCTCTGTATGCAGTAAATCATGCTTGTTATACTCACTGTGGAATATAAGGTGTCATTCTCCGCATTGTGTAAAAAGGCTGTTTGATCTTGTCTTCTCTGATCCTCCCCTTCTTTTGATGTCTCCAACCATTTGCATAGTTAGAGCAGCAGTGGTAAGTCTGCACATGCTCTGTTTGGTGTGTCTTGCTAGAGAGGGTGCATGTGGTCATCACAGGGCCAATCCAAACAGGGTCAGGGGTTATGCAGCCTCATATGACTTTCAGAGGAGAATGAAAACTTCTATAAGATTAACCAGTGCTCGGCTGAACACTGATAGAAGTTACAAGACTGCTATATACTGCTAATGAAAAAAGGTATTTAGCAGTTTATATCTACTAATTGCATTTCCATGTTCTGTATGCTGTGGAAGACATAATATAGTGAATGCATGCTCATGGGTTTAGTAACACTTTTAGTACCGTCAAGTAAAAAGATTCCATGAATAAGTAAACATCAATATCAAATAAAATAAAATACTTTTTTGAATGATTTGTATCATTTTGTTCATAGCAGCTTTATTATATGGAAATAAACCAGAATGATGGATGCAGTGAATGAAATAAATAAATTAAGCTGCATTCCTTTTTGTCTATCCCTATCATGAATCTTGCAAATGATAACTGTATAGAAACTGCTTAAAAATATTCAAAAACATTTAAGTGAATGTTGGTATTCACACTATAGTACAAGCAAAGTTGCGTTTTTATTAAATACTGTACAATGCAAGGTAAAGTTGACTTATCATTAAAATGTATACTTCATGTAAATCAAATGGTCACGTGTTAGAATTAACTTTTTGTGCAAACTACATGTCTGGGCAGCCTGAATAACATCGTTCCTGACTACCAAGACAATCAAAAAGGCTGCTACCATGTTCTACACAGAAACAATGCCTGCCATAAATTAACTGACATTGTAAGACTCTTTATGATACAGTATGTTGATGTCTTTTACATGTACAGTAAATCTAAGAAACATTTTAAAAACTATACTTACAGTTTAATTTTGTTTTCCCCTTTGTGCACCTTAAGCTGACCTTAGATAGTAGAGGCCAGCTGAATGCACAGAGGTATGGTTAAACCACTCTTAGGCATCTTTCCCATCCAGTGCTTTACCAAATGCAACTGTTTTTGTTTAGCCCAGTGTTTCTCAACTTTTTTTCAGTCAAGCCACCCTCTAAAATTATGGACAGTCTCAAGGCATCCATTCTAAAATGTAAAAAACAATTCTAATAGATTTATATAACACAGCAACACCCACACACGTAGGACATCCAACATTAGAGGTGATTTATTCTTCCAAAGCAAATGCACTTTTGCACATTGGTTCTGACTAGTATTCCAATGGAGGAGATGGACAGGGGAGGGTCAAAGAAGGATGCTGTGCAGGCAACCTACATCCTCCTTATCAACTGATGATGTCATTGGTTGTTAGAACGCCAGCGGCTAGAAGGTTGTAATGGTGCACAATGAAAACCTCTGATTTTGTGTAACTAAAAGGCAGGCTTGTTATACCCGCTGGTTTGTATACCAGTTTTGGGTAATTTTTAGACATTTTGCCAAGGCACCCTTGAAGGAAACTCAAAGTACCCCAGGGTGCCTGGGCACCCTGGTTAAAAGAGGCTGGTTCAGCCTATTAAGCAGGATGGGAAGAATTGGGAAGAAGCACTATAGATAATCATACAAGGCTTTCTAACCTGTCCAAATACAACTGCCCCAGAAAAGGCTTGAAACCCCAGGTATTAGATCATCACCTAGTGAGGCCCCCTGTCATCCAATGTCAGGGAAGACCTTAAAGATGAGACACATCCCCCTGTGTTTGATTGTTTCCAGAAGGATGTTTTTGGAGTACAGATGTAGAGAGGCTTTCTTTTTTTAAAAGCATCAGCTGTCTCAAAATGTTTGCATCTTCTACCTGCTAAGATCTGTTTTGTAATTTCTGCAATCTCTCAGATAGCCCCTGTCTGGAGCAGCCTGAAGTCTTCTTGCTGTTGCAGACTGTGATAAATATTCTGCTGCCTCCACGTATCATAAGCACTTCCCGTAGCAAGAACTTTATGCTGGAAAGTTCACCTGCACACTGTTCTACCCCTGGTGATGCTGGGAAAGATCTTCGAAGGGAAGGACTTGCAGATTCTACCAGTCAAGCTGCTTATCTTGGTAAGGTTCTGTAAGCCAATGGTTTATTTTTTTGTTTACATTATGCAGCCTTTTGTCCCACAACTATCTACGTTCTCATAATCACAAAAAGAATGCTCTTCATACAGCGGTTAAAGCGACCCTGTTACCAACTTAAAAAGGTGCACAGAAAAAGTATTTTAAATGTTTACTTGCAGTGTTTTCCTTTCCATAAATCATTTTTATTAATTTGCAAAATAACTTTTAACTTGTTAGAAAATTAGACTAGTTGACTAGGCCAGGAAGAGACAATTTCCTAGCTGAGCTCCAACCCTACTTGCATATTTTAGGGCCCCTGCCCTTCTGGGAGTGTGTAATTATTTTTTGTTGTGGCCCAACATACCCCAACACCACAAACACACACATACACACTTCAGCTCCCTACATTACCTTATTTTTTGAAGTGGGCAGTGAAGGAGCGAAGGGGGAATACTGTCACTTGAGTAGCAGGTCAGAGTCTCGTGGCACTAAGGGAGGCTTTTACGGGTAAAAACTTGCATTAAATGTAATTAAAAAGTTTTTTTTGTAGAAATTACTTGTCTGGTGACACTTTAACACTGCCTTGGTGGACTAGGAATAGCTATTGTCAGGAGATGTAGACATTTTTTAAAAAAAGCTTTCTATAAACATGCTTCAGTTAAATGTGCATGTTCATGTACTAAGCATACGCCCTTGACTATATCTCATTGGGAAATAATAAAGAAAGTTCAGAAAAGTATATCTGAACAGTCAATTTTTTTGTATTTTTTGTTGTATAGACATACTGTATATAAAGGTCAGGTAGTGATCATACTATTTCTATGCATAACTGAAGTATGTCAGATTCCATAATATGCTGGTCATAGAGCACCAGTTACTGTATAGATCAAAATAGAGATTCCATATTGTTCACGTCAGTTCTGATTTGCTACAATAAGAGGTCTCAAGAAAAGGTTAACTTTAGCTGAAAATGGAAAAAGCCTTTAGGAATGATATTTAGCACAATTCTCCACTCTCACCTCAATCATTTATTCTTTTTTTTACAGCTCTGAAGGTTATTTTGGTCTGCTTTGAACGCCAGCTGGGAAGTGAATGGTATCAGCTTAGCCTGCAAGTTAAAGAGATGGCTCTGAGAAAGGTGGGGGGATTGGCTCTCTGGGACTTCCTCGATTTCATTGTAAGAACTCGGATCCCAATATTTGTTCTCCTTAGACCTTTCATCCAGTGTAAGGTGAGCAAATGTCTAATGGTGAATGCTATTGTTGGAATATTTCAAGCTTTTAGTTCAGGTCAGCTCTACGTTTTTCATAGCAAAGTCAAGTATTTTGTTCTAAACAGCAACATTTAACTGTGTCTATATTTTGAAAATATTGGTTTATAAGGATGAATTTTTCTCCCACTCCCCCACTAGTTGCTAGCACAGCCAGCAGAGACTCAGGAAGAGCTGAGTGCACGACAGCACATTGCAGACCAGCTGGAGAGGCGTTTCATCCCTAGACCTCTGTGCAAGAGCTCCCTTATAAATGAATTCAATAATGAGTTGAAGATCTTGAAGGAGGCAGTTCATAGTGGTTCAGGTAAGACTTGGACAATCCTAAATGTGCATTTTAAGCATCATGTATAAACTAGACATCCATTTAGTTTAAAAGAGAAGTGCGGGAATCAAAATTAATAAACATTTATATTCAACTAGATGACTGCAGCATTGATCCAAGCTGCAGTGTTCCCATGCTGTCTCTACATTGGGAACCAAGCAATCAAAGATTACTGATTGCTCAGTTCTCACGACCTCTCTGTTCTCTGCCCCTCCAGTGCTCACTGGAGTGCCAGGCTGTGGAGGGGGCTGGAACGGCTGGCTCAGGCTATCAGCAGCACACTGAGAGGCTAAGCCAGCTGCCAGTCAGGCTTCTGGACAGATCCCAATATTATTTTTGGAATCCCTGGACCAACTCTGTGACGTCAGCTGACAGTAGACCTTAGCACACTTTAGTAGTGCAGAACTAAGTGCACTCCTGTGACCCACAGGAGAAGTATGGCCAAAAGAGTTTTGGCCATACTTCACCATTAACATAGGCTAGCCTAAAACTGGATCAGCCAACACATATTTGTGGATCTAACTATGGAAAACTTGCTATGCGTTAGCATTTTCCAATCATGCTCCTTGAATCATACACCAGGAATGCATTATGAAAGGCTTTGCTTAGTGGAATTTTCTCACTGCCTACAGTGTTTCTAGCGAAGCAAACCTCTTACTTTTTCACGAAAAATGTATAAATTTGATGATCTTAATATTCACATGCATCTGATTCACTAGATATTAGAATACAAAGCTAATTTCACAGTATTTAAACATTTTAAAATTAGGTTTTATTTTTTTACCATCATCTGCACATTTGTGTCCCTTTTAAAAGAGAGCTGTGGGTGTGAAGAAGGAAGAGAGAGCTATAAGAAGGTAGATTATAAAGCAAATTAGAAAACAGTCAGCATGTTAATACTAAGGTGGAATGAATCAGCAAGTAAATTATAGAAAGAGGGAAGTGAAGCAGATATTATATAGAAAGTTAATAGAGGAGAGCAGAAAAATATAAGGTAAGAAGTATACAGTCCGGTCATGGCTATCCGGTGAGTTTTCTGTGGTGAAGGTGGTGGTACGTGGGTGATTCGTATTCACTGAAGAACTGAGGATTATTGCAATGGAATAAGAGTACTTTACACTTCACAGTTTACATACACTTTATCGACATTTGATTACTTTTAATTTTTTTGTTCATTAACACAGGATATTTCACTTTGTATCTTTTTTATATATTGTGTATGATATTTTGAGTTGCTTTGATGCATAAGGATTGTGGATTATTTAATACCTAGTGCAGCTACATTGGGTTACACATAGATCCACACATTGAAAGTGTGGTGGGAGCAGCAGCTTGGTCTGGTTTGCTATACATATTTTTATTGTGAATTACACTTAGAAGGAGGGCACCTGTGGTGTGGGTTTGTTGTTTTAAAAAATGGAGTGTCTGCTAAATACAAAAGAAAATTTAGAAGAGATTTTGCTGAACTATATACAACGTATAAAACAGACACCACAGAGAAGGACCATGATTGTATGAAGAACTTTCTCTGCCCATTATAGGCAGAGAACAGCTTTGCTTTTGAGATTGTTCATTTTTTAGGTTTGCCATCGGTTTATGGTTTAGATTTGCAGCTAGGGTTATCTTTAGGCACAAATCATGTTTGTGTGTTTTAATGTGGTGAATATTTTTTAAATCAGCTCACCTCATATTTGAAGAGTTTCCAAAAGTACATCCATGGCACTAAGACAATTTAGATACATTTAAGATTTTATCTGACATTTCTGTTATAGCTATTCTAGAATATATTCTGATTATGTTGATTTGCAAATGGTGGAAGGTAAAGAGGCTCTTATCTCTCTATTTGTCTAACTTCTTTTTTAAGCATATCAAGGGAAGACATCCATCAGCACAGTTGGGACCTCCACCTCTGCTTACCGTTTGAGCTTGGCCACAATGTCTCGCTCTAACACAGGAACTGGAACAGTGTGGGAACAGGACAGCGAACACTCACAGCAAGCCTCACAGGACACACTCAGTCGCACTGATGAAGAGGAGGAAGAAAGTAAGTTGAAGAGCCCAGTAATAAGGAGCCCAAGCAGGCTATTTTAGCATAAGTGGATATCGGACAGCATATTCAATAAATAACTATTATTTATTCTTAAATTTATTTTTACATTTATAATTATAACATTCCAACATGGGTCAGTGTTTAAAAACTTACCATAGGTTCTCACTTTTCCTAAGCTACTAAAAAAAAATTATTTCTTTCTGTCCCTTTAGATGACTCTGTGAGCATGCCCAGTGTGGTAAGTGAACAGGATGCGTACCTCTTGAGTGCCATTGGTAGAAGACGTTTCTCCAGTCACACATCCAGCATGTCTGTTCCCCAGGCTGAGGGTGGCATGCTTCCCAGCCAAAGGTAAACTGTGCTGTCCATCCATCGCATAATTTCTAAAATTTATATAATGGAAATAGCTGAACCATGTCATGCTTCTGGTGCAATATGTTTTCAAGAACATTATATAATGGCAAAACATTTTTTTACGGTGTTCTCTGTGAATCTATGGCTCCATTGACAGTTAGTTTTTTGCATTTATTCTGCATTATTACAATGCCAAAATGACTAATTACAGAGCATCTGGAAGGTGTGGATGTAAAAATTACATTGTTACAGGTATCATCTACAAGACAAGCTCTATAAGGGAGCTGTGCATGTGTCAGTCTTACTAATTTGAAAAATTATTTAATTATTCAGCAAACTGCATGTTATGATGATTAGATTAAATGGGAATATTGCAAGATCATCATTAAGAACATTATAATCAAGACTTGTGAGCTGCTATATCAGATACTTCGTGCCAAACCAAAATACAATTTAGTGGATCGCCTACACCTAATACATACAAATGTGCCTTCTACATATATTACCAAAATGTGCCGTGTTACACTTTTACCAATAGAATTCATAAATATGTGCAATTTCACTCAAATAATATATAAGTGCAATTTTACATAAATCCACTATATAAATAATAAAAAATTGTCCATATATAATTCTTCACAATTCTTGTGTTCTCTTTAATATTTATATTTAGTGCTTCTTAATCCATCTTCAGTGTCAAAATTCACTTCAAAACCTGTGCACCCCCACCGGTTGTGCTCTCACCTCAAATACATGACCAAACCGTTAAGTGAGGTCATATAAAGCTTGTGTTCCTTTAATTGGACCAAGTGTGGATGGGATGGTATTCAGCTGAATAGGATCCCGTTCGCTCATCTAGCGGCTCTCCTCCATCGGTGGGTATGTTAAGAGAATAACCAGATCATAGTGCTTTATCCTTAAACACTCATTTATTAGTATACAGTAGTACACCCACATGATCAATATACAGAAGCGCTTTGTGCAATAAATTGCTTCCTGAATTTTAGCAGTGGTGATAACCTGTGTGCAGCCAGCTGGTCTCACTATAGAACCATCGAGCATCGTAACGTAAAAGCCCCTCCCCTACGCGTTAAGTCACTTGGCTTTATCAGTGGGAATGATTGGATGACACTCCGCTTGTTAATCTTTATAGTAGCCATTTTATAGTAGCCTGCATGGCATCAGCCATGTCTCAACAGTCTGCTGCACACCAAGCAAAAATCCGACAGCACTGCCACTATCAATTCACAGTACAATGACTATCTATTGTTTTTAGCTAACCCTTCTCTAGAATTAGAGTTTTATATCGAAGTTTACATCCACATATAGTCCGGGATGCCAACTCTTTACATACTGCCTTAGAGCCATTTTATAGGAGCCTGCATGGTGATTGCCATGTTCCTGTGATCTGCTAACATTATACAATAAACCAACATCTCCGCTGTTATTAAGTTGCTAATGCATATTATAAAACTGATACATATCTATTGTGGCTAGCCTCATAGTTTTATTTAGATTTTATATTGGTGTTCAAATCCACAAAGTGTGCTGGACTGCTGTGTATCACCATACCACCTACTCTGGGATGTGAGCACCGCTACCCACTGCTGCAAAAAAAAAAAACAAACAAAAAGAACAGCAATAAGCGTGGGGTAATATTTGATGGATTATGTACTATTGTAAACCTACCCCCTTAATGAGTGCAATTAATAATTAAAAGACCAATATTTATTACAATATACAAAACAAAAATTAAACTGAGATTAAATAAATTAAATTTAAAATATGTAAAATTTAAATAAAATAAAATATTAAATGATGTTTAATAAAATTTATAAAAAAAATTAAGTTTTTAATAAAATATTTTAGAAGGAAATTTATGAATTAGCATAAAGATTGGATACACAGATCATGCATATCCAGCTAATTTATACAAAATATTTGTTAAAAACTAATCATAAATAAATATTAAAACATAAGCAAAATGATATCTCACCCCCTGTTTACTAAGTATTACCAATGAAGCATGTCAAGTCAAACTCCTTATTAAGACCCAGTGGTGCCAAACATTTAATTTCCTAAATCCACTTTGATTCCTTTTTGCTAACTTCCCTGATCTTGATATCTCCTCTCCAGTGACTTGTGTGTTTCTCTATACCCCAAAACTGTAGTTGACTGGCATCTTTATTATGTGTCGTATGGAAGTGCAACAAAAAATTATGATGTTTGTATCCCCTGTTAATATTATAAACATGTTCTTTTATTCTGTTCTTTTATTCTGTCCTATATTTGAGATTGCAGGGACATTTTAGAGCATACACCACTCCTTTAGTTTCACATGATATAAATTGTTTAATAATGTATTCCTTCCCTGTGTTTGGGTTTTGGAATGAAGATCTTCTTTTGAGATTATTTTTGGCCCTACTACAGCTGTAGCATCTCCCACATGCGTAGAATCCTGTGCCTTGGAAAAAAGTGGGGTTGGGTATTAGGTTAGGTGGTTCTATAACATTTTTAACTAATTTATCCCTTAAGATCCCTTGGATTAAGAAGCACTAAATATAAATATTAAAGTGAACACAAGAATTGTGATGAATTATATACGGACAATTGTTTGTTATTTATATAGTGAATTCATTATTAAGAAGAGTTTTGTTATGGCTGTCAGCACCAGCTTGGTAAACGTATATTAAACCGCAAGATCTCTTAAGACAGTGACTCATATAAGACAAATTAGGTAATTTACATCCTGAAAAATGTAGTATATGTATTTCACTATTGTAAAATTACAGTAATGAGGAGATATGCCTTTTTGCTTTGACAAAGCTATTATTATTATTGTATTGACCATTGTGAAATAGTTCCTCTGATTTCTCAGCTGTAAATTACTAAAAAAAAAACCTGTGTTACAGGTTACAGCATTTTTTCTTACATCGTGCAAATTTCTCTTTTTCAATTAAATTTCCTGCCAGTAATCTTTATTGTCCTATAAAATCTGGTTCCATGTTACAGTTGTCAGAAATTTAGTTTTACTTGTGTACTAATGTTCATTAGCAGAGGTAGACAGTCATAATATAAAGAACAGTTCAGGCAACTGCATCATGGAAAAGCATGTGTTTCTTGTTTTGTGAGACAACTTAGCTGGAACCAAGAGAAATCTTAATGAGTAGGGACTGTTTTAATTTGATTCACTGTATTTCTGCACATTGATTAGGTATACAACTGCAATTTATGGCTGTTTTCTATGGACAGTTGTTACTAATTCTTCAAGTCCTTGTGCTTATATTAGTTGTATTTGTGTCTGCTATTGCTTACCATATACAATTTACAGTCTCACATTTTATTGTTGATATTGAAATCATTTGTGTAACAGAGGATAGCTCTTCATGTCTGTTAGTGTTTAGGTGCTCTACTATAGCATTACATTCATGATGGCTATCGTATTATTAAAGCAGCAGAGCTAACATTTTTCATGTTTCCAAAACTGTCCTATTAACTCTATGATTTCAGATTGAATGCCAGATATAATTTCTGGTCAAGAGCTATTGGTAACAACCAAACGACCACCAGTCATAAGTGCGAGTGATGTAAATGTGCTTTCTGTGCAAGTTTGTAAGAAAAGTCTTTAGAGTAGAGTCACAAGCCATCTTAGGTGCTTTAGGTATGTTATACAGAATCCCCCTAAAACATTCCTGCTGGAATAGCATTAGCCATTTCTAACAAAGATGAGCTGGATACAATGGAATCATTTTATTGGCTACCTGGACAAGGAACTCCTTAGAATTCTTTAAGAAGAGCTTGATCTGTGCTTAAAAACTTTGAACTGCCATTTTGTATGGCTACTTTTTATCTCCTGTGCCATAGGCGGATTCAAACTTACAAAGATTGATCTTCAAGGCCATCGACACTGCAAGTTATTTACTCTTTCAAGTAGAACCAAAAGTAATTAAAAGAACCACGTTACCCCAAAATACATGTGAAATAGATACTTATACTTTTCACAATGTGTATGTGAGATTACATAGAAGTCGTACTGATAAGATAATCTGCTCAGTACCGAAAAATATTGCTTTCACCCCTCAAATACCTGTTTTAAGGATCTTCTCTTTTGATATTCTCCTGAAATTTTTCAAATGTATCTGTAGATGCAGAACCCCTGAGGATAGAAAGAAAACTGTCACTGCTAACTTACAAGTATGCAGAATGAAAGTTGAAACTCTTCAGACTTCCAATTTACCAACCTAATAGAAAGATGAGGGATGACACCCATATATATGCTCCTCTCCTCCTGACATACCCCTCTACTTAAACCACTACCCTTGGTACCTCTCCACCACTCTGCAAAGATTTATATTTATTGAAATACAATTCAAAAATGTTAGCCCTACATATTGTAAATGTATACCTCTCACCATTTTCAGTTATATTATAGCTAATTGCATCATCACAATATACAGAAGAGTTTAAAATTTTATATATTTCACAACATACTGTACATTATATATTGCAAACACCTTACTGAACATTTGTAAAACCTCTCTGGGTTTGGCCTAATGTAAACTTTTAATAAAGATATATTGAAATACAACTTTTTAAGCTTCACTGGCTGCAGGTTTGTTTCATGTCAGTGACCCACTAACCGATGGAACTAGAATCTGGGTTACAGCCCAGAGCCTGCACTTTCAAAAACAACTCAGCAGTGGCAACTCCTATTTTTCTAAACTTGATTTCACTTCAAATCCTTTCTCATTTGAACCAACTCATTAAAATTACATAAGTTGGGTATAGTGGCCCCTAACTGGCTTCTGCCTAAAAAGAAGCACACATGCTAATTATCTCACTGTGACCAATACTGGAATCTGGGATCCAGAATAAATAATTTATAGAAACCTCATAAGCCACTAATATGCATTTATTGCATAATACATAAGCTTTCCATGATGCAATGCAGCCACATGATGTTATATTTGCTGCTGGTCTTGGAATCAGTACATACTGCTGATTGAAATATTAATCAAGTGTTGTATGACCAGTAATAAAATCACTACAGAATGCACAAACCCATGTTAAGGCTTCATGATCAGCGATTATTAACAATGACTGCTCAAGCCCTGAAGAAGGGGGAGGATTTTCCTCTGAAAAGTGTTGGCTTCATCTGATGCTCTTAACCATTAAATGTTTCAAAAAGTCCTTTAAGTGAGATGTAACATTCAAGATCACCTGATGAGTGCTTTCTTGTGTCACTGTCAGAGAGGTGAAACCTAGGACCAGAACAGGGTCCACCTCTATTAGAGTTCAGTCACAGGTTTGCTTCTTTTAAGGAGGTATCATCTTACAACAGATCCATCAGAACCAATTTTTACTTCTATCGGTCCAGCGCCATCACACACACATCATCTCAAAGGGTTTATATTTCTGTCCATCCAGTCTTGAGATTTGTGCAGCCCTATCAGAAAACATAGCTAGACAGGTGACATGACTTTTCTCTACTAAAGTTAATAAAAAAAAATAAAATAAAAGTAGGGCTCACCCCTGTCCCCAGCCTATGACTAGACAGTGAAGGAGCAGCAGCAGACACATAAGTTCATTGTTCTGGCTTTTCTTCCTATCTGTATATTCCTTGTCAGCACAAATGTAGTACACCACATCTAGATGGCCTCAAAGTTTTTTAGTTTTTATAACTGCCTGGTGTTTGGCATTAACTAAACAGGATCAATGAAGCTATTCCTTTTACATTATGTTGTACTTGTCCTTTACAAAATCCTGGACTACAGCTTTAATGAAAAGATCTGGAAAGCATATATTTTATTTCCCTTGAAGCCTGGATGATAAATAGCTAATGTACTGTATGTATATGTCATCACTATGAACAGAACAAGATTTCTGTAATCTATTCTCAATTATGAATGCATGAAATTTAAGTGACCATATGAAATTGCCTCATGCATTAATATGCATCCACTGATGTGTATGATACCTTGAGAAAAATGATTTCTGAATTGCTGTGTATTGCTCTAGTACTGCTGCTTTAATGTCCAGGTCATGGACCATAAACTCTTGCTCGCTCTCCTAATCTCCTGTATCTCCTCAGTTCCATCAATGCATTCCCCTACGCCCTGAGCCCCCTCTTTTCCCCGACTCTTGTAATTTTTTTAAGTGTAGAATGCCAAGAACCATAAATGACTTGCCGTTGGTTTGTATGTTAGTTGAGTTCTTTTATTTAGAAGTTTTTGTTCATTTTTATATTTTTGCATGCAGATTTTCTGTTTGTTTTTGTTTTCTGTTTGCTTTTTCTATCCCTTCAATGCTTCATCTCCCTCCCCCTCCTGCAGCGAACCTAATGTTCTTGACGACTCCCATGGGCGTGATGGCGAGATCAGCCTGTCTAGGTATGAATGCTTCCTGTCTGTCATTGTGATGTAGGAGGGAGAGAGGATGGAGGCCAGAATGCAAAAAATGTCCTCCCTCTCACTCTCATTTTGTCTCTCTGTTATTCTCTCCATTGCCCATTTTGTCTGGACGTAAAAGGTGCAGATCCCTCTCTGGTCAGATCCGAGGGTAATATCTATTATATTTATTATTATAGTAACCTGTACTCAGTGTACCATAACAATCTGACAAAATATATTTTATGCTTTTTGCATTTTCTCTATATTAGTTTATGTGGTTTTACATAAAGCAGCTTGTCTCTGACCTAAACCAAAAAAACAATTCAATACAGATAATATAAATAACCTGCCAGTATCCTATATTTTTGTGGAACTCAGGTTGTGGGATCTTTCCACCAGTGTTCCTAGCTCTTCTCATTGTATCACTACAGCCTTTACAAAGAAGTACCACTCTTGCCACTTGGTACTTCATTTGCTTTTCATTACAGAAAAATGCATCAAGATAAGTGACGCTTTAAAGGCTAAAGACATCATAAAGGCCAAAGAGAGGCAGCAAACTGGAAATTTTAACAACACTGGAGTACAAAACAAGTAAAAGAAAAAGTAGGAAATGTAATTCATTCTTGTCCACATGGGTCATCATGCAAGTTGTGATGATGTCATCTTATCGTATGAGCTACAAAAAAAAAGCCAAACTGTCTCCTATAGAAATCTACTGATGAAATGATTTAGTAAAAGAAACCAGTTAAAAAATAGATGTTTCATTGTAAAATCTTGCAGTTTATTTGCCGCATTTTATCCTGAAAGTTCTTAAGACTGGAGGATTTGGTTGTCATCATGTATTCCAAATTGTATTGTTGAATTGCCATAGTGCACTTGCCAAATATGAAGATCGAATGGGTTAGACAGGCCTGTACCCAGCCCAGAGAGGCTTTGCACCTTTCACTATTCAGGCTTGTGATCTGCCCGCTGTAGACTGTGTAGTTAGAAATATGTTTTATCTCTCACCTGTTCCTTCCCAGGGGTCCTTAGTAGTGATTACAAAAAGATATGATGAGTGTTGAACTTAGGGTTCTACAATAAGAATCCATTAAACACTAAAAATGTTATCATTAATAGAGAGCTATGAGCCTCAGCTATTAGTGTAAGATAAAAGTGAGAGAGAACTAATAAAAACATTGGACATGTGGTTAGGAAGCCACATTCTATGTACCTAGCTATTCCAATATTCTTTAATATGGACAGCCACAGCAGTCCTGGAGCTTGCAGTGGATCACTTCCAGTCCTAAGGGGCTAATCGATTATCTTTATCCCCTGATGCAAAGGAGAAGCTGAGAGACACTGTGTTAGTAATATGGTTGGTGGTCATTGTCTGTACTTTTAAAAAAGTAATATGGTGCACAATCATTAGAACATTTATATACTTAGTATCTCATTGTCATTTCTTCATTATCAATGTTATTGATGTACAAATGTTTTGTGACTTAGAAAACAGAGACTCTTCAAGCATGTGCCTACCACTTACTGACAAAGTGGTCTGGGGCAGTCTTAGAAGAATTTGGTCACCACTCCTACAATTCACTCGAATTGTTTCAAAGTCATTCCGCTGGGACTAATAGTTTCCAGGCTAGTTCATCAACTTATTGTAGACTGGAACCCCAAGTATTACTGTCATTGTTCTGTATTTAAGTATCTGGTTGTCACTCTTCTTAGTTCCCAAAAAGTGTGGTCCGGCAATATACATGTTTTAAGTGTAAATATCTAGGGGATTAAAGGCAGACTTTGACATTCCATATGTGGCTCTGGCTGCTACAATATCCAAACAGAGACACAGCAACAGCTGCCTGGTGCACGACAGGATCCTGGGACCAGGATGACAGTGCTGTTTACCCTTTTGATAAGCGAGTTGCAGTTTTTAAAATGTGAGCTTCCAATTTATGAACTTAATAAAAATTGTTGGTTTGCTGCACTTCAGTGGCGCTTCCCTTTTTCTGCTTGCATTCTGTTTCTAGAGTTCACTTCTAACTCTTGAATAGCAGCCACAAGTTTGAAGCAGACCATAGGAGTGTTTTCCTTGGACTCCACATTGGACTTTAATTGGACTTTCAAGCTGTGTTGTATAAAGGCTTAGCCCTACAGTTTTAATCCTTTATACACCATAAATGCCATTTTATTAGTGAAGGTTTATGTAGAACCAGAAAAATCTCAGGCATTTGTGCAGCAGCCCACATTGACTCAATAGGTGTGATTTACTATAGGTAATAGGTAAATAGGCTGATTGCTTTGCAAGAGAATTTTCCCTTAGCTTACATTCATCATCCAGGCATATCCAGTGCAACCAAAAAAAGTACCATTTAAAAAAAAATGTCCTTGCACCTGCTTGGGTATTCTTTTAAAGTGAATTTTCACCACATTCACCATGCTAAAGGACAATTCCCTTGCAAAGTGAACAACCTATTCACCATTAGTAAATCAACTCAAATGACAAGGTGAAATTGTGAAAAATGTGTCTGAGGTTGTTGTTCTAAATCAGTGTTGCCAACCGCCTGTATTTTTACAGGCAGCCAGTAAAAACCAGGCACTTTTCTTCTGCCCATAAATGTCTATAAAATGTAAAATGTGTGGCTTGGCATTCCAGAGTGAATTTTCATTTTGCAATGGAATTTTCCCTTAAGCACTGCTAATGTCTATCTGCATCCAGTCACGCGCAAGCAAAAATCCTATTTTTACATTTTTCTTGCATGTGATTGGGTTTTCTTTGAAAAGTGAACTGTTACCACATTCACTAAACTAAGGGAAAATTTCCTTTGCAAAGTAAACATGCCATGCTCCTTTAGTAAATCAGCCACACTGGATTTAAGCAGAGATAAATTGCGTCAATACACAGTCTAGAACTATGTTTTTGAACTACAATGGATATAAAAAGTCTACACACCCCTGTTAAAATGTCAGGTTTCTGTGATGTAAAAAAACGAGACAAAGATAAATAATTTCAGAACTTTTTCCACCTTTAATGTGACCTATAAACTGTACAACTCAATTGAAAAACAAACTGAAATCTTTTATAGGGGAAGTAAACATAAATAAAATAATGTGGTTGCATAAGTGTGCAGACTCTCTTATAACTGGGGATGTACCGGTGTTCAGAATTAAGCAATCACATCCAAAATCATTTTAAATAGGAGTTAGTACACATCTGCCACCATTTAAACTGTCTCTGATTAACCCCAAATAAAGTTTAGCTGTCTTACAAAGAACTGGACGTGCCTCCAAAATTGATGAAAAAACAAGAAGAAAACTGGTCTGGGAGGCTGCCAAGAGGCCTTCAGCAAAATTAAAGGAGCTGCTGGAATATCTGGCAAGTACTGGCTGTGTGGTACATGTGACAACAATCTCCTGTGTTCTTCATATGTCTAGGCTATGGGGTAGAGTGGCAAGATGGAAGCCTTTTCTTATGAAGAAAAACATCCAAGCCTGGCTTAATTTTGCAAAAACACATCTGAAATCTCCCAAAAACATGTGGGAAAATGTGTTATGGTCTGATGAATCCAAGGTTGAATTTTTTGACCATAATTCCAAAAGATATGTTTGGCGCAAAAACAACACTGCACATCACCAAATGAAAGCCATACCCACAGTGAAGCATGTTGCTGCCAGCATCATGCTTTGGGGCTGTTTTTCTTCAGCTGGAACTGGGGCCTTAGTCAAGGTAGAGGGAATTATGAACAATTCCAAATACCACTCAATATTGGCACAAAACCTTCAGGCTTCTGCTACAAAGCTGATCATGACAACGACCCAAAGCATACATCCAAATCAACAAAGGAATGGCTTCACCAAAAGAAGATTAAAGTTTTGGAATGGCCCAGCCAAAGCCCAGACCTCAATCTGATCGAAAATCTGTGGGGTGATCTGAAGAGGGCTGTGCACATGAGATGCCCTCATAATCTTACAGATTTGGAGTATTTTCACAGTCAAGATGTGCCATGCTGATAGACTCATACCCAAAAAAACTGAGTGCTGTAATAAAATCAAAAGGTGCTTCAACAAAGTATTAGTTTAAGGGTGTGCACACTTATGCAACCATATTATTTTAGTTTTGTATTTTTACTTCCCTCCACCTAAAAGATTCAACTGAGTTCTGTAGTTTAGAGGTAGGTGGAAAAAGTTGACATTTTAATGGGGTATGTAGTTTTTTTATATCCACTGTATATTGTGATAATCTTAAATGCTGCTTAGAGAACTGTTATACCATTTCCTGATATGCTGTTACAGTATGGTGTTGAGAAACTTTCTAGTTCCTGTGCAACATCAGTGGCTCAATAGAACATTAAGCTATTCTACCTTTTTGATGTTGCTTAAGTGTTTCTGTAGTTTTTCAGTACATCGAGAGTAGAAACAGTGAAGGCCATTTATCAAACAAATTAGGGACATAATGTTCTGCACATGTATTGCAGATCAGGCTTTCTCTCATTTTGTAAAGTACATGCAATGTATTTTTACAACCCCTGCAACTGTAATCCTGAGCATCCAACTGAGACAGCTTGAACTTGAAGCACATACATGCACGATAATGGCACTGCAACCCAATCATGCAATCAGGGCTGGCAAGAGCTCTCTGTTTCCACTCACCATGCCTGACTTGTGGTCTCCACCCAGCAACACTAGAGTCCTTCCATGTAGATAAATAGAGCCAACAGTAACGCAAAAGTGCTAGTGTTGGCTCTGTTTAGAACGTGTACTCGAACGATATAGAGAGTAATTTTGTTCATCCTCACCTGCTTTATCTACATAGACACACAGTTAAGAAGTGGTCTGGGGAAGGCTGATTTTGTCATAGTACTTTTGAGCAGCAGAGGGAGGAATATTTGTGAATCAAGCTGCAGTCTTACTGTGTTCACTATTCACACTATACTGTATATTTGGTGTTTGTTGAAGAGTTTTATGTAAGGACATCGTGCAAGTGTATGAATGTGGAAAAAACAGAGATGTATAATAAAAGTAGTGTGGTATTCCCTGTCTAATAATTGGTCACTTCGTAAACATGAAAATGGTAGCCAATGCTTTAAAACACATACGGAAAATGACTTCTTCAGAACATATTCTGATTTTTCAAGTGTTGACCATTGTCTGAGCATGTCTTGATAAAATGCTTTAGAACATACTAATGTTTGGCAGTAGATATTGTCAAATTACAATGTATCACATACACTCGGAAGTAATAACAGGATTGAGTGTAGCAAAGGGCTGAATGAACAGGGTTCCTCAAGAACTCAGAATATCATGTTTTTGTTTTTTATCATCAAATACACCTGCTCCTTTGTTTTGTCAGTGGGCCTATGTTGAAAGTCTGTGTTCACAGTACCTTCTTATGATCAATATATTTTAATTTTTAAGATTAGCTTCACCATGATCATTACCTAGCAGCGTATGCACACCCAACTGGTTTTATCCAATGACTGTGAAAGCGCTGGTGCTTTGGGAAATCCATTTTGGGTTACCATAGAAGGGGTATACTGCATTCTACTTAATCAACAAGCAAACACATTTTAGTTCAAATTGGTTATTATGTGCATGTTGAATAGGTGCTCAGTGACTGTCCAGATGTGTCAAGGTGTTGCAAAACACCAGCTTGGTATAAAAATTCAGATTTGTAGACTGTTCTGATTTTATTTGGTTTGGCCGAGGATTGTTCCCCTTATAGATGCAACTACTGTTTTGTCCATCAAGAATATTTTTTGCAACAACAGTTCATGCAGCTTGAAATAAAATATATCGATCTCCACTAAAAAATCTCATACTGAATATATTCTGTTACTGGAATGAAAACTATAGTTATAAACTATAGCAGTTTCTGGAAGCAGCTCTTGCTAGGAAATTAAATTATGGCATAACCCTGTTTGGAGTCCTTTACTAATATCAGCAAGGTAATAAATGTACTGCCAGACAGAATTTATGTATTGTAACTTCTTTACTGATATACAGAGAAATACATATGCCTGAGTTAGGTATGTATAGATGTAAAGTTCCATATGGCAAGTTGAGTTTAAGTAAAGGTAGAATGGTTGAATTATGTGCTTAACCTTGTGCAGGGAAGTACACTGGTAGCCATGGACAAAAAATGAGTAACATAATAGAACTATGAGCAACTGTAAACAAACAGCATTATTAAAATTTCAGGACTATTACTACCCCAGGTGACTTTTTTGTAGAGAATCATGGACATGGAAAAATGCTAACAGGTAATAGTTATTAAGGACTCTCCCCTTGGCCACTGTTGTTAAACGTACACTGGATCACAGTGCTTAGTCACCAATTGATGATAAATGTTGTATATGTTTCTGTATACATCTTCCATACGTCTTCCTCATATGTGTGAACATTCCATTTGTTAATACTGTTAACACTCAACAGGGTAGCAAGTGTGCAGAGTGAACCTGGTCACCAGAATCTTCTCATTCAGCCACCATTGGGGAGGAAGAAAGGACTGAGGCAGGTAAGAACAAAATGTTGAGGATGACCAGCTACATGGTGTCAACCTCAAAAAGGAACTGTTTCAAGATGTTTGGCTTTTCCTATACATCAAACCTGCACACAAGGTATTGGTAATATGCTTGTTGTTTAAAGTGATGACCTGACTACATCTACGTTTGTTGCAAAACCCATGTTTACTTGTATGTCAGCATTGTGAGATATCATCTCGTAAACCCCACCATTCTTTCTTACAGTTCAACATCTCATAAACTAAACTTATTGATGCATAATGTAGCTTGGACTCGGTAATTTCAGCTGCTACTCCCTGTTGACTTCATTATTATATAATGCTAGCTAAGGGCTCTGTAGAACTTTCAATGCTTTGCTTATTTTGTGGTTTTGGCTTATGCATCGTATGCACTGTGCTGTATGTGATGATGTATAGTGCAGACTGTCTAGCTGTAATCAAATGCATTTTTGGAAATGAAACCAAAAATTGGTTGGTTGCTATGAGCTGAACAACATCACTATATGCTTCAGTCCATCTGCTCACAAGCCACACAGCATTAGGATTTATGAAGGCCAACTGGCTCCCTTTAGATGTGGATAAATGCAACTTATTGTATTTCATTGAAATCATATTTGCAGTGATTAGGGCTAGGACTGGGGCGAGGATGTAGCAGGAGGTGAAGCTGTCCTTGGCGCAGTGTCTATGTATGTTGGGAGGAGGTGCACGAAAAGGCAGCAGCCTGTAAATTACATAGAACTGAGAGCCCTTCTCCACCCCTTCCATCTTTAATAACCTACCTTGCTACCTGGGGGGTGTTCTGCCTGACAGGAGGGGGTTTATTTACTAAAGCTGGAGAGTCCAAAATCAGACTCCCTTCTGCATAGAAACCAATCAGCTTCTAACCTCAGCTTGTTCAATGAAGCTTTGGCAATGAAACCTGGAAGCTGATTGGTTTCTATGCAGAAGGGAGTCTGATTTTGGACTCTCCAGCTTTAGTAAATAAACCCCGAGGTGTCTGAGCAGAGGAGCTGGGATATCTCCAGTGAGGATTTTCATTGTCTGCACCAGTGGTGTACTGAGGGGACTGCGATTAGCACTGGGTACTGGAAATCTGTGGCAATATGTTGCATATTGCCACTGACATCAGGCAGAAGCAGTGCTGTAGTGCAAGTATCTTATATCCCAGCTGCAGAAGATGATCGGGGTGCCCATGTCATGTGGAAGGGTGGTGCAGTTTGGCATCTTCGCCTTGGGTACTGGATGACCTTGACTTGGCAGTAATTTGCAATAACTCATAGCAAGCAATCAGCATTCAGTAGCTATACTATACAGTACAGACCTAATGAAAACTAATTCCTGACTTGTGATTTGTTGCTTTGAACTGGAGCATGTCTCTACTGTATTTACTATATTATAAAGGCATATATATATACTATACATATGTATAGCTATGATTATATGCAAAAAGCATATAATCAAACAATTTTATATCTCATAAAAATAATAAGATAATATTGTTTCATTATTATAATTCTCTAATCACCATCATGTCTGTCTGTCTCTGTTTGTGCCACTACATGTAGTATGTATTTCACAGCGTTGAGCAATATTTTCAATATATATATTAGCAATATTAATCAAATACAGTATATTGCATAGTCTTGGATGCAAAATTACTTATTCTGTGTTCAAAAATATTTGTTAGAGTTTGTATACTTATACTGATATTGACATAATTCAGATAGCGGTATGATACAGCAAATTATTCAACCTCATACATGCATCTTCCTTCCATGAGTCTTCAAAACTCATGTATGTGACTTTGATCAGATGGCAGAGGTGGAGTACAGTAAACATATGGCTGGACAGCACAGAACTCAAATGTATAATATTTTCATCTCCTCTCTATATTCTATATGTGAAGATATCCTTAGATGTATGTATATGTTAAAATAAACAATTATTAAACATTTAAATGCATACACACGATTATGAATTTATAATTACTTATGCAGGTTATCTGTGGTAAACACCACACTAGAATTAAGTACAAATGATTTTAACTGGTTATTTCGAAACCACTTTGCGGTCCTATTCTGAATAAGGTCAGTAATTAAGAGAAAAAAATATTCAATGAGAAGTATAGAGCGTGCAGACTCAACTCGGTTAATAAATTGCAAAGGCTTTATTCACATCAAATATACAAATAACATGATTTATGTGCATAGCATCCAGCAATCAGTTTTTGGTAGGTGCAATGTTTTATACTTTCAAAATATACATTTTGCTGACATATCAATGTGGTTTTGCAAACAGCAGCAGCCCTGCTTTACTAAAGGAATATGCCCGATGTTCTCTATATTTATAATCGTATTGCAGTAGGTTCTAAATCATAGCCCTGTAATTTTTCTGGAGGTTCATCAGAGAAGTCCAAATTAAATGTCAAACAACTAATACAAAACCTACTTTTAAAGTTGTTGAAGCTGCAAAAGGTAGTAGAGTATGAATATACTTGTTCATTTTACTTGGATAAAATACTAGCTAGCATAACATCACTATTAACAACAATGCCATCAATATGCACTTTACTGGTCAGGGTTTTAAAGCACTGGCCAAAAGTAAGTCTGCACAGAATGGTATCTTGCTTTTTATCGGGTCTAAATACCAAGGTTAACATAATCTATCATAACTGCCTTAATGAGATTCATAGGTAAAGAGTAACTGAAGATCTGAAATACTTTTTACTTTTTTTCTGGGCTCTTTCTAGTTCCTGAAAGTTGAGGCATTTTGGTGATGTGACTTATGTTGAAGAGTAGTGGATAGTCAAACTAAGCAGAGGTCATTAGATGGATACCCTTACTGAGCAGAGGTCATTTGACAAAAGTTCTAGACTTTTGAAATGTGATATTTGGAACAATATATTCTCCAGGAAAGTATTTCTTATAAATGCCTTTTTTTACAATGAGTCTTCCTTTTGGTCAAGTTATGTCATGGGTCCTCTTCCTCCTCAGGTAATAAGTCGGTCCTAAATGCATCAGAGAACAATACCATTCAATGAAGTGGCACTGTTTTCTCTACTGTTCTCCTTAGGCCAGGGCAGCTTGATGATGCCCCCAGGGGGTGTCACCTTCATGCCCTGGGCTCAAAGAGAGTGGCTTGAATGTTACTAAGCATCAATCAATCAGAAAGAGGATGGACACTGCATCACAGAGACAGTGTAAAGGGGGAGGTGAATATTAAAACAAAAGCTGCATTTTTGTTTCAAAAATAGCTGGCCAACTAATAATTAAAACTAAAAAATGCCTGTAATTGAGCTTTATTTTAGTAACCTGGTGCATATCATACTTTTCAGTAACATGCTACAAAGCATAGCTTGCAATTTCTTTTGTTTTTGCTAGTTGAAATATATATTTTTAATATTACATCCTTTCTGTTTTTGGTTACCAAAAGACATGCATTTGAAGGCTAAACATTTCTAAAGATATCTTCACATTTTGCATAAAACAGCACATCATAATCAAATGAAATAATTGTATCATTCCTAAATACATATTAATTTATTGCCTTGTAAATTGACCACCATGACAAAGTGAATCCTGCAGAATTACAGAACAAGAAGTCTTAAAAATATATAACAATTTTTGAATTTCTTCAAAATTTAGCATAGTTTGCTTGGCTAATTCTGTGAAATTTCTTGAATATTTGTATAAATGTTTGAATTATTTTGGAGTAGTACCTGAGTACCTTTGGCTACAATTCTATATTTATGAATGATACACTATATTTCATATTTCAGCAAAATGGCAATATAGAAAATATATTTCCAAATGCTGCCGTAGAACTAATATCTTTGCATGCGTTGTAAAATATTAACCTGACATACTAAGACTGTTAAGCTTTCATGGAATACTACTGGTGATATACTGATAATTCCTACACCCTTGCTCAATTCACTGGAGTTGACAGGTCTGAATATAAAAATGGTAAGTCTCACATCTTTCTGTGACTAACCTCTCAGTTACTTGATGTTTTCCTATTAGATGTGTATAAATGTCACCAGGAAATTGTCTGTTTTGTTAATGAGTATTTATGTAATCACCTAAATCTAGAGAGCAGTATTTCACCTTTCCACTTACAGTGTGGTGAACTACAGACCTGTTAGCTCTACAAATGTGTGTTATTAACATAAGCATGCCTAGAATTGTAGACAATGTTTAACATCTTGATTTACAGCCATAAATAGCACATCTGAGTCTATAACTGATTCTTGGTACTCTGTAGGCAACCATGTAGATGTTGAGGTTTACTGAACCAAGCCATACCTTGTTCGCACTATTTACTATAATTCTTCCTGAGTGTTAATATGTCCCCTGTATTGTGGTGTAACAGGGGGCTTTCTCTCCTTCTCACCTGGTTCAGCTACGAAGGCCTTTACTTTCACGTCAGAAAACACAAACTGAACCAAGAAGTCGCCATGGGGCTAGACTCTCAACTACTCGTAGGAGCATACAACCTCGAGCCAAGCAGATACGAGAGGAAGATCAAAAAGCAGGTTAGGCTCTATTCAATTTTAACATAGAACTCATAGCACTACTAAATCATTTGTCTTCTAAATGTTATCACAATCAAGCATGTATAAAATGGGGATTAAAGTGAGATATTGGTAACACAAAGTACACCTGTTATCCAAGATTTTAAATTAAATGAAATATGTCATTTTTCATTCATAGTTTATACCTTTCTGTCACTCTGGTTGTGATTGTCATGTTCTTCTTTGTAAAATACTGCTTAATGTCCCATACACAAAAGACTCCTCTCCCAGTTTGCTATTCAGGTCTGGGAGTTACCCATCAAACAAGCTGGCAAGTTTGTAGCTAATTCAACTCCTCCATGGTATGTGATACTTATACTTGAAACCACATGACCTTGCCCAAAATAATTGTTTATATGCCCCTGTAAGATATTAAATACTAGTAATGGGGTAATACATTCTTTGCTAAATACGCTAAATATCTGAAATCAGTGTGGTGAATCCCAGTGCTGAGCTTTACAAACTGAGGAATTTATGTCAATGAAAACATTGCTTTCCACTAAAACATAACAGCTATTCTTCCAACATAGTTAGATAGGTGACTTATTCACCCACATGATATAAAGTAGTTTATTGTAATAGTAATTTAACTACTACTGTGTAGTAGTAATTTAAAAACAAAAGCGGGTGTGTCAGCCAAAAATTATTTCAAGTGATGATTATTTGGGATATGGCCAGGTAACAGAGGCAGAATGTTTGCTAAGTTGTGGTTAGGGTCCTATACCTATACTTACCGAAATCACGATCTGCAAGTAGTTTGTATTTTTTCTCTGTTGTTTTATTGTTTTTTTACTCAGTAGGTTAATGGGCTTCTGCCCATGGTGGCCCTATTAAGTAAGTGCATAACTGCAATAGGGACTTTCAAATGCAAGCTCCTTTGTTGCAGAGACAGTTTCAAAGTTTCAATAAGCTCTCTAAAGCATGATAGCGATTATATATATATATATATATATATATATATATATATATATATATACACTGTATATACAGGTATATCAGTATAAAAAATATGTAAAATAGATGGGGTCTTCTATTAGACTAACAATACATGAACAGCTTATATTTGAATGCATTATGACAATGCTGAAAACATTTAAACTAGAAAAATCTAGTTGAAGGAGTAGATTCAGTAAGGCAAAGAGCATTGTGCCGAGGTTCTCCCACTTTTCTGTGGTCCTGCATCTGCAAAGATAGGAATTATAGATATAATCAATGCCTTCTCAATTACTCATCCAAACACACTACACTCTAGTGTGGGGCATTACAATTAGGTCATGAAGCCCTAAGTGCAAAACAATGCAATTACATTGGACATAGATAGTTGTTTAAAGATGATCGGTGGTGATAGACATACAGGGCAGCCAAGGCTGACCTCCTTCTTAGAATACTAACTACCTGACTTTCTCTGGTTTCAGCACTGAATCACAAAATCATAATAAGCATGGGCATTAGAAAATCACATGAAGTCTTGATCTGCATTATTGTTCTAGATTTGTGCCTTGGAAATCACAAACGCCAATAATAATGTCAAATTATAGGTTCATTTTATGTCTTAACTCAGTCAAGTGCAGTTGACAAACGTGTGGGCCAACACAGACTCCTGGTTGAGTAGTAATGGCATGGTAAAAGGTATCCTCCACAATTAATTCAATAAAAGACACAGCATAGGGAACCCATCATAACTCAGCCAGTTTTGCACTTATATATTTACTGAAAACGTATTCTGTATTTCAGTTTAGGATATATATATATCATTTGAAAAAAAAAAAATATATATATATATATATATATATTTATATATTATCAAAGACAGGTTGAACTGATAGTGGCAGTAGTAAACCATGCATGAGGCAAGGAAACCCAGAAACCAAATGAAGGTGTATTCCCACCCAAAGCTCTGCAAAGCTTCTGGGCTCCAGGACCCACAATGTGCTCTATTGTGATTCTAAGAAAACAAAAATAGTTTTTCTACTTATCAATCATATCTTCATTCAAGATAAAGCTTCACAGATGTGTTCCACTCACTAAACAAGCAATTAATAAATGGGGTCAATTCACTAAAGCAGCGGTCCCTAAATGGTGGACTGCAAACGGCCCCAGCAGCACTGGCGCTCAGATCGTCAGCCCACAATGACAGATCCGCTGCTGAGCAGGGCGGTTGTCATGGCAACATGACATCACATGTGCGCTCCGCCCCTTTCACCTGTCTCTCCATCTCCCGCTCCCTGTCTGTACACAAGCGTCCAGCAAGGATCCTGGCACAGCTCCTGTCTGCCCTCAAGGTAGGGTGTAGTCTTACAGGGGCACTCTGAATGTTAAGGGGCACTCTGATGGGCCCAACATAGAATGTGCCCATCAGAGTGCCCCTTAAAATAACATGTGCCCATCAGAGTGCCCCTTAATATAAATCTGCCCATCAGAGTGCCCCTTAACATAAAATGTGCCAATCAGCATGCCCTTATTTTATGTTAAGGGGTACTCTGATGGGTACATTTTAGGTTAAGGGGCACTCTGATGGGCACATGTTATGTTAAGGAACACTTTGGTGGGCACATGTAATGTTAAGGTGCACTCTGATGGGCACAACATAGAATGTGCCATCAGAGTGCCCCTTAATATAAATGTGCTCACCAGAGTGTCCCTTAATATAAATGTGCCCATCAGAGTGATCCCTTAACATAACATGTGCCCATCAGCATGCCCCTTATTTTATGTTAAGGGGCACTCTGACGGGTACATTTTATGTTAAGGGGCACTCTGACGGGTACATTTTATGTTCAGGGGTACTCTCACGGGTACATTTTATGCTAAGGGGCACTCTGACGGTCACATTTTATGTTAAGAGGGCACAAAGGGGCACATACTGTGGAAAGGGGCACTCTGAAGGGCACATGTGATGGAAAGGGGCAGTCTGATGGGGAATATGATGTAAAGGGGCACTCTGATGGGGAAATATGATAGAAAGAGGTACTTTGAGTGCAAGGGGGCACTCTGATGCGAATACCTGATGTAAGGTGGCACTGTGATGGGGATACCTGATGTAAAGGGGCACTCTGATAGGGACAACTGAGGTAAAGGAGCACACTGATGAGCACACCTGTTGTGATGGGAATACATGATAAACGTTTCACTATGAAGGTGACACCTTATGTAAGGGGGCTACACTGATGGGCACACCCTATTCGGACCTTGGCCAGAAGAAAATTTTAGTGACCGGACCTCCTTGAATTTTAATTCAATACTCCTGCACTAAAGGTTACCGCATGCGATATGAAGGTCACGTTACTCATTTTTTGGAAATATTGCATGAGATAATAAAAGAGTCAATTCATCAAAGTAAAATACTGAATGTGAGGTAAATACCACATATTTGTTAAAATAATGAGATAAACACCACTAAAAAAATTAGATAAGTCATTACAGTCAATGCACACACAAATACACACACACATTCATTATTTATCACCTGGTGTTTGCTGGTGGTATTTTAGAAAAGTACAAAATAATAATTAGAGGAACTCTGCACTGGCCAGGAAGTGAAAAGTATACAATAAATCATTGTGAAGATGTTTTCCTCTGAGTTTAGGAATGAAAATAAATGGTAACATTTCATCAGAGGGAGATCGTTTTGTGAATGAAAGCACACTAGAATATTTTCATAGTTTCACATTTTTGCTGTGTGCCTTCTGGTGCAGTGTTAACCTGCAAAAAAAATTGCAAAAAAAAAAAAAATGCCAAAAATAGCTGAAAATGTAAACACTAAATATCGCAATTCATAAATATTTAACACATTCGGTAAATAATGCATGTTTTTTAGTGAATTAACTACTTTTGAGATAAATACCTCATATGTTATTACTCAAAAATTCATGCAGTATTTATATTTTAGTGAATCGGCCCCATTGTATCCAAATTTAAGTCAAAACATGTACAAACAGAAACACAACCTAATGACAAAATATATACATCAGAACAAGATATAACTCCCTGCTGAAAAATCCTATCCATACATAATCTTTATAATTCCTTCCACCGTCAGAGGACTATCTTCATGGGACTGAGATTGAGCTCTGCAGTCACTCTTGCAGCAGTTGTTTTCTTATTCCGGGTCACAATCCTGCGCAATGTCCTTTTGGCTCTTTTGGTCAGTTGACCATGTTTATGCTTAACAGGTGACATTTTTGCAAAAACTGTATATGCTGTCTTAACCTTTGATACTGTACTTCGCGACATGGCAAATAAAATGGCAACTTCAGTCACAGAGGCACCAGCTAAGTGGGCACAAACAATTTGCCCTCTTTGAAGCTCAGTAAGCTCTGACATTGGGCAGCTTCTCTCATTTTGTATCTCTTCAAAGATGCTGAGGTAGGTTTCAACATTGTCCTTCAGGAGCAATTTCTGTAAAGCATTCAGCACCAGTCATCAAGGTGTAGGAGCTGGCCCCTGTGCCACCATATGCCTCTTGGATATCTGTATCTGCTACTGTACAGACAGATGTATTGGCTGTTGTCCCTCTAAGGAGGCCTGGTGCAATTCAGTCAGCTGTTACATTTGCAGTAGCTGATTAGTCTGCTGTTGGTTAAGCCGGCCATAGATGGTTTGAATCTTGGCCGATTCAGCAGGGAGAATACAATGGCTCGCTGGGAGAATACAATGGCTTATTGGGCGTGATTCCCTTGTCAACACTGATGTGGTAGCAGGAAAGAAGTTTGCACTGTCTATGGCCTGCCTTAGTGTTTGCTAACATAAGCTGTTTTACAAGCATTTTATGTCTCTTTAGGCCACTGTCCAAATCCGAGAACCATATTATAAGGGGGACAGGCTCAAATGGTAGTGGCAGTGTTAAACATGCATGAGACATGGACACTTAGGAAAAGTTCAAGTAGATTTGTCCTGCAATTTTATTCAGAAATGCAGCAAATGGTTTCAATGTAGAAAGGCTTTGTACAGTAAGCCCATAGCATAAGGGCTTGTACACACCAGCTGCTGGTATATGCTGGGAGGAAACAGTGGCAATGTGCCAGTCCTAGAGGATAGCACTGTTTTTTTTGCTTCTTTTTTGTTAGAATATAATTGAAATTTCACAAGTGACATTTATTTCAGTTCTACTGGCTGGCAGCATGGTGCGATGGATTGCAGCACACCATACTACTGTAAAAAAAGTAGTGCATGCAGTACTCTTTTCCAGTGCACTCCACTGCAGTGCTGTGGTGTTAACTAGCCTCGTAGGCAACAAGGCTTTTTGCCTTTCTTGCTTTGGGACTGTAGTAAGCAAGGCTGCCTAGTACAGTCCCAATATCCCTGGTGTGAACAAGCCCTAAAAAAAAAAATCATCTTCTTGTCTGAACAAATAACAAAAATCATGTCAGTTCCTGACCAACAGGGTGTCTCCTAAAGAATTTCCCATAATAAACAGGCAGCACATGTAGCTTCTTTAGTTGTCTGTCAGCATTCAACCTTTGCATACAACGACAGACTTCCAGAGCAAAGAGAGCAGGAAAGAGAGAGTATCAGTCACCTCACATACAGGTGAAACTCTAAAAATTGGAATATCGTGCAAAAGTTCATTTATTTCAGTAATGCAACTTAAAAGGTGAAACTAATATATGAGAGACTCATTACATGCAAAGCAAGATAGTTCATGCCATGATTTGTCATAATTGTGATGATTATGGCTTACAGCTCATGAAAACCCCAAATCCACAATCTCAGAAAATTAGAATATTGTGAAAAGGTGCAATATTCTAGGCTCAAAGTGTCCCACTCTAATCAGCTAATTAAGCCATAACACCTGCAAAGGGTTCTTGAGCCTTTAAATGGTCTCTCAGTCTGGTTCAGTAGGAATCACAATCATGGGAAAGACTGCTGGCCTGACAGTTGTGCAGAAAACCATCATTGACACCCTCCATAAGGAGGGAAAGCCTCAAAAGGTAATTGCAAAAGAAGTTGGATGTTCCCAAAGTGCTGTATTAATTGCACATTAATAGAAAGTTATGTGGAAGGGAAAGTGTGGAAGAAAAGGTGCACAAGCAGCAGGGATGACCGCAGCCTGGAGAGGATTGTCAGGAAAGGCCATTCAAAAGTGTTGGGGACTTTCACAAGGAGTGGACTGAGGCTGGAGTGAGTGCATCAAGAGCCACAACACAAAGACGTATCCTGGACATGGGCTTCACATGTCGTATTCCTCTTGACAAGCCGCTCCTGAACAACAAACAATGTCAGAAGCGTCTTACCTGGGCTAAAGAAAAACAGACCTGGCTTGTTGCTCAGTGGTCCAAAGTCCTCTTTTCTGATCAGAGCAACTTTTGCATCTCATTTGGAAACCAAGAACCCCGAGTATGGAGGAAGAATGGAGAGGCACACACTGCAAGATGCTTGAAGTCCAGTGTGAAGTTTCCACAGTCTGTGTTGATTTGGGGAGCCATGTCATCTGCTGGTGTTGGTCCACTCATTAAGTCCAGGGTCAACACAGCCGTCTACCAGGAGATTTTGGAGCACTTCATGCTTCCTTCCGCAGACGAGCTTTATGGGGATGCTGACTTCATTTTCCAGCAGGACTTGGCACCTGCCCACACTTCTAAAAGCACCAAAACCTGGTTCAATGACCGTGGGATTACTCTGCTTGATTGGTCAGCAAACTCGCCTGACCTGAACCCCATAGAGAATCTATGGGGCATTGCCAAGAGAAAGATGAGGGACATGAGACCAAACAATGCAGAAGAGCTGAAGGCCGCTATTGAAGCATCCTGGTCTTCCATAACACCTCAGCAGTGCCACAGGCTGATAGCTTCCATGCCATGCCGCATTGAGGCAGTAATTGCTGCAAAAGGGGCCCAAACCAAGTACTGAGTACATATGCATGCTTATACTTTTCAGAGGTCCGATATTGTTCTATGTACAATCCTTGTTTTATTGATTGCATGTAATATTCTAATTTGCTGAGATTGTGGATTTGGGGTTTTCATGTTCTATAAGCCATAATCATCACAATTATGACAAATCACAGCTTGAACTATCTTGCTTTGCTTGTAATGAGTCTATCTCATATATTAGTTTCACCTTTTAAGTTGCATTACTGAAATAAATTCACTTTTGCATGATATTCTAATTTTTCGAGTTTCACCTGTATACAGTATAAAGGTCTATGCACAGCTGAGAACAATAACAAAGTCTGGCTACCAGGTAAGATGTGGTCCAAGCAAAGGAGGCTTATTCCCAGTCAAAGCTCTACAACGTTTCTGGGCTGCAGGAACCAGAACGGGATTTGTTAAAATTCTAAGAAAGCAAAATGCTTTTTTTCTCCATATTACTCATAAACCCTGGAGTCCCTCACCATGTGTAGGTAAGAAGCCAAGATGACACATTTATACTATCAACTGCTCTGGATTCTGGAGCCCTGAGGATTTGTAGAGTCATGAGTGGGAAAAGCCAGTGATTGTTTGCAGCTTTGCTGAATTAAAGCGCAGGACAAACCTGTGCTCTTTACAAAAATATATGTTGTGACATAAAGAAAAGTGAGGTGGTTGAGAGACAATGTGTTTCACCTTGAATGCTGTCATATGTGGGGAACTAAGGTGAAATCTGGTTCGAGTGTTCCAAGCTACCTTGGCAGTGTGGAATCTGAGCCAGGTTTTGCTTTCCACTTTTGACCAGCAGCAGGTGGGATGAAGAAGGAAGGGCTAAAGCAAGAGGGTATGCTGGCCTGGGACTCAGGAAAGCTACCTGAGAGAGAGCTGCATGTTAAAAGCTCTCTGTAAGAGAAAGAAAAAGTGGGCAAAATACTGGTTTTGTTGGTGACTAGAAGCCCTTCACCTGTCAGAAAGGAATCTGTCCTGTTTATTTAGTGCCTGGATGGAGAGGAAATCCTCTCCATCCAACAACAACATTGTCCTTCAGGAGCAATTTCTGTAAGGCACTCAGCAGCAGCCATCAAGGTGTAGGAGCTGGCCCCTGTGCCACCATATGCCTCTTGGATAGGGCCTGTATCTGCTGCTGTTTTATTTAAAAAGGTTGCAAACAAAACAAAGCAGAAAATAAATATTTTCTGGTTTGTTTTGTTTGCAACATTTTTAAATAAAACTGACTACAAACTAGAATTTAAAAAAAAGACCTGCCATTTGGACACACATTTGAGCTAACCCCGAACCCTCACTTGAGCTAACCACTTGCTAGAAAAACAGTTTCAGGACTTTTTGGTCCACTTTTATATATGACAAAAAGCAAAAGTTTAACATACAAAAGGTTACCCTCCCAAGGATTACATCACTTCAAAATACAAATGAAACATAAATGCCTTTTAGCATCCTGGATTGCTTTCTCAGCCCTGCTGTTTAAGCCTTTACCTTGAACTTTTGCTGCGCCCTCCAACCATTACACAGCACCACTGTGCTTCCATACACCTCTGTACTTTTTGCAGCTCTCTCTGTACATTCTGGACTTCAGGCTTAGGGCCTCTGTTCCTCCACAGACTTCACCCACACTGTGCAGACATGCTTGCCTCTGATTCCTCCCTTGCGAATTTCTGGGGAGGGTGGGTCCCTGATTTGCTATCAGGCCTTAGATTATAAAGTCTGTGCAGACCGACAAGATCCAAAGACAAGGGTAGAGTTTTCTTCCCTCTCAAAACTCTTCAAAGTCTCTGGATTCCAGACCTTGATCTTGGAATTACAAAACTCAGATAAAACCGAAAAACAAACAGTTGTCTCCCCTCAGAACCGGAGTCCCTTACTCTGCATCTGTGCGATCCCTGTGTAGGCTTTAATCCTACTAATATAGTAGCAGGCAGGGGCAGACTGACCATCTGGAAACTCGGGCACTGCCCGAGGGCCCGGGGTCAGTAGGGGGCCCCATGAGATACCCCTGGTACCTTTTTCATAGGCTTTTTTGAGTTTGGGCAAGGACACAGGGGCCCCATGATCCCCTATTGCCCGGGGGCCCCATGAGTTGTCAGTCCACCCCTGGTAGCAGAGCCTAGCTCTCTGACAATATATACACAAACATATTATGCTGTTGCTCCTTTCTACCCTTCTGACCTGTGCTATCTTGTTTTACACGGTAGAAAATTTTAATTCATACTCCAGGCGTACTTGTACAGTGTCATCCTCATAAACCCTAATCTTTTGGGGATTTTTTTAGTATTTTTTTCTCTGGAGAAAAACAGAAAAGCAAGACATATTCTTAAACGTGTAACCTTTGTATTCTCTTCTACATTAGATGAAATAATTAAATAAGGAGAAACTTGCTAATACTTTTAGCACACCATGATAGATAGTTGTGTTAATATCCCTTCACGTTTGGGCAAGGGGGATCATCTGAAACCTGGACACCTAAATTCTAGTCAATCTTTTTTCTCTACTCGAGTATCCTGTGTATTACAGCCAGAATAAACTAACATACAGTATTCATTTGTAGTTCTCTGTGTTCTCACAGATCCCTTTAAATCTTTTATTTTCTTTACAGCAGATCAGAAGAGATCTGTAACCTTTACTGAAACACAACCTCAGCCCTCCACATCTCATGCTGAGGTGCCCCCCATCGCTCCACGCTCCGGCTGCAGCCCTGCACCATCAATCAAACAGACATCTGCAGAGAGCCCTGTACTCACCTCGTCTCCATCCATCACTGTAGCTGACCTTCACAGCCAGACTGACAGCCAGGTAACACCACAAAAAGGTTAGAGCATGTGTATCTCACTTTCCTCTAATGGTCAGTTAAGCTCATTAACCAATTCAATACCGGGCAGTTTTACCCCTTCCTGCCCAGGCCATTTTTCAGGTTTCAGCGCTCTCACACTTTGAATGACAATTGCGCGGACATACAACATTGTACCCAAACTAAAATTTTATCATTTTCTTCACACAACTAGAGCTTTCTTTTGGTGGTATTTAATCATCGCTGGAGTTTTTATTTTTTGCTAAATTAACAAAAAATTCCGAAAATTTTGAAAAAAAAACACGTTTTCTTTGTTTCCGTTATAAAAGTTTACAAATAAATAATTGTTCTTCATAAATTTAGGCCAAGATGTATTCTGCTACATGTCTTTGGTGAAAATAACCCAAATTAGGATGTATTTTTTAGTTTGTAGGAAAGTTATAGAGTTCACAAACTATGGTATAGATCTGAATATTGATCAATCCTGAAGTACTGACAGCCAATCTAATTTCTTGAGGTCCAAGAATGTCAGAACAGTACAGATATCCCCCAAATGACCCCTTTTTGCAAAGTAGACAGTCCGACGTACTTCATAAGAGGCATGGCGAGTTTTTTGAAGTTGTATTTTTTTGTCATAATTTTTCGGAAAATGAAAAAATAAAAAAAATTATTTTCACAATTTTTTTTTACATACTGTCACCAGCGCAGTACAGCGTCATCATATAACTAGCATGGCGGTGAACAGGGACACTGACTGGTGACAGTGTGAAAAAAATATATATGTATATATATTTTTTTTTATTTAAAATTTTTTATTAATTTGTTTTCTTTTTTTTAAGATTTTTTTTTCATATTTCACTATGCCCAAAGTAGTACAATGTTACCATAGTAACATTGTACTACTTTGGGGAAGTAGGGAAGTGATCAGTATTTACTTTGCTGTAAGCAAGCATTTACCTGAATGACATTGATTCATTCGGGGGTTTTTTTTTTTTTGTGCTTAGCTGTGACTTGGCCACAGCTAATCACATGACATGTGCATGTGATCAGCTGTGACCATTCACAGCTAGACACTAGTATACAATGGATGGCATGAATGAAGCCATCCATTGTATACAACTGTCATGTGACCTGCTGTGATTGGTCACAGCAGGTCACATGGTACCGGCAACGAGGGGCCGGCACTCAGATCTGTCATCGGCCATGTCCGAGGTACATGTTTGTACTAATGCCCATTCAGTGCTGAGTTTTACACAGTCCTGTTAGGCAACAAAGCCCAGATGGTGACCTTTTTGTCAAATGCAGTAATGTAATATAACTAGGTCACCTCCTTGTCCCCAACCTATGTCTGAACAATGATGGAGAAGCAACAAACATTCAACATTGTTCTTGACAGAGCATGTGCATTCAACACACCTTACTGGCCCCCAGGGCTGTCTCTACCTCTTTGAAATGTGTGATTTTTTTTTATTGTTTTTTGTTTGTCTGCCAGGAATGTAACTTTAAAGATTTAAGGCCAAATTGATATGGGGCCCATGAGTTTGTTTTTGACCTGTAATTAGATTATCATAAACTATTAAATAAGAAAACTGTAGGGGTAATCATTTTGGTGAATGCCAACTTCCTTCAATCAGAGCGGTCACTACAACTCAAAAACATACAATACCAACTGATGAACCTAATATAGACACCAGGTCCGAAGCCTTTGCTATTAGTAAAACAATGACTTTTGATTTTGAGTTGGTGTCTATACTAGGTTTAGCAGCTGTGATTAGGTGACTCTACAACGGACTGCAATGTATCCTTGTGGGTGGCCACATGTAAGCGGATGTGCATCCACTTATGCCCACCCAGATTGTAAAATGTTTCTACCAACCTGACTGTCCCTTTTTGCTCCAACACAAGATAGAGAAAACATTGTAATGGATATGGATGACACATATGTTACATCCATCATCCTTCATTCTGATCTGACTCAGTAAGAGAATTAGTCTAGGATCCCTACTGAAATGGGTGCCCATGTAAAGGGGGACCTTGTTGTGTAGTAACATCTCCAAATGGTGGTAGTAAATTTCTGATTGTGATGGCATTGTCACACTCAAGTAATATCTGTATGTTCAGTCTGACTATTGTGTGAACAATGTATACTTGGAAAGGACATTTCAATTCATTCACATTCATGATTCTCCAAGCAGAAATATGATTTTAGTTGACCCATGGAGAAAAAATGACGGCGTCTTTTGAGATTATGAAATTATATCTAAATAATCGTACAAAATAAAATGTAGCTTTTCTGTAGGGACTACTAAACATCTCTAACCATCTCTCTCCATTGGAGAGCAAACGCATAACCCATCTAAACTCCCTGCAACTTCTATACATATTTGTGGAAATCATGCAAGCAAGTTATTTTTTTTTTTTTTTGCACTGAGGGACCCACACTTTTGTGTTTTTTATTAAGTTCTTGAGGAACATCAGCCAGGTTTCACAAAACTGGCAACTGTTTTATGTACAGTGGAATTGGCAAAAGGTCTGTTGCAAAGTTAGTGGCCTTGTGAGAACTGAAAAGAATGTTTACATTCACCCTTAAGCAACTTTACTCCCAACCACTCCTTATATCGACAGCAACTAGGCTTACAAATATTTACTGTGAAAATATGAGCTGGGAGGGAAGCAAAAGAATGAACTGATTTAAAGAAGGAATACATTGATCTAATAGCGTATGCAAATAACAATTATGTACAGTTATCCTGCAAATAAATCAGAAATAGATTTAACTACTACTTTATTTAAATACTCAGATTGTAAAAAAGATGCTACATATAATTTCCAAAATAGAATAAAAGGTAAAAATAGGTATTTGACATTTTGCCACATTCCCAAAAGTAAAACAAAATATCATTGCCTTTGCTGTTCTGACGTCAACATAAATTTTGGGATTTTTTTTCAGTTTAACTTTTGATGATAACAGTAAACAGGACAAATAGATTGGGTGAATCTCTGTAACAGGGTCACAGACAGCAATAGAAGTCTGACAGGTGTTCTAATCCCTCGCCACACGATCCAAAACGAAAAAAAAAAAAAAAGGTTTTGGCTTTAGTTACATATTAATTTGGAAATTGCACTTATGATTTTGGATGACACATGATTACATTGGGTGACCATGCCAGTTGGGAAGACACCACTGAGTGAGGGTTTAGACTTTATTAAGCCATGCAGGGGTGTAGTTACCACAAGGGATTTGCCTAGGGTGGCATTCTTCAGGGGGGCAGCACTGCCCCTTGGAACAAGGGATGGAAGAAGGGACACACGCCGCATGGGGACCTGGTGGGTTCTGAGAGATGCTGTGGGTTCCATGAAGGTGTATGCACAGCCCAACTCTCGTTCCTGGGGATGTCCGGAGCTGTGAAGGTGAGTAGCTTTCTCTCTCTCGAAATGGGAGATGGTGGCTGGTGTATGGGGGGCAGTGGTAGTGGAAGGTTCGGGTGGAGGGCAGGGGCGCTCATGGTCAATGTCAGGTTTTTTCTGCGGGGGGGGGGAGTGGTGCCAATTTTTGTGTTGCCTAGGGCAGCACAAATCCTAAATACACCACTGAAGCCATGGCAATTGGCTGGACAGGAACCATGTGCTACATTGTGCCGAGGCATGGGATGAGAGGTTTTTCTCTGTCCCTGTCAGGCACATAAGACACAGGGTAAGTGTGTGGAAGGTAAGGAAATGATTCTTACTCTCCCTGCTCAGAATGAGCAAAGTACAGGATCGCTTAAAGCTATCTATAGACATGAGATGACAGTCACCCAGTACAGACAGTTTCAGCTAGGTTGCCTGACAGTCTCATAAGTATTATTCCCAAACTTAACTGCTACATGACCACAACTGTTCCATACATGGCAACAGTCACGGATTTTCTGGGACAGTCCGCAGGATGTCTCTCCTGGACAGGCACTTTGGCTTCTGAATAGTTGCTGAGGAGTGGTTGTGTGATGCTGCCACGTGATATTGTGGGTGGGCTCAAATCTTCCGTGTCCACCTTCAGTATTTACTCCTGCTGCCTGCCAACATAACAGAACCGGGATGAGGGTAACTGCACAAATCATGGGGATGAGGTGTTAGGTGACCCAGTTGTACTGAGGGAAGGGCTGGTATGGTGTACTGAGGGGGGGGGCATTGGAGGCATTGGTGTACTTGTGGGGGGACAATGTTGGCATTGGTGTACTGGGAGGGGGAATTTGAGGCATAAGTGTATAAGTGTACTGGGGGGTATTGTTGTACTGAGGGGGCAATGGAGGTATCGGTGTACTGGGGGGCATTGATGGCATAGGTGTCCCGAGGGTGGGCATTGGAGGCATCGATGGACTGGGGGGCATTGCTGGCATTGGTGTACTGAGGGGAGCATTGGAGGCATCAGTGTACTGGGGGGGCATTGGTGGCACTGGTGTACTGAGCAGGGCATTGGAGGTATCAGTCTACTGGGGGGGGCATTGGAGACATTGGGGTACTTGGGGGGGTATTGGAGGCATCGGTGTACTGAGGGGGGCATTGGTGTACTGGGGGGAACATGGTGGCATTGGTGTACTGGGGGGGGCATTGGTGGCATTGGAGGCATCTCTGTACTGGGGGCATTTGTGGCATTGGAGGCATTGCTGTACTGGGGGGCATCGGTGTACGGAAGGGAATTGGTGGCCTTGGTGTACTGAAGGGGGCATTGGAGGCATGGGTGTACTGGGGGGGCATTGGTGTACTGAGTAGGGCATTGGAGGCATGGGTGTACTGGGGGGCATTTGGGTATGGGGGGCATTGGTGTACTGAGGGGGGTATTGGTGGCATTGTTGCACTTGGGGGGACATTAGTGGCATTGATGTACTGCAGGGGGCATTGGTGTACTGAGGGGGTTATTGGTTTCATTGGTGTAGTGAAAGGGGGCATTGGAGCCACTGGTGTACTGAGGGGGCATTGGTGGCATCAGTGTGCTGAGGGGGGGGGGGATTGGAGGCATTGGTGTACTAAGGGGGTATTGGTGTACAGAGGAAGGGCTTTGGTGGCAGTGGTGTCACTGGAGGTGTCTGTGTACTGGGGGGGCATTGGTGGTATTGGTGTACTGGGGGGCATTGGTGGTATTGGTGTACTGGGGGAACATGGTGACATTGGTGTTCTAGGGGGGCATTGGTGGAATTTAAGGCATCTCTGTACTGGGGGCATTGGAGGCATCACTGTACTGGGTGGGCATTTGTGTATGAAGGAGGGGAAATGTTGGCCTTGGTGTACAGAAGGGGGTATTGGAGGCATGGGTGCACTGGGGGCATTGGTGTACTAAGGGGGGCATTAGAGGCATGGGTGTACTGGGGGGCATTGGAGTATGGGGGGGCATTGGTGTAATGAGGGGGATATTGGTGGCATTTGTGCATGGGGGGGGACATTAATGGCATTGGTGTACTGCAGGGGGCATCAGTGTACTGGGGGAGGAAATTGGTGGCATTGGTGTGCTTAAAGGGGGGGCATTGGTGTACTGAGGGGGGGGGGCATTGGAAGCTTTGGTGTACTGGGAGTGCTTTGGGGGCATTGGTGTACTGGGAGGGACATTGGTGGCATTGGTGTACTGCGGAGAGCATTGGTGGCATTGGTGTACTGACGAGGGAACATTGGAGGCATTAGTGTACTGAGGGGGGCATTAGTTTACTGAGGGGGGCATTGGTGTACAGGGGGCATTGGTGTACTGGGGGGGGGTTGGAGGCATTGGTATACTGGGAGTGTGTGCTGGGAGGGGCATTGGTTGCAGAGGAGTGTTGGAGGGTACAATGGTCTGCTGGGGAAGGGGGTGAATTTGGTGTCAGAGGTGTCCAGGGGGATACAGAGTTTTGTGGGGAAGACGCATTGGAAGCAGAGGTGTGCTGGGGTGGCATTGGAGGCACTGGTCTGCTGGTGTATACACAGATGTGCTGGGGGGGGGGGGTTAGAGGCAGAGGTGTGCTGGGGTTACAGGTTACAGACATTTTTGGAGGGGTATAGAGGTATGCTGGGAGGGTACAGGCATGTGTCAGAGGTGAGCTGGCACACCATTTACGAAAGCTTGCTACTTATTCAGCATCATTTTTCTCTATGGGGTATCCAGAGGAGCACCAGGTCTTGCACCATCCTAGCAGCACTCCCCCTTGTTACTACAGTATTAAACCAAAAAGCAAACATTTAAAAAAAAATGTATTCAATTCTTAGATGAGATGGCTGTATTCGTCTTCTTTTTAGGCTTCTTCTATTTTCACCTAGTGATCCAGCCAGTAAGTTTGTTGTTTTTCAAAAGAACAAGCCTTCTTGCAGATGTATTAGTTGGGTGGAGACAAACCATTTAACATTGGCAGGGGTGCTTACAAAGATCAGCTTTTATTTATTGATGTAAAACCTTTATCTCAAAATCAACAAAACAGATACTGTAACTGCTGGGGTTTGGCTTCAATTTGTTAGTGTATCTAAATCTGCTAGTACACTCCCCTCCCTCAGACTGGCAATGCTGCTGTTTCCCCGCTGCTCCTTCATCCAGAGTGGGGACACTCTAATACAGATGGAGTGTTACTAGCCAGATCAAGTGAAAAAAAGCCAAAAAAGGTAAAATGCAGACACCACATCTAAGCTGCAATATTTTAAATGTCTGGTTTTGGGTTTAATACTGCTTTAATTTACAATATTTTACATTTTTATTGAGCACCAGCAACATAGCTATAGCTATACTTCCATTGAGCTTAGGTTAAGGATATGCTATTATAGAACCGCACCCCTTTAAATGAAAGTCTTATTCCTCACCTCGACTGGCTGGTTGGACACAAAGGTGTCCCTAGAACTTTTTTTAAATGTTAGCAACTATGCTGTTCCCTGCAATGGTAAGTAATGGCAGTAGCATTTCTTAGCTCTTCTCCCCTCTCTGTAGCAACAACCAAGGAATTCAACAGAATCAGGCAATCAAGTTTGTGAACACATCAGATGCCTACATACAGCTACATGCATGTCCATGGACATCCTAAAGCTGGCCATAAACATTATAGCAAGCTGTTCAGCCAGGTTTCTCCACTAAGGCAGGCCATAGATGATGCGATTTTATTTTTAAAAAATTGCCCGATTCCCCTAAAAACACAGCTTATGTGGGAATCCCTCCCGTGGTGCTATTGTGTTCTCCCAGTGGGGAGCTGTCTCTTCTGGGAAAACATAGTGATTATTGCTAATGGCTATAGCCTGTAAATAATTGCCAGACTAGTTGTACCCAAGTCGATCATTAGATCGACTTAGGTACAGTCAGCACGCCCATAGATGTTTAGAATCTCAACAGGTTCAGCAGAACAGGCCAAACCAGCTGAAATTTGAATCATCTATGGCTGCCATAAATGGAAGTGCTGTAGTTGTACAAGTTCTCCTATTTAGGGTCATGGAAGACCAAAACATTTTTCAAGCTTCCAAATAATTTTAAACTGCAAGGCTGTTGTGCACTGCCCCAATAGATATTGGATTGTCACCAAATCTGGCTGAGACTGTCATCTAATGTCTATGGGCCCCTTCAGTCTAGCACAGTATAGAAGTCATCAGGGCCAATGAGAAGGATTTCTCCTAGAGACACTGGCATTTGTGTTACCAGTATTAATTATTAGCCTACAAATGAAAGACTCGTTATAGATATTATTGAAGTAAAATTGCCTAACGGTGGTCAATAATTCACGATCAGTCCTTCTCATGCCTAAGGACAGTGGTGTGCTCTAAGGCTAGATGGCATTCATAAGCCTTTGTAGAACATCCTTGTACAAGAAAACCTCTGATGAAAAAATAGAGATTTAATACAAAGAAAATACAAAGTTTCAAGTCCATTCTGTTTTCTTTGAAAAGAGACCTTTTCCAGGCCTGCAAACCACATAGCTTCCTACACACACAGCCCCTGGATCAAGGATAAAGATAAAAGTATCTTTTAAGTCTCTTGTTTGGCTAGATTGAGTAGTTTAACCTAGGCTTGTTTGTCTGATATAGTGCCAAAAACTGCTGAGAGCCTTTTTTTAAAGTTTGCAGTAATAATTACAGGATTTTGTTACAGAAATAAACTAATTTTGAATGTAAGCTAATAAAATCTCTACAGATGTTCTGTGATGTGCTTTGGGATATTTTTACAGTATGTAAACATAATATACTTTTAGCATATATCAGGAAAGCATCAGATTGTATATTTTTTAATCTTTTACAAATATTTTTATTAAAATGGTTGTAAACCTCAGACATGAAATATGAACCAAGCACATTCCTCTATAGTGTACACTTGTCTCAATCCAGAATACTAAGTGTCATTTCTGTCTGCTGCCTTGGTCCTCTGCTATAAGCATGGGTCACTTCAAATTGTGACAGGGGAGGGCACAGCCTGTGATTGACAGCCTCAGCTTTGTTCCTGTGTGCTGTGTGAAGGGGGGGGGGGTCTCTTCCCTCCAATCAGTTCTCAGAGCTCACCTCACTGATGTAACTTCAGCTCCCCGCCCCCTACTTTTCAGAGCTGAGAGATCCTTTGTAAATTCTGAACTTTGAATGGATGTATGGGAAAGACAGCTATAGATAAACAGGTACAACGTATGTAAAATTATTTGTTTCATCTACACTGGTTATATGTAAGGATTTACAACCACTTTAAGGTTTTCAAAGTTGAATAACAAAAGGTACAAATGACAATACCCAGAGAAGTACAATAAAATATCTTAGAAAGGGTACATTATTTGGCGCTGAAACATACAACTAGCCCAAGTGATCTCAAAACTATACAAAATTCTTCACTAGCCAAGGGCAAGTCCAGAAAGTCTGCAAATTCAATAACTTTATGTCATATAGTGCAGATCAGTAGGGAAAGTATTGCCTATATGGTTGTATACCCTGGGGTAAGAAAGAAAAAAGAAAAGGTGGGGGGAGAGAGGGGAAGGGCTCCAACTCTCAGGACAGGGGGGCCCGGAAACCAGAAAAGAAAGGAGAAAGGCATGAGAAGGCCACCAAATGATGAAGACGGCCTAATGAGTAAAAAGAAAAGGTGGAGGAGAGAACCAGGAGGAAAAGAGAAAAAGTGGACTTTACTCAGGAAAAGAAGGAAGGAACGTGACCTGTGCAGTTCAATGCAATATGCCATCTTGGAACTGGCTGTGCTAATAGCCAAATCTATAGCAGGGAGCGGTGCAGACCTAATTGGTCATTAAAGTTTTTGCTAAGATCCCAAAACTTCAGGAACTTTGAGTGGGTGTCTATGAGAATGGACAAGCGCAGGGGCGGACTGACAACTCATGGGGCCCCCGGGCAATAGGGGATCATGGGGCCCCTGTGTCCTTGCCCACACTCAAAAAAGCCTATAAAAAAGGTACCAGGGGCATTTCATGGGGCCCCCTACTAACCCCGGGCCCTCATGCAGTGCCCGAGTGCTCGACTGGTCAGTCCGCCCCTGGACGAGCGCTTCTTGTGCACCATAATTTCCATAAAGTGCTGTTTAACTTCAGCAAAATTAAGGAACATTTGGCGCCATACATAATTTTTTAATCTTAACGAAGCAAATGTAAACAGCAATAACGCTTTATTGTTTACAATACAATTTTTAATACGGAAACAGAACATTTGTTATCTAAAGTAAAGCAGGTTTACTTAAAGGAGACTGTTGTGCTATTATTTCACTACGTTTTTATATTCATTGTACATTAACATGCTTGTGCATGCATATCTTTGTTCTGTTTATGTAGACATTTGTTGATTAGCCAGTCAGTGGTTTAATGGAACCTCTACTCAAAAGCTGTTATTATAAAATATCCGCTACCTTGGGGGTACATTGTTTTAAATGATCTGGCCGGTTCATATAATTATATTGTGGGAAGGAGCAGTACAGTACAATCATGATGTAGCAATGCAAAGCAGGTGGCCAAACCAGAGTTAAGAAATAAACAAGAATGTCAGCATGTACATACAGTGTATATACATTGGAGTATTATACTAGAAATGGGGCATACAAAATCTGGTGCAGCTGTGCATAGAAACCGATCAATTTCCAGGTGGTACTATCAAAGCTTAATTGAACAAGCTGATTGGCTACCATGCACAGATGCACCAGATACTGAATGCTCTAATGTTAGTAAATCTCCCCCATTGCATGTATATATATATATATATATATACAGTCAGGTCCATAAATATTGGGACATCGACACAATTCTAACATTTTTGGCTCTATACACCACCACAATGGATCTGAAATGAAACAAACAAGATGTGCTTTAACTGCAGACTGTCGGCTTTAATTTGAGGGTATTTACATCCAAATCAGGTGAACGGTGTAGAAATTACAACAGTTTGCATATGTGCGTCCCACTTGGTAAGGGACCAAAAGTAATGGGACAATTGTCTTCTCAGCTGTTCCATGGCCAGGTATGTGTTATTCCCTCATTATCCCAATTACAATGAGCAGATAAAAGGTCCAGAGTTCATTTCACGTGTGCTATTTGCATTTGGAATCTGTTGCTGTCAACTCTCAAGATGAGATCCAAAGAGCTGTCACTATCAGTGAAGCAAGCCATCATTAGGCTGAAAAAACAAAACAAACCCATCAGCGAGATAGCAAAAACATTTGGCGTGGCCAAAACAACAGTTTTGAACATTCTTAAAAAGAAGGAACGCACTGGTGAGCTCAGCAACACCAAAAGACCCGGAAGACCACAGAAAACAACTGTGGTGGATGACCGAAGAATTCTTTCCCTGGTGAAGAAAACACCCTTCACAACAGTTGGCCAGATCAAGAACACTCTCCAGGAGGTAGGTGTATGTGTGTCAAAGTCAACAATCAAGAGAAGACTTCACCAGAGTGAATACAGAGGGTTCACCACAAGATGTAAACCAGTGCTGATCCTCAAAAACAGGAAGGCCAGATTAGAGTTTGCCAAACGACATCTAAAAAAGCCTTCACAGTTCTGGAACAACATCCTATGGACAGATGAGACCAAGATCAACTTGTACCAGAGTGATGGGAAGAGAAGAGTATGGAGAAGGAAAGGAACTGCTCATGATCCTAAGCATGCCACCTCATCAGTGAAGCATGGTGGTGGTAGTGTCATGGCGTGGGCATGTATGGCTGCCAATGGAACTGGTTCTCTTGTATTTATTGATGATGTGACTGCTGACAAAAGCAGCAGGATGAATTCTGAAGTGTTTCGGGCAATATTATCTGCTCATATTCAGCCAAATGCTTCAGAACTCATTGGACGCCGCTTCACAGTGCAGATGGACAATGACCCAAAGCATACTGCAAAAGCAACCAAAGAGTTTTTTAAGGGAAAGAAGTGGAATGTTATGCAATGGCCAAGTCAATCACCTGACCTGAATCCGATTGAGCATGCATTTCACTTGCTGAAGACAAAACTGAAGGGAAAATGCCCCAAGAACAAGCAGGAACTGAAGACAGTTGCAGTAGAGGCCTGGCAGAGCATCACCAGGGATGAAACCCAGCGTCTGGTGATGTCTATGCGTTCCAGACTTCAGGCTGTAATTGACTGCAAAGGATTTGCAAACAAGTATTAAAAAGTGAAAGTTTGATTTATGATTATTATTCTGTCCCATTACTTTTGGTCTCTTAACAAGTGGGAGGCACATATGCAAACTGTTGTAACTCCTACACCGTTCACCTGATTTGGATGTAAATACCCTCAAATTAAAGCTGACAGTCTGCAGTTAAAGCACATCTTGTTCGTTTCATTTCAAATCCATTGTGGTGGTGTATAGAGCCAAAAATGTTAGAATTGTGTCTATGTCCCAATATTTATGGACCTGACTGTATATATATATATATATATATATATATATATATATATATACATATACAGAAAAGCAATAGCTAAGGGGAGATTGGGAGATCATAATAATATCATTAGGATTAACTAAGGATTAAAAAGAGATTAATTGGGAACATGGACTATTTAATCACTTTTTTACTTACATGGTAGATTTAACAGACATATGCAGATCAAATGTCCCCTTAAAAATTGCTTTAAATGAACCAGAGTAATTAAAATTAATAATAAACAATAGAGGCCTAAGGTTTGGGGAAGCAGAGTAGATTTAAAGTGGTTGTAAAGGCTCAAGGTTATTTTACCTCCCTTTATTCTATGTGCAGTAGTCCCCCCTAATACTTACCTAAGCCCCATCGTGATCCAGCGGTGTGCACAAAAGCCTTAGCTGTCTGGGGACTCTCCCACCTCATTGACTGAGACCACAATCACAGCCAGTGAGCCAATGAGGAGAGAGAGGGGGCGGGGCAGAGCTGCAGCTCTGTGTGTGAATGAACACGCAGAGCAGCGGCTTAGGAGCGAGCCCGCTTGGGTGCTGTCATAGCAAGCTGCTTGCTTTGGGAGCACTCGCCAGGAGGGAGAGACCAGGATTGCTGATGGGGGACGCCAGGAGAATCAGGGCTGCTCTGTGCAAAACTGTTGCACAGAGCAGGTAAGTATAACATGTTTGCTTGCTTTTTTTTATTGACTTTAATATCATTTTAATGGCTTATAATTTTTTTGTTTTTTTTAACAAATTATCTTTTTGCAGTAACAGGAGAATCAGCGCGCTTGTTTTATAAACAACCCCTTGTGATCACTATGAACTCACCGTCATAATGACCACATGATTAGGAACCAGAGTAGTTTCTGATTAAGGCCTCATGCACACAGGGCGTCAGGCATTTATTTCTCACTGCTTTCAAATGGCCCTCTATGTTATCCTATCTGTCCATGCATACATAGACTTTTAGAAGCTTTTAGTAGCAGTAGCATTTACCAGCAGGAAAAAAAAAACAGGGCAAGTGTGTCCAGGAGCAGCAGCGTTTTGGCAGAAAAATCGCTTGATGGCGCTAGGCACATTAAGCGCTTAAGCGTTAGTTCATTTCATCAATTCGTCACTTCATAAACTATCATTCTGGCCAATGAAATGAATTATTGCCTAAGCGTATTTAGATCATTTTCTGCATATACATTGCTGCCAGGAGGACAGCTTCTAGGAGAGTTTTTTTTAACGTCCTGTGTGGCCTAATAGTGTGAAACCAGTGTTGTCAGTGACTGTTGCAAGCTTTTTGTTTCAAAACAGAATGTAAATTACTTCTCCCTTAGCTGAGGCATTGTGCTGAGAAAATGTTATCTACAGACTTGGGGATTGGGGGGGGGGAGAAAGGGTTAAGAAAAATCTTTCTGTAACTCAAAATGTGTACTTACTAAATGCACCATAGGTGCTAACTGCAGTAATCTGTAACATGGCACTGCCTATGTCTGACAGTAGGTCATGTGGGTTTTCTATTTTCTTTATTATTAAACTTGCCTTTATAGAAAACAGATTATTCCAGGCGTCAGCCTTCAAATCACTAAAATAAAAATTTACAACAATTGCAATTGCAACATCTCCTTTAACGTCTTGGTTATTATATAGCCATAAAATGAAATACTTGCAGAATAGTAAAAGTTGCCTGTATTTCTGTATGCAAGTTCCCCATTGTTCATTGTCTGTATTGCACATTGCTGATAAAACATAACTTTGTTTTTACACCTGGTATGTACTAAATATCTGTTATCTAACTTTGTATTTCAGAGAAGGGGACACTTCCTGAGGAAGGAGGACTCAGAATCCAGTCGGGGAGCAGCAGCCCCACTTCTCCACAGCTCACCAACCTCCCATCTTTCGGATCCTGAAGACTTTGCTGGACTGGAAACCAGTAGCCTTCTTCAGTACACAGATACTGTCCTTCATATCAGCGAGGATAATGGCATGGAGAACCCACTGGTGTCAGGACACTTTCATTTCACACAGATCGAGCTGGGGGAGACAGATATTGACTTGGATGAATCTCATGTTTAGCTTTTAGATCTAATCAGCTGCTCAAGTTCTGTTATTTTTCTGTTTTGTTCTCACCCATGCCTGTAGAAACTGTATAGTCCTTGTACTCCCTCCTTTGTAATTGTTTCGTTTGCTCTGGAGGGTGTGTATACATATGCTGCTCATATGACCTTGCTGCTTTGCTCTAAGAAAAAATAGTTTTATATTATTAATTAAGGTTCATAGATGGATATGGCAGTGTGGATACTGTGCTTATCTATTTGACACACAATGATCACACTTTGATCTACAGTTGATTATCTTTCATTATACATATATGCTTCATGACACAGAGAACGTGGCTTGCAAGACTTTTGTATATAATTATTATTATTATTATTATACAGGATTTATATAGCGCCAACAGTTTGCTCAGCGCTTTACAATATAACAGGAGACAATACAGCAACAATACAGTTCAATACAAGAGGGATAGGAGGGCCCTGCTCCTCGGAGCTTACAATCTAGGAGGGATGTATAATAAAACATGTAGTTAACATAGATACATTGAATTCATCATGTAAAAGCTTACCAAAGCATCCTGTTGGTTCTGTGAACTGGAGGTTCGATTAGGAACACATTTCATAGGCCCTCCTAATGACAGGATCTGGGTCAAATTTCTACATCTATGATCCTTGTTATTTGGACAAAGCATAGGACTCATTTGAATAAGGCTCCTTGTGTGGTACTCAGGTATACTTAGGAAACAGCTCACTTGCAGCTGTAGGTATGCTGCAAGGTCCATGCTGTTCTGCAACCCCTTTATCATGCCTACCCCTAGTGTTGGGGGTCAGGCACTATAGCTCTGTCTTCCCATATAGCTTTGGCAGGCGCGAGCTAAGCACAGCAAACAGGTAATTGCAGTTGGCAGACAGGCAGAGAGCTCCAATGGCGGTCCGGGTTCAAGACAAGCAACGTTCAGGGAGTAGTCAGGGTCCAATCTGTGGTCAAAAGGCAGGCTAAGTTCAGAGAGTAGTCCATAGTCAAATCCAAGGTCAAAAACAAGGAAATACAAATTAGCTGGCAGGGTGGGGATCAGGTGAAGGTAAAGGTCAAGGATCGGGAACAAAGCAAGTAAACTGTGAACTTAAAGCACATGTTGAAACACTATCACCAGCATGACGCTAGGAGCTTGACAGGCTTAAAACAAGCTTGGACTCTACCCAGAGGCTATGTCTATATCCATCACCCTGCAGCTGGACAGTCAGACAGAGGGAGAACAGCTCAGCCAAAACTGGGTTGTTGGAATGAGACCAGCAGCTGCCATGGAAAAGGTGCGCTTCGCACTCCTGCCACCCTTTGTATCAAAAATGACATATTTTTTCAGTTCTCCTCCTTACTGGAATAGTAATGCATAGTCACAACAGTAACCTATAAAGTCTTACTACATATTATTTCAATACTATTACTTTACAACTTAATGCCTACATGTAGTACAGTTTAAACTTTTACTTGGTGAAGTCCTGTAGATGCTACCAGATACTTGCTGTTACCTTCATTATTATTATACAGGATTTATTTAGCGCCAACAGTTTACGCAGCACTTTACATTAGTCAGAAAAGACCATTTCTGTTGTCCTATATGGTTTAGTGATAATTTATCTTTTTTCTGGGACAGATCTCATGGTTGAGCTCCATCAACTGCTATTGCACAGTCCATTGAAATAGTTTTAGTGAACAGTAGCGTTATAGTAATCAATAAACCCATATACACAGCTGTATCTACATAAATGTTTGCTGTATTTAGCTGAGCACAAAAAAAGGACACTGCTGCAAATTTTACAGGCGTAGACCTGCAGATTTTACACACGTACATATATGTATAATCACACATAAACATGAAAACTTCAGGTGTGTGTTTAATGCAGGAAATTTTAGCTCTGCCAGCAAGAACCTTTCTTTCATGTAGAAAATACATGTATACCAATGTGAATGAGCCCTAAAGCTTCTGTCAGTGGGTTGTGGGATAACAGGCAGTGGAGCTTAGTTATGTAATCAACCCAGGAGGTACATTTTAACTAAATCAGAGAAAGGCTCATAAGACACTTTTATAGGCAATAAAGCTAACAGCAGGCATCTTGGCATAATGTCTGCCTTTTAAGAATTGGTAGCATTGTTGCATTAACCATGCTATGCAATGTTGACATCGACTATAAATAAGCTGTCAGCTAAAGTGGAGCTAAAATAAAAAAAAATTCTGGTTGGTAGGATTTTTGGCAGCCCCTTTCTTGCCCCTTATATTTATATTTTGCCAGGAATGGAGCTGGGTGCTATGTCAGTGCAGCTCCAATGTGCATGGGCAGGACTTACACCATCAGTAACTTCCCAATGTCAGAGCTGAAAAAAGCTGAACCCAAAAGAAAACTAGCTGAAGATATTAATGGCAGTGAAGGATGAGCACAGATGTCGTATCGCAGAAGGAGGGCACCCTAGGGGGTAAGTGAGCCACAAATATGCTGTGCAAACTTGCACACTATGGCAAAAGCCCTACCATCAAAGTGGTAAAGTTGAGCTTTAACACTAAGTGAATGGATCTCCTCACAGGGTTTTCGACCTTTTGATTCACAGGTCCAGCTCTGTGATGGCTATTTAGCCTTGTACAAGTGTTTAGTTAGAGAGACCTTCCTAACAAGCTCTTCGCAAGTTTTTGATGAGTCACAACTGTAAATCAACTAGAGGTAGATTAGATCTCTTAATGCTAGGTTGGGCATTTTTAAGGCAGCTCAGATGATTAATTTTTTTTCATTCAATCAGTGGGTTGAACAAAAAAAATAACTTTATCCCTCCATTCACACATTCAAGGTGGATGGGAGAATCCTTCCCATTGACCCTTTGATGGCGGGGACACCTCTCTGCCATCAGAATACACTGATCAGCAATGCCAGCTATAGCTGGTAGCGTTTATCGAGTGGAAATTTTCCAACAGGCAGTTGTACAGAAATCAGTTGGTAGATTGACTTATGTACAACTACACTGCCCATACATGGATCGAAATGCAGATGGTGTAGGCCAGCTTTAAGCAGCCTCAGTGCAGAAAATCTTCTGAGTTGCAGAGAGTGTTCTGTAAATATAAAAGGATAGCTATGCCAAACTAGAAAGTGTACGTCAGCATAGACGGGAGAGGCGAGGAGATGAATGCCATGGAGAGAAGATGGTAGCTCTGCTTACCTCATATAGGTGCAGTAATGTGTGGAACAGAGGCCAACCAGGGACATTGGTGAGGACCAACAGAAAATGGTCAGATCTGCTAAAAGTCATGGTCATCTTCTGTCTATATAGGTAGCTTAGGCTACCAGCATACTAAGGACAAGTTGTTATTTCTCTGCCATATCCATCTCTATGAACCCTGAGCCTCTGACTCATGAAGGACCAAAGAATGCAACTAAAAACCAACTCCAGGCACTTAGTTTCAATGTGCTGTAAGTTCTTTGTGAATGTCTAGTAAATTCACCTTGATCATCTATTTCTACGCAAGCCATAGCACAGGCATACTCTGAAAAATGCTGTCTTTCTGTGATGTACATGTGACACATTTCAGCCTGAGCACATTATCGGCATAGTATATATGTGGCAGCTCATGTTGCTGTGACACTGGGAACCCGGGCAGCTTTGCACAGTGATTGAGGCCTTACGTGTGACCTACGAATTAGAGTGTGTATGTGCTAATCTGATTTACTATAAGTATTCAGGTTCCACTGTTGTGTTATATTCTTTCCTATTATAGTAGTGGTACTGATGGGGTTACCCTAATACAAGTAATTCATCCTATGTATTTCATGTTATATAGAATGCTTTTATAAGTAGAGGTTTCCTTGCTGAGCATTCCACAGTAACACACAGTGATGTCTATGTCATTGTTTATACGGACTCCTTATTAAGCATACTGTATGTATACAGGTTATACCTGGGAGAGTACTTATGTATGGTCTCTTACATTTCAAGGGGACCTGTCATGACAGAAATACGAGAGCTGCCACTGGTGACTTTCTTTCCTTGGCTGTCATGCTGATCCTCTAAGCTCAGGCTATTGGAACAAGTTTACAATTTGGATGATTCCACTTCACTTACTGTATTTCCAGATAAGGAGCTAAGAAGGTTTAAAACAAACCAACTCTGGCAAGCTGTCATGTTTGTCTCTTAGGCTAGGTTCACATCTTTATGTGAGCACAGCCGCCCATTGATTTAAATGGGATGCCATGCCTCCTGAAATGTAGGGAAAAGGTCCCTGCAGCATTTTAGGCTAGGGTCACATCTGTGTGGCTCTGCAAGCTGCACTTTGCGTGGGCACAGCAGCCCATTCATTTGAATGGGCTGAAGTACGTCCTGAAATGCAGAGAAAAGGTCCCTGCAGCATTTTAGGCTAGGGTCACATCTGTGTGGCTCTGCAAGCTGCACTTTGCGTGGGCACAGCAGCCCATTCATTTGAATGGGCTGAAGTATGTCCTGAAATGCAGAGAAAAGGTCCCTGCAGCATTTTAGAATTCACAGCACACACGGGAATTGCAAATGCAGTGCGGTTCCCAGTGCAAGAACGATTTCCAGTGCATGCAGCGTTTCATTAACATTAATGGCACCTGCACACAGCTACTGTATTTTTTTATGCCGGTGGTTGTGGCTGCGGGAACAGGTACATTCCCGAAGTGGTAATCATGTGCACAAATGTGCAAAACCTACCTTTAACTGGTTGCCTTTAAGAGGTGGTACTAGCTGATCTGTGAAAATGATGCCTAAGATTGGAAGATAGATGCTTATCCTGTTTACACACACATTTCCAAGGAGATTGCTAACTACTTGAATTAAGAAAAGGAAGTATTATATTAATATCACTCTCTATTGAAAACATACAGACTGGATTGCATTTTTTAAAATACATGTACTTAGTTGCTACAAAGTTCCCCATCCACCCTCCCTAGTCCCTCAATACATAGATCTGGTTCCAATCTTAGCAGATCAGTACTTACCTTGTCTGTTACCTTTGGCCTCCCATACTGTCTAAGTCCCAGCCAGTAAAAATCTAGAACTAGGCTGCATGCATTAACATCCCACAAACTTGATATAGCAGGAGCAGCATTCAATTCAAGTCTATGGGATGATAGTGCTCTGCAGTAGATTTTTACCAGCTGGACTGCAGACAGCGCAGGAGGCCATAGTCATCAGACAAGGTTGGTAAATACGGAGCTTTTGAAGTGGGAAACCAGTTCTGTGTATTAAGGGTGGCTAGGAAGGGGGTTTGGGGAAACTTTTTAGCAAAACATGTACATGTACTGTAAAGCTGACCTCCTTGCTATGGTTTTCTACATATTGCACACCATTGTTTTGCACTGCCTTATTAAAAAAAAGCCTGCATGTCTTCTTACCAAGAGAACACAGCATTCAATTGTTGAAATAATTCCTCCGCAATGAAAGAAGTGACTGCTGGAGATTCACAATTATAGTTTTTTGTCAAATGTATATCAGAAAGAAGTTACATATCCATATATGTTCTATGTGCTGTACAAAAAATAAATATCTATTTTAAAATGTTGTGGTTATCGAAATATTTCAAACACAGGTATATCTGAACCTTCATGAATATATATATTCATTTACATAGTACGTGAGACTTCATTCACACCATACATGCATGAAACTGATGCAACAATTAACAGATTTGATTTGCATAGGCTTGTTCACACTGTGCACAGAGATGTGCGTATTTATTACGTAATTGCTTTCTATGTGTCCTGTTCACACCATAACACTAGTATCGTGCAGATTTTTTCTGCATAGAGATATGTAACATGAACTCTCTGCAAGGGCACAAAAAATTGTTCTCTACGTGCCCTGTTCACAATGTTGATCATACACATTGGAGATTCCTGCGCAGAAAAATCTGCACATGATACCAGTGTTGTGGTGTGAACAGGGCACATAGATGCTACTTCACCTAGAAGTTTTGGGTGTTTGCTCACACCTTTCTGTGTTCTAGCCCTTCCCTTCCCTCTCTCATAATGGCAATAGCAAGTATACAGACCCAGGAACTTATAGGATAAGTTCACCTTTGGGAACATGTTATATGATCCAACCGTTTTTAGGGTCGAACATGTAACATGTTCTCAATGCTGCAGCTGCTGCCCGATTCTCCCCCCCCCCCGTGACAGCAGTACTGGCAGAAGTTCCCCGGACTAGCAGTCATTTTTTTTAAATAGTGCAGCCATGCAGTGCTCCGCCCACACGGCCACGTCATTCATTCACAGAATTCTGTGAATGAATGAACTACAAGTGCAGACAGGCCTAGCAGCTGTCGGCTTGTAGTTCTCATGAACTACCACGGCAGTGTGGAATGTCGTAATAGTTCATTGATTCTTCCTGTCAGTATATCTGCTTGCTTGTACATCCTGTATGGGCAACAGAATATACTGACAGGTCTGCAGGAGACATGCATGGCACCAGTGATCTGCTGATCGCTGGTGAAATGATTTTCACGCTCCTACAACAAAAATAATAAATGCACATTTTTTACCTCCAAAATAATGTGCATTTCTTATTTTTTTGTCAAAAGGTGAACTTATCTTTTAATAAGATAGAGATCTCACCAATAAGAAATCCTCAGGTAGTTTAGAGCTTGTATTAAACCCAAAAGCAAACATTTATGATATTGCAGCTTACCAATTCTTAGACATGGTGGCTCCATTAGTTTTCTTTTTTAGGCTTTCTTTCCTTTGTGGCCAGTAAGTCTGTTGTTTTTCAACAGAACAAGCTTTCCTGCAGATGTAGCAGTTAGTGGGCTGACACAAATCGTTTAACACTGACAGTGGTGCTTACAATGAGCAGCTTTTTATTCATTTAAATAAAACCTTTATCTCAAAAGAAAAACAACTGTTGCTGTAACTGCTTATAAAATGTTAGCTGAAGTTTAGTTTTATTTGTTAGTGTATCTAACTCTGCTAGTAAATCTAGGACAACACTACCCTCCCCCCAGACTGACAATGCTGCTTTCCAAAGGTATCTCTGTTGCTCCCTCATCCAGAGTGGGGCACTCTAATACTCTAAGAGGTATTTTTCTCGCCTAATCACCAGGTGAAATCAGAGGGAAGAGACCTAAATAAGGAAATGAATGCAGCCACCACATCTAATGATTGGTAAGCTGCATCAAAATTACATTTGTGGTTTCAGGTTTAATACCACTTTAACTCTACAGTATCTATCAAAAGCTTAAAGTGGAACTTTAGTCAGAAAAATTAAGTCTTGCTAGATCACTTCAGGCTTGTACATTTTGGAGGTATAGCTAATATCCAGTAATACATTGTCTCACCCTATTCGGCACAAGCGCAGTTGGTCTCTATTTTTAGGCACTATGCCAAATTTGTAGAGATCGATATGCTGACAGCCTAAAGATTTTCTGCTGTTCAGGGCTCTGGGCTTTAGAAAAATGGCAGCCTCTAGCAAGAGGAGACAGCAATGCTGAAGGCAACTTACAGCACACACTAATTTTGGTAGTTTATTAATGTGGAATATACTGTATGTTCCTTGCTAAAGAACATTTTTTTTATCAAGTTGTTATGGGTAAAGTTCCACTTTAAGTTTAAGTTTTGTGTGGTTGGACTTTTAACATGAAGCTATGACAGAGGTTTGCTCAAAGTCAAGTGCCTGCCAAGAACACCACCAATCATACAGCACCCACCCCTTTTCTCACTTAGGTCGTTTTCACACTTCTAGGATGCAGGAAAGCAAGCAAAATCTTACAGGTTTCCATTACACACAAAACTTGCAGGTTCACTGTGGTGCTATTCATTCCTAACGCACTTTCCTATAGTGCATGAGAAATCGCATGCCAAAACGCAGGAACAGCGAGACATCTGTATGTCCATGATAGGGACAGAATCTGCCAACAACTACTACATGGCATGTTCAGAGTACCAAAGCATGCAGACATGGTGAGGCAACTATTCCCTTAATTGAGTAAATTTCTAAATTCCTGGGAGTGGTCACCGCAGGGGTGCTCTTAGTAAAATTTGGGTGCGGGGCTCCAATGTGTGAACGGACAAATGGTCACAGCTCCAAACACTTTATCTGCACTGCGCCTCTTAGGGCTAGGCGTTTTGGCTAAGTCCAGGGCAATTTATGTTACCAGGCCTCAGGGCCTAGCCTGTGCACTATTGCATGGCCACTATTTATTTTATTTTTCTCCACTGTTTTGATACTTTCAATTATTTGAGTTTTTTTCTCACTGGATGGAGGGTGTTGGTCCTTGGGCCTGCCTTGAAGTTTAGGGGGAGGATGTGTGACCATTAGGTTCCTTCCTCCCCCAATCCTTGGGGGTCTCTCTTCAAGAGAGAGCCCCTCAACCTAGTTTTCAGTGGTCGGCTTTGGCTGGCCAGGAGGAGAGGGGTCCATCAGGCCTTTTGGCTAGGCGGACAGTGGTGGAAACCTTGACCCTGTCAGGAGTCTTGTGCCCCAGGGGTTCAGGGTAGAGGTCCTACCCCTTCGGGGGGACGACAAAGCACACCTCAGGTGCACTTCTTTGTGTGGTGTTTTGGCACTTGCATGTTTTTTGTTCACTTACTGGGATTTAGTTTTTTCATACCACCTCGAACTTCAAAAATCAAATGACTAAATTCCTGTATATTACATTGAGCATTTCCATAGTTTATAATATAATATGTTGTTTCTGAAAGGGCCAGGAAAGGTTAGAACCTCTGAAAGATTTTTTTAAAATGTCGCCTGTGTCCCTATAAAGTTGATTTTGTCTCACTTCTTGTCTGGACAAGAAGTAATGGGACATTGATCCAATAGGGAAATAGACAAAAATAAAACTAGTAGAGGGAGAAGGGTTAGACCTAAGCCAATGGTTTTAATGCTGTCTGCAAATATCTGTTCCAGCTTACAACTGCATTACAAGGACAGGCAGAAATGGAAAATCTCCCCATTAGGGTCACACAGAAAAATAAAAACTTGACAGACATTTAACTCCTAGAGTTAGGCCTCATTTACAAGGAAAAAAACGCATGGACAGCAGCAAGAGACAGTGTGATGCTGCAGCTGGGCTGACGGGGCATGTGAACAGCTGTAGCTGTACAAAGCAATGGCAGTCTGGCAAGAGCTGTTGCTGTCTGCATGTATTTGCACATCCAGAGGTTACTTGCAATTAGGGACAGATGTCCATCCTTTACACTTCTGTGTGCGTTCAGGGTTGGGGATCTTTCCCTATCTGCAAGTAACCAGCCGCTTGTTCTGGAGATACATGTGAAGATCAGCGGACAGCTGCAGCTTCTGTCTGCCTGTCATTGCTTAATATAGAGCTATCTATATCTGGCCATACATGGATTGAAAGCAGTTCAGCAGGGACTGGCCAAATTTCAGTCTAGGTATGGCCTAGTTGGTTGTACACAACTCAATCTATCAATTGACATGTGTACAAGTAGCCTGTTGGTTTTTTCCTGAATGCTCAGTGTCGCCAGCTACAGCCATCAACACTAATCATTGTAGTCTGCTGGCAGGGAAAGCTTCCCGCTGCCAGAACAAAATAGAGCTGCAGGGAGGATTCCCCCATCCGCATACAGTGTGTGTTGATTGGGGAATTGGCACACATTTTGTTTTTCACTTAATCTGCTGGTTGAACCCCCCAAAAAATGTATAATGTATGGCCAGCTTTAAACTGTATTCACACTATACCAGCATGGGAATGCATGCAAAATCGTGCAGCTTTGCATTCATTCACAAAGCACATTAAAACACGTGTCGCACTAGCGGTGCCATTCATTGGTAATGGCACCCCCAATGTGTCATGTAGAAGCATGGTATTTCACATGGAAAAAAAACAAACGGCAAATGCAGTAAAATGAATGAGTTAAAAAACATAGAAAGCTTAAAGTGATTGTAAAGGTAATATTTTAAAATTAAAATAATAAATATGGTATACTTCCAAATGGAGTTGCACAAAGCAGTCCGGAACATCCTCTTCTGGGGCCCGCCACTGCTACTCTTAGCTCCTCCTCTTCCTATAGGGACACACATGCAGGCTTGTTCCTAAGCCAGGCTGTGTGCATCCATAGACACACACACACACACCACAGCCCTATCTGCTCTTCACAGGATTTGACTGACAGCAGCAGGAACCAATGGCTGAAGCTGCTGCCTATGTGTTCTGAGACAAGAGAAACACAGACTAGCACCTCTGCAGGCAGGCAGAACGCTGGATCAAGATAGGTGTGTAGGAAGGTGAGCGGCTGATACAATTACTGAAACATGCATTAAAGTGAAAAAAAATGTCCTGCCTTCACATTTTAGAAAGTGGAACCACTTTCTAAAATGTGCTGCACTTGGTCCAACCTATTGAAAAAAAACAGCCATGCGTAATGCCTGAAGACTTATGTTATTGTGGGAATGGGGCCTAAGAGAGGGTTATACCTTTTTGTTTTAGTTCTGCCATCTGTGTCCTATTGGGAAGATTTCCCTTCACTTCCTGTCCCATAACCAAAACAGGAAGTGGGAGGAAATCCCTTCGAAGTGAATCCCTGGTTGTCAGCAGAACTAGTGTCCCCATTGTAAGATTTCCCCTATATTCCTGTTCTTGTGATAACTCTTGGTTTGGTATTTAGAACATATAGGCAGAATGAATCTCTCTAATGCCGCTGCATACAGTCGTGGCGAAAAATATTGTCCCCACTGCATTTCTGTTAGACCACGCACCACTTCACCCAGAAAATTGTTGCAATTACAAATGTTTAGGCATTCTCATGTTTATTCCTTTTGTTTGTATTGGTATGACACAAAAGGTGGAGAAACAAAAGCCAAATCTGACACATTCCACGCAAAACCACAAAATTGACTGGAGAAAATTATCGGCAGCTTCTATTTAATATTTGGTAGCACACCTCTTGGACAAAATAACTGAAATCAATGGCTTCCTAGAACCATCAATGAGTTACTTCCACCTCTCTACTGGCATTTTGGATCACTCTTCTTTCGCCAACTGCTACAGATCTCTCAGATTGCAAGGGTTTCTTTTCTCAAATGCTGTTTTGAGATCTCTCCACAGGTGCTCTATGGGATTGAGATCTGGACTCATTGATGGCCAGTTCAGTCCTCTCCAGCGCTTCGTCTGAAACCATTTCTGGGTTCTTTTTGACATGTGCTTTGGGTCATTGTCTTGCTGTAAGACCCATGATCTCTGATGGAGACCCAACTTTCTGACACTGGGTCCTGCATTGCACCCCAGAATTCTTTGGTAGTCTTTAGATTTCATAATGTCATGTACACAGTCAACACATCCAGTGCCTGAAGCAGCAAAGCAAGCCTAAAACATCAGTGAACCTCCACTATGTTTGACTGTAGGGACTAGATTGTCTTCTTTAACCACTTGCCTACTGGGCACTTTCACCCCCTTCCTGCCCAGGCCAATTTTCAGCTTTCAGCGCTGTCGCACTTTGAATGACAATCGAACAGTCATGCAACACTGTACCCATATGAAATTTTTATCATTTTTTTCTCACACAAATAAAGCTTTCTTTTGGTAGTATTTAGTCGCCACTGGGTGTTTTATTTTTTGTGCTATAAACGAAAAAGAAGCAAAAAATTTGAAAGAAAAAAGATTTTCTTTGTTTCTATTATAAAATTTTGCAAACAGGTACATTTTCTCCTACACATGATGATTTCTTTCAGATATTTTAGGAAAATACAAAAGCGTTGTACAGAGCCAATTGAAATTAATATACAGACGCTTTTTTAAACCAGCGTCTGGCTTTAGGGGAAACTAGGTACAGATTCATGATCTGGTCGTTGAAGTCCACCCCTCCCATGTTAAGGGGTTAGTCTTGGACACAGAGGGGCTTCTTAACAACACCAGATGCCATGCAAATTTGTTCTGTCGTGTCTGGGTGAATAAAAGACAGGATGAAAACATCCGGTTTGTCTTTCCACTTCACTGTGAGCAATGCATCATTTCTCAAGCAGGCTATCCCCCCCTTTCTAAGTCGGGAGCTTACAAACCATTGAGGGGAGCCCCTGCGATTAGGTCGTACAGTACCACATGACCCAATTCCAAAATCGTATATCTAAAAAGTGGTACGCTTGTATACTAGCTGTCCATGTACAAGTGGTACCCCTTTTGAAACAAGGGTGACACCAAGTCCCATGCTATCTTGCCACTGCTCCTTATGTAGTCTGCGCATTTGGGGGGCTCCACATGACTATCTTTTCCCTCGTAAATACAAAACTTAAATGTATAGCCTGTTGCCATCTCACAGAGCTTATACATTTTGACCCCATATCTGGCATGCTTGCTGGGGAGACACTGTTTGAATGCAAGGCGGCAATCTGCAAATTTCTAGTTAAAGTGATTTATGAGGGGACGAAGTTTGTGGAGCCAATCATATTCAGGATTACCCTAAGGATGATAGAGTGTATTGATGTAATGCATAAATCGCATTATATTCTCATATCTACACCTGGCCATGGCAGCAGAGAACATGGGCATATGATGAATTGGGTCTGAGGACCAATATGACCGTAATTCATTTTTTTATGATGCCGATGTTGAGGGTTAGGTCCAAAAAAATATAAACTTAGAAACTGTGATACATTTCCATTCGAATTGTCTGGTAAAGTACGAATTTGTACTGGTCAGCATATAAATTGCTTTGGTCCACAATTGGGCGATACAGATCTTCTGTGAAAAGCGGCTCAAAAATAAATCAAGGGGAGTAGTTAAATTTGCTGTTTCCACCCAAATTCAGGGTTGGGCAGTGAATGGGGGAAGTACGGGTACTGCACAATCTGTGGGCTGCCAATCAGGACTTGCAAGCACATCAAGAAGGACACAATGGTCTCTATGGGCCTGTGTTTGAATTCTTGGTGGCTGCGGGGTGCTACTAGTGCTAGCCACCGCACCAGCTTAGACTGCACTTCAGGGACTTGCCACCAGATACTGCAGTGCTGGTATGTAAAAGGACAGGATGTACTGGGCTGCTGGTGCTCGCCCGCTCACCGAAAGGTAGTGCGGTACTAGTACTGGACCTCTGCTGCATATGAATCATTGTGCAATTCTAGCACCTCAGGAAGCTGGGCACGGGGTCGGGTATGCCTGCCCCTAGCAGGGACCTCTTCTTCATTGTCTGAGCTGCCTGTCTGGGTGCCGCTACTCTACAGGCCGTATTCTGAGCTTGATCCTGTCAGTGAGGACTCCCCTTCGCTTTCATCTGACATACTCAGAATCCTGTAGGCCTCTTTACCAGAGTACCTTTCTTTGGACATTTTGGCCACTAAATGTATAGGTACCTAGTGCGACTCACGGGAAAAGAGCATCTGGCTGTCAGGGACCACTTGAATAGCTGCAGATAAAATGTACCTGCTAGTGCCAGTAAAAATCAGACCCGATTCTGCTAAAGCTGCGGAATTGTGTGCAATGTATCGGAAGTGACAGTGATCTATTGACACTGCATCTGTTGGGGGAGAGCGAAGGGGCTAAATGCAAGTGCTAGCAGATGTCGGGGCTGATCCCACTAATGCCGTGTTTTTGGAGACACTCTACTATTGGGGACGCTAGTATAGTTCTGATCTGGTCAAAAATACTGATCCATTCAGATGCTATACTATTAATGGAAGATTATAGTGTTGCTGGCAATCAAAGGGTAAAATGTGATGGTAATGTAGTGGCTCGCAATCTGACACTTTCTGAGAGGGACATTAATGCTATATGATGTCGCTAATACATTGATCAGTGAAAAAATCTGTACACTGTACCAATGACACTGAAGTTTTAAAGTAATGCTATTACTCACAATAGATGCGCTCTCTTCTGTCACTGGAACCTAAAAGGGCCCCAGGAGAGAAGATCACATAATTTCCTGTGCCTTTATTTTGTAAACATAGGCAGAGGCTGAACTGTGATTCGGTACAACCAATCAGCAGGTCCAGGCCAAAAATCATTGGCCCGGACCTGATGACTGATTGGTGCTGTATTGAATCACAGTACAGCTAGGCTGGCAGACAAGCGCCCTCTGCCTGTGAACGCGCTGTAGTGGCTTTTGGGGGACTATTTATCAAAAACATAATTTCATTCCAACAGCAACAAGCCCAGCCGTCTGTTAAGGGTTAACCTTTCTTGGTTAGAATTCAAATGACCTTCTAGTGAAATTATACCCACACAATGAGTGGAAGGAACCTGTTCCCGAGACAATAGGTTATTTGAATCTCTACAGGTGGTCCCAAGACAGACAATTGTGAGAGCTTATGTTGGTGACTCTGAGACTGGCAAAAGTATATATTATCAACAAGTGCTATTTGTCTATTGGAGTTGAGGAGATTGCACCTACAAAAAGTTAATTAGAAAGTCAAATACAACGTTGGACTTCCAAACAGAGAATCACCACACATGACCAAATTAACAATACGTAAGACCATACTTGTAAGTCTGAGAAGATTAAACAAAACCTTGGAGAGAGTGATAAGCCAACATACTTCTCAAATGAAGGCTACAAGGATAACTGGTTGTTTACCCTATTATCTTAACAATGGACAAGTAAACAGAGGTTTCCTGTGTCATTCCTAAGACCAAAAGGTGAAACTCAGAACTTATATTTCTACCCACAAAATCTCTTAAAGAAGAGACACATTATTCCCACTCTTTTTCAAACAAAAATATATTCAGCAGAGTTGGGGATTGTATACCACTAAATTGAGTAAGAAATGGTGAAAAGTAAGATATTTTGTGAATTGGTATCAGTTGTATGTTTCCATCAGAAAGCAAATGTTCACACAAGTTTGAATCTCAGGGAAATGAAAAACTGAATGCACATATATCTTTCTATGATTCCCATCCGAAACATTAGAGGTAGAATCAAAAATATTTTTTTTGGATAAGATATATATTTAATACCTAAAATCACCTTGTGTTCCACCCAAGGTATGAGTCATCATAAATACTCAAATTGTTTTGTGATCCCTGACTGCCCCCCAGTGGACAGGTGAGAGATATCTTAGGTACATACACTTCTTGACCGGCCAATCAAAAAGCCTGTTGGGAGGGTCTTTTAGAACAATGGTTTGGATGGTATAAAAAAGCCATGCACCTCATTTAAAAAAAACAAGCTGAAAAAACAAGCTGAGAGAAAACCAAGCTAACAAAAACAACACAGAAAAACCCAAGGAAACCGACAAGCTGAAGAAATCTGATGAGGCTGAAATCTATCCTATCTGAAGAACTGCTACTTAATCCTTTCAAACTTTTAAAAACTGTTACTAAACTTCTAAACTCTCTGTACTTCTACCATCCTACATTATTTTTCCAACATTACCACCTATTGCACCTATACCATCTCTCACTTGCCCCCTGCGGCCATCCCTGAAGGCGTTTCAATTGCCAGCTGAATCCACTGGGGAGGCGTCATAATCCAGGTTCTGGGTGTGGTGAGACTGTTTAGATCTAATATTGTATTGTATATTTCCTCTGTTGCTTAGAGTGATAATAATTACATTAGAGTGATAATAACTGCATTGGGTGTTCATATATAGATAGAGAGATCCATATTATTACTGCTAAAAATTGTTTGGTGTCATATTGAAAATTTACATATTGCATAAATAATTAATTTTATTGGTTGGAGTATAATTTATCAGGGAATATTTTCTCCCATTCCTATGGCCACGTTTTGGGAGAAAATGACCTCTGAGGTACTCTAAATTACCATTTATCACTAAATTTAATTGTAATCTTTATTATCATTATTTAGAATATTGTTTGGTGTATAATATTGGTATAGTATATCTTTGATCGTGTGTACCAGTATCCATTCATCACCAGTCTTTTGCGTTTTGTGTTAATATATATATAATTTTTGTACATAAATAAATTTATCTATTTATTTATTATAAGGCAATTCTTGTGTATATGGTACGAAATCATACTGGCTAAAAGGACTCAAGGTATATTAATAAGTGGTGATCAAATTATTAAGGTGTCCAAATTATTGGTTCATTAAATATGTGCCGTATTTTAACGGCTGGAGGCACTGTAATATTTTATCTAAGGGAAAGGGACACCGCCCTTCATAAGTAGAATAAATCCTTACATAAACCACCACAGCGCATCACTTACCTAGTACATGATCCAGCGCAGGGGATCCGCTGTGCCACCGTAATCCTAAGTGAGGCGGTCGGCAAGCAGTTAATCAGTTTTGCAGTAGAGATCGATCACTAAACAGAAGCCACAAAAGAATAATATATAATGCTACAGCTGTCCATTGTGTTGCATTGTGTTCAGAAAAGACAAACAAATCTGATATGCACCAATTCTTCTAACACAGCGCACCAGAATGCATGGCAGTGCCTTGATGTGTGGTGGGGTGCACTGCAACGCATATGTGTTAGAAGTGATGTGCTGGGGTATCATTGACAAGGAATGGCACTACAGCACACTAAGGCATGTATAACATGTGTGGACATGCATTGCAATAACGCACAAAAGTATGATTTGGTGTTTAATCATGGCAGTTCACAGTACATCACAATACACAGAATCCTCCAGAACACTAACCAGCCAGTCAGTAAAACAAAATGTTTGCACAGTTGTGTTTGATTTATGTTGGATACATTTGCAAATATATGTGAAGCCGCACTGCCACATCAAGGCCCCTATGCACAGTGCAGTCACTAGTTAAAAAACAAAGAAAACAGAGGTTTTGGTTGCATATATCTGCAATCATATGTGAAATCACCTTCAATTATAGTCAGTCCAAAACATGCTTAAAAAAAAATCGACTGGCCTCCAAAATCCTCTTAAAGCCAGTACAACACCAGCCTCAAAAAAACCCTCCAACCTCCCCTCACAGCCGGTCCACCACCCTCCTGCAGAAAAGAGAGAAGTCTACAGGCCCGACGTGTAGAAAAGAGAAAAATAAAAAAATCTTAAATACTGCGCTAATGTGAATATACAAAAATAAAAAGAAGTATAAAGTGTAGCAAGAGTACCATATACTGTACATCGCAGTTCAAGAATAACAAAAATGTATCTGTTGCGCTAATGGACTAACATGATGATATACATATGATCTTTTTGACTTCTCTGGGTAGAAGGTTAAAAGTGTTTGGCAAGCACATACTTGTCCTTGATGGCCTTCAAACTCCCCTTCACAGCCAGTCCAACGCACGCTTTCATAAAAGAGAAAAGTCTCCCGGCCTCCAACCTCCCTTCACATCAAGTCCAACGCACGCCTGCAGAAAAGAGAAAAGTCTACTGGCCTCCAACCTCCCCTCACAGCCGGTCCAACGCACGCCTTGAGAAAAGGCACTTTTTATGGCATTCCTGTTAGTGATGAGAGCTAGTGGTATTGCTCTCTTGGTTGTCCATGGAAATTTTATAATAAAGTGATGACATAGACAAGGCTCCAGTGGTGATGAATTGACTCGGAGATCCTTTGACTCAAAACTGATAACGAAGAGACAAATGTAGACATGTCTACTAAGCCGGCCATTTAGATATCTGCGTTGATGTTGAAGAACTCTAAGATTATATTACTGGTACACTGCTCCCAAAATATGAGTCTATTCATCCTACTGCACAATGGAAACAGACAGAGCTGCAGATTCCTCTTGATACATTTGCAGATTAACGCTCTGCACATCATTCACACACAAATCAGTAAGGTAAAAGTAACCTTCCTACCTATCTGAACTGTCTATTTTTTGCATGTGTTTTGTTTTCTTCTTCTTTTGCCTGGGATTTTTGGACGTTTTTCTGCAGGGGGAGCTGATGGCACCTCAGTGGGGGGAATCTCAATGTTGCCTGCACATTTTGGTGGAGTCTCAATATTGTCTTTACATTTTAGTGGAATCTGGAAGTGGACAACACATTTTGGTGGAGTCTTAACCTCCTTGGCGGTATGATTCTTTCCGATTTTTTGTGCTGAAAGCGGTACCATTTTTTTGCATGGAAATATGTAGTTTTTTATTGTATTCTGTAATTTTTAGGAATAACTCACTGAAATCTGTCCGAACAAGAGTCTATTAAACATTCCGGATATGATAAAACTTGAAACACGAAATCATAAATTATAATTTAATAAATAATCATAAAAAATAATAATATAATAATAAATTTAATTCAATAATATAATCAAACCAAAAACACTGAAATTTGAAATACAGAGGCAAATTCGCACATCACTGAGCAAAGTTGCAAAATCGTTTTCAGTGTCTGATGACGAATTTCCCCACGAATCATTATCACTCAATTCTGCAAGTGGTTCTGATTTACTATCGCTGCTCTAAAACCGCTTTTGATGTAAAGGGACGCTTTTTGGACGCCATGGACTTTTCTCAGTTTCCAGGCAGAAAGAACAGTCAAAATGCAGGCAGGGCACAGGGCAAAGCAGTAGGGACAAAATACATGTGAAATGCATTGAAACAGCAATGACAGCAAAAATGACATTTTTTAAAAATTTCAAATTTCCCGCTGGTTCCGGCACCCGTACGTCCCGACGTCACAGGGACCAGAACACAGAAGCTGGATGCCGGCATCGGCCGGAGGAGATGGCCGGGGACGCTGCAGGGGACACATCGCGGGAGCGAAGGACAAGGTAAGTGCTGCAGGGACCCTCAGAGTAGCGCCGCATGGTAAGCCCGAGTGTAGCTCGGGGTTACCGCTTTTGGTATAGAAATTTTACCCCGAGCTACACTCGGGAATACCGCCAAGGAGGTTAATGTTGACAACACATTTTGGTGGAGTTTCAATGTGGACTTCACATTTTGGTGGAGTCCCAATGTGGACTTCACATTTTGGTGGAGTCTCAATGTGGATTTCACATTTTGGTGGAGTCTCAATCTGAACATCGCATTTTGGAGGAGATCAAGCTCTCCTGGTTTGTTTTTTTTGGTGTTTCTTCTTTTTCCTGGGATGACTGGAGGTTCTTCTGTAGGGGGAGTTGATGGCACCTCAGTAGAGGGAGTCTCAATGTGGACTTCACATTTTGGTGAAGTCTCAGTGTTGACTTCACATTTTGGTGGAGTCTCAATGTGGATGTCACTTTCTGGTGGCTTCTTACTATGAACGCCACACTCTGCTGGAATGACACACTCTCATTGAGTCTCACTGTGAACGTCACACTCTGATGGAGTCTCACTGTGAATGTCACAATCTAGTGGAATCTCATGATGAATGTCACACTCTGGTGGAATGTCAAACTCTGGTGGAGTCTCAACGTGGACGTCACACTCTGGTGGAGTCTCAACTTGGACATCACACTCTGGTGGAGTCTCAACGTGGACGTCACACTCTGGTGGAGTCTCAACGTGGACGTCACACTGTGGTGGAGTCTCAATGTGGACGTCACACTCTAGTAGAGTCTCAATGTGAACATCACATTCTGGTGGATTTAAAATTTCTTCCAACTTCCTGGCCATCCTCTCTCCCAGTACAGCTGCTCCCTTTCCATTTAAGTACAGTCCATCCCTGCTGTAGAGCCAGAAACTGACCGAAAAGTCAACCCAGTTCTCCGGGAAGCCAAACCCATCCTCCCTGCACCAGTTCTTCAGCCACTTGTTAAGCTCCCTAATCTCCTGCTGCCTCTTCTGTGTGGCTCCAGGTATAGGCAGTATTTCTGAAAAAATGACCTTAGAGGTCCTTTTCTTCAATATAGCTCCTAAGTTCCTGAATTCATTTTGCAGGACTCTCCATATTCCTCTAACTTTGCCATTGGTACCAATATGTACCCAGCCCCATCCAACAATCTGTCCATCCGATCTACAATGTTCCCAACCCGAGCACCCGGTAAACAGCATACTGTTCGGCAACCAGGGTCTTTGTGACAGGTTACCCTCTCTGTCCTTCTAATCATTGAGTCCCCTACCACCAGTATCTGCCTATCCTTTCTTGTAACCTTGCCTCCAAGTTCACTGAAGATGTTCCCCTGGCATTTTGGTGGAGTCTCAATTTGAACGGCACATTCTGGTGGAGACGCAACGTAATCACAGTCTGGTGGAGTCACAATGTAAGCATCACATTCTGGTGGAGTCGCAATGTGAATTTCACATTCTGGTGGAGTCGCAATGTGAATGTCGCATTCTGGTGAAGCTGCAATGTGAACGTCGCATTCTGGAGGAGTCGCAATGTGAACGTCGCATTCTGGTGGAGTCGCAATGTGAACGTCGCATTCTGGTAGAGTCGCAATGTGAACGTCGCATTCTGGTGGAGTCGCAATGTGAACGTCGCATTCTGGTGGAGTCGCAATGTGAACGTCGCATTCTGGTGGAGTCGCAATGTGAACGTCACATTCTGGTGGCGTCGCAATGTGAACGTCACATTTTGGTGGAGACGCAACGTAATCGTCACAGTCTGGAGGAGTCGCAATGTGAACGTCATGTTCTGGTGAAGTCGCAATGTGAACGTCACGTTCTGGTGGAATCACAATGTGAACGTCACATTTGATCTTGCTCACTGGGGAAGGCCTGCCATGTGAGCTGTGTCTGTGGTAAGGACTGCATACATCTGCAATAAAATAAGAAGAATCAAAATTAGCACCTTCACCTACATTTCATATATTTTTCTTTATACAACATCAAATTATAGAGAGAAAAGTTCAAAACTCCAGTGCCAGGGACAATAAATATACCCGACATGACAGGGACACAGGGATGACTATTGTTGGCCTTCGTATAAAAATGCTGGTTTCCTGGTACTCCTCCCTACCCACTGGCTGTGATACTTTCTACAAATCCGTGAGCCATGAAGCCGGCAACAAGTATTTTCAGTGGTGTGATGATGACCTATCATATTTAATAAGTGGGCGGGTCACAAAGAAAGTTATGAAGCTGCACCTGCCTGGCTGTGCCTTGTGGTAGGGGTTGGTAAATCATCAGACCAGCTAAGAAGAATTACAAAAAGATTTAAAAGAAAAACAGAGGTTTTGTTAACTGGCAGCATTGGTCAGAAAGTGTCATTTATCAGCCCTGAGATCAGACGGAAGACGGGTCAATTGATATGGAGTGGGTCATACTCAACCCTGACAGTCTACTGATATATTTGCTTTGGCAGTAGGAATATTTGTTTGGTTTTCCTATCATTGTTTTATAGATATGCATACTGTCCCTTTCATTGATATACACTGTATATTAACCAGTTCTACGCCGCCCTATAGCAGAAATACTGCTACAGGGTGGCACGGGTGCGCAAGAGCACACACACACACATATATATATATATATATGTGATTTTGCAGTTCCAGGTAGGGGGCGCACATGCCCTACCTGTGCCGCCATTTGTGGCCTTGGCTGTCAATCACCAGGTCCTGGCCGGTGATTACTCATGTGGGTTGATGAGGCTGCACTGACAGGCAGCACTGATGAGGCGGCACTGGTGGGAACTGAGGAGGAGGCACTGATGATGCTGCACTAATAGGTGGCACTGATGGGCACCACTGCTGATTATCAGTGCAGATGTCCTCTGTGACACTTGCCTGTTATTGGCAGTACTTTCCTCATGCTGTCACAGCGTGGGAAAACTGCTGCCAATAACTGGCAACTGTATTTATTTTGTGATCAGCTGTGTCATTGAGGGGAAAATGTCACCAGCACACCGAGGCTCCCCAATATGGGTCCAAACGTTTTCATGAACGATCACATAGTTACAGCAAGGCAACGTTTCAGAGTCTCGCAGGACCCCTTCATCAGGTCACATGCCTGTTGAAGGGGTCCTTTGAGACTGAAATGTTGCCTTGCTGTAACTATGTGATTGTTCATGAAAACGTTTGGACCCATATTGGTGATCCTCGGTGTGCTGGTGACATTTTCCCTTGCTGATTCTGTTCGGTTCCAGCCGACGGTCGCCGCAGCACCCATATACACACAGCCATGTTTAACGCAGGAACGTGTGTTTGGATTGTACACTTGCATTGTGACATTGGACACAGCTGATCACGTGGTAAAAGGCTGCTGTGATTGGCCTGTTACCTTATCATGTTATTAGCTGTGTCTGTAGGACACAGCGATCACAGACAACACTGGGTGTCGCATTCTGGGAGGACGTCATATGACGCCCCCCTTAGAACTGGACAACCGTGCTGTAGCCGTCATTTGGCTATATCCCAGTTGTCAAGTGGTTAAAGGTCTCATTCCTTTTTCTGAAAACAATAGAATGACTGAGTTTACGAAAAAGCTGGAATTTTGTTTTGTCTGTCCACAGCACATTCTCCAAAAAGGATTTGGCTTCCTCAGGAAAGTTTTGGCAAACTCAGATCAGGCTTTTTTATATTTCTGTGTCAGCAGTGGGGTCCTCCTGGATCTCCTACCATAGCATCCCTTTTCATTCAGATGGTGACATATAGTGCGAGCTGACAGTTGTACCCTGTGCCTGAAGGTCAGCTTGAATTTGTCTGGAAGTTGACCAAGGTTCTTTAGCCACCATTCGAACAATCCTTTATTGCAATCTGTGATCAATTTTTCTTCTTTGCAATCTTTGTTCACATCCAGGGAGATTAAAGTGCCATGGCTGTAAATGTCTTGACAATGTTGCGCACGGTGGACACGGGAACATTAAGATCTCACAACTCCTACAACCTCCCTCCCCCTCCATCCTACGCTCCCTCACCCACATCTTCAATCTCTCCCTCTCCTCCGGCACTTTCCCTTCCCCTCTGAAACATGCACACATCACCCCCATACTTAAAAAGCCCTCCCTGGACCCCAATGACCCGAACAACCTCAGACCCATCTCCCTGCTCCCATTTACATCTAAACTCCTCGAGCGCCTAGTCTACACCCGCCTATGCTCTCACCTCAACGACAACAACCTCCTCGATCCCCTACAGTCCGGCTTCCGTCCCCTACACTCCACCGAAACTGCCTTACTCAAACTCTCCAACGACCTGCTAACCGCCAAAGCTAATGGCCACTATTCAGTGCTCCTACTCCTTGACCTCTCTGCGGCCTTCGACACAGTCGACCACCCCCTCCTCCTCAAAAAACTACACTCCCTCGGCCTCAGAGATTCTGCTCTCTCCTGGCTCTCATCCTACCTGTCACAACGCTCTTTCAGCGTTACCTATAATGCCACCACCTCCCTCTCACTCCCCCTCTCTGTTGGGGTCCCTCAAGGCTCTGTCCTCGGGCCCCTTCTCTTCTCCATCTACACCTCCTCCCTTGGCCAACTCATACACTCCCACGGCTTCAACTACCACCTCTATGCCGACGACACACAAATCTATCTCTCAACCCCCCACCTCACCCCCTCGGTCTCCACCCGAATCACACACCTGTTGAGCGACATATCAGACTGGATGTCGCTCCACTTCCTTAAACTGAACCTCTCCAAAACCGAGTTTCTTGTCTTCCCCCCAGCCCGAACCCCACCCCCCATTGACTTCTCCATCATGTCCAACAACGCCACCATCAAACCCGCCCCGCAGGCCAGAGTACTTGGTGTCATTTTGGACTCCAACCTATCCTTCCAGCCCCAAGTCCACTCTTTAACAAACTCGTGCAGACTCCACCTCCGCAACATCGCCAAAATCCGCACGTTCCTAACTCCAGAAACCACTAAACAGCTCATCCACTCCCTCATCATATCACGACTCGACTACTGCAACTCCCTCCTCACTGGCCTGCCTTGCCGCTGGCTATCCCCGCTTCAGTCCATCCTGAATACGGCTGCCAGACTCATTCACCTTTCCAACCGCTCCATTTCCGCCACCCCCCTCTGCCAATCCCTCCACTGGCTTCCGATTGCGCAACGGATCAAATTCAAAATCCTAACGCTGACGTACAAAGCTGTCCACCATACTGCCCCGAACTACATCTCTGACCTAATATCCAAGTACCGCCCAACACGCACACTCCGCTCCTCACAAGACCTCCTTCTCTCTAGTTCCCTGGTCTCCTCCTCCCATGCCCGCCTCCAGGACTTCTCCAGGGTGTCACCCATCCTCTGGAACTCCCTGCCCCAACCCATCAGATTATCACCTACTCTCCTCTCCTTTAGGCGCACCCTGAAAACCCATCTCTTCAGGGAAGCCTACCCCGCCCCCTGCTAACTTGCCGACCTCCTCCACTCTTCCTACCACTCCATCCCCCACAGCTATCTCCTCCTGTGCCACCATCCCCTCCCTCCTAGATTGTAAGCTTGAAAGAGCAGGGCCCTCGATCCCCTCATGTTTTGCATTGTATTGGTATTGTTCTGTCACATGTTCTGTCCCCCTTTATAATGTACAGCGCTGAGCGAACTATTGGCGCTTTATAAATACTGTATAATAATAATAATCTCTGGAGATGGACTTGTATCCTTGAGATTGTCCATGCTTTTGCACAATTTTTGTTCTCAAATCCTCAGACAATTCTTTGCTGCTCTTTCTCTTCTCCATGCGGCACACTGAGACACACAACAGAAAGGTTGAACCAGTATTTCACCATTTTACCTGGTTGCCGGTGTAACTTCTACATTGTCAGAACCTGTTGATACAGGTGAGTTTAATTACAAATTACTGGAGCAGCACAAACAATGCAATTATTTCTTACAATTTTGAGGTGCCAATAATTTTGTCCAGTCCATTTTTGGGGTTTTGCGTGGAATGTGACAGATTTGTCTTTTTGTTTCTCCATTTTTTGTGTCCTACCAATACAAACAAAAGAATTAAACATGAGAATGCCTAAACATTTGTAATTGCAACAATTTTCTGGGTGAAGTGGTGCATTATCTAACAGAAATCCAGGGGGGACAATATTTTTGGTCATGACTGTATGTACTCCCTCTCTGATGCAGCAGTAAAAATGTGGCTCAGCCCCCCACCCCAAGTGGGCCTTTCTGTCTCAATAATAGTGGTCACCAAGAAAAACAGAAAGGGTGAATCTCTCCAACGGGGACACGGTCAGCAATATAAATGCGACGGGTTCTCTGCCATCTATACTATAAACATTAAAGGTTTTGGCTACATTTGGCACTTAATGAGGGAATGACAAGCTCTCTGAACAGATCCCGTCCTACATAAGGACTGTTTCTGATCCTTAGCAGACAAAACACTGCACAGCCATGTACTGTATAGACTAGAGGGAACATTTCCTTCCAGAGCAGAGAGGCATGGCGGGAAATGGATGCTCAGCCTTCTCAGGGAACACAGGACTACACCTCCCATGATTCCGTGCGGCGGCTGGGAATACATGGGCGGGTCCTGGCGGTGCTGCTGACCGGTGAGCACATTTTCATCATGTCGTCCGGCTGTAAGATTGGTCCGTCTATCCTGAACAGCGATCTGTCTCGTCTGGCGGCGGAATGTGAGCGGATGCTGCAGAGCGGGGCGGACTACCTGCACCTGGATGTGATGGACGGGTGAGAGCGGGCGGTGTGGTCGGTGCCGTGCTGGGGTATTGGGGACGGTGCTGCTTCCTCATACATGGAGTCTCATAGGACACCCAGGTGACTGTGGTAATACAGGACGCACATGGGAGGGTGAAGGTGGCCATAGCCCCGGGTTGGGGGTGCCGTGTACAGACTATGGGGCTCCCGACATTGTGTACCTGACTGGGCTGTCTGTACATGTTTATCAGGTGAGGAGGGAAGAGGGTCACATCTGAGGAGAGGCCAGGAGCAGGGAGAGGGTGTAGGGGCTCATTCACTCGGGTGCAGGGGGCGTACGCCACCAGGATCCATTCACTCGGGTGCGGGGGGCGTACACCGCCAGGATCCATTCACGCGGGGGGGGGCGTACACCGCCAGGATCCATTCACACGGGTGCGGGGGGGCGTACACCGCCAGGATCCATTCACACGGGTGCGGGGGGGCGTACACCGCCAGGATCCATTCACACGGGTGCGGGGGGAGGGGGGGCGTACACCGCCAGGATCCATTCACACGGGTGCGGGGGGGGCGTACACCGCCAGGATCCATTCACACGGGTGCGGGGGGAGGGGGGGCGTACACCGCCAGGATCCATTCACACGGGTGCGGGGGGGCGTACACCGCCAGGATCCATTCACACGGATGCGGGGGGAGGGGGGGCGTACACCGCCAGGATCCATTCACACGGGTGCGGGGGGGGCGTACACCGCCAGGTTCCATTCACACGGGTGCGCGTACAGCGCCAGGATCCATTCACACGGGTGCGCGTACACCGCCAGGATCCATTCACACGGGTGCGGGGGGGGCGTACACCGCCAGGATCCATTCACACGGGTGCGGGGGGAGGGGGGGCGTACACCGCCAGGATCCATTCACACGGGTGCGGGGGGGCGTACACCGCCAGGATCCATTCACACGGGTGCGGGGGGAGGGGGGGCGTACACCGCCAGGATCCATTCACACGGGTGCGGGGGGGGCGTACACCGCCAGGTTCCATTCACACGGGTGCGCGTACAGCGCCAGGATCCATTCACACGGGTGCGCGTACAGCGCCAGGATCCATTCACACGGGTGCGCGTACAGCGCCAGGATCCATTCACACGGGTGCGCGTACAGCGCCAGGATCCATTCACACGGGTGCGCGTACAGCGCCAGGATCCATTCACACGGGTGCGCGTACAGCGCCAGGATCCATTCACACGGGTGCGCGTACAGCGCCAGGATCCATTCACACGGGTGCGCGTACAGCGCCAGGATCCATTCACACGGGGGGGCGTACAGCGCCAGGATCCATTCACACGGGTGCGGGGGGGCGTACAGCGCCAGGATCCATTCACACGGGTGCGGGGGGCGTACACCGCCAGGATCCATTCACGCGGGGGGCGTACACCGCCAGGATCCATTCACACGGGTGCGGGGGGGCGTACACCGCCAGGATCCATTCACACGGGTGCGGGGGGGCGTACACCGCCAGGATCCATTCACACGGGTGCGGGGGGGCGTACACCGCCAGGATCCATTCACACGGGTGCGGGGGGCGTACACCTCCAGGATCCATTCAGTCGGGTGCGGGGGGCGTACACCGCCAGGATCCATTCAGTCGGGTGCGGGGGGCGTACAGCGCTAGGATTCATTCACTCGGGTGCACCTCCAAGATCCATTCACTTGGGTGCAGGGGGCTTACGCCGCCAGGGCTCATTCACTCGGGCGCAGGGGGCATACCCCGTTGGGATTAATTTACTGGGGTGTACACTGCCGGTATTCATTCACTCGGGTGCGGGCAGTAAAGGCACAGCTCAACCATGGGGTTTTGTCTTCCTGCCTTACAATGTGAGTGAGCCCTTAGGCTTCTTTTACACCAGGGGCAGTGCTGTCTACTGCTGATCGCTTTTCAGAGGGCAGTATAGCAGCGGTTGGCAGACATTTAGGAGATGATCCTGCCACCTCCTGAACGTCCCTTTTTTTTTTTTTTTTTCTTTTTTTCTTTCAATCCCAAAATGTAAAATGATTGCAATACAATTATGAAGCAAGCATTTGGCTTGTGGTTGCAGTGCACTCCCATTGAACTCGGGAAGGGGGGGGCAGGTTTAAAAGGCAGTGCCGTCTCAAACTCTGCAGCTGGGGTTAAAAATGCTGCAGCAAGTGTACATTTTTTTGAAACTCCCGAGTGCACAGCCCTGTCAGTCTGTAATTTTAGCATTGGAGTGGGAGTTCAGGTGCACATGTGAAAAAGTTTAAGTGCCTGGCCTACTGGCTTCTAAAAAGCAATTCACCATGGCTCACTTTTCAGAGGGGTGTAGAGAGTGCCACTCATGCACATTAACCCTTTTGCAGAGTCACAGTTGTTTGCATGCAGACTGACCAGTCACCACAGCTGTGTGGATGTAACCACATATCCAACCAGTTACATGTGTACACACTGCTCACATTCAGGCCCATTCATCTGTCTGTGTATACATGGAACCGTTCAATTATATCCGCTCCTGTCAGCCAGCCCTTGATTTGTACAGCTTGCTGAATACAAACATGTGACTCTTGGGCACAGAAATCGCTGAATCCTGGCAGTGTGCATGTGAGTGCTAAAGCATATGCAGTGTCTCCCCTGAAGCTGGCCATGCATCTTTCAGTCTCAACAAACGTCTTTAGATCTGCCGTGTAGTCGGAGAGCCTGTGTACAAAACGGAGAATACAAGTGGTAGGCACGTGAGTACACTGATGGCATCTGGTAATCCTGTTATGGGTGGAGACCATATCAATATTAAAGATGTTTGAATAACAGTGAATTCTTGGACACAGCATGTTTATTACACTATAAACAGAATACTAAATTCACTTTGATTTTTTTTGGGGGGGGATTATATTCCTGTCATTTACTGGGGTGTTGGTTCTTGGTTATATAGATGGTGTGGGAAACTTGAAGTAGTTATTAGTTTATAACTCCAATATTAGTTTAAAATATTTATTTTTATTATACTGTGTTTTTTTTTTTTTTTTTTTTAAATCTATAATTGAATGTCAGCAGTGAACTTGTTTGTCTAGCACAGGGGTCTCCAAACTTTCCAAAGAAAGGGTCAGTTTACTGTCCTTCAGACTTTAGGGGTGCCAGTCTGTGCCCAGTGGAAGTAAACAATATCTGATCTTTGGTATTAGGGGGAGAAATAGTTGGTGTCAGTGGTAGGATTTGTGCCCCATTTGTGTTGTCGGTGTACGGAATTATGCCTCATGGTTGGTGTCGGGAGAAGGAATAGTGCCTGATTGTTGGTGTCAGTGGCAGGATTAATGACTCAAGGGCCTGATAAAAGCAAGCAAGGGGCCGCAGTTTCGAGATCACTGGTCTAGCACATTTCTAATGTGGCGTTTTTTTTTTTTATGGACAGAAGGAAGCACCAATGCCATCTGATAGAGGGGATTCATAGTAAAATTTGATCTGTTTATGATGTAGTACTGTAGTTCTACCTGACTAATTACAAGCTGGGAGGATAAGCCAGAGCTTCTTCCAAATAATTCTGGCAGTTCTAAAGACTGGATAGTTTGTGCATTCAGCTTGACTGTTACCAGCATAAGAATTGTCAACTGGAAGATTTCTTATATTCAAGATCATACGTCCGTGTGGCCATAACTCGGATTACCCTCATGTCTGTGGTCTCACTCACATCTATGTGCTGCATTATCAGAAGTTTTTCCGTGTGTTTTACATGCAGTCTTCTGCTCTTCCGTCACTTTGGTGACCTTTTCTATGGGCTAATAAGGGTTGCCATCTGGCTAGTATTCCCCCTGCCTTGTCTGTACAAGTAGAGCGTAGACTAGGTAGACATACAGCTAAGATTGCCATGCTTGCTGTGAAACACTTTTTAGAGGCGCTTGACAGGCTGTGAGATGGCAGTATCATGCCTCCTCACCACCTGTTTTGACCCTGTAAATCCACATCACTATGCACATGTTTAAAGGGCAGCCCCGATTGCAGAATGGGTTACAATTGGTAGTGGTACTGTCTGCCAATCATCATTATTATTCAGGATTTATATCATGACGGAGGGATAATTTTGCCATAGCTACAGAGCAAAACATCATGGTGGCATCATGTTGTTTCTCCCCCCCCCCCCCCCCCCCTTCTCTCTGGCTGTCTATGCAGCGTAAGGGGGTTACTAAAATTGCAGCTCAGCCATCTATTTTACTGCTCCCTGACCGCAAGTGTACACTTTTGTGCTCCTAAATCTATCTAAAATCTTTTCTATAAATTTGTCGCTTTGTGCTAACGTTTATATGCATACAATGCACTAGGACGAGGCGGTTGCTATGACGCAGATGGCTCCTGTCACTTGGTGTCTTTGATATTTAGGACCAATAGTGTATATTTACAATAAGCCCAGTACGCATGGAAACGTTCGCTTTTTTTTTTTTTAACTCTGCTAAAGATTACAGACCTGGGCTCATAGCATAACATACAGCTGTGTTTGGGTCTGTAAGAGAAAAAAAAAAGTACAATTTACAGATCTGCAGCATATTTTGTGGCCATGTGCATGAGCCCTTGATTATTAACCGTTTCAATACCGTGTGATTTTACACCTTCCTGCCCAGGCCATTTTTCAGGTTTCAGCGCTCTCACACTTTGAAAGACAATTGCGCGGTCATACAACACTGTACCCAAACTAAAATTTTATCTTTTTCTTCACACAACTAGAGCTTTCTTTTGGTGGTATTTAATCACCGCTGGGGTTTTTATTTTTTGCTAAATTAACAAAAAAAGACCAAAAATTTTGAAAAAAAAAACACATTTTTCTTTGTTTCTGTTATAAAGTTTACAAATAAATAATTGTTCTTCATAAATTTAGGCTGAGATGTATTCTGCTACATGTCTTTGGTGAAAATAACCCAAATTAGGATGTATTTTTTAGTTTGTAGGAAAGTTAGAGAGTTCACAAACTGGGATAGATCTGAATATTGATCAATCCTGACGTACTGACAGCCAATCTAATTTCTTGAGGTCCAAGAATGTCAGAACAGTACAGATATCCCCAAATGACCCCTTTTTGCAGAGTAGACAGTCCGACGTACTTCATAAGAGGCATGGCGAGTTTTTTGAAGTTGTATTTTTTTGTCATAATTTTTCGGAAAATGAAAAAATTATTTTCACTATTTTTTTTTTTACATACTGTCACCAGTGCAGTACAGCGTCTTCATATAACTGGCATGGCGGTGAACAGGGACACTGACTGGTGACAGTATGAAAAAAAAATATATATATTTTTTTTATTTTTTTATTATATTTAATTTTTTATTACATTTTTTTAAATTTTTTTAAAGATTTTTTTTTTCATATTTTACTATGACCAAAGTAGTACAATGTTACCATAGTAACATTGTACTACTTTGGGGAAGTGATCAGTATTTTTTTTTTTTTACACAGTTTGCTTATAGCAAAGAATTACTTTGCTATAAGCAAGCATTTAGCTGAATGAAATCGATTCATTCAGCTTTTTTTTTTTTTTTTTTTTTTTTTTTGTGCTTAGCTGTGATTTGGTCACAGCTAATCACATGACATGTGCATGTGATTAGCTGTGACCATTCACAGCTAGGCACTAGTATACAATGGATGGCATCATGAATGAAGCCATCCATTGTATACAACTATCATGTGACCTGCTGTGATTGGTCACAGCAGGTCACATGGTACCAGCTACGGGAGTCGGTACTCGGATCTGTCATCGGCCGTGTCCGAGGTGCACGGCCGATGACAGATCGCGCTGCTGCGCCGCTCTGCATTAGCGCAAACTGCGCATGTGCGGGAGCACGCCAAATGGCGCATTTGAAGCCGCCAAACGGCCATTGGCCGGGCGGCTAATGGTTAAAGTAGAAATAATGGCCTCACATTAAAAAATGTATTCTGCTCTACTTAAATATCAGTTTATCTGCACTTGCAATTTTCTATTGGCCCCTCTGAAAAGTTCCACAAATACCTGTTGATCCTGCTAGTAAAGTCTACCTAATGCAGTTTCCTGTGATGGTGTGGCAACAATGCTGCACTGCTCCTGAATTCACAGCAGTGTTGTGGTCCTGTAGACTGTGTCTGCTTGCACTATTATGGAATTGATGAAGCTTTCCAATTAACACCTGACCAGACCTAGTCCTGCCCACTGCTGTCTGGATTGGAGGCATTGCCTCTGAGGCTAAAACCCTTCCACTGTGAGCTGCAGTAACTTGGGGGGGGGGGGGGGAGGGAACATGAGAGGCACAAATAAAGAAGGATTTGGCTCAGTCAGGGAAGGTGGAGTGTGTTTTTGCTTTTTTGACATAGGTTGCTGGGGAGAGTAACACTCCCTTGTAATGTATTGCAGATAACCTGTTCTTAGATGTGGTGAATGCATTTAATTCCTTTTTTCATTCTTTTTCCTCATTTTCACCTGGTGATCCTGCCAGTAACACATTTCCTGTCTTACTGGCTGAGGGTGACCCCACACACCCCCTGTAATGTATGAGCTGCTTTAAGCATTCAATATAGGATTCACGTCCTTGTATTGTATATGATGAGGCTTCACCCACAGCTGGAGGTAACTAGAGCGAGGAATTTGGTAAGTTAAACCGCCTCTTCTGCAATCCCCTAGATGTAGCAAGCAATGAACCCTTGCAGCACTGGTGTGCCCCACTGCAAGGCTGTGTTTTTTTTGGTTTTTGTGTTTGTTTTTTTTTTGTTTTTTTTTTATTCCTGGAAAGGGGAGAAAACATACCTACAAAATATAGGTTGGAAATGTTTTTAAATGTTGTAATCCAGATGTGCTATGATAAAAAAAAGTCTGTTTTTTTTAAATTGTCTTCTGAGACATCCTCAAGGAAACATGGAATGTAAACTGGTTTGAGTTTCTGGTCATATGCTTCTCACACGGTTTCAGTTAAGTTTATGGTTGATCTATACAAAGTGAATGCAAGAAACTGTTCAAGGGGTGCAATTTGTTATGAAACTGCTACACTGGCTGCTTCTGACAATGGATTGTTTGTCCTCCTGAATGTAGCGATGCCTTCTCGTTGAATGCTTTGAGAACATATGATCGATAACTAGCTAGTATGATTCTGATCAAGTGTCAGCATGCTGTTTGAGTTACATATATAAAAAACAAAGCAAAACACATAGGTTATATAGGCATGTGTTAGATAGACTCTTTAAACCAGCCTTTCTAACCGGGGAGCTGCCTGAGGTTGGCTGGAGTGCTGTGGCATTCTGATTGAGAGACACTCAGGTCAGACTAAGCTTCTGCTTCACTGCTGAACTGTACATGAACATGGCGGGAGCTCAGTCTGACAGTAAGAGCAGAAGAAAGGGGAGGTGTCTCTCTAAGGCCCCATGTACACGGGACGTTTTTGAACGATGGAAACTGACTGCTGGAAAACGTAGGTTAAAAAAGGTCTGTTTAGCCGCGTATGCATAATGTGTTTATGCGCGTTTGCGTTTAGAAGCGTTTTTTAAAGATAAGCACAGGAGAACCTCCCAAATGCCCAGAATGCACTGAAAAGTGGTAAATTTATTAACGATTTCTGACTGTTTCAGAGAAATACAGAGAGTAGAAGCAGAGACAGCAGTATGTGTTGAGATAATTAGGTGTGAGTTGCTCATTAACATTTCTTTTGTTTCCAAGGGTAGGAAAGGTGTCTGGTGGAGTGAGTCATTAAGGTCACCTGGCAGGGGGTCTGCATGAGGAATTTGAGATGTAAATGTTCATTAACATATCTTTTGTTTCCAAGGGTGGGAGAGGTCTGAGGTGTGATTCGGTCATTACAATGTGTGACAAGCTTGGTGGGAACATCCTGTATACAGTATTTTGTCCATCTGAGTACCTTGAAAACACTTTGCATGCATATTTCATGGTGAAAAAAGGCTCTGGACAGCATTGGGAACTGGAAGAGTTAAAAAAAAAATTTCAATAGCTTATAAACGCGTTTTGCCGCGTTTACAAACATTTTGCGTTTGAAACACTGATAAAATCGACTGCTGAATGCAAGTTTTCTGCATTCAAAAAATGACTGTAAACTCAAATGCCTCTAAACGACTGTAAACAAAGACACATAGGAAACATTAGGGTGAGTTCAGGGGCTGCTGAAAAAAACACTGAACGGCTAAGCCTCTCTGCCTCCCCCTAAAGTGCAGTACCTGGAAGTGGGTGAAGATACTGTAATGCAGATATTAAAAAGCGTGTGTGGTAATATAGCCTTGACCCCATCCATGCTCAGATCGATTTTCAGAGGTATTTGACAGACAATAGAGGTGATATGTTGCCTCCTGTTTTAACCCCTAAATGCATCATCACTGTGCTGCAACCGCCTGCAAAGCGCCCCGATTCACCTGGGGGGTATACTTCTGCCGCAACCTCAGCATGTGTATGACCCTGGCTGATGCCTCTGCAGCTAATGGGGGCGCAGTTGGAGGGTGGTACAAATGTAGCTGTATCGTGTGGTTTTACTGTCTTCTAACCTCTCCGAGCCCTTGCTTCACAACTGTGCAGGAAAGAAGTCATTGGTCCTTTTTCTAAAAAAAATTGTGCTGCACTGGAAACACACCACACAATATGAGGGTACCATTAAGAATTAATGGTATTCATATGTGTCTGCTAAAGTGTAGTGCGTTTGTCTGCATGTTGGGAACGTACACTATTTTGCACTCATTCCTGGACAGACATTAATTAAAACCAAGTTTTAGACTGGGGTGCCTCGAGACTGAAAGAACGTATAAGGGCACCATGACAGGAAAATAAGTTGAAAAACTGCTTTAAATCATACATGTACATCTCCATTCATAAAATATATTGCATTCTTTTCACTGAATGCAAGGTGTCTGTAAATGGTGAAGGTGCAGATGAGCATCACTTTCTCCCTTCCTCCAGTCACAGAACGCTTTGTATACTGTGAAAGGAATACAAGATATTTTATAAATGGGATAAGTGAGCCACTATGATCAACGTAGTAGAGCTGGGACCATAAGGTGTCAGAAGTTTGAAGGTTACAGAGGGGTTTGGGCTGAAGGAAATTAAGAGTTTGACTCTTTGCAGCAGCCAGTAATGTGACACCTGTCCTTAGCGGTAATTTTATTTTTAACTGGCAAAAACGTATTTTTTTTTTCCCTGTAGCGTCAGCTGTAAAGCAGTTGTAAAGGTGTTTTTTTTTTTTTTGTTTTTTTTTTTGTGTGTTTAAATAAATATGGTATACTTACCTACTCTGTGCAAGGTGCCCTTGGCTCCTCCTCTGTGTAAATTTTTTTAGAAAAAATTGGTGCACCGAAATGAAAATTCTGGTGCCGGAACGATACTGAAAATTCAGAATGCATGTAGTCGAAAACCGAACCATCTGCCTATGTGGGGATGGGGAGGCTCCAAATTTATTTATTTTTTTCTTTCTACTCATGTATATTTTTATTATATATAATTTTTTTCACTTCTGATTTTATTTTCATCATAGGGGACCAGTAGTCCCCTATGTGATAGCATATGAGTGACAGGTCCTCTTTGTGGGGGGCAGTGTACAAGGAGGGGAGCAGTGTATACAGAGAGGCTCCCTCACTGGTTGTCACTATGTCAGTGCTGGTTTTTCAGTTTCAATATTTTTATTAAGAAAGTTTTGCTTTAAGAATACAACAAGCTCAAGATATGCCCACGCAAGGGCAGAGCAGAATAATAACACATAAACAGATATATCCTGCTGACTTCTGTATTAGCCAAATAACAAAATGTCCAATGACATCAGGGAGGGACGGCATAAAGCCGAACCAAATAATAGCAGCAGTAATCCAACATAGTACCGGAAAAAGAAGAGAAAAGAAAAAAGGTTAGAAGAAAGACTAAAGAACATAAAACAAAAAAAGGAATCCGAAAGAAAACACGGAGGAAAGAGAAACTAGAAGAATTACGGATCCAGGGCTAGCACTGGTAACGACTATAAGAGGCCATAACTAGGAGACAAGGATGGCAAGGAATAATGTATCCAAGGTTCCCAAACCTTAAGGAATCTCAGATGAGAATCATGAAAAATGCTAGACATCTGTTCATTGATCAACATAGCATTCATCCGGGTCTTCACCCCCTGGAAGACAGCCGAAGTGGTTCTTCATGCTTGAGCTATAGCAAAAAATAGGTAGGATGCCAATTTCTGCTGAGACCTAGACAGACGTTTGTAGCAAACCAAAAACCCTCGGCCAGTATCCTATCAATCGCGGGCATGACCACCAGATGTGCAGGACGTCCCCGCGTAGACCACAGATCCGGAAACGCCCATCTCCACCAGTCGGATTAAAGTGAGCAGTCCTCCGCCACAATTGAAACACCCATTGAGAAACATAACAGGGGTGGTGAGGATAACCTACTGTTAAGGGAGGAATAAATTACAGAAATGAGACCTCGGGACCCTGGGGAATACTGACAAACGCGCTCAAAGGGCGTTTTGTGGTAAGGGTATGTAGAGATACGACTGAGGGATAGGACGTCGGTGCTGGTTTTTAAATGCAGTGGACAGCTTTTTTTTTTTTTTTTTTCACTATAATTCACAGAATTAGCTTTCACTTTCCCTGGAGCTAAAGAAAATCGTTTTTTTTATCTTGAGAAATAAACTAAAATGAAACCGTTTCTTTTAGCTGGGGGGGAAATTGACAGCTAATTCTGTGAGCTATAGTGAAGAAAAAAAGCCGGTAATTACATTTAAACACTGGCACTGACATAGTGACAGCCCGTCACTGTATATACTGCTCCTCTCCTGCCTTTCTCAGCCACCCCCTCACATACACAGTACACACAGTCTCCTGTATCGGCACCTGTATCTGCTACATTTTTCCTATCGGCTATTTTCAGCCGGTATGTTTTGGTGGCTGAAATTTCGGTGCATCCCTGTAAAAAATACAATTTAATCTTAATGCACATAAACACAATATAATATACAAGATGGCGTTATGCCAAGTAGATACCGAACATGTCATGCTTTAAAATTACTCGTGGAATGGCGCCAAGCTACGGTATTTAAACGTCTCCATAGGCTATGCTTTAAATGCCTGTACATTTTACCAGTGGAGAGTTACACAGGAGGCCTGGTGCCAGAATTATTTCTGTCGCTGTGATGTTCGCAGCTATACCTCATATATGGTGTGATGGCCGTTTACATATGCACGAGGGACCATTTTAAAAAAAAAATTTTTTTACATGATTTCTTTACAATTTTTAGTACTTTTATTGCTGTCACAAGGAATGTAAACATCCATAGTGACAGGTCTGTTGGACCCCAGATGTCTCCTATCACACCAAGATCAGTCTGACCAGATGCTTTCTCAGTTTAAAAATGGTGCTGTTTATATCTCGGGAAACCGGAAGTGACAATATACTAGTTGCTTCCGGTTTCCTATACCATAGAGCTGACTGGGGGGAGCTTCTGGTCCTCAAAAAGCTCTACTGTAAGCCGACAGAAATGCCAGATTCAGTTGAGGTTCTCAGTGGGATGGAGAGCCCAGAGAGGCGGGGGAGGGGTAGGTAGTTCTCTCCCGCCGCCTGTAAAAGCAATCCAGTGGCTAGTTAGCTGTTAGGATGGCTTTTACAGAAAAAAATACTTAGAAAATAATACCTGTACTTAGAAAAATTTGGCGTTTACTGTTGCTGACCTGCCCTAAAAATGCTGGTTGTCATTCTGGTCCAGTGGCCTCAAGTAAATACACTAGGAGTACTGACTTCACTTGCATGTTTTTTTCTTGGGCACTTATTTAAATGCATTTTTAGAAAGAAACCACCTTGGTAGTTTACTAATGTCTCTCACTGCAGGTTTCTCTTAAATATTGCACAATCAGTTTTTGTCACTCCTAGAATAATTCTAATAAAGAGAAAGGGAAGAGAATAAAGAATGTACAAAATAGACCTGTTTTATAATCATGTTTGTGGTACTGTGAATTTACAAAGCTTTACTTGTTGCAGGCATTTTGTTCCTAACATCACATTTGGACATCCTGTAGTAGAGTGCCTAAGAAAGCAACTGGGAAGTGACCCGTTTTTTGGTAAGCTCCAAAGGTCAAACAATTAAATGTTTAAATAAATATTGACATTTTCTAGATGTAGTAGATCTATTGTGTTTTAATAAGGCCGGGCATAGACCAGTGAGGCTGTGCAAACTACGGTTACCTATAGCAGTCAGACACATTTAGCGCTGTCTTACACTGGCGATCCTGTCACTACTGAGAATTCACCAGGGGCAGGATCATTTTGGAGGACACAACAGGGAGTGAAAACACTAGCATGGTGAATTTTCTCAATTGTGAGATGTTAGTGTTACACATGGGCCTTTAATATTACAGCAGTTAATTGAAATGAAAGTTGGTGCTGGTTGGCTGTTGTGTCACGGATCATTGAACATAAATTTTCCATTGTGATAGAGTTTAGGTTGCGCATGACCTATGCATAATTATTCAATACCTAAACCGAAACTGTGTTCACTTAAATATTAAAGTGGAACTGAAGTTTTACCCCGTCAGTTTTTTTTTTTTTTTTTTTTCCCCATCTGTGTCCCATTTGAGATTTCCCTTCCTATCCCAAAACCAAGCCACAACAGGAGATAATATATGGTAGTCACCAGAACTAGTGTCCCCATTGGAGGATTTCCCCTCTTCTTGTTCTGGTGACTAGTCAAAATTGTGGTATATTTTCAGTAATACCAATCACTAGGACAAAAAAAAAAAAAAGACCGCCATAAAAACCTGACCTAATAAACCTTCACTTTATCTAAAACTAAAAAAAAAAAAAAAAAGTTTGCCTTCAATTATGCTTTAACATATTCTGAACAAAACTGTAGAAGGGCTTTTAAGGCCCCTTGCATGGAGGGGGTGTGGGGGGGGTATATTTAGCTAGGGAGGGAAAGGTGCAGCATCCAACCCCACTGCTTGCAGTCTGTCAAAATCTGTCTGGATGGGACTGAACTCTGTACTGAGTGGAACTGGGCTTTGAGCTGGGAACATAGGCTTTGAGATGCTGCAGGCAGTGAGGCTGGATGCTGCATCCACTCTTCCCAGCCTCGCTAAGGTCCCGTGCACACTGGGCGCTTGGTGACATGACCCTAAAAAAGGCTACAAAGTTGTTTGATTCACTATAGCCTGATATCCTCTTCCATAATCAATAATGTTAGGTTTTATCTGCATACTTGTTCATATGCCCCCAGACTGCTGCAAGGCTCCCAACAAAGTTTACATTTACCATCCTTGAGCATTGTGTGAATGTACACAAATGTCACATGTGTAACGTGCACTGTTAAAGCAGCCTATTAATTTTGAGTAAGCTGCCAGCCCACCAGAATGTGTGATTTCCCTTCTGTTTTTTTTATTGGATTGGAGGTAGGTGGGTGTAAATGAACACAAGTATGTTTACATCCGCCAGTCTTTAGAGGAGAATGGAAGGTCTGATTGGGTCTGCCTGAAAAATGGACAGGTGGACGCAATCAGACCAATCGTGCGAAATAGGCCTAAAAGAGAAGTATGGCCAAAGCTTTTTTTTTTTTTTGACTAATGTACAGAACCTCCCCGGTTCTGGATGTATTCCAGCAATGTTGAGATCCACACAGATGCCTGATTGGCAGATGGGTTTCTTGGCCATTGAGTGGCACACAAATTGAGATAGTTATTATAAAGGGCCATCAACTTGAGTCCCGCGTCATAGTGAGAAAGCACTCTAAAAAGAAGTCTGCTTTGTGCTAGTATTGTGAGGTCCTCCAGTGTCATCCCCACAGCTGTAGTCAATGTGTCCAACCACCTAGTAGTCGGTCTTCCTCTTCACTGGGTTCCTTCAATCTTCCTATACATTATTCTCCAGTGATCTCTCCCTTCTGATGGTGTGACTAAAATAGGACAGTCGCGACTTCATGGGCTTCTAGTGACATAGCCAGTTTGATCCCTTCACAAATTCAGATCCTGTTGGCTATATTACCCTGTACAAGAGGATTGGACACTGGCAAACAAAAGAACTGTAGGACAGCCTAGAACAGTGGTTCTCAACCTTCCTAATGCTGCGACCCTTTCATACAGTTCCTCATGTTGTGGTGACCCCCAACCATAAAATTATTTACCCAGTAATTATAAGTCATGAAGTGTCGTTTTACCTCCAATACTGCTGCTTTCTGCACAGTAGCTGCTTTCTGCACAGTAGCTGCTTTCTACACATCTGAAATATGTGTTTTCCTGATGGTCTTAGGTGACCCATGTGAAAGGGTCGTTCGACCCCCAAAGGGGTCGCAACCCACAGGTTGAGAACCACTGGCCTAGAATAATCCCTTCTCTACCCAGCATACCTCAGTTTTTTGCTAGTGTGCCAAGGTAATAGGCGTGATTTTATTCAACTCCACTGAAAAAAGTCTAACCATTTTTCTGACCGTTGTTTGACCATTTTTATAACCTAACAGTATCTGAAGTAATGTGCCCCTCAAGACAAAGAAAAGGCCCTATTATAAGCTAGATAAATGATTGACATAACTTGTTTTATAATAACTGGACTTTGTGCTTTTTATTTTCATTGGCAGACATGCATATGATGGTGGCTAAACCAGAGCAGTGGGTGAAACCCATGTCAGTTGCTGGTGCCAACCAGTATACCTTTCACCTGGAGGCTACAGACAACCCAGGAGCTCTCATTAAAGACATACGAGAATGTGGTATGAAGGTGAGTAACATGGCTAGTGCACATAGGTTTGTTTTTTGACGGCGTACATTGCTGGCCTAAAACTAAACATGTTAACTACAAATACTTAAATATGATCTTTGTGTTTAAATATAGCTTGGCTTGTGTGGGGCTGACACAGTGGCCACATCCTTCTGTCCTCCATACACTTTCAGTATGTGTGGGCTCTTACTCAAAGCCAAGCAGGGAGGTGACCAGGCCTTATTGCTCAACTGCAGTAGAGAAAACTAAGGTCACCATCTTACAGTGATATCACTTAGGCTAATCCTAATGACACAGCACTTGATTATCTATATTAGAACCTGTCAGACTGTATCCAGTGAAATTAAAAAATGGGGGAGATTTAATAAAACTGGAAAGTTCAAAATCTGGTGCAGCTCTGCATAGAAACCGTTCAGCTTCCATGTTTGTGTCAAAGCTTAACTAAACAACCTGAAGTTAGAAGCTGATTGGCTACCTTGCACAGCTACACCAGAGTGCTCTAGTTTTAGAAAATCTCCCCCGATGTGTCCAGCAAATCAAAGAAATGTAAACATGTCCAATAGGTAAAAATGTGTCCATGATAGTCCCATGATGGGCTACTTTTACACTGCTCTGTTGCAAAAACATGCATTTTGGCACGTTTCTGGTGCGTTTTGCACTTATGAAAAAGGACATGACTCACACGCAACTGCGGGTGCATTTTTGATGTTTGCCATGTTTTTGATACATTTTCCATTCATATCAGTGGGGAGGTGCGTGTTTTTTTTTTTTTTTTTTTTACGTAAAAACTGAAGAAAAATTGATCAGTGTGAAACAGCCTAAAACATCTTGTAATCACCCAGTACTGACCACCACTACAAATAGACATACACTCACCACCTCAATTTGCTCAACTCTCTTAACCACTTCAAGTCCAGACACTTTCACCCCCTTTCTGTCCAGGCCAATTTTCAGCAATGACAATTGCGCGGTCATGCAACACTGTACCCATATGAATTTTTTTTAGCATTTAAAACTTTATTTTGGTAGTATTTATTCACCACTGGCATTTTTTTATTCTTGCTATATAAATGAAAGTCCAAAAATGTTGAAAGTGTTTTTTCTTATAAAATTTTGCAAATAAATAATCTTTTTACATAAATCTTGGCCACAATTTGTTCAGTTTATCTTTTTAGTAAAAAAAAAAAAATAACCCAAATTAGTTTATAACCAAAAATTATAATTTTTCAAAATGGTTTTTTACTTTTTTTTTTTTTTTATAACATACTGTTACCCTAGCAGTACAGTGTCACCATAGCGACACTCTACTACTTGTGGGGGGTCATGAGGATTTTTTTTTTTTTTTTTTTTTACACTGATTGCTTTTACATTCATAAAGGCTGTAGAAGTGATAATTTATCCTTCTCTGGCTGCATTCTTGCAGCAATTGAGAAATACTGAGAGCTGTGATTGGTCACAGCTTGTCACATGGTACAAGGCTGTTGTGAATAGCCTTGTACCATGTGACCTCTGTGATCATTCACAGATTTCACACATAGTGGGCACTGGATCACGCACAAGCAGGGAAGCGGGAGGACATTTATAAATGGCCACCCGCTCCTGCACTGCTCCCGTCCGGCCGTTTATGTACATGGGCCGGACGGGAAGTGGTTAACTAAGGCAATCAGACTTGTGTTCTCTTTAGGGCTGCAACCAACAATTATTTTCATAATCGATTACTTGGCTGGTTGTTTGTTAATCGGATAAAAACCTAAAAAATAAAGTGTGGTGCATAATTTAGTTAGTATGTAAAGTTTACAAAGACAATTTTATTCTTGCATATCTATATGCTGTGCTAAATATTTTTAACCAAATAACTGTGATTAGGAAAGACAATATCTAGTCCACTCTGAGAATAACAGCCAGAGATTTATATACTAGAAGAGGTTGAATCTGATACATACAATCAGACTTGCAGATCAAAATTTTTATTTTAAAAGACCTAAAATGCTGTTTTACAGATTCTCAGACAGGATTATAATATATTATGCATGAGAGACTCCCTTGTCATAGGGTCATAGGCAGGTAGCTTGATGCAAGCTACCTGCACCTGCTGTCACTTTATGCTGGCCATACACAAACAAATTTTTCCTTCTATAATTTTTGTTTTAAGAATTGTTCAACTTTCTAATCGTTAATGAGGTCCATTCAACGTTCGTTTTCAACCACAGTGATGGGAAAATTCAAAGGAGCAGAATAGAAAACTTCAAATGAATTTTCTGTGTATGTGGGTCTTCATTCAGAAATTACATTTTCAAACTGAATGTGAAGTTTTTGAACATTTGTCCATTCATCGAATGTAAAAAGAACTTTCATACGAATATTCTCATCCAAAAATCAATATGGGTATGGTCAGCATGCTTACTGTTTTTTTTTTTTTTTTTTTTTTTAAATCCCCTGTTATGATGGGTCGAAAAAAACAAATTCGCCCTTTGTAGTACAGAAATAGAAGATAATCAGTACTGTAAGGGGTTAATTTATACAGTGAAACAGGTTGTGTTTTTTTTTATTAAAATAGTACTAAAGGCTGAGGCTTTCATTAAATATAATGCACAATACTAGTAAACGTTTGCTTTATATTTAAAGCGATTTCTAAAGGTTCATCTTAACTTTTTTTTTTTTTAAAAATAACAAATGTCTAAACTTGATTACTGTGTGCAGTGGTTTTGCATAGAGCAGCCTGGATCCTCTTCTTGGTCCCCCCGCAGGCTCTCCTCCTGCCCCCTCCCTCCTGTCGGGTTGTGAGTCTCCCCCCCCCTCCTCCTCATTGGCTTGACTGGCTGTGATTGACAGCAACAGGAACCAATGGCTCCCGCTTGATGTCTCAGCCAATGAGGACATTTTCTGACATACTATGCTCAAAAAGTTGCCTACCCTTGTTTTAAATGGACACATTGTTTTGATTTATTGGACACATTGGGGTTGATTTACTTATGGTAAATATACTGTGCATCACAAGTGCAGTTGCTTTATATCCGAGGGGAAGTTCTGAAATGTGGTGAAGCTCTGCTCATTTCTTTCATCCAATCATGTGCAAGCAAAAATGCTGTGTGTTTTTTTTTTTTTTTTTTTTTTTTTTTTTTTCCCTTGCATGTTCCCCTCAGATCTAGAGCAACTGAACTTAAAGTGCACTTGCAGTGCACAGGCTATATTTACCTTTGGTAAATCAACCCCATTGTCTTTGATCAGCTGGACACATTGTTTATTTTCACTGGGTATACAGTATGGTCTAAATTCAGTTTCTAAGGACCCTTTCACAGTATTGGACCAATCGGATGTGCCATTTTTCAGGTGGACCTGACCCAACCCTCCAGACTCTTCTATGGACATGTGTCCGTTTACACCCGCCTACATCGATCCTATCCACTAAAAACAAACAGATGGGTATCTGTTCTGCATTCTGTGGTGGAATGGATCAAATGGCAGTTGGGTGTAAATGGACAGGCGGTCCGTTTTTAATTTTGACCACCTATAGAGGACAGCATAAGTAAAGCAGACATGGACCAGCCATCCGCCTTGGAACGCCTAAGCGGATAGATCACCTGCTGAGCAAGCAATCTTCCAATGGAGCCGGCCCCATGTGGAAGGGGCCTAATATAGATGATCGAACGGCATGCCATTTAGGATTAGCCAAGTGATATAACTGGTTTTGGGGGGTTATAATGCTGCTGTTGGGGGTTGTTCTTTAGTTTTAACCACTCTCTGACCAGCGACATATCTGTACGTTGATGGACTTTCTGTGGTTGGACCTGCATGCAGCTACAGCGCTTTTAAGCTTTTTTTTCTCCTTTTAGAGCTAGCAGTCGGCTCTTTTGTACAAACAATCGGAGCGGCAACTACCCACATGACTGCTTGTACAAGCAGTGGGAGTAGATGTTAAAATGTAAACACAAATTTCCAGAAATGGGTTGGGGCTGCAGTGGTTTAATGTTTTTTGATTGTAGCAAAGTGTAATTTCTTCAGTGTTGTCACATGAAAAGATAAAATAAAATTACACCATGTAAAGTAGTGAGTGTAGCTTGTATAACAGGGTAAATTTACTGTCCCCTCAAAATAACTCAACACACAGTCATTAATGTGTAAACCGCTGGCAACAAAAGTGAGTACACCCCCAAGGGAAAATGTCCAAATTGGGCCCAATTAGCCATATTACCGCCCTGGTGTCATGTGACTCATTAGTGTTACAAGGGAGCAGGTGTGTTAAATTTGGTGTTATCGCTCTCACTCTATCATACTGGCCTCTGGAAGTTGCCATGAGGTGCCATGTTCAAAGAACTCTTTAAGGATCTGAAAAGAATTGTTGCTCTACATAAAGATGGCCTAGGCCAGTGATGGCGAACCCGTGGCACGCGTGCCACAGCCGGCACACCGAGCCTTATCTGTGGGCACGCCAGGAGAATACCGTATTTTTCGCTCCATAAGACGCAATTTTTTTCCCCCAAAAAACTGGGGAAAATGTCAGTGCGTCTTATGGAGCGAATATAGAGCGGCCGGTCCGGTATTTCCACCGCCGCCGTGTCAGAATACCGGGCCGGCCGCTCAGCTCTGCAGTGGGACCGTACCTGTCCCTCTATCCAGCGGCGCGCTGTCTTCCCGGCTTCTGTTGTGTGCGTGACAGCCGGGTCCCAAGTGTGCATGCGCAAGAAGCAGTGCTCTTTGTGAATGGTAAGGCGGTACCTGGGACACATGACAGATCCCAGAAGCCGCCGGACCAATCACAAAGCGCAGCGCTTCTCGCGCATGCGCACTGGGCATCCGGCTGTCCGACGAGCGCCCACACTACAGAAGCCGGGAAGACAGCGCGCGGCTGGATAAAGGAACAGGTAAGATAAAAAAAAAAACTCTGCGGAAGTAAGAGCGGGTACCTGTCAAATTCAGGTACCCGCTCCCCCTCCCTCCCCAAAAGTCAGCAGTCATCTGTACTGTCCGCAGTCTCTGGTCATCCCTGTGCTTTCCGCAGTCTCTGGTCATCCCCTGTACTGTCCGCAGTCTCTGGTCATCCCTGTACTGTCCGCAGTCTCTGGTCATCCCTGTACTGTGTCCGCAGTCTCTGGTCATCCCTGTACTGTGTCCGCAGTCTCTGGTCATCCCTGTACTGTGTCCGCAGTCTCTGGTCATCCCTGTACTGTGTCCGCAGTCTCTGGTCATCCCTGTACTGTGTCCGCAGTCTCTGGTCATCCCTGTACTGTGTCCGCAGTCTCTGGTCATCCCTGTACTGTGTCCGCAGTCTCTGGTCATCCCTGTACTGTGTCCGCAGTCTCTGGTCATCCCTGTACTGTGTCCGCAGTCTCTGGTCATCCCTGTACTGTGTCCGCAGTCTCTGGTCATCCCTGTACTGTGTCCGCAGTCTCTGGTCATCCCTGTACTGTGTCCGCAGTCTCTGGTCATCCCTGTACTGTGTCCGCAGTCTCTGGTCATCCCTGTACTGTGTCCGCAGTCTCTGGTCATCCCTGTACTGTGTCCGCAGTCTCTGGTCATCCCTGTACTGTGTCCGCAGTCTCTGGTCATCCCTGTACTGTGTCCGCAGTCTCTGGTCATCCCTGTACTGTGTCCGCAGTCTCTGGTCATCCCTGTACTGTGTCCGCAGTCTCTGGTCATCCCTGTACCGTGTCCGCAGTCTCTGGTCATCCCTGTACCGTGTCCGCAGTCTCTGGTCATCCCTGTACCGTGTCCGCAGTCTCTGGTCATCCCTGTACCGTGTCCGCAGTCTCTGGTCATCCCTGTACCGTGTCCGCAGTCTCTGGTCATCCCTGTACCGTGTCCGCAGTCTCTGGTCATCCCTGTACCGTGTCCGCAGTCTCTGGTCATCCCTGTACCGTGTCCGCAGTCTCTGGTCATCCCTGTACCGTGTCCGCAGTCTCTGGTCATCCCTGTACCGTGTCCGCAGTCTCTGGTCATCCCTGTACCGTGTCCGCAGTCTCTGGTCATCCCTGTACCGTGTCCGCAGTCTCTGGTCATCCCTGTACCGTGTCCGCAGTCTCTGGTCATCCCTGTACCGTGTCCGCAGTCTCTGGTCATCCCTGTACCGTGTCCGCAGTCTCTGGTCATCCCTGTACCGTGTCCGCAGTCTCTGGTCATCCCTGTACCGTGTCCGCAGTCTCTGGTCATCCCTGTACCGTGTCCGCAGTCTCTGGTCATCCCTGTACCGTGTCCGCAGTCTCTGGTCATCCCTGTACCGTGTCCGCAGTCTCTGGTCATCCCTGTACCGTGTCCGCAGTCTCTGGTCATCCCTGTACCGTGTCCGCAGTCTCTGGTCATCCCTGTACTGTTAATTAGTTTGCACTACTGTACGAGTTGTTTTTTCTAAACCAAAAGCTCGATATTCAGGTTTCATTGCAGTGTTGGCACTTTGAAAGAAATAAGTTGGTTTTGGGTTGCAGTTTGGGCACTCGGGCTCAAAAAGGTTCGCCATCACTGGCCTAGGCTATAAGAAGATTGCCAAGACCCTGAAACTGAGCTGCAGCACAGTGGCCAAGACTATACAGTGGTTTAACAGGACAGGTTCCACTCAGAACAGGCCTCGCCATGGTCAACCAAAGGAGTTGAGTGCACATGCCCAGCGTCATATCCAGACGTTGTCTTTGGGAAATAGACGTATGCGTGCTGCCAGCAATGCTGCAGAGGTTAAAGGAGTGGGGTTCAGCCTGTCAGTGCTCAGACCATACGCTGCACACTGCATCAAGTTGGTCTGCATGACTGTTATCCCAGAAGGAAGCCTCTTCTAAAGATGATGCACAGGAAAGCCTGCAAACAGTTTGCTGAAGACAGACTAAGGAAATGGATTACTGGAACCATGTACTGTGGTCTGAGGCCAAGATCAACTGATGTGGCTCAGATGGTGTCAAGCGTGTGTGGCGGCAACCAGGTGAGGAGTACAAAGACAAGTGTGTCTTGCCTACAGTAAAGCTTGGTGGTGGGAGTGTCATGGTCTGGGGCTGCATGAGTGCTGCCGGCACTGGGGAGCTACAGTTCATTGAGGGAACCATGAATGCCAACATGTGCTATGACTTTCTGAAGCACAGCATGATCCCCTCCCTTCAGAGACTGGGCTACAGGGCTGTATTCCAAAATAATGACCCCAAATACACCTCCAAGATTACCACTACCTTGCTAAAGCTGAGGGTAAAGGTGATGGACTGGCCGCATCTGTGGGGCATCCTCAAACGGAAGGTGGAGGAGCGTAAGGTCTCTAACATCCACCAGCTCCGTGATGTTGTCATGGAGGAGTGGAAGAGGACTCCAGTGGCAACCTGTGCAGCTCTGGTGAACTCCATGCCCAAGAGGGTTAAGGCAGTGCTGGAAAATAATGGTGGCCGCACAAAATATTGACACATTGGGCCCAATTTGGACATTTTCACTTAGGGATGTATTCACATTTGTTGCCAGTGATTTAGACATTAATGGCTGTGTGTTCTCTTGAGGGGATAGTAAATTTACACTGTTATACAAGCTTTACACCCACTACTTTAAATTGCAGCAAAGTGTGTGTGTGTGTGTGTGTGTGTGTGTGTGTGTGTGTCAGTCACACACACATACGATGGACTGTTCAATCAGCCTAATGTCTTCTCTTGGGAGCTTCCATTTGGTGATTGACTGTGAGTGGTTTCTCCAGCAGACCCACCGAATGTAAGGAAATTCTTTTAGTTTTCTTTTTATCCTGCTATGACAATGTCAGACAAGTGAGTGTGAATGTGCAGTGCTTTGCATGTGATCACTGGAAATAAGGCGATGCCATACCTACTTTGCTCTATCGCTTGTATTTTTCTTTGAAAATGTAATAACATATTACATAAAAGCAAAATAAATGATTGTGAACCTTAAACACCCTGCCTCCTGGTTGCCCCAACAGAGTCTTCTCATTGTAGCTAGCCGTAAAACGTATACCTCAGATGCAGTCTCTGCCTGCTTGCTCAGAGCCAATTATTGTTGCAGATTCCAGCTCCGACATACTTGCAATTCAACTTTTACACTCACACGTTTCAATGCAGTCACAATAGTTGTACATGTGCTGGGACCAGCGATGGAGTATAAGGGCGGAAGTAAGGGCTGCAGTATACATGCTAATGAGTTTGCCAGAACTAGAGGCTGCAAGTCCTTGGGGGTGAAAGGGAGTTGGAGGTGCATTTTACTCCTAAATTCAGAGTATTGGAAAAATCTATGCATGGAACCAACATTTACTTTTCACTTTTACTTGATGGGAAGTCTGGTTTACACATACTAATGCGGTCTGTGTCTTATCTGAACTCCTATTCCTGTCTTCTACAGGTGGGACTGGCTATCAAACCAAATACTACAGTAGAATATCTTGCACCATGGGCAAGTCAGGTTGATATGGCGTTGGTTATGACAGTGGAGCCTGGTTTTGGAGGACAGAAGTTCATGGAGGACATGATGCCAAAGGTAAAATTAACTGCTACTATACTTGCTAATTAACATAATGGGTGGGGAAAGAAGAAGGGTATTGTGAAAAGATGTTCTTGGTCCACTGCTACAGTTTCAGAGCGTGGTTTGTAAATGTGTTTTGTGAGAGTAGTATTACTAGTAAAGAATAAAAATGCCAATAGTGAGGAAAAAAACATACATGCTGTTCAGACCATGTCATGTTCTGTGGTGTACCACAAAGGCTCTATTTTTCTCACTGAATAAAGATGTAATTCACACAACATGAATAAATGCTTTTTGTCCATATTAACGACTTGCCTTCCAGAGGATTTACCCCCCTTTCCTGACCAGGCCGCGTTACTTTAACTGACAATTATGCGTTCTTGCAATGCTGCACCCAAATGAAATTTGCATCCTCCCCCCCCCCCCCCCCCCACAAATAGAGCTTTCTTTTGGTGGTATTTGATTACCTTTGTGGTTTATTTTTGGCGCTATAAAGAAAGCAACAATTTTGAGGGAAAAAAAACAATATTTTGGACTTTGCTATTAAACATGTCGTTAAAAAAAAAAAAATTAATTTAGGCCAAAATGTATTTTGCTACGTCTTTGCTAAGAAAAAAATCCCAATACATGTAAATGAATTGGTTTACATGAAAGTTATGGCGGTATATATACTGGGCTTTTTGTTTTAATTTTTTACTAGTAATGGCGGCGATCAACGACTTATAGTGGGAATACGGCGGGCATTCTGACACTGGGGGGAACTGACTTTGTGTCACTGAATTCCCCAGTGACACCAATACAGTGATCAGTGCTAATAAAAAGCACTGACACTGTACTAATGACACTGGACAGGAAGGGGTTAACTGTGTGTGTGTTTTACATTCTGTTCTGTGTGTGGCTTCACTGTGGCCATGCAAAGCATTGTGCTGGAGCTGACAGGGAGAACTGTTCTAATTTGTTTAAAAAAAAAACAAAAAAACGCACACACACACACGCAAAAAAGTATTTAGTCAGCCACCAATTGTGCAAGTTCTCTCACTTAAAAAGATGAGAGAGGCCTGTAATTGGCATCATAGGTAGACCTCAACTACGAGAGACTAAATGCAAATAAATTCTTTCCAAATCAGCCAATGTGATTGTCTGGATTTTTTTTCTCAAATTATGGTGGAAAATAAGTATTTGGTCACCTACAAACAAGCAAGATTTCTGGCTCTCACAGACCTGTACCTTCTTCTTTAAGAGGCTCCTCTGTCCTGCACTCATTACCTGTATCAATGGCACCTGTTTGAACTTAGTATAAAAGACACCTGTCCACAATCCCAAACAGTCACACTCCAAACTCCACTATGGTGAAGACCAAAGAGCTGTCGAAGGACACCAGAAACAAAATTGTAGACCTGCACCAGGCTGGGAAGACTGAATCTGCAATAGGCAAGCAGCTTGGTGTGAACAAATCAACTGTGGGAGCAATAATTAGAAAATGGAAGACATACAAGACCACTGATAATCTCCCTCGATCTGGGGCTCCACGCAAGATCTCAACCATGGGGTCAAAATGATCACAGGAACGGTGAGCAAAAATCCCAGGACCACACGGGTGGACCTAGTGAATGACCTGCAGAGACCTGGGACCAACATAACAAAGGCTACCATCATTAACACACTACGCCGCCAGGGACTCAGATCCTGCAGTGCCAGACGTGTCCCCCTGCTTAAGCCAGTACATGTCCGGGCCCGTCTGAAGTTTGATAGAGAGCATTTGGATGATCCAGAAGAGGATTGGGAGAATGTCATATGGTCAGATGAAACCCAAATAGAACTGTTTGGTAGAAACACAACTCGTCGTGTTTGGAGGAGAGAGAATGCTGAGTTGCATCCAAAGAACACCATACCTACTGTGAAGCATGGGGGTGGCAACATCATGCTTTGGGGCTGTTTCTCCGCAAAGGGACCAGGACGACTGATCCATGTACAGGACAGAATGAATGGGGCCATGTATAGTGAGATTTTGAGTGCAAACCTCCTTCCATCAGCAAGGGCATTGAAGATGAAACGTGGCTGGGTCTTCCAACATGACAATGATCCCAAACATACCGCCCGGGCAACGAAGGAGTGGCTTCATAAGAAGCATTTCAAGGTCCTGGAGTGGCCTAGCCAGTCTCCAGATCTCAGCCCCATAGAAAACCTTTGGAGGGAGTTGAAAGTCCGTGTTGCCCAGTGACAGCCCCAAAACATCACTGCTCTAGAGGAGATCTGCATGGAGGAATGGGCCAACATACCAGCAACAGTGTGTGCCAACCTTGTGAAGACTTACAGGAAACGTTTGACCTCTGTCATTGCCAACAAAGGATATATAACGAAGTATTGAGATGAACTTTGATATTGACCAAATACTTATTTTCCACCATAATTTGCAAATAAATTCCTTCCAAATCCGCCAATGTGATTGAATTTTTTTTTCTCATTTTGTCTCTCATAGTTGAGGTCTACCTATGATGCCAATTACAGGCCTCTCTCATCTTTTTAAGTGGGAGAACTTGCACAATTGGTGGCTGACTAAATACTTTTGTGTGCGTGTGTGTACACATTTTTTTTTTTTTTTCCCCAATAAGTTTTTGGGCAAATATTTTACCTTCGTGAAAAGCATGTTTGATTAAAATGGGATTCTCTCCTTCTGTAGAGATCATACTTTTAAAGAAAAAATTTCACAAGTGAAAAACGACTTATTTCTGGCTTCTGTGTGGAAAAATGACTTTTATGCTGGCTTTTGGCCTTCCCTCTCACCGACCGGGACCTGGTGATTGACAGCGGCGGTTGTGAATGGTGGCGCCGCGCGCACCCCCTACCCGGAAATGCAAAATCGCGTATGTATATGTGATTTTGCGCACAGCTGCCGCCCTGTAGCAGTATTTCTGCCATGGTTTTAGCTGGCTGGTGCCGTTTTAAGGTGCATCAGCCACTTTTCCCCTATGGGCCTGAGCTACAGTAGCAGCAGCTCCTCAGTTCTCTTTGGTTAAATATATATGATAGCTGACAGGTTTCATTATTAGCAGCATAGTCTTTTATTTGCCTTAATTTGCATATGTGATCCATTCTAGCAGGCATTGTTTCACTGCCCCATGGTAGAAACTACTGCTCTTTTTTACTTGCAGGTGCAGTGGCTGAGGTCACAGTTCCCTTCACTGGACATAGAGGTGGATGGTGGTGTTGGGCCAGACAATATACACAGATGTGCTGAGGTAAGAGTTGGAGCTTATTGACAAACTAGCCGTTACAATTGGAGTCATTTTGTCTGGCTGCTATTTCAGCTTTTACTCAAATTTGCATTTTTGTGAGGTCATGTAATTGTAAGTCAAGATGAAGGAAAGTGCATGCTTACACCTATGGCCTCTTACAATTTCTACAACCTGTGAACACGCCTACACAGCTGATCCTCATCTTCTTCCTTGGGGCTATTTTCCAAGGGTGGATACACTTGGGAGATGGTGCCAAAATTTATATATACTGCAAAAACTGTAAATATTACAGAATGCACCTGTCACATTTGCTTTGGGAAAATTGGCAAGAGGCACATCTTAAATACTTGCCCATCTTGGATGCCACTGTGGCCAATCTTATGACCAAGTGTCTAGGCATTTGTTCATCTCTGCAAAGGAAAGGATCAGCTAAGCTGGGATTCTAAAATTCTATAAAAATACAGTATCTTCTGCTAAAAAAACAAAATGTATTAATTCAGTGTTTTGTTTTTTTTTTTGGTTTGAGCTGTGCCAATATACAAATATTCACCTTAGTGCAAAGCATGTTTGGTTAAAATTGGATTCTCTCCTACTGTAGATATCATGTGACCAAATTCTTGGTTACTTTTAAAGAAAAAATTTCACAAGTGAAAAACGACTTATTTCTGGCTTCTGTGTGGAAAATGACTGCTATGCTGGCTTCTAGCCTCCCATGCACGTTGTCTTAACAGATTGTGTAAAGAAAGAACTTGCATATGCACAGCCCACTGTCATCTTGACAGCTGTGAACCCCTAAATTCTCAGGGCAGAGCACTTCTATGTTAACTACACAGTGAACAGACATGGGTATGTGATCTTTCTAATACGCTACCTACTGGCCATCTTGATTGCTAATTTTGCTGTTCATCTAAATAAATGTAAAAATATTCTGGAATGTCCATTCATAAAAGCAATACCACATCCTAGTAAACATAAAACTGAAAACTTGTGAGCGGCTTTGAGTATTAAGATATCCAAAATGCTAATTGTGAATCACCTGCACCTAACACTCCTACCAGTGTGTCAAATCAATAACAAACTGCAAAAATGTGCTGAGCTTCACTCAATAATACTAATATCAAATAAATACATATATGTGCTTCTGTTGATAATTAGTGCCATAAAAAATTAAATAACAAACCACTATCAATAACCCTTGTAAAAAAGTGTCCATAAACATATACAAAAAAAAAAGTCCATATATACTTCAGAAATGTGTTCACTTTAAAATATCCAGTGCTTCTTAATAAATCTGTGTGAAATAAACTCAAAATTGTGTGCTCCCGCCTCAAAAATATGACCAAACCGTTAAGTGAGGTCATATAATGCTTGTGTCTCTTTTTTTAATTGGACAAAAATGTGGATGGGATGGTATTTTGCTGAATGGGATCCCCTTCACTCGATCAACACTCTCCTTCCATGGTGGTTTATATAAAGGAATAATCAGATCATAGTATTTATCCTTTTAAAAACATTTTATTAATAAAGGTAATGCACTCACATAGTACTGAATATAAACCGCTTTCTGTAAATAAAAAAAACAAAAATGTATCCTGAGTTTTGGCAGTGGTGAAAATCCTAAAATGACCAGCTGGTGTCAGTATGGAACCATCGAGCATTCTGATGTCAAAGCCCATCCCCTTAGGTGGTTTTATATATTTTTTGGCACTAATTATCAAACAACAAATACTAACATGTGCTTCTGTTGATATTAGTATTATTGAGTGAAGCGCAGCACATTTTTGCAATTTATTGATTTACCACATCCTAGTAAATTGCACAATCACAGAAAAAGGCAAATACAATTGAAATTGAAGCCTCGGTTCACACGATCACTTGTGATTCACACCGCATTCCTGTGCAAATCACTGGCAATTTGAGCCCATCTTTTTTGTATGGTACCACGTCAGCACAATTTTTTTTTTTTTTTTTTCTCTTCCTGCACTGGAATTGGATTGCATGGGTGTCATACCCATGCAGTCCAGTTCGGGCAAATGCACTGTATTCTGTGACCTGCTTTTGCGGTGTCGGTAACTTTTTTAATTGACACCCACAGCAGATTGCATGAACACAGTGTGATTGCAATGCGATGTGGGAGGAAACGCGATTTCCTGTGCATTTTTACCGCTTTGCATCAGTGTGAACCAAGCCTGAAGGCGTTACCTCTAAAATAAACACAGTACACTGTTAAAAAGTTTTTTGCTTTTTTTCAATCCAACATTCCCAAGTCCTTCCCCCATCTTGACCGCAGTTGTATACCATTTAGTGTATTTATAACCTTTCATATATTGGCCTTAAAAGTTATTTAACATTTATTGGGCCATAGTCCTTTTGTTGTGATCTTTGTTTAGTGTTCGTTCTGTAACGATGATAAATTTTAGTACCTCTCCATTTTTGTGTCATGAGAAAGAAAATGAATGTTGTGGCCTTTCATTGGTGTCCTAAGGCCAACCTTACCTATCTTGTGTGGGCACTTGTATTTATGAAAATTTTTGCCAATATCACACAAATAACATAATATTTTAACAGGCTGGAGCTAATATGATCGTCTCTGGAAGTGCAGTTATGAAAAGTGATGACCCACGCACTGTGATCAATCTGCTTAGAAATGCTTGCTGTGAAGCCATTCAGAAGCGCTCACTGGATCGATGAAATCCTCATTCTGGCCATCATTGGACCCATGTGGAACCATTCACATACCAAGAGCAGGCCCTGGGACATAGACTAGTGTGGCACAGTATTGACCACCTTCAGCAGAGTGCAGATTTTCTTTGGCTAAAGGCTGTAAGATGGATGAGGCTGAATTTTATTTCTTGTTGCGTATCAAATATATTTGCTACTGAAAATGGCTAGATTTATTCTGTGGCAAGAAGAAGTTAAAGTGGATCCAAACTCTTGAGTTGTACTGTCTTGATCACATCTAAAGTAGCTCATTCACTGGGAAAGTTCAATGTAAAAATGGTTCTGTCTTATATAAAACAGTGTTTTATCAAGACTGCTTGCAACAGATAATTGTGATGTTAAAACAAAAAGGTTTTAAAGAGATTGTTCCTATTTAAAAAAAAAAAAAAAAAAAGTTTTTGTTAAAAAAAAAAAACAAAAAACAACCTTCCATCCACTCATACTTGCCTTCCCCACTGCTCAGCTTCTTTGGAGTTTGGAATCAAAGCCCTGTGTAAACTTTGTGTTGAATCTTACACAAATCAATAACTTCCTCCCCTTCCATATGACAGTATGGCCTGACTGGCCATTCAGGACTGAGTACCGTATTCAGGGTGGGGGGGTCATATGGTCCTTCATACTCAGAATCACAGGGTATTCAAAGGATAAGTTCATATTTTGGAACATGTTCCACTGTTATTTGCTCCAGCTTTGGCAGCCTCTCCTCCTGATGCCGTTTTCTGTGTGACAGTGGTTGACTGTCACACCCCCCCCCCCCCCCCCCACACACAGTGTGGCTGCCCACACGGCCATGCCATTCATACAGAATCCTGTGAATGCATGCACTGCAAGTCCTGTCAGCTTATGCAGCTGTCGGAATGTAGTTCTGAATGAACTGCAAGGGTACTGAGTGCTCTGGTAATTCATTCACAAGTACAACAGCTTTGAAACTATATTGTGGATTTATTATTTCTAAAACAAAAAGTGAACTTGTATTTTCCGAGGATCCCACCAGGGAGCTCTACAAAGGTGAGTGGGGTTTGTTAGAAGAGAACCACAAATGTGCAAAATGATAAATTCTCTAGAATGTCTATCTGATGCTTTGTAAACCAACATTGAAATTATCCCTTGTGTATCTATACATACATTTTAAAGTCCTCTAGCATTTCACTTATGTAGCTTTAGTTATTGACAAATGCATGTACAATACATACAGTACCTACTTGCCTCCAGTAGGCCTAAATACATTTCATAATAGTAGTCCTTTTATTCTGTAGACCAGGGGTGGGCAAACTTTTTGACTTGAGGGCCGCAATGTCCCCCTCGACGTATCTGCGCATGTGCCAGTTTCAGGCATTAGCAGCCGATCGGCGATCTCCGGCACATGCGCAGATATGTCGAGGGGGACAGATCCTCATAGGGGACAGATTTTCATGCTACACCGGTCTTCACGGCGGACTGTGAGAGGAGCCTAGCGGGAGCCTAGCTCCGCGGGCCGGATTAAAAGGTCCGCCGGGCCGTAGTTTGCCCATTGCTGCTGTAGACTATTCCCTTTTTTGCAGTAGCAAGATCCCCATTTTTGAATAGATCAGAATCTAAACCTGCAACAAATCAGAACAGGCATGTCCAAATAGTGATTAACACTACACAAAAGCAAATTAATGCAAGGCACATTCCCCTCTAAATGCACTGTGAGAAGCATTCCAAATCTGGGAGCAACTGATTATAAGTAAATCAAGTGTACTTTTTAATTTAGTATAAAGTATAAGTTCACCTTTTTTTTTGATTTAAAAAAAAAAAAAAAAAAACTTTTTCTGCAAAAAAATTAGTTTATTTTTTTGCTGCAGGATCATGTAAAGCATTGAACCAGCAATCAGCAGATCGCTCCCATGCAGGTTTCCTTCAGACCTGTCAGTGTATCTGCTTGCTGTGGTAGTTAATTGAGAACTGCAAGCCGACAGCTGCCAAGGTAGTCAGGACTTGTAGTTTCTCATTCACAGAGGAGTTACGTGGCTGGGTGGGCTGAGCCTCACATGACCCCGTTTTTAAATTCGGCACATGGGTCTGGCAGGTGAACCCCTGTTAACCTCTTGCCGTCCGCCTGCTGTTTATAAACGGAAGGGCGGTGGCAGTCCAGGGGTGGGTTGCCGTTCCTAAACGGCACCCGCCTTTTCTAGCCACGCGCACCACCGCGATCAGGTGCCCGCTGTGTCTTCCGGACACAGTGAAACACCGATCGTCGGACGGGACCTCTGTATGAGGTCCCGATCATGTGATCACTGATTGGCGAATCAGTGATCACATGCAAAGTAGTAAGCAAGATGTCACTTGTGACATCATTGCTTACTACGTGTGAAATCTGTGAATGATCACAGAGGTCACATGGTACAAGGCTATTCACAACAGCCTTGTACCATGTGACAAGCTGTGACCAATCACAGCTCACTCAGTACTTCTCAATGACTGCAAGAATGCAGACAGAGAGAAAGAGAAATGATTGCTTTTACACCCATATAGGATATAAAAGCAATCAGTGTAAAAAAATAAATAAATCTTCATCACCCCCCACAAGTAGTACAGTGTCACCATGGTGACACTGTACTGCTAGGGTGACCGTATGTAAAAAATAATATAAAAATGTAAAAAAAATGTTTAAATGATCATTTTTGGATTTTTTTTTTTTACTAAAAAAAATAATGGAATACATTTTGGCCAAGATTTATGATGAAATATTATTTATTTGCAAAATTTTATTTAAAAAAAACACTTTTTCAAAATTTTTAGACTTTTTCATTTACATAGTAAAAAAAATAAAAATCCCAGCAGTGAATAAATACCACCAAAATAAAGCTTTATCTGTCTCAAAAAAATGTTAAAAAATTTATATGGGTACAGTATTGCATGACCGCGCAATTGTCATTCAAAGTGTGATAGCGCTGAAAGCTGAAAATTGCCCTGGACAGGAAGGGGGTAAAAGTGTCCGGACAGGAAGTGGTTAACTGTCGGAGTGGGGGCTGGTACTTTCAAAGCATGTTACACCCTGAATATTGGTGTAGCATGTTGTGAAAAGGTGAGCTTATCTATTAAACACAGTTGTACTGTTGTCTAACAGCATTATCAGCTCATTAATTTAGATTACTGCTCTTGGAACTCAAGGGAAGCAGAATATAGTTTACATACATATGTATTTACATTTTTGGCTGTCAGGGGACTTTAGGCCATTGTTTATATGTACTTCAGTTTGTATAAGACCATTTGTGTAAAGTAAGCTTGTACAAAGCATTTGCAGAATGTCTGCTAAACTTTGAAGCTTTTAAAACACAATTTAGAAGTGTTTAAGGGTGACTGTTTAAAAGTAAGTTGGCCCTTCCATTGAGATATTTTTAAGTGCTACTAAGCCTAGGATCTTGCATTCTCTAGATCTGGTCTTACACAGTAAACACAACATGGAAATACAATATTTTAGTAAATATCTGCTAAATACCTTTTCTCATTAGCAGTATATAGCAGTCCTTTGACTTCTATCAGTGTCCAGCTGAGCACTTGTTAAATCTTGGAGGCGGTTTGATTCTGCTCTGACTGTCCTATGAGGCTGCATAAATCCCTGACCCTCTGTCTGGACAGTGCTGATTTACCCAGTTTTGATCACATGCACCTTCCAAAAAAAAAAAAAAAACTCTTTAGCAATAGAAACCAAACTGAGCATGTGTGTAGAGTGACTCTAGAGCTCTGTACTATTAGCAGATGGATTGGAGACAGTAGAAGAAGGGGAGGATCAGAGAAGATGCCATCAAAGAGTGTTTTTACACAATGCAGAGGATTAACCCCTTAGGTTCCACAGTGAGTATAACGAGCATACTTTACTACATATACAGACTAATTTTACTGACGTGGGTTTAGTAACACGTTAAGCTGCTAGGAGACTTCAGTAAGCTTGAAGTAGTTCTAAGTTCCCATTTCTGCACCCCTGTCATTGACTTTATTAGGGAGTTTTTGTAAAGTACAAGAGAAGGTGTGAAAATGTGCATTGGTAGTTGAAACACACCAAGCTCTGAAGTGGGTAAGATTAAAGCTAGGCTCTATAAATGCAAGATTTCAATGCAGATGTGCATGTGAAGAAAAATAACAGTCCAGCAGGTTCCATTTGTGCCATATAAATGGCACCACTTGCATGGAAGCAGAATGGACTTAGTTGCTCAGATAAGATTATGCAGCTTGTCACTGAATGAAAGCTTCTATTGCAGGTGATTTACCTTTGGGCCAGATTGCTTTTTCAAGGGTTTGTCCGTCAAAAAAAAAAAAAAAGTATGTTGAGCAAGTCATCATTTTTCTCAGTAAATATATTTCTAAACGTGTTATTGATATGAAATTTTCACCACATCAGTAACAACCTATGCAATCAATACAAAGAAACCAAAACAAATACGTTCAGAAAAGAAGTTGTGTAATAAAATGGAATGACGCAGGGAAAGGGTATTGGACACATGAAAAAAGGGAGGTGCAAAAGGGCATGGGAAGCCAAGATGCCAACTGAAATCTGTCGGTGATTAGAAAGCAATTCTGCCCCTCGTCAGTGGAAATTAATAGCTGATTCAGTCTCAACTGATGGCCTATAAAAAGGTGTCTCATTTACATTGTGTCACACAAGAAAAGGGTAAGAGCAAAGAGCTCTCTCAAGACCTTTGCACCATTGTTGCAAAACATACTGATGGCATTGGTTACAGAAGCATTTCTAAACTTCTGAATGTTCCAGTGAGCACTGTTGCGGCCATAATCTGGAAGTAGAAAAAAAAAAACACATTTTACCATAAACTGGCCATGACCAAGTGCTTCTTCCAAGATTACTGACAGAGGAGTGAAAATAATCAGAAGCACCACCAAGGACCACTTGTGGAGAGCTTCAGAAAGACCTGGAATTAGCAGGTACAATTGTTTCAAAGAAAACAATAAGTAATGCATTCAACCGCCAAGGCCTATATACATGCTCCCAATGCAGACCTCCATTGCTGAAGAAAAAGCATGTTGCAGCTCGTTTAAAGTTTGCTGCACAACATTTAGAAAGCCTGTGAAATACTGGTAGAACATACTCTGGTCAGATGGGACCAGAATTGAATGCTGGATGCCATAATAAACACCATGTTTGAAGGTCAAATGGCACTGCCCATCACCCCAAAAACGCCATACCAACAGTGACATTTGGAGGTGGGAACATCATGGTGTGGGTCTGCTTTTCAGCATACGGTACTGGAAAACTTCATGTCATTGAAGGAAGAATGGAAAAATGTACCAAGACATTCTTAATAAATTCTGCTATCTACCAGGATGATGAAGATGAAACGAGGGTGGGCATTTCAGCAAGACAATCCCAAACACAAAGCCAAGGAAACTCTCAATTGGTTTCAAAGAAAGAAAATAAAGCTGCTAGAATGGCCATTCACCTGACTTGAATCCAATAGAAAATATATGGAAAGAACTAAAGATCAGATTTCATAGAAGAGACCCACGGAACCTTCAAGATTTGAAGACTGTGCGGAGGAATGAGCCAAAATCACACCTAAGCTATGCATGCAACAAGTTTATCCATACGGGAGGTGGCTTGAAGCTGTCATTACCGACAAAGGCTTTTGTTCGAAGTATTAAATACATTTCAGTTAGCATGTTCAATACTGTCCCTGTGCCATTCCATTTTATTACACATAACTTAATTTCTGAACTTGTTTTGGTTTCGTTGTATGTATGGATTGCATGGCTGACATGTGGCAAAATTTCAAGTCAATAGCACCTTTAGAAATATTTACCTAGAAAAATGGGGCCGTGTTCAATACGTATTTTACCCACTGGGTGTATTTATCCCTGAAATAAGCCAAAGGGTATGGTGTTTTTTTTTTTTTTTAAAGACGCATAAGTACTGATAAATTTTGATTGCTCTACAGTGTGACTGACTAATGATGGTCATACATCTTTGAGATGGATGTGGGAATCCTCCCTGCTGTGTCATTGTATTCTGACAGTGGAGAAGTCAGCTGGCCTCCTGCTCTGTTAGAATATACTGATCAGAACTGTACACTGATTGAAATTTAGCTGGTTCAGCAGGGACTATCAATCGACTTGTGTACAACCAGCCTGCTGGGTATTTCTGGATAAATTGGTGTTGCCAGCTATAGATAGCAACACTGATCATTGTATTCTGCCAGTGGGGAAATCCCCCCGCCTGTAGAATACAATACCACAGCAGACCGAATTCCTCCATCTACATAGTGTGGGGATGGAGTCACTTTTATTGTGTTCAACCTGCCACCCAAACAAAAAATAAATTAACCATGTATGGCAGGCATGAAGGTTTCCATGTGTTTGTTTCTGAGCAGTCAATCAGTAGAGAAAACAGGATCGGCTATAGGTAGATGGAAATTCAGTTGGTCGGCTGAATTTCAATCCATCTATGGCCAGCTTAAATCCCTTCATCAAAACCGCAGCAGTGAACAAGTCTTCCAGGAAACCTGTTCATTTGGCAACTTATGTTAGTGGAAAGACTCTCATCCAGGGCTGGAGGTGACCACTTTCTAACTCTTGAGCGCCTGGAAAGGGTGCCAGTTTTGGAGGTGCTACCATAATGTACATAGTCCCCTCTACTGCAAAACTTGGACAGTTGTTTTAACAAAGTCCTGGAAAGAATCACTTTCACATTGTCACCTACCTTTCTGGAAATTATAACATCTGTGCTGACATGACTCACTTTCCAAGACCATTTAAATCTTCTATGAACTTTAGGTCTAGTTGAGTGATTATGCTATAAATATTTATGGGCAGTAAAACATATTTTCTATGTAAGGCTGTAATATTTATACCAGGTGAAGTCTACCAGAATCTGAATGATGTGGGAAAGAACAGTGACTGTTTGGGTTGTATTTTCTGATAACAGAAATGGATTGTGAACTCCAGATAACTCTCTGCTCAGGGAAAAAAAAAAAAAAAAAAAGTGCTGTGAAGAAACTTCAATACAAAAGAGAACCAATGAAAAAGCTCACAATTTGGCTAAGTTACAACAGTCCCCTCAATTTCCGTTTCATTAAGTGTTGGAACACAGGGTTATGCACAATGGCTGCTGTGTGCCATACCACAAGTCTGATGTTTTCTGCAGTTTAGTCCAATGAAACCCACTGTATTTTGTAATTGAGAGGCATATACAGTAATAAATACACTCATTTAGATTAAAAGTGTAGCTGAACTCAAAACCATGCATTTAATATACTGCACCTTACCAATCCTTAAAATGATTTCTAAAGGTAGAAGGTGCACAGGATCTTCCCCTTACCTGAGCCCAATCTCAATCCAGCAGTGTGCTTGAGAGCAGTGGCTTTCTCCCTCTTCACAGACAGAGGTGCAGCAGCAGCAGGAGCCACTGGTCAATTAAATGCTGTGGTGGGGTCTATAGATGCAGTTAGTGTGGAAGATCAATCTTTGATCACAGAAGAGGTGGAGCCAAGAGCGCCAGCAAGTGAACCCTAGAAGAGAATTGGGGCAGCTCTATGCAAAACTACTGCATAGAGCAAGTGAGCATAACATGTTTATTATTTAAAAAATGGTGCTGCACATGTACAGTGCCTCGAAAAAGTATTTATAGCCCTTGAAATTTTCCACATTTTGTTACAACCAAAAATGTAAATGCATTTTATTGGGATTTCATGTGATGGACCAACACAAAGTGGCGCATAATTGTGAAGTGGAAGGAAAATGATAAATTGGCTTTCAAAATTTTTTACAAATAAATATCTGAAAAGCGTGTCATGCATTTGTATTCAGCCCCCTTTACCCTGATACCCCTAACTAAATGGTAGTTTAACCAATTGCCTTCAGAAGTCACCTAATTAGTAAATGGAGTTCACCTATGTGTAATTTAATCTCAGTATAAATACAGCTGTTCTGTGAAGCTCTCAGAGGTTTGTTAGAGAACGTTAGTGAACAAACCGCATCATAAAGCCAAGGAACACCCCAGACAGGTCAGGGATAAAGTTGTGGAGAAGTTTACAGCAGGGATGAGTTAGAAAATATCCCAAGCTTGGAACATCTCACAGAGCACTGTTCAATCCATCATCCAAAAATGGAAAGAGTATGGCACAACTGCAAACCTACCAAGAGATGGCTGCCCACCTAAACTGACAGGCCGGGCAAGGAAAGCATTAATCAGAGAAGCAGCCAAGAGCAAGAGGCCCATGGTAACTCTGGAGGAGCTGCAGCGATCCACAGCTCAGGTGCGAGAATCTGTCCACAGGACAACTATTAGTTGTACCCTCCACAAATCTGGACTTCATGGAAGAGTGGCAAGAAGAAATCCATAAGGAGTCCTGTTTGCTGTGTCCCCACATGGCTTCTCACAAACTGCAAATGTAGAAGAAGGTGCTCTGGTCAGATGAGACCAAAATTGAACTTTTTGGCCTAAAAGCAAAATGCTGTGTGTGGCAAAAAACTAACACTGCACATCACCCTGAACACATTATCCTCAACGTGAAACGTGGTGGAAGTATCATGTTGTAGGGATGCTTTTCTTCAGCAGGGACAGGGAAGCTGGTCAGAGTTGACGGGAAGATGGTTGGAGCCAAATAGATGGAAATCTTAGAATTAAATCTGTTAGCGTCTGCAAAAGACTGGAGAAAGGCGGAGTGCGCAAAATCACGTATACATACATGATTTTGCATTTCAAGATATGGGGTGCGCTCCCTACCCGCACCACCATTCGCATCTACGGCTATCAAGCACCGGGTCTCGGCTGTTGTTTACTCGCCAGCGCCCAGAGATTGCCGAGGATCTCCGACAAGAGGGAGCACTATTAGTAAACAAAACAGTTCTCCTCCCTGTCAGCTCATGCACACTGCTTTTAATGGCTTTGCACAGCCATGCAAAGCAGTGTGCTTACAGTGAAGCGCACACACACACCCCCATAGTAAAACACACTCAGCACACAGTTAACCCTTTGATCGCCCCGGATGTTAACCCCTTCCTGCCCAGTGCCATTAGTACAGTGTCAGTGCTTTTTATTAGCACTGATCACTGTATTGGTGTCACTGGGGATGTCATTGAAACCAAGTCAGTTCCCACTCAGTGTCAGAATGCCCGCCGCAGTACCGCTATAAGTCGCTGACCATTACTAGTAAAAATTACAAAAAAAATCCCAGTCTATATACGGCCATTTGTGAACGCTATAACTTTTACGTAAACCAATTTACACATATTGCAATTTTTTTTTTTTTTTTTTTTAAGCACAAACGTAGCAGAATACATTTTGGCCTAAATTTATGATGGAATTTGATTTTTTACTGGACATGTTTTAATAGCAAAAAGTAAAAAAAGTTTTTTTTTCTCAATTGTCGCTTTTTTTTTTTTTTTTACAGTGTACCCTAAAGCAAAAGTTGTTCTTGAAACAATTATTACACCACCTACAGATTATATAGTATTTATAACATTAAAGTCTGTTTTGTGATAATGTTCATGTTAAAGTAGTTGTAAACCCAAACTGAACATTTAGTTTAGCTAAAGCATCGTGTCTTTATTTAAATATAATGCTTGTGTGTCATCCTTTGTGGAATCGGTGCTGTAGATCTCCTGCACCAACTTCTTATTTCCCTGTAGAACAGTGATTACTGCATATTTCCATTTCTCAGCTTATGTTTTCTAGTGGCAATACAGTCCCTTGTGGTTTCTGTTGGAAGCACATGTGATACTGTAACAAGACATCAGCTGAATCTGGAGGAGATATTCTAGGATGATCATGCTAAAACTGGTAGTGCCTGAACAAGGACCTTCATGGCAGGATCACCAGGGTATTTCAGAGAGAGTTGCATAATTTAATATACTAAAAATGACTTTTGAAACTACATTAAGATATTTAAAGCTTATGTGAGAATTTAGTGATTAGGATTACATATATTTTAAAGTGGAGTCAGCAACTACATAAACTGTAGCTGCTGACTTTAAAAAAACAAACAAACAAAACAAAAAAAACCAGCCACTCACCTGTCCTACAATCCTGCGGTGTCCCCCCGAAGCCCGTTTCACCGGCATCTTCAGCGTGGGCACCCAGCTTGCTGCTCAACAGCTGGGTGCCCACTTCACATGTGCAAGTAGCGCTGTGCTTTCTGAATCCCATAGGCTTCTGGGACCTGTCACTTGTCAGGGGGGCGCAACTTCCGCTTCCGATCGCCTCCGCGATCGCAGCAGATGTGGGAGCAGGTACCAGCACCCCAAAGGTACTAATCCTTAATGCGGAGCAGGAGGACCTTTTGGGTGTAGTTCTGCTTTAACTTTTGACCTACCCCTTATATTTCCTTAGCCCTTTGCATTATTAAGATGTTTACCTAGTTAGTTACACTTTTTTAAAGATGACTCTACATCACAGTAGAAAGGGGAATAGAAATGCTGTTCAGAGTATTTTCTTATGCATGTCACAATGCCTGGGTTTGGTTTGATGTGAATCTAAGTAGTATTCTCCTGAGAAAACACATTTAGTGTCAAAGGATGATCAATGAGTTTCTATATGTGAGAGCTCTATTTCATATATATATATATATATATATATATATATATATTTGTAATTAAAAGGTTTTCCTCAAGGGAGTTGTGTTTTGAAATAAGAAGCTAAGATTCCATGGTGAATCATAGAATTGTATTATTTTCAATCTGGAACCTTCTACAGCTGGTTCATGAGAGTTGCTGAGTGCTTTCTTTCAAGGCCTGTATGTTAGTTCCAGTTTCCACAGTTTAACTCTTCCCAGTAGCTCAGTCAGCAGCAGGTAAATAGTTTTTTATTTCCTCCAGCAGAAACTACTTTAAAACCAAAATCTATAAAATCCATTGCAGCATGTTGTTTGCAATGAAATCAAATACTGCAGTGACCGCTTTGGTTCACATATATGCATTGTTAAAGTGCTCACATTTTGTAGTGCGATTTCACACTGTAAATCATATGTGTTTGTGCTTGAATGGCAGTGTGTTTTTCTCTCTCTAATTTGCATTTCACTGTTGCACAAGACCCTTTTCTAGAAATGCACTACGAATGAGCTGCACATATGTGAACACCTTCCACAGAAACACATGCAATTGCCAAAGTCACCTGAATCGCTATGCACAAAACACATTATAAATTGCATATATGTGAACCAGGGCTCACATTTTTTATATAATTATTTAAATATTACATTCACCAAAAAATATTTTTGACATGAATGATGCTTGTGCACTGAATCAACCATTTGCTTTTTACATCATTGTGTACTGCCCAAGTCCACAACAATATTTATCAACTAAAGAACATAAAAAGAACATAAAGTGTAAATCACTTACCTGCAGATGGGATGCTAGGTTTACAAATTGTCACTGACAATGCCTGAAGCTAGTGCTACATGGGCCATTTATAATAGGTCAGTCATGCTAAAATAGCCAGTAAAGTGTCACGAAACCCAGGACCCTGAATTCACTATAGCTGGTCTCCCACCGTACACAGAACATGGAAGTGTAATTATTTTACTAAATACCTTTTCTCATTAGCAGTTAGAGCAGTCTTGTGATGTCTATTAGTGTCCAGCAGAGCACATGTTAAAGCAAGTAGGAGGAATTTTAATTTTGTTCTAGGAGGATGCAGAACCCCTGACCTCTGTCTGGACAGTGCTGATCACATGCACTCTCCCAAGAAAATCCCCCCAAAAAAACTAGTAATATACACCAAAGTGAGCATGTGCAGAGAAACTCCACACAATATGTCTTATCAGGAGATAAGAAGGGGACACTGGATGAAGGGGAGGATCAGAGATGTCAGGATCAAACAGCGTTTTTACACAATGCAGAGGATAAACCTCATGAGTTCCACAGTGAGTATAACAAGTATGTTTTACTGCATATACAGACTGATTTTACTGTTGTGTGTTTAGTAACATTTTAATTGTTATGAGTAGTGCTCAGATCCTACACAGCTAGAGCAAATGACTTTCATGATGTAAGCTACATAAGTAACATACAGTAGCACTTAATTTCACATGAACATACAGTTCCGGGCAGTTGATCACTACTACATTCTACTTGTGAAACTTTCAGTAAAGGCAGTGCTTTGCTGCACCTGTTTAGTAGTTGATCAGTGTTGGCATTTTCTGGCTTAGCAGTACAGTTGCATTAGTAAGCAGTTCTGGCCTAAGTGATGAAATAGAAGTTTTTCTCTTACCTTAAAATCCTTTTCTTAGAGTAATTTGAGGGGAAAAGGTAATTGTATACTGGATGGTTAGACTGGAAAACAAAAATATTGGTAGACCAGCCCAGGATAAACCCTCCCCACTATCACACCTCAGTTTGTAGCAAGCAGTACCTAGAGCATGATCATAAACAGAGGGATGGGGACCTGTGTCCCTTGCTGAACTCAAAAGGACTTTGCAGTGAGTACAAAAATCCTATTTTCTTTCCTGCCCACTGCCTAACCCCAGGTGGACAGGTCTCGTAAAGTCATTGAAGCATTCCTTGTTCCTGGCAGAGCAGACAGTTCAGGGAGACACTGGGGCTTCCTTAGATGTCCTTCACGTGCAACATAGGGTCTAAGACGCACTGCAAGTGCCAACAGTTAAGGAACTAGACATGCAGCAACAGGGTAAGGAGATGAAGTAAAAAAAAAGAAGAGATGGAAGAGGCAGAGGTGTCTCTGGGAAGAAGATCCCTCACAAAATCTAATGCTTCTGCAAAATATGAGACATGGGTAACTCTCTGCCTAATGAAAAGGGGCCAAACATGCTGTGGACCCCTCTACTGAGAAACAATGCTGGCTGACATAGCCAGGTGATGGGAAATTTTCAGTGCCAAAATCTGATTAAACCAGACCTGGCTGGCTCTTGCAGATGTTTATCGCCTCAAGGAGATGACTGCTTTCTTGACAGTCATCTGAGTGTCCCTCAATGAGGATGCCAAGAGAAGGCATGAGGACTGACACAGGAGCCAATGGTCTTAGTACCGGATATGCATAGGCAACATGGTGGATATGGAGCCCTGTTCTGGCAGAGGACAGCCAAAGTTGGTCCCAGCTGACACACTAAAGGAAAGGGATGACATTGAGGGGTACTACTTACAACATTTTATGACCCAAGGGAAGAGCAACTAGCAAGGATTACCAACTATCCTCCCACTTAGAAAAGTGGGTACACCATTTATGCTGAAGCCTTTTTGGAGAGCTTAACTGACTTCTTCCAGCCTGCCAAAGAACAATGCTTAAGAGCCTGGGTGTGTCTATTCCAGGAGTAGGTGAAGGAAAAGGACTGGACTCAACTGACCTTGTACTGCTTACGCCGGGGAAGGTATACACTCTGACCTTCCATGATATCTGTGATAAAGATATCCCTTGATAGCCATGTGAGTCAGGTGCTCTGCACTTCTGTATGAACAGCAGACAAATACAGGACTGCAAAATTACTTCTAGCATACTGCTCTGAACCCGTTAGGGAAGTTTGAACTAGAGTTATTGGTTGCAGCAGGACCATCCCTCTGTGTTTAGCTACAGACTTGTTGCAGTGATGCAATTAAGCTCAGGATACATGGCAAAGCCTCAGGTACTCACAAACCGATGTAGCTGGTTGCCAGAGGCCAGGGCTGATTAAGGTCACCATAGAAAGGCAGTAGGAACATGCCTGAGATTCACATGGTCATTTTGTAAACCTGGAGCAGCAGTGGGGTGATGCTGAATTGCAGGAAAAAGACATGCCCACCCAATATTCCATCCAGTAGATGTCAGCACTCATTCTCTCATCGTTACATCCTTCCTGTTATAAAACAAGTGGTAAGCAGATTTTTAAAGGTGCCCAGTGGTGTAAATGAGCTGACTTCCAGGGGTCAGCCCCCTACACACAAAGAGACTCTTCAGAGTCAGGGCAATGACTGAGAAAATGCCAATGCCTCTGACCTGGAAAGTGCTCCACACCTATTCCGTTACCAGAACAGGGTATGGAAAGAACCAACACAAAATCCAGTGCCTGAAGGACAAGGGTGTCCAGGAATAGCATTCCAAAGCTAGAAAAAAGGCCAGTCTGGATAGCTGGCATGTAGAAACCAGCTCAAGCCACAATGTAGTCAGGAACCTTGATTGGAGGTTCCCAGGTGAAATCAGACTAGCAAAAGCTGAAAAGACGTCTATCCTCCTAGGACACCAGAAAAAAAATATATACTGAGGCTTGCTGGGTGGAGGAATCATTAGCTTAGGCTGGCCAACAGACTTTTTGTTTGCCAGTGTCCGGTCCTGTAGGCTGTTTCCCTCAAATGACGAGAAAAAAATTAGTTATTGTTGCTCCACCAGCTAGCATCTATCAAAACTGAAATATCTTTTATGGAATAAACCTTTATATCCAACATGAAATGTTGTAAAGCATAACAGTGGTGCAATAGGAAACTATAAAGATAACAGAATAAAAATAAAGAAAAATACTTTATTTAAAAAGGTAGAGTCACCTTGCTCATGCAGAGCAAAGTGAATGCGTCTCTGCAAGACTCCCCCCATACTTATTTTACCAACAATTTCATGCTGCTGCTTCCTCCTTTGCAGCCTTCATCGAAATGAATGGGGTCCGTGACTCTGGAGAGGAATGTCATTAGTCTTTCGGTCATGTGCCAGTGCTTGCACTATCACATGCTTTTTTTATACCCTGAAGTTCAGGATAATGTGGACAGCAGCAGAGGAGTAGCAAGGAGTCATCGGTAAGTTGAGTATAACGAGGCTGGGACACACTCCTCACAGAGTAATGATATACAATAACCCATATCAATCAATCAGAAAGATACATATTAGGCTGACTACAGAGAGCTATGGAATTAGATGGTCTTCTTTCCCATAGGTTATTATATTCAGTGTTCTAAGCATCATGCTGTGAGACTTGGGGTTTTTCCTAAAGCAACTATTTATGTAGTTATAAAAAGCAAGGAGGCCTGAGAACATTACCATTTACAACAACGTATGACCCACCTCAAACAGCAAATGTATACAGTTACATTAAATAAATAAGTAGCCTCATATCTGGGCATCTCCACCTGGGCACCCATTAACACAGCTTAAGTGCTAGAGTTGTCAGTCTTTGAATGCTCTTCTGGACCACATTGAAAGTCCTGGTTTCTAGTGGAAGGCACACCATGGCAGCAGAAACCGTTCTAGACTGGCTAAATGGTCCTTTGCGGGTTTTCACCTTTTGGTCTTCAGCTGCACCTGTAGAAAGAGATGCAAGGCACCTGTTTAACTGCAACTACACTTTGAGTACAAACATACTTAGAACTGCATTTGGCAACTATTTAAAGATAGGTAATTACATTATCAAGCGTCCGCTGGGTCAGGTTTCCTGAAAAGCAGCTTTTAGCCCTGGTTCACACTGATGCGGTGCGGAATTCGCAGTATTTCTGTGCGAATTCCGTGCCGCATCAGAATCGCACCCCAGCTTTTTTTTTCTTTTCTAAATGTACTGTAAAAATGCTAATGCTCCTAAACGCTACTAAAATGCTATTAAAAACCGCTAATACAAGCGTTTTTTATCCAGCTTTTTTGCTTAAAAAATGCTAGTATTCCTAGATTGTAAGCTCGAAAGAGCAGGGCCCTCGAACCCCTTGTGTATTGTATTGTTTCTGTCTTGTCTCATGTTCTGTTCCCCTTGCTATTGTACAGCACTGAGCAAACCCTTTGGCGCTATATAAATACTGTATAATAATAATATTAGTATTCATGGAGCCTAAAAGGAAAAGCAAAGGCCCTCATAGATGTCTCAACTTTTGGCCAATTCTTACTGAATCAGCCAAACTCTGAGCCGTGGATGGCCCTGCAAGCACTAACTGCTGGTCATTTACTGATACTTATTTATTTTTTATATACAGCACGGATGGACAAATCTCCTGCGGCTACTGTATTTTGACAGCATGCCTTCCCAACTGTCAAAATACCTGAACAGCTACTGCATCTGAATGGATGCTGCTGCAATTTGGCCAACAATTTTCCACCTGACTCTTTTGCTTCTTCAACTGAGGGATGTCAAGTTGGAGGTGGCTGTCAAGGCCCATCACTGAGTGAATTTGTACAGTGTATGGCCAGCTTTGCCCACTCCCGCAGGCTCCCTGCAGACTGCTAGACCAGTCCCCACAGCCTCTTCTCCCCTTTGCTCTGGTGGTTGAAGGTCCTCTAATGTCATTAAGTCCTGCATTGGGTATGAGAGTGCTCAGGCACAGTCCACTGCTAGAGTGTAAGGGAGTACAGGAGAGTTCTTCCCCCAGCAAATGGGGACGCTGGTCATCAGGTAAGTAAAATTGCTGTTCCCGGTCCCCTAGGCCTAAACAATTGATTGGAGTCCCACTGTTTAGCAGCACCATTGTATTCAGACGACTGTCTGGTCTCAATGCCCTCTGATTCACTAACCCAGGAAAAGTATGCAGTGAAGTAATAGGTCCTCATTTGCAACCTTATTACAAGTCATTGACTCAAATTATTGAAGCCAGGAAAAAGGAGTTTTAGAAAAATTCAGCCCTAGCAGCTTCCATTTCTCTCTTTTTATTTTACAATTAAACTAAAGCAATACGGACTTCAAGCCTGATTAACAAGTCAAAACAACTTAATCTTTATGGTGGAGTCCCTGTGGTTTAAAATAGAAAGTAAAACGCTAATTTTAGAGGACCTACTTACAGGACTTATATAGCTTAAAGTGGTATTAAACCCAAAAATGTATTCTATTGCAGCTTACCAATTATTAGATGTGGTGGCTGCATCAGTTTTCTATTCTTTGACTTTTTTCCCCTGTATTTGCACCTGGTAATCTAGGCAGTAACACCTCCTGTATTAGTGATATACCACTGTGGAGGAATGAGCCAGGACACAGCAAACAGCAGCATTGTCAGTCCTGGCAGGGGTAGTGTTAAATGTATTGACAAATTTAGATACACTAACAAATGGAGGCCAAACTCCAGCTCACACTTTATAATCAGTTTCAGCAAACATTTATTCCTATTAAGATTTGGTAAACTGCAATATAACACATTTTTGCTTTTAGATTTAATACTGCTTTAAATATACAGAAATCTATTCATTCAACAAGACACATAAGATAGCACACTTAGAAAAAACACATGGTTAACCGTAAAGGCAAACTCCCTAAATACAGATAGAACCCAGGGGCAAAATACATCAAAGACTAGCCAGAGGGATTGAACTCACATATTTACCTGATTTTTAGCTTTGTATCCTTAGGAGCTTCCCAAAATTGGTGGACCCGAACATTAGAAACAAGAAATCAAAAATAGTTTATCATGGAGCTACAGTTGTGTTCAAAATAATAGCAGTGTGTTGAAAAAAGTGAATAAAGCTCAAAATCCTTCTAATAGCTTTTCTTTCCAGACACACAAATGCATTGGGAACACTACACATTATATTCCAAATCAAAACATGAAGAAAAATATATCAAATTTGTGTTGTTCCTCTAAAAAAATTGAAGAAAAGTGAATATTAGACTGTTCAAAAAAATAGCAGTGTTTGTATTCTTCTTTACAAACTCAAACATTCACTATATAAACTGAAAAATGTTTGAAGATTTTGCTTTCCTTTGAATCACTTAATGAATGTTTAGTTGTATAAGCACTGTTTCTGAGAACTGCTGTACATCTGTGTTGCATGGAGTCAACCAACTTCTGGCACCTGTGAACAGGTATTCCAGCCCAGGATGATTGGACTACATTCCACAGTTCTTCTCTATTTCTTGGTTTTGCCTCAGAAACTGCATTTTTGATGTCACCCCACAAGTTTTCTATTGGATTAAGATCCGGGGATTGGGCTGGCCACTCCATAACGTCAATCTTGTTGGTCTGGAACCAAGATGTTGCACATTTACTGGTGTGTTTGGGGTCGTTGTCTTGTTGGAACACCCATTTCAAGGGCATTTCCTCTTCAGCATAAGGCAGCATGACCTCTTCAAGTATTCGGATGTATTCAAACTGATCCATGATCCCTGGTATGCGATAAATAGGCCCAACACCGTAGTATGAGAAACATCCCCATATCATGATGCTTGCACAACCATGCTTCACTGTCTTCAGTGTACTGTGGCTTGAATTCAGTGTTTGGGGGTCGTCTGACAAACTGTCTCCGGCCACTAGACCCAAAAAGAACAATCTTACTTTCATCAGTCCACAAAATGTTGCGCCATTTCTCTTTAGGCCAGTCAATGTGCTCTTTGGCAAATTGTAACCTCTTCAGCACGTCTTTTTTTTTCAACAGTGGGACTTTGCGGGGGCTTCTTGCAGATAGCTTGGCTTCACGTAGGCGTCTTCTAATTGTAACAGTACTCACAGGTAACTTTACACCTTCTTTGATCTTCCTGGAGCTGATTGTTGGCTGAGTCCTTGCCATTTTGGCTATTCTTCTATCCATTCGAATGGTAGTTTTTCGCTTTCTTCCACGTCTTTCAGGTTTTGGTTGCCATTTTAAAGCATTTGCGATCATTTTAGCTGAGCAGCCTATCATTTTCTGCACTTCTTTATATGTTTTCCCCTGTCCAATCAACTTTTTAATCAAGGTACGCTGTTCTGAACAATGTCTGGAACAACCCATTTTCCTCAGAATTTCAGAGAGAAATGCACTGTAACCAGCATGTACAACATTTGCTGCGTTCCTTCCTTAAATAAGGGCAATAATTGCCACCTGTTTTTAAAAGAATGAATGACCTCACTAATAGAACTCCACACTGCTATTATTTTGAACATGCCCCTTTCAATTAGTGATTCAATTACACAGAATCAGCAGCATGCATGTCATGACTGTTGGGTCTGTTGGATTTCTATTACTCTACTACACCTGCTAGTAAATTATTTGCCATGTAGAAATATTTCTACCAAAAACAGTGATTGATCAGGTTAGTGATGTCTGACTGCCATTATTTTGAACATACCTGTATTTAATAAATGATCATAATAGACAGTAAGTTCAAGAGCAAAAGGTCACGTCTCCCTGCAAAATTTCTGCCCTGATGGGGTCCAGTGACGCCACCCTATGATGGGAAGTAAAACTAAGAATACAGAAAACGTACCCCCTGGTACTTGCAGAAGAAGTGTAAATTTAGTCAGAAAATTACATCCTGCTATATCACTTTAGGCTGGCCCCTTTTGCAGGTATAGCAATGTATGTAAAACATTAACCACTTCAATAATGGGCACTTTCACCCCCTTCCTGCTCAGATCAATTTACAGCTTTCAGAACTGTTGCACTTTGGCAATTGCATGGTCATGCAACACTGTACCCATATGAAATTTTTATGATTTTTTTTTCTTCAAACAGAGCTTTCTTTTGCAGGTATTTAATCATCACTGGGTTTTTCTATTTTTTTGCTAAACAAATGAAAAAAAGACCAAAAAGTTTGAGAAAAAAAACTCCTTTTTGTAATTTCTGCTATAAAATTTAGCAAATAAGTACATTTTCCGCAGTCTCTGCTCATCTCCTGTACTGTGTCTGCAGTCCATTGGTTCAGAACATTTTTTTTCTTGTTTTTGTCCTCTAAAACCTAGGCGCATCTTATGGTCAGGTGTGTCTTATGGAGCGAAAAATACGGTACTTCAAAGCTGAACTCCAGGATAAGTAAGTATTGTCTAAATACAAGTGACATATATGTATTCTTACTTGAATCTTGATTTTTTTTCTTTGTTTCTATATTTCTTTCAGAGCTGTGCAGTATTCTAGTCTAAAACGTTGCCTCTGTATAGGAGCTTCCTGTAATAAAGCCCAGACACTGTTGCACTCTCTCTTTGTACAGGATGACTAGCCTTGTATCCACCCCCCTCCTGTAGTTTTCTGCAGGCAGCCTAAAATGAGGAGAGCTGCTGGGTCCCTCCCACAGCTCTGCTCTCTGCACAGGCAAGGTGCAGAACAGTGATGATGTCACTGCTACTTTCACAAGGTAATAACTGTGTTTGCAAAGGCATTTGGTGCACGCTCAGTGGATTAGCTACGAAGGAATACATTTATAAGGTTTTTTATTTAAAATTAATAATTTCTCTCATTTCAGGTTTCTTTTAAGCCACAGCCATGTAGATAGTGTGCTTAGTGAGAACCACAGTATCTGTATTGGTTTACAGAGCACTCTGGGATGGTGGTGTCATTAAATAGATTACTACTGAGCTACATAAAAGAATCCAGAGTGGACTACATTTCCATTTAAACTCACATTTTACAGGACAGTCGCCTAACAGATGCAAAAGCTATTGGGGGATGGGTGGGGGTGTACCTTAATCAAGCTATGGATTGGTTCCATGATTGTGAGTGATGACTGCACCATGACCAGTTGTTCATGTTGGTCTGAGAATGTTGCTGCTCATTTTCCACATGTTTTAGGTGCATATTCACCAAGGCTGGAGCAGCTACTTCTGTTAAAGGAAATAGTCATTGCTCCCACTGCTCAACCTGCCAGATGCATTAACTACTTGCCATCCTGAGGATTTACCCACCCCCCTTAATGACCAGGTCTCGTTTTGCTATTTGTCGCTGCACTATTTCAACTGTTAATTGCGCGGTCATGCAATGCTGTACCCAAACATCCTTTTTTTGCACACAAATAGAGCTTTCTTTCGGTGGTATTTGATCACCTGTGTGCTTTTTATTTTTCGCGCTATAAACAAGAAAAGACAGAAAATTTTGAAAAAAAACAAACTATATTTTTTACTTTCGGCTATAAAAAATATATAGTAAACTCAAAGTTAGTTATAAATTTAGGCGAAAATGCATTCTGCTACATGTTTTTGGTAAAAAAAAATCCCAATAAGTGTATATTGATTGCTTTGTGTGAAAGTTATAGCGTCTACAAACTATGGTATAGATATAGCAATTTACGCCATTATTTTGCTATACATGCTGCACTAGGTTAACTGACAATTGCGCGGTCATGCAATACGGTACATAAATGACATTTATGTCCTTTTTTTCACACAAATAGAGCTTTCTTTTGGTGGTATTTGTTCACCTGTGCGCTTTTTTATTTTTGGCACTATAAACAAAAAATTTAAAAAAAAACTATATTTTCACATTTCTGTCATAAAAAATATAAAAAAAACCTCACATTTCATCATAAATTTAGGCCAAAATGTATTCTGCATGTTTTTGGTTAAAAAAATCCCAATAAGTATATATTCATTGGTTTGTGTTAAAGTTATAGCGTCTACAAACTATGGTATAGATAATGGAATTTACACAGCTTTTCCTTTCTGACTGCCCATCACATTTCTTGAGGTGCTAAAATACCAGGACAGTACAAACACCCCCATATGACCCCTTTTCGGAAAGTAGACACCCTAAGCTATCTGCTGAAAGGCATATTGAGTCCATGGAAGATTTATTTTTTTGGAAAATGACAAAACATTTTTTTTTACACAAAGTTGTAATTTAAATGATATATTTCTCACACAAGCCATGGGTATATGTGGAATTACACCCCAAAATATATTTTGCCATTTCTACCGAGTATAGGGATGCCACATGTGTGAGACTTTTCGGGCGCCTAGCCACATACAGGAGCCTTCATTTTCCAAAAACATGTGGCAACAAACGAGATCTGCAAAATACTCACCATGTCTCTTATGAAATTCCTTGGTGTGTCTACTTTGCAAAAAGTGGTCATTTGGGGGAGGGGGGGGGGGGGGTTGGTGCTATCCTGGCATTTCAGGGCCTCCAAAACTGTGATAGGTAGTCAGGAAGTGTAATGAGGAAATAAAGCCCTTTAAAAGCCTGAAGGTGCTTATTGGATTTTGGGGTCTTGTACTTGGCTAGACTGCCAAAATGTTACTCTTTAACATTGCCGATTTGCATAGCATATACTGTATGCGATCATTAATCCCACATTTTGTAACCAGTGTATTCAATGCATTTGTGATGTTATACTTACATTGCTTTATGTTGGAAAATTAAGGGATTGTTTGTAAAAAGTGATATGCTGTTCCCAGAGCCGCTGTTAGAAATCATGGGGCCCCGTACAACCTACCTAATGGGGCCCCTTTTGACTCCACCCTTGACCACACCCCTGGCCCTGTGCCCTCCCATGACTCCGCCTCAACACAAACTACAGCTTTGTCTTCTAGTGCATACAGTAGAAGGGGGAGCAGTTGAGGGTGGTTAAAATGCACAGCTGAGCTTCACATTTTTACCACCCCCAAATTACAAGTGTAAACGAAGCCTAAGGCTACAATTACATTGCAGATTAGGGCTGGTGAGAATTATGGTGACAGTTCCTCCTGTGGCTTTCAGCGTGTAGGTGCGGCCACCGGACCCTTCACTATAATGACAGGTCACCGGCAGCTGCACCTATTCATGGCTCTCTGCATAGCCAGCGATTACCTGTGGTGATTGCTGCTGGATGCACTTTGTCTGCATCCAGCAGTGATCACTGCAGGTAATCACTGGCTGTGCAGTGAGGCACATAGAGGTGTGGCTGCCAGTGACCTGTCATTATAGTGAAGGGTCACACTTACCCATTGAGAGCCACAGGAGGAACTGCAGCTACAATTTGCATCAGCCCTAATTTCGGGTGTGAATGTAGCCTTAGGATGCTTTTCACTGTCCTTCTATGATCATCAATATTATCATGATAATCACATAGCACAGGTGCTATGACTCACAGCACCTATACTGTGTGACTATAATAATGATGATGATGATCACATTTGGCTGCTGACTGTATAATTCATCATGGACAACAGAAGGGCACAACATGGGGGGGAAAAGGTGTGTGTGCGCACCTTGATCTCCCTGTATCTTTTGCATACCTCCCAACTTTAGAAGTTGAGAACGAGAGACACTTCAGGGGGACAATGAGATAACTTGGCACAAAGCATGCTGCAACAAAATGGGTGTGGCCAAACTGTTAACAGTAGGAGGGGCTTAAAAGGCATGGTTAAACAATACCTTGGCTTTCTTGTACCTATAAAATATGCATTAGTTGCTGTAAGCAAGAGTCTCACTAACACTTTGTCTAAGCCTACCGTAAAGAAGAACTTCATTAAAGTGGAAGTTTAGTTAAAAACTAACAAACACCAAACCTATTCTATGCCACATTCTAAGCCTATTCTATCTAGCCCTGTAAAGAAGAAATCTCTGTACTTACCTGTTCTGCAGCCACTCTGGTCCGGTCCCAGGCTGAACTTTCAGCGGCAGCTTCAGTGTGTGGGAGTGTGCAGGAGAGGAAGCCCCATAGCAACTCTATGGGTGATGTCACTTCCCAGTTGACTGTTCTCTCCTGCACACAGCATCTGCCACTGGGGATTGGACTAGAGTAGGTGCGGATTAGGCTTAGAATGGGGCATGGAGTATTATTAGTTAGGTTTTGACTAAACTTCCACTTTAAAATCGTCAAGGTGGGTCAGGTGTCCTGGGTGCCTGTGCTAGTGTACCCCAGTTCTGGCACTGGGATATGGGGGAGGATGAGATTTAGTAAAAATAGTGGGACAGTCTAGCCAAATCCTGGTCAGTTGGGAGGTATACCCCTCCTTCTACACACTGGAGTATAGGATGTGTATAGGGTGCATTAATGGAGGAGGCTGTGGACAGAGAGATGTCAGCCAAAGATGGAAGAGGAACTGGAACACAGGCACTGGGCAACACTTCTGGGAGTTGAAGCAGACTCTGTATGTGGAGGATGTGGCGGAAGGTGCGTCTAAGTGCAATATATCCACATGAACTGTAAGGACAACAGTTAGAAACACTTATAAACAGGCTCTGTATAATCTGTCAGGATGCGGGTGCTCTATCCACCGTGCAAGAACCCACTGTGCCGAACCAGCAGCTGGAGGGGGAGCTGAAGATGGGATGTTCAAAATGGCTGCCGCAAGTTCCAGGATCACTGGTACGCACGCAGTTTGGGAGACTGCAACTGGAAGTGATGTGCGCGTGGACGCGTTTTGGAGCATGTGCAGAGCTCCTTCTTCAAGATCGATGCCAAGGACTAGGTGGAGCCGAATAAATAGGAAGAAGGGGTAGGAAACGGGGGGCCTGAGAGGAACATTCCTCCTCCTCAGCACAGTTCTGTGCCGGTTTTTAACTTTTTATTTTTGTGTTTTACTCCATTTTTTTTTTTTTAATTGTCTTACCCCTTTCCTTATTCCACATCGTACTGACTCCGTCTGCAGTCATTTTTGGTCTTCAGGGGGGCATTCACATCCATCCCCTCACTTTCCGTTGTGGTCTCCCGGACAGCATGTGCTCCAGCATGCATTCCAGTGACCCCGGAACTTGCGGTGGCCATCTTGGACATCCCATCTTCAGCTCCCCCTGCAGCTGCTGGTTCAGCACAGCGGGTTCTCACACGGTGGATAGAGCCCCCGCATCCTGATGGATTATACAGAGCCTGTTTAACTGCCACTTTGTAAGTGTTTCTAACTGTTGTCATTAAAGTTCATCTAGATATACTGCAGTTAGAAGTGCCTTCCTGTTTCAACCTTTCCTTCTACACAGTGCTCCCTCTTGCACACATCATCCCATTCCCTGCACACACTGCCTCCCTCCTGCACATATTAGATCCCCTCTACACAGTGCCTTTCGTTCTTCTGCACACTGTCCCTGGAAATCTGAGACATCTAATTACTGAGACACTTCATTATTAATTTCTAAAGAAAGCAGTAAATCAGCCACTGTCTGCTTGAATACCTGACATCTAGGACCAATTTGCTGACCTGTCCAGTTGCAGTTTCCTGGAGTACACACCATGGACGCCAAGTCCAGCAAGAAGAGCTGATTGGCTGCAGCACGCTATCTCTGATTGAAGGCTTCATGGACATTACCTGGGGTAGTTCACAGTCACAAAGGGAGCGATCCGGGCTTTTAGAGTCACTGTACTGGACTTTCAGCCGCCTCCCATGTGACATGCAGGATGCCGGAATTAAGTTGTAATCTCGGGAATGAGTATAGAACTACAATATCAACTTGAAGCTGCCAGCTGGCCGCTCCCCCTGTCAAAGTGACGGGCCCAGGCCCCCTACAGGAGACCTGGAGGTACCCCCCTATCAGCGGCCCTGGCTGTAGCATGGTGCCTTTATTTTTATGTTAAAGAGACTAAGTGTTTCTGAAATAAACTCTTTAAATATTGGCTTTGGATTTAAAATTTAAATAGAAAAATTTAATTTAAAGTCTAAATACTTGTGCTCACATTACCTTGTCATGCTGCGGTTTATCTGATGGCTGTTGGTTTGGAGGTTCCTTGGGATAAGGTGACTGTGTGTCAGAAGAAATTGGTGACACAAAACCTGGCCTGTAGTTCTCTTCATTACCTTGGAATTCCTTTCCTGACCATACAGCAAAACCATGACTTGAAGAACTAGAAATACAAAAAAAATACATCCAAAATACTCCCAATTGATAAGATATTTACACACGTTTTATATAGACCTAAATTGGACAGCTAACCTGCTCTTCTTGGGCTGTTTGTTCTGGTGCCAAAATGACCAGCGGGCCTTCTCTCTCTGTTCATACTTCTCATGTCGACGAGAATATACATCATCTGATAAATCTTCCAGCTGAAATGAAAATACAAAAAAAACACCATAAGTATAGCAGGTGTCTGCCAATAATGATGAACCATAACCGCACAGCAAATATTCGTTTGTTATGAAGTAAAACAATGCTATAACCAGCTAAACCAGTTTTGTTGTACCCATAGTAAACAAAGTTTATAAACTGGCAAAGTAAAACATACTGGGCAAATAAAACTGGGCATATGATGAACTATTGTATATGTAAAAGTAAAAACTGCATGTCAAAAAATCAGTAGATCCAAAAGATATAGACAGCTGAAGTTATATGCAAATTTTGATTATTTTGGTAAAAAGTGCAATTTGGTAATTTCCCTTCCAGAGCCTTCCTTTTGGTTCTTTACTATGGTAACAAGCTTCACTGAAAAGACAAGTGCCATGTTGAGGTTTTACAGGAAAATTTGAGAATTGCTGCTGGTAATTGTGGATCTACTGCTTTCGGTTTGATCAGATACCTTCACAGGCCAGTAATGGCCTGTTTACATTAGGCTGGAAGTGAGAAAATACTTGTCGCTTCTAGTTTCTTAGAACATAGAGATGATCAGGGGCGTTCCGGCCCTTGGTCAACTCTATTGTGAGCCAGCAGAAATGGTGGCTTCAATTCTGGGCTCCCCGGTGGGATTGGAAAACCTGGGAAGGCAGCTGAAGAGGTGACCCACTTCCACCGCATGCAAAAGCGATGCAGTGGCTAAAAAAACAAAAACAAAACAGGGTCATGACTGCACTGCAGCCATGATCCTGGTATAACCACTTCAACCACAAGATGTATGGGTATGTCCTTTTGGAGGAAGTGTTTAACATCATGTTTTACTGAACGTACCCCTGGACTTTGGTAAACCGGAGCTTATTGCCATTAGGCAGTAATTCTAAATTTCTATGAGTGATTAAGATTGTCTGAGAAAAGCAAATATGTGCTTTAAATCTCACCGATTCTGCATTTCTGTTCTATTAGTGCTGGTAAATACAAAAAGTTGAGCACCTGTCTTACAATAACATGAGACTGAGAAGATAAAATTTCTAGTAACATGGTTCATATTGTAAAACTGAAGAATAAACACTTACCTCTATATCAGGAGGAGCTTCCAGAGGTTCATAGACCATCTCCTTAAAACTACAAGTAAAAAAAGAAAAAAAACAGCAAAAAACAGGCTACTTTTACTGTTGATTGCATTTGATTTCTAAAGGCAAAAACAATACTTTGGTATATGTGTAGTCAGAATGGATTTGATACAGAAACTGGTGTAGCTAAGGAAGCTATGAATAAATGAGCCCAATACTTAAAGTGTATCTAAACCTCAGAACAAAAATGTAATATATCAGCTTACTAGGCCTAAAGATGTGGTGTGGCGGCTGCAAGATTGTTTTTCCTTTTGCACCTGCTAATTCTCCCAGTAACACACTTCCAGTCCTAGGGTAACAATGGTCACTTTGTGTACTGTATCTGTGGAGGAAAGACATTGTCACCCTAGGCTGTTTTTCTGATTTGGACTACAAACTCCTCCTCCTTTCCTCATTTCTATTAGATATGGTGGGTGTTTTTTGTTGTTCACAGGTATTTTTCTGTACTTGCAAAAAATGTACTCTATACAGGTCCAACCTCTCCTGAAGCACAGTCCTAAGTCTTTGGTCTGCCATCTGCGATGGTGCCTACAAGGATAGGATCCTCTATCTGTAAATCTTTTTGGGCAGCAAGTTTGGTATTAGCAAAACTTCTGTTGTATATCTTCTCAGTACTCCTCCATTATGGGTTTCATTTGCAGCCTGTTATTCCTAGATGGCAATGTATGTGGGTTATACATGTCATCTGGTCGCCACAGTGCACCACTCCTGGTTTTAGTGGTGGTGGTGGGGGGGGTTGGCTCATATTCTGTAGCATAATAACCCTAAATAGACTGTAAGGGAATTCCTGTACAGCAACTAGCTAATAGAAATAAGCACAGGCTCAAGGATGCACAAGCACAGGTGCGCACGCGGGAGCGTGCCCACTGTTTCGGGCGCCAGACAGGCTATTTAAAGGAAGCTCTTACTCTCTGTCAGTGCTGACTGGTCTTCAGCTAACTTCCTGTTTCCTGCTGTATCCTGTTTCAGTTACTGACCCGGCTTGCCATTGACCTGCTCTTAAATTCTGTTTATGCTTCTGCTCATCGGTTTCTGATCCTGGCTTCCTCCTGACCACGTCCCTGTCTGATGTTTTGGTCTCATTGCCTGCACGTTGCTGACCCTGGCTATTACTCCAACTACGCTTCTGGCTCTAGTTTTGGCCTTACAGTCCTTGCTCTACAGTCCTGCCGAGTGCCTGTCCAGTCTGTCATTGCATCAGCTCCGGTTATCACGCTTATCAGAAGTTCCGGCAAGCCACGTACACAGATCTTGCAGTTCCAGTGGAGTGCGTCTGTAACCCCAGCTGGCCGTCTCGGCATCAACTCTGTTCCTGACTGGATGCCCATCACCAGCCGCAAGTTCCACAATCAATATCCACAGCCACTCGTGTTCCTCCTGTCCCTCGCCACCATCTGTTTCACCTTCAGTGGGGCCAGGGTTGGAGATACAAGAGAGGCTTACCTCGTCAATTCAGACTTCTATCAGGTACCTGACATAGACCCACATCTGCTTTGGATCATGATCACATAGCCTAATAAAGATTCTCAACTCACTGATGGCTAAAAGGGTACAGATTGGGTAAGTAAATACCGTAGTTCTTAGAGTACAGTGCAGTGCTTCAAACAACTTCAAATTTCTTTTGCTCCTTCCTGACGTTATTGTAGCCATATCACTGCACTTGCAACCAAAACAACTGAGTACTGCGTGATACTTTTTATTTTGCACCAACATTCAAGCTTTGAGTTTGTACCCCCTTCTTCTAAGGTCCAAACAGTACTAATACACAACGTTATAGCAGAATATTAACATTCTCAGTACTCAATTTTGGTGAACAGCAGACCAGACCACCCAAGTGCTCAGTCTAAGGAAACCACCTCTATATTTGCATGCATGCCCTCCAGATTGGATAAGTCTCAGCATAGGGGTCGCTTATGCCTCCCTTCCAAAGAGAAACACTATCATGAATCTCCTCACTGCCATACACAACCTAGTCACAGGGCTTGGGAGTGTAGTGGAATCCCATTAGCAGGCAAACTGGTATGTGAAAAGCACTTTTCAGATTTTACTAGAAGACAGGAGACAAAAAGCAAGTGTTTTCAGTCATCTACCAGATGGTTAAGGAGTCAGTGGTGGCTTCAACATCAATACAACTTTCTGGCACTGCATGCTCGACCCCTGAAGAACAATCTTCAGAACAGGATAATGTAGCATTATCAGACGAGGCGATGGCTCCACAAATCGCCTATTCATGCTTTGATTTCACCCTAGTAACTCCATTCATTACCGCAATCACACAGGCAGTTCATATAAAAGATCCAGAGAAAACCCCAGGGAAAAAGAAAAAAAAAAAAAAAAGAGAGAGAGGACATATTTCCCCCAGTTTAAAAAGCAAACCGCTTCTTTTCCTTTAATGAATGAAATTAATGATCTGATGCATGAAGAGTGTAAAAAAGTGGTTAAGAAACCAGCACTCTAAAATAGCCTGTCTAAACTGTATCCTTTGAGGAATTCAAAGCCATCCTATACTAATCTCCGTTCAATTGCATATCAAGCAATAGGGGGCAATTGTAGGCCAGTCATAGCATTGACCTCTGTTTCAAAAGCTTTAAGAGCCTGGACAGAAAACATCAAAGCCCTTCTAACCAACCTAGTATATACCAACCAGATAATTCTTGCTCTTGATGAACTCAAATTGTCAGAGAACTTTGTGGCAGTGGCTTCTATAGGCACAATAGAATAGTCAGCTAGAACAATGTTCCACAGGAGTTGTTTCATGCTTGATTGCTACACAGATCTGGAATAAATACACAGAGGACACTAAGGGGTGTATTTCTAAAAAGATTTTAGAGCTATCCTTCCTGGAAACCACATATACATTCATTCTGTGTGAATGGGGCAAAAACAAAGGTTATATTTCTCTTTGGGTAAAATGTCATTCTTCATACAGGTTGGAACAAATCTGGAAAATAGAGCTTTATAGCTACTAATGGATCTGACAATCATAGTAAATAGGCATTTTTTTTTTGTTGAATTTCAAACTTAGGCCTAACTCCAGCTTTGCTATCACTTTAGTTTGTTTGGGCAAGTAAAGAAAATACCTGTTGATCCTGCTGGAAATGCAGGGGCTTTGTTTTGTTATCGGTTTAGCTGACAGAAAATGACAATCTTCTCTTTTTTTTCTGTAAACTATTAATCCCATCTATCCCCATAGAGATGAACAAAGGTAGACATGTTTAAAGTAAATCCACCAAGGTCAGGAAGTGTGTTATTCACAGGATTACCAGGTAAATATAAAGGAAAAAACAAAAGGATAAATAAAACAAATGCAGCCACCACAATGGACATGTAAACTGTAATATATTAAATTTTTGTGTTTAGATATATTTTATGTTCTGTTGATCCCTTGCTACAGATTGTGTACGTGACAACTGCTGTGGAGTATTTTTGCACACAGCATGCCATGAGATTTCAGCTGGCCTTTTCTTAGCCCGGGTATCAAAATGAAACGAACAAAATTGATTGACTCCAATGGGAAATCACTATACTTTCCCTTTGTGCACATGTAGGGCTCACACAGGGAGCTGCTGTTTTGTCGCTTTCCCTGTTTTTCAGTGCCCATAACTCTGAAAGAAGTACCACACTCCCCAACACACTCGTGGCTTTAAATGGACTTTAATGAGCAGAAAAGGCCCTGCAAGGAAGCAACCAAAAATAATAATACAATTCAAAAGAGCACCTAAGGCAGCACACAATTGTAACAAACGAGACACAATATACAAATCTGTTGTAAAGAACAGCAAACTATCAAGGTGACTTGACAGAGTTAAAGAAGCCACTATCTAAACCACTGTCCAGTGGGCCTAAGTACAGTTAGGTGGCACGGGGGTCCTGGATCTCCCACTGGTGCGTTCGCTCTTCCACACAAGGGAAAAAAAAAAGGTGCAAGACCAATTCTTTCTATAGATGGCAACTTTATTTTCCAATAACATCAGCAAGGTCAATAATAAACAATTAGCCAAAGGACCTCGCACCACTCTTAAACACCCAAAGTATCTTCTTGAGGAGTCCATAGCAGTAGCACTGCACAGTTTAGTGGCACAGTCTCTGATAGGCACATTGCATGGACACAGCCTCTGATGAACACAGTGCAACAGTTTTACTCTTGGCGGCCATCACTTCCACACAAATATGGCAGTTCCTTAGTTCTCATACCAGGCAACATACAGCAGAATGGGGCAACACAGTACACACGGTTTCCTCTCTCTGTGTTTTGTAGCAGCTCAGTCCACATAGGCCATTGTGCAGCCTGGAACCCTATGACTGTGTTCAGTGATCTTTTTCACCAGCAGCAGCCAGCCAGAGACCCTTTTCTGCTTCCTGCCTCAATCTACTGCACACTCCACAGCCAGTGCCTACAACCTTGTCTTTCTTTGTGAGATTTTCTCCACACCTGCGCTCTCAGTTCTCTTTTTTCCCCCTTTTTGCTCTGTCCCCTCACTTTTAGCACCCTGGGAAATGACGTTTTCTGCTCTCCTGCTGCTATTTCCCAGGGGCCTGTGTCTCAGTGTTGAGACTACATCTCCCATCAGCCCCAGTTCCTCCCAGCAGGTTTTGTCATTCCCAAGAAGCACAGCAGTCTATTATCCTCTTGCTCTGTGTCCCTCGGGTGGTGGGGGGCTTAATAAGACTGCTCACAGCGCTATAGTGAATGTGGGGGAATCGCAAAGACAATGTAATCTTGGCTACACACAGATTGTGGATTAATTGTACCTGGGAGTGAGGATTTCTTTGTACTGAAGTTTCTCCAGCTTAATAGGTGCCACGAGATTCATGGGGATAACAATATTGTCAATGTCATATGAGCTCTCACTCCTCAGCCTTCGCCTTGTCCCACTGACCACAATACCTGAGTCACGAGTCTGCAATATAAAATATAAAAACAAAATTAGATTCTCTTTGTACCTACAGAGATTTTTTTTTTTTTTAAATAATTACTGCATTTTGGACCATATGCCATACCACCCAACAGTCCCAGATTGTGCAGGGACTGTCCCACTTTTAACCCTAATGCCCCGTACATATTATAAGAAAATTAAATGAAAATGTTCGTACGAGGACCGATCATTCAATAATCGTATCGTTAGTACACAGCTTTCGAGAGTCGATCACGACAATTCATGCGACAATATCCGAAGGGACAAGCGCAAACATTTTTCTCGTATGATACCAGATCGTATGATTTTCGTTTAATCAGTACAGTACTCGTCCGAAAATACAATACAAATACAATACATGACATCACTTTCAAAATTCTTTTCTTTCATAGGAGAATTTTCATATCTTTAGTAACCTTTTCACTTTCGATGTGAGACTAGCAGGCGAAAAAAAAACGGGTGATCGTTTGTCTGGTATTCTCATCATGTGTATGGGGCTTAAATCCTGCAGCCCCATGTACATAAGATGTGTCTTGCATCAAGCAGCTTTGTTGTCTCTTTAATTACTGTAGAAGATCCCTGTCGTTTGAGCCCACCCACTCAGTGCACTAGGGGGAGAAACTGTGTCACACCTGTCCTGCCCAGTCATGGCTTGGTGGGAGCAGATACATAGAGTAAGCCAATTGGTGTTGTCTTGCCTTTGATTGGTTCACTGTATGTAACTCCTCCCAACAAGCCAGAAATGTGGGGAGGGTGGAAGGGGGAGGGGCAGCTGTAAATTAATCTGCACTGTGTATAGAGCTCTGGCCATCTGCCCTGCAAGTCCATGGAGAGAAGAGGAGGCATCAAAATAGGTGGGCTTCGCTAGGGGGCTTAGTAGGTCCTCCATGTATCAGCACATGGAATGACATTTGCCTTCCTTAAGTGACCACCAAAGTTACGTAAGCTGTCCACAGATGGCTTGAATATTGGCTGGTACAGCAGGGACTGGCCAAAATTTGACCCTTGTATGGGAATGGCTGAATTTTCACTAAAGCTGCTGCAAGCAGGTATAGGAGGTGTAGTGGAATTTAAGGGACGGAGATTTGCAGTAGGGAAGGGGGTTCAAAGCACAAAGCTTGGCTGCATTCTGGACTCTATAAATAGTTACATTGTTTATGTTTATATTTATTTTGCGGGGTCTCACATGAAAATGGTTATTTTTGCTAATTTCTCTGTGCCATCTTACCTTCTTTCAAGTGTCTGCCCCCCTCACTTCCTCTACACCTCTCCTAAACCTGCAGCAAGCTTGATAAAAATCCCACCCTATTGTGTCCTATCAGCACAGAGCTCTGCTGCAGCCAATGCACGCTGAAGTTTTTAACTATGGGGTGAAATGAAGCTCAACTCTATGTATGATTTGTATTGCATAGCTACATTGGTCCAGCTTGGTACATCGTGTATGCAGAGCTCAACTGTCGTTCCTGGAAATGTCCAGAGCTATGGAGGTGAGTGTTTCTCTGTCTCCATTTGGGGGGGGGGGGGGGTTTGTGCTAGTGGAAGGCTCTCTTGGGCAGGGGTGTTGTTGGCCACTATCAGGCTCCCTCTGCGTGGTTGGGGGGAGGGGGGTGTCCGTTTTTGTGTTGCCTAGGGCAGCACAAAACCTAAATACACCACTGCTCAGCACCACTATATTGATAGCAGTGATCTTCCGGGTCCTGTGCCCCCTCTGCACACTGACCACTGGGGTCACTTGCTTGGAACTGCCACTATTAAAAAAGATGCCTTGTATTTTTTTATGAACACAAGGCATTCTTCGATTAGATGAGGTGGAATGGAGAAGCAGTAATGTCAGAATCTCCAGCTTGCCAATTAGAAAACACATGGGGGGGGAAGGGTTCAATAAAGCTGCTATGCCACTTTTTTGTCAATAATCTCTCTTGTTAAGGTATTGCACCAAATTCATGAAGCCTATGTGACACTTTTGGCTCTGACAAGAGACTCATGCACTAAATTCCTAAATGTGTAACTTTTAAATTGTGTCACATTGAATGCACCAAAATCACTTGTGTTGCATTTAAATATGACAAATTCAAAATACTGACAGTTCATATCTTTCAAAAGTGGAGCTAAATAAGAACTCCCTTTTGGCATACAAAGATAAACTGGCACAGATAGATTTGGCTAAAGTGTCTCACATGCATACTAAAAATGGCGAACACATGAGAGACTTTTGAAACATCTGTCTGCGCCAGTTTTTATTAATTCTAGGGATTGTGTTAATTGAAAAAAAAAAAAAAAAAGGCATCCGGGGAATTCAGTGACAGCCACTATATCTTATGGTTCTTGACCACAGCAGCTTCCCCTCTGTACACTGCTCACAGAGGGTTATTTGATCTGCACTGCCTCCATTCACAGAATCCCTTGTATTTTTTTTTTTAATGAATACAAGGTGTTCTTTTTATTTGATAAGGTGGATTTTGCAATGTCAATCGCCCTCCTCTCCACTTCATCTAATCAGAGAATGCCTTGTATTCATTAATTCAGCGTGCAGAGGGGAAGCCACTTGAGACGAGACCCAGAAGTTATTACATTGATTGTCAACTTTCTTAGCAAAACCTCAGGTATGAGATACAGTGCTGTGAAAAAGTATTTGCCCCCTTTCTGAATTACTTTTTTTTTGCAAATTTGTCACACTTAAATGATTAAGATAAAAAAAATGTAATATTACACAAAGCTAATCCGAGTAATGCAGTTTTTAAATGATGAAAGCAGCCCAAACCTGCCTGGCTCTATGTGAAAAAGTAATTGCCCCCTAAACCTAACAACTGGTTGTGCCACCCTGGGCTGCAACAACTGCAATCAAGTGTTTGCGATGACTGGCAATGAGTCTTTCACATCATTGTGGAGGGATTTTGGCCCACTCTTCTCTACAGAATTGTTCCAGTTTTTCTCCATTTGTGGATAATGGCTCTCACCGTGGTTCACTGGAGTCCCAAAGCCTTAGAAATAGCTTTGTAACCTTTCATGACTGATACATGTCACTTACTTTGTTTCTCATCTGTTCATAAATGTCTTTAGATCGCAAAATGATGTGTTGCTTTTTGACATCTTTTAGCATGCTTCACTTTGTCAGAAAGATTCTATTTAAGTGAGTTATTGACTCAGCAGGTCTGGTAGTAATCAGGTCTGGGTGTGGCAAGTGAAATTTAACTCAGCTTTCCAAAAAATGTGGTTAATTAATTACAGTTCATTCATGAAGAGGGGATGGGGCAATTACTTTTCACATAGAGCCAGGCAGGTTTGGGCAGCTTTATGCAATTGCAAATAAATCAGGAAGGGGGCAAATACTTTTTCACAGCACTGTATGTATACTTACAGTGTGTGAGCTGGACCAAGTAAGTATACAAAAAAGATCATTCCTGGAGTGCAGCTTTAAGAATTTGACCACATCTCTTTAAAACAATACCCTTATAGTCACAAAAATTTTTGTTTTATGGCCACACCCACTTTTTATTGCCTGATGTACTCTCTGCATACTTCTTAAAGTATCATTGTCGAGTTCAAATGTTGGGAGGTATGCACAGCAATGTTCATATATTACCATTGTTGTGTAACTCACTATACATATATTGTATATATATATATACACAATAATGTTTAAAGGCATATATCATGAGGCAATGTAAGGGCAGTTTTGTATGTGTAATGCTAAATATTTAATTCACAGTGAGGAATTTACCAAGACTGGAGACAGAATCTGGAGCAATTGTGCATGGCAACCAATCAGTCTCTAGATTTCATTTCCAGAGCTTAATTGAACAAGCTTAAGCTAGAAGCCGATTGGTTACAATGCACAGTTGCCCCAGATTCAGTTTTTTCCGGTTTTAATAAATTCCCCCCATACTGTCCTAAAACTTCACATATATTTACAATGGAAGGCTGCGTATGCGCAAATGTTATTATCAAGCTACATTTGAAACATGATTTGTGTAATACCAAGTCTAGCAGCTCAGTATTCTGTCAATTTCTAGCACAATTGACATTTTTACAGTTCATGCCTAGACATTGCTCTGTTTTTTTTTATAAAATATGATGTCAAGAAGCAGAGGTCTCAGGCAGCAACACTGGTTAGGTAAGATGGATGGGACAAATGCCCTAGGTATAAATTATAGCCCTTCAAATACTAGAATGCAAACATTATTATTATTATTATACAGTATTTATATGGCGCTAAAAGGTCTGCTCAGCGCTGTACATTATAGTGGGGGACAGTACATGAAACAATACAGTAACAAAACACGAGGGGTTCAAGGGCCCTGCTCTTTTGAGCTTACAATCTAGGAGATACAATCAAGGAAACATCATCTTAAAGGGGTTGTACATGTTTTACTCAATTTCAGCTTAGGACTCAGGATTTAGTAAACCCTTTACTACCTGCAATAAAACAGAATAAAAATACTTATATTCAATGGCTGTCAAGAGAATTACCTGTGAGGAAGATTTCTGAGATGTTGGTGTCTTCATACTGATATCTTCAGAAGATGAAGGACTTGTGAAGTTACCAAACTGGCCAGAAAACCCCTGTAAATAGATCAATATTATATACAGTAGCTCCAACAATTTACACAGTGCTTTCCATTTATATTGTACATTTGCATCAGTTCTTGCCTTCAAGAAGCTAACAATTCAAGGTCCCCAACGCTCATTCATAAACATACCAGGGCCAGGACCCGATGGAAACCCATGCAGGCACAGGGAGAACATGCAAAGCCCAGGCAGGTAGTGCCATGGCTGAGATTTAAACCAACAGCCCTAGTGCTGCCAGGTGGAAGTGCTAACCTCTTAGCCGCTGTGCTTTTCTTTCTTTTAACTACCTGCCTACCAGGCCAGTTCCAACACATCTCACATACATGTAAAAATGAGCATTTTTTTGGAAGAAAATTACTTAGGAGTCCCACACATTATATATTTTTTAAGCAGAGGCCCTAGAAAATAAAATGGTGGGTGCTGCATTTTTTATGTCACGTGCTATTTTCAAATGCAATTTTTTGGGATAAAATACACTTTAATGACTTTTATTTAACACAAACACAATATAATACCCATTTTTTTTAGGTAAAATATAAAAGATTATATTACACAGAGTAAAGAGATACCTAAAATGTCATAAGAATACAGAGGTGTCTTACATAAAATCTACTAAAATCTTCTATTTTAACTTTTCCATTACCATGAACATAGTACACATGTTCACAGCAGTGGGTGTTTTACACGCTCTGTAAATGTCACACGCTGACTGCTGGCGAGATTGCTTCTATGGACTAACAAAATGGGCATTTTGTTCCAATTGTTTTAGTGTGGGGCAGAAGAGACTTCAGGAGTGTAATAGACCCTGATATCTGGAGGGGAAAAAAACACAAAAACTGTCACAGCAAAATGCTATCACGTAGCATGTCCACCCCCTATGAGATAGCATCAAAGATAAGTATGAAAAAAGAAACGTAAAAAATTCAAGTTACACTCAAGTACTTAAACCTCCCCCCCAAACAAAATGTAATAATAAAGATTCTGCCCCCATGTACACACAGAGGTGAGTGGGGGGGGGGAGCGCAAAGACGCATCTACCCTGTGTGTGTTTGGGGATGGACCATCAGCAATGGGGGTTAGTAGAAGGTCCATGTGGAGGTGGTGTCCAAGTCCATCTGTAGTGGGGAGGGCTTATAGTAGTATGGACTTGTCCGAGGGGGCAGCCGGCTGAAAGAGCTTGTAGATACTCCTAATGAAGGTAGAGAAGAGAGACAGCAGTGTAGATGATTAAAATCAGGCAGATTTAATGGTAAAATTGCACTCACATAGGTAGGCAACAGGTATGCATGTCAAGTAATGGAGGTCCAGTGGGAGCACCAGGTCCTTAGGCCACGTTCTGGGTGTTTTCCCGCCGCTCTGGTGGTGTCCAGGGCTCGGGGAGTAGCAGAGGGGTGCAGGGAGGCTTACAGGGATGATGTCACCGCATGGACTGGTTTCCAAGATGGCGCACGTTTGGAGCATGCTCACTCCTTCAACAGGCCGATGAAGGAGTGAGCATGCATTGATATCATCCCTGTGAGCCTCTCTGTGCCCCTCTGCTGCTCCCTGAGCCCTGGACACCACTGGAGCGGCGGGAAAACACCCATAGTGTGGCCTAAGGACCTGATGTCCCCACTGGACCTCCATTACTTGACATGCCTACCTGTTACCTACCTATGTGAGTGCAATTTTACCATTAAATCTGCCTGATTTTAACTGTCCACACTTAGCGTGGCACTGCTGTCTCTCTTCTCTGCCCCCATGTACACATGCACTTAAACACACGTGTTGAGGACACCCAAGTATGAAAATATTGATTGCGCTACACATGGTACATATTGCAGCTCACACAGGAGTAAGAACAATAATTCTAGGAACATCATTTATGATTAGGGTATAACTAAAAGATACAACTTTTTTTTAGTTTTGAATAAAGTGGAGAAGGATTAGAACACCTGTCAGTTTTTATTGCTACCACTCTTCCAATGAGGACGCTAGTTCTGTTGACTTTGGTAACACCCTGTGATTTTAGAAATTTCATCTCACTTCCTGTTTTGGCTATGGGGCAGGAACTGAAGGGAAATCTCCTCAATGGGACACAGATGGCAAAAAACAGACAGGTGTTATAACCCTCCATTACTCAAAAAAGTAAGAAAAAAGTTTTGCCTTTAGTTCATGTTCAGCTCTAAACTAATGATCTGTTAAGGCTTTTAAAGAATTACATATGAAAATTTGTGTACGGACATTTGTAGCCATATCATAGGCGCACACCATTTTATGGCTTGATAATTTTGTTCGCTATTTACTTGGCACAACCATATCTTTTATATTTCACCATAAAGGGTAATATCTTGCATTTATGTGCATTAAAATTAACGTCAGTGGGTTTTTTTCCACTAAAAACCTTTTTTGCTAAGATCATGGGATATAAAAACTACCACCATTTTATTCTCCAGGGTCTCTGCTTGCAGATATATTATATTTAATATTATAATATATTGATTGGCTGTTTTACCTAATCTTTAGGCCTAAAACATGCATTTTAATATGTGCACAAAATCACAAAACTAGCTCTGCCAGTGAAAGGAACAAATTGTAACTGCGCCTTTGTAGCAGAGGACACACTCTGTAGGATTGAATAGAGAGAGTATACTTGGTAAGTGTGGACTTCATTGGATGGTTTCCCCTCCCCCCCCTCTGGTATTAAATTATAATCCTTCAGAGCACTAGAATACAAACATTGCCCCTTTAAGGGGTTGTACACCTTTCACTATTCAAATTTCAGGTTTTGGACTTTGCTACATGTCCCATGTATTGAACTGTTTACCACCTGCAAAGAAACATTGATAGTTTTGCTGTAAATAATACTCACATTTGGTGGCATTCAAGAGGATTACCTGTGAGGAAGATTTCTGAGATGTTGGTGTCTTCATACTGATATCTTCAGAAGAGGATGGACTTTTGAAGTCACCAAACTGGCCAGAAGACCCCTAAAAAAATATATTTTTTTTCTTTATTTAAGAATGCAGGGGTGTCTTACAGAGTTCTGCTTTAACCCTCTCATCACCATGAATGTAGTACATGTATCCACAGCAGCAGGTGTTTTACACACACTACATGGAAATTTCACAAGCCAACTGCAGACATTCTGTTCTATTAGCTTAACCTAATCAGCTGTCTCAGTAAAAAAAAAATAAAAAAATCACAGCAAAATGCTATCACATAGCATGTCAGCCCCCTATTAGACAGCATTAAGGTTAGGTAAAAAAAAAAGCAAAACATTCAAATTACACTTAAGTGCTTAACCCCCACTCCCCCCAAATATCAAAATTTAAACACTTCAAGTCCAGACACTTTCACCCCCTTCCAGTCCAGGCCAATTTTCAGCTTTCAGCGCTGTCACACTTTGAATGACAATTGCACGGTCATGCAACACTGTACCAAAAAGACATTTTTTGAATTTTTTTTTGCGACAGATAAAACTTTCTTTTGGTGGTGTTTATTCACCATTGGGATTTTATTTTTTGCTATATAAATGAATAAGACCAAAATTTTGAAAAAAGGGTTTTTCTTATAAAAATCAAGTCAATTTATAAAATTTTTTTTAATTTGTAAATTTTTTTTTTAGATTATTAATTTATGTATTTTTTTTACATACTGTCACCCTAGCAGTACAGTGTCACCATAGTGACACTGTACTACTTGTGGGGGGTGATAAAGATTTTTTTTTTTTTTTTACACTGATTGCTTTTACATCCATAAAGGCTGTAAAAGCAATCATCTCTCCTCCTCTCTGGCTGCATTCCTGCAGCCATTGAGAAATACTGCAAGAGCTGTAATTGTCACAGCTTTTCACATGGTACAAGGCTTTTGTGAATAGCCTTGTACCATGTGACCTCTGTGATCATTCACAGAAATCACAAGTAGTAAAGAAAGATGTCAGGAAGTGACATCTTGTTTACTACTGTTCATGTGATCACTGATTGGCCAATCAGTGATCACATGAATCTGGACCTCACACAGTGCTCCCGTACAGCAGTGGTCCCGTCACACAGTGGCACAGATTGTCGTGCTGCACTCTCCCAGGGACCGTGCACATTCAGGGACCGTGCACATTCAGGGATCGGCAACGCTCCCATCCAGCCGTTTATTGACAATGGGCCGCATGGGAAGAGGTTAAAGACCCTTGTCCCCATGTACATAAACACAAGTGTTAGGGTTGCCTAGTATGAAAATATTGGTTAGGCTACATACTGGAGTGGGAACAATAATTTTAGAAACATGTATTTTGAAAGTATAACTAAATGTAGTTATACCTTTATGCCAATGAAAGGGATCAAATGTAACTACATCTTTGTAGCAGAGTACGCACTCTATAGGATTGAATAGAGAGCACATACCTTGCATCTGTGGGCCCCATTGGAAGGTGCCCCCCCTCCCCCATGAATTAATTATAATCCTTCAAATACTAGAATACAAATATTGCCGTAAAGAGGTTGTATACTATTTACTCTATGGTGACTTCAGCTTTGGGCCCTGCATGCCCCATGTATTAAACTTTTTTACCCTTTGCAGGGAAACACTGGAGGTGTTACTGGTCATACTCACATTCGATGGCTGTCAAGGGGATTACCTGCAAGGACGATTTCTGAGAAGTTGGTGTTGTCACACTGATATGATTAGTTTCAGCTTGAGCAGCATTGTTAGAGGTGTTTAAAGTCACTGTGTTAGACAAAAAGACAGTGGTTTCATGTATGAGACGTTATTATATATTCCATAGTCAGACTAGACTTTCTCTGCTCCTAGGATGGCACTCTCCACAGAATTATTTCTTTAATGTGTTTACAAACAACATATATGACAAATGTGTATAGCGGAAAGAAATGTTCTAAACTATCTAAAAAATATATCCAAAATTTTAAAAAGTACACTACAGGAGAAAATGGAAAACATGAAGTGACTCACTGACAATAGGCAGGCCATTCAGATCAGGCAAAACTTCTGCACTTCCTGGTATTGATGAAGTTTGCCTGCCCCCACCAACACAGTTTATAACTACAATAGGCTGCTTTACTGACCAATAGGAATTGGTGGAAGGGGTGGGCAACCGTAGGGATCTGCTGCCCTCAACTGTTAGCTGCTAATATCACTGTATAATTAATTATGTATTAGCACTTCCTCTCTTTGGGGAATAGCTTAATTGTATATGGTAAGCCCTCACCTTGTAAAACAACTAATTTATTTTAAAATAGAAATGAAAGACAAAACATTTGTGTATACATATAAAAAACCATTATAAATACCTTTTTCCCCAATTTTATTAGTGATTACATACCTCCTACCTCTAAGCTCTTTATGCAGCTTAGAACAGAGAGCTGGAGGAGGAGAAACAGCAGCACACTGAACTTCCCAGTGAATGACTATGCGGTAAGGGGGGGGGGGGCCTGTGAGCAGAAGTCTGATAATAAATTCCCAGCACAGCCAGAAAACTGACCATGCTGTTCTCTTATGTCTAGTGTAGTCAGTGTTTAACAGGAAATCAGAGGAACTGGCAGGAACACCAGGGATTTCACACAAAAAGGAGGCTATACAAAGAGAACAGGATACTTTTTCATACAAGTACATGCTACAGCAGGCACATATCAGGAATATGAAGTGTTGGATTTACATATCCTTTTGAAAACCTCAGAAGGAGGAAGTGGAGAGAGCGAGAAAGAATCTGATACCACATGTCCACAAACTGGAGCTGCATTACTGCAATACTCTATTTTTTCCAGACCAGAATTATTCTCATGTTATGCCCCTACTCTTGATATGAATTCTAGTGACAGATGAGTCTCTGACCTATTGTTATTATCTCATATGTACAGTGTCAGATAGATAAGGTCTGTGCTACTCTATGTATGTAGTGGTCACCTTCCAGTGTATTAGTAGGTAAACCAATTTATTGCAATAGAGTTTATATTCAGCTCCTGTCCCTTCTAAGCTGGCATTCTATAGCTAGTACTCGATAACCAGCATACACTATATCGCCAAAAGTATTGGGACACCTGCCTTTACACGCACAAGAACTTTAATGGCATTCCAGTCTTAGTCCGTAGGGTTCAATATTGAGTTGGCCTACCCTTTGCAGTTATAACAGCTTCAACTCTTCTGGGAAGGCTGTCCACAAGGTTTAGGAGTGTGTCTATGGGAATGTGTGACCATTCTTCCAGAAGCACATTTGTGAGGTCAGGCACTGATGTCGGACCAGAAGGCCTGGCTCGCAGTCCCCGCTCTGATTCATCCCAAAGGTGTTCTATCGGGTCAGGACTCTATGCAGGCCAGTCAACTTCCTCCATCCCAGACTTGCTCATCCATGTCTTTATGGACCTTGATTTGTGCACTGGTGTGCAGTCATGTTGGAACAGGAAAGGGGCCATCCCCAAACTGTTCCCTCAAAGTTGGGAGCATTAAATTGTCCAAAATGACTTGGTATGCTGACGCCTTAAGATTTCCCTTCTCCGGAACTATGGTGGCAACCCCAACCCCTGAAAAACAACCCCACAGCATAATCCCCCCTCCCCCAAACTTTACACTTGGAACAATTCAGTCAGGAAAGTACCATTCTCCTGGCAACCGCCATACCCAGACACGTTCATTGAACTGCCAGACAGAGAAGCATGATTCATCTCTCCAGAGAACACGTCTCTACTGCTCTAGAGTCCAGTGGTGGCAAGCTTTACGCCACTGCATCTGACGCTTTGCATTGCTCTTGGTGATGTAAGGCTTGGATACAGCTGCTCGGCCATGAAAACCCATTCTTTGAAGCTCTTTACACATTCTTGTTGTGCTAATCTGAAGGCAACATGAAGTTTGGAGGTCTTCAGCTATTGACTCTGCAGACAGTCGGCAACTTCTGTGCACTTCAGCATGCACTTAACCTGCTTTGTCTTTTTACGTGGCCTACTACTTCGTGGCTGAGTTTCTGTTGTTCCCTATTGCTTTCACTTTATTATAAATACCACTAAGAGTTCACCATGGAATATTAAGTAGCAATGAAATTTCACGGATGGACTTATTGCACAGGTCGCAACCTATCACGTTACCAGGCTTGAATTTACTGAGCTCTTCAAAAGCGACCCATTCTTTCACAAATATTCGTAGAAGAGGTATGCATGCGTAGGTGCTTGATTTTATACACCTGTGACCATGGAGGTGATTGGAACACCTGAATTCAATGATTTTGAGGGGTGTCCCAATACTTTTGCCAATATCCATATACAGTATTATGGTCCATATCCATAATATATGGTCCACATGCAATCATCTGATGGTCCGAACCACTCCTCGATACAGGATTTTGAACAATCCAAAAAGCCCATATGTTGTCAGGCTACAGCTTTGGCCTGCTGGCCGTTCGGTCCGTTGAGCTTCATGTGTGAAGTCTAATTACAAAATTTTGATTTTGCTTCATATCCATCCTGAAATAGTGATGACTATATCAGCTGAAACATCTTTGTACCATACCCCAGTGGTGCCCCCAACTAGGAGTTGTAAGGGCAGCATTTCCTGTTACGTGATCCTGTCTGGGGGGATTTGGGGAGCGTTGGATGCATATGTCCCTTGTTTTTTTGTGTAAAAAAAACTGTGGTAGCTCTCTTCATTCATAACTTGATGCAGGGTCTCTTGTCCTATTTAGGCACTCCTGAAGAAGAGATTGTTTGATGTCCTGAAATGTGTCAAGTGTCATATTATGACTTAAACCCCGCTTTGTGTTTGTATATAATCTAAGCTTAATGAATGTACAGTCGCTTGCATTTGTGGGTTATGGGAATTTTTTTTTATGTTTTGTACACAAAAACATTGATTAAACTTTTTATATTTAAAGTGCCTTTAAAGTCCCACCACAATTAGAGGGTTCTTTTCCGTTTTTACTATTGACAATATAGTGTATGCTAGAGCCAGGTTAGGCATCCGACAACCACTTCTGGTAGTCAGAGGTCTGGTTGCATGTCAGGTTAGAAACTACTAGGGAGGGACTAAAGCACAAAATAGATAAGCGGACTCTGAGTTCCAGTGTCACACCATGGTTTCTGCATGTGTGAAGCTGCATTCCAGGCTTGTTGGAGAACAATTGGAGGATCTCTTCAAATTTACATATTTTTAACAAGCAGTAAAAAAGCTTTGAAACAAGCCATCACTTACACCTATCAGCCATAACATACTGACAGAAAAAGAAAAACAGTGCCTTGAAGTATAGACTTTAAACAATTTTAATGGACCTAAAATCAGGCAACTCACATGGTAAAGTATGATAACAGGCTCATCAGACAACCAATGATAACCTGACTGCCATATCTCCAAGAGTGGACACTGGGAAGGACTGGGTAAGTAGCAGGAGTGGTGCGAGGAAGTCCAGCCAGCACCTCTATCACTCCATAGCTTCCACTGGAACACATTCTGGAGCACAGGTCCAATATGCAACGCGTTTCTCAGCATGCACAAAGTCCATAATGGACAGACATGCTCCTCTCTCAAGCTACTGATGGACATGATTAGAGAGCCTTATATGGACAAGCTGATAATGAGCAGGGGATGACACTGGCAGCTTATGGGACTGCAAGGCTCAGCGGGGTATAATTTAAAATAATGATACATTGTTTTACAAAAATATTTGAATACAACTAATTAAAATGGTTCTCCTTTAAAGATTTTGACAACTGACTCGATGGCTTCCTAGAAGTTTTCTCACTGGATAAGGGACAAGTGAGTATAGGTCTTCCAGAGGAAGCTAGTGGCAGGAAAAAGTATAATATAATCATAACTGCACCAAACGCTACACTTATCCAAAAAGCATAAAATTGGAATTTCAACTTACCTGTAAATTCCTTAACTTGAAGTACAGTGCAGGACATAGGATTGGTATTCATAAACCATGGTTTAGATGCTGCTACCTTCAGGTGATTGGACACTGGCAACAGCTTTTGGTAGCCCACCCCTAGAGCTTGCCCATATAACCCTACCTACTCTGTGAGACTCCAGTCTTCTTTAGCAAGCAATAAGCAGTGATCAAGACACAGAGTGCAAGGACCTATGTCCCGTACTGTGCTCAAAGATAAGGAATTTACAGGTAAATCAAAATTCCTATTGCCTTAATTGTACAGTACAAGACGCAAGACCAGTATTCATAGACTATGGGATGTACTCAAGAAATACAAATCAGGGGTGGACAACATACAGTAGCAACATAAACTGCCAATAGGCCCACAAAAAACACAAGGGTTAAACTTTTGGGGGAAGGAAATTTCTCCACTGCCACCACTACAAAAACATGTTCTCAATACTTTCCTCCATAATTCAGGTAAGAAGGTTCCACACAACCTCTGCCCACTAAACCGCATAGTGTGCTAGGAAACGGAGTCCATCTTAAGAGAAAACCTCACTTACTAATCCTTGTTGCCCATCACAGTGGGCATACCCTCGAAAGGGTCTTCAGGGTCTCGGAACCATAGAAATGAATCATGGTCCTGGACTCGTATAACACCCTGCAGCTAACTTCAAATGCTGCACTTCGTGCCAAGGTGAGTGCCTGACACAAACATTATAGGCTGGCCCCACAGAGTGGGGTATGGTCCCCAAAGTACAAACATACGACAATCGATCTGGAAAGGGCCAGGTAGAGCAGGGCGATAAGCACGCAGGATCTTGATGAAAAAAATTCAGATGAAAAAACTTAAAACTGGCAGACTAGGAACATACCACTTTAATTTAAAAAAAGAGACATTACTTTTGTGAAGAACAGGTCCAGCACCTAAGGAAACTAGCAAAAAAAATGGAATCTCACAGAGAGCACGAGGTTATATAGGTAGAAGCTAGGGATGGTCCTAGCAAAAGTTTCTGTCAGTGTCCATAAATCTGATGGTAGCAGCATAAAATATACATCCAGGACAAATTGGGCTTTCTATTGGTGGTAAATGGTAACAGATATCTCCTGTTTTGTTTTTTGTTTTTCTGTAATCAAGGGAAAACTGGCCTAAAATAGTAAAAAAATCATTTTTTTCGTAATTTAGCTGTAAATGTCTTGCTACTACCATAACCTACCACCAAAAAACAACCCAAACTGAATTATCCTGCTCCTGATGATCACAGTGATACCACATATGTGCATGTTATTTGTTGTTTGTACCCATAGTAAGGCTCAGAAACAATAGTGCACATTTTTTATTTTTATCCTACCTGAAACATCCTGACACTGACCGACACTAATACTACTTTTAAAAATGCTTTTTTTAAAAATCAAACCTGTCCAAATGTACTGATCATGACCTTTGACCCTGACTTTGACCTTCACTTGACTCTGATCTAGATCTAAGATTGATCTAGGTATTTTTTCTTTATTTCTTCGTTTTTTTTCTACTACACACTTTTGTTAACATTCTTCCTGCATGAAAGAGAAACAATGCTTCTCTCTGCTCAAAAAAAAACACAGGGGCAGGCTGCACAGTGACTGAGCACTGTGATAGCCAATCAGAGGCTAACATAGCGATCAGGTGACCCAGAACTAGGAGTCCCGGGTCCTGATCGTTAGTATGGAACCCAGGCATCCTGGTGACAGCCCAGGATCTGTGCTGGGAGTACGCTCCCAGCACAAACACTGATACACATATATGGCCCCATGGAAAAAAGCCCAGTTCTGTAAGGACGCATATATGTGTATGGTCTGTGTAAAGGGGCTAAGCTGGTTTTGTTTTTTTTATTGAAGCTCTGTGGTGCAGTGCTAGTAGAATCCTCTGTTAACAAGAAAAAATGAACCGTAAAATCACAGCACACAAAAAAGTGCACAGAAATGGCCAAACCTCCGAATACAAAGGGCCTCTAACCCTGAACTTCCCCAGGGTGTAAGGCTCCTGACAAGGTACTCCATGGCTGAAGTTGGTTGGGAAGAGGTAAAAGACCCGAAGGCCACAGAACTTCCCACTGGCCAGGACAGGCCCTGATAACCTGCACCCTCTGTCTCTGTGCATAAAGTATAAAAGCAACAAACACACATGCAGTACAAAGTGCTAGTGATAAATAGTGAAAGTACAACATTGCTTTACTGACAAATGCTCTGTTATTGACAATACAGTAATAGAAAGATTTACCCAGATCAGTCACCCTTGCACTGCTCCTTTCATCCTTACACGGCTCATAGAAAGACTCTGGAGTAGTACTACTTGTAGATGAATTGTTCGTATCTAGAGGCAAAATCAAATAAATAGTTAATGAAGGAAGCCAAATATTCTGGTACAGGCATGCACCAGGCACGTTCTGTATACCGGTATTCCATTGTACACTGGGAGAATTAGAATATGCCCTGCAGAAACCAATTAAACGCATTATGTGTATCCTATTGCCTTGTGTTTGTCTTTGCACAACATTAGCCAAAGAAAATATACTCCCTTTACGGTTTAGTGAACCCAGCTAGCAGTCATAATCTAGTTTGTTTTACTCTGCATTAACTAAAACCCAGAACACAAACATATATATATGGAGAATCTAAAATAATTCACAGAATGGATTCCAAAATAATTATAGTACATTCCTTATCCTATTAATACATTTGTCTAAAACACCAATGGTTGAACCAGCAGAAGAGTACTGGTTAGTGCAAGCACACCAAGTTGATGAGGCAGCTTTGATTAGAGAGACCTCATGAAAGGTTCATAGAGTCTAGGCTTTTTTCCCTCTGTTTGCACCGGGTAATCTGGCCAGTAACACACCTCCTGTATTAGAGTGCCCTCACTCTGGATGAAGGAGCACAAGGGACACCTTTGGACAGCAGCATTGTTATTCTGGGGGGGAGAGGAGTGTTAGGTGTATTAGCCGATTTGGATACACTAACAAATTAAAGCCAAACTCCAGCTAGCAGTGCAGTTAGACAAGCAGTTACAGCAACAGTTTTTCCTTTTGGGATAAAGATTTCACATCCATAAAAAAATCTGATCACTGTAATCACCCCTGTCAGTGGTAAATGGTTTGTCTCAACATTCTAAACTGCCACATTTGCAGGACAGCTTGTTCTGTTGAAAAACAGAAAAGCCCTGCTTGAGGATTTAAAGTTGTCCTATAGTGATAAATCTACCTTTATGGATGTTCCTGGGAAGACTACATCACCAAAGAGATCTGGACTTCTAAATGCAAGATCCCGGGGGAAAAAAAAAGGGCATTTTTTTCCCACAAATGATTGTAATATTGTACAACACATGTGCTAGATGAGATGCATGACGTCATGACATTACAATCAGCTGCTTGGAGAAAAAAAAAAACTTGCAAAATGTCAGGGGAAAGTCTTTTTTTTCTAATAGGGTAATGTAGTACAGCACATGCATGAGATAAGGCACATCATATAAATCAGCGGCTAGTTTCCTTGTAATCCTCTGCCGATTCACCGATAACATCATATGCCTCATTTTACACATGCGCCATACTGGCAGGGGACACAAAGTGCTGAGATTAGGGAAACTGTGTTAGGAGGTAGGTCAATCTTTTAACTTTATTAAAGCTTCAACACTAACTCGCACATCTGATGCACACGAGTATGAAAATGATGATTAGTTTTCCCTGTGCACATCTGTAAGCAGGTGATAATTGCGGTTACTTTTTGGTTATTTTGCCAGTGTTACCGTATTTAAATATTCTGGCTGATTGCTGCAGGGGTCAGGTTGTGTGTTTTTCCTCTGAAGATGTGTCATATCCTGTTTATGTAGGTATATATACTGCTGCAGAGGACCAGCCCAGGGCTGCCCATGGGACCCATTGAAGTTTGATGGTCAGAACAGACTGCTGTGCTGCAATTCCTCCTCTGCTGCCACTATCCCTACAAAGGGCCCATGTTCAGGAACTTCAGTTATTATGGACATTATCCATCACAGGTATGGGTGCACAATGTCTTAAGCACCTACCTTATCTTTTGGGAAACCAGCTAGGGACAGTGTTATGTTACAGCAGCACAGACTCATCTGCCGCAGACAAATTATGTGATGATTGAGGAGAAATGTATTTGTGCTTCCTGAAAGCCTCAGCAAAAGGAACCTATTTTAAGCCATCAATGGTGGAGAAGGATCTGGGAGTTCTGGTAGATCACAAGCTTAATAATGGCATGCAACGCCAAGCTGCAGTTTCTAATGCGAGCAAAATCCTCTCTTGTATTAAAAGAGGTATAGACTCCAGAAAGAGAGCTATCATATTACCCCTCTACAAATCATTAGTAAGGCCTCATCTGGAATATGCAGTTCAGTTTTGGGCACCAATTCACTAAAAGAACATTGGGGAACTGGAGAAAGTACAGAGAAGGGCAACCAAACTGATAAGAGGCATGGAGGAGCTCAGCTATGAGGAAAGATTAGAGGAACTGAATTTATTCTCTCTTGAGAAGAGGAGATTAAGGGGGATATGATCACCATGTATAAATACATCAGTGGTTCATAAAGTGAACTCGGTGTAGTTATTCACCCTGAGGTCATCACAGAGGACAAGGGGGCACTCTTTATGTCTGAGGAAAAGAAATTTAATCTCCAAACACGGAAAGGTTTCTTCACAGTGAGAGCTGTGAAAATGTGGCATAGACTCCCTCAAGAGTTGGTTCTGGCCAGCTCAGTGGATTGCTTTAAAAAAGGTCTGGATTCTTTCTTAGATACACAGAATATAACTGGATACTAACATTTATAAGTAAAGTTGATCCAGGGAATATCAGATTGCCTCTCGGGGGATCAGGAAGGAATTTTTTCCCCTGCAGGAGCAAATTGGATCATGCTTTGCTGGGGGTTTTTTTGCCTTCCTCTGGATCAACTGTGGGTATAGGTTTATAAAACTTTTTTTTTTTTTTTTTTTTAATGGTTGAACTGGATGGACTTTTTTTCAGCCAGATTAACTATGTAACTATGTAAGCAAAGAAGCTGCTAGTCTCTTTGGCTAACCAGAGTGTCTACTATGGGATAAGTCTAACCTTGGTGTGTCTGAAGAACCTTACAATAGGAGCTAAAGCCATTTAACCCTCTGAGTTAAGCAGCCTTAGGTTGCTGTTAGAACATTTGTACCTGGTAACCCCTGTGGTTGAGTACATTTGCAGAACAAACACACTTGGATGGTGGCCAGTTTGAGAGGAAACAGGTGACAGTGGCAAGAGACTGTAGCCCAGTTGGGTGGGATATCCGGTACACTTTATGTCCCTCACCTCGTGGTAATTATATTGAGACCCACTGTGGCACAGGGTCAACCAGAGGCCTGGCCTGAGGTGTCACAAGAGCAAGGCCTTGCGTGAATGATAAAGTAGTGGCTTCCTGAGATGTGAGCTGTTATGGCGAAGAGAATTCATAATACAGTGTGACAGGATGGGTCAAGTGTTTGTGTCCAAGAAGGGACACGGGAAACTAGAGAGATGTGGGGCATGCTCTGCATCACCACCCTATAACAGGTAATCCTCAAGGTGAGAAGAGGTTATGTGCCTAGGAACCAAAGTGTGAATAATTCCTGTAATGGCTTGTGGTTTGCAAAGTCACTCCTAACACCCGCACACTAAATGAGAGAAATAATTCTAGCACAAATATTTACAGTAAACATTAAATTGATGAGGTGTAAAGACTCTTAAAATGTTGCCTATGGATAATTTTGAGTACCGTAGTTTATTTGCCATTTCACAGGTATGCACTGTTTTGCAGTTAGAGGTATTTATTTACTTGATGCAACCTCATCTCTAACAATTTTTTTTCACATTAAGCCTGGGTTCACATATGTGCAGTGCGGTATATCGCATGTGATTCGCACAGGAACTGCACCGCATTCCTCTGCAAATCACATGCGATTTATGTGCGGTGCGATTGGAGCCATACATTTTGTATGGCTCTATTCGCACCACACCCGCACCAAAAACGTGCAGGACCCTTTTTTGGGTCCGCACTAGAATTGGATGGCATGGGTATACACACCTATGCAATCCGATTCTGCACATCACACATCGTTTTGCAGACTGCTTTCGGGGTATTGTTCACTTAACATACACACCTGCAGCGTTTCGCATGAACGGGGTGCCATTCTGGTGCGGTGCGGAATTCGCACTGAAATGAGAGTTCCGCCCCGCATCAGTGTGAACCAGGGCTAATTGTAGTGCACCCAAACACAACAGAACACCCATTATTTTTTTTTTTCTTAAATTATAAGTGCCATCATTTTATTCAACATATTTCTTGCTTTTAGAAAATGTATAACACTTTGGGGTTTTCAGTAATCTTGAATCCTAAAATGCGCACTTTAACACGTAGAAAAACAAAAAACAAAAAAACAAATGGTTCCAGCAGCAAAAGGATTAAGTTAACCGCACACATGTTCCATTCTGAGTGTACTTACAAAGTTTTTTTAAAACAAAAGGAATTTTGTTGGTTGTTGGATCAAGTACAGAGATAGGTTTTCAGTGTTCCATTTGTTGCAATACGGTATTGTAATTACCTTGGTATTTTTTCCTTCTTTCTTTGGCTTTTCTTTTACTTTGTTTATTCATTTTATTAATATTAATTTTGCTTCCCTATTCATTTTTATTTTATTTGAGATATTATAAATAAAGTCATGTATATAGAGAAGTATAGATAAAGAAATCTTGATTGCCCAATATCTTTAAGATCTATAACACTCTTGTATTGCAAGGGCCTGCCTGATTATGTTACTGCTGGAATACATTGTTCATGTGTTTTGTGCAACTTCATCTACCAGTAGATGGCAGTGTTAATAAGTCTGTAGCTGCATCTATGATAGAACTCTATGTCTTTTCTCTATAATAAAAGTTCCTGTTTCCTGTTAGCAGAGAAGCTTGGTACTTTGCTGAGCACTGGTGATGCTATATGGAAAATTTTTGGTTTTTAACTTTTTTTCTGCGGTAATTGTAAGCCAGCTCCATCATCTTTGTAATGTGTATAAGTAAAGCCATGATCTTTCAAAATATTCATCTGAGGACACAATAGCCAAAAGCAGCAGGCACCTTGTAAGCTTCCCCTATCCAGATGTTTGCCACCTTCCAAAACTGTATCCACTCACTCACTGGTCCCAAAAACAAAACCAATTTACACTGACTGCAACTGAACTGGTGGCCTGAACTGGCCCTATTTGCCATACAATTGTCCTCCCGCCAAACCTTCAGCATATTTTCAGGAATATTATTTCGGATTTCAGGTGGCATCATCACAGAAAAGCACATCAGATTGCTATTTGCGAGCAAAGAGAGGTTGACATTCATCAAAATGCAAGACTGGCTAAGCCATGACTTTCTGATGTCCATTCCCAATGCCACCAAATGTGGCTATTAAGAAAAAGAGAAAAAGACCATAGCCACGACCACCAATTGGTTCTGCAAATGTTCCCGCAGCCAAAATACTCCATTACCTCCATTTGATCATCTTCACAATTTTCTAGGCACAATCCAGAAAAGATGCAGATATTGAAAAGGAGTCATAATCTTTTCTCACCAATTACACTCTCCCACACAGAAAGGTCTCTAAAACCTAACTTTTTGTGAAATCTGCAATTTGTGGAGTGAATATCCTCGAGCTAGTCGTGTCAGAACAACTGTTTTCTGATCTATAAATATATATATTCCTTACACTATCAATAGTTAATGGAAAAAATGGGCTTGGCTTGTATTCTTAACAGTTTACACTTTTAAAAGGAAATCTGTAAAATTAATTTTAATGTAGAAAACCCCTTCAGTGAAGTGTAGTGCAGGGGGTCATTCACACTACATTCCCAGGAATCAGCTGAATGACACTTGCTCAAAGACCAAAGGTTACTCATTTTGATTTACCTTTCTCTTGTTAAACAAAAACCTAACACAGTGCAAGCATTGTTTTCTAAGTGGTACAGCTGAGTGCTTGGGAGTTTTCTTATGCTGTGCACTTACGATCAAATGGCTCTCTCACATGACTTGTTTTGGTTATATATTGACTGAGTAATTTACTGGCATTTCTCTTTGCAGTGTTTGGTCTTTGCTGTCCTAAGTGAACTTGTACAGAGAACAAGGTTAACCTCCAGATAAGCTTTTTCTAAATGTAGTCATTTATTCATAGGCACTAGTGTGTCTACTTCGACCATTTAGAGTTAGAACCACACTTGCTAAGGCACATGATAACTTTATGTTACTTCCAACTATATTCATCAATGTAAGTGACTAACTTTATTTATCACATAGAAGCAGGGTTTAACCACTTCCAGACCGGACACTTTTACCCCCTTCCTGACCAGAGCAATTTTCAGCTTTCAGCGCTATCAACTTTAAATGACAATTGTGCGGTCATGCAACACTGTACCCAAATGAATTTTTTACCATTTTTTTGAGACAGATAAAGCTTTATTTTGGTGGTATTTATTCACCGCTGGGATTTTTATTTTTTTTGCTATGTAAATGGAAAAGTCCCAAAATTTTGAAGAAATGTGTTTTTTTTAATACAATTTTGCAAATAAATAATATTCCATCATAAATCTTGGCCAAAATTTATTCTGTTATCTTTTTAGTAAAAAAAAAAAAAAATCCAAATTAGTTTATAAGCAAAAATTATAATTTTTAAACTTTTTTTTACATTTTTATTTTTTTTTTTATTTTTTATTTTTATTTTTTTTTTACATACTGTCACCCTAGCAGTACAGTTTCACCATGGTGACACTGTACTACTTGTGGGGGGCGATGAAGATTTTTTTTTTTTTTTTTTACAC